>NC_139383.1:31466666-32933333 GCF_054392235.1 Sus scrofa | reverse complement strand
CTTTACCTGTGTAATTTGTCACAGCACAAAATAAGCACCATCACTTAAAGAACTGACCACATTTTTCTAGGATATGGGTTCCACATTTTATGCATTAATAAGCAAGTTAAACATATTTGATGATATATGTTCCCTATTGGCTTTATCCTTATGACTAAATCCATTAAAATATGAGAATTAAAACAAGTGTATATATTCCCAGTTTTTAAAACTATCTTATTAATTCATGGTCTCTCAATATTAGCACTATGGACATTTTGGGCTAGATAATTCTTTGTTGGAGGAGCTCTCCTGTGCATTGCAGAGAGTTTAGACACATCCCTGGCTTTTACCTTCTGGATGCCAGTAGCATCCCAAATTAGGATAATCCCGAATTTATCCAGATATTGCCAAATGCCCTCTGGGGGCAACCCCCCATTAAGAACCATTGCTTAAAGTTAATACTTTTGCAGGATATTGGTGTTTTTCAACCTTTCAACCTTTCAGTTCTATTGTTATGAATATGCTCTTAGAATTTGTCTATGAAGGCCCAGCTGTTATAACAATACTTTTTTTTCCCCTATTCTACAAATGAATAACGACGTTATGAATTAAAAATCTGAGATGTCGACCTCAGAAAATAGCATTCTCAACTCTCTCCTCTCTCTCTTTTTTGTTAGATCTTCTCTATCGAGAAGAATAATTTTCAAATTTAAAAGTAAACATAGGAAGGAAGTGAGGTCCAAGATCTGATAAGAAAGTAATAAGGCATCTGAATTGTGCTGTGATCTGGAGACCAACCACACAGGCGCATCCTCCGAAAGTGTTTCAGAAACACAGACCTTGGGCTCCACCCTAGATCTCTTGAATTAGGATCTGCAGTTAACAAGATCCCCAGGTGATTCATATTTTTAGAAGCACTGGTCTAAACAATTTAAGCCTCCAGACACTGATGAAATAAAAAAACAACAACATAGCCATTATTGCCTAAACATCATAAATTCTTTTAACACAGAAGAGAAACCTAAAGATTGAAAAAGTCCCTATTTAGCAAGAAATGCACATTCCCACAAATACAGAATAATCATATTTTATGAACTTATAGAGAGGAATGGATATGACATTTCTGGAAAGCAATTTGGCAATAGATTTTTTTTTTAATTTAGGATAACCATTTCCAGGAAGCTATCATAAGGAAGTTATGAATCAAAAAACAAAGAAAACTCATTATGTTCAAAGGTATTCATTGCTCACTGTTTAAAATCTTGAAAAATTGCAAGACCCTAAATGTTTAGCAACAGAGACATTATAGTACATACCAGTATGACATTTACAAAGCACTTTTTCTTGCGGTAAAAAATATTTGAATACATATGCTTGAATGTCAAGTTAAAAATAAAAGTGGGAATAAAAGTGTATACATCATGAAATTCAGAATGATATTTTCTTTAAGCTTTATAATTTTTCTACGGAAAAATATGTACTGTCATAATCAGAGAAAAATGAATATTATTTTTAAACATATATTACATATGTATAAAGCTTGAAAATATACCAAAATAATACCAGTAGTTCCCCCCCATATACTAAGATTATGGTTATTTTATTTTTACACTGCCATACATTTTGCATATATTTATAAGAAATATTAAATGCCAATATTCATTTAAAATCAGAAAATATGCTTTTAAAAGGAAAGTCATAATATTATTCATAAATTATTTCAACTATGTATAGTTGTATAAGAATATTTAATTTGGTATTTGAAGGAAACTCATTATTTACAGAGTCTTTCATTTTGGCTCAGTATCAGGCCCAAGAAACATTTGTGCAGCAAAGGATATTAATAATGGCAATTATAATCAGAGAGACACATAAGGCAAAGGGAATTTTAGCTGATTAAAGGGTCTCATCCAAAAAGCATTGATGAATGAATTTCTGTCAAACCAAAGGGAGAATTCTGATGTTATTGCCACATAGTTTTGCCTTGTTAGACGTTTTCCTGGACTGATGACAGAAGACGTGTTTAAATCATAAGGCTGTGAAACAGTAGTGGAAAAGCTAGCTTTGAGGCTTTATGACAGAATCAAGATATAAAACCATCCCAACTCAATGAAATAAAATAGTACAGAGATGTTAATATATTGAAAAACTTTAGTGTAAAATAAAGAAGAAACTTTGTATCAGTTAGGTACAGTGCATTAATCAATAAATGATCCTGGAGAAAATTGCTGTTGGGAAGAAAATAACAAATTAGATTCTTGATAAATTATAAATGATTTAAAAGAGTTATATTTAAAAAGGAAGACACAATATAAAGAAAATATAAGTGACTATCTGCTTTTGTAACACATAAAGCACTTAAAATATTTACAAAGAAAGGGTCAGTGGATTTATCCACTAAAAGTTACAAACCTTGATGTCAAAAACTATCACAAACCTAAAAGGCAAAAAGAGAAACTTTTTTTTGGGGGGGGGGGTAGCAGAGACATGTTCTACAATAAGATATGGGCTCCCATCCTTAACATACGTAGATTTCTAGGAAACCATTCAGATTTCAAGTAAATAAAAGTAGAAAATCAACCAAGGAAAAAAATAAATAATATATAGAAACAGTAGGAGTGACTAAAGAAAAGAATTTAAACTCACTACAAATCAAAGAAATGCAAGTTAAAATGAGTAACCATGACTTTTTATACTTAAAAAGGGGGAGTATAAAAATACAGGCAATACTCTATTTGGGGGAAGGCAGGGTCAGATACAGCACCAATGAGAGCATAAATCTTACATGAAATTTGGCTGCGAAAACTGATTGCAGTTCAATCTTTCAAAAAATAACAATCAGACTTAAAAATGGTGATCATCTTTGGCCCAGTAATTCTACTTCTAGGAATCTTTCCTAAGGAAATAAGCACAGATTCAGGCAATATGCAAAGATGTTTTCACTTAAAAATAATAATGATGATGACAAAATGAAAGTACCTCCCAAATTCTATCAATAGGATAGTTAAACATATTACAATACATGAATATCATTTCATCATGCAGGTTTTAAAAGTCTTTCAAATAGTTGAATAAATATGAGAATATTCTTGTTATATATTTGAGAATAAAATAAGATAAAGCTGTATATGATACTATGATCTCTTGCAATATATTTGTAAGTACAAAAAAAGAGAATCAAATTTCTTTGGATTATAGGGTTATAGTTTCTTCTTGAGAAAGTTTTGTATTTTCTGTATGGACATCACGAGTTCCCGTCGTGGAGCAGTGGAAAAAAATCCAACTGGGAACCATGAGGTCGCGGGTTCGATCCCTGGCCTTGCTCAGTGGGTTGAGGATCCAGCGCTGCCATGAGCTGCGGTGTAGGTCACAGATGCAGCTCGGATCTGGCGTTGCTGTAGCTGTGGTGTAGGCTGGCGCCTATAGCTCCGATTAGACCCTCTAGCCTGGGAACCTCCATATGCCGCAGGTACAGGCCTAAAAAATCAAAAAGACAAAAAAGAAAAAGAAAGAAAGAAAACAAGCTAATAAACACAAAACCCAAAAAGAGTGATGAATATTTATTCAGCGTTTACCATGTTCCAGAGACTGTGGTGGTTTAAGCAAATTTCATTTAATCCTCAGAACAACACTCTCGAGAAGTTATTATTATAATCCCCATTTTACAGGCTCCTAATATAACCTCTGCTATAAAACTTTTTTATAACAAGATTATCTGACTCTCAACATATTTGCTCTCTGGCTGGTACCTGGCATAGTGCTTGGTAAAAGTGTGTTGAATGAATATATTTAAGCCAATGGTATGGAATTCAGGAGAATTGCCTGTCAAGCTCTTCACTTAGGTTTTAAAAAAATTAACCAAGAAGGACAGGGTGAGAGAGACTTGGCTTGGCACTGCCTCATTCTCAGTTAGCCTTGGGTACCTTGGAAGCTATGATGTTCCTAGCAGTGGGCGTGCTCTTTGATCTCCTGACTGCAATGCTGAGATGAATTTTCCTTGGAGTGAAAACATGATTAGGTTTCCCCTACCTTTGAAATCGCTTTAAAAACTGTTTAAACACTGGGATTGAGCTCTCACTTATTCTCTGCAGTTTCACATTACCCAAATCACCCTTAACCTCAGAGCCCAAAGCTTTTTTTTTTTTCCTTTGAATTTTTCCACTAAAGGAAGTTTTTCTTAGAAACAGATTGAAAACTCTCAATTCTTTTCCAAAAACAAAAGACACAAAAGACACAAAAGACACTTCCTGGCAGAATTCCACATCCAGTCCCAAAGCTTTATCTGTGGAGAGAAGAGAGAATACTTTTTTCTCAATATCCACAAAGAAAGGAAAATTTGTTAAGCATCCTTGACCACCTAGGGAGAAGGTAGTTATAGTTCTCAAGCTCAGGAACGCAGGAAATATCATTTCATCCATTTTCCATACATCAGCTTCATTTTTGACAGTGAGGCCCCATATTTTACACTGGCAGGATATGAATCACTTCTCCCTTAACCTGGCATGTGTGTAAATTCTAGAAGGTAGCATGCAAAGAGGACTAAGGGACAGGTGCCATGTGTCACCGGTCTGCATGGTTTCCTATTTGCAGCATCAGTGCTATGCTCCCGATAAGGGCATCTTCTGGAAGTCAGGTCACCCCAGGGTTACACTTTCAGATGCCCACACCCTCTGCTTGCTGCCCCCTCCCTGCCCAGTACCCAGGCCCTCTGCTCCAGCACTCACCTAGCTCTGTCTTACTCATCTGGGTGAAATCCTTCTCTGCCGGAGGTGGACTTTAAGAAAAGCCCTTTTCCTCCCTCTGTTTCCTCTAGGCCACTCTGCATCGTTTGTAGCCTGTCTTCAGTGCATCTTGACACAAGTCAAGAAGCCTTAGAGACCCTATTTCCTTCATGTCCTGTCTCAAAACTCTTTTACACAGGAATGCTCAAAGGGTGTCACATGCCTCCATCCTGAGGGGGCAAAGTGGAGAATGTGAGAGAAGAGATCATCCAGTCACTTTAGTGACAAACAAAGACAACAGGGATTTGAAGTCTGGGTGTAGTAATAGTCCCACCTCATATATGGCATCGTAGACAGGACCTTTTTTTTTTTTTTTGCTATTTCTAGGGCCGCTCCCGCAGCAGATGGAGGTTCCCAGGCTAGGGGTCGAATCGGAGTTGTAGCCACCGGCCTACACCAGAGCCACAGCAACGCGGGATCCGAGCCGCGTCTGCGAACTACACCACAGCTCACAGCAACGCTGGATCGTTAACCCACTGAGCAAGGCCAGGGACCGAACCCACAACCTCATGGTTCCTAGTCGGATTCGCTAACCACTGCGCCACGACGGGAACTCCCTTTTTTTTTTGGACTTTACCTAGCTTCCCCACTGGAATCTAAATACAGGAACCTGGGAGTTCCTATTGTGGCACAGCAATAATGAACACGACTGTGATCCATGAGGATGTGGGTTTGATCTCTGGCCTTGATCAGGGATCCAGCATTGCCCTGAGCTGGGATGTGGGTTGTAGACGTGGCTGAGGTCTGGCGTTGCTGCGGTCGGCAGCTGTAGCTCCAATTTGACCCCTAGCCTAGGAACTTCTATATGCCAGGGGGCAGTCCTAGAAAGCAAAATAATAATAATAACAATAATAATAATAATAATAAAATAAAAATAAAAATAAAAAATAAATGCAGGAACTTATGTGATGCTATGGCAGCCCTAGCAAATGAACACAGCTAGAGACTCCCCGTGAAGGCCTAATTTTCATAATCACAGATATGAATTAGCATTTAAAAATGACTTTTAAAAATATGAAAGTAGTATAGGTTGCATGTTATAACAGTTTAAACAATATGAAAGTTTCAGTTTTAAAAACTGAAGTTTCTCCTTATTCCAATTCCATCCTTCTGAGATAACTTACACTAACCTCTATTAACATGCTTTTTTTAATACTCAATCTTATATGAATTTACAGAGAGAAAAAAATAAAAATGGAACCACATCTTACATATTTTTTGACTTGTGGGCTTCTTTATATTTACTACATTACTTTATATTTACTCAGAATAAGGATATGTCATGATTTATTATTTAAATATATGTAAGTTATGTACACTTCAATTTTAATAAATTATGCAAGAATTACTTTCCAGAACTGCTATGCACGAATTAATAATCTCACTAAACACATATGAGAATACCCATTTTTCCCAACATCCTTGCCAGTACTAGAAGTTATCAGTCTTTTTAATTTTTGCCAATCTGGTGGATTATAAATAATAAGGAGTTTGTCTATGTCTCGCTGGCTTCTAGCTTGACTAGTATTTTTAATATATTTTATCATCTACTTGTGATTCCTTTTCAGTGACTTGTCTTATTTATATCCTTTCCCCAGTTTTATGTCCAACTATCTTTTCCTTAATTTCTAGAAAGGACTTTTTTATTTCTTTTTATGGCCATGCCTGTGGCATATGGAAGCTCCCAAGCTAGTGGTCGAAAAACCTATACTACAGCGACAGCAACGCCACATCCTTTAACCCACCGAGCAGGGCCAGGGATTAAACCCCACATCCTCATCTATACCAGTTGGGTTTGTTTCCACTGAACCACAATGGGAACTCCCTAGAAGGGACTTAAACTTCAAGGATTTTCTTTTTTTTTTAAAAAAAATGCTTTTTTTAACCTATCTGAATTTAATTTTTAAATGATCTTTTACCACATAGAGATTGTAAATTCTATGTAGAAAAAAAGTATCAATTTGTTCCCCTTTCGGTCAATGGGTTTCCTCTCTTACTTAGGAAAGCTGTGCCCAACCTGGAATACTAAATATTCTCCCATATCTTTTTTCAATACTGGTATACATTTACTCCACATTTAGTTTTTAATTCACAGGGAAATCCCTTTATATGTGGTGTGAGGTAGAGCTCTAGATTTATTTTCTTCCAGATTATGCCAACAATATTTATTGTGTTTATCACCTTAGTGTCCCTTGGCTTTTTTTATTCTCCATTTATATTTCATAGAATGAGTATTATAAATGGACTAACCACAAATATGTTTTGTTTGGTTCATATTTACTTTTCTCTTCTATTATTTCCCTTTCTTGCTTTCTCGCCCTCTCTTTCCTTTTTGTTATTTCTTATTTTGTTTTTCTTTTATGTTTTGAATTACCTAAGTCTGGCATCTATTCCCCACCTTCTCCTGTCTCCTTACTCTCTATTGTCTTACAAGATCTTCACGTCTCTCTGCTTAGTCCCTGAAGGCATTTGCTTTTTCACTCCTTGACATTGATTTTTTTTATTCTTTTAGTTGATTTTAGATAAACTGTTGTTTTGTTTTTATTTCTTTTTTTCTCCTAGCAGTTAGTTATAAACATATTTTCAATTTCTGTGTTTATATTTTTCTTATTGATTTATGGTTTTATCATGTTTATCAATCTTTTTCATTCTCAACATCTCTACCTTAAGAAATGCACTAAATATTTCTTTCTGGGTTAATATATAATTGACTTTTGTGAACACTTCATGGGCATAAAAGAATAATGTGTATTTTTGTCCATAGAATATAAAATTCTACTAATACCTTTACACTTGTTATGTTTATTTTAGTATATTCAGATTCTCCATAAGCACATATGTTTTTGGCAACATAATTTATCAAATTCTGCAAGTGATTTTGAAGTCCTGGACTATTGTTTTGTTTTGATTTTTACTAAAATCTTGAATTTCTGAGAGTCCTGACATTATATGGCTCAGAACTTTACTGCTTCGTGTTTAAAGTTGCATAATTTCTAGAGCTTCTCTCCTTATTGTATGTTTTATCATGATATGGTATACTAATGACTAGTTTAAGGCCAATGCCTGTAAATTATACATCAACCGATATTCATATTACCACTTTTTTTGTTTTTGTTTTCATGCACCTGATTTTGTTGTATATGCCTCTCCATTTTAGAATATTCCTTGTTATTTTATTTTAGATATTAAATTTTGGTTTTTGAAAACCACTCTGAGATTATGTCTTGGCCATGCTGTTGAGACAGTTTAAAAACACATGACATAGAGTAGAATGTAAAAGTGCCTTCAGTTGTGCAGAGGAAATCAGCACTCAGTGACTGTTAGTTCCCGATATCAGTTCTTTGTTCCCTTTCTCAGAGCTCCACCAGGGTTAAGGGTGTATATTTCAGGACTGAACTATTCTAAGGAATCTATTATCTACTAAGCTGTGTCTCCACTGGCTCATTAGGGGTGATGCTGTGTGGATGGAGTACTGGAAGGCTAAAGAAGGGGAGCTGTTGAGCAAGAATTTGGGGTGCTTTTCTCTTGATATCCAGGCTGCTGGTGTTCAGTTTCCAGACAGTAAGATTCAGAGAAGTATCTATCATGGATATTTCTATAGAGCTACACTTGCATATACCCCACAGCTGTGTCACAAAATTGCATACTGATAAAAGGAAAAGAAAATGGAAAAATATAAGAAGAAATAAATTGAGGGGGAGACTAATTGGCTGGTTTTTGAGGACATTGCATAGAGATTTCTCGCTTGTGGTGATGGGGTCATGTGAATAAAGTCCTTTTCAATTCCATTTTTATTTAAAAGGAGATAGAATAACCATAGTGACCAATTCTTAAATTACGGTGCTAATTAACTCAGTTTTCCTATACCAAAGTAGAATGCAATAAAAAGAACCTGACACTACAAAATCTGCCTCATTAGAATCAGAGTCAGTTTATGTAGAAATAGATTTTCTACTCTAGGTTTAAGAAGAGTCC
Source organism: Sus scrofa (assembly GCF_054392235.1). Lineage (NCBI taxonomy): Eukaryota > Metazoa > Chordata > Mammalia > Artiodactyla > Suidae > Sus > Sus scrofa. Next base: position 32,924,595 of record NC_139383.1, on the reverse strand, counting down.
TTTCAAAACACATTTTACAACAGGCATGTTTTATCAGATTATACTTTCATTGTCATACTCATGCCAATCATTGTGATACCTGTAAGTTGCTACTCTCAACGTTTTCTAGAAATCATTTCCTCTTTGGTTTAATTGTGCTAATGAAATCTTTCTGGAAGACATTACCCTTATTAATGTCAATAATCTAACTCACAAAACAGTTGTAGAAGGGGTGTAAGTATATACCTAGTTCAATCCTCTGTTCATGAAGAAGTAGTGACCCAGAGAGGTTAAGTAATCTATTTAAGGCCCAGAGCTAGTCAGTGTCAAGGGCTCAACTAGAAACCATGCCTCTGATTGCCCAGTACCTTGCGATTTTATTTTAATACTGGCAAGGTGGAACGTATTCCGGAATTTAAATAGAATGTTTTCCTCATGATTCATGAGATTATGAGAAGAAACACTATGAGAATTAAGTGAAGCAATGCGTGTAAAAACAGAGAGCACATTACTCACTGCTTATGATGTAACCAGTAAAAGTTATTTATACCCATGTGTCTTCCCTCTCATGAAGAAAGTTATTATGAAATATTTCTGACATAATCATAATTTGGTTTAAGAAATAATGTGCTACCAGAGCTCCCATAGTGGCTCAGTGGGTTAAGGACCTGACATCTTTGTGAGGATGCAGGTTTGATCTTTGGCCTCCCTCAGTGGGTTAAGAATCCAGCCTTGCCACAAGCTGTGGTGTAGGTCACAGATGCAGCTCAGATCCAGCGTTGCCATGGCTGTGGCATAGGTCAGCAGCTGCAGCTGAGATTAGACCCCTGGCCTGGGAACTTCCAAATCTGCAGGGGCAGCTGTAAAAAGAAAAAAAGAAAAAGAAAAAGAAAGAAAGTGCTACCAACACTGTTGAGACCCCTTTATGTAACACTCAAAGATCCCATTCCCTCTCCCAAGTTAACTTTAATTTGGATATTTACTATTTCAACACATTTCTTTATGATTTTATCATTCCTTTATGATTACATATGTACAGATCAAAGCATCACATTTTACTATTTTGCTTATTGTAAACTATTTACATGCTGTAATGTTGCAAATCGTCTTTTCTTTCATTCAACATTATGTCTAGGGGATTTATTTAGGTGGATTTAATCACTTTGAGTTTATTTCTTTTCATTGCTACACAATATTCTGGCCTGTGAAAACATCACAATAATGACTTATTAAGAGTCTTTTATAGGTTGTTTCTGATTTTTTTTTTTTTTTTGGCCTCAAAAACACTCCTGCTATAAACATTGGTGTATATTTTCTCATGTATACATGCAAGAATTTCTCCAGGGTATAGTTTTAGGAACATAATTTTTGTTGAGGTGAGGCTATGTGCACCTTCAACTTGACTTAGATATTGTCAAACTGGCCTCCAAAGTCCGTCTGCCAGTTCCGACCCTCACTTTAGTGAGAAGAGTTCCTTCTGCTCCACATTCTTGCCAACTCTTAGAGTTGTCAGACTGAAATTTTTAGCATCCTGAAGTGTGTGAGATTGTATCATATTGTGGCTTAAATCTGCACTTCCTTAGTTAAGAGAGGTTGATTATCTTTTCCTAGGTTTATTGGCCATTTGTGCTTTCTTTGTTTTATGAATTGGTTGTTGCTATATTTTCTTCATTTTTTTTTCTATTGGGTTGTGTTCATACAGATGTTTAGGAGTTTTTAAAATATATGTATTGTGTGATATTAATCCTTTGTAGGGTTTATATGTGAAAATATCCTCTGCTAGTATACAATTTGCTTTTGAACTGTATCTAAGGTGTCCTTATTGCAGTTTTAAATTTTAACATTTGTGATAGTCTTTATGTTTAGATATTTTAAAAGCACTTCTTCTCTAGGCTAAGTTCACAGAGATTTTCTCCAACACCTATACATTTAAATTTTTTACTTTTCACATTTAGATCTTTAATCTGCTTTGAGTTCACTTGTGCACATTGTTTGAAATAGGAATCCAAGTTTACATTCTATACAGATGGAATATAATTTTTCCAGGACTATTTCTTGAATTCTTTCCCCAATGCTTTGTAATACCATAGCTATACAATTCTATTCCTTGACAGTGAATTCCATTTGTTTTTTTACCTCTGAATTAAGACCATGCTGTCATAACTCCTATAGGTTTTTTTTGGTTTTTTTTTTATGGTCACACCCATAGCATATGTAAGTTCCCGGGCTAGGAGTTGAATTGGAGCTGCAGCTGCCGTCCTATACCACAGCCATGGCAACTTGGGATCTGAGCCACATTTCTGACCTCTGCCACTGCTTGAGGCAATGCCAGATCCTTAACCCACTGAGCAAGGCCAGGGATCGAACCTGCATCCTCACAGATGCTATATTGGGTTCTCACCTTACTGAGCCACAGTGGGAACTCGTGATACCTATTGTTATATAACTAAATGTCTTGATATCTGGTAGAGCTAGGCACCCTCTACCTCGGATTTTACTGTGAATTTGGACTTCTCATTCTCATTAGAGAAAATGATTAACACATGCAAAAATGTTGGAAAAGTGTCAGACCTTGTGAGAGATTGGCAGGTCACTACAATCAGTGTGGGTGCTGGAAAAAAAAATCACTGAACACTGAGTCACCAGGAATGACAAGGGGTACAATATTCACCAATTGTCTGGGTCCAGTTTCCTCATCTTTAAAACGGGTTTTATCATTGTTTAGTAAAAGTTGCTTTTTTGAGATAAGACAGGCATCAAGCATGATGAAAAAGAGAAAGCTGCTTACAGAAAAAGGAAGTCATCGATCTTAGGGGACATCTCTGTGTAGGGAATTAAGAGGAGCTGGACCAGCCTCCAGAAAGGATAGTCCTGGCAGGTTATGCTCAATGCATCTGCAGAGTAGCACTTTTCCAGAGTTTAGGTGTCTCCTCTGCCACTTAATAAGGAAGCCAGAATGTCTCCTACGGCTGGGTCACAGAGTGAGCTACTTGGCCTTTATTTGAAACAGAGGTACAACTGTAAAAACATAATGGTTTTGAAGGCCATTTTAAACTGGATTAAATAGCTATACAAGCCTTTGTTTATGCAGCTGCTCCTTGAGATTCCTTTCCCTGGGAAAATAGCCATCTGCCTTACACAGCTGACAGAATGGGTGCCACGTAAAAGTCCAACAGAATGAAGGACCTTTAAAAGAGGAAAAGAAGGCCACCAGCTACATACACCATCCAGGGTGGGAAGGGCTCTGATCGGTGTGATGTGGTAGACAGGATAATTAACAATAAATGTGATACCCGTTTAGAGCTTCCAGGACAGACTTTACCATGTGTGGAAGCTCTTGGTCATACTCGCTGGCTAAGGACACAGGGGTCTTCCTCGGTTTAGAGGTACAGACCCAAGACCCACGGCAGTGTTGTTTACGTCACCACTTTAACAGCCAGCCCTGTATCTCCTCAGGATTCCTACCAGTGAGCAGAGAGAAATGAAAAGGGATTCTAGAATTTAACCACCAGCCATGTGTGCGAAAGACAACTGAAATGAAAACTAAAGGCCAGTCTTGTCCTCCTTGGACAGCCAAGAGGAAGGTGTTGGAGTCTTATAAATTAAACAAAGTCTATATATTGCCTATAAAAACATCTAGCCTTCTTTGACTCATTTTCTACTTCCAGCTAACCTAGGAGATAGGCAGATGATTTTCGCCATTTCATAGGTATGGAAAAAAGGTGCAGAAGAACTTGTCTGAGGAACCGAGTTAGTAAGGCAGGGATAGGATGTAAGCCCAGAGAGCCTTTCTCTTATTCCTTTAAAAAATTTTTTTAAATTCATTTTATGGCCTCATCCATGGCATATGGAAGTTCCTGGGCCAGAGATTGAATCTGAGCTGCAGCTGCAGCAGTGTCGGATCCTTTAACCCACTGCACTGGGCTGAGGATCGACCCTGTGCCTCTGCAGCGACCCAAGCCACTGCAGTTGGATTCTTAACCCACTGTACCAAAGAGGGAACTCCTATTATTTCTTTTAATACATTTGCCACTTTTTTTTTTTTCACATCACGACATTGGCATAGGGTTTGGAAGAAGCATTCTGACAGAGAATCCAGCCCATCATCTGAATTCCCACTCACCAGTCAGTGTTTTCATGTTCTCTGCCATGGTTTGGTGCTGTCATGTTCCCATAGTGCCCCAAGGTTCATCACATTATATCGTAAAATATATTGCATACCAGCTGTAGATTCCTTTTTTATTCTCTTACCACTTATTAGGCCTCCTGAGGGCAAAAACTGTCACCTTCTCATCTTTGTATCCCCAGAGATTAGTGTTGCGCCTGATATATAGGGGGTATTGAAGGTACTGAACAAACGTTTGCTGAGTGACTAAATTAAGGGCACAGCAACTTTAAATTCCTTTAGAATTCTTCATTTTCCCACTAGTAAAACTGAGGAAGAAATTGGTCAAGTTGCCAAAGACCTACATTCAACATATGGTAAAGGACACAGGAAGCCTTGTGTCCAGCATCTGCACAGTGCTCTTTTTCACTGTGAATAACCTAAATCGATGAAGGCAAATAAGAGGAAAGAGGGAATCTGCCTATAGAGGGAAACATTCCAAAAGTTTTCTAATACCTAATGACATCAAGAGAGACATTTCATTTCTGCTTCATCTCTCATAAAAACAAAGGACGCCACTGTTAGTATCTGATTCACACCAACGCAATGACAACTTCGCTGTCTTAGCACCTGGATAAAGCAAGCGGCATTAGTAAGTGCTCCCATTATAGAAGCATTAATGAGGCAATTTGTTAAACCACTATCCCTTCGCAAGCCAAAATCAGACAAACGAGCTGGTCCATTTGAAGGTTTAGGAAAAGAAAAATTCTCGATGGAAATAGAAACGAGGCTATGCCAGGTATCTGTGATATTCTCAGTTCATCGGCAGCAAGCACCACTTCTCCCCATCATCTGGAAGACCCAGGACATCCAACCTATCCTGCTGGAGGATGTGATCATGAGGGTGTCAGCAGGTGGGATGGCTTTATTTGGGAAGACTCTTCTCCTAAACTGCTGAGTAACAAGACATGGCCAGGAAGGTTTTCAAAGGAACTATAAGGAAATGTTACTGATTCTCATGCTCTGGTGAAATGGGTTGCAGATGAAATAATTTCCTTAATCTGAAACACAAGTTTTCTATGATCTGATGACCACAAACCCCTCTGAACCCCATAACACTCATCGTCCTGGGACACGATACCACTGTCTCATTATTCTTCTGTCTCTCCTAGCTTGCCTGGATGACCTCCTCTGCCATCTCCATTTATAGGACCAGTAGTGGCAAGTTAAGTTTTTTTTTTCTTTCTTGACCACCCTTCAGCATTTGGAGTTCCCAGACCAGCAATCAGATCCAAGCTGCAATTGCAGCCTATGCTGTAGCTCTGGCAACACCGGATCCTCTAACTCATCATGCTGAGCTGGGGATTGAACCTGCATCCTGGTGCTGCAGAGAGGCCAGCGATGCTGTTGCGCAACAGTGGCAACGCCCAGTGATGGTTAATTTTATGTGTCGATTTGACTGGGCAAATGGATGTTCAGAAAGCTGATAAGGCATTATTTCTGGGCGCATCTATGAGGATATTGCAGCTAGAGATTTGAATCAATAGATTGGGTAAATATCCACCATCACGATGTGAGCAGGCCTCATCCAATTTGTTGAGGACCCACATAAAACAAATAGAGGAAGGATGAACTCTCTCTCTCTTCTTGAGCTGGGGGACGCATCTCCACCTGCCATTGGACATCAGAACTCCTGGTTCTTGGGTCTTCTGACTGGGACTCAATTACACCACTAGCTTTCCTGGTTCTCCAGCTTTCAGAGAGCAGATCAGGACATATCTCTGCCTCCATAATCATGTGAGCCACCTTCCAAAATAAACTATATATATATATATATATCTCCCCTAATGGTTCTATTTCTCTGGTGACCTCTGATTTAAAACCCTTCTTGTGGAAATACTGTGACGTCTCCCATCAGTCTACACTTGATGCTAACCTAGATCTGCCACTCTAGGGACATTGTCCTTAACCTTCTGCCTTTTGTAATTTGAGAGCATCATCATTGAAGACTCCAAACCCAGGATCAAAGCCGATACTATGCCAGAGCGGTGGTAGAAGCCACTCATGAACTCTCAGCTTCCGGAGGGCCCTCAAAGTACCTTAGGTATGCATGCTGCTGCTGGTGACGTTATGCGTAGGAGCTTATTTTCAGGGGAAGTGACATTGTGTGCTGGTGCACATTCCTTTGTATTTGCCTTATACCCATCTTTGAGAAGAGCATGCAACATCACTCTATGCAGTACAGCCTTCTGGCTGTCCTGAGTCTGCCCACTCCAGAGATGCCTCAGACTCATCAGGGGATAGGGGTCGGGGGACAGTCAGCACTGAGGAGAGCCAACTTGTCTTTCTGCCTGTGGCTACCCTGTGTCCTAGAAAAGACATTTCTGCACACCCCAAAAGCAAATAGTCACACCCCACTTTCCCTTTTTATTACTTCTGCATGGAGGAAATCACCGAAAGAGGATGCTCGAAAAGACTGCTAGCTCCTCTGGAGGGGGATTCCAGAACAGAGCGTGGGAGTGCCCGGCGGCAGCCCCAGTCCCCACATTTTGGCTTGGACCTAATGGAGAGCATAACGCTGTTACTAAACTAAATGCTTCTTCCTGTCTCTTCTGTCATAAGTGAGGAAAATAAAATTCACCCTATGAGACCGACAAGCAAACTGAGGATAAAATCAGCGATATATATGAGCTGACTTTGGGATTGCAAAAAGCACACTCGATCAGGTCATTGCTAGGATAATAATGATGCTTGCAAAAAGGTTAATAGAAAAACGCTTCTCTCCGTGAAAACCAAAATGACTCATGAAACTTCACAGGGTGATTATAATCTTTGGCATTTGTGACGAGTTTAACAGAGTACTCTCACATAAATTATGCCACTTAATCCTCACATGGGTAGTAAAATATGCATGATTATTTTTCCCTTTAAAAAAAAAATAAAGAAACTGAGCTTCAAGAGGGTTCATCTGCTTTAGAAAGCACAGCTGGTTAAAAGTGGGCATGAACTTTGCCCTTTTGATTCTCATTTTCTTTTTATAACTCTACATTTTCAAGGAAAGGTTTGCATAAAAAGTTGAATTAAAAGCATTACCTTTAATATTTTATTATTTGTGTAAGACCAAATGCCCCTGTGGGTATGTAATATTCTCAGATTCCTTTCATTAAGCCAAATTATCCTTGAAAATTATTAAAAGATTTCATTCAGATTCATGTATGTGTTACACTGATTAATATTTCCTGCAGAGGTCATTAACAACTCTAAAAAAACATTTTTACCATTCTCCTACTTAAATAGGCTTCCTCATTACAGAAACAAAAACAATATATGGAATTAGATGGCGGCTTTAGTGATTACAACTAAAACCAAATGTAAAGACAAAAATGAAATAAATTATACCCAAATGGAGTCATTTTTCAGACAACTTATATGAAATATCAGCAGGCTTTTTGTAATAATAGGTTTGTTTGATGATGATTCTTAAATATAGGCTCATTAGGAGTTTTATTATTGATGAGTAAGAATATAGTGCAAATCCTAGAACAGAATACTGAGTGTACTTCACAAAAATACCTTATAAAGCAATTATTATTATTATTATTTTGGTCTTTTTGTCTTTTCTAGGGCTGCATCTGTGGCATATGGAGTTTCCCAGGTTAGGGGTTGAATCAGAGCTGTAGCCGCCGGCCTACACCAGAGCCACAGCAACTCGGGATCCGAGCCATGTCTGTGACCTACACCACAGCTCACAGCAACGCCAGATCCTTAACCCACTGAGCGAGGCCAGGGATAGAACCCGCAACCCATGGTTGCTAGTCAGATTTGTTAACTACTGAGCCATGACAAGAACTCCATATAAAGCTACTTTTGAAGTAAGTGCAGTTTTTTATTAGGAAAACAAGTTTGATATTTGATTTAATAAGACCAGGATTGAGGGATTTGTTTGGCTCACCACATTAAAAGAGTGATTATTCATCCATCCGCTGCCCCCAGGGAAAGAGTGAAATCCATCTGAAAATTAAATGGGACGTGGCAGGTGGACATTTTTGAAGCCTGGTAACAGAAATAGCCGACTAAACACCCCCAGAAGCCCCCTCTGTGCCCCAGGGAAATTGTTCTAATAGGATCTTCTTGAGAATGTCAGTCTCAAGGCTCTTTGTAACCCTTAGTGGTTACAAATTAGTTTACAGAATCAGCCTTCAGTAAATCTTATCCTCCTTGCCTTCCCAGACTAGCCCCTCTTTGTTAAGTTTAGAAAAGAGCACGGCAGAGAGGAAAAGGCAACACTCATCCCTTCCAGCGTTGCTGAAACAGGAGAACTGAGAAGAGTGCTCAGAAAGTGGGCCTGAAATCTTGCCTTTTATTTCTTTTCTTTTTAGGGCCTCACCCCCGGCATATGGAGGTTCCCAGGCTGGGGGACTAATTGTAGCTACAGCTGCCGGCCTCCGCCACAGCCACAGCAACGCCAGATCTGTAACCCACTGAGGGAGGCCAGGGATCAAACCCGCAACCTCATGGTTCCTAGTCAGATTTGTTTCCACTGCACCACGATGGGCTTTTATTTCTTAAAGCCAAAAGCCTCATGTGTGAGTGTCCTGTTAGGCCGACAGTATTTGAAAGGCAAAGGGGAGTCAGAACCCAGTTTCTAATTTTAGCTGCTATACAAAATGTATGGCCTTGAGCTAATCTCTCAAATCCAGAAACATCAAGAGATATGGAAAATACATGATTTGTGAATAAATGGACCAAACTCAATCATCTCTGCCTCATTCCAGTACTAATAGTCTATTATTATGTATGCATAAAATATTGTATCTAAAATACTTATCTTTAAATTAATGTATTTCATTTAAGAAGCTATTACTGACTTCAGACTCACCATGGAATTACCAAGCCCCTTTGTCCAATGGTTTCTCAAGTCTAGATGATCATCAGTATCATCTGAGGAACTGCATAAAAATGCAGGTTCCCAAGCCTCACCCATTTGCTCCTCAACAAGGATCAACATCAGGGGGCCCAGGAATCTGTTTAGTATCAAAGTCCTACCTGTGATTTTAATGATCTGCCAGGTTGGGCTCTGCTGCTTTCTCAGTGCTTCTAAAATGATCCCATTTCATAACATGACTCTATCAAAAAAAAAAAACAAAAAAAAACAAAAAAAACAAAACTGGAATCCATATTGAAAGACACAAGGCTGTTTTCCAAAGAAGACTATTTATATTTTACAGAAAAATGAACCATAACCCTGGATCTCTGAGATCCAGATTATTTAAGTGTCTTATCAAAGGACAAGGAGCAGGTGAGTAGCAGAGGTGGGGCAAGAACCAAGTTCTCTGACTTCAAATCCCGTGCCAAATCCACTGTACGCCAAACATTCTCATCATTCAAATTAATTATTTAATCAAGCAACTATTATGTCAAAGAAACCATGCTGTCATCTATAGCAGAAGTTAACATGTGTTTTAGTGGCAAATTTCTTCTTTACCCCCTTGAGTTCTTCTGGCTGGTCTAATAATTCGATTCACACAAGACAAATTAACAGGAAAAAAAATGTTTAATTCCCATGCCTGGAGGTTTCACAGAAATGGCACCCTGGAAATGAACAAAGTAACCTATTTATATATAATTTTTAGACAAAGAAACAATTATTTGTGAAGACTTAGCAAAACCAAGGGGCTTGTGTTTGGGGTGGAAGACTAATGAAGTAACACAGTTTATTAATTTATACAGCTTTCTTGACCTTGAATTCCCTAACTCTGGTGATAAGGATGATTTCAATCCTCCTGGAGAAGGGAGGATACTTTCACCTGGGAGATTTATTTCCCAGGGGGAAAGATTGGGAAGTGAGTTCATTTTTTTTTTATATTGTTCTTTTCCACCAACTTTCTCAACTAACTTTAATTCAAAATAACCAACATGCCATGGTGCTATATCTTGTGCTAGCATGCTCTGAGCCGCAACACATGTTTTTGAGTTCTGACTATGTGCTGGACACTATTTTAAGCCTTTAATAAGAATTAATTCATTGAATCCACAGAACAAACCTATGAGATAGATATTAATGCTCTCTCAATTCTATGAAACAGCTAAGAGCAACAAAGGCACACAGAGGACAAGCAACTTACCCAAGGACACATTGCTACTAAGTGACAGGATTAGTATTAGAGCCAGGCGCTCAGCTCCAAAACTCAAGCTCTTTGAAGAACAGGCAGTACTGTATAGGGAATTAACATTGGTTGAATACCCTGGAGTTGAGGGTGTTACATGTATTACCTCATTTAATCCTCTTGAGGAAACAGGCTCAGTAGTTTCAGTCACTTACCCAAGGTCACATGGGGCAGTAAATAAATTGGTTGAACAGTGTATCACTTTATAGATGCAAATGACAGAAAACTCAACAATAATGAACTTAAACAAAAAAAGGAATATGTTGGCTCAAATAACTGGAAAGTCTGGTGATAGTACCAGTTTCCAGCACAGCTGGTTTCAGGAGTTCAAATGATGCCATCAGACATGATTCTCTTGGTTTCTCTTTCAGCATCTTCTGTGTCAACTCCCTTCTCTGTCCCCACGTGGAGCTTCACGGGAACATCCTCTCGGTCAGAAAATAATCTGCCTCCCAATAAGCTAGAAACCAAAAGTTTTTACCCTGAGTCTGTATGTCTACTCTTGAGGCAACCATGCAGGGCTTAAAATATATTAACTGGCTAAGCCTGGATGCTGGTGCTGAGAACAAAAATGACAGCTGTCTGCTGAAAGTCAAACACCAGCCTAGCCTGACTCTCTCTAAATACAAAGTATTTGTGAATATATTGATGTCAGAATCCCACAGGGCTTTCTTCATACAATCTCTAGTTCAAAACTCTTCACTAGAATCCAGGGAGAGAAACACATGGTTAAACTTTCATTTTGTTCCTGTCTACCTGCCTCTTCAGGCCCATGCTCCTCTGTTAAGTGGGACCAGCTGGGTGATGGGAGCGGCCGGAAGTAGTCTCTCAGTCAACATGTAGACACTTCCACTCTGCCTGAGCACTGCCATCTGCCTGCGGCTTCACCCAGAGAGCAGAACACTGGGTTCCTTCTTCTCTCAGATCCCAGAATCCTATCTGGGCTTTGGAATCTTGTCAAGTCTCTGACCAGAGGAGGCCAGAGGGTCCTTTAACCTAGCACCCACCAGAGCAGACATGCTTATTGCTTCTCCTCCAATCTCTTCCCAATCCTTTGCTGAGGAATCCTTACCGAGTATCAGGGTTTGGGCTTGAGTCTACAGGGATGATATCTCTACCCCACTCAAACCCCTGTTCTCAGACATGTTGCCTAGTCTTTCCACGCTCTGAAGACCCACACTTGAAGATAAAAGCAAAGAAGAGACTCAAGGCTGCTTCCTCAGTCCATCTCCTCTGAGCTATGGAGAACAAAGAAGAAAAAGGAAATACCAGCATAAAAAACAATAGCTGATATTCCAAAAGTGTTTCCCCACCACTCTACTAAGTTTCTTTCTTTCTTTCTTTCTTTTTTTTTTTTTTTCAGGACCGCACCCATAGCATATGGAGATTCCCAGGCTAGGGGTTGAATTGGAGCTGCAGCCACCAGCCTATGCCACAGCCACAGCAACGCCAGATCCAAGCCTTGCCTTTGACCTACACCACAGCTCATGGCTGGATCCTCAACCCACTGAGTGAGCCGAGGGATTGAACCTGCATCCTCTTGGATGGTAGTCAGATTCGCTTCCACTGAGCCATGACGGGAACTCCCACTCTACTAAATTTTGAATGCCTACCATATGCCCGCATGTACACTGAATGCTTTGCTTATCTCCTTTATTTTTCACAACTATCTACTAAGTCATCACTGCACAGACCAAGAAACCAAGTCTCAGAGAGGTGAAGTGACTAAGTCCACCATCATTGGGTCATGCCTATGCCTGGTTGCCCTAGGATCCCCTTTTCAGCCTTTTCCTGTTCTGTTCTGTATTGGGGAAGGGAGGCTGCCTTTTCCTTCTCCCATATCAGCTGAACGCCAGCTGGGTTTGGCCAATAGGAGGCACTAATGGGAGCTGGGAGGGCAGGAAAGAGGAAGAAGCCAGGGTATCTCTCACCTGTCCTCTCCCTTTACCTGAAACACTTCTCTGGCAGTTGCTGAGCTCCCTCGGTAGCTCTAACCCCCACTAGACAGGGCTTTGTGGTTCTAGCTTCTGCAGGTCCTTGCCCCAGGCCATGGCAATGAAGGAGATCAACCATCAAGTTTGCCTGGGACTGAAGGTTTTCTAGGACGCAGGGCTTCTAGTGTTAAAATAGAAAGTTCTAGACAAAAGAATGGATAAGCAACAGGGTCCTACTGTACAGCACAGGGAACTATATAAAGTGTCTTGGGATAAACCAAAATGGTAGATAGTGTAGGAAAAGAAAAATATATGTAATATATACAGTAATATATGTAATTTATTATATATAATATATATGTATAAATATGATATTTTTAATATATATATGACTGGGTCAGTTTGCTGTACACAGAAATTGGCACAATATTGTAAATCAAATATACTTTAATAAAAAACTTTAAATATTGGCAAAAAAAAAGTTCTGGACAAACCCAACAACTGGTCATCCTAGTGGTACATGAACCCTTTCATCTGCCTCTTTAGCCTAAGGGGTGGTGCCTGCCTGAGGCTTATCTCTGAGTCTCTATCTGTGCCCTGGGTGGCTTCTCAGTTTCCACCACCTGACCCATCCTTTCCCTTCATTAAATTCCTTCTGTTGTAAGGACTGGTTCCTGTTTCCCTGATCAGAACAGGTGTTTATATTTGTATGTCCTTTCTCTTCTTTTTTCTTCATTCCCCAGGAGAAACAGGCTGTGAGTCTGATACAGTTACCCTGCTAGTAAGAGGCAAAGGTGATATTTTAACCAAAGGCTGTGTTCTTATCACTACATTACATCAATCAGAAGAACTGCACTGCAGCTTAGGGAGAGATTGCTCTCCGCACCTGCCTGCCCCGCCTATATAATTTTACCATCAAGAAGTAAAATTTTTTTTTAACCTTTGCCTTGAAGGATTAAGTCATGGTAACAAAACTTACAAATGAGTTATTTTTAGCTCTAGCAAATAAAACACAGCTTCTGTCTCTGCTCTTCTGACGTGGAGGGGCAAGGAAGGAGGGGGAGGGTACTGCTCACTGCCTTGTGAGCTCTGCTGAGAGACCAGAAGCTTCTGTTTCAAAAGGAAGCAGCTATTACACTTATGGGAATGGCAGGGGCCACCCAGACACAAGCTGGGAGCTCTGGTTATTGATCATGAGTACACATTTCTGGATACCACCCATCTGGCCAATGAAAAGGCCCCCACCGTGGAACACATCTGTGTAATTCACGTTATGTGTGTAGCTATTGCTATAGTAACAAAACACCAGGAATCTTCTTTCTTTTTTTTTTTTTTTAAGTTCTTTTTTTGAGGACAAATAATGCCTTCTATGTTGGAAAGAAAAGAAAAAAGCTCCTGAGTAAGAAATATGATCAACTATTCAGATGTAACGTAAGCATATCTTCAATACATTACAGAATAGAGATAGAGGACCTGCATCAATCAGTTCAAATGAGGATTTACTAGGTGTGAATTCCACCCATATCAAGACAAACAAATGTCCTAAAGAGGCATGTTTCAGATCAATCTGCCTCTGGTTCATATTTAATTTTCTTGCAAATGTTGAAACACAGAACAGTTCATGCTAAGCTATAAGCCACCAGATTGAATCCAACCATTTCTAAAAGCAAGAAGTTTAGGTGTCCAAGTTCACAATAACCTGCCTCCAATTTTTATTTCAGTTAGATGCTTCATGGAACAGCTTGAACTCAGAGGAGCATAGCAAGAAATTGCTTTATTTTTTTCTTTGATCATGGCCCCCAGAGAAGCTATAGGCTGGCCCCCTTTCTTGCCCCTGAAAGACCATAGCTCTCCTGACATTTTCAGTTATACAAAGTTCAGTCGGTGCAGTTGATTCAGACCTTCAGTCCAACTTAACGCTCAGCTCCTCTGCTCCCCAGGGCCAGCAAGGCTTCCACCTGAGGACCAGGAGGCAGGAGGGCATTCTGTCTGCTCCCCTACTTCAACTTTTAGCTACTTTAGGCTTTAGGTAGAGCAAGGGGACAGTGTCACTCTGGTCATCACTTGGTTATTGATAGGGATCCCCACAGTATCATTCTCTGACCTGAGGGATCTACTCTTGCCTGTTCCTGCCCCTGGACTCTTGCTGCAGCATCTCTGCGCGTGGCGACCTGCCACCTTGCATGGGCTGTCGGCAAGGGGGCTCAAGCTTGGCCACTTTCTAGAGTGTCCACTAGAGCCATGTTTTCAGCCAAACAGTAGAGGGAAGCCCTTACTGCCCTGCCGCCACTCCCGATTTTTTCCTCCTGATCCCAAAAGCTTAGAGAACAGATCAGCATGAGGTAAAATACAGGTTCTGTGGCCCAAGCACAATTCTGTGTGTTTTTCTTTCTTTTCTTTCTTTCTTTCTTTGGAAGCCCACATTCTCATAGCTTGAAAGTAGATCACAGAAGGCTTCCTTTTACATTCTCTAGGAAAAGCTGCTGCATCCTTCTCCCTAGATTGACAAATCACTGGTCAATGACTCTTCAAATATCCCTAGATTTCTGTTTAAATAAAAGGTGGGCTGATGTAGCAGGCTTGGTTTTGCTGCAGTTTAACACGTTGTGTCTGCTGCTCCTGGATACTTATTGTTTTCACCTTTAGGGCTTTAAATGCAATTCAAACATAATAAGAACAGGTCCATTAACATTCTTTTAGGTAAATCATAAGCCTTCATGATATACTTTTCCTCTTTTAAATACTATGGTATATTCTAATCAATTAAAAGGACGATGAAAAACTGTTTTCCTCAAACTAATGCAAATAAACTTAGAGAACTTGATACCATGGATCATTTACTAGAAACATATTATTTACCAAAACTAACCAACAGAAGAAATGGAAAATGTCGGTGTTCCCTGGTCGTCTAGTAGTTAGGAATTGGTGCTTTCACTTTTGTGGCCCAGGTTTAATTCCTGGACTGGGAGGCGAAATCCCATATCAAGCTGCTGCACTCTACAGCCAAAAAAAAAGTAAATAAAAAAATAAAACCTATGTAAAAGATATAGAGGAAGTTGTGACATGGCAGCCCCCTGCATCTATCCCAGGATCAGATGGCTTCCCTAGGGGATTGTGTGCTTTGTACGCTCCTTTTCCTCTTGCTTAGTTTAGCTAAAGGTTTATATAATTTATTGTTTTCTCCCCCCCGCCAAAAAAAAGCAGCTTGGATTTGTTACTGGCCCTACTGTTTTCCTGTTTTCTAATTCATACATCTTCACTTTTATCTTTAGTAATTCTTTCCATCTGGTTGGCTTCTCTTACTTTGCTTTTCTTTTGTTAACTCTTTTAATCAGGTGCTCAATTTTTTTCTTTCCAGTCCTTCATGATGCAAGTCAATATATTTTTCTCTGATGAGTTTTTTAGTATATTCTTTAGGGCCACATATAGTATGTACATTATTTTTAGGTCTGACATAGTATGTACATATTTTTTTTCTAGGCACTCTGCATTTTTTATGTCATAAATCCTTTTATGATTTTGATATTAATTTGATTTATTGCATTGTCTTAGAAAATACTATTACTGCTTTTTAAAAGTTATCAATTAAAAAAAAAAAACTGTCTATGGAGAGCAGACTTGTGGTTGCCCAGAGGGAGGGGGTAGAAAGTGAGATGAGTGGGGAGCTTGTGGTTGGTAGATGCAAATGATTACATTTAGAATGGATAAGCAATGGGATCCTACTGTAGAGCACAGGGAACTGTGTCCAATCTCTTGGGGTGGAACATGATGGAAGAGAGTATGAAAAAAAGTATGTGTGTGTGTATATATATATATATATTATACATATATATAATATATATATGACTGGGTCACTATGCTGTACAGCAGAAGTTGACACAACACTGTAAATCAACTATACTCTAAAAAAAAAAAAAAAACCTGTCTAATGTATCTTAATTTCTGGGTCTTTACCATGGGAACTGAAAAAAGCATACATATTTTGAGTATATAAATCATAATCTACCTGTAATTGTTTTATTTGAATAAAACAATTGTTATTTCTGTTATTAGGTCTTCCCTGTATTTTTTGTTTTATCAGCTTGATCTGTCACAGACTAAGAGAAATGAATTAAAGTCTTCCAGCACTGTTCTTCTTCTGTTATGTCTCATATCTGTAAATTCTGCCTTGTGAATATTACTGTTACGTTATTTCAATTTCCACATCAAACTGTTCATTTTAACACTGACTCACCAAATGCTCTTTGGCCTGAATCCATATTGTCTGATGCTAGGATTGTGACCTAACGTTCCTTCTTTATCTCTTTTCTCATCCCTCTCCTTCTCTCCCTATTTTAGTCACTGACATTTTCTTGCTTAATATTTATCTTTATATTGTTAAATATCTCATACTTCTAGTACTTGATTTGGGATTGATTTGGTTTATATTTTTCTCATATGTATTTATTGATTTAAAAATCTATAGGCTTGGAGTTCCCTTTGTGGCTCAGCAGGTTACAAACCCAGCTAGTATCCATGTGGATGAGGGTTTGATCTCTGGCCTTGCTCAGTGGGTTAAGAATCCCACATTGCAGTGAGCTGTGATGTAGGCCACAGACAAGCTTGGACTCCATGATTTGACCCCTAGCCTGGGAACTTCCATATGCTGCAAGTGTGGCTCTAAAAAAGCAAACAAAACAAAACCAAAAAAAAACTCCCACACAAAAATAAAACCCCACAAAAATTTAGTCTTTTTGAATCAGTGTGTTATAAGCATCTTCTACTTGTTTTAAGTCTCTGTCGTA
The DNA here is from genome assembly GCF_054392235.1 of Sus scrofa. NCBI lineage: Eukaryota > Metazoa > Chordata > Mammalia > Artiodactyla > Suidae > Sus > Sus scrofa. The sequence goes on along the minus strand of NC_139383.1, from coordinate 32,907,626 downwards.
TAGAACAAAGAGTGAGATAGTGCATTCTGAAAATCCATTTCCTTTAATAAGTGAATGGGATTTCTTTTTAAACCTATGATATGAAAGCTATGTATTGTCCTAGTTTTGTCAATTTTTGTTTCATTTACACAGTTTTATCAAAGTCTTTCATTATGTGGTCTATTTGCTTAGCTTTGATTTAATTTTAAAATACAGTTCTGATATATCAAAAGACTTACATTTTGCTTCTATTGGTTCCACCAATAATTATGATTTTATTTTATTTTATTTTATTTTATTTTATTTTATTTTATTTTATTTTATTTTTTTAGGGCCACACCCATGGCATGTGGAGGTTGCCAGGCTAGGGGTCTAATTGGAGCTGTAGCTGCCAGCCTATGCCACAGCCACAGCAATGACAGATCTGAGCCGTGTCTGTGATCTACACCACAGCTCACAGCAACGCTGGATCCTTAACCCACTGAGCAAGACCAAGGATTGAACCCACAACCTCATGGTTCCTAGTGGGATTTGTTTCTGCTGCGCCATGATGGGAACACCTATAATTACAATTTTATATACTATCCTTAGGCTCTTTAGCTTTATACAGTTTCTATTAGTTTTCTACTGTGATCAATACTTTCTTCCTCTCCTCTCCCATCCTTCTCCACCTCCATTCTATTTTAGTCAATTATGTTATTTTCTTAATGTTTAATTTTGTACGGTTAAATATGCTCACACTTGCAGTATTTGATTTGTTCTTTTAAGATACACTTTGGGCGAGGAAGAGATTATTTACATAACCTTAAACTGTCTCCCTACAGACTACTCATTAGTTGTAAGGGAGAGAGACAAAATGAAACGATGATTATATGGTGGAGAAAATGAACAACTTCTTGATTGAATGATTAAAATTGGCATCACCTGTGAGAATCAGGTGAGCTTCACGCACCTCCAGATATAGTGTCCTTGAACACAACATTGCCTAGGCAGTATACTGGCTGGAAATGTGAAGTGTCCACGAATCACGGGGAAGCATCAAGCAAACACAAATAAGAAATGCTCTACTTAAAAAAAAGAAAAGGTTGGGTGAAACAGCATTCTTTCAAAATGTCAATTTCATATAAGACAAAAGCTGTGGAAATATTCCAGGTTAAAGGAGACTAAAGAACATGACAGTTAAAGGTAATAAGTGACCCCTGACTACACCTTGTATTGGGGGGAAAATAGACTGACTATAAATGATATTATGAGCTCCACTGACAAAACTTGAATATAGATGGTAGATTAGGTAAAAAAATTGTATTGATGTAAATTTATAAAGTTAACAATTGCATTATATTTATGTAAAAGAATATCCCTACTCTTGGGAAAAACACATTGGATTTTTTAGGGATAAAAAGCCACAATGTATGTGACTTACTTTTAAATGGTTCATTAAAAAATTATATATGTCTTTCTATATATATGTGCGTGTATAGATATTTATACATGCATGTATATGTATGTGTGTATAGATATATGTTTATGCATGTATATGTTTATTTACATGTATATATTCATATATATACATATATATATAGAGAGAGAAAGGCAGAATGACAGAGAGAGAGATGAGAGAATGACAGGGAGAGAGAGAAATCTAATGATAAAGCAAGTGGGGTAAAATATTAATAATAGGTGATTCTGGGTAATTTACAATTTTCTATAAATTTAAAATGATGTCCAAATAAAAGTTTTTTTAAACATACTTTTCGAATCTCTGCTATAGATAAGGCAGTCAGTGAATCTGATTCACCACCTTTTCTTCTACTCTTCTCTTACATTGTATTTCTACATCGTAAATAATATTTACATTCTGTTCTGATGTTCTGATTCTCATAATTGCTTTAGACTGAGTATAACAACTGAATATTTTCAATGCTTACTGCCAGTTATTTTTCTTCAGTTTTCCTAGTCATCTCTTGGTTGGTCCAAGTAGATTCCTTAGGAAGGGCTCCTCGAAACAATATCTGAGTTTTTGCATTAAAAAACTGTTTGTTTGTATTCTGTAGCCTTTATTCTTGAAGGATATCTTGCCCAAAGATAGAATCTCTGCAGAGAATCCTTGGATAGAACTCCTACACTTTGTAGAGATGCTTCCATCGTCCCCTGGCAGTAAATGTACCTGTGGTGAAAACTGTAGTCAGCTGACTTTCTTTTTCCTCTTGCACAGAGTCCTTTTATCCTTGGCTGACCAAAGCTTTTTTTTTGTCTGAAGTCCAGTTACTTTACTAAAACATGTCTTTGTGTTGACTGATCTGCCATCTTTTTCCAGAACACAGCATACCATTTCAATATACAGATTTAAATCTTTCATTTTAGGAATATTCTTGAATTACATAGTTGAATATTTATTGCATTACACTGTTTTGTTCTGTTTTCTTTATGACAAATATATGCATGTTGGATGCTCTTTGTCTTTCTTCTGTGTTTGTCATGGAATGGGATGGGGCATTTTTCCCTGGTTTGCTGCTGCTGGCTCCTAATTTTATATACTTATTCAAATGGAAGTTATTTGGTAGGTTCTATCTTGGTGGTGCAGGATGTGCACCACACATCTCACCTGAACTGAGCCTCAGTTCTCCAATATTTCGTAATGTCATCAGAATAAGCAGCTATCAGTCATTGCTCTATCACTAGAAAGGAAATTCAAGAGAAGTGAGCTCATTTCTCATTGGTTTCTAATGTCCTGAGTCACTCCATATCTCTCAGGAAAGCAAATTGATCCAACAAGAGTTACAAACACAACCTTGTTGGTAGAATTGGTTAATAAATGCCAGGTTATTTTTACACTTAATTCACACTAGTTGCACTGCAAAAACAAAAACAAAAAAACTGGACCCCGATTTATTTTTTAACTCTTAGAACTTAGGGTTTAAAAAAAAGTTTTACTGAAGTATATCTAATTTACAAGGTTGTGATAATTTCTGCAGTACATGCTATACAACAAAGTGACCCAGTCATACATACACACATATCCATTCATATATGATCTTTTTCCTACTCTTTTTTTTAAAACTTTGTTTAAAACTGGAAAGCAAAGTACACTAAAATTTGGATTTTTAAAATTGAGTTAGAATCAAACGAGATTTTGAGTCTAAATTCCTATAGTTTCCATATTCACTGGGGGTCAAGGTGAGAGCTACTCAGAGTAGCAATGATTACCTTTGCCTAGGTGTTATCTAGGAAACTGGGAACTAAAAGAGCCAGAGATGCCTTATATCAGCATATCTGTCGGGAATGTACTAGAGGTCTACTAATGTTGTTTTTGGTGAAGCGTTTCAACATCTGGTCAGACCAAGTGTCCTCACATTGGTTCAGCTGACACGAAGTCCTAATGAGGAAATGAGACAAGAAGCACTGGGAAGAGGATTCTTTCTCAGCATCTGTTTTGAGGGTGAACAGTCAATTAAATCCTTACTGTTATAGCTGGGATCTTTACAAATTTGAATTTCTCAAGCTTTCTAACAGCTATGCATATGTAGTTCCTGCATTCAGCCAATTGTTTCTCGTCCAGAAGCATTCTGAGGAAAACGCCTTTCTTTTACAATTTCTGTGGGTGTGAAATTCTTAAAAGCTGCAAAACCATTGTCTCCATAGGACTCCAGGTGTGGTACCTTATTGTTTTGATCTCTAATATATTAGGAGGTTATGTTCCTAAAAAGGCTTGACAAGCAAGTTGTAATTTCTACACCTCACACTCAAGACACATGTGAAATCAGTAGTGCCACCACATTTGCTACCTCATCAATGATCACAGCACACAGCCATGCTTCTGTGAGATCACTCCAACTAAAACACGCTAGATGGCATTCTTTTTTGTTTCTTTTCTTTGTAGGGCCACACCCACGACATATGGAAGTTCCCAGGCTAGGAGTCAAATCAGAGCTACAGCTGCTGGTCTACACCACAGCAACAGGAACACTGGATCCTTAACCCATTGAGTGAAGCCAGGGGTTGAACCCAAATCCCCAGGGATACTAGTTGGGTTCTTAACCTGCTGAAACATGACAGGAACTCCTAGACATTACTCTTGATGAAGACATCCTTAAACTAAACCACCACTGTATTCTTCTTGAAGCTATTCAACCTCTGCCAGGCTTGCTATGTTTTATTAATATTTTAAAGGCAAACTTTTTGAATGTCTACAACTTACACAGGAAAGGAAAATGTATGGTGTTGAAATCACTCTCCTGAGGATAATTTTTAAAACAAGTATTTCCTGATTATTTAGCCTGGGCTGATTCATCATGATTAACTGCATTCTTTAGTGATGTTGTCCTATCACTTATGCCTCAATGTACAGTATTGGAACAGGGCTTAGCAAAGATTTGTCTAATAGTTTCAAGATATAACTTGCCAATAGCCCAAGAAAAATATCATCTACAGGATAGAACTACACCTAACCTAAAAAGGGATTGCTATTATCCAGGAATCAAGAAGACTCTCTCTTCAAACCCATCCCTCACCATAACTCTTTAACTGGTACTTTTTAAGTTGAACTAATCATGTGGGTAATAGCATTTGTTTTGCCTGAGTATGATAGAAGTTCGAGATAAAAGCATTTGGACTGAATGAAAACAGAGAATATAGAAAATTATTATTTATTGTATAAGTGAAAGGATTATTGGCTATAAAACCAATGTATCCTCTCAGATGGATTTTAATAATAAGATGCTGAAAGATTGAACAACTGTTCCTTAGATTATCCAAGCAGTTACTTTGGAAATACAAGGAGTTGTCAAATGTGCTTTTGCAGTTAATAACCAGAGTATCCATTAAAAACAAGGACCAATGCCCATAATAAGGTATGCATAGCCACTGTACTGGCCCATGTCAGTAAATGGTGAAGATTCACAAAACGATCAGATGCTTATAATACCACAACGGCCTGTCACATAGGGCTTATTTATCGGAATCACCAAAGAAGTCAGCATAGTCAGGACACACAACAGCAGAACCATCATGGGCAGCTGCCCAGACTGTACACTGCCCAATTCTAGAGGCACCTTTCAATGGCAATGCACTGTGACTAGGACCTTCTATAATTTGGCACTCTTCTGGGCAGAGAAAACTCACTATAATACCGCACTATAGGATTTCAAAATTATGGATGATAATGTTTATGTGAGTGACTTTCTAGAAGCATAACTGCCTCTCTCTAATCTCAGCTTTATATGCATGCATTCATCTATTATATTTCTACCCACAAGCTAGCAAGATACATTCCAGAGACCACCACATCCAAGCCAGGTACAGCAGCTCATCAATCTCAGTGTTATGTAACGTACATTCCACAGCTTGCTGAGGCATAAACAAAAGTCTCATTTATCACCCTCACTCTCCCCAGGCTGGTACATCCTCATCTGGGAACACTCTTAGTGCTACAGACTGAGTCATGTTGCCAACAAAGCCCTTAGACTAGATGAGTCTATTCTGCATGTGCAAAATCTAGGAGCATAAACTAAAAGGAGATGCAAAGAGGAAAATGGGGCTGTATGTTCCCACAGTGGCCATAAAACACAAAGGTCCAGAGGAAGAAAATTGTGAGGAAGGCTTCATGTTGAAATGATGCTATACTCCTGGTCTTCATACTAACCAGAGTGGTAGAGTTTAGTCTGTCTGCAACGGACTGTAAGCCTTGGGATGTGAGAATTGCGTGGGATTTAGAGTCTTACAGAGATGAGTTTGAGTCCTCTTTTTACTGAGTCCCTGCCCTACATCAGGTCAAGTGCTTCGCCCTTCTGGGAACCAGCTTTTTCTGCCTTTGATACTTCAATGATACTTAAATCCCAGGATGAATAATAGGATTAATGAGATGTGTATAAAACTCCTGGTACAGGATCCAACATGTGGTAGGTGACCAATTAATAGTACCTATTATTTTCATTACAGGAATAAACTATAAATCATTAGAACAATTGTACTAAGTGAATAACTATATGTAACGTGGGCAGTTATAACATTATATCTTCATAGAAAGTTTCAAAACTTAACTTCAACTGCACAAGTTAATAAAATGCATTCTCCTTCAAAAAAAAAAATAGAACACAACCTATGAAGTCATTGCTTTGATCAGTCTCTGCTACCCCCTATTAACTCTATTCTCTTTACACCCTAGGAAGTAATAAATATCATGAGATTTTGATATGTATGTAGAAGTATATAAGATTTGGGTTTTTTAAGAAAAACATTCACACCAATTATCAAATGTTAAGATGCTATATGTACCATCCTATTAGTGATTCTGTCTGTTTTACTCAGCATTTTTTTTTTTTTTTTTGAGCTCAGGTCATGTTGCTACACTTAAATCTGGTACATTCTTTTTAACTCTTACATTGGGGCTGTCTCTCTTGTGAACACACCACATTTTATTTATCCATTCCTAATTGGTTCACTTTTAGATTGCTTCTAATTTTTCGCTATTAAAAATATTGTTATGAAGACTTGGCAAAGATGTAAAATTTTGTCAAGGGTATATGCCAGAGGTAGAACTCCAAGGTATAAATATTTTACAATTTTCTGGCCATTGGAAAATTTCTCTCCAAAGTGATCACATCCATTTATATTCATATCTATAGCTATAAGTGCTCCTGTTTTCACGTTTTCCCAACCTGCACAGTTTTCATTTTGGTGACCGTTTTCTTAGCTGTGCAGGAGCTCTTTTTTTTTTTCCCGTTGTTTCAAGTTTTATTGAAGTTTTATTTACAACGTTGTGATAATTTCGGCTGTGCAGCAAAGTGATTAGTTACACATGCATACGCATCCATTCTTTTTCTGATTCTTTTCCCATACAGATTACCCCAGAATATTGGGTAGAGTTGCCTGTGCTGTATAGCAGGTCCCTGTTGGCCAGTCATTCCATATACCTCAGTGTGCATATGCCAATCCTAAAACCCCAGTCTATCCCCCCTCATAGCACCTGCCCCTTTGGTACCCATAAGTTTGTTTTCAAACTCTGTGAGTCTGTTTCTGGCCTGCAAATAAGTTCATGTGTTGCAGTCCTGCTTTTCTTTCTTTCTTTCTTTCTTTCTCTTTTGTTGTCTTTTTTTTTTTTTTTTTTTTTTTTTTTTTTTTTTTTGTCTTTTTGTTATTTCTTTGGGCCGCTCCTGTGTCATATGGAGGTTCCCAGGCTAGGGGTCGAATCGGAGCTGTAGCCACTGGCCTACGCCAGAGCCACAGCAACGGGGGATCCGAGCCGCGTCTGCAACCTACACCACAGCTCACGGCAACGCCAGATCGTTAACCCACTGAGCAAGGGCAGGGACCGAACCTGCAACCTCATGGTTCCTAGTCGGATTCGTTAACCACTGCGCCACGACGGGAACTCCCTTTTGTTGTCTTTGATGTCAAATTCAAAAAGTCATTGCCAGGATCTTACCAGATTTATTATTATCCTATGTTTCAATTTTGCCAGACTGGTTAATGAAAGGTATGTTCTTCTTAAACTTTCCTGATATGTTCTACCTATGAATCTTTTATATGGATCATAGGCTGCAAATACATTCTTTGAGTCTGTCGCTTATCTTTTAACATTTCAATAAAGTTTTGTGGGATATATTTTATAATAGGAGGTAGGCATATTTGTGAATGTTTCTTAACTGTTTTCAATTTTCATGTCTTAAGAAATACTTTCTTACCAATTATAAATATATTGTACAAATTCTTTAAGTGGTTTGAAGTCTTCATTTAGATCTATAATACAGTTACATTTGCTTTTTATAGCGATATTATTGGTTTTTTTCCTCTGTATTGTCAGTTGTTATGAAACTATTGCGTAGTCCATCTTTTCTTGCCTCTCAACCTTATATACCAGGTCTCCACATGCTTATGAACCATTTCTGAGCTCTCTGTTTGGTCCATTGATCTATTTGTTTATTCCTGCACCCAAACCACATTATTCACCCTAGCTTTGTAATAAACTTTAAAGTCTGATAAGGTAAGTTCAGCTTCTTTTACAGAATTGTTTAATTTTGCATATTGAGTGTTCCATGCAAATTTTAGATTCAGATTGTCAGCCTCTATGAAGAGTTCAGTGGTTGTATTGACTGGGACCACACTTCCTTTACGTATTAACTCGGGAAAGAGCAACATCTTTGTAATAACGTGTCTCCCTTTCATGGATCGTGGTGTCTTACCATTTCTTGGGGTCTTATTTTATGTCTTTGAATAACATTTCATCATTTTCTGTACAAATATATTATACTTTTTTGTTATATTTCTTTTTTGTTATTTCATTGTCTTTATTGCCCTTTTAACTGGGATTTTCTAATAGTAAATGATCAGGTATATGGAAAACATTGGTTTTTGTCTATTGATATCACATCAGACTCACTTTCAGATTAGTTTATATACCTCTAATAGCTTGCCATGCATTATTATGTGTTTTTCATGTTTAAAAAGCTATATTATATTATAAACATTCACATTTTTCTAATATTATACCTTTTACCTTTTTTTAACTTGTTGCCTTCCTCCAGTATAACTGGAATATTAACCAATGATAGCCAGCATTCTCATCTTCTTCCTGGTTTTACTTGCAATGCTTCTAAATTTTCATCATTAAGTATAATCTTTGTCAGATATTTCTAGTAAAGAAGTGTCATCAGACAGAGGAAAATTTATTCTCTATCTAGTTAGCTATTAGTTGTGTGTGTGTTTTAATCAAGTGTGGTTACTTAACTTTGAATTTCTAATTCTTTCTTCCAAATGCCTATAATTTGTTTTCTCAGTGTTATACTTTGTTTACTCTGTTGACAGCATTATGTTCATTTTACATATCCTGTTCTTAATACTTTACTGGTTCTGCTTTTTAAGACTAAGTCCTACGTTTTGCCTCTCTTTCATTGGGTGAGTTTCCTCCGTCTCTCATTCTTTGAGCTTATCTATTATGATTTCTGCGGATGATCAGCTGCCTCTGTATACAAAGCTTATCTGCAGAGAGAAGCCAAAGTTAATATGATGATTGGGCTCCACAAGGCTTTAAAAAATAGTTGAGTGTGGGAGGAGCTCAGGATGTCCCTGGTGGGACATCTTGGCACCTGGTCTGAGTTTAAACTTCCTGTTCCTCTGCCTGTCACCAAGAGCTTGGTTCTCTGTCCCAAGTGTTGCTAGGGTTGCTTCTCTTAGAAACAAATATGCCTGTCAGAGATTCCTACCCTAAATAGTGTGTGTTTTTTGTGTGCATGTGTATCTGTGTGTTTCTAAGGTGTCATCAGCCAGATATTTTTGACAGCAATAACCCAATCAAGCATCCTCCTGATTGCCCCTCAGCCTCCTCCAGCTTCTGGTTTCCACCACTTCTTAGCTTGAAGCACACTTGATGTTGCTCTTATTTTCTATGGTATGACTCTCCCTTGGGCTTCTGCATATGTTTGGTGCTGCTGTTTACCTCTTTAAAATATGATTCCATTTATTTTAAATAATTTAGAGATTAGTCACAATTTTTGAAAAATTTATTGCTTTTATTAGGACGAGTGTGACTACACATACACACACACACACACACAAACTTTCATTTCTAGTGTTTATTACAGGATGTCAGAGTTCATTGTGCGCTTAGCCTGCTATTCTGAAGCCAGAACATTCTATATTTTTCCACTGGGCTCTTTGCCTAAACTTGAACCTGATGCCTTGAATTTTTTAAAAAAATCAGTTGAGTGAGTTGGAAGAATAACATCAAATATGATTTGATCTCAAAATGACCTCTGTCTTGAAATACAGGGGGTGGAGGTTGACCCATTTAAAAGCTATCTGAAAATCATTGTGTTTTAAGACTCATGGACTCCATTTATTACTTCTGGGACCTTAAATATGTCGTTCAATACCTCTAAATTTCTGCTGGGTTGTTGCTAAGGTCAAATAGAAAAAATTACATGGAAGTATTTTTAATCGGTTAACTATGATGCATGGAAATGATCACTGTTAGCATTACCCCGTTATCTGTGATTTCTCATCTGATATGGCTGATTTTTCGAGTTGTTCACACGTTGTCAACACATGTTGCCTACTTAACAGAGAAAGATATTTGATAGAAATATTTCCGTGTTAGCCCCCAAAGCTGATAATTGATGGTTTTGAATAAACATTTTACATTGACTGAGAGAAAGAATAGTGCTGGGGATTTTAGTATGGATTTTAGAGTCAAGCAGATGTGAGGTCTAATCCTCACTTCCTTTCTCTCTTCCTAAACCCTTTATTGAAACAATCACAGCTCCATGCAGTCACACGCAACTGTGGATTCTTTGACACTGTTATTCCTGCAATAACTTCAGCTGAGTAGGAGGATTAAGAGAACATCTCTGTGTCTCATTTAAATCCTGTGTTTGAAAGGATAGTGCAGTTGATTAAGAATGTCTCAAAGAAGATTATTAGAATATCCCGACAGGGAGACTTTTCTGGATTTGCATTGTGCAATATGTCAATCTCTTACTGAATCTATCATTCAGTCTTACTAAATTACTAGTGCAGCTTCCCATCAGTCCATCAAGATTTACTGAGCATTCATCAGACAATAAATAAATAAATAAATAAATAAATAAATATCCTAGATTCCTGCCCAGTATGCACCAATTCTTTTTCTTCAGTGTAACTTTGTGTTAATCTTTATGGGAAACTACAGAGCTGAGTCCTTGTCTCTACTGGGGTCACAAAGCTTGGATGTGAAGAAGGTCATGTGGCAACATCATGTTGATCAACCACAGAGGGCTTTTCCAGTGCAAGGGAATCTCACATGCATTGCCTTTCAATTGCTATCATTGTGGAGTGTTGTTTATTATGTTTTGCTTTCAGTGTTAGTTTATTTGTAACACTTCCTAGAAATTTCCAGGAATACAATATCACTTTGCAAGCAGTGAAATTGCTAGAATATTCTATAAAGCTTGAGCTCGATGGTGGGATCAAATGATGTTTTGTGTTTCTGCCAGCCTTAAAAATCTATAATTCTACAATGAATTACCATAAATCTCACACAAATAAGACATCCCTTTACTAATTCAATGGTAATACCAGCTAAGAGGAAAAAACTGTTGTATGTGATAGGATTTCTCTTTGTTACTCCTTGTGGTTTACAGACAAAAAAGTTAGAAGATGACCTCGCACTGAGTATTGAAACAATAAAAATCAATTTATTGAAAAACCTGCTTTTATGGTCATTTTTACTGTTCTTTTGTGTGTGGATCTGAAATGTTTTTAAGAGAATTAGGTTTTGTTGTACTCCTAATGTATCAAAGTCATTTGAATGAATATCAGTGTCCATTATGTTAAGAGTCATTGAATACAAGCTGTCCTCAACACACAGGAACCTAGAGCATCAAATAGCTCCTAAGCTTTATTGTGTATTTTCAGTGGCACATGCATGATCTTCTGACTCTGCTAATGGAACTTCTCATTCAAAGAAAAAACAAATCATATCTATTATTATTAATCACTAAGCACATAGGATCTTAAAACATAGATAATTAAATACTAATGTATGGTAATTAAGATATAATGCAAAAGACTCATACATGCAATATGGAACCTAATTGGTCTCCATTGGTTACTAGAAAGCTGTTTTCTTGAAATTACGGAGAGGACCTGGGACTTAGAGAAGTCATACTACCCATTAGCTGTGTAACCTTCCGCAAGGAAACTCAAATGTGTCAGATAAAGACACTTCCTTCCTTAATAATCTTTTAGGATTCTTGTATCAACTAAAAAATACATGTGAAATTATCTTCTAAATGCTGTTTAAATTGCCTTATATTTACCTAATTATGAGCTTTTAGAGCAATTCAGAAAGAATATGCCTCTCCAATATCAGAGCAGGTTGAAACCACTCTGGGCACCCAATACAGCTTCAATATGATTGGGAATGTTGTCTGGGAATTGGAAGAATCCAGCATAGTTGCTAGACTCCAACATTGCTTTCTTTGTCCCTCAGCAAAAACAGTTCTTTGCTTTTCCAGCACCGTGATGATGGGATTTTTGTCCATCTTGTTTCTATTCTAAGTGCTACTCCTCACTTGTAAATGCCCACCCTCTTGTCTCTGGCTCTTTGATTGTCATTCTCATAGTTTCTTTTTATGCAAAAATTTATCTTAGTATGGCCCGACCCTGTGCAACTTTTCAGCTTCTATTCCCATTACTAATGAACCCACTATTTCTTAGCTCACAAATAATCAAGAAAGAGAATGTGTTTAATGCTTCATTTCTTCAATGCAGAAAACCATTTTCTGAAAGCAATAGTCAGCAGGCTTCTAGCCTTGGATATGGATGCAGGCAGAAAATTCATCTTGCAATGGCTACATAATGGTGCTTTGTTTCTTTATCTGTTATTAGTTGAACAGTCCAGAGCTTATAAATTTATTCTTTTTTAACATTTTAATTTTTTTCTATTATAGTTGATTTACAATGTTCTGTCAATTTCTGCTGCCCAGCAAAGAATTTAAAAAAAAATAATTCTTTTTCTCACATTATCCTCTATCATGTTCAATCACAAGTGGCTATACATAGTTCCCTATGTACTCTTAAAAGCATATAACACTAAGAGAAGCAACCATCCAACTCCTTTGTGGTTACATTTCTGAGCTTCTTGACATTTCTCAAACACAGCAGCAACCAAGTCACACAAAGTACTGCCTTCAAAGAGGACACATTTGGGACATGTTTGAAATTATAGGCAAAATCTTCACTTGCCACTGAAGACCATGGGTTCTTGGCATCCAGAGTGAGATTCAAGCTGGAGACTTAGAGCTTCCCACTTGTTCCAAGGCCACATCAAATACCTTCCATTCAACATTCCCTGTAAGGTTGTTGGGACAACCCAAAGTCCTGATGTTCTGGATGCAGGGAGCATAAGTTCATCCAAGTAATTCTCTATTAATAAGGGTTTACAGATACTAATAGGAAAAGGTAACAGGAAAAGTCAGGACTCCTTGTTCCACAGAGGTGGAATCCAGAATCCGCTCAGGGTCCACAGCTTCTCTAGAGACCAAGCCAACTTCTCTTTGCAGCAACAGCTTCAGTGGATGGATCCTACTAAAGACATGGGGAGCAGTGGGGCCACTACAGCAATACAACAGAAATACAGAATTTGTATGAAGGTTATGGTACCAAGGATGGACTGGGAAAACTTAAGGAGGTGTTGAGTGCTGGACCATTCAGCAGAATCTGGTGACCAAGTGGATACTGGGGCTGGGAAGAAGATTCAAGGATGAGCTGAGGTCACTGGCTTGGGTAACTGGGTAGAGAGTGGAATAATTCATATAATTAAAAAATAAGAGAAAGAGATTTGATAGGGGCCAATTATATTATTTGATGTTCTCAGAGACATGTAAAAGTTACTTGGGAATAAGTACATGGAATTCAGAGAGAGATCTGAACATGGGTTTACTTCTGATTGTGGACTGGGTGACAATCCCATACCTAAGTATGTGAACATACAAGATGCATAAGAGCTGTCCTGCAGCTCAGGGCAGCTTATAAGTCCATTGACTATTTTAGAAATTAATCATATAAGTTCTACGGGAGTGCTTGGAAGCATAAGTCGCTTTGAGTCATGGCAACCAGCTACCTTTAGTGGGAGTTTTAAGTGGACTTTTGATCAATGAAACAGAGAAAGGCCCTTTTAAGCAAGTGGACTGGCAAGAGCACAGATCTGAATTAATAAGAAACCCAAACTAAGAGCTTTAGAACCAGCAAGGAAAAGGACTGGATGATTGCCCACAGCATTTTGATAAAAGGGTCAATGCATTTTGGGGACTAAATAGGTATAAAGCAAAGAGGAGGACTTCAAATACTGGATTTTTTTTTTTTTTTCAGAACCAAAATAGGGAAAACGGTGCAAGATGCTGACTGGGATGAGAGGAGTTAAAAGAAAATGTCATTTTTAGATATCTTGATATTAAGAAGGTGGGACATTCAGTGGACAGACCGGAAAATGTAAGAGAAAGATTGGAGCTAGAGGTGGCATTCTGGGATTTCATTTCTACATGTGGTTGTGAGGTCTGAGTCTCAGAGACCACAGTGGTGCCCCTGGAATTGTGCTCTGCTCTGGTGCACATTATAGGTATTTAAGCTGAAATTATTGAAGTTAGTTTTCTCAAATGGATTTGAACAGATGGTCAGCTAGATAAATATCAAACCGAATTTAATGTCCTATGAATTTCCCCCACAAAAGTGTTCATTAAAATACTAAAGGATTTCTTACATGAGAAAGACAGAATCTGGGGCAGAGAAGACAGAAGAAAAGATACAACGTGAGTAAGAGCCAGAAAAAGAAAATAGCTACTTCCACATGACTATGAATGTAGAAGAATACTGGAGTTGGCATACATTGCATCACTCTTCCACAAAACAAAAAAGCCCTGTATTTGAGTTCCATGAATATGGAGATTAAGCTGCACAAGAACCATCTCTGACAGGGAAAAAAAAAAAATCTGGAAACTCCAAGTACACACCTTTTTTGGTGCAGTAACTACCCAGTGCCTAGTGCAATTACGTGCCTAATAAAAGCTCTTGACAGTAAGGCCAGAGGGCAGGTGTCATGCTTGTTCAACCCATTTAGTCCATAAGCAAGTAACTAACTGTTTTAACGAGGAGGAAAGGAAAGAGAAGATAAGAAAAAAAGTATGTTCTTAAGAGAATCAGGATTTAACTATTTGCTGCATATTCAACATGCATGATTAAACATCTAATCATGCACACATACACACATATACACATATACACATATGCACACAGAACCACACTTCTTGATTTAGTTTAACAGCTGAAATATTCGGCTCTGATTTATAAGGTAGTAGAGACTATCCATGATCCTCCGAGGAAATTCTTCTATAATGAGCAAAGGAAAAGCAATTTTATACTATAAACCATTACATCAACAGAGACTAAAATCTGTTAGACAGTTATATGAAGACAGAATCCTAATCAATAATTCTTACAGAGACGATCTTACAGATGTTCAACAGAACACCAGAAGATTTTGTGGCATGCTGTATTCTCTGTCAGACTTGACAAGTTTAATGCAAATAGATGCATAAGTCACAGATGCAAACAAACACCTATTAGTATACTGAAGGTACTGCAAGGTAAATTAAAGTTAAATACATGGAGGAGGAGTTCCTGTTGTGGCTCAGAAGGTTAAGAATCTGACTAGTATCCATGAGGATGTGGGTTCGATCCCTGGCCTCATTCAGTGGGTTAAGGATCCAGCATTGCCGTGAGCTGTGGCATAGGTTGCAGACATGGCTTGGATCTGGTGTTGCTGTGGCTGTGGGGTAGGCCAGCAGCTGCAGCTCTGATTCAGCCCCTAGTCTGGGAACTTCCATACGTGGTTAAGTATGGCCCTAAAAAGAAAAAACAAACAAGTAGATACATGGAAGAGAAAATACTAATGCAGACATTGTAGTAATTAATTAGTAGAAAACTTTATTTATGCAGACTGTTATGATCCATGAGGTTAGGAACCACATCTGTTTACATACCACTGTATAAGCTCATAGCGTAGAACCTGGTACAAAACAGTCAACAAATATATAAATTAATTTAGCCTTTATTATCCTAGGAGCTATGGTATTGCTAAGCAAAGTGCTGGGGATTTTTGGTTTATTTTATTATTTTTATTTTTAACTTTTTTTCTTTTTTGGCCACCCCTTCGGCATATAGAAGTTCCTGGGCCAGGAACTGAATCTGAGCCAGAGCTGAGACCTGAACCACAGCTGCAGCAACACCAGATCCTTAGCCCAACCCTTAACCCACTATGCTGGACCAAGGATCAAACTGGCAGCTTCACAGAGACAAGCTGGATCATTAACCCACTGTGCCACAGCAGGAACTCTATAATTTTAAAACTTAAATGTGAGAGTATGAGAAACATACAGATCATACTGAGAAGTGTCTTCATTAATTTATCACTCACTCATTCATACTTCATTCTGAAAAGCATTTAAGAAGCCTTAAAAATATGAAATAGGAAAAGATACATGCAGAAACTGAAAGGAAAAGAAAAAAATGGAAGTAGGATAATAGAACAAAAGATAGAGGGTTGAGTTTGTATACAAAGTATATGCCTTAAAAGCCTGAGCATTTGGGGTTCTATCTTAAAGGACAATGCCAAGAGAAACAAAGCATGCCCATGGAGCCCACAGAACCATCATCATAAAATACAGTAGGTCACCATCTATTTTCTGCTCCTATTCATCGGGCAAATGTATTATTTAATATTTAATTTCTTGGAAAAACGCACTACAAAAATGCATTACAGGAAATACTATATTATTTTCTTTCAAAACAAAGTGATTACATAAAATCCTGGTGCTTTCATACTGGTCCCTGTTTTGTTCTCCAAATGAGTAATAAGTAAATTTTATAAAATGAAGCTTAACTTTTTTTACAGCTTTCAAGGTTTATAATAGAGGAAAACATGTAGGGAGCAATTTAGATGGCTATATGCTTACTTATATATAAAACTCAGGCAATAGAAAGAAGAACCACTGGAGTAATTAACTTGTGAATTTCCTTGGCCAGTGTGCACTCATATTCCATATTAAAAAGTCAGATACAGGCTTGGTCATGGTCAAGGTGAAAAGAACTACAAGTGATAACTAGGAAGGATTGTGGCTTGAAATTTCATTACTGACGCTGCAATTAGACTTGAACGTGGGCTCACTGGCCGCCTGCAGAGAGGCAGAGAGAATAAGGGCAAGAAAGCCTGAGCCTCTTATGTCTGGCAGAAGAAACAGAAACGGGGTTGGAGAGGTGAGATGCAAGGTGGAGACGTTCTCCTCCCAGAGCAAGTTTGGGGTTGTATTCTATAATCCAGAGCTGGCTCAAATTACATATAGCTCATCTATTAAACTCCGACAAGGGATGAAAATGGGGAAACGCAAATTTTGCCATTGCTTTTTATCTGATATGCAGGGTGGCTGGATGCCTATGTCTTGCCACATTTCTGTGTTCTGAAGGACAGTGAAACAAATGATCAGAGCCAAGTATGAAACTTGGGAAATGAGTTTAGCCCTTAGAGGTTTTAGAAAGGAAAAGTAATGGATGGAATTCTCACTGAAAGCTCATTCTCCTTTGCTCTTCTCTTCCAAATTGAGATTTATGGTGATTCTTTACATAAGATTTTCTCTAGGCTTGACTTCAGAATCAATTACATATTTCAAATAGTAAAAAACATTCAAGGAACTTTTCATGCATTTCTCAGAGTAATTTCTTTCACCTCTTTGAATCTTATTTTTAAGATAACATCTAAAGCTCAAGTTTTCAGACTGTGTACAGACATATGTCTCTGTAACTTAACTGGACTGTGCAAAAATGCTCCCGGGGGGGGGAACTACTTACTTTTTGCTGTACATTTAGCTTTAATTTATTACCTGCTTAAATAGTGCTACAGACTGTACTATATACTATTATGTAGATTATACCATTTTTATCCCCCTCCCACGAAGCCTATGAGTTATTATTAGTTCATCCATTTACAGATGGGGGAAATGGAGAAGCTGTGTCAATTATTAACTTTGCCAAGATCTCACATTAAGTTGTACCATCAGAATCTGAACTCAGTCTGATTCCTGACCCATGTAATAACCACCAAGTTATAGTTCTTACATTATATTTTAGCTTCTCTTTGATAAACAAAATGCATATCCCTGGGAATGAAAGATGCTTACTTAATGCACTGATGTAGTAAAGAGTAGCCGACTTTGGTGTTTTTGTTTTTTTTTTTTTCACTTAAGTGAATATTTATTAGACATGCTAATTTTATACAAAGCATTGAACTAGGTTTTAGCTTGACACATGAAATTGCCAACATAAACCACTTTGACTTATAAAAACGTCAATCCGATATAGTTCAGTCTGACATATAAGAAAAGATATGGGTATTTAAAAAAGACTAGGGTAAAGATGGAAGATTTTTTTGGGGTAGTGACATTTAGAATCTGGCCTGGCATTGTTCGATTACGCATTAGAGATACAGTAAGGACACTATTCCAGAGCATAAGTGGGACATACAAGAATACAGAAGTAGAAAAGAAGAGTAGCCAACTTTGAATTAGGAGTCAATAATTTCTGTTCATGAAACTAGCTAGGCGAATTTAATCAAGTTAATTCACCTCTTTGACCCTCAGCTAAATAACACTGGGACTCAAAAAAGCTATCTAAGTTGAGACACACTAAAATTCTCTCAAGTTTTGATATTTACTGTTTTTTCACTACATGCCTGTCATTACCTACCAGACCTTTGGTCAAAGATGAGAATGGGATGTGTACTGAAGGCTGTGTAGAGAGTGGTTCTGTGCATGGCCAAAGAACTGCATGGGTTATAGGTAGAAACTGGTAGAGAGAAATGTAAATGGGGAAATATAAATTCATTTCCTGTATTAGACATACCAGTTAAAGCCCAAACTTGGAATTCTATGGACTACGTATTATTTTTAAATGTGGCTTAATGTGATAGTCCCAAGAAATGCTTATTTATATTATCTATTCAGTGCCTAGACTAGGGCCTGACTCATAATGAAGGGTCAGTAACAATGTTTGAGCCAGCAAAATAAAGGGGGGAAACCCACATGATTAGTCCATGTCCAGCAGAAAATAAAAGCTAATTGCTGAGTGAATCTTCTCAAGCTTTTCAATTTTGGAAAAGAAACTCATCAATAGAGTTTTCACATGTTACTTCGAGGTAAACAACTAAATCTTATTCCTCTTCCTCCTAAAGATTCTTTCCTTATCTTTGTACTACTGGCCTTGAGCATCCTGGTAAAAGCTTTCTTTGTATTATGTCCAGGAGGGAGGGAGGGAGGAAGGAAAAGAGAGAGAAAGAGAGAGAGAGAATATACATATATACATATAATAAGATGATGTCATCCTTCCTATTATGTAGCTTCTTGGAATGACATGTCCAATATTCAAACCATAGCATTTCTGTAGTAAAGCCTCATTAAGTCGGCATTAAGAGTAATAATAATATTTGGGACAATTATCACAGTGACTAACAAGATTATCTTAACATATCACTTGGCAGATTTTCTATTCTTACATTCCTTTGTGACATTTCACTTTCAGTGTGGCTTACAAAGAATCCAAATCAATATTTTGCAGTGGCAAGCAAACATTTATTTCTCTTATCAATCAATATTTCACTACCTCATTTATCCTCTGTAAATGGGAAAGCACAGCATAGATGAGGACATTGAGGTAGAGAAGGGTTAAAAGATTAAGGTCACACATTAAGTCAGTGAAAAAGGCAAAAATAGAAATGGGTTTTCTGAGTCACAGCCAGTCAATGACAGACCCAGTGCTGATGCACAAGCTCACATTAGCTTGCAAGATAACCACGGGCACTTTTCCCCCGAAACCAGGCCATGCACTCAGTGCACGCCCCAGTGCATGTGCAAATTAATTTTTCGCAGCAGGAGGCCCTGGTACTTTTCAACTCTGGTGTACTCATAATTAAAACAAACAGATACACATCAATTTTTTTTTTTCAGATGAGAAATCCAGAGCTCTAGGTCAAGCCCAAACAATTTCTTGGGTTTTAGAGTAACATAGTATAGTGGTAGGGGGGAACCACTAAAACATTTCATTTGTAGTATAAATATTTTTCATATAAGTTACCCTCCTTCCAGAAAAGTCTTTTCTGTACATAGTATATACTCAGGCAGCACTGGGAATATTTATTTGTTCAGCCTATTTATATGTACATTGGATACAATAAGATTTCTTACTCCACTTGGAAAAGTTGCAAAAAATCTTAAATTGTTGTCTGAGATCTCAAACGAGAAAGAATGGCTCATTCCTTAAATAAAGGAGTTTGGATAATGAAGGTTACACTTGTATGTGTAAAGGAGGCCTGTAGGAGCTCTTTAAAATTCCTAGTGTTTTATTTTGGTGATTGTTTTGTACTCCTTCCCATAGAATCAATTACAGAGCCACGTAGCCTAATAAACATGAACTGCACTGGACTGAGGTATAAATATTGTCTGGACGGACAAATGGATGGAGATAGTTTAAAGGTAGGGCTATGAATGAACTCTGCAACAAGTCCTGAAACCCAGTAGAATACGGCACACACCATGGATGCCCAATTACACTGGATTTTAGTAATATCAGTTAACTCATTTATTCATTCATTTATTTAGCAAAGATGTACCAAGCCCCTAGTCTGTGATAGGAAAAGTAGGAGTCTGGACATACGGAAGTAGAATACATACACTCTGCCTTTAAAGAACTCACAAACTAATGGGGTCAGGCAGCTGAGTAAACAGACGGTGCCACCCCAGATGGAAAGAGCTCTATATGAGAGAAGCTCAGTATGTTACAGGGACTTTGAAAAGGAAAATCTGTGGTCATGCAAGTGGGGAAAGGGATCGTGAAGGAAGAAGGTGTCACTTGGCCTTGCTGTGAATGAAGAATGGGAGTTATCTAGCCCAAGAAAAGGAAAAGATGCTCGTTGAGGCAAAGTAGGAGACTGCAAACATCCCCGGGGCGGGGGGGAGAGAACATGGAGCCTGGGGGTTTAGGATAAAGTGACTATAGGATGCCCAACTCCTGGCGAGACACCATTCCCATCTTCGTCTAAGATACATACCCCTCCCCATATAAAACCTCTCCCACCCTCAACACACTTTAGCAACCAGTACACTTTTACCGTCAATGAACTGACGAGGACATGTCATTGTTACCCAAAGCCCATAGCTTACATGAGGATTCACTCTTGTGTTGTACATTCTAGGGGTCTGGACAAATGTATAATAGCATGTGTCTACCATTATAGTACAGATGAATGAAAGAGAATAGCTTCGTAGCCCTAAAAACCCTCTATGCTCTACCTGTTTATCCGTGGCAACCACTGATCCTCTTACTATCTCCATAGTTTTGCTTTTTTCTTAGTGTCATATAGTTGGAATCATACAGTATGTAATCTTTTCAAATTGACACTTTTCACTTAGCAATATGCATTTACATTTCCTTCATGTATTTTTGTGGCTAAATAACATGTATTTTTAGCACTAAATAATATTCCATTATCTAGGTTACCAAAGTGTTGTGGTTTTTTTTTTTTTTTCAATTTGGAGAGAGGAGAAAAGTGAGGGAGTCTGTCACATGAAGTAGGAGGAATCCATTACAATTACAGTTGCGATATCAATTTTGGTAAGTCTACATTGTCTGCTATGTCCAAGTCTGTGATAAAACCAATGACGGAGGTAAAACGCTTTGACCTATCTCTGAGCCTCTCTCCAGCTCGGCATCAACACTCATTGGATGTCATCATTACAGCAGAAAAGAAGACAACAAATATCCCAAACAGCAATATCAGATTATGCTCTAGGGTATACACCTGGAATTGGGGTTCTAGGAAATATACTCAAAATCAGCTGCACAGGCACAGCCTGGAAATAGTCCCAATCATAATTAAACTGGCTTTTTTCTATACATCGGCATTAAAGATAATTTTTATTGTTTAATTAATTATTTTATTGATTTATTTTTTGTTTTAGGGCTGCACCTGTGACATACGGAGGTTCCCAGGTTAGGGGTCAAATCGGAGCTATAGCCACTGGCTTACACCACAGCCACAGCAATGCCAGATCCAAGCCATGTCTGTGACTTATACCACAGCTCACATCAATGCTGGATCCATAACCCACTGAGCGAGGCCAGGGATCAAACCTGTGTCTTCATGGATAGCAGTCAGATTCATTTCCACTGAGCCACAACGGGAACTCCAAGATAATTTTTAAATGATGTGTTGTCTGGAGCAGATGTAGAACCAGATAAACAGACCGAGTTACAGTAAGCAGCCTAGTATAGGAAGGCTTTTTTCCCTTTAGACCTGAGACTCTCTTTCTTGGACCAGAGATGCCTGGGAAGGCAGATGAAGGTCCCAGCAGAAGCAACAGCCAACTAGTTTGGTCCAGGGAGTCTCTGTCTGAGACTTCCCCTTCTTCTGTCCTTCAGAGACAACAGGGTGGGAAGCGGGGATGGCAGGGGGAACACACCATGCTCTCCCCCCACCGAGAGACATCTAGTGACTCAGCCTTGGCAAAGCTCTGCCACCCATTTAGGTAACACTGGTGGGGACCTTTGAGATCCTGGGTGACACTTGATACACCAAACAGATCAAAATGACTTTTACAAAGTCAGTAATAACTAAACTGGGATGTTGGAAGAACAGTTCTCAAAAGTAGGCCAAGACCTGCATGCTGAATCTTAATAGAATGACTGCTACCAAAATAAGAGAATTGAATAAGACTCAGAATTCCCTACATCATAGACAATAAGCCTAGGTATAGAAAATTACCTGACAGGAGTTCCCTGATATCTCATGGCTTAAGGATCCTGCATTGCCACTGCTATAGCTAGAGCCGCTGCTGTGGTGGGGGTTCGATCCATGGCCTGGGAATTTCCACATGCCTCAGCCAAAACAAAACAAATCAGCCGACATATTAGGAATCAAGAAAGTCACAACTTGAATGAGAAAAGGTAATCAACTAATGTAACACCTAGACAGATCAAATGTTGGCATTCTCTGACAAGGATTTTAAAGCAACCATTACAAAAATGCTTCAACAGCCAATTTTATAAATTCTTTTGAAACAAATGAGAAAAAAATCTCAGCAAAGAATTAAAAGTTATAAAGGAGAATAAAATGGAAATTTCAGAGGTGAAAAATACAATAACAGAAAAATTTTAAAAACTACTTGCTGTTTGGCTTCAAGAGTAGAATGGTTATGACAGAGGTAACAAATCAATAGACTTGAGGACAGAATGTAGAACTAACCCAATCTGAAAAGCAAGGAGAAAATAGACACCAAACAAAACAAAATAAAGAAAACCCAGAGCTTCAGGGATCCCTGAGATAATAACAAAAAACCAACACTCATACTAGAATTCCAGAAAGAGGCGACAGAGAGGTGGAAATTGTATCTGAAGAAACAATGGCTGAAAACTCCCCAAATCTGGCAAAAGATACAGCCAAGAAGCAGAGTGAAACCCAAAGAGGATAAACACACAATTTCATACCCAGATGCATGATAATTAAACTTCTGAAAATGAAGAATCAAAATGTGAGCTAAAAGTCCAGGGAGAAGCAGTGCATTACCTTTAGAGAAACACCAATTCGAGTGATAGCAGGTATCTCGTCTGAAATTATGGAGGCCAGGAGAAAGCGACACGATATTAATCAAGTGCTAGGAGTAAAGACTGTCAACCGTGAATTCTGTATCTGACAAAAATGTCCTTCAAGAATGAGAGAAAAGAAAAACATTCTTGGATGAAGGAAAACTAAAAGAATTTGTTTCTAATAGACACACCCTTAAAGATTTGATGAAAGGAATTCTTCAAACAGACAGGAAATGATTTTGTTAAAGAAACCTTGGAGCATCAAGAAGGAAGACAACCCAGAAAAGAAATATAAGTACCTACAATAAACTATCCTTCTCTGATAAGTTTTATAAAGTGTCTTTGGTGATTGAAACAAAAATTATAATAACAGCTGATATCCAAGAGTGGGTAAGATAAAGGACCGTAAATGCAAATGATATTTCCACATGTCATTCAAAGCAGTAGATGTTGAATTCAGGAGACTGTGATAAGTCCCATATTTATATTGTAATCTTCAGAGCAACCACTATGAACATCATACAAAGAGATAAACTCAACATTACTATGAGTTAATTAGGATGCAATTCTTAAAAAAAAAAAAAAAAAAAAAAAAAAAAGCTTAGGTAACTTGTAGGAGACAAGGCAAGAAAAGCAGAAGAATAAGGACCAGAGGAAACAAACAGAAAATGAAGAGTAAATTGGCATAGGTATGGCTAACATATCATTCTTTAACTTCAAATAGGCCAAACACTATCCCCCAAAGATGGGAGGAGATGCAGGTAGTGGAGTGGGGAGTGAGTGGGTGGGAGAGGGCTGTGATGGTAAAAGGACAATGCAAGGAAACTTTAGAGTGTAGTCTTGAAACTGTTCAGTACATAAACCTGCACAGGCAATAAGACTGTATAGAACTACAGACCCACACACACCAGGACAAGTATGTCTGGGGAGACCAGTATTTATCAGGTGGATTTTATCAATGTCAATATCCCTGTTGTGACTTTATGCTATAATTTTGCTAAGTATTTCCACTGAGGTAAACTGGGCAAAGTGTACAGGGCTCTTTCTATATTATTTCTTACAATTGCATGTGAAGCCACAATTATTTAGATAAAAAAGAATTTAAAAAAGGCACGTTGGAATTCCCGTTGTGGCTCAGCAGAAACGAATCTGACTAGCAACCCTGAGGAGGCAGGTTCAATCCCTGGCCTTGCTCAGTGGGTGAAGGATCTGGTGTTGCCATGAACTGTGGTGTAGATTTCAGATGCAGATGTATCTTGCATTGCTGTGGTTGTGGCACAGGTTAGCAGCTACAGCTCTGATTCAACCCCAAGCCTGAGAGCCTCCGTATGCCATGGGTGTGGCCCTAAAAAGACAAAAAAAAAAAAAAGCATATAAATTACATTTATAATTTTATTACGTTGTAATATGTTGCAAAACATCTGTGCTTAAAAAAAGTTTGATCCCATTGACAAATCGATTTATCAAATAATAAAAACAAGGATAAACTCATATTTTCTGCCATGTATACAGAAAAAAATTTGGCATTCGAAGAAGAAAGGAACAGGATATGCTCAATCTTTCTCAAATATGGCCACTGTGGACTCATGAGTTGCGAATAGTTGTCTAATCTTTCACTACAAACTTTACACACTTTTCTTAATACACAAATGAGCAAGTGTCTCCGAAAGGAAGAATGACTTGCCCCAGGGAAGAAACATTCTCATAAATCCCCAACAAAGTGGTTTGAAATGCTCTACTGCTATCCAAAAAAAAAAAAAAAGAAAGAAAAAAGAAAAAGAAAAAGAAAAAAATAGCCCTCTTAAACAGCAGGAAGAAAGGAAAGACAGTTGACTGTTCCATTGAGATGAAATCTGTATTGCCATTGACTTTTCACATTTGAATTTTGCACATTAGTTTGCATTTCTTTGCAAGCTTTTCCTTAATTTTCAGCTTTAATATCTATTGATATAAGAAAGGGAATGTAGTTTCATGGAAATTAAAGTCCTGTGAGACAGAGTAGCACTTGTTATGGAGTCAATACTACAATCATGCTTTAACAGGCAAAACATCTTCTATTTTCTTGACCAAGTCAACAAATGGTGTGTAGCAACTTTAACAGATGCTACTAGACCGGAATAATATTTCCCTATGCCCCAAATATAGATGGCATTGAATGTGAAAAAATACATCAAGTGGGCAGCATATCCTTGAATACATCAAATTAATGAGCTCTTGAGTACCTGAATTTTTTATTGTCTTTATAAAATGAAATGAGGAGTTCCCATCATGGCTCAGCAGAAATGAATCCATGAGGATGCAAGTTCAATCCGTGGCCTTGCTCCATGAGTTAAGGATCTGGTGTGTAGGTCTCAGACACAGCTCAGATCTGGTGTTGCTTGCTGTGGCTGTTAAGGCAGGCCTGTGGCTACAGCTCCAATTTGATCCCCAGCCTGGGAACCTCCATATGCCATGGGTGGTGAGGCCCTAAAAAGACCAAAAAAAAAAAAAAAGGAAAAAGAAATGAGCTCACAGTAGACTCCCTTTGGTTGAGAATCTCCAAGAACAGTCTAGTCTCTCAGAGCTGGACAGAAGCATGGGTTGGACAGTTCAGTCTTCTAATCCAGCCGGTAACTCTTTTGTGTTTTGCTGTACATTTACAAATTCTGAACAATGTAGCAGTAAGTGTAAAGAGAGGATAAGCCTAAGAAGAGTACCAAGCAAACCAGCAATAAATGCAATGCAATCACTATCTAACAAGCAGGGCTTCATAGAATCTACAACCACACTCTTTTTTTGAAAACTATTTCAAAAATTATAGTTGATTTACAGTGTTGTGCTAATTTCTGCTGTATAGCAAAGTGATCCAGTCATACATATATATATGCATTCTTTTTCTCATATTATCTTCCATCATGTTCTATCACAAGAGATTGGACATAATTTCCTGTGCCATAAAGTAGGACCTCATTGCCTATCCATTGTAAATATAATAGTTTGCATCTACTAACCCCAAACTCCCAGTTCATCACATTCCCCCGCTCCTTGGCAACTGCAAGTCTATTCTCCATGTCTGTGAGATTGTTTCTGTTTGGTAGATATGTTCATTTGCGCCATATTTTAGATTCCACAAAGAAGTGATACCATATGGTACTCATCTTTTTCCGACTTACTTCACTTAATATGAGAACCTCTAGTTGCACCCATGTTGCTGAAAATGGCATTATTTCATTTTTTATGGCTGAGTAGTATTCCATTGTGTATATGTACCATATTTTCTTTATCCATTTATCTGTTGATGGATATCTAGGTACAGCCATACTCTTGCTTATAATGTTTGGTTGCCCTTTAGCATTGTATTTCCATTTAGGTAGAATTGTTTACTGCCCCAACCAGACCTTCTCAGAGATGCACAAGACATAGTTTTCTTATTTTTCCTGAAAATATGCAATTTTTAGACATTCTTTATATAACCTTTTGCCTCTTACTTTGTAATCACAGCAGGCTGAAACTTACTCTATGCTTACTCTACATTGCCACTATTTTCTATCTTTTCACCAGTTCAACCCAACTTTCTGACTAACAGTACAGCTGAAGCCTCAGATACAGCTTTTTTAAGTGATGTTTTTTCTTTTAGGTCAAAATGTAGTGGCGGGTGTGTAGGAGTCAAGGTTATATCTCTGAGCCATAGCCCAACAGCGATGAACTGTCCTATGACATAAAAGAATTTCTCACATAGCATCAATGGTAGTCAAAATTCAGACTTTTCCTTATTTAAAAAAAAATTGTTGTAATAACAGTTAAAACGAGATCTACTCTCTTGACACTTTTGTATGTGTTCAATACAGTGTTGTTGGAGTTTCCATCATAGCTCAGTGGAAACAAATCTGACTAGGAACCATGTGGTTGCAGGTTTGATCCCTGGCCTTGCTCAGTGGGTCAGGGATCCGGCATTGCCATGAACTGTGGTGTAGGTCACAGACACAGCTCGGATCTGGCGTTGCTGTGGCTCTGGCATTACTGTGGCTCTGTTGTAGGCCGGCAGCTGTAGCTCCAATTAGACCCCTAGCCTGGGAACCTCCATATGCTGTGAGTGAGGCCCTAAAAAAAAAGACAGAAAGAAAAAAAAAATACAGTGTTAGTAATTATAGGCATAATGTTATATAGCAGGTCTCTAGAATTTATTCACATTGCATAACTGGAATTTTATACCTGCTGAATAAAAATGCCCAGTCCCACCCCGATCGCCTTCTTGCATCAGGCCCTGGTAATCGCCATTCTACCCTCTGCTTCTACATGTTTATTTTATTTATTTATTTATTTATTTTTATTTTTTGTCTTTTTTGCCTTTTCTAGGGCCACTCCCCCAGCATATGGAGGTTCCCAGGCTCGTGGTCCAACTGGAGACTTAGCCACCAGCCTACACCAGAGCCACAGCAACTCGGGATCCAAGCCGCGTCTGCAAGCTACAACCACAGCTCACGGCAACGCCGTATCCTCTACCCACTGAAAAGGCCAGGGATCGAACACACAATCTCATGATTCCTAGTCGGATTCATTAACCACTGCGCCACAACAGGAACTCCTGTTTGACTATTTTAAATACCTCCTATAAGTGCAAGCATGAAGTACCTGTCCTTCTGTAACTGGTTATTTCACTTAAAATAATCTTGTCAAGGTTCATCCATGGATGAATATTCTTCTTTTTCAAGGCAGAATAATATTCCATTTTATGTATATTCTGCATTTTCTTTATTCATGTGTGGATGGACATTTAGGTTGTTTCCACTTCCTGGTTTTCAGCATTTTCTGAAATATGTATAGTTATAGGGAACTCACCATCAATGGCCACATTCTGAAGACACTGTTAACTCCTCTTCACACAACTCTGCTAGAAAACCCTTTAACTGAGCTAAAATCTTCTCATAAACTCTAGTTCTACACCCAGCACAATACAGAATAAATCTAAATCATGGACTATAATCTCAAATGATAATGAGTGATGCTGTTGGAGGTGAGAAAATTTTTGATAGAGATAATGTGAAAAAATATAATTATCCTATCAGAAAAAATATGGCCAAAAAGTGATGCAAGATGGCTATGAATACACCTCAGTTTTTAAGGGAGACACTAAGACTAACAGAGACTGGTGAAATGAAAGACACATGCCCTGCAGAGCAGGCAACCTCTATTCATCTCCAACTGTTTGCTGTTATAAAAGAGAATTCCTAATTTTTCAAGACAAGTCAGAAATCAAGATTTTTAAGTGAAATCTTAAAATGATTTTGAGACAGCTGCTAATTCAAAACATTTCCATATGCCTCTGTAGATCACCGTCTTCCTACCTCCAGTCTGAACGCTGAACCAGTCCATACGTCAGCCTCTGAACCTTTGAAGACAGGCACTGAATTCCCAGGGATATCTTTTCTTCCAGATCAAATGCCACCACCTTCATTAACTCTTTGGTATATAAGTGTTCCAAATGCCTGACTATCCTGAATGGCTTCCTGACTTGTTCTGATTTGCTAAAAAAAAAAAAAAAATTTCCTAAAGTGCAAGATTGAGAGAGGTATAAAGAACCTTACAGAGGCTCTGACTGGCTGGATGGGCCAGCTATTCTATGGCTGCACAGCATCTTTTCTTTTGGGCTCTTCTTCTAAGACCCTCTGTGTGTAGTTTCACTTTAAACCACATCATGACTGTAATGAGAATGAACTCAACATCCCCAAATCAGTAATGCCATCATTTTTATGCTCAGAATGCAAATTTGTATTTTCTGAATCCTGTCTATGCCAAAATTCCCTTCCTTGAGGTTTATTAACACGAAAAGGATCATGTATCCCTAAGTATTCCAACTGCTTTAACTTCAAAACACAAATATGACTTTTATCACTTAAAAAGTGAACTCTGCCTATGTATTGGGCCTTTAATATACATAATTCTTTTATTCAGTTGTCTCAATACCCCCATGAAGTAGCTCTTATCATCCCAGTTCCTAGATGAGAAAACTGAGGCTTGGAAAGATTGAGCAAACAGCCCAAAGTTGAATAGCCAATAAGCATAAAACCCAGGTATTCAGACGTGGGTCATCTGATTTTAAAGCTTGGACTCTTTACACTACACCACTTGTCTAAATCTTTGTTGTTGGTTAGAATTAAACCCACAGTGTTAATTCCACTCATTGTTTCCTTTGTCTTTTGAGACTTTCAGTTGTTACCAGATGTTCGGCTTGGTGCCAGATAGGATAAGGCTTCCCACAATTGTCAGAAGAGTTAAAAATCCTCCAGGACTTTCAGAGTTTAGCTCCATGAAACATGGGCCTCCTCCTAACCTGTACTGACTGGAACAGGTTGGGAATAACTGAACCACCCCAAACCCATGCATAATTTCACCACAGGTAAATACAATCTGAGTTACAAACAATAAACCTAGAAATTTACATTATTAGAGTTTTGGTTAGGAATTGCCTGTGAAATATAAGCAAATGAATGTATGAAATTACTTAGAGTAATAATTTCTCGCTATATAAGACATTGCTGGCTGTCTCCCCAGCATCCATTTTCTCCTCTTTTATATACAAAACCTCAATTTTATTCATGGTGACAATATATGACCAGTTTAAAATATTCTTTTTTTGGCCTGGCTTATAGCTATGCTATGGTCTTATGATACACTTTATGGCCAGTGAGACAGAGGTGGAACTTGCTGGGTGTGACTTCAGGGAAATCTCCTAAAAGAGGACAGACTCACTTAGCCTGTATGTTTTGCCCTTTGCACTTCTTCTTCTACCTGGAATGCAGCATGATGCTGAAAGTGGGAGCAGCCACCTTGCCACCATGAGGCAACAATCCTGAAAATAAAAGCCAACGTATTAGAAGTGCCTGAAAGCAGAGTCTGAATTCCCAAGAACATCTTGGAGATGATGGCCAGCCTTGCTACACACTCTTTAGTATGTGAAAAGCACTAAACCCTTATTTGTAAAATGAGTTTTCAGAGAGTTGAATTTTTGCCCAATGAATGGATGAATGGGTAAACAAGAATTTGGAGTCTACTTGGGGAGATTAAAAAGTAAAAAGAAAAAACATTACTTAGCATAACTGCACAGGGCTTCCTGGAGGAGAGTATTTCCAAACTGGGGCTTGAAAATTGAGGCCCTGCTCGTGAGGGACAGGGAGGATTTTCCAAGGAGAGGAGGTAGCACGGGGCATAGAACTGTGTATAATTTTGTAGGCCTATCGTTTAGGAATCTAACGAGAGACTGTGATGAGGCTGGGGAGGTACGAGAGTTAGATCATGAAGGGCCAGGTTATAGTCACACAAATCACAGTCTTCTGGTCTCGTCTAGTCTAGTTGTATCTGATAAACGGACTTCAAAGTATTCTCAATCTCCCCATCCTCAACTGCAAATTTTAGTCTTTAAATTTTAGGAATATTGCAGCTTGGTGATACAAACTTCTTCAACTATATTTTTTGTCTTGGGCTATTTTCTTTTTTTTTTATTTTTTTTTATTTTATTTTCCCACTGTACAGCAAGGGGGTCAGGTTATCCTTACATGTATACATTACAATTACAGTTTTTCCCCCACCATTTCTTCTGTTGCAACATGAGTATCTAGACATAGTTCTCAATGCTATTCAGCGGGATCTCCTTGTAAATCTATTCTAGGTTGTGTCTGCTAAGCCCAAGCTCCCGACCCCTCCCACTCCCTCCCCCTCCCATCAGGCAACCACAAGTCTCTTCTCCAAGTCCATGATTTTCTCTTCTGAGGAGATGTTCATTTGTGCTGGATATTAGATTCCAGTTATAAGTGATATCATATGGTATTTGTCTTTGTCTTTCTGGCTCATTTCACTCAGTATGAGATTCTCTAGTTCCATCCATGTTGCTGCAAATGGCATGATGTCATCCTTTTTTATGGCTGAGTAGTATTCCATTGTGTATATATACCACCTCTTCCGAATCCAATCATCTGTCGATGGACATTTGGGTTGTTTCCATGTCCTGGCTATTGTGAATAGTGCTGCAATGAACATGCGGGTGCATGTGTCTCTTTTAAGTAGAGCTTTGTCCGGATAGATGCCCAAGAGTGGGATTGTGGGGTCATATGGAAGTTCTATGTATAGATTTCTAAGGTATCTCCAAACTGTTCTCCATAGTGGCTGTACCAGTTTACATTCCCACCAGCAGTGCAGGAGGGTTCCCTTTTCTCCACAGCCCCTCCAGCACTTGTTATTTGTGGATTTATTAATGATGGCCATTCTGACTGGTGTGAGGTGGTATCTCATGGTAGTTTTGATTTGCATTTCTCTTATAATCAGCGATGTTGAGCATTTTTTCATGTGTTTGCTGGCCATCTGTGTGTCTTCTTTGGAGAAATGTCTATTCAGGTCTTTTGCCCATTTTCCCATTGATTGATTGGTTTTTTTGCTGTTGAGTTGTATAAGTTGCTTGTATATTCTAGAGATTAAGCCCTTGTCAGTTGCATCATTTGAAACTATTTTCTCCCATTCTGTACGTTGTCTTTTTGTTTTCTTTTTGGTTTCCTTTGCTGTGCAAAAGCTTTTCAGTTTGATGAGGTCCCATGGGTTTATTTTTGCTCTAATTTCTATTGCTTTGGGAGACTGACCTGAGAAAATATTCATGATGTTGATGTCAGAGAGTGTTTTGCCTATGTTTTCTTCTAGGAGTTTGATGGTGTCCTGTATATTTAAGTCTTTCAGCCATTTGGAGTTTATTTTTGTGCATGGTGTGAGGGTGTGTTCTAGTTTCATTGCTTTGCATGCAGCTGTCCAGGTTTCCCAGCAATGCTTGCTGAATAGACTTTCTTTTTCCCATTTTATGTTCTTGTCTCCCTTGTCAAAGATTCATTGACCATAGGTGTCAGGGTTTATTTCCGGATTCTCTATTCTGTTCCATTGGTCTGTCTGTCTGTTTTGATACCAGTACCACACTGTGTTGATGACTGTGGCTTTGTAGTATTTCTTGAAGTCTGGGAGAGTTATGCCTCCTGCTTGGTTTTTGTTTCTCAGGATTGCTTTGGCGATTCTGGGTCTTTTGTTGTTCCATATAAATGTTTGGATTGTTTGTTCTAGTTCTGTGAAAAATGTCCTGGGTAATTTGATAGGGATTGCATTGAATCTGTAGATTGCTTTGGGTAGGATGGCCATTTTCACAATATTGATTTTTCCAATCCAGGAACATGGAATATCTTTCCATTTCTTTACATCTTCTTTGATTTCTTTGATTAAGGTTTTATAGTTCTCGGCATATAGGTCCTTTACCTCTTTGGTCAGGTGTATTCCGAGGTATTTGATTTTGTGTGGTACAATTTTAAAAGGTATCGTATTTTTGTATTCCTTTTCTAATGTTTCATTGCTGGTATACAGAAATGCAACTGACTTCTGAATGTTAATCTTATATCCTGCCACTTTGCTGAATTTATTAATCAGTTCAAGGAGTTTTGGGGTTGAGTCCTTAGGGTTTTCTAGGTATAGAATCATGTCATCTGCATACAGTGACAGTTTGATCTCTTCTCTTCCTATATGGATGCCTTTTATTTCTTTTGTTTGTCTAATTGCTGTGGCTAAGACTTCCAAAACGATGTTGAAGAACAGTGGTGAGAGTGAGCATCCCTGTCTTGTTCCAGATTTGAGTGAGAAGGCTTTCAGTTTTTCCCCATTGAGGATTATATTTGCTGTGGGTTTATCATAAATGGCTTTGATTATATTCAGGAATGTTCCCTCTATACCCACTTTGGCGAGGGTCTTGATCATGAATGGATGTTGAACTTTGTCAAATGCTTTTTCTGCGTCTATTGAGATGATCATATGATTTTTGACTTTTTTTTTTGTTAATGTGGTGTATGATGCTGATTGATTTGCGTATGTTGAACCATCCTTGTGAACCTGGGATGAACCCAACCTGGTCATGGTATATAATTTTTTTGATATGTTGTTGGATTCGGTTGGCTAAGATTTTGTTGAGAATTTTTGCATCTATATTCATCAATGATATTGGCCAATAGTTTTCTTTTTTGGTGGTATCTCTGCCTGGTTTTGGAATGAGGGTGATGGTGGCCTCATAGAATGTCTTTGGGAGTATTCCTTCTTCTTCAACCTTTTGAAAGAGTTTAAGGAGGATGGGCACCAATTCCTCTTTATATGTTTTATAAAATTCACCTGTGAAGCCATCTGGTCCTGGACTTTTATTTGTAGGGAGTGATTTTATGACCTCTTCAATTTCATTTCTAGTGATCGGTCTGTTCAGTTGGTCTGTTTCTGCTTGATTCAGTTTTGGCAGGCTGTAAGATTCTAGAAAATTGTCCATTTCTTCCAGATTGTCAAACTTGTTGCCATACAGTTGTTCATAGTATTCTCTTATGGTTTTTTGTATTTCTGCTGTATCCGTTGTGATTTCTCCTTTTTCATTTATAATTTTGGTGATTTGGGTTCTTTCTCTCCTCTTTTTAGTGAGTCTGGCCAGGGGTTTATCAATTTTGTTCACCTTTTCAAAGAACCAGCTCTTGGTTTTATTAATTTTCTCTATTGTTTTTTGAGTCTCTATTTTATTGATTTCTTCTTTGATCTTTATAATTTCCTTCCTTCTGCTGACTTTAGGACTTTTTTGTTCTTCTTTTTCTAATTCGTTTAGGTGGAGGGTTAAGTTGTCAATTTGGGATCTTTCTTCTTTTTTGAGAAAGGCCTGGATTGCTATAAATTTCCCTCTGAACACTGCTTTCGCAGCATCCCATAGATTTTGAGAGGTTGTGTCTTCATTATCATTTGTTTCAAGGTAGTTTTTAATTTCCTTCTTGATTTCCTCATTGACCCATTGGTTTTTTAGTAGCATGTTGTTGAGTCTCCATGGAGTAGGTTTTTTCTCTTTGCTTTTCCCATGGTTGATTTCTAATTTCATGGCATTGTGGTCAGAGAAGATACTTGAGATAATTTCTATGCTCCTAAATTTATTGAGATTCGCTTTATGTCCCAATATGTGGTCGATTCTTGAGAATGTTCCATGAGCATTTGAGAAGAATGTGTATTCTGCTTTTTTTGGATGTAGTGTCCTGAAGATATCAATGAAGTCTAACTTTTCTATTGTTTCCTTTAGGATCTCTGTTGCTTTATTGGTTTTCTGTCTAGAGGGTCTGTCCATTGATGTGAGGGGGGTGTTTAGGTCTCCTACTATGATTGTATTCTCATCAATATCTCCCTTTATGTCTGTTAATATTTGTTGTATGTATCTGGGTGCTCCTATGTTTGGGGCATATATGTTGATGATAGTAACATCCTCTCCTTGGATGGATCCCTTAATCATTAAATAGTGTCCTTCTTTGTCTTTCTTTATGTCTTTTGTTTTAAAGTCTATTTTGTCTGATATGAGCGTTGCGACTCCTGCTTTTCTGTCATATCTATTTGCATGAAATACTTTTCCCCACCCTTTCACTTTCAATCTATATGTATCTTTTGTCCTAAGGTGAGTTTCTTGTAGGCAGCATATTGAAGGTTTTTGCCTTTTTATCCACTCAGCCATTCTGTGTCTTTTGATTGGAACATTCAGTCCATTGACATTTAAGGTGATAATTGATAGATGATTATTTATTGCCATTTGATCCTCGTGTTCCAGTTGATTCTATGGTTCTATGGTTCTCCATTCTTCCTTTCTTTTTTTTTTTTTTTTTTGGTTGGATGGTCTCCTGTTATTATCTGCTTGAGTGTATTTTTTTTTTCATTTTTTGCAAATGCAATATTTGGTTTTGGCTTGTGGTTGCCCTGTTTTTTAAGTATGCTAACCCCTTCCCATAATTGTGTGTTTTAGCCTGATGGTCCTGTAAGTTCAAACACTTCATTATTATATTAAAATTAAGAAGAGAGACATACATACAAACAAAAAGGGTTATTTACCTCCTAACATCCCTTGCCCACATTTTATGGTTTTGATGACTCTTTTATTTTTTTCTTCTTAATTTTATTTTGTTTGAAGCATGTTCATGATTAAATCTGTATGCTGGCTTATTTGAGTGACTGCTCTCTGATTGCGGTTTCCTCAGTCCTAGTTCTTCCTCTTCTTCTTCTTCTTTTTTTTTTTTCTTTTCTTTTTTCTTCCCTTTCCTTCCTTTCTTTTTGGTTTAGAGAAGCCCTTTCAATAATTCCTTTAACCTGGGTTTTGTGTTGCTGTATTCTTTAAGTTTTTGTTTGTTGGGAAAAATTTTTATTTCCCCTTCTATTTTAAATGATATTCTTGCTGGATAGAGTATTCTAGGTTGCATATTTTCTCCTTTTGGCACTTTAAATATCTCTTGCCATTCCCTCCTGGCCTGTAGTGTTTCTGTAGAGAAATCAGCTGATATTCTTATGGGGGTTCCCTTGTAGGTAACATTCTGTTTTTCTCTTGCTGCCTTTAGGATCCTCTCTTTATCACTAACTTTTGCCATTTTTATTATGATGTGTCTTGGTGTGGGTCTGTTTGGGTTCAGTTTGTTTGGGGCCCTCTGTGCTTCTTGTATCTTGAATCCAGTATCCTTTAGATTTGGGAAGTTTCCAGCGATAATTTCTTCAAATATATTTTCCATTCCCTTATCTTTTTCTACTCCTTCTGGAATTCCTATTATGCGTAGATTGGCCCACTTTATATTATCCCATAGGTCTCTTCTATTGCTTTCCAGTTTTTTGATTCGGTTTTCTGTCTGTTGACCAGATTGAGTGATTTCCATTATTCTATCTTCCATATCACTGATTCGTTCTTCTGCATTATTCATTCTGGTTTTTACTGCCCCTAGTTCAGTTTGCATCTCTGCAAATGAATGTTCTAGTTTTTCTTGGCTCCTCATATTTTCTAGCTCCTTTCTGAGGGTATCTGCATTACTGTTCATATCTTCTCTTAATTCCTTCAGTATTTTCAGTATTTCTCTTTTGAATTCCAGGTCTGTCTGACTGCAGAGATCTGTTTCATTGTTGACTGTTTTAGGTGAGTTCTCCTGTTGGTTTGACTGGGGGTGGTTTCTCAGCTTCTTCATCTTGCTTGTTGTCTTCTTTCTCCTGAGGGAGTTGTACTCTCCGTTATCGGGTAGTATTTGCCTTGTCACTGACGTGGAATATTTCCTGAGGGCTGGCGTTGTTGGTCAATCTTTTTTGAGGCAGTGTGGCTTTTCTGGAGTGTTGATGGGACTAACAGTGTTTCTTTGAAGCAAAGGAGGACTTCCTGAGGGCAGACAGGACTGGGAGGTCCACCCCACGATGGTAGCAGATTTCACTTGGTCATGCAGAGCTTGCTCTGGTGTTTTTAGGCTGTGGGGTTCTTGCAGGGAGTTGGCAGTGTTGGGCAGCTGCTCTTCAGGGGTGCATCACCCCCTGGGGGCTGGAGCAGCTATCTGGGTCACTGAGAACCTAAGAGGCTCTTCCCTAGGGCAGCCCAACTCAGAAGGACAGCCTGAGAAAGGCAGATCTTTTCACAGTCTGGCCGAGCTTGTTGCAGCTTTTCTGGGCTGCAGGGGCTCTTCCAGGGGGCTGGTGGTGCTGAACAGTTATTTCATGGGAGTGGGGCACCCCCTGGGAGCTTGGGCGGGTAGCAGGGCCCTTGGAGACCCAAGAGGCTCCTCCCCAGGGCAGCCCAACTCAGAAAAACCGTCTGAGATCTTTTCCCGACTTGGCCAGGCTTGTTGCAGCTTTTCTGGGCTGCAGGGGATCCTGCCTGGAGCTGGCAGTCCTATGCAGCTGGTCCACTAGGTCTCAGCACCCCCTGGGGTCTTGGGCGGGTAGCAGGGCCCTTGGAGACCCAAGAGTCTCCTCTGTCTTGGGCTATTTTCATTTCTATTTTACAAATCTACAGTATGCACTGTAGATACACTTCACGGTGGTTTTAGGAGAATGTCTTCCACTATTGAAGTGGAACATTTTGAAGATCCTCCTTTCTTTTTTTTTTTCTTGTCTTTTTGCCATTTCTTGGCCCACTCTCGTGGCATATGGAGGTTCCCAGGCTAAGGATCGAATCAGAGCTAGACCTGCTGGACTACACCACAGCCATAGCAACCCCAGATCTAAGCTGCATCTGCAACCTACACCACGGCTCACGGCAATGCCGGATCCTCAACCTACTGAGTGAGGTCAGGGATCGAACCCTCAATCTCATGGTCCCTAGCCGGATTCGTTAACCACTGTGCCACGACGGGAACTCCAGATCCTCCTTTCTTAAAGCTTCTTCTTCTTCCTTTCTTTTTTTTTTTTAACTCTATGACCCCTCATTTTATTTTTATTAGAGTTGATTTACAGTGTTGTGTCAGTTCCTGCTGTCCAACATAGGGTCCCAGTCATATATATATGACTACATCAAGGTTGTATACACACGAGTTCAACCCTGTTAGAGCGGGCAAAAATGAATCGAAAGCAACAGGCTGATATTTGTCCATGATCGGGGTAAAGGTCTCATAGGCAAGTTAGCAGTTTCCTCCATCTTTGTCTACATATTTCCCTGCTCCCCAAACCCATCAACATCTTTGCAATTTTTCCTTCTACATCTGGCACCCCTTTTCGAGGTTGGTGTTCTTCATTTGATTAATCTGAAGCACCTTCAGCCCCCAGGGAGTCTGAGAGGCACAGAGCTGGCCCGGTCTTCCTGTGATCCTTGTCACTTCCCCACAAAGCTTGACAGAGAGAGAAAATGAAAATACCCTGCATCTAAACTCATTCTTTCTTCATCTTTCTTATAAGTATATTCTCCCGTGCATATGTCGAATATGCCGTGCTTAGCATAAACTTTATAGGCATAAAATCTGGCTCCTTTAATTAAGGAAACTGGTTTGAAGGATGGGAGAAAGGTGAGAATTTCACCTTTCAGTTTGCTTTACTGTTGGCTGCCATATAGCTTTAAGTGAGTTTTTATTTTTATAAAAGAGAGTGACAATCTCAGAGACTCAAAAGTTTCTAAATATTTCTGATCTCTTTTTATATTTTCCATCTCATTTTAGAAGTAAAAAGAAAAAAAAAAGGGAAAGGAAGTATTATCCGTGGAAGTGTGAAATTAACTGTCTAATATTTACTAATCAAACTCAGATCTAGTTAACAGTATCATCCTCAATAGATTTGTCTAAACATTAACAAGGTCATAGATGGGGTCACAGACCACTTTGTTTTTAAAAATAGTGCATTTTGTTTCCTATCATGATGACAGATTTGCATCTGACCCTGCTTTGCGGCTTAGATTCCAATTTATGAATCTGACTGCAATTTACCTCAGACAATTTTCTATCACATTTTAACAGTTCATATTTTCCTTAATCCGAAAATTTGAAGGTGTGGAAGAAACAGCTTCCTGCTGTTTCTCCTGAACACATGTATGGATTAGTCTGCTTCTGAAAATAATTTATCGGCCTGTTTTCCTACTCCTAAACAATGGTTTGAACAACTCAGATGAAGACATTTTTCTGTTTTTTGTTGCCAACTAGGCAGAGCACAGCCTACTTTGTGTCATGCTGTTAATATGCATTATTCAGAAAGCAATGATCGGATTGATGTGGTTGTTAGTCCAGGAAGTGGCATTTATGTATAATCCATGTTCACTTTTTAAAAATGTAAAATGGTAAACTTCAAAAATCAGTGAAAGTTGGAGTTCCCACTGCAGTTCAGCGGGTTAAGAACCTGACTAATATTCATGAGTATACGTGTCTGAACCCTGGCCTCACTTAGAGGGTTAAGAATCTGGCATTGTGGTGAGCTGTGGTGTGATGTGGCTCAGATCCCGCGTTGCTCTGACTGTGGCGTAGGCCAGAAGCTGCAGCTCTGGTTCAGCCTCTTGCCTGGGAACTTCCATATACTGCAGGTGCAGCCCTAAAAAGCAAAATAAATAAATAAATAAAAGTCTACTCAGGATTGAAGCTTTAGTGTTTGTCATCAAAAATGTTAAATGGTTCATTTTCTTAGCTAAAAAACAGTTGTAAAGTATTGCAATGGCACACTAATATCTTCTTACAAGCATTGCATTTATGTCCATAAGCTGTCTGTGAAATAATAAGAAATATAAATTGTTCTCTGCCCTCAGTCCCTGTGAGTATTAGGTCTTTGACTCCAGTTGCTGAATGCAGAGCTTCTAAAACCCTTGTCATTTTCTGAGTGGTAACAGTGTCTGAGACAGAGCTCCTAAGACCCTTGGAACTTCCTAGGCAATAGGAGCATCTTGTGCTCTAATGAGGTGATTCTCTGTGGTTTCCTGGGTGGGGGCTGATCATCAGAAAGATCAAGGCAGGATTAGAAGCTTAAAACTTTCAACATCACCCAGAAAGGGAGGGGCTTGGAAATGGAATTAGTAATTGACTGTGTATGTGATAAAGCCTTCATAAAAATCCCAAAAGAATGGGATTGGAGGAGCTTTTGGCTTGGTGAACTCATCTATGTGCTGGGATGGTGAGGCACCCTAAATCCACGGGACAGAAGCTCCTGAGCTCAGGACCTTTCCCGACCTTGCCCTTTGTACCTCTCGATCTGGCTGTGCCTCTGTATCCTTTATTCCATAATAAACCAGTAAATGTAAGTGTTTGCCTGAGTTTTGTAAGCTGTCACAGCAAATGATGGAACACAAGGAGGGAGTTGTGGGAACTTCTAATTTGCAGCCAAGTCACACAGAATTTGGGGGTAACCTGGGAACTCACTGCTTAGGACTGACATCTGAATTGGGGTGGGGGGCAAGCTTGTGGGGTCTGTGCTAACTCCACACAGAACTGCTTGGTAGAAAACCCAAATATTTGGTGGCCAGAATTCAAGTATCAAGAGTGCAGAAGTATTCTGTGAGTAGAGAAGAAAAAAGTCGTTTCCTAGACACCCTGTCTCCTTGACCCTTGACCCTTGGCATTGACTCTCCCACAACCTCAGCAAGTCTGTGGTCAGCCTTCCATCCTTCAGAGCTTTTCTCATCCAGTCAGTCCCAAGGGTAAGCATCCTTTCAAGAATGGCTTGGATGCCATGCCTCCTAATAATCAAAACTTACAGAGACTTCAGCTTGTGTCTTGGACACATGAATCATTTACTAACTCATTCCCACGAAACAATTCTTGGGGACAATTATTATATGCATTCACTGAACGACTTTTTCCTTTAGCTAAGCCACTTCCAAAAATGGGTTCACCTCAAACACCCTTCTGAGAATGCCTTCTTTATCTGATCCCTATTTTTTTTACCTTATTCTTCATTAAAAAACGATATCCAAGCCTCATCTCTCATCCTTTCTATAAGCTTGTAAGGAATTTTAGCCTCTCCTGAAATTAGCAAAGTCCTGCTGTCATGCTTCCCAAGTTCTTTTCCAATTATATGGATGTTTATAGCTAGGTTTCTTATACTCAAAGATTTTGAGTTTAGAGAACCACTGTAGCCCCCCCAAAAAAGTGCTCTGCACAGAGTAATTAACCAATGTTACTGATTCTCTAACAGGAAGCAGAGATTTGTTATAATTAAGTTACCACTGAAAGATGAAACAGTTTTGCAGCTAAAGCAGTCAACATTTTTGTAAAACGTGTTTTCCAAAGCAAAATCTTAAAGGGAGCATGAGTTGCATTTTGATTTGATTATGTTTCCTTTGCTCATTCTTTTTCATGTATTCTCCCAGTAAAAACTAGCCAAACATCTTGTGTGACATGATAGTGAAATAGCTATTGGCCTTAGAACCCATCAACAAAAATAGATTGGATTTTCAGTTCCAGAAACAAAATACATGCCAAAGCCATTACAACTAAAATAAGTAATTCTTCCCTAGTGTGGGCTGAGTGAGAGCATACAAGAATTGGATTTATGTTTCTCTACTATGTTTATGTGAGTTTGTTTGGAGGATAATATAGAGAGAACAAAGCAAGGATTGACTATGTTAGTATAATTTTCTTTATTTTGAGTACCTTTATGCCCAATATTAAGCTATTTTTGGTAGAAGTTCTTAACTGAGAAATATAATCCTTTTTGTGATTTGCAAAACTTAGCTGATTCCAAGTTATACTTAGGTAACTCAAGATACACTTTAAAAATAGAATGAAGATTTTATCATTCAAGAGAGTAGTCATGAGTAAAAATATTCAAAAACATGTCTTTTTAAAAGTATGTGTATTATGAATTATAGTTCTATGTATGAAAATATAAACATCCCCTACCTCACAAAGAGCTACTCCATAATGCTACAGTAGAATTAACTGTAACTAAAATGCGTCAAAAAATTAAAATTTAAGAAAGAGTAAGTGTTAAAAGGAGTAAAACCTTAGTATGAATATAATTGGTGATACTGTGAATAAATTGTTTATCTTGCAGTGGAACACTAAAGACATTTTAAAAAGAAATCGAGTTAAAATAAATTCCAACTACCTTCAAAGTTCACCTTAATTTATGATATGTCATTAAGGTGAAAATAATGCAAGATGCTAATAAATAAGAGAACATTAGCTTCCATGCTCTTTCATTAACCTACAGTGTATAATCTACAATCTTATCATGGTTTGGTTCTTTTAGCCTCAAAAGGAAGCCAAGATGGTTTCTTCCTAATCTTAGAGGATTACAGGGAAGAGAAATTTTTAAAAGTTGAAAAAAATAATTTGAATAACATAAACATGTTTAAAGAAGAGTTCATACTTCAAAATGTGATAGGAAAGTAAAACAACTTTTTGGTTAAAATTTATATAATTTTTTATAATATAAATCTTAAAATGGATTACAATGCCATTATATTTTTTAAAAAGCATGTTTAAATGTTCAGGATATTTTGCACCCTAAATCTCTGTAGCAGGCTAATTTCTCTTCTGCATATAGCAGAGGCCTGGAGATATTTTCTCTGGAGAGGGTAAAACATAGGGTTTTTGGCATGGGGAGCATGGGGCTCAGCTGAGGCAGCACTGTTATAGGGAAACAGGAGGATCAAATGAGCGTTACATGTGCAAGAGTGTATACACATTCAGCCTGAGACTAGAAGAGAATTCTCCTGGTAATCTATCTGAAGAAAAAAAAAATGTAAGGATACAGACATTCAAATTCCCAAAAAGATGCCACAGCCAGATTCTTCTACACTGAAGCCCACAGCTAAACAAGCCCTACATCCCCTCTAGCATTCTACTGTCCTACCCTTAAATCAGAGTGAATTTGGAAGATGGCCTCAAATTAGGAAAATAGTGGCCAAACGAATCTGGCAAGTATCCATGAGGATACTTAGAACCCATGTTACTGTGTCTGTGACATAGGCCAGCAACTGTAGCACTGATTTGACCCCTAGCCTGGGAACTTCCATATGCCATGGGTGTAGCCTAAAAAGCAAAAAAACCAAACCAAACAAACAAACAAAGAGAAAGAAAGAAAGAAAGAAAGAAAGAAAGAAAGAAAGAAAGAAAGAAAGAAAGAAAGAAAGATGGTGGCCAGAACAAAGGGAGGCGGAAGGAAGAAGTTTGGAGAAAAGAGAATCTACAGAAAAAACAAGCAAAAAAAAAAAAAAAAGTTAAAAAGTTTGCAAAAAAGTATCCTAGTATATACTATATGGCCCAACTGTCAGCATCATCTATGTGTTTATAATAATGTAAAATTTGACTATTAATATAACGAAATTCTGTGTATCCAAACTGGCAGGTGGGGAGATACATGTGGTAGGAGGAGGAAAATTCTTATATTCCCTAAAAGGTAATTAATACAGTATTCCTAAATTTTTTTAAATCATAATTTGGAATGTAAGGATTTGGAGACAAATGCCTAATTAATCAGTGAAAAGATGTGGAAGAGTCGGTCTCTAAGGAACAGGATAATAGGAGCTGGGACTGATGTGCTGCTGGGTTTGGCTCAACGAATCTTATAGGACTATTTAACTCTTTAAGCTCTGCAGCATTTAAGACTTGGGTTTTTTTTTTTTTGTCTATTTGCCATTTCTTGGGCCGCTCCCACGGCATATGGAGGTTCCCAGGCTAGGGGTTGAATCGGAGCTGTAGCTGCTGGCCTACATACACCACAGCCACAGCAACGTGGGATCCAAGCCGCGTCTGCAACCTACACCACAGCTTACGGCAAAGCCAGATCCTTAACCCACTGAAAAGGCCAGGGATTGAACCCGCAACCTCATGGTTCCTAGTCGGATTCGTTAACCACTGCGCCACGATGGGAACTCCTTGGGCATTATTTTTTAAAGTAACTTTAGAAAATTAATTACGTGGAAAAGTGTGGTAGCAAAAAAGGAGTGGGGAGAACCAAGCTACTTCTAAAAGGGGGAACTGCACTTGTACGGCTTTGGATTTGCTTTTTGGATCAAGAGTGATGGAGATGAAGCTTATGTATCTGGTGATCGGTTTTGAACACAGTGTCTTTGAACACATGGAAATAGACACAGAACACTCATGTGAGCTTCAGAAACACCACACACGTCTATATAGTTTCTTTGTTTTAATCAGGTTTGAGATTCTGGAATATTATCAG
Source organism: Sus scrofa (assembly GCF_054392235.1). Lineage (NCBI taxonomy): Eukaryota > Metazoa > Chordata > Mammalia > Artiodactyla > Suidae > Sus > Sus scrofa. Next base: position 32,864,102 of record NC_139383.1, on the reverse strand, counting down.
TCACTAGTGTCTATAGACTGCAGTGCAGTGAATTCTGTTTGAAGGGTTCTGCAATCCGTGTAAATCAGATACTGTGGACATTGCCCAAGTTATCTTTAAATTATATCTGTGTGATTTCTCCAGACTTCAGTACCTGAAATAATGACTAAGCATGGAATCCACCATTGACTCAAGGAGGGACACGAGAAAACAGACATTTCTTGACTACTAAAGGCCTATGTAAGGGCTTTACATGTTTTTATCTCATTTAATCTGCAGCAGCAGCACTCCTGGGTGGGTAGGTGATTAAGATGAGGAGGCTAAGAAGTTAATTAAAGTCATGTGATTTAAAAAAAAAGTTATGCTAAGATTTGAGCTCTGTGTACCTGATTTTCACTTGTTCCTTCTACTAGACTTGACTTCAGACTGTATGGAGAATTAAATGTAATGCATATTGACAAGGATAGAATGCTTCTTTTTTTCCCCCTTTTTTCTGGCTGCACCTACATCATGCAAAATTTTCCTGGCCAGGGATGGAACTCATGCCACAGCAGAGACCCGAGACACTGGAGTGACAATGCCAGATCCATAACCCACTGCACCACACAAGAACTCCGGATGGAATGCTTCTTGAGGTGACATTTGGAGCCTTAAAAGAGAATTTTTCTGTGCATTGGATCTTTTCCTTTCTTGTGGGGAAGCACTTCTTCGACAATGAGAAGGAACATACTGGGTACTTACAGATCTTTTTTTATACCTCGATCATCAAAACCACATTTAATTGTAAATAGAGATCAACCTCTACCAGGAAGCATGCCCATAAACTCCAAAATAAATGATCAGACCCCACAGAGATCAGGGATTTGTGTGACAAGTAAGACGGCTTTGCTAACAGTAATTCCTTGCTGATGGGCTAATCCCCTGCTCTGACAGACTGAGAGGCCTCATAGATTGAAAGAAAACAATAAATAATCTTTCCTGATGTTGGCAAAGGCTTTTCATTCCACTCAATTTACACACTCATGGAAAAGCAAGTCCTTGTTCTTATGTTGGTGAATAAAAGCAAAGTCAAAATTGGGAGTTCCCACTGTGGCTCAGTGGGTTAAGAATCCAACTCTGGTGGCTCAGGTCACTATGGAGGCATGGGTTCCATCCTTGGCCTGGTGCAGTGGGTTAAAGGATCCAGCATTGCTGTAGCTGTGGTGTAGGTCGCAGCTGTGGCTGGGATTCCATCCCTGGCCCAGGAACTTCCATTTGCTGTGGATGCAGCCATTAAAAAAAAAAAAAAGCTGAAATCCACATATGTCATTTGAAATGCAAGCCTGTTTCTGAGATGTATAAACAGGGAGAAAATACAGACTTGGGCAGTTGGTGATGAGAGAAAGGGAGAGAGAGGGAGGAGTTGGTACCCAAGCTTCAGAATCTAGGAATTGTAGGTTCTCACAACTGTCAGGTTCATTGGAGGTCAGAACATAGACAGGTTCTACCATCAGAAAGCCTATGGAAAAGAGACTTGGGTCCCTAAAGATCTATAAAAAGACCCTTCTGAAAGAAGGTACTCTGTTAGATCAATGACATCTCCTGCTCCCTCCTTCCAATGCAACCCACAGCCCAGACCCCGAGTCATACCATGTTGGAGTCCAAGTGATGCAACATTCCCTTCTCTTACCCACCCCTGTGAGTCTTCTTACAGCCTCAGCTTTAATGCCCTCAGTGCCACCCAACTAAAAGCTTCATGGGGAGTTCATTCTGTGCTTGGACAGCCCTAACTGGCAGCTATGTTGAGTCAGAAATCTTCCTGTAATATCCACTTATTCATCCTACTTGGCAGTCTAAGGGGTCCTCCATATAGCATGCAGACTGCAAGTGTTTGAAGCTATCAGAGACTTTTCTAGCTGCTTTGTATTATATACATATGTAGGTAAGATCTAGCAAGAAATGTCTATACAGGCAGATTCTAGGATGAGTTAGTGCATTGTGACCTAAAACACAGGCAGTCTGTTCCTGACTAAAATCAAAGCCAACATCTGGCTCTAAGAGTTGGAATGGTTATGTAAAACACTGACCCTTCAAAGAATATACCTTTGAGACTGCAGTTAATTTGATGTTGATGTTTGCTTGACAATATGTTTACAGTTGTTATAAACCTTTGGTGGGTAACCCTACATAATTCTGATTTTTGTGACAAAAATTTTGTCTTTCTAATCCTTTCCCTCCCCATATTAAGCCTTTTCAACTATTTCTATCACTCTTCATTTCAAACACTTTACAACCTTGATTGGCCATCTGAAAGTACTTTTTTAGTTCATTGGGCATAAACTTTGATTCAGGGTACTTAAAATCAGGGATAAAAGTAGATTAAATAGGGGCTCAAATTCTCTTACGCCAGCCATTCTAACCAGAAGCATGCTTCAGAATTTCTTGGGAAGTTTTGTGAAAATACACGTGCCTAGATCACTTTCCTGGAGCGTGTGATCACAAGGCGGCCTGTGTATTTAGAAAAAGCTGTCCAGGTAATTCTGATATACACCCCTGGTTGAGAACCATTGTCTAATGCTGGTTCCACTTTTTGTGGCCCTGATTATTATGCTTCTTAACTAAAGACAATTTGGGTAGCTTCACTTTGTGTCACTCACTCATTGAACGTGACAACTTGGGCCCCATTCCCTGAGAATAAATCATATTTCTAAGGAAGATGATATGATAAGAGAAGAGCAGAGTGAGGAAGACCCAGACTATGAAGAACACGCACCCTTCAACTTAGGACAGGAAAAAGTGCTCATGGCAGGAAGAGATTTCACAGAGTAGTCTGGGTAGAAGAAGATCCCAGGAATTTGAGAGTAGGCAACGGAGACACAGAGGCTTCAACATGAAGCCACAGTAAATCCCCTCTGCTCTGGCCCCAGCCCAGGACGCCTGCCATGCGGGTCCCACAGTCCTGAGTGACCACATTCTCACCCACAAGCTGAAGGAACCAGAGAGTATCCAAGCACCCCATCCTTCCCTTAGGTGGTTCAGATTCTCTTTTTAGTCCTTTGAATACAAAAGAGATGATCCCATCCTCGATCTATAAAGTAATCCATAGATCTGAAGTCTTGGTATGGGGCAGATCTTTGAAATACAAGACAATTTATGATTACACCAGACCCAAGTCTAATTCTGCCTAAATCCAACAGCCTGATATTATACTGTCTCTTCTTAAGGAAGTGTGCTGATGAAACCAGGAAATGAAGTGAATAGTCTGTAGAGGAGGTAGAGGAGGCAGTGGGGCCAAAAAAAAAAAAAAAATTTTCTGGAAGATAAGAAAGACATAGATAATGTTTGAAGCCAGAGAGCAAGAGGTTATTGGATTGTTACTTTTGTTGGTTCTTCTCTCCTTTTAGACCAAAAGGTTTCTGGAGACTAGGATCACCCCACAACACGTGGAATTATATCATGCACATTTTTTTGTTTGTTTTTTAGGGCTATACCTGTGGTATATGGAGGTTCCCAGTCTGGGGGTCTAATTCCAGCTGTAGCCACTAGCCTACACCTGAGCCACAGCAACGCCAGATTCGAGCTGCATCTGCGACCTACACCACAGCTCATGGCAACGTCGGATCCTTAACCCCCTGAGCGAGGCCAGGGATGGAACCTGCAACCTCATGGTTCCTAGTCATTTGTTTCCGCTGTGCCACAATGGGAACTCCCAATCCTGCACATTTTAAATGCTAAATAAATGTCTTCAGGTGGGTGGTAGTCTCATTACAAAAAGTTATGATTTTTTAAGAGGCCCACAGTTCAACAGGATATGGGAATTTTAGGGTTAAAAGTGATGAAAGGAGAGCAAATGTAGGAGACCATGGTGAAAAAGTGTGTAAAGCTCAGTGACTATAGCCTGGCATTAGATGCATTGTGATGGCTAAGACAGAAGCCAAGACTGCAAAATAGCTACATTCCCCACAGAAAACCCATCGCACATGGCAACGGGGTGTGGCTAAATATTCCTACTCCTTTCCTAGTTAGCTGAAGAATTCAGTGCATATTTTTTCCTGTTGCTTTAGCAATGTGCTCTGGCCGGCTAGGAAAGGAGGAGAAGTAAATACTGGCCTGAATCAGAGGTTGAATTACAACCATTCCCCTCAAATGCAATGAGCTTCCCACTGCAACAACCTCTTTCTGGCCATGGCATCACATGGGAGATGACAGTATAGTCACAGGATGAGGCAGAGGGGTGAAGAGGGGTAGGAAATAAAACTCTGGAGAAGAATTTGAAGGCACAAAGGCAATAGTGACTGTAGATTGTTCACGGATGTTGAGTAGAGGGGGTCCAGATCTTTCAGTACGTCTCTGTTCTACTGAACACCAAGTGATTGAACAAAACCCCCATAACTTATAAATTCCTGGAACTTCTCTGGTTCAAAAACCTCTAAGCCAACCTCAACACAACTGGAAAGAGCTCAATGCATCTGGTTGAGTTTCCTGGTTCATGCTGGCTCCCTGCTGGCATTCTCAGATCGACACATTGTCTGCCAATGCACTTTGTGGAAATTAATTCAATGGCTTTGACTTGTTCCATCTCTCAGGTATAAATTTATTAGTTTTTAAAAATCCAAAATAGCATTAGGTATATAGGAGAAAAATTCCTTACCCTTTCTGCTTGGGTTCTTTTTAACTGGCCTGCACTTTTTCTTTTTTTTTTTTTGCTTTTTAGGGCCACACCTTCAGCATATGGAGAGTCCCAGGCTAGAGGTCAAATCAGAGCTGTAGCTACCGGCCTACACCACAGCCACAGCAATGCCAGATCTGAGCCACATCTGAGAACTACATCACAGCTCACGGCAATGCCGGATCCTTAACCCAATGAGCAAGGCCGGGGATCGAACCTGTGTCCTTATGGAGACTAGTCAGATTCATTAACCACTGAGGCATGATGGGAACTCCCTGGCCTGCACATTTTTGAAAAGTCCAAAAATAACCAGTGTGGAAGCCTTGGGTAAGTGAGTATTTATTTCAAGGGCCTCCAGTATTTCAAGCTGATGAACTCACTCATCATGAGCAATGTGCTTTTCCTCTGGACACTTCCCTTTACCCTCTCAAATATGCTGAGATCTCCTTCGTCACCTTTTGTTCCAATGAAAAGAAGCTACTCACTCACTGGCTCAGGAAATCCTTTACTCACCATACAGCTGATATTCATCCTAGATCCAGGAGATGCTTATTTGGCAGTAATCTGAATTTAGGTAAAAAAGGAGGCGTTCCCATTGTGGCTCAGTGGAAGCGAATCTGACTAGCATCCAAGAAGACACAGGTTCAATACCTGGCCCTACTCAGTGGGTTAAGGATTCGGCACTCCTGTGAGCTGTGGTGTAGGTCACAGATGCGGCTCAGATCCCATGTTGCTGTGGCTGTGGTGTAGGCTGGCGGCTACAGCTCTGATTGGACTCCTGGCTTGGGAACCTCCGTATGCCATCGTGCGGCCCTAAAATTTTTTTTTTAAATAAGAAAGTAAATTAATCAAATCAAATCATATTTGAGCTGCCATGTTTCAAAAGATTGATATGACTATCTTCGTACCTAATTCTTGGCTTTTAAAGACAGCCGAGTAAGGAGGCCTGAGTGCATCTAAAAAGAGAGATACCTAACCCTTCCTAAGTGTACACTGTACTGCAGAGTCAAACTTCCTTCATGTGAAAGGGCTGCTCTAGCCCTAGTTCTCCCTCAAGGAAGATTGTCCTGCCAGAGGGTATACCTGCTGCCACAATTCTGCCTATACTTGGGGCTTTGTCCCAGTCACTCCCTTGTACCTGCTTATGAGAAGTATGGCCTTCCTCTCCATGGCCCTTCTTCTCTAATTCTGTAGAGGCTTACCTCTCATTTCTTCCTTATTCCTAAGACCAGCTCAAAGATAAGTAGCCTAATATCTCAATGGCATTATCATGAATAGGCAGAGAATATAACTCTGGGAACTAGAACATTCTTATAACTATTTCTTTACGATAAGTACAGGTTTGCTAGTAATTCATTTCAAAGTAACGCTTTCTGAAAACAAAACAGAACAAATTCATGGTGGTTCCCACTTTAAAAATATTATTTGGGAAATATTTAGATTGTTTTGATAGAAATATTCCCACAGGCATTGGCCAAGTATAAAAGGATGGAAGGGAATTTCAGGCAGAGGAAACAGAAATGCAGAGGTAAACAGGAGTTCAAAAGTTTGCCATTAATAGGAAGCCAAAAGAAGCTCGAAATGGATGACGACGAATCCTAAAACATATGCCTAAGAGTCATGAAAAAGAAGGACAGAGGTAAGGCAAGGGCCAAATGACGGGTTTTTTTGTTGTTGTCTGTTTGTTCATTTGTTCGTTTTTACTCTATTGAATTTTAGAAAGGGTAATCTGGCAGCAGTGAGAAGAGCATCAGATTGCAGACAGAGAGACAGGTGTGACCTTGGGGAAGTTAATTAATCCCTCCGAGCCTCAGTTTCCACATCTGTGGAGTGGATAGTAAGAGAACCTATTTCATTTGTGGCATAAAGGAAACAGCACAGGTAAAGTATGACATGTCTGAGACTTGAGAAGCGCTGGATGAAAGATTGTTATTATAAAGCTACCCACACCGAGATCGGGCAGGCGGTTGAGGTGGGGGTGGGGATACAGCAGAAAGGAAGGGAGAGGATTTATTTGTTCATTCATTTAAGAAGCCTTCAAATAGAGGAGATCTATTTTTGAGGGATAACTCACAACCCAGAACAATAAGCATTTTCTAGAAATGAATAAATCCCTTCCTGGGAAAAGTGTGCAACCACTATGAATTATCAAAAAGAAGGTGGAAAAGATAAGGAACATTTGAGGATTTAATCCTATGAGATAAAACATCAAAGACTTAATTGTAGACCCTTCTGTTTAAGTCCCTCTTCAGAACTTTAAAGAGGATTAATTTTATTTTTGTTCCAAAAGATACTTTAAAGCATTTTTAATTTTTAGAAATATCTTAATCATTCCTCATGTTTCTTACAAAGAATTAATTTAGAAACACAATCTATATCAGCCTTCTATCATACCGTTATTAGGTATAGAGATACCAACTTTTTATAACATGTAGCAGAAGGCTATGATCATCTTCATTAGCATGCTTGTTTTTAAATAAAATTTTAAAAGAAGTTTTTAAATGTGTCCAATTTAGATTTGGTCTAGTTTCAATTTTCATTTTGGCAGTTTTTAACAAAAGTTCACACTAAAAGAGAAAAAAGATTTTTACAAATGTATGAACTTGTTTGGGAATTTTCTTTTTTTTTCAGTTTCATTGTCTAGCAACAGATTTGCATGCAAATACGTTCGCTAAATTTGAACTGTAGAATGGTAAGAAAATAACTTGGGAAGGAAAAAAGCCTGCGAAATGCCTACAGATATGCAAAAGTAATCCTATTTAGTCAGAAATACCTGCGCTGTCACACCAATTGTGGCACCAGCTATTCCTTCCTCCTTTTAGAATGAGAAGAAACAGATATTTCAGTAGATAAAATGGCACACATACTAAAAGAATCCTAAATGTATGCAGCAACCTGCTGTGTTCCTTAAAATTCTATTTTGAAGACACAGAGTTGTTTTTTAATATCTAAAATAGTGCTATTTAAGAAGCTTATTCTGAAGGAAAGTAACAAAAGTATATATATATATGTTTATATATATGTTTGTGTGTATAAACATATTTATACATATACATACTTCTATATTTTATATTAAAATTGTTAAAAGTATATATATAAAGAATATGTATACATATAATACATATATATATACTTTTAGAGTCAGGGTAAGCAGGACACGTAAGAGAGAGAGGATTAGATAAAGATATCAAGGTTTTGTCTTTAAGTTACATCAGGATAATATCCATGCAGTCAGTGACATGGTGGCTTTCCAAAAGATATGCCCTAATCCCTGGGAACTGTGAGTGTGACTTCATTTGGAAAAAGTGTCTTTGCAGCAATAACTCAGTTAAGGATCTTGAGATGAAGGGACCATCCTGGATTACCCAGGTGAGCTCTAAATCCAGTGACAAGTGTCTCCTAAGAGATCACGGAAAAGGCCATGCGAAGGTGGAGGCAGAGATTAGAGGGATGAAGCCGCAAGCCGATGGAAACTGGAGGAAGCAAGGAATAGAATTTAGAGTCTAGAGCTTCAGGCAGGAGAGCCGCCTTGCTAAGACCTTGGACATCTGGCCTCCAGAACTGTGAGAGAATAAATATCAGTTGGTTTAAGCCACTCAGTTTGTGATCATGTGCTATAGCGGCCACAGGAAACTAATACAACATATATGTGTATTGTGTATGTGTGTGTGTGTTTGTGTGTGTGTGTACACACATATACATGTATATGTAAATATGTTTCTATATGTACGGCCATGTACTAAGACACTGTTAGTACATCTACATACACCCCATACCACATATCACATGAGTGTCTATTAAATGAGGTGAAATTATCTGCCATTCTCACAATGACCTAGTTATCATCATTTCATAAATGCTAGAGCCAAGCTGGCTTTTAATGCCGCCTACATCACGACACTAAATGGTCAACTAAACCAGCCAAATCTTGCTTCCAAGGGACCAAGCCCAATCTTGTCTTTTTCATCAGTAACTGTCCCCTCTGTGATTACATGGAAGGTCAAGAAGTCACTTAACCTGTCATTAGAATACAATGCCCAGGAAATAAATATTTTTTCAATGTGCTTCTCATTAAGTACTCTATGACCTTTTTGTAGAAATAAAACATAGCTTTTCAATAGAGTGGACTTCTTAGAATTTCAATGTTAAACTTTTTTTTTTTTTTTTTTGGTTTTTTTGCCTTTTTTTCTAGAGCCACACTGGCGGCATATGGAGGTTCTCAGGCTAGGGGTCTAATTGGAGCTGTAGCCGCTGGCCTATGCCAGAGCCACAACAGCGAGGGATCTGAGCCGTGTCTGCGACCTACACCACAGCTCACGGCAACACCAGATCCTTAACCCACTGAGCAAGGTCAAGGATCGAACCCGAAACCTCATGGTTCTTAGTCGGATTTGTTAACCACTGAGCCACGACGGGAACTCCCAATATTAAACCTTTTTGAGTTAAGCACCATTTGCCTAAGAAAGCATCATGCTGTGTAATGGGAAGTGTCTACAGTAAATTCTGTAGAAACAGGCATGTTTCTCCTGGAGCCTATATCTTTGATCATTTTGATTTTTTTTTTAAGGGCCACACCCTCGGTACATGGAAGTTCCCAGGCTAGGGGGTCGAATCAGAGCTGCAGTTGCCGGCCTGCACCACAACCACAGCCGCCAGGGATCTGAGCCTCATCTGAGACCTCATCTGTGGCAGCTTACAGCATTGCTGGATCCTTAACCCACTGAGCGAGGCCAGGGATCTAATCCGCAACCTCCTGGATACTAGTTGGGCTCCTTACCGCTGAACCACGACAGGAACTCCTGGTCATTTTGATTTTTCATTCATGTACTCATTCAGTACATATGTAGTGAGTGCCTCCATGCATTGGACACTGAGCTGGGGCCCCAGGAGAGAGCAGTGAACCAAAGCCCCAAAATTGCCGCCTTCACAGGGTGTCCACACTGCGGAGAGGTAGACGTTATTACCCCAGTTAACATACCAACAATGCTCACTGTTTCAGGGCCCAGGATGGATGCTGTGGCAGAAGGGAATGCAGCATTGCGAAAGCAAAACTGGAGCAGGGCGATGCCTCGTTTAGTTTGAACAGTCAGAAAAGTAACATTAGGCTGAGATCTAACAATGAGGAGGAGTATTTTTTGCTGTTGTTGTTTCTAGAGAAAGAGTAGAAGGAAGAGCATTCCAGGCAGAAAGCACATAAAAACATTCTATGTGAAGTTCCTGGAACTGTTTTGTTTCCTCTTTCCTTTCTTTCTTCCTTACTTTCTTTCTTTCTTTCTTTCTTTCTTTCTTTCTTTCTTTCTTTCTTTCTTTCTTTCTTTCTTTCTTTCTTCCCTTTTTTTTTTTTTTTTTTGTCTTTAATTTTTTAAGGTCTGCACCCATGGCATATGGAGATTCCCTGGCTAGGGGTCCAATCTGAGCTACAGCTGCCAGCCTACACCACAGCCACAGCATCGCAAGATCCGAGCCACATCTGCGACCTACACCAAAGCTCACAGCAACACCGGATCCTTAAGCCACTGGAGTGAGGCCAGGGATCGAACCTGCGTCCTCATGGATACTAGTCAGATTCGTTTCTGCTGAGCCACTATGGGAACTCCCTTGTTTTGTTCTTTGTTTATCTTCCCTCCAGTTTTATTGGGATATCATACAGCATAATGATCTGACTTTCTTTCTTTTTTTTTTTTTTGTCTTTTTTTTGTCTTTTGTTGTTGTTGTTGTTGTTGTTGCTATTTCTTGGGCGCGGCTCCCGAGGCATATGGAGGTTCCCAGGCTAGGGGTTGAATCGGAGCTGTAGCCACCGGCCTATGCCACAGCCACAGCAACGCGGGATCCGAGCCGCGTCTGCAACCTACACCACAGCTCACGGCAACACCGGATCGTTAACCCACTGAGCAAGGGCAGGGACCGAACCCGCAACTTCATGGTTCCTAGTCGGATTCGTTAACCACTGCGCCACGACGGGAACTCCCTGATCTGACTTTCATACATCATGAAATTGTTACCACCGTTGAGTGAATATCCATACTCATAGAGATACAAAATTAAAGCAAGAGAAGAATGTATTTTTCCTTGTGATGGGAACTCCTAGGATTCACTCCCTTAATAACGTTCGTGTATAATGTACAGCAGTGTTTACTATATTTATAGTGCTGTGCATTACATCCCTAGTACTTGTTTATCCTGCAACAGGAAGCTTGTGATTTTGACCAGCTTCATTTCATTCCTTCCTCCCCTGCCCCCACCTCTGGTAACCACAAATCTCATCTCTTTTTCTATGAGTTTGTTTGTTTGAAGTTCCTGGAGCTGTTCAAAGCCTTAATTTTTCCCTATGGCATAAAGACATCTGAGACATCATGGTTTGATCTGTGCAAATGTGAGACATATTTATAAATTAGTTAGTGAGTAAATTTTTCAGGTGTTAAAAATAAGATTCTTTGGCATGCAAATAAATTCAGACTCCTCAATTGTATGTATAAATGGAGGAAATTTTCTGAAGATGCCAACTCTTTTAAGGATGATAAGAGCACTATATCAACATTTTTATCTGTTAGAAACTGGCACAATTTTTTTTTTTTTTCATTCAAGATTACCTTGTCAAACAGCAAGAAAAGCTCTGAGTAATATGCTTTTACCCTTCGGGTTAGAATGTGGGGGATATTTTTTTTTTAAAAATCAGCATTATTGAGGTATAATGGACAAATTAAAATGTAAAATATTTATTTATTTATTTTTTGGTCTTTTTGCTATTTCTTGGGCCGCTCCCGTGGCATATGGAGGTTCCCAGGCTAGGGGTCTAATCAGAGCTATAGCCACCGGCCTATGCCACAGCCACAGAAACGTGGGATCTGAGCCGCGTCTGCAACCTACACCACAGCTCACGGCAACACCGGATCGTTAACCCACTGAGCAAGGGCAGGGACCGAACCCACAACCTCATGGTTCCTAGTCGGATTCGTTAACCACTGCGCCACGACGGGAACTCCATAAAATGTAAAATATTTAAAGTGTATGTTGTGTTTCAGTAAAATATACAGTGTGACAAAACTCCTACAGCTTCTTCCTAAGTTTTCTAGAGTGTTCTATTTGCTCTGATCCCTGATGACTACTTGAAAGCAGAATTAGAATTTTCTATGGGACTTACTAATGCTTTTGGGAAATATTGCTCCCGCCATCCCCCCAATTACTGTCTTCATTAGAACAGTTGTAACAGGATTTTTTTTGAAGGTCCTCAGAAGCTGAAAGGATAAGTTTCCCACCTGTATTTTCATCTAAAAAAGCCATGTTATTTTCAGTCACACCTGATGGCTAATGCTGCTGGAAATTGGGTGTCACACCTTTGTTATCATATCACGATATCTGCTTCAGGTCTACATGCGTTAGTGTTAGAATCAACCATTAAGCTTTCAGGGCCTTTTAAGACCTTCCAGGAATGGTCCACATAGCACCACAAACCTCTCCCAAGGTTTGTGCCTCTGGTCTGGTTTTAAGACTCATCATGACCTTAGCCCACGAGTCACATAACCTACCTGGAGATTTTGGTGCATAAAGGATGGAGTGTGTGGGGTGTGGTGCAGAATGCAGACAAGAGAAGAGGGAGATCAGGTGATAAGTGCCATCAAATGTTGGAAACACTTCTGAAGCCCTTTTCCATATTTTGTAATTTTCAGCTGTGTCACTCTAATGGCTCCTTTCCACCATGATGGTGAAACAGCTTATAAAAGTGTCAAAAGAGATACGATATTCTTCACAGAAAGTAATTAAGAGTAACTAGATTCATGCTATTTGCAGGGGTGAGAGGAGTAGGTTAATTAAGAGACAAGTTTTTAAGAGAAGAGATTTATAGGGTCAACTCAAGGATGTACTTTACAAGAAAAATATATCTGATATTTGAGAAGTGTAAACAGAAAGTAACCTTTAAGATTGTATTTAAAAGTTAAGAAAAATTAATATAAAACTGACATTCATAGCCCATCAAAAACTCAGTACTGCGTGACAACGGTGGAAGTAAATCGTGTAGATGCAAGAGCACGCACACATGCAGACACACCCACATGCCCGCTGTGTGGGCAATGATGCTGCTCTTGAACAAAATACCACTGCTATGGGAGAAAGTATAAATGATTTGGAAACTTTTTCCACAAAGCAAGTTTTATCTAAGACTTTTAGCTAAAACTGGGAGGTAGAATTAACTTTTTCCCCTCTCTGTATAGCATCTCTGAATAAAACAAAACTATGTGTCATACATAAGTTTTAGCTGGTAAAGTTAAATGATCATTGTTTCAAGTCATGAGCCTCAAAACATAGGATTAGAATCCGAATGTTGTTAGGTTTCTCTACCCTCCACTCTGTGGTTTTGGGGGTCTTTTGGGAAATACATTCATATTACTCTAACAAGTGGCTCTGAAATAGCTGCCTTCCTTATCCTGTCTATGGGAGCTAGTTATACCTGACGTTCTATGTCAAGAATGTTTGGATAACACCACCAAGCCTCTCAGAAGGAAGGAGAAGAGAATCACAGAGGCCAAGAGCTGCTCTGAGGGCCTCATGATGGAGCCCTTGGCCAAGGCAGCCCCTCCCTCCATCAGCTCACATTAACGTGAATCTTCTGATTGAGAGTCTGATCAGATTGTCTGCATAGAGCATTGTTTGGGAAAAGGTAAAAATGATTAGTATAAAATGTCTGCTAAAATGAGACATTGTAGTTGGCTCACTGAGCTTGGATAACAAATGGGCCCTTTACTTTAGAGACAAATGAATATGACAGAACAAAGAAGGTGATGCCAGTATGGTTTTAGTTGTCAGTTCTCAGGGTAAAATAAAATCATTACAAGAGGGCAATTGTCCTTGATTCTCTGTAATCTACACAGTCCCCTTTGTTCTTTCCTCTGTCTTCCCCAGGCACATGTTATAGTTTAGCAGGTCATGGAATGAACAAAGCTGGAGAAGTTTGGAGTTAGTGAGACACAATTGACAAAGCAGAGGGCAGGCGTAACTGATGAGAGCAGTATCTGGAGTGGGTGATTCAAAGGACAGCTTGATAGGGACATGAACGTACATGTAAGTCCCAAACTATAAGGTCCAACTATAGGAAATGTTCAGGGGGTGAAGCAGATATTACACAGGGGCGGGATGTGGAATCTATGGGTTCTTAAGCAAGAGGCAATAGTTGAAGGTGTTGGAAGGCAGGTGATTGGCATCAGAATCCAGGAATGAGGAATCCAGTATTCACTGGCAAGAAATCCAGATAAACACAGTCACGAGGCACCAGGTTGGGATTCGATTTCAAAGTAGCAAAGGAAGAGTTCAGTTACTAAAAAACTAGTGTACCTAAGTCAGAGAGTGATCAGCTCTTTCCAATGGAACATCAGAGATTACGTACTCAACTCTCATTTCTATGCCCTATGGCCAAGGAAGAAGACATTTAAACTGAAATCCTTGACATGAAAAAACATCCAATTCATAAGGGCCTCCACATAAAAAAAAATTCATTAAGAAAACAAATTCAATTTTTTAGCTCTCCTTGTTTAGCTAATAATATGAGTCAAATGTTTAATTGGTATACATTGTAATCTTTCCAAAGAGTTAAGAAATACAACCCTTTATCCCCCAGCAGCAGCTATTCATTATGGAAATGGCTTCACCTCTGATTGGTTGTCATGGCTTATCTGCTGAGATGCAGAGCTCAAGACTGTGCAATTTTGATCTAGGGTCTATGTAATCAGTCCTCCTGCTTGTCAGAGCAAAATCTCCAGAGATTTATTCCAGCAATCTAAAAAGAAATATGGAAGTCCTATAGCACATAATTGAATATTTTATAGAAAGTTCTCTTTGGATTTTTTTCACATGTGCTTACTGTCCAACTAAAACTCATTTTCAGGCTAAAATACAAAACTAAGAGCAAAAATCAATAGTGGAATAAAGAAAAAATGTTCATTATAAGTCCACAGTAGAGGTGTTGAGCATATATATACCTTATAGAGCAAGAAAACACAGTTTTCCCTTAGAATATTGTTTTTAATTGTTATCTACAAAAGTTCCCAGCCCTAACTTTGGTCAATAATTTTAAACATTCTTATTCTTTAATGGCTAAACATTTTAGCTCTCATATATCTAATACTAGAGAGAATTATTCATTATAATAGATAGTACCACTTTGGGTTTCCTTCTCAATTTTATTCTATGCCAGTAGTTCTTGAACTGTGGTCCTTGGCCCAGAAATATTAGCATCAACTGGGAACTTCTTATAAATACAAATGTGGAGTCTGGTTGACTCCAAATGAGTGTTGGTTGTCTTAAGCTGCTACAGAACCAGATACAGACCTACAGAACCAACAACTCTGGGAGCAAGGCTAAGCAATCTGTTTACCAAGCCCTCCAGGTGGTTCTGATGGATCTTGAAGCTTGAAAACCACCACTCTATACCATGTGGATGATGTCCAGATCTACATCTCTTCCCAGATACCAGAGGAGCAGAGACTTAGAGAACCTAACAATCCAAATACCTTAAAAATTAAGTGTTTCATCTCCTTGGGTGATCTGGTTCCCCTTTCTGCCTTTTCTACTTTAGCTAATCAGATCTGCCCCATTCCCCAGTTTATTAGTTATCTATTGCTTTTTAGCTATTTCTCCAACTTTAGCAGCTTAAGACAACCAACACTCATTATCTCATACAGTGTCTGAGGGTCGGTCATGGAATGGATTCTGGGAATGGCTTAGTGTCATGACTCAGGTTCAGAATCTCCTATGATGTTGTGGTCAAGCTGGAGCCATAGTCATACAAAGGTTTCTTTGGGTTGGAGATTTGATCTCCAAGCTCACTCACCTGGCTGTTGTCAAAAGCCTCAGTTCCACAGCACTGGTGCTTAGCCATAGGGGCTGCTCCTTAGAAGTCAGATGTTTCCCCAGAGCAAAAAGTTGAGAGTGAACCACCAAGATAGAAGCCACAGTGACCGTATAACCTACTACTGCAAGTCATGCACCATCACTTCTGCCATATCCTACTGGCCAGAGACCAACCCTGGTACAATGCGAGAGAGGAATACACAGTGTGAGAATGCCAGGAAGTATGGAACATTGGGAATCATCTTGAAGACAGGCTACCATGCCTACAAGAAATTTTCAACTCTTACTTTTGCTGCCAAATACAACCCATAGCCAGGACTCATCAGTTATACATTCAGTATTTGCCATGCCTATTCTCCTCCTTATAGTTCAGCTACCCCTGCCTATTTACCCCCGCCTTTTTTTTTTTTTTTTTTTTTTTGCATTTTGTCTCCAGTCTATAACTTCTTTTGAAATTCCCTTTTACAGCTGAGTAACATTCCTACAAGACAGATCTGCTCAAAACCTGTCAAAAATCTCCTTCAGCTTCAGCCATGTAAGAGCACCTTGTCCAGTAATCCACTGATTTTTCTTTTGGGGGGGGTGATAGCAAACATGGATTTCTTGTTTATTTCCCTGGTGAGTTGGTCATACAAGTGAACATAACAAACAAACAAACTAAAAAAACCCCTCAGAACACAAGAGAGCGGCACACTGATGAACCAAATGTGAGGAAAGGAGCCAACATTCTAGGTGGAGGGATACACAAGGGCAATTTGGTACAATGGTGCTAGATACAGTTGTTTTAAAGTCAACCTTTTCATTCCCACACTGCACATAAACTCTCCATCATTTGCTTCAAACCTGCCCGTTCCATGCTGAACATGCCTGTTCTATGCCTATTCCATGATTGTTCCTGCCTATTCTGTGCTTGGGGTGTGTGTAGCTGAGCAGTATGTCCATGATACATGTTGATCTGCAGCAAGAGGAGTTTAATACCGGCAGCCACCAGTCAGGTCTGGGTGCTCGTGACCTCTGAGACTCTCCTCTTCTCTGCCTATGGAATAAAGTACATAATCCTTACCATGGCATTTAAAGCTCACATCCCTTAACTATAACACATCTTGTAAAGCCCATTTTCCATTCTAACTCTTCATTAGTTCCTCCTTCTGCGAAAGCATAGAACCCCTAAGTTTCTATTCCTGGAAGAGTTCCTTGGCTATTATCCTATTCACCTAGAATATCCTCCTTCTACTCCAAAACCCAGACCAAATGCCATCTTTCCTGGCACCCTATTCAGAGTGGATTGCACTCTTCCGTACTGTTGTATTATACTTCCAATACAGAATTAGTCACAATTGTAGTTAGTCTTTTCAGTCTCTATCTCTCAAATAGATTTTAATTTCCCTGGGGTTAGGGGTTTAATTTGAACCATCTTTATAATTATCAATACAATACAATACAATACAATACAAAACAATACAATATAATATCAGCCTTCACTGAATTATACAATTTCCACAGGCCCTCACATATGGGTAATGATTCACTCCATTTTCAAAAATGCAAAGGGAAGATATCAAGCATGAGTTTGGAATAATCATGACTATTCCTCTGAAGAGTAATCCCTCCTACAAGCTCCCAACTAACATACCCAGGCTACAGACTTTTCCTAAGGGCCAATGGGAGTTTCCTTCTTTGCAACATGGAACTTAGAGTTGTGTGTGGGGATAGCAGTGATGAGTGAAGCTAAATGAGGTAATAGGAGCCCCTAAAATGTATTATCAAGTGGAGTACCTGATCGGATTTGCATTTTAGGAAATAAACACGGAGAGAATCAATTGTAGACTGCTCTTCTGAACTGGAGGGGTTCAAGAAACTAGAAGACTAGTCATGAGGGAGTCAAGCCAAGAGGTAATGGTGGTAGACTTGTCTATGATAATGCAGAAGAGATAATGAGAAGAGACTTGTCAGACTTGTGGACTGACTAAATGATTGACTGATTGTGAGGGGGAGAAATGAAGGTCCAAAATGACATCCAGGTGGGTGTTTTGTACCCATGAATGTGGCCTGATATAGCATTGCTCATACAAGGAAACACCTCAGAGCATAACCTTTCCCAACATGGCACAAATATCATTGTTATACATGGAAGACAACTCATACTGGGGGAGGGCCCAGGAGTTATCAGGAAATTACACTGACCTTTTTCATAAATGAATAGGCTCAAAATTAGATTCTTATAGCAACTGACTAAAGGAAAAGCTATTAAACTGCCAGGCAAGAGCTCAACATGGTTTTTATGAATTACCATGATTCATTTTTCCAGGGGAAGGATCAGTGCAAGAATCATTTCTGCTGCTTCTCAGGAGTTTCTGAAGGATCACATACTAGCGCATTAGAGCATAAAGAATGATTCATAATAGCAGCATCAAGATTTGAGCGAACATCTAAACACAGAGTGTACATTCTTGATATCTTATTATTAAGCTTGTAATGTGGTTTCACAAACTCAATTTTTCTGATTTGTATTATGAATGTCCTTTTATATGTGAGTATAGGAAGTATAGAGAACATAGTTCTTATATGACATATTACATTTGACAGCTAATGGCAAAATAGCTAGTAAAATGTAACATGTCTTTCAAAGCTTTTTTAAACATTTGAATTTGAATAACTTTAGATGGAACAAGTATATTTCATTATTATTATTATTATTATTTTTATTATTATTGCTTTTTTAGGACCACACCCACAGCATATGGAAGTTCCCAGGCTAGGGGTCGAAGTGGAGCTACAGCTGCCGGCCTACACCACAGCCACAGCAATGCCAGACCCAAGTTGCCTCTGCAACATACACACAGCTCACAGCAACGCCAGATCCTTAATCCACTGAGCAGGGCCTGGGATCAAAACTGAATCCTTGGGGAGACTAGTTGGGTTCATTATCACTGAGCCACAATGGGAACTCCCAGGAACAAGTATCTTTTAGAAACAAATATTCCTCATTTTTTCATCGGCGTCTCAATTTCTCAATTTTTAAAATAAACTTTATTGGAGTATAGTTGACTTCCAAAGCTGTGTTAGTTTCAGATGTACAGGGAAGTAAATCAATTACACATATACATATATCCATTCCTTTTCAGATTCTTTTCCCATACAGGTTATTATACACAGTATTGAGTTGACTACCCTGTGCTATACAGTATGGAGGGTCCTTAAAAAACTAAATATGAGATTACCCCATCTCATTTTTTTCTTTTACATTTCAACCTGGCTTCTGAGTTGGGAATTTTGAAAGAGAGTAACAAGGAGGACAGAAATGGATGTCCCTGAGCCAATTTGAAAAGAGGCAGACGCATACAGGACAGCTACACTACAAGGTATGAGGATCTCCTTGCTTGGGATGCGCATTATCTGCCTGAAGCTTGTCCTTCTGATTCCTTCAATGGCTCTTAAGAGCTATTGAAGTCTGAAATCCCTAAGAAGGTTTACAAGGCCCTCAGGAGTCTGGCTCCTGCCCAACCTGCCAGCCTCTGTCCTAGCACTCACTCTCTCTCTGGCTCTTTGACCTCTAGCCCAGAGCCTCCAAGGTCAAGCAGCAGGAAGCTGGAATCCCACCCAGCTCTTTCCTCCAGGCCTACAGCCCTCATTCCCCAACTCCCAGGAGTGCGGCTTGCTCACATCCACAGCTTGGTCCCATCCCGGGAATTGTCCTCTGCAGGGTCCCCTAAGGTCCCATGCCCCCATCCTGGGGACAGAGGTCCAGGAGAGGCTTCAGGGGTTCAATCTGAGGCAGCTCAGAGCAGTCACCCCAGTTCCAGAGCTTCCCTCACTTCCTTACAGGGGCTATTCCTGAGGGTGCTCCCAGTGATGAGCTGACTGCAACTCTCCATCTCAGAGTCTGTCTCCAGGAAACCCGATTTAAGACACAAGCTCTGCACATGATCACTATTCTTTTTTCTCTCTGCAACACTCTTTAGCCACCCTCCCACCCCTCTTCCCTGAAATATCTTACCTGCCCTTCTTTCTTGTTTTTGGGATCACATACCCAGAATGCCTTTACTGGAAGCCCATCTAATTCAGGTCCTGCCATCACATGCTTTCGTGGAAACCAGTTCCTTTCATTCAGAGAGAGGACTTCTGTTTGCAATTATATGGATATTAATTTGCATGTTGATTCATGTCTTACTTAATAGTAAACTCCAGGAGAGCAGGGGCCCTGCCTGCTCTTATTCACCATGCACAGAGCACTGAACTTGACTCAAAATTGGAGTTCATTTAATTATAATTATAAAATTATAATTAATAATATATTAATCATATAATTAATACACTAACATAATAATGTAAAATTACATTAAATACCAACATTTAATTAATGAATAAATTAATGATTTGATGAATGAATGAATGCCCTCTTCCATCAGAGTTCTTTTCCTGAAGGGCAATCATGTGATAAACTGTGATCAGTATTTCAAGCTTACTTTGCAGGTGGTTGTTTTTTACTTTTTTTTTTTTTTTTTTTTTTTAACCATTGTGTGCAAGACTAATCTTAAAAGAAGGTTGCACCTGCAAACAAGGGAGAAATGTTCCCACAGCCCTGTCCCCAGCATGGTACTTCATGGTAGGAATTTCAAATGGCTAATGAACAATAAGAAAACAGTTCAGGATTGAAATCACTATCAGCATTTCACCATGGTCTTCTAAAGATTTTAGAGTGAAATGGAAATTTATTTCTAAAATGAGGAGGACAAAAGCTCTCTTTGCTTCTATATTCAGAGGCTTTTGTTCTAGAAATTATTTTTAGTGTTGGTAAATTATGCTAATTAAGACAACTAAGCTGAAAAGCAGTACATTTGGAACCAAGAGAACATATTTTACTAATGTGTTGGTTTTGTTAAAAGTCCAAAGTAGAGTTAAAATTAGATTTTTTTTGGAGCTCCCGTCGTGGCTCAGTGGTTAACGAATCTGACTAGGAACCATGAGGTTACAGGTTCGATCCCTGGCCTTGCTCCGGAGTTGCCATGAGCTGTGGTGTAGTTTGCAGACACGGCT
The DNA here is from genome assembly GCF_054392235.1 of Sus scrofa. Lineage (NCBI taxonomy): Eukaryota > Metazoa > Chordata > Mammalia > Artiodactyla > Suidae > Sus > Sus scrofa. Next base: position 32,843,596 of record NC_139383.1, on the reverse strand, counting down.
CGAATCCTGTGTGGCTGTGGCTGTGGTGTAGGCTGGTGGCTACAGCTCCGATTAGACCCCTAGCCTGGGAACCTCCATATGCTGCGGGGGCGGCTGTAAAAATGGCAAAAAAAAAAAAAAAAAATTAGATTTTTTTTTTTAAAAGATTTTCTGATTATTCAGTGAAAAGCCACCATGGGGTCAAGCTGGCCAGAAAGAAGAGAAAAATCAGTCTCCAATCAGTCGTAAACCAGCACTTCTTGAGCATGTTTATGAGCAAGTTACTCAAGGTCAGGGTCGTGGGGGTCTGGAGACATAATCTCAGACCTGAGAGCTTCTGAACTCTGGTTGTGGACTCAGAAAGAGCAAAACACTGTGACAGCCAGAAGCTGGCCTGGCATTAGTACTCAGACCTCACTGTTGCTAGACGCTGGCCTGGGGCTCAGGGCCAAGTCACTCCGTTCTGCTGTTCGACGGAAACAATTTCACACAACAGCCACCTTGCTCATGGACACTGTGACTTCGATGGCTCATGACACAGTCAAGTCTACCTCCAAATGATGTCTTAACTCTGACAAAAACAAGAATATTGTCCAAGCAGTATCCAAACACTGTCACCAAATCACTAACGTCCCCTATCCTGGCTGACACAAGGGCTGCTATTTTACTAATTGCAGCTTAAGCTTGGTTTCTTTCCTCCTGTTAGAGAAGATTTAGTGCAGATAGTAACGTTAAGCCTGTTCTAAAACCCTCATTCTGAGGGGCCACACAGTTCCCCACGGTGTGTGCTTGCCCTTGTTGCAATGAGTCCAAAAACCCCACTTTGTTTAACTAAAGATAAATTCCCTGGGGGTCTTTGGAGGCCGCTGAAAACCCCCATGACACAAGAGTAAAATGTAGAGAGAACTTTGTAGGAATAGCCAATGAGCCTATAGTATTCAATATTTAACCTTGAACTGTAACTTATACAAGTTATTTCCACAACTTCACTCTTAGAACTAAACCAATAATTCATAGTGGAATAAGCACTGGGGGCACAACCAGTCATGAATCAAGTCTTCTCTGACCAACAGATTTACATCTCTCAGAAGACACACGCTAAACCACAGAAAGTCAGGAAATACAGTGAGCAGGGCACTGTAGGCAGCAATTTTCAAGACCACAAAAAAGACCTGTGGAAGCACCGTTGTCTGGGTTAGTCCAGTCCCCAACACCCCCACCCCAAGCTGTCCAGTGGGCAGTGGGCAGGAACGAAGCAGCCTGGGGTGGGACACGGCCCCTGCCCCTGTGGGGGTGCTGCTTTCTTCTCCTGGGTTGTGAGGACACCTCCTGCCTGGAAGCGTGTTCTCTAGAGGATGCTGGGCCCAAAGTGGCCGCAGTCAAGAGCTCCCACCCCACTGGCTGGTTACAGGATCCTCAGGTGGGGGAGGAGAGCCAGGCCCCACTTCCCTTCCCATCCCTCTGGATGTGTTACTTTTTTGCACTGTCAACTCCTGTCAGTAAAGATTGTCTACACTTGGGGAAAAAAAAAGGAGCAGGAGCGGATTGGCTGGTGGGTTATAGGGTGAGCACTGACCACTCAGGCAGAGGTGCAGGCAGAGAAGTAACTGTGTAACATTTGGAAAGCTTTGAGCAGCCTCCTGCTTCATGGTATATGCCTTTACAGAAAGAGCCTATGCTTTCTTCTCAATTGTGGAATGTGTTATTCACTTGTTTAATTTTCATCTGATTAAGTTCAATAGGCTTTTTTTTTTTTTTTGTCTTTACAGATCTTTAAAGCACTGTCATCCAAGTCTAAGATTTAAGTCTTAAATTGTTTCTGGAAAATTTCAGAATTATCTCTGTGAAATAGTCTTGTGCGACGTGTTTTGGAGGAAGTAGAAATCATTGGGAAATCTGATTTATGTAATAATTTCGGAAAGCAAAAATATGCCCATGAATCTTTTGTATGATGGTGGGTTTAATCTGAGAACATCAGAACATGGAAGCAAAGGCTTTCCATGCTGCAGTCAGAGAAACTCAACCCGGGAAGTACGAAGTCTAATCGAATAGATGCAGTGAAGATTATGCTGCTCTAATTTATAGCTCTAAGTGGCAGTCATTTGTTTATTATTTTTACTTTTCACAAAGGCACAGTTACATGTTAACTAATACATGAATTAAGAGGTAATATAATTTGGAAGTTAAGAGTACCAACTAAATTCAGATAGACTTGGGTTTGAAACCCAGCTCTATTGCTTCTCTCTAGGTGACCTTAGGCAAATTACTTGACCTCTCAAAGCCTTTTATTTTCCTCAGTAAAATGGGAAGGAATAATAGCATCCATACAATAGAACTCTTATTGAGTTAAATGTCATAATGCATATAAAATATGCAGCTCCATGCCTGATATATTGTCAATGATATGATTACTGCTGTTTTTTTTGTTTTTAGTAACCTGTATTCAACCAAGTGGAGAAATCCTCTTGCTGATATAAAGTGTGATGGCTCAAATTGTACTAGCTTTGTGGAGAAAACTATATATATATATATATATATATATATATATATATTTATTTTTTGTCTTTTTTTTGCCTTTTCTAGGGCCGCACCTACGGCATATGGAGGTTCCCAGGCTAGGGGTTCAATCAGAGCCGTAGCCACTGGCCTATGCCAGAGCCACAGCAACGCAGGATCTGAGCCATGTCTGCGACCTGAACCACAGCTCACGGCAACGCCGGATCCTTAACCCACTGAATGAAGCCAGGGATCCAACCCGCGACCTCATTGTTCCTAGTGGATTTGTTAACCACTGAGCCATGAGGGGAACTCCAAGAAACCTATATTTTTAAATATATATACACGTGTTTGTGTGCGTGTGTGTGTGTGTGTGTGTGTGTGTGTGTGTGTTTGCTTTTTAGGGCCACACCTGCTGCATATGGAAGTTCCCAGGTCGGGGTCAAATCAGAGCTAGAGCCGGCGGCCTACACCACGGCCACAGCAACACAAGATCTGAGCCACGTCTGTGACCTACACCACAGCTCACAGCAACTCTGGATCCTTAACCCACTGAACGAGGCCAGAGATCAAATCCACATCCTCATGGATACTAGTCGGGTTCATAACAGTTGAGCCACAATGGGAACTCCTTTAAATGTATTCTAACATTATGTTTGGAACTCTAATAGAGAGTTTAATAAATCCAACATTCATTTGATATACACATTTATCATGCACTTCTTTGGTGTACAACAAACATGGGCATGTGAAGAGGCAGAGAAGAGAAAGCCAACAAAGATACGATTTAGATACACATGTGTTCAAAATCAACCATTCAACGTGGCTGACTTTGACAAGCGCTATATTCAATGTTCAGTGGTGTTATCTTAGTAAAAGGTCAATTCATTTGTGAATGAGACAGTCTGGGAAGCCTCGTGGAGGTGGCGATTTTGAAACAAGAGGGGGATTTTCTCAGGCAGAGACCAGGACTGTGGGTCTAGAAGAGCCGCACAAACAAAGGACAGAGGGGTAGAGGATGTTGAGGGAATTGGGTACAGAGTCGTGGATGGGTGGAGTGTGTGGCGAATGGCCAGGGAACTGGGGAAGTCTGCAACATGCAGGCTCGTTCTCTGCATGTTGTCTTACTTAGCTCGGGCTGTCGTAGCAAAATATTATAGACCCTGTGGCTTGAACAACAGGAATTTTTCCCACAAGTTCTGGAGGCTGGGAGGACGAAGTTCAAGGGCCAAATTCAGTTCCCTGGTAAGGGCCCTATTTCTGGTTTGCAGATGGCCATCTTCTTGCTGTGTCCTCACATAACAGAGACATGGAAAGAGAGTAAGAGAAAGAGAAAGCGAGAGGGAGGGAGGGAGGGAAGGAAGGATAGAGAGAGAGGCCACTCTGGTGCCTCTTCCTTTTTTTTATAACAGCACTAATCCCATCGTGGAGTCCCCACCCTCACGACTTCATCTAAATCTCCTTACTTCCCAAAGCCCCCACCTCCAAATACCATCACATTGGGGGTCAGAGGTTCAGCATACAAATTTGGGGGGTGGGGTGCAAATATTCGATATAAAAAAGACTTTAATCTGTACTCAAAGGAGGATTGACATTTTCTGAAAAGGCAAATACAATTTAGATTGATGCTTTAGAAGGTAAATCTGCTGTGACTAGTTGAATGAACTGGAAAGGGACAGAGACCAGTTAAAATACTGCTGCAATAGTTCAATCTAGAGGTTCAATATTTCAACCCACCTACAATTGTTAGATGCACCATCTTTATGTGCTTCTAAGGAATGAACAAAACAAAACTACCATTGAATTATGATACAATATTTAGAGGTTTTTAGGCATCAATTTTTATTATATGTCACTCTTTGTATAAATACATAGGAGGAAAAATAAACAAAATACGTTAGCGAAGGTATTTCTAAAACTGGTTCACATTCACAGTCCCTTTCTTCTGAATCACTGTTTCATTCAATCATTATAGTGTGTATTATTACAAAGTTTATCAACATGTATGGCAATGATTTTTTTAAAGAGCTGTCACATTTTATATTCTCTGTTTTCTTTTTTTAACCTAACATATCATGGACATTTTTCCAGGTAATTACTGTGGTTTTATACCATTATCTTTTTTTTTTTTTTGTCTTTTTTTGTCTTTTTGCCATTTCTTGGGCCACTGCCGTGGCATATGGAGGTTCCCAGGCTAGGGGTCTAATTGGAGCTGTAGCCACAGGCCTACGCCAGAGCCACAGCAACGCGGGGTCTGAGCCGTGTCTGCAACCTACACCACAGCTCACTGCAATGTCGGATCCTTAACCCACTGAGCAAGGCCAAGGATCGAACCTGTAACCTCATGGTTCCTAGTCCGATTCGTTAACCACAGAGCCACGACGGGAACTCCCTTATACCATTATCTTAATTCATTCAACTTAATTCAATAACTATATTGAGCATCTTGACCTTGTACTAGGAACTACGGAAACACTGATGAGCAAAAACAAGTGGAGCATAAATCTCACATGAAGTGTGGTCAATTCCAAAAATTCCCTGGTGATAGACATATAATTTATTCCCGCATTTGTTTTCTTTTTTTCTATCATAATCAGAAACACAATAAATATCCTTGTTAGAGTCTTTTAAGTTCTTAGAAGTGAAATGTCTGGGTCAAGCGGCTTGCACATACTTAAGTTTTTGATACATATTGTCAGTGTGCTGTTCAAAAAATAGCACCAATTTATATTTCCATCAACAGTCCCATCATATGACTATTTCCCCACAACTCTTCCACCACTGAGTTTTATCTTTTTTTTTTTTTGACTACCCTGTATTTTAAAATAGATATATTTCTTTTTATGGCTGTGTGCATAGCATATGGAATTTCCCAGTCTAGGGGCCAAAGTAGAGCTGCAGCTGAGGCCTATGCCACATCTGTGACCTACGCCATAGCTTGGGGCAATGTAGGATTCTTAACCCATTGAGCGAGGCCAGGAATTGAACCCACATCCTCACAGAGACAGTGTCAGGTTCTTAATCTGCTGAGCTACAAGGGGAACTCCAATATTTATTGTTTTTAATTGCCTATCTTGATTACTAGTGAGGTTGAATTTTTTTTTTTTTAATTTTTTTAGGGCTGCATCTGCAGCATATGGAAGTTCCCAGGCTAGGGGTCGAATAGGAGTTGCAGCTGCCAGCCTACACCACGGCCACAGCAACGTGGGATCTGAGTTGTGTCTATGACCTACAGCACAGCTCACAGCAATGCTGGATCCTTAACCCACTGAGCCACAACGGGAACTCCCTGAATATATTTTGATGTCTATTATCCATGTATATATAATACTTATTATTTATAGATATGTATTTGTGCATACATTTTATGTTTATTAGCTATATATGAACATAGAGTGTATATGAGCAAATATGTGGATGTGTGCACATACACATACTGATTTTTATCCTTTGCCCACTTTTCTATTGGTACATTTTACTGAAATAATTTTTCAATAATCCTTTCCCTTTGAATTCCAGTGTTAGCATTTTAGAAATGTACAGAAATTCAAAAGCATAATCCCTACTTGTAATTGGCACTTTGTAACAGCATAGTTTTCCATAATAAAGTTTGATTTATTAACTCATCTGTGAAAATGTCTATGTGATATTATACTCAGAGCTGAATGCTACTATTAGTTTAATTCTTTGAATCTATTTTAATAAATCTAAAGACAGCTTATGCAAACAGCAAAACAGGATGTGCAGTTTCCATAGAAACAGAAACTAATTATTATTAAAAAAAGAATAAGCCAGGCTGGAGCCAATCCCCTGGGGGACCCTCATTTGCAACCAGTTCATTGAATAAGTCTTATATGTGAATTATACCACGTCAAGCTAGTTAACATTAGTCATACCTAATAAAGACTACACCAGGCATCTGATCATCCTGAAGGAAAGGTTGGTGTACATTGCATTGCCTGCTAACTAATTTGGATTTTTATTTAAACTTGAAATGTAAAAGTAAAACCCACTTCATCTTCATTTCCTAGGGAGAGTTGTTCATTTCCATGTTGAAACTGAAATAAGAGCAATAATGTGGGTGTATGATTTCTTTTTCAACTTTGAAAATTCTGGTTACAAAGCAAACTTTCTCCATTGAATCAATTTGCCCATTGGCTTAGATGTCTCAGTGGAAAAGATTCCTTAAGAAAATAACCTTGAAGAGTTCCCATCATGGCGCAGTGGAAACGAATCTGACTAGGACTCATGAGGTTGTGGGTTCGATCCCTGGCCTCACTCAGTGGGTTAAGGATCCAGCATTGCCGTGAGCTGTGGTGTAGGTAGCAGATGCGGCTTGGATCCAGCGTTGCTGTGGCTCTGGCGTAGGCCTGTGGCTACAGCTCTGATTAGATCCCTAGCCTGACCTCACTTCATTCCACTCCCCACTGTGTCCACTACACTCTACATAACAATTGGTTTTTTTTCTTTTTGATTGTTTCTCTACTAGGTATGTGGGAAGTAAAATAAAGAGATTTCTGTAAGTGTCCCTTCCTTCAAGACTGCCATCTGGTTCGACTGGACTCTGACATGAGATTAACTAGGTTTGAATCTTGAATTTGTCATTTGCCAGCTCTGTGACTTCAAGCCAAATTAAATTAATTCAGTTGCTAATCTCTCTATGCCTCAGTTTCTTCATCTGTAAAATACTAGTGTCTACCTCATGGCTTGTTGTAAAGGTTGTATGAGATAGTCTATGCAGAGCACTATCTGGTAATAGGAAGGATTCTCTACATGACCACTTATCAATATGTTGTTATTATTATTATTATTATTATTGTCTTTTTACGGCTGCACTCACAGCACATGGAGATTCCCAGGCTAGGGGTCTAATCGATATAGCCTCCAGCCTACACCACAGCCACGGCAACTTGGGATCTGAGCCATGTCTGTGCCCTACACCACAGCTCACAGCAACACCAGATCCTTAACCCGCTGAGCAAGGCCAGGGATCAAACTTGCATCCTCATGGATACTAGTCAGATTGGTTAACTACTGAGCCACGATGGGCACTCCCTCAATACATTATTTTCTTAACAGTTAAAACACTCAAACCGGTCAAAATTGATGTTAAAACTGATCAATGTGGAGAGAAATCAGAGTGTTTGTTCAGGGAAAGATTGAATTAAGTCATACCAGAGGGGGTGGATTGGGTGGGCAGAGAGGAAGGAAAGGAAAGTCCAAGAGAGGGGGGTGAGCCTGAGCAGAGCGGGGGGAGAGTGGGGGAGCACTGGGAATTCACACTGGGTGGTGGGAGGATGAACTGGGCCCATTTAAGCCAAAGGCTCCTGCAAACACATTGTAAGAGATAAGGCTAGAGCACAAGGTAGGACCAGGCAAAAGAAGATTTTGAATTCCAGGGTAAGAACTTGAGAATGAATTCAGCAGGCCACAGCTTCAGTATGGAAGACTCATAAATTCAGGGAAACTTGGCCTAATAGAGAAACAAGCTTAGTCTTCCTGGGTGTCTTTTGAAGTCAATCAAGACTGTGGAGAGCACTCTCACTAGAGTTCCTATTTAGTGGCAGTCAGTGTACCAGGAGTCGTCTATCTATTGTCTCATTTCATTTCAACAACAACCCTCCAGGATAAATACTGTTTCTACATCTTCTGAAGAAGTCTAAGTAAGGTTAAGAAAATGTCCAAGGTTACAGGTCAAATAAGGAGCAGAGCCAGGACCTAAAGGTAATTCTTTGTGTCTTTACCTCCCATTGCTTCTATATTCTATTCTGGTTAAAATGAGTTTCTGTTTTGTTTTGGTTTGTGTTTTGTTTTTAAAGGAATGGTCAAGGAGAGCAGCAACAGAAATTAGGAGGAACACTCACTTAAGGGATCTAAATGCCACAAAGGGAAGCCGTCATGGGAACAATTACAAAGCAACAATTCTCTGGAAGTAGTTATTAAAAGCACAGAAACATGAGAGTGCTGAATGGGAATGTTAGTCGCAAACTGCAAAAGCCATCCTGGCTAGTTTAAGCACTTTATTAACTGATATTAAGTTGCTCACAGAAATCTCGGGTGGGCCAAGCATCAGGGATGGGTACCCATGGGGGCAAGCACATCACAGCTCCCTCAGAACCTTCAGCCAACACTTGGGACTGGCTGACACATGACTTCCATGCCTTCCCCACCAAGCTGACCAGCGTGTTTCCTGTGCAGGAGTCCCTCTCACACTGCTTACTTCCAAATTCCAGCCTAGATGGGTATGATCTGAGCAGTGGAACTTAATTCCCATGCCTGTCCCAAGCTGTAAAAAAAAAAAAAAAAAAAAAAAATCTAGGTTTGGGACTTTTTATGGCTTTCGAAAAAAAAATCTTCAGCAGTCAAAACTCATAACATGGGAAATTCCCAAAATACAGGTTGGGGGACAGCCACAAATAACAAATGTCCATTCTCATTAGGCCAAGGAGTTTTGCAAAGTTGAGAATCCATCAGTATTTGTCTATCCCTCTTCAGGGGAAAGGTGTGCTGATGAATGTGGGCTTTGAGGTCGGCTTGTCAGGTTCAATATTTTATGATAGAAAGGGAAGGATGAGTCACTAAATGTAATAAAAATATCTACGAAAGCTATCCAACTCCCTTAGATTAAATTCCTATCCCCCTAGAAATCCAGTGTGGCTTTTAAATTTCCCAAGCAAATTTATCTACTGGAAAGAGAGCTTACAAACTGTGAAGAATAGTCTGGTCCCTTCCACAGCTATGTTTTACTTGGAATCGATGAGTTCATTCATTCGAGAAAGTCTGGACATCGTACTAGATACCTGACATCCAATGACAATCAAATCTCATCTTTGACCTTGAGAAGCTCACAAGCTGGTGAGGAAAACAAATATGTGAGTAAACAGTTATGAAATGAGGTGATCGATGCAATCTTGGCAAAAAAAAAAAAAAAAATCGGAGCTGTGAGGAGGGTTGCTGATTCCTGTCTTTCCCAGGTAAGGAGAAAAGTCATCAAGAACGCAATCTGAATGAAGGCTTCATAATTAAGAGTCAACAGATGGAGAGGTGGGAGAGAAACAGGCCAAGCTGAGGAAAGGCACAAAGGGTGGAAACGTGAATTAATTTATCCGTTCAATAAATATTTACTGAGTGTCTACAATGTGCGCCAACCATAAAGACAGATGGAGTATGGGAGACAGGCTGGGAAGAGGCAGGAACAGCAGGACATGCCACAGCCATGAGGCTGAAAGGACAGATGGAAGTGACCAAACATCGACGTGTCCTCCAAGTTAAGAAGTTTAGAATTTAATTTATCTTTTTAAGTTGATGAATGAATACAGCTTCTAAATGTCTCTGTCCTGAGTCTAAACAGGTGACTTCCCACCTTACACTGTGACTTAGTCTTTGTGCTCATGTTAGCAGATGGCTTCCTTCATGCATATGACTTGGGATGTGTACGGCTATCTGCATTTTCCTTCTATATTTTGGCCTTCAGGTTTGGTCTCTCTGAGAGTATGAGCATGAAAAAGGCAGGGTTCCACCTGGCAAGGCACTTAACAATAGCAGACCTCAAAGATGGGCGTTTGAACAAGGTTTCTTGGAGAAGAACAAAAAGTCTTCTAGGACCTACCTGCGAGACACCTGAGCATCTGTGAGTGACTTCAAAAAACAGTGGCATGAACAATAATTAACCATTGGTATTTGCATAAATATAATGGGAGAGTAATAGGGCAGAAGCAAATTAGATGTAAACCTCTATATTCCTGAGGGGAGAGAGAAAAGCATGCAGAGCCAACAGTGAACCTTAAAAAAATAAAGTAAGGAAGTCACATATTTGTGTATTTTAAACACTGTATTTAGATGCAACCTACTGTTATAAAACACTTTGGCTGCCAGGTGTACCCAACAGGGGATGAGCTCTCCCTATACAAAGGCCTGAAATTTTATGTACTCTTGTCTATTGCACAGAGCTCAGAAAAGGTTCTTCTTGCTGGGTCTTTATCTCCATGTTAAAAACTTGTGGCTTTGAAGAAAGAAAGCTATAGAGAAGAAAGGGAAAATATGATACTGGGAGCATTAAACGAAGGACAGACCACTGTGCAATCATGGCAAAGTGGATGATTTCTGTAGTCTATAAGGTCAAGACAGCAGGGCTCATGTGTGAAATACTTTAGATTAAATGGCCCATGAAGAGTTGCTTTAAACTAAGAGGGAAATCTCCCAAAGAAAAGAATGAGTTCTGTACTCATGGTCATTGGCTACTGGGAGTTGAGAGGGAAAAGGAGGAAAAGAATCGAGAAGCAAGCTGGCAAGCGCGTAGAATGCCCCCTGTGGTCATGCAGCGTCTGGCCCACAGCATTTCCCTTCCTGACCCCCACTGTCAACTCACTCAAGAGTGAACCATTTCTCACTGGAAGAATTCATAGGAGGCTGTCTTGTAAATCAGGTTGTTGATGTGTCACTGGGCAATGAGGACCATCTTATTAAGTGATGATATTTTTGTCCTCTATGCTGCAAAATTTCCCAGATAGATAATTTTAGCTATGAATCTAAATCAGCTATTATCAGAGCCTTAAATATGAGGTCAGGGAAAAAGCATCTGGATGATGTTATAGCCTCAGTTCTCGAAATTTTAATACTGTAATGCATGTCATGTCTGACTGTTATCTGCACACACACACACAATCTCATGAATGTGGCCAGACAGCTACACACAAAAAAGGGATCTCAATAAAATGATGTATTTGTAATACAGAGATTTCTAGGTATCCATCCAAATCTATTCTCTACGGTCATTCTCAGTAAAAGAATTCTATTTAGACTAAACTACATTTCCCAGACTTCCTTGCAGAGAGTGTGGCCATATGACTGACATCCCACCAAAGGAAGGTAGGTGGAAATGCTGTAGCTTCTTCTGGACCAGAGAGTGGGCATCCACCTCCAAAATTGTGTCCTCCTTCCAAGTATATCTGTGACCCAGTCTCGACAACTAACAATGCATTATTGTCTCCTAGGGGAATAGTAGAGCCTCAACACGAAAAGAACAGGAGTTCCTATATCTCCCATGGGTAGAGCTGCCCAGCACCTGGAATGTTTACTTTAGGGTGACACTTGAAGGAGAAATAAACCTCTCTCTTCTTTAAGCCTTGAATTTGGGGGTCTATTAGAAAAGTTTTTCCTCTAACTGCTAAAAATGATCAATAAAACCAATATCATAAAGATTTCAAAAGGTATTATTTTGAGGAAAAACATGAGTAAATATGACTACATGCTTAAAGTGGAATGCTACAGTCTTTAAATTTATTTATTTATTTATTTATTTATTTATTTATATTTATGGCCACACCCATGGCATATGGAGGTTCCCAGGCCAGGGGTCGAATGCAAGCTGTAGCTGCAGGCCTACACCACCACCATAGCTGCAATGCCAAATCTGAGCAACCTACGCCACAGTTCATGGCAACAACAGCTCCTTAAGCCACTGAGCGAATCTATGGATTAACCTGTGTCCTCATGGATCCTAGTCAAATTTGTTTCAGCTGAGCCGCAGTGGGAACTCCTGCCAGTTATTAATAAAGTTCACATACCTTCCTCTGGCACTGCCTCTCTGCCCAGCTCCATCCCTCATCTTTCCTGGGTTTTCAGTCCCAAGTCTTTGGAAGTCATCCTGGATACCACTCTTATCTTTCTCCCAACAGGTATAGCTGTCTCCACAACACCCTGGGCCCAAGCCACCATCATCCCTGGTCTCCTAACCCATTTCCCTGCTCCCACTTCCGTCCTCCTCCTACAAGCTGTCCACACAGCAGCCAGAGACACCCTTTCGGAATACAAATGTGGTGATGTCTCTGCTTTCTCAGCTGAGCTGAGTTTTAAATCTACAGCTCTTGATGAAAATTATTAGGGAATTAATCAGTGATGGATTTTTAGGAATATAAGCACTTAAACCATGAGTTAAATTTTAAGTATAAGAAAAAAATTAATTGTCTAAGAAAGGATATGAGATTACAATAGATTTTGACTTATGATACCAGTCTGTTCTCTGTAGTTGTATCTTACCTTTACAATATACTGCAAAATAATTTTTTTCTGAACTGCTTCCCATATCCTATAGGATAATGTGCAAACTCTTTAGCCAAAATTTCTGATTTGGGTTTAATCTACCTTTCTATCTTAGATCCAACTACTCCTTTCTGCAAAAATTTTGCTGCGTATTTTAGTGAAAGAGAAAGAAAGAAAGAAGAAAGAAATAAAGAAAGAAAGAAAGAAAGAAAGAAAGAAAGAAAGAAAGAAAGAAAGAAAGAAAGAAAGAAAGAGAAAGAAAGAAAAAGAAAGAAAGAAAGGAAGGAAGGAAGAAAGGAAGGAAAGAAAGGGGGAGGGAAGAGGGAAGAAGGTAGGAAAGGTAGAGAGAAACCAAGAAAGAAATAAAAAGGAAGAGAAAGATAAATAGATCCATTTAATCCAGCATAGAAACATATTAAAGATACCCTTAAATTTAAAAATCTAGTTATAGAACGCTACATCTAGGAGTTCCTGTTGTGGCGAAGTGGAAACAAATCTGACTAGGAACCATGAGGTTGTGGGTTCGATCCCTGGCCTCACTCAGTGGGTTAAGGATCCAGCATTGCTGTGAGCTGTGGTGTAGGTTGCAGATGCGGCTTGGATCTGGAGTTGCTGTGGTTCTGGCGTAGGCTGCCAGCTGCAGCTCAAATTGGACCCCAGCCTGGGAACATCCATATGCCACAGGTGAGGCCCTAAAAGGACAAAATCCAAAAAAAAAAAAAAAAAACCCAAAAAAACTAGTATGATTCAAAGATATAAAAATCATACCTTAGTCTATGTGTGTGTGAATGTTATTGCATAGAAAGAAAAAAAGCAGTAAATGCAATCGCAAAACACTGTTACCTTTGGGGAGAGAATATGGGATTGATAAGGGCTGGGCTGGGATAAAAGGAGTATTACTCTCCACAGTCCATACTCATTCAAGATATATTAAGAAGCTGATTCTGCTTCAGGCCCTGGACTAAAATCCATATTACAAGCAGTTATTCAAATTTGCATAGAAACGCACTTATTAAAACAGCAATGCTTTCTTTAATAAAGTAAGGAAAATATTTTTGAATGATCTAGTTGTTATAAAATTTGAAGCGCAATACAATATATGTTGCTTCATTCTAGAACCCTTCTTAAACAACTGTTTTATTCCTACAAAATATAATTTAAACTTTTTAGCAAAATTTTTTAGCTGCTATATTAGGATTAAAGTGTTCTCTTCTTGTCCCCTGAGAACATGTGCCTCTAAATGTCTGGGGCCTGTTGATGCAGAACAACGGGCCTTAGTTACATCATATACAAAAGGAGGCTAATAACACAGGGGACCTGTTGTCAGGATTAAATGAGGTAAGTTGTAAAAATCGTGTGACGGGGTTGAAACACAGTAGGGAGGTGAGAAATGATGGGCTCTTCTAATGTCCACTGACCTAGTGCTTGAGCTGGACAAGATTTCTTCCTCCAGATGCAGGGATCTATAAGATCTGGATGGAACTGTTTAGCAATTTTCAAAGAATCCTTTAAAATTTTAGGAGAAAGATATTACTGCCAGAAGATTCAGAGAGAATTTTATATTGAAAAACATCTCAATAATTCAGGGGTCTAAGAAGCCTAAAACAGCACTTTTTTTGCTCTTTGGGTCACTGGATCTCCATCAAGACTTACCTTGCAGCTTGGAACCACTTTCCAAGAGCAAGATAAATTGAATTTAACTTTCCTGTCTATAACAGACTAGAATTCAATGCTATATATACTCACAAGATTTATTTTAGCGTTGGCAACAATTATGTACTGTGCAATAGCACTGCATTTTTAAAAATACTTTGATCATGAATGATTATTAAGGCTTTTCTTATTTTAAGATTAAGCATCCCAAAGAGGAAATCTTCACAAAGTAGCAGAGACTCAAAGTAAATTTGAATCATGACTTTTCTACTTTTTTGAAAGGTGACAAGAAGAAAGTTTCATAAATTGTTCTTGATATGATGAAACTTAACTTTAAATTAAAACAGAGCAGCCAGAATTCTTTTATATGTATTCTTTTATATCTTTTGTATTTATTATTTAAGTTAAAACAAACAAAAAAATGGAATGAGTTTAAGATTTGATTTCAAAATTTGAGTCATTAGAGAACGAGTTTGTAAAAAGAAGAAATCCTAATGTAACACACTTGACCCAAATGACTGGATCAGGTTTGATTTTTTCAAAATGTTAAATGCAGACCACATGCTCAGCACTGTGCTAGGTTTGCTGGAATTCAAAGGAAGCACACAACCCCCTGGCCTTTAAAAGACAGCCATCTAGTCAGGAAGACAGGTCACATTTATATGAAATAAAATACAATGTAGCATTAAGTGCAAAAACTGTGAGGTATGCTCTAAACCCTACAAAGAGCCAGAAAAAGGACAAGATCACAGCTGTAGCAGCTATTAAGCTACAGATGTTTGTATTATTATTATTATTATTATTCACTTTTTAGGGCTGTAACTGCAGCATATGGAAGTTCCCAGGTTAAAGGTCAAATCAGAGCTACATCTGCCAGCCTATGCCACAACCACAGAAATGTGGGATCCGAGACGCGTCTTCAACCTACACCACAGCTCAAGGCAACACCAGATCCCCAACTCGCTGAATGAGGCCAGGGATCAAACCACATCCTCATGGATCCTAGTCAGGTTTATTAACGGCTGAGCCACGAAGGGAACTCCCTGCATTAAATAATTTTATTTTTCATGTTAATATAGGACTAACTACTTTAAAATAAAACCACTTATTATTGCCAATTTTTTCTAGCAAGCAATTTACAGCATCTTCTATTTAGAAGATTTAAACATCTTCAACTTGTTTAAATATCTATGTCAGATCCACATAATGTTTTCATTTCCTTACATGTAGTTTGAGATGTTTCTGTTTATTGTTAGTCAATATTAATAATATTTTATCAGATTTTTAACAAGACAGCAAAATATATAATCTGAAAGCTGGCATCTGATGAAGTCCTATTTCTAGATCCTGTTTCACAGTTGATACAGGGACTATGCCTCCTTTCACTGACTTACAGTTAGTGTCCTAGAAAAGGAGCATAGGCTTTTAAATGTTGAAAAAAAAAACCTTATGTTTGAATTTTTCTGACCTATCTGACCTTGAGCAAATCATTTAATTTTTCTGATCCTCCATTTGTTATTTATAAAATGAGATTAATTATTCCAACCATGCAGACCTTCTGAGTGTTAGGTAGATGAGGCAAAACACCTAATACTTGGAGATACACAGTAAGGGAGAGGCAAGATAATTATTACTTGCTAATATATAATTTTTATGTCATTCCTGTGCCCACTAGTACAACCTTCATCAGCAAAGCTGTGCATGTATTTTGCCTTAAACAGTTTATGATATCACGTCAAGAATTCTCAAATCCAAATCGTTACTGTTTGGTTTTTTATTTACAAACGTATGGTGGTAAAACTTAACTGAAGTGATGTATATTATTCATAACTATTCCATTCAGCAGGAACATTCATATGCTGCACTTCAGAAATAGTAGTGTGTGATTATGGAACATTGTGCTTGAACCTACCGATGATGGAACATAATACATGATATATGCACCAGTGTGTCTTTCTAAAATTTCCCAAATCTGAAATGCATCCACTCCAAGTCTCAGGTAAAGGACTATGGCCTTCTATTACTTTCCATTAACTTTGTCTTATAATAGTTTATTTGGTTTTCCTTCATTATGTATTTGTGTTTATCTTCATTACAATTTTATGATTAGTAGACATTCTGTTCTGAGTGCCAAGTATGGACTAGAAGCCCTTCAACCTACCTAAATAATATGTATCTCCTTACCCCCTGCAGGGGTGGGATATTACCCAGAGGGCTATGGGTCTAGGGAGGACAGTGGAAAAACTACTGTGACATGACTAGGACAATATGGGGTCCTAGCCTCTTTCATTGCCTGCTGGGTGACCTTGGTCAAGTCACTCAACTCCTGAAAGCTTCAACTTCCGCTTCCATTAAATGTACATAATGGTTTTGACAGTATCACCTACAAGCTATAAAATCAAACAGATTAAAATATATGGGAGTTCCTGTCGTGGCTCAGTGGTTAATGAATCTGACTAGGAACCATGAGGTTGCGGGTTTGATCCCTGGCCTTGCTCAGTGGGTTAAGGATCTGGTGTTGCCGTGAGCTATGGTGTAGGTTGCAGACTCGGCTCGGATCCCCCATTGCTGTATTTCTGGCGTGGGCTGGTGGCTTTGGCTCCGATTAGACCCTTAGCCTGGGAACCTCCACGTGCCACGGGGGAGTGGCCCTAGAAAAGGCAAAAAGACAAAAAAAAAAAATATATATATATATATATGAAAGTATTTTATCAAATATTAAGTGGTTACCAAAGTTGAAGGAATACTAACAGCACAGGATATATCCATGCAATTCCTGTTGTTTCTCACAGAGATCCCTCAGAAACAATTTATAATTGTGATTATTGCTATAATAAGTATTATAAATGTAATTGTGTTGATGAGAGTTTTTAAAACACAAATTATATTGTCTGTACATTCATTCATTTGTCATTCATTCACTCATTAAATGGTACTGAATACCTACAGAGCACCAGATGTTCTACCAACAGTAAAGGTACAGATGAATCAACACATATTTTGGTTCAAAGAGTTTGTGGTTTAAAAAGAGGAAGCACATTGATTTCTGGAATGGCAGAGTGAGGATCTTGATGAATTCATTCTCCCTTTAAAACAACCACTAGCATAAGAAATACTAGCATAAGAATAAACGTAGACCACAGAATAAAAATGAAAGCCCAGAAAAGTATCCATATATTTATGGCTAATCAATTTCAACAGGAGTATGGCCATGATTCAATGTGGAAAGAATAGTCTTTTTTCTTTGGTTCAAGAAATAGTTGTTGGGACAACTAGATTCTTACATGCAAAAAAATAAGTTTGACCCCATCCCACAGCATACAAAAATTAACTCAAAACGGATCATAGACCTAAGTGCATGTGCAAAATCTATCAAATTCCTAGAATGAAACACAGCAGTAAACCCAAGTCACAAGGAGGTACAGCTGGACCCAATGTCAACTGCTACAAATCACCCAGAGACGTTCAGATGACCAACAGTTATTACCACTAACAAGAGAAAATCTATAACTTTCTCACTTTTTCAAATTCTTCATCCAGATGCCCTTTGAAAGAGACATATAGCATTTTTGTATGGATTCTTTTTCTTTTTTTTTTTTTTGTCTTTTTGCCTTTTCCATGGCCGCACCTACGGCATATGGAGGTTCCCAGACTAGGGGTCGAATTGGAGCTGTAGTCACCGGCTACACCAGAGCCACAGCAAGGCAGGATCCGAGCCAAGTCTGCAACCTACACCACAGCTCATGGCAACGCCGGATCCTTAACCCACTGAGCAAGTCCAGGGATCCAACCCAAAACCTCATGGTTCCTAGTTGGATTCATTGAGCCACGACGGGAACTCTGCATTTTTGTATGGATTCTAAAGAAGCATCCATTTCATTTTCACTCTTTAAAGAGACTTAAATTCAGTCCAGAGCCTAGAAAAAAAAATTAATTGAAGTTAATCTGCTTCAATTCCCATACTCCTCTCAACCTAAAAAGTCTAATTTTCAACTTCATACTGTGAGGGCACATAATCAGAATTCTGTAGTTTGTTGTTGTTATTTTTAAGGTAATATTCTAAAAGCAAGAGAGTATTTTCATCCAATTAATGTTTCATGCTCAACAAGCTGCTGTGGTAAGATCAATGAGTCTACTTCTAGAATAAGAAGAAGAAAAAACTTTTTTCCTGCTGGTGGAATAAGCTAGTACTCAGCTGGGAGCTAATCCCTGTGGAAAGAATAATGGAAACTTCTTTGGAGGGTCCTTAAGGGGTTTAGCATCTCTGAATGGTACTATATACATAATAGCACAAGGGAAAAAAAATACAATGTGACAAAACATGCATACACAGCACATCTTTAGTTGAGTTCTACATCCTGAAAATTAATCAGTTTGCCATTGCTAGTGTTCAAACTCTTTATTTAGAATAATCCAGAGCAAATTTTCCTAAGATTGATTAATTAGATTGCAAAGTAATTGAACTGAAATAGCAAAGTAGCTAATTATTTTGGAGTTTTAGTAGTTTTGTTTGTTTGCATAAACTGGAGTCTTTAGGAATAGTCTTAAGATATTAAGTTGGAAGAGGAGTTCCTGTCGTGGCTCAGTGGTTAACAAATCCGACTAGAAACCATGAGGTTGTGGGTTCCATCCCTGGCCTCGTTCAGTGGGTTAAGGTTCCTGCGTTGCCGTGAGTTGGGATGTAGGTCGCAAACAAGGCTCGAATCCTGCATTGCTGTGGCTGTGGCGTAGGCCGGCAGCTGCAGCTCTGATTAGACCTCTAGCCTGGGAACCTCCATATGCCGTGGGAGTGGCCCCAGAAAAGGCAAAAAGGCAAAAAGACAAAAAAAAAAAAAAAAAAGAAAGAAAAAAAAATTAAGTTGGAAGAAATGGAGTGATAGGAAAGCACTAAAGTTTAAAAAAGAACTCATTATTTGGCATCGTTGTAGTTGAGGCTTTTTATAGATAATCTACATATACCAAAAAGAAAAACTGTCAATCAACAACAGCATAAATAAATTTTTTTTCCACGTTAAGATTATGGCTACATCAAAAACAAACAGATGAGCTCAAACACCTTGTCTGCATGACACCTCATATCTGACTATTTTAAAATGGCTGGGTAATTAATGCACATTTCACCTTTTTTCTCCAAATACTTGAAATCTTTTCATGCCTGAGGTTTATTTTGTTCATTTGGGTGTTAAGATTACTGCCAACACCTGGGAAATAAGACAGGACAAAAAAGTTTACCATGAAATGGCACTGTTACCTGCCTGGGACAATTCCCACTCTTGTCCTACCTGCACGGTAGCCATTCTGTAATCTGAGCCTTGCCCAGTCTGAGGTGGAGACAGTCCTGCCAACAAAAGAAATATCTCTTGGTCAGAGTCATGAAGTTACAAATGTAGTCACATAAGCCTTATCTTTAGTGATGTTCATCTGAAATCCACCTAGATCTATAAAATTCCTGTTAAAGTGATTTCAATTTCCAGGGGAAAATGACTCAGAATGCAAATTACTGTACTTTCCAAAAAATAGTTTTTACAATTTCACCACCATACACTCAACAAGGTAGAAAAATAAAATCCTTTTTCTAGTCCTTAAAGCAGCGAGACACGAATTATTAATTTGTGGAAAGCCAGAAGTCCCTTTCTGTTTTGAACTTGAAGCAGATATTGGCACCCTGGATGATTCCTTATTCTTAACCCCTGTTGTAGCACTGGCCCACTGGGTCTTAGATTAAATTTCAGAACACAAGCAGCGGCACACCAGGTTCTGAGAAGAAAAATGTCACTAGAATGCCATTTTATATCAGTGACAGTGGCTTCTTCAGAAAATTAAGCTTCATTCCATGTCAGCAAGCACGATGACCATTGACCAACCTTTAAGTCAGTTCAGTTTGCACAATAATAAGCAGAGTGCTTCACTATAAAATCAAGTAAAATAACTGCAAAACAAGCTAAGGAAAAGGACTCACACAGAGCCCCTTAGAACTATTCTCACAAGTATTGTTCTTCAGAATGCACTGCAATTCCAAAAATCTGTTGCAAATATAGACATAATTTTATCCTTTGAAGTTTAAAATAGAAAATGTCAATTGACTAGATTAATTTGAATGTTTGGTCAAGTGCCACCAGAAATTTAGCATTTCAGATGCATATCAAGATGGCAGAGTAGGAAGACCCCAAGCTCATCCCCTTCCACACACACACCAAAACTACAACTGCATATAGAACAACCTGAAGATTAGCATAATGGCAGAATGGCTCTTCTACAATGAAGTCTATAAAGATGAAAAACATATAAAGACTGGGAGGAGGGGAAGAGAGGCATTCTACACAGGACCCACATCCCCAGTGAGTCAACCAGAGGAGGAAGGCTGTATCACAAGCTTGGGTATCCTTCCTAAGACACAGAGAGTTCAAGCCCCACACTGGGCACCTTTGGCCGGATTTGCAAAATAATGAGGCATTAGCAGAGGGCTGTGGGAAACTGAGACTCTGCTCTTAGAGTGTGCACATAGAATGGCTCACTCCCGGTCCTAGCACAGAAGCAGCAAACTGAAGAGTAACTGATACTCTGGCCAGTCTGGCAAGACCACCCCAGTGGATCCTCCAGCCCACACCAGGCTTCAGCTCCAGGCACACCCCTCACTAAGGAGCAATAGACACAGGCCATCAGCTGACTTTTCAGCAGAAAATTTGCAGGCCAAAAGGGAGAGAGGCATAATACATTTAAAGTGATAAAGGAAAAAAAAAAAAAAAAAAAAAACCTACAACCAAGATTATTCTACCCACAGAGGTTATCATTCAGAATTGAAGGAGAGATAAAAGAGGTTTCCAGACAAGCAAAAACTCACCACTAAGCCAGCATTACAAGAAATATCAGAGTCTTCTTTAAGCAAAGAACAAAAAGCCATTTAAAAAAAAAAAGAAAATATATGAAGGAAAAAAATCTCACTGGTAAAATCAAATAATACTGAAGTCAGTGGATCAACAACTTAAATCACTACAGATAAATAAGATACAAGGATATATTTTATAGTGTAAGGAATATAGCTAGTATTTAATAATGACTTTAAATGGAGTAAAATCTATGAAAATATTGAATTATTATATCATACAACTGAAACTAATATGCTATTGTAAATCTGCTATATAATTTAATTTAGAAGAGCACATCCCAGATTAAATCATTGAAGGTCAAAGAGTTATATGCAGAATTTTAATTCAATTAATTAATTTCTTTTTCTTTTCTTTTTTTTTTTTTAGGGCCATACCCACAGCATATGGAAGTTCCCAGGCTAGGAGTCAAATTGGAGCTACAGCTGCCGGCCTGCACCACAGCCACAGCAACATGGGATCTGAGCTGTGTCTGTGACATGCACCACAACTCATGGCAATGCCAGATCCTTAACGCACTGAGGGAGGCCAGGGATGGAACCTGCATCCTCATGGATGCTAGTTGGATTTGTTTCTGCTGAGCCATGACAGGAACTCCCTTAATTTAATTTTAAAAAAGAGATAACTATATGATCTCTGGATTGAAAGAACTCTATATTTGAAACAATAGGAAGATATCACAAAGGAAAATACCAATAGATTTACCTTTATAGAAAAGTTAAAATGTATGTACTTAAAAGGTATCATAGACAAAAAAAATAAAACAAAAAGTAGGTAAATAGTTCTAACAAATAATGCAAAATGTTACATTCTTAATTCAAACTAATAAATGACTCAAAATATCATTACACAAAGACATGAACAAATAATTTAAAGATGAAGAAATATAATAAATACATTTAAGAACTATGTGTTCCACTTATCAAATTGAATTGATAGGCATTATTTTTCACTTAACAAATTAATAATTTTTTAAGTATATTATTATCAACATTAAAATTAGCATAATTATAAATAAGCACAACCTCCCTGGAAAATGTTTCCATATTTTTTACTAAGAGCCATAAAAATATGCATATTCTCTTAACTGGAAAATTTTACATAGAAAGATTTTCATTGTTTTGCTATTTATGTGAGTGCAATATTTGAAACATCCTAAGTGTTCCATAATAGAGGAATATTTCAGTTGATTGTGAAACAAAGTATAATTTATGATGCACAAATATATAAGCACTAAAAAGTACTTTCAAGTGAAACAACACTGTAAATCAAGTATACTTTAAGAATAATTTTTTAAGTACTTAAACAAAGGATGTAGTTATGAGGAAAATATTTATGACCTATTATCCACTAAAAATATATAAAAGTTTATATAAAGTATAATCTCAAATATGTAAAAATATATGCAGAGAAAAATACTGAAAATATACCTAAACACAAGTTTAGTAGTGGTGATTACTACTCGGCGCTGCATTATGGGAGATTTTTCCTTATCTTTGTACATTCTTATTTTTTTTAATTCCCCACAATAGGCATGCATTACGTTAGCATTTAGGAAAAATAAATTTAAATCTTATTTTAAAGTGTGCATCTTAAATGCTCGCTTTAATTTGAAAAAGCACTATTACATTGGTGACATTTGCAAAAGTAATGGCAGAAAATAAAGATATGTCTTGAAAAATTAAGAACAGTTTGAGCAGTCTGTGTTTATTAGGCATGAAGCATTAATTCATAGTAGAGGGTGACCTTAAAGTTTGGAAATGCAGATCTATTATCTCATCATGTATTCTTTCTTTTCTTTTTTTTTTTTTGGCTTTTTGGCTTTTTGGCTTTTCTGGGGCAGCTCCCGCGGCATATGGAGGTTCCCAGGCTAGGGGTCAAATCGGAGCTGTAGCTGACGGCCTACACCACAGCCACAGCAACTCGGGATCCGAGTCGCGTCTGCAACCTACACACAGCTCAAGGCAATGCCGAGTCCTTAACACACTGAGCAAGGGCAGGGGCTGAACCCGCAACCTCATGGTTCCTAGTTGGATTCGTTAACCACTGCACCACAACGGGAACGCCCATCATCATGTATTCTAATGTAAAATCTATAACCTATTTCTTGTGTATTCACCCCTTTCCAGCCTTGGTGGCCACTCTGTAGTGAGTAATGATTGAAAGATGCATGTGGCAGATAAAAAAATGAAAAGAACTGACCCCACTTTCCTTGGTAACTCCATCAATTCCCTGCAATTTCAAGATTCCACTAAGGCTTCATGGGAGGTGGGAGGAAGGTGTTGAGAATATGGATGAAGTTGTCTTTCTGGCAACTATGACTGGAGAGAGCCCTTAAAAGTCATGCTGACACACCACATAGTAGGTCCACAAAATACACAACTCCTGTGATCTTGCTTTAAACACGACAGTTTCAATCTTATAATAAACTGTCTCAAAACTGATTAACAAGCCAGATATGCATACATTTTAATTATTCTTACTTGGACTAAATACAGAAATATGACTGAGAAAATATTTCCACAAGAAAAGATAAATTGCTTTAATTCAGCAGGACTCTGTGAAGGTGTTTAATGAAAGGCAATGCCTCTGGAAAACCTATTCTTTTTTTTTTTTCCCTTCTTTTTATGGCTGCACCTGTGGCATATGGAAGTTCTCAGGCTAGGTATTGAATCAGAGCAGTAGCAGCAGGCTCACACCACAGCCACGACAACACCAAATCTGAATCTGAGCTGCATCTGCAACCTACCCCGAAGCTTGCAGCAATGCTGGATCCTTAACCCACTGAGCGAGGCCAGGGATCAAACCTGTATCTTCATGGAGATTAGGCAGGGTTCTTAAGTCACTAAGCCACAATGGGGAACTCCTGGAAAACCTGTTCTTGAATTTGGGATTTCCCAGGTGTCTTTGTGTGGTGCTGGCCCACCCCCTGTGAGTTAGCACCCAGCACATGCAGGGTTCCTACCCACCCACTCCCAACAACCCTGACCTGCCAGGCTTATGTTGACAGTGCGGCCTCTCCTGCTCATTCAGATACTAGGGGCTCCAGAGATGAATAAAATAATTTTTTAATAAAAGACAGATTGTAACAATGACTGGAAAAAGAGCAGTCTGTTCTAAGACTAATATAATTGGAGGGATGGATTTTGATTGAGCTGACAGGCTCTGAGGAGAACATCAAATTTGAATCCACTTCTGATGGATGATAGCCCATAATGATCAAGGTTTAACCACAATACCTCATTTGACTATTGTCTCTGATTAGATAGTATTCCTAATTTTGTTCTAGCCTATACCCTCAACCATCTTCTATGTGAAAGCTCTTAATATGAATAAGAGGGTCTTAAAAACAGTTTAAAGGATAATTTTCTGTTACCTTGAATCAAAGAAAATCTTCAAATCAGGTGGAAGTCTTAAATAAGTGTTGTCTGCTGGGAATTTTCCTTTTATTTGTGTTTGCTGAGAAACTGAAATAGCCAGATACTCCTCAGCTGACCTACTGCAATCTGTGACTTGGTAGAGTTGATTTTGAAGCCTCTTTTACTCAAGTTGCAAGTGGAATAAAGTCTTGCTCATACACCCTGGTCTGTGAGATTGAGATACTAAGAGACAGATGCACGAAAAACCTTTCCCTGGAAACACAGGATGCGGAAAATATTAACGTGTAAGAATTTCCCTCTCACCCTCAAAGAAAGAAAGACAGAAAGAGAAAAAGAAAGCTAACAAGAAGAAAGGAAAGGGGGGAGGGAAAAAGAGAGGGAGGAAGGGAGGGGAAAATGAAGAAAAAGAAGGAGAAAAAGAAGAGCAAAGAAGGAAACGGAGATGAAAACACAGTCAAGTTTAAGAATGCACCAGAGAAATGGATGGTTAGGCTGAAATTGATATTTTTTTTTCTTGAAACTGACACTTTCAGGCATTTCCCCCTTAAAGTCTCAGCTAATTGTGCAAACTTATAAACATTAGAATTTACTTTAATAAATCAAATCGGTGTTTTGTAAATTGTACTCGATTTATATATGTTCAGGGTATATTTATTAATACTGCAATTTAAAATGTATTCCTTTGGCCCCAATAAACTCACTATAAAAATCCTTGTTATTCAAGAGGGTACTTTTTACAGAAACGCCGTAAAATATACAGTGTTTTAATTAACATTACAAATTAAAATTCTAAAGAATGTTGGGTACTAGCCTTCTTAGTACTTAATTATTGCTTTAACATAGAATTTCATCATGTCTCTTAGTATAGATAATTAAGGCTTCTACTCTAGCGTATAGTAAAAGTCTTTGTCTCTAAAGTGTAATTATGTTCATAAATGATAGTAATAAATTCTTAATAGAACCAAACAAAAGCTTGTTTTGAATAGCTTAATATGTGAAAAATCATGGAATAACATTTTTTTTTTGGTGTTTTTGGGGCTGCACTCATGGCATATGGAAGTCCCCCTGCTAGGGGTTGAATTGGGGCTACAGCTTCCAGAGTATGCCACAGCCAGAGCAATGCCAGATCCGAGCCGTGTCTGTAGCTCACAACAACTCCAGATCCTTAACCCACTGAGCAGGGCCAGGGGTGGAAACTGTGTCCTCATGGATACTAGTCAGGTTCATTATCGCTCAGCCACAACAGGAACTCCATCATTCTTAACTTAATATCATTTTGGGTTAAATCATATGTGTATTTCTTGTTTTATATCCATGAAACACAGCAAAGCCCTTCTGGACCTTCCTGATGACAGACCCTCCCACCATGTTCCCCACCTCTTTTTTGGGTAGAAAAATCAGTCTCCTAGGACTTCCCCAGTTTCAAAGAGCCGATTTAATCAGAGAAGTGAAAAAATGGAGAAACAAAGAAAAACAGTCAAGCAAGAGAAAATAATAAAAAAGACAAGGACCTTTAGTTCTTCCTCAAGGGCAATAGGTAATATCTTGATCCATATCCTTGATGTTGTTTTTCAGACTCTCTAACCCCCACCAGGTGGAAGAAGTTAATTGCACCATGACCACCAACACATAGACCCCAGACTGGATGAAACCAGAAGGTTATGATTAAGATTCCCGAAACGTCATTCTGTTATCTCACCATTAACCAATCAGAGGATTATGCACCAGCAGATCAGGTCCCCTGCAACCCTCACCTCTAATGTTGCCTTTAAAAACCCTTCCCTGGAGTTCCTATTGTGGTGCAGCAGAAACAAATCCAACTAGTACCCATGAGGATGCGGATTCAATCCCTGGCCTCTCTCAGTGGGTCAGGTATCTGGCGTTGTGGTGGCTGTGATGTAGGCCAGCAGCTACAGCTCCAATCTGACACCAGCCTGGGAAATGCGACCCCATGTGCCACAGGTGTGGCCCTAAAGAGCAAAGATAAATACATACATACATACATACATACATACATACCCTTCCATGAAAGCCAATGAGAGCTTAATGCTCTTACAAGAAATATTGTGCTTTCTTTCACCATGACCCAGTTTTAGTAGCTTACCTTTGCTATGTGTAGGGCAAGGAGACCCAAGTTTGGTTTGGTCACCTGAGTAAGAGATTTTAAGCACACAAGGTATTCATTTTCCTTCATGCATTAAGTGTTGGCCTGACCCATTGCTCTCTCTGATGCGAAAGCTTCATACCTACTATCAGCATAGCTTTTATACCTGATGTCTTTGTTTGATATACTAAAGAACATATTGTTTGATAGAAACAACGAAAAAGATAAAAGAAGATTTAGTCTAATAAGGCTGGCATAAACTTTGCTACATAAGAAACCCACGTGTCCTATATAGAAACAGACTTTTTAACTACTTGCATGGTGGCTTATTTCATTTGTCCAAATTTTACTTCTACACCCTTTGCTCCAGTTGTTGTTGGATGGGGCTGTCTGAGTCAATACCACTCAAAAGCAATACTAGAAGTAGTGTTTTTCACTGAGGACTTTCAAAAGCAACACGGGAGTTCCCATCGTGGCTCAGTGGTTAACAAATCCGACTAGGAACCATGAGGTTTCGGGTTTGATCTCTGGCCTTGCTCAGTGGCTTAAGGAGCTGTGGCATTGCCATGAGCTGTGGTGTAGGTTGCAGATGCGGCTCAGATCCCTCGTTGCTGTGGCTCTGGTGTAGGCCAGCGGCTACAGCTCCTATTCGAGCCCCAGCCTGGGAACCTACATATGCCTCAGGAGCAGCCCTAGAAAAGGCAAAAAGACAAAAAATAATAATAATAACATTAAATTAAAAATAAAACACAAAATGATCACTTGAAAAAAAACAAAACAAAACAAAAAAAACCCTCACAGTATAACATGACCAGTGTCAGCAAAAACCACACACAAAAATATTTACACAAACTTCGGATCATAAAATGAGGATGATAGAGTGGTTTTTATGAACTAGCAATTCCTCCTTTCTGGAACCCTTCTAGAAAAGATCCTCTCTTTCCTTTGTTGCTATTCTCATCCTGCTGCATCCCTGATCTGTGCTGACAGTTCACACACATGATCAGCATTCATACTGGACCAGTTATTTCCTGAGTTGTCACTTATCGTAATATTAAATGCAAAGTGTTCTCGGTCTGCTTCAGAACGCTCAAACTGTGGTCTTCATCAGCCATATGCATCCGTTGTAGGTGTTTGCTGATCAGTGTCCACACAAGTGTCAAAACGAGGCACCTTCAATTCTGCAAGTATGTCTTTCTAAGAACGCAGGAAGTACTTCCACAGGTTCTGTGTTCCTTTAAGAATAATGTGAGCATCTCTGTCTTTAAGGAGGAAAAATAAGAAGACTCTCCTTAAGGTAGAATCCTTAAATTTCACCAATTCTATGCTTCTGATGCCTGATGATAAAATATGCCACCCTATCCTCACTCTCACACCTGCTGTGCAGTTAAAACTCTTCCCTTGGAGGCAACTCTTATTTCTTGAGCTGGGTGCCAATTATACAGGTGTATTCAGTGTATTAAATTCATCAAGCTGTATACTTGATTGGTGCACTTTTTAAGCTTATTCTCCAAGGAATAGGTTTTTGTTTGTTTGTTTGTTTGTTTTTGTTTTTTAGAGCCAACTGGCTATCAGCTTGAAACATATGACAACAGAAGAAAAGAATTTCCAGGACATCAGTATGCTACTCTTGCAGAGACAGGTGAGATACACATTCATTCTAAAAATACACAGTATACAAAGTAAGCCCTTGAACAATTTCAGGGTTAGGGGCCCTAATCATCCATGCGATTGAAAATCCACATATGACGATAGTTGGCCCACATCCTCTGTTGCACATCCGGGGATTCAACCAACCACAGATCATATAGTACTTATTTTTTGAAAAAAAATCACCATAAGTGGACCTGCACCGTTCAAACTCATATTGTTCAAGTGTCAACAATATACATACACACACACACACGTATATATATGTATATATTTATATGCATACATACATATATAATAATTTCTCCTTAATCTGCCATAAATTACCTTAATCAAAGTAAATAAAGAATACAGAGTTCCTGTTGTGGCTCAGCGGAAATGAATCTAACTAGTATCCATGAGGACGCAGTTTCCATCCCTGGCCTTGCTCAGTGGGTTGAGGATCTGGCACTGGCATAGGCCGGTCCCCACAGTTCTGATTTGACCCCTAGCCTGGGAAGCTCCATATGCTGCAGGTGTGGCTCTAAAAAGACTAAATAAATAAATGAATAAATAATGGTTAGTTAAAACCAAGAGGTTTTTCTTTTTAAAAAAGAAAAAGTAAATGAAGAATAGTACCAATATTTTTGTACAACCCATTGGAAAATGCAAAGCCCTCTCACCCACATGCTCTGCTCTCACTGGACTGTTGGCTTCCTTGCATGACAGCGTTCATTTCAGTCAGTCTCCGTAATGGAGAGCAGGCCTTGACATGTTATATAACAACTTAACTAACAGTCACCATGCACAATGCAGCAAATCGTCCCGTTGCCTAGTGACTATTATCCAAGGCAATAGAGTAAACAGCAAATAGCACAGATATTTTTGAGCAGGTGTTTGTTGACCCAGATACAATATTTATATGGCTTACTATTTTCTCAGACAGACTTGGTCTCTCCCTATCCTATGGAACGGATTTGTCATTCCTTAATTCTTCATTGCCTATTCCTATAAAAAAGATTTTAATGAAGAAATCTTTGAAATGGACTGATAATAAGTTCCCAAGAGGAAACTCAAACATCCCTCAAGTTTTATTTTCTTAATTCACATCTAATCAAAGTCTTTGCTGCAGAAGAGTTGATAAACTCACAACAATGCTAGATTTTTATAACATTCCTTTCGATTTCCTGGGGTATTCACATGTGACATATATTTGATGGTTAGAAGTATCATATATAAGTCAGGGCAAAAGCAAATTCATGGGTAACAGAGAACAGAGTTGTGGTTGCCAAGGGGCAGAGGGAAGAAGTGGGATGGCTGCGGAGTTTGGGGTTGGTAGATGCAAACAACATTACATTTAGAATGAATAAGCAATGAGGTCCTACTGTCTAGCACAGGAAACTATATCCAGTCTCTAGGGATAGACCATAATGGAAGATAATATGAAAAAAGAATTTGTATATATATGTATGAAAAACAATTTGAATATATTTGTGTATATAGATATATGGATGAATTGCTATGCTGTACAGCAGAAATTGACACAATACTGTAAATCAACTGTATCCTAATAAAAAATATTTTTTTTTTCTTTTTAGGGCCGAACTTTTGGCATATGGAGGTTCCCAGGCTAGGGGTCAAATCGGAACCACAGCTGCCAGCCTATGCCACAGCCACAGCAACTCAGGATCCAAGCCTCTTCTGCAACCTATACCGCAGCTCACAGCAACGCTGGATCCTTAACCCACTGAGCAAGGTCAGGGATTGAACCTGAGTCTTCATGGATGCTAATCAGATTTGTTAACTGCTGAGCCACGATGGGAACTCCTCAATACATTTTTTTTAAAAAGCTGATTCACACTATCTGCTCAGGTTGTTTTGCTGGGGTCCTGTATGCTGCAAAGATCATCCTGTGCATTCCTGAGTCTCAGTCAAGCTCACTGCCCTGGGGGGCCCTCTCTGGACTGAGCTCCCTGTGGGCCTCTTCACAGGCACCTGGTTGAGCTGATTTGTGAATGAATGCACCACTCTGTTACAGATTGTTAAATAGCCTGTGTTGTGATTGCCATTTATACCGCAGTTGCCACAAAGATTAGGAGCCACTTGTTGGAGGGATGTGGCTCATTCATTTCTGAAGCATCTTGACTGGAATATAATATGTGCTAAGTAGAATCCGAAGGAACAAATAAGTCCTTTTATTGTGGTTGAACACAGTCTGATATCTTTTATGTAATGCTTCTTGAAAACAGTTAGGGACTGAAAGTGTGTGTCCCCGTAAAATTCCCATTTTGAAGCCCCACACTCAGGAAGATGGTATTTGGAGACAGGGCTTTAAGGCAGTAACTTGGTTTAGATTATGACACGAGGAGGCCCACTGCCCCCATGATGAGATTGCCTTCACTAAGAGAAAGAAACCAAAGCTTTTTCTCTCTGCCATGTGAGGTCACAGCAAGATGGTGGCTGTCAGCAAGCCAAGCAGAGAACTGTCCCCAGAGCTCCACCATCTGGCACTAGAGTTTCACAATTCCAACCTCAAGGACCACGAAAAACACACTTCTGTTGTGTCTATGGTATCTCGTGAGGCAGCCTGAGCAGAGTAAGACAAAACTGATTTTTAAAAATTCAGGTCCAATAATTTGTTTAAAATTTTGATATTGTGTTATCTTAAAGGGTTGGAGAAAAGATAGATAATTCAATAAATTGTGTAGGACAACTAGTCAGCCATGTAAGGAAAAGTGTGAGTCCCTGCCTTACTTCTGATGCCAAAAAAGATTCCAAATTAGGCAAATATTTAAATGTTAGAAGAAAATAGAAGAAACCAGAGAAAGAGGGAGAGAGGAAGAGAAGGAGGCCAGCCATTGGAGACCCAGAGGTCACAAATGAAGTGTGTTTATACTTTCAAAGTGGGGGGAAGAGTTTTAGGTATGATTTAAAATGCAGAAATTATAATGGAAAATTTACCAATATGATTTAAAAAAAAATTTCTCCTGAGAATAGAAAAATGTACAGTTTTAAGTTTTAAATTACAGTTTAATGAAAAGTGATAATAAGTATCTTACAGGCCTAATTTCTCTATCATAAAAGGAACTCTTACGAATAAATTAGAAATGACCAAAAAGAAAACGGAAATGAACCAAGGATATAAAAATGTCTGTTACAGGAAAAAAGACACATGGTCAAAATATGTGGAAAGATATTTAATGTAACTAAGAATAAATCAAATGAAAATTAAAACCACAATATGCTATTTGCAAAGGTTAATTGTGAGTATCCCCCTTACTTGTTTGGAAATGGAAAAGCAGCCTTTCTATAAACTTTTGGTAGAGTGTAGATTAGGATAAGCTTTAGGAAGCCATATGGCAATACCTTCCAAACTTTTAAAATTCCACTTCTAGGAGTTTGTAATTTATTTATTCACACACATAAATGTATGTCCACTACTAGGAGATAGGTTTCGAAACTGGGTTAAAAACTAATAAGGTAAGTGTGTTTTATAAAATATACGCATATTTATGTGTTTTTATGTATTTATGTGTATATATATTATATATATATATATATAATTTACTATAGCTACCTCTAATCAATGGGATTTGGGAGTAGAGGTGCAAAATTTTACATTTTATTTTATATACT
Organism: Sus scrofa; assembly: GCF_054392235.1. Lineage (NCBI taxonomy): Eukaryota > Metazoa > Chordata > Mammalia > Artiodactyla > Suidae > Sus > Sus scrofa. Next base: position 32,811,794 of record NC_139383.1, on the reverse strand, counting down.
TTGGTAGCATTCAACGTTTTTATAAAGTCCTAAATTTGTATTACTTTCATAATTTAAAATGTAATTTTTTTTTTCTTTTTAGGGCCGCACCCATGGCATACAGAGGTTCCCAGTCTAGGGATCGAATTGGAGCTATAGCTGCCAGCCTATGCCACAGCCACAGCCACAGCAACTCCAGATCCGAGCTGCGTCTGTGACATACACCACAGCTCATGCCAATGCCAGATCCTTAACCCACTGAGCGAGACCAGGGATCCAACCCACAATCTCATGGTTTCTAGTCGGATTTGTTTCTGCTGCACCACGACAGGACCTCCTAAAGAGTAATTTTTAAAAATGTAATTAAAAGTATAGAATATTGCCAACCTACAACTCTGTAGAAATTAACATAATTATACAATGGCTAAAATATTTTAAAAATTAAAATATCAAAAGAGAACAAGAGAATAACCCAAAATAAAATAATTTCAAAAACAGAAGCTTGAAAGAAAAGTGTTCAGGAAACAAATAGCATGTGTCAGGAAGTTGACAAGCCCCATATATAATATAGGATCAGAAGCCCAGGAGCCTGGGACATACCTGTCACTCAACCTCCCTTTCAATCAAGAAAAGACTGGTGTGGGACACGGAGCTGGTGAATGTTTGTGCAAATCAATAGAAGAGAAAAGAAAAGCCTGTCCTAAGGTGAGGGGTACTGGGGAGGGAATGGTTTCAGAGAAGGGGGAAAAAAATCATTCCCCATGAGTTTAAATGAGCTCAAGAACAGGCTATGACCTTCAGGAGAGACTTTTAAAAATAGATTTTTTTTTTTTTTGCCTCAGAAAATAATCAAACCAAACCGTCTGTGTTTTCTCATTTCAAATTTAGACTGCATAAGTAAGCAACAGATGTATTTACGCTTGTATTGTCTGCAAGTGGATGATGATTGAATTTTGGTGCTGAATTGGACCAAATATCCCAAATGAAATTTTTCACACCAGTCGTAAAACTGTAACATTTCATAAAGCCACACATATTCCATCTTCACCTTGCACAGCTTTCCCACAAGTAGAGGTTGTTTATTCCAAGGGGTGAAAATGTACTTCATTTGAAATCTTAACGTGTCCCAGGAGAAAAATAGTTGCATGTCAGATACATTTGATTGAGGATTAATTCCCATCTTTCTCGAGTGAAGATGCCTGCTAAATATTGATTCTTATTTCATAAAAAGTTCCCCACATAGCACCCTTCCTGAAGGAGGAAAAATGTGAAAGATTACAGCTGTCTCGTCTTTGTAGACCAGATACAACAACAACAAAATTCCTGGTGTCAATCAAGGTGAGCCAAACCCAGGAGCAGAATGTCCTTTACTACAAGTGAACCCAATCAAAAATATGTTTTGATACTTTTTCCTTTTTTCACCTTTCAGTCCTCCTCTTAGCCACTAGCTACCTTTTCTCCATATATCACGTCACACACACACACACACACACACACACACACACACACACACCTATACACACAGTAGTTAGCAAAACTATCTAATTGAAGCTTTATTGTAGTCTCAAACCACCAGTGGTAAGGTGTCTAGCAAATAACGTGCTCCTAATAATGGTTAAAGTAGTACATTTGCTGGATGAATTTTCTGTGCAGATCAACTAGGGGTTTGGGGCATCTAAAGAGGGACTCATGGGCCTGTCGCAGCTATAGGGAAGCCAACTTTGCCACCCCCAAACGTGTCTCCCTGGCATGAGAAGAAGCAGAAATGTAGGAAGTTTTTCTTTTCACCTCCCCCTTCACTGTCTAAAAGAATTTAGATAGAGGGCCTCTTCCAGAAAAGAGAACCATCACCAGAAATATCTAGAGTACAGGGTGAAGCAATGTGGTAGACAGAAAGGAACTAGCCAAGTCTATTCATTAAAATTCCTCTCTGGGTCCCATTGTCTCTATGTGACCCTGCACACATTTGTTTATCAAACATTTGCTCTTTTTTTCATCTTCCTTGGAAATGGCATCCTTCTCTTTGAAGTTCCAGCCCTCAGCCCCCTTCTTTTTAGTTCAAAAGGCATATAGAGATCTCATTTTGTCTGATTGTTTTTGATGAATCTCTCCTCTTCAGATTCCCTGTACAGATGTAATTAAATTTGATTTTCTCCTGTTTAACTGAGAACACATCACATCCGCTTAATTCTAGACCACCCAGAAGAAACTCGAAAGACAGAGGAAAATTTTTTTCTGTCTCCATTCAGCAGAATTTCCCTGGCCATGAGACCGTGGGCATTGTTCAATTCCCTAACGGCCCCTCACTGGGTAGAAAGCTGCAACTTTCAAAACATAGAAGAAAGAGCCTGTCATACCTCAGATACATGGAAAAAGGGGATACTCATTCCTCACTTAAGTATCTTCCTTGCTACATATGGTACAGACTAGGTAAATATCCAGTGTTCCAAATATTCATGATCAATCCTTTTGCAAATATGACATATGGGTGACATACGGTGTCATTGTCATACAAGGTCCAATAACTGTCCATATTATCACAGCAGCCACCAAGGCAATTGCGGATCTGCAGGCTTTGTGTTTGTATTCCCTACAAACTTCCTTCATGTCGTGTTTAAAATCGTGTCTTCTTACTGCTCCTGTCAGTAGGGCTTCTACAGGCTTTCCTATTTAAAATCTCCAAATTAAAATAATTTCTTTCAAGGAGGTGATTCAACTCTGGGGAGTTACCTATAAAACCATGGTGGGTTATTCCCCCAAATTGCCTCTTGTACAATTGGAGAGTTTCAAAGTAATCACAGGGTGGGCCCTTGCCCTTTCTACTTGCTTTAGCCCTCTGAGTGTTCTGTTCTGTGGCTGATCACCTGAAATGGCTATTAGGAGCAGGCACTATGTAGATAATTGATAAATCCTTGTATTTATTATTAAATAATAAATTATTATTCCTTCAAACAAAATACCTGTGCGTTTATACGCACTACTAAATATATATATACAAGTAAATATGCACACATGTATTCAGAGTAAAGAATTTAGAAGTTCCATCAAAAACTCTTACCTCGGCTCATATTTTGTGGGTTTTTCTCCTGAGCTTTCTGATTTCCCTGCAGACATCTTCTGCTTGGGTCAAAATCAGAAACAACCCAATTTGACTTCTGAAGGCTCTTTTCAACCAACATCTTCGTGTTAATAGTACATGCTTCCTAATTTATTTTGGTAGTTTCAATCATTGAGTGGGAACATTTATTACATTTTCTAAAATGTAATATTGAATTCTATGAAAAGAAAATTTAGTTTTAATGACGTTCTCCAATTACCTCTTTAAAAAGAATATGGTAATATGCTCTGGACATAGGAAATATGTGAAATTGGAAAGCTACGGACTGCTTAAGGGTGAACGTGATGAATGCAAAAACATATGTCATCAGGAGAAAATAAAAGAAGCTTTACATTTTGTAGCTCTTTTTGTCTTTTTAGGTATTTCTTGGGCCGCTCCTGCGGCATATGGAAGTTCCCGGGCTAGGGGTCAAATCGGAGCTGTAGCCACAGGCCTACACCAGAGCCACAGCAACGCGGGATCCGAGCCATGACTGCAACCGACACCACAGCTCATGGCAACACCGGATCGTCAACCCACTAAGCAAGGGAAGGGACCGAACCCGCAACCTCATGGTTCCTAGTCGGATTCGTTAACCACTGCGCCACGATGGGAACTCCACATCTTGTAGCTCTTTCTTATGTTACCAAAACAGGCTAGGCAAACTCTCATGTGCAAATGGCCTGCATAAAGCCAGAAGATCTTCCTTTAAATCAGAAAAAAGAAACAACTTAGGAAATAAAGTAAAATCAAAAGAATAAGTAACAAAAAGTACTACATTTTCTTTCTCTCAAGTGCATTAGTTCAAGTATTTGATCTTTGATTGGGATATCCAGGAAGTCCAAATAATTTACGAGTGTTAATTAGAACTCTCTGGAATAAATGTCAGTTTTGCTAGTGAGAAAATTACATCTCGGTGACATAACCTCCAGACATTGACAAGCAGTCTTGTGAACTGGGTGACCTGTGTGGACACAGCATGTGCCCACCAACTGCACGGTGAATTTCTGAATCCGGAATGAATGAGAAGAGAAAAATACAAGCCAAAACTGTGCAAAATCACTTCTACCAAATTAGTGGTAATCTCTTCACAGCCACGATATTATTTTGATGGTTCCACTGAAAACTGTGATTTAGTTGGAGGACAGCACCACATGCATTTTGCTTTGCATGGAGTGGTATTTTCAAATTGTCATCTTATCCTGTCAGAAAACACATTGGTGAAATTGATTAGAAAGCCCCCAACATTGCTTCTCTCTCTAACCATGGTTTGCCTGGTGATAATTAAATCAATGGAAACCCTGAAGCAGAAACAGTAAGTTATATTCCTTGACTGAATCCTAGCAGTTGAAGCACATTAAAAAGAAAATCAGAAGTCTGTCTCCTATATTTGCCTGGCTTTTTTTTTTTTCAGGAGAAAGGGAGGTCTGGCTTTTTATTGTGAAATAAAACACCTACGCCAAAAATGCACAACAAAGGCAGGTATGATGCTTTGATTTATCAAAAAGCACACATTTACAAAGGAAATACTCTAATAATCTGGTGAAGAAATAGAATATTACCTGTCATTCAGAAGCCCATGCATAATCCCTCCTATTTATTGTTCCTTCTTTTCCTCCCACTCAAAGGTAATCACTAACTTGATATTTAACTTAATTATTGGCTCCCCTTTTAAGACATGATTTTACTACCTAAGCACAAATCCCTGAATGTTATTGTTTAGTTCTGCCTCTTTTTGAGCTTCATGTAAATGAAATCATATAACATATCACCTTTTGGGTCTGGATTCTTTAGCTCAACATCCCCATGTAATTGCATGTAGCTGTAGTTCCTTCCGTTTCATTACTTTACAGTGTTATATCATATGATTCTATCATGATCTATCTTTCCTTTTAATGGTTGATGAACTTTATAAACAGCATTTCTAGGAATATTCTTGTAGGCATGCCTTGCTAAAAATAACTATACATTTCTAGAAGTGACATTGTCAGTACAAGGGTATGTATATCTTCAACCATAACTCTTCCAAAATATCTTCCTAAGTGGCTGTTGCAAACTCAGAAGCTTCTGCATAGCAAAGGAAACCGTTAAAAAGAGAAAAGGCAATCCACAGAAAGGGGGAAAATTTTTGCAGATGACTCAACCAACAAAGGTTTAATCTCCAAAATATACAAACAACTCATAAAACTCAACTACAAAAAAGCAAACAACCTAGTTGAAAAATGGGCAGAAGACCTAAATAGACATTTCTCCAAAGACATAGAGATGGCAGGAAGGCACATGAAAAAATGCTCAACATCACTAATTATTAGAGAAATGCAAATCAAAACTACAATGAGGTACCACTTCACACTGGTCAGAGTGGCCATCATTAACAAGTCAACAAAAAACAGTTGCTGGAGAGGATGTGGAGAAAAGGGAAACTTCCTTCACTCTTGGCAGGAATGTCAATTGGTACATCAACTATGGAAAACAATCGGAAATACTTCAGAAAACTAAATATAGAACTACCATATGACCCAGCAATCCCACTCCTGGTGATATATCTGGACAAAACTTTCATTGAAAAAGATACATGCACCCGTATGTTCATTGCAGCACTATTGACAATAGCCAAGACATTGAAACAACCCACATGTCCACAACAGATGAATGGATTAAGAAGATACGGTACTGTATATATATAATGGAATACTACTCAGTCATAAAAAGGACAAAATGATGCCATTTGCACCAACATGGGTGGAACTAGAGACACTCATACTGAGTGAAGTAAGTCAAAAAGAGAAAGGCAGATACCATATTATATCACGTATATGTGGAGTCTAAAATATGGCCCAAACGATCTGTCTATAAAACAGAAACAGATCATGGACATGGAGGACAGACTTGGGTTTGCCAGGAGGGAGACGGAGGAGGGAGTGGGATGGATTGGGAGTCTGGGGTTAGTAGGTGAAAACTGTTTCATTTGGAGTGGATGGGCAATGGGATCCTGCTGTATAGTACAGGGAACTATATCCAATCACTTGTGGGGATAATGTGAGAAAAATAATGTGTATATATATATATATATACACACACACACACACATATATATGTATAATAGGGTCACTAAAATAATTTATTAATTGATTTTTTAAAGTGGCTGTTGCAATTTTTCACCCCCAGGAACTGTGTATGGGAGCCCCCACGCCTCCATGTCTGCACTCACATTTAATGTCAGGAGTTCTTAAAATGTTGAAGTTGATCAAAAGGTACCAACTTGAGGTTATAAGATAAATAAGTTCTGAGGACATAATGAATAGTATAGTGTCTACAGTTAACAGTGCTGTTTTACATATTTGAAAGTTGCTGAGAAAGTAAACCTTAAAGTCCTTGTCACAAGAAAAAAATAATTTGTAACTACATGAAGTGATGGGTGTGGTAATCACAGTCACGTCACCATATATACATATATCAAAGCATTATGTTGGACACCTTAAACTAATACAATGTTACGTGTTAGTTATATCTCAATAAAATTGGGAGAGAAACGTTCTGAATAACAGTGCTTTGCTAGTTAGACATGTTGCCAGTAATCTTTACACAATTTGTGGCTAGTCTTTCCACTCAATAGTGTTTTTGAGGCGTCAAAGATCTTACTTTTTTTTTCTTTCTAGGACCACCCCTGTGGCATATGGAAATTCCAAGGTTAGGTGATGAATCAGAGCTGCAGCTGCCAGCCAACACCACAGCCACAACAACGTGGGATCTGAGCTATGTCTGCGACCTATGCCACAGCTCACAGCAATGCCTGATTCTTAACCCACTGAGTGAAGCCAGGGATGGAACTCGCATCTTCATGGATACTAGTCCAGTTCCTAACCCACTGAGCCACAATGGGAACTCCAGATCTCACATCTGTAATAAAGTTTAATCAATCATCTCCTTTATGGTTAATTTTTTTTGGTGTATACTGTTTAAAAACTCTACTCCTACTCATGTACAATGAAGATTTGGTCTTGTGTTATTGTCTAGAAGATTTATTATTCACTTTTCATATTTGGATCTACTATATACATAAAATTGATTTTTGTGTATGATTTGAAATAGGGCCAAATTTCCTTTTCCCATGCCAGTATAAATTTCTCCCACCATCATTTATTGAAAATACTATTCATTCTCCATTCCTCTACAGTGCTATCTGTATTCGTTTCCTCTCCCATATCTCTATAAAAACACAATTAACTACGATTGTATTTTGGGTCATTAGCATTCTTATTTGTGCTACAAATTCATAGCTTTGAACAAGGAGCAGGAAAGTTTAGGTTTAAAAGAGTAAGTGAATTTGCAAATGAGTCCATCCCCAAATTTCTGTGTATACAGTTCTAGAACATTTGCAGAGAGATCTGTCAGTCTGGTATTTTTGGTAACAGGCTCCGCTCCTACCAAGCATCATGTGTGTTCATTGCAGAGCAATGAATGAAATTTCCTATTGTCAGTGACTCTGAGCCCAGCTGGGTTCAAGTTGCTGAGCAACAGGGTTCTAACGTGACTTTATTATTTTGTAAAATTTATGCCTCTAAAATCCTTTATGACGTTTGGAAACCTTGTATCTGTCTTACTGTGCACTATGTGATCAACACCATTGCTGAAAGATGAGAATAGAAGCTATTATGAATTGAAGTATGGTGTATTGAATCTAGGGCAAAACTCTCATAGAAGAGAAAATGTTCATTTTACACTCTTTCAGATAGAGGTATGATTTGAGTAATAGTTGCCCTTGGAAGAGCGGAAGACTGCAAATGTTTCGTTGTGTTCACCATAAATGAAGCAGGAATAGGAATAAACAGAGAGTTCATTATAAAAGGTTTGAAATAATCTTTATTTGAATTTCACCTACTTGACCTTCTAAAACTTCTCCGTTCATATACTCCATCCTGTATTATTTATTTTTCATTCAGTTTTAATATTGAAAAGAAATCCAGGAGAGGATTTTAAAGGTGCGTTTCCTTCCTTTCAGGCTTTTAGCTCTGAGTTCTGGTGTGATTAATTTGGACAATTAATAGCATTTAGTTATTTGCCTTTTCAAGTTTCAAATTTTTCTTACTCTTTTTTTCTTCAACACTTCCAGGCTCTTTTGGAAAGCTTTTATTTCAAGAAGTTGAAATACAATATCCTTCAATCAGCTGGCTCAAATTAATTCTTCCAAAATTATTCCATATTCTATTGGAAACTATAATTCATTTATAGGAACCCACTTAATTTTCAGCTAAGGTAATACTGAGCAGAAAGAGATGAGACAGAAACGCTAAAATGATGAACTGAGAAGAGAAAGCATTTTGCTACTGACTTGGGTCTGGGTCATAAAGTCGTGCCACTAAATTATGTTGGAACTGTAAGCTTTATCATTAAATATTCTGAAGAGTCGATATTAGTTTTGTGTCAGTATATATGTGTTTGTCTGCATATATGTGGACTATTATTAATTATACAACAATTTGGTAACATAAAATCTATTGCTTGTAATGTGGTGCTAGACAACATGTTATGACTCGTATTACATATCTGTTTTGTATTTGATATTAACAAGACTTGAAGTCTTCCAGTCTTTGAAATAAAAGCCCTTAACGGTTTAATCCTCTTTAATAAGTATGACAACACACATTAGGTCTATGGATCATTTTATTTCTTTGATCACTGTCTTTCAGTGAAAATCTCTCTATCAATTTGTTTATTATTAAAATTAATAGATGCTTCAGTGCGGCAGCATTTTTATTTTAGAATTCTAAAAATACATATCATCTTTGAGATTTGCAGTGAAAATTAGATGCGGTATGTGTATAGGCCTAGAGCATAGGCAAACCTAGAGTCAGCATTTTTATACCCTCTTTTAGGAGTCAGTATACTTACATGGAGTTGGTATTGCTAAGAGAGCGCTCTAAAGTAGACCTGGGAGGCCGGTGAGGAAGTGTGACTTGTGCACATCTCAGCCCAGATGGAATCTGACCCCTTGACCCCTCGTTGTCTTAATGCAGGCATCCAGAACATCTGCACGACATTCCAGAAACTCAAGCTATTTATTGGACTCTTACCCTAAACAACTTGTGACAACCTATTCCTTAAAGGACAAACATTTTCTGTCTTGCAACAATCAATCATAATTCTTGCCAGACAATTTTAACCACCTTGTGGCTTTTGCCTTTATAAGCCCTTGAGTCTTTCTCTTCCCTGGGACACTCTCAGTTTTACCCAAATCTGTGTCTCCCAAATTGCAGTTCCTCAAATACCGACATAAAGATCTTTGTGCTTTGCACCTTCAATACAGATTCTTGTTCAGCAATACCCATGTATCAACTTAGGACTCCAAGACAAATAAGCAGACAGCAACCTCAGGTCTCTTTACGAGAATGATTTCATGAGCTACAATAATAGCTACCATTTTTGAGCTATCCATTGGTTGATTTTGCCTTGTCCTGGGCTTTCACCCTCATGAAATCTGTTTACGAGAAGGATTTTGATGGCCACTTGCTTTCCTAGCCTTGTTGACTCCATCTCTGGATCTAAAAGGAAAGAGGAAGCCAGTACAGCTGCAGCCAACTACCACATCAGGCTTCACTGAACTGGGTGGGGTGGGTCTCCTATGTGAATAAATCCTAAGGTTAATCATTTGAATGATCACACTTTTTCCATAAATGTCATTGATTTCAGTCTATCTTTTTTTTTTTTTTTTCTGGCTTGGCTCATGGCATGCAGAAGTTCCCGGGCCAGGGAGTGAACCCAAGCCACAGCAGTGACAAGGCCAAATCCTTAACTGCTAGGCCACCAGGGAACTCCAACAGTGAACCTTTTGAAAAGACAATCTCATTTATCATCTTATTTCAGTCAACAGACAGGTGGGGTCATCAATATTAAGACTGGATTTAGGTCCTTTAGCCCAAAAAATTCTTTGGCATGGTTCACCAGACCTTGACCACGCAGCCTCTCTAGGCACCTCTTATGCTTGTAAAATAGGATAAAATCTTTGACTCTATTGATGCTTTCCTCTCCCCTGCCTGCTGGACCCTACCACGCATCACTCCTAAAACCTTTCCTCCCTTCCACCTTCTGACAAGCTTCTTCTGTACCTTAGAAGATCAAAGGATTTGGGGATTTCATATTAGAAAAACAGGAGGTGAATGTAGGAAAGAGGGATGGACAAAGGTTGAATGGGGAATGTATTGCTGATGGAGATTTCAGGAGTTGAAAGGCAAGTATTGAAGAGAGGCATAGGAAACGTAAAACAAACTATGAAACATAGATTTTTAAGAAATATTCTTGGTCTCCTTATCCCGTGGGGGTGTCCAAGAAAACCAAGTAAAAGTTTAGTTGCTTAGAAATGATTGTTAATTGCAAGGGCTGTGCTTGTCTGCCTATGACAGCATTCTGGCATTGATCTTTGCGGCTCATGGATTTATAGGTTTTAAACTTGCTGGTCCAGCTGTGGTGCATAGAAAATGCTGTGTAACTAACGTTTACAAAAATCAGCTGTTGTAGACTTCATCGCCCTCTTCATATCTACTCTTTCTTCTCTGCTCTCTTCCACATGGGGGCTGCATGCAGTAAGAACTACATCAATAGACTGCCACACTTTCTAGCTTCTGTTTGGGTTCAGCAATGGGAAGCACTAGCAGGAACTTGGAGAAAGGGAAGAGAATGAGGCCAGGTTATTTGATACTCAGATTCCCTTCCTTGAGACCATGTTGGGTTAGCTCTATCCTCAGCTGGAAGGTTCCCTCATGGGGGCTTACCCTACTTGGCTCTCTCTCCTTCTGGCTTCTGGGAACACCTTTGCCCCCTCATTCCATCAAGCCTAGAAGTCATAACAGCCCCACTGTCCCAGCCCCAGGTAACTTCACCATCCCTTGGTTCCCTCTACTCCGCCTACCCACCATTTTTCAATTAGTCTGTTTATTAAATTCCCTACAAATTATCTTAATTTGGTGTGCTATCTGCTTCCTTCTGGGGCTCTGATCAACACATCAGCTACACAACTTTGTTCTATAATCTTCATCAAAATCCCTAGAAAACTGACAGATGAGGAGTTTCCATTGTGGCACAGCAGAAATGAATCTGACTAGGAGCCATGTGGTTGCGGGTTTGATCCCTGGCCTCGCTCAGCAGGTCAAGGATCTGGCACTGCCATGAGCTGTGGTGTCAGTTGCAGACATGGCTCAGATCTGGCGTGGCCGTGGCTGTGGCTTAGGCTGGTGGCTACACCTCCGATTAAACCCCTAGCCTGGGAACAACCATATGCTGTGGGTGTGGCCCTAAAAAGACAAAAAGACCGAAAAAAAAAAAAAAGAAAGAAAAAAGAAAAGAAAACTGACAGATGAGGTAGACATGAGTGGCAAGATGAAGGATCTTATTATTCAATATCTTTAAATCCTTAGAAGCTGGAATGATCTGATTCAGGGACATATGATCTCTTTCCTTGGAAGAGTCCAGGAGCCTCAATTTTACCCATGTCTAGTTACATCATTTCTCTTACCCCACCCTCTCTGTTATAGAAATTATTTTGCTGCCCATCTGGCTTTCTCATTACCACCTTGAATTCGCATCGGACTTTCTCATTACCACCTTGAGTCCCCATAAGTAGTAACTACTTCAGTAGCCTTCAAGAAGCTAAGACCTGCTGGGCAGTCCTCCCATGCCAGTTTAAACTGGGTTTCTGCTGAGGACATGGATTCTATGTTTAAAAACCATGGAAATGTGAGAAGCCACTGGATGGAAAAGAAGGTCAAGCCTAAGTAGAAGGGGGTCTCCCTTTTTGGATTGAGTCTATGCCCTTTTAGAAACTCCGGGCTTGTAGTATGGCACAAAGTGTGGTGTGGGCATTCTTCTGTGTTTATTTCATATGAAAATAGTTTTCTGTAGATAGTCACAGTGCATTGAACTGAGAAATCAGTCTTGGACACCACAGCGGAAGATGTCTTGGCTAAGGTACATGCTGGGCCCTCTTTCCACTGCCTATTTGCTTTGCTTATGGATAAACTCCTTGAGACAAGGGACAGTCTCAATTATCTTTGAGTTCTGAGGACGTAGAACCATACCTGCTACACAGTTGGGAATAAATATTTCATTGGATGAATGAGTGGGCGATCAAATGAACAACTGAATGAATATTCATGTAGTAAGTAAATGGAGACTAGGACCCTCCTGATTTTCTCCCTCTTTAGAAGCCAGGAGAGATGTTCCATTTTGCTGTATACTTCAAAGCCTTTCACTGTGTTTCATCAGAACAAATTACTTATCCGTATAAGCCTCCCATGCACATATTTTATCTGGTGCATAAGCAAGAAATCACTTTATTTATTGTAATTATTTAACAATTCACATGTGCTTTCAATGTCATTTCTCCACTAACCAAAAGAACTAGACATTTGTTACTTGATCAGACTAGGTAAATAGTATTGCCTGAAAATTTTTGAGGTGTTGGTTCTCACTCTTCTCCTAGCATAGCATCACCATCACTACCTCCAAAGCGGCTCTCTGAAAACAGGTAGATGGGGGTGAATCACAGGAAACCTGAATACCACTCACTGGCTTTAAAATATGTCTATACGTAAGTGGTTGAGTGTAATGAGGATCTCCATCCAAGATATAATGCACATGATTAACAATAAGAGGTCGCATGTATCCAGTGTTTTTAAAGTACCAGGCACTGTTCTAAGCTCCATATATGTTTAAAGCCATTTAAAATTTATAATAACCCTATTAGGTGGAGAGAAACCGAGGTGGGAGGTATTAAGTGAACATGCTAAGGAGTAGATGACAAACAAGCAAGCTTAGAATCCTTACCCTCTTGGCTCCCTGCACCGTCCCCAGAACAATCACCCTATACTGCATGGCTTGGAAAGAGCAGCAAGCCTTTGTTGTATCAATCCAGTGATCTCCAAACCCAGAGACGCACCTCCAGACACAGAGCTCCTAAATGGAGACCAGACAACTACGACTCTGAAAAGAATACTAATGCAGTCAGCTTAGAGGTCAGGCTTAACAAATATAATTTCCAAAAGCAATGAAAAATAAAGGCTTTTCAACTTAGGAAAATTCTCCTTGGCTCTAGGGCCCCAGTGTGGTAACTTGGGCCTCCAATGGGCTCATTTCTTCAGCACAAGACTGTTACATGACCTTTAAAGGCTGAGAATGTCACAGAATAGAGATCACATTTCCTGGGCAGTTGAGCACCCATGGCGACCCTCAAAAGACATGCCAGCTGAGTTCACACAGGGAGCAGTTTGGAAGGCTGGGGCCATGCTGCGATGGCATTTCAATGAATAGCCTCCCCAGAAAGTCTCAAAAAAATAAAAGATAGATTAAGAGCCAAAATGCAGTCTCTCTTCTTCCCTGAATGTCTCCTCCCTGTGTCCTCTCTTCTTCTTACAAGGATACCAGTTAAAGGATTTAGGACCCTTCCTAACCCAGTATGACTTCATTTAACTCAACAAATTAGATCTGCAAAGATCCCCTGTCCAAATAAGGTCACATTCTGAGGTTCCAGGGGAACATTATATTTTAGAGGGACCCTATTATCCCACTACAAGCATCATAATAGCTACCCTTTGTTTTCTACAGACAAAAAAAGGAGAGGTTTGGATCTGAATCTTGTATCGGAAACTCAATACGAATGTATGTCTCATCTTCTTATATGAGAGTGTAACGTGGAGCATGTTGTGGTATCTTTTGAACTATCGGTTGTCCATGAGATAAAAAATAGAAAGTAACTCTGTATGCAAAAATAGAAATTGTCATGTTTGTCTTTTGGTTTCTAGCAAAATCATGGGTTCAATGGGCAGCTCAGTAGTCACCTAATATTCCTCAAATGAAACTGTTGACTATGCTGAGAATAAATGCAGCACCAGCTAAAGGTCCAATGAAATACACCTGGGGCATCTAGATTCAGCACTTTGATGATCCATGGCTCTAATTTTTCTCTCCTGAGAGTGAGGATATGATTGCATGCTGCTTGGTTTGGTTTTCCAAAGAACACCTTTAGACTCTTTATATACTCATAATGGCAGGTGACTTGGTTGATTTCTGTAGGTAGTCTATTTACACAATTAAACTAGACTATCATTGAGTCAAAGGCTCATCTAATTAGCTGGCATAATAAATCAAGCACAAGTAATTTGGTTGTCCTCAATGCCACAGCACTTTTTTAAGGTCACTGCCAAGGTGTGTGTAATTAGCAGCTTGTCTCCCTGAAGGAATAGTCTGGCCAGACTAAATTGTTCCATGGTGGGAGAAGTAATTTGGCAACAACCTGCTGTGCAGTTATAATAAACAGCCTCACTGTTATCTTCCATTTTTTTTTGCTGCCTAAATGATTTTCTCTCTCTCTTTTGGTTCTTAAATCAGTTCTTTGATTCAAAGAAATTTGCCTTTTCATCCCATTTGCTTTAGTTACATATTTGAAGCATCCATCAACACTGTATCTTTTTTCCATTTTAAAAAATTTGATTGTAGTTCATTTGCAATGTTGTGCTAATTTCTCCTGTACAGCAAAATGACTCGGTTATACATACACACATAACCGTTATTTTCAGATTATGTTCCCATATAGCTTATCACAGAATATTAAGTAGAATCCCCTGGGCTATACAGCAGATCCTTGTCGACCATCCATTCCATATACTGTAGTAAACACTATATTTTATTTGTTATATTCACTTGTTTGTTTTATTTTGTAGATTCCACAGGTAAGTGATATCATACAGTATTTTATATATAACAAACTGGTGGTTACTGGTGAGGAGAGGGGAGAGAGAAGGGCGATAAAGGGGTAAGAGATTAAGAGGTACAAACTATTAAGTATAAAATAAGCTATAAGCATCCAGCATGAGACCACAACAAACATTTTACGATAACTGCAAATGGAATACAACTTTAAAAACTGTGAATCACTATATTGTATACCTGTAATTTATAAATATTATTTATTAACTATACTTCAACAAAAGCAAACACTGTATCTTCAAGAGTTTTGTTTTTTGTTTGTTTGTTTTTTCCTTTTGCCTTTTCTAGGGCCACTCCCACGGCATATGGAGGTTTCCAGGCTAGGGGTCTAATCGGAGCTGTAGCCACCGGCCTACACCACAGCCACAGCAATGCGGGATCTGAGCCACGTTTGCAACCTACACCACAGCTCATGGCAACGCTGGATCCTTAACCCACTGAGCGAGGTCAGGGATCGAACCCGCAACCTCATGGTTCCTAGTTGGATTTGTTAACCACTGAGCCACAACAGGAACTCCCAAGCATTTTTAAAATACAACAGGGACCTGCTGTTTAGCATGAAGAACTCTACCCAATAGTCTGTGATAATCTACATGGGAAAGAATCTTTAAAAAAGAATGAACGTGTGCAAGTGTGTAACTGCATCACTTTGTTGTACAGCAAAATTATCACAACTTTGTAAATCAACTATACTTCAATAAAACTTTTTTTTAAAAGAACTGTTTAGTAATCTCATGCTTATTTTATTTTTCTACCATGAGAATATATAAAGACTCTCTCTTTTATGTACAAGCTGGTTTCTGGAGAAAGTGAATTTAAATCCAACATCGATCTAGTAGTCCATGAAACATCTTGCCTTAAATATGCCATTCCATAGCATCGTTTCTCTAATTCTCCTCCAACTGACTGTCCCCTCACCTCTATTTTATAATCTCCCTCTGGCTCCTGGTCTTCTTTTCTCCTTTTACCAGGTTCCATCCTCAGGCTTCTCACAGTCTCTCTATGTCTGCCTGCCCTTAGGGACATTTTCCAATCCCAGGGAACAGCCAGTGATTCACTGATGACTCACAAATCAACTCTAAGACTTGACATCTCTTCTGTGAAATGAATCCATCTTCCCATCGTATACAAGAAACAGCCCACATACAAAGAAGAGCTAAACCGGTCAGGTGATGAAACATAATTCATGGGAAACATTTACTAAAAGTACTCAAGCAAAGGAGTAATTCTTTGTGGTTGAAATTATCAGAAAGGGTCAAAGCAAGAAGAGGTGTTGAGGTAGGCTTAATGCACTGATGCGATTTTTTTTGCAGGTAGAACAGAGGAAAGGACATTTCAGGCCTTGGAAATGGCATAAACAGTGCAAGAGAGCAGAAACGAGAGTGAGCCTATGCCAATTAGTAAGGAGACCATCCCGGCTGGCACAGACAGCTCGTGTTATGAGTCAGGAGGTAAAACTGGAGGGATAAAAAAGATGGGATGATACAGAGAATTGAATGCCCGGGTGAAGGGTTTGAATGTCATCTGCAGAAGGTTCTGGAAATGCCGGTGTGGAACGGTGAATGTGTCATGTCAGGTAGATCAGCCTGGTGGTTAGGTGTGAGATGAACTGGGCTGAGAGAAACTAGTTAGGGGGCAGTGGTGGCAATTAAGGCATGAAATGAGGAAGATGTGGTGGGATGAAGAAAAAATAAACATGAGATAATTCCAAGGGAGAATCAACAGGACTTCCTGACAGATTTAATGTAGGGGATTTACAAGCAGGAGAAAAGATGGAAGTGTGATGAAGAGGAAAGTGCAAAAATCAGAAGAAATTCATTACCAGCCCCGTCACTGAATAGCTATTTGAGCTTGAATAAATGTCTTCACCTTCCTGAGTGTCCATAAAATGAAGGAATTAAACTGGACAACTTCTAAGATTTCTTTCCACCCCTACTTTAAAGTTCGGTGGTGCCCAAGAGCAGGTAGAGATTTATCATGGCCTTTTCTGCACCTGTGCTCACTTAACTGTAAACTGTCTGTAGTATTTTTCCCATCGGGGTATGAAGAAGATTTGTTAACTTTGCAATGAAGCACCAGGTTAGTGATCTATTTCAAAATCATATCCATAAACATCTTCCTTTGCCCTCTATTCATCTTTTATTCAGCAACTCTGGCATTTTCTGGTGAGTTACAGGAGGACGAAAGAGGTGTATATTCTCCAAATGTGTGTTTGAAGATTAATCTGCTTTGCAAGCAAATTCTTAAAAATCAATCTTCGGGATTCCTGTGTGTATCAAAAGTGGCTAAGGAATAATGATTAAAATATTTTAACTGACAGAATTTAAATCCTCAAACATGGGGTGTTCTTAAGAGGCTACACGCATGGTCCAAGGTCTATATCATGACTGAAGACTCTTGCATCCTGACCTTTGAAAACTGTCTCCTCAATGGCTCACCACAAAGAGAAGAAGGGCAGGAAGCCTCTCCCTTTCATCCCTCTATATGTCACTGTGAGAAGGAAAAGAAGTGAAACCCCAGCCTCTGCTCATTTTCTTTGTAAGGAAGTTTGGGTCACCTTGGAAAGAGGCTGTATTAGTCTTCTATTGCTTCTGTAATGAATTACCACGAATGCGGAGGCTTAAGACAATGCATTATACTTTTGTGTTCTATAGGTCAGAAGACTGAAACAGGTCTTCTGGGCTAAAATCAGGAGTTGAATTTGCATATGCTCACTGAGTTATATGGAAAGACTGGCCAACGGGGACCTGCTGTATAGCACAGAGAACTCTACCCAGTATTCTGTGATAATCTATGTGGGAAAAGAATCTGAAAGAGAAGGGCTATGTATATAGGTATGACTGAGTCACTTTGTTGTATAGCAGAAATTATTACAAACTTGTAAATCAAGTATACTTCAGTAAAACTTAAGAAAAAACCATTTTTTAAAAAAGTGTTGGCCGGGCTGCTTCCCCTTCTGGAAGCTCGAAGAAAGATTCCATTTCCTTGCCATTCCAGCTTCAGAAGATGGCCTCCTTGCTCCATCTTCAAAGCCAGCATCACTGCCTCTCTCCGTGGTCTCTTTCCTAGTAATAACACCCTCTGATCACAGCTGGGTAAGGTTTTCTACTTTTAGGGACCTATGGGATTAGATTGGGCTCACCTGAGAAATCCAGAATCATCTCCCCAACTCAATCTAATTTAATCTTCCCCCTTAATTTAATCACATGTACCAAATCCTGTTCCCATGTAAGGTAAAATGTTTTCAGGTTCCAAGACTAGGAAGTGGACATCTGCCAACTACAAAGGCATAAGTACGCAGTGAAATGACTTAATAACAGATCGCTAAGAACTTCAATCACAGACTGACATATTTGCCAACTGTGATCATCTGTGTCATCAACACCGTAAGTCACCCTGGTCCGTGGGAATTAAGAAAAGCTACAAGCCACTGATGCTTTGCATTTTCTGTTTGTTTTCTAAAAAGAGCCAAAGGTTTTTCAAATACACTCTTATATGTTTCCGTGGATTTTTTCTGTTTATTGAGATATAACTGACATACAGCACTGTACCAATTTAAAGCATACATCATAGTAACTTGAGTTACATACATCACGAAATGATTACCACAATAAGTTTAGTAATCTTATTTAACATCTGTCTTGTTTAACATCTGGAAGACAGGGCTTATTCAGAGGAAATTGCTATGATTAGTGAGAAATCCTTGGTAAAGAAAAATGTATTATTTTCCTCTTTAGAATTCCCAGCACATTTTTTCTTTGACTTATTTCGTACCCTGTTCTGAAACTCTTGGAAATTTTAAAATTATATTTCAATATCCTGGTTCAAACAAAATCTCAAAATGACATCCCTAATCTTCTCAACAAATGAATAAACTAGAAAAAAAACTATTTTATTTTTTTATTTTTATTATTTTTTTTGCCTTTTTTTTTTTTTTGTCTTTTCTAGGGCCGCTCCCGTGGCATATGGAGGTTCCCAGGCTAGGAGTCTAATCGGAGCTGTAGCTGCCAGCCTATGCAAGAGCCACAGCAACCCGGGATCTGAGCCGAGTCTGAGACCTACACCACAGCTCATAGCAACGCCAGATCCTTAACCCACTGAGCAAGGCCAGGGATCAAACCCGCAACCTCATGGTTCCTAGTCAGATAGGTTAACCACTGAGCCATGATGGAAACTCCCAGAAAAAAAGCTATTTTAAAGAAGTATTTTTATAGATTACTGGGCAATATATCAAATAGTCTCTGAAAACATTATCCTGAAACAGAGGCTGAACTTTTGCCACATCCGGTAAGTTGGGTGTTTGGGGATGGATCAGAAAGGGAACTTTGGGAAATGTGGGTCTTAGGAGGTCTGTGAGGAAAGAGGGGCTACATCTAATATTTTCTTCTGACTCCTAAAGTTCGGCAGTTTACCAAAGCTATCATGTTACCTTACCATTGCCTTCGCTTTTCAATAGTTTTCAACTTGTAAAATGGTGTGGAATTATATGTAGTTTTATTTGTTTCCATTTATAACTTGATTGCCTATATTTTCTCTGCAATTATAAATAAAACTGTTCGGTAAAGCATTTGAATTACTTCAGGTACTGATTTCTGCTAAATGCCTAAAAACGGTGAGTACAGAGTTTTGAAAACATGTTCTGTTCAAACTAATCATCTGCACTTAACTCATATTAAGATTACTAGTGGGATATGTGAAGCATTAGCTTTTCACCTTCTACCATAAACTTTGCATTTGCCTTTCCTTTATATTCAGTAACTGTTTTGTAAAGTTGGATAAATATTCACAAGGTGGTAGAGATAAGAGATTGCTCAGAAGAAGGATGTCTCAAATTCAACCTCTTTACGTTCTTGAAATATCAGCAAATCTGTTGCCCACTGGAAGACATTGAGGGAGAAACAGATTTGTTTTGTTTATATACTGTGGAAAGTCTAAGCACTTCACCTGTTCCATGAGATGTGTTAAACAACAGCAAATAAACTGAGTTCTTTCTGCAGAAGCTTGAGCTCAACGGGGATGTAACTACAAGAAGGTGATCAGGACTAAAACAGGGGACAGAATGATTGAGGCTCTGAACTGATCTTGTGTTAAGTGTTGATAGATAGGGAACCCAAGCTGACATCTGCTTGAGACAATAAGGCAAACTATGTCTCTGGCTAGCTGCTCACTGCCTTGCAATCACGTTTTCAATTCTGAGTACTTCTTAAGTCAAAATATATTAATCATATAAAAGCAAAATACAGAATTATGTATTCACCTATCTTTCCCAAGAAAAGAACATCATAAAAATATTCTGTATATAGGAAATGCCCTTACAAGTTTGCCCCTTTCTTACCGATATAATATTAATCTCAGCTACTAAGGTTGGGGAATCATAAGTAGAACTTTCCAAATCTCTCACATGGTTCCACACACCACCTAGAGCTGATTCTGATCATGCTTCTATCCCATCTCTCATTTCTGCATGAAATGCCCCGCAGCAGGCTTCCTCCATCCCGCTGCAGTTTGTTTCCCTCTGACTCATTCCTATGTTCCATACGACCTGACATCCACGTTCATCATTCTTCTGATACTGTCTCTCCGCAGCAATGGCACCCTCTGCATCAAATCACCAAGGGTCTTCTCTCTCACTTCCTTTTAAACCTTTCTCACCTAATCAGTTGACCGTAATATTTTTCTTAATCTTCTGACGAGGGTAGCTATCTTACACTCGTAGTACTTACAATGGCTTTTTATGGCTTTGAAAAAAAGGTTTTATATGTTTTTTCTTTGGTTACTTCTTTCCCCCCCCTCTATTAGTGTTTCAAAACCCCTAACTGACCAAACCCAACTTTTGATTATCTCATTCATTACATCTTTTTATGTGTTTTACCTATATGTAAGTGGCCCCAACCATATTTTATCCAATGATTTTCATAAAATACACCCTGGGACTTCCCTCTGTAGTGCATTGGGTTAATGATCAGCATTGTCTCTGTGGTGGCACAGGTTTGATCCCTGGCCCCGGTACAGTGGGTTAAGGATCCAGTGTTGCCACAGCTGTGGTGTAGGTTGCAGCTGTGGCTTGGATTTGATCCCTGGCCAGGAACTTTCAAATGCTGTGGGGTTGGCCAAAAAAAAAAAAAAATTATATATATATATATATATACACACCCTGGATTTTTATGTTCTATTTTGATCACCCCTAAAAAAGTTTTCTGGAATAATTTATCGTGCTTTTAAATCCTCTGTACATGGATAATTCAAGGCTTATTTTAGAAACTGATATTCTAAATGTAATACATTTATTAAAGAGTACAACTTTTTCACCTGTTCCACGAGATATGTTACAGGGCAGCACATAAGCCCTGTAAAGCCACTTAAGCTATTTCAGCAGAAGCTTGAGTATGAAGAGTGATTTGACCACAGCAAGATGAACAGGAGTAACATAGGGGAGAGAATAAATGAGGATTTGAGCTGGTCTTATGATATACAAATATAGACCACATATTTTACATAAAAATACACATACATAAATACTTTTTAAAGTTATCTGGACGACATCTTTCTAGAAAGAATGAATGGTAAATTATAAGAGCATTTTAAGAGCAGAGGGTTTGAAGGAAATAATGTTTTCATGGCTTTTATTTTATTTTATTTATTTTTTTTTGTCTTTTCAGGGCTGCACCTGCAGCATATGGAGATTCCCAGGCTAGGGATCATATCAGAGCTGTTGCTGCCATCCTGCACCACAGCCATAGCAACATGGGATCCTTAACCCACTGAGCGAGGCCAGGGCTCAAACCCGCATCCTCCTAGATCCTAGTCGAGTTTTTACTGCTGAGCCACAACAGTTTTATTCTTTTTAATTCAGTTTAGGCCATATATTTCTTAGCTAATCATTTGGTGCAGGATAATACACCAGGTAGTACAAGGGATTAAAAATAAATGCAAAATATTTTCTGCCTACAATACTTCTGTAAGTTCCACAATTTCTTTTTCTGAGGAGGAGAAACTTCATTGGGTTGGGTCGAGGTGGTTGTCAGAAAGTTTCATAAAGCACATGACACCGCCGTATTTCTTTTCTCTTGGACAGTACCTAGTACAGCCTGAAGACCATAAAATACCAGGTAGATGGGTAGTTGGGTGGGGTAGGGGGTATGAAACAGCCAAAGAGTATTTGAACCAGACTGTAACAGAAGGGAGGCAATTCAGCATTCAAAGGCTGTAGGAGAAAGACATTTTAAGTGGAGAAAAAAGCATGAGCAGAGACTAAGGTGGAAAATAGAGGGAGGTGGTTAGGGCAGAACAAATCGCTCCGTTTGGCTGAGTATCAGGAATGTGAGAAGAAAAAGGGAAGTAAATGTAACAAGGGAATTAAGGATCTCAAAGATGAAATCCCAGGGTTGATCATCATCGGGTATAAATCCGAATAGTGGTCCCAGCTGTTAAAACACCGAAATCTTTCATCTTAGTTGAGAAATACTACAGTAGTAACCACAGTAAGCAATATCAAGTGAAAATGAAAATTCGAACATGATTTCATTAGTTCAAGCTAATAGCTGAAGGCTGTTACAACCACCATTTTTTTTTTTTTTTTTTTTGTCTTTTTGCCTTTTCTAGGGCCGCTTCTGCAGCATATGGAGGTTCCCAGGCTAGGGGTCTAATAGGAGCTGTAGCTGCCAGCCTATGCCACAGCCATAGCAACTTGGGATCCAAGCCGCATCTGCAACCTACACCACAGCTCACAGCAACGCCAGATCCTTAACCCACTGAGCGAGGCCAGGGATCGAACCTGCAACCTCATGGTTCCTAGTTGGATTCATTAACCACTGAGCCACGATGGGAACTCCCCACAACCACCATTCGTAAATAGGCTTTGCATCATGGCAATGTCTGAGAATATCCTAAACACTGTCTACTTGTCCAGCCAAGGTCATGCAGCCTCCATAAGCCTAGCCTCCATGAGACCATGCTCTATAAGAATAGCCAGTTTACCATCATCCATCTTTCTTTCTTTCTTTCTTTTTTTGGTTTTAGGGCCACACTCGGGGCATATGGAAATTCCTAGGCTAGGGGTCAAATTAGAACCACAGCCACAGCAACGTGGGATCCGAGCTGTGTCTGTGACCTACACCACAGCTCATAGCAATGCTGGATCCTTAACCCACTAAGTAAAGCCAGGGATCGAACCCACATCCTCATGGGTCTTAGTTGGGTTCATTAACTGCTAAGCCGCAAAGGGAACTCCCCATAGTCTTCTATTACACTGTTGCTGCTGCTTTAAAACAGGTTATTTTTCTCTGGGTTATTATCAGTCATGTAGGTAGTAAACAAGCACTTTCTAATTCTTGCATAGATCATATGTGTGTTTGAAAAGTTACAAATTTACTAAAATGAACATTTTTTTAAAACAAACCTTTAGAGGAGTTCCTGTCGTGGTGCTACAGAAACAAATCCAACTAGGAACAATGAGGTTGCAGGTTCCATCCCTGGCCTTGCTCAGTGGGTTAAGGATCTGGCGTTGCCGTGAGCTGTGGTGTAGTTTGCAGATGTGGCTCAGATCTGGCATGGCTGTGGCTCTGGCGTAGGCTGGTGGCAACAGCTCCAATTAGACTCCTAGCCTGGGAACCTCCATATGCCGTGGGTGCAGCCCGGGGGGGAAACAAACAAACAACCAAAAAAAACCCACACCTTTAGGATGAAGAGGCAACATATTTTAGATAAGTTTATAAGTTTATGAACTTTTCCTAAAATATTATCTGCATGCTCTTCTGAATGTTTAGATGTGACTTTGTGAAAGGGGACGGTACCTCTTCTGCTCCCAAGGAAAAGTCTCACTGAAATCACTGGCCAGGCTGATACTAGCTTCTGACCGCATACCAGCAGGGTTTTTTTCCTGTCCCATAATGTCCCATAATGTTTCCTTTAAAATTCTGAGGGAGGAGTTTCTGACTAGCATCCATGAGGATGCAGGTTCGATCCCTAGACTTGCTCAGTGGGTCAAGGATCCTGTGTTGCTGTGAGCTGTGAGGTAGGTCACAGACTCAGCTTGGATCTGGTGTTGTGCCTGGGGCTTAGGGCAGCAGCTGTAGCTCTGGATTCGACCCCTAGCCTGGGAACCTCCTTATGCTGCAGCTGCTGTCCTTAAAATACAAAATAAAAATAATAATAAATAATAATTAAATAAGTAAAATTCTGAAGGAAAAGTTAAAATGATGACCCCGCATAAGGTATTTGTTTGAAAAGCAAATTCCACCTACTAGAAGCTTTGTTTTCCTAAAGACTTTATGTTTGGTACAAATATTGATGCAATAAAATATAAACTCCATGGGGTTGCTCCTTGTCTATCTTATTCACCACTTATCCTAAAGGCCAGAACATGCCCGGGTACCTAAGAGTAAGTAGTTCAATGCATTATATGATGAATGAACAAATGAAAAATTTAATAAATTAATCCAAGGGGGAAAGAGGAACATTGAGTTATTGAAAAGAGGAAGCTTGAGAGATGGGGTCATGAAATTTCAATCACTCTACAAATGAGATGTATTATAAATATTGATTTTCTTTTCTTGTTCTTTTCTCCCCTATACTTATTTGGATATTTACTTTCCACCTCTGCAGGAGAAGTAGCAGGAAAAAAATGAGCCAAATATAAAATGTGAATTATAACTTGGAGCAAGACAAAATTTAAATCACTGTTTTCAAACTGAGGTCATGACCAATGGTTGGTCATGAAACTCAATTTAGTGAGTTATCACCATCACTGGTTAAAAAGGAACAGAAACAAATAGACAATATCAGAATTACAGAGTCAGCATTTTGGATGAAATGTATTATAGTTGTGTGTGTATGGGCCCAAGTAAGCCTGTGTTTGTGTGTGTGTGTCTGTGTGTTGGCTCTTAGTGTAAAATCAATTTCCTACTATGGAATCGCCAGAAGAATTGAAAAGACAGTGATTTAAACAGTCCATTTGGCTTGTTTTAGTCTCTCTTGGATGAAAATGCCCATCACTTTCTTCTCTTGCCTCTGTGCTTCTCGCTATGGTGGGTGGGGTGTGAGGTGCAGAGGGCACACGTGAACATGGGAGCCCAGGCTTGGTTGTGGGTGGACGAAGGGGGGATCTAGTGGAACTTGAATGATCCCTTCTCTCTCAACCACAACTGCCTCTCAAGCGTATTGCCTCCAAAACATTCTAAGAATGTGAATGTTACCCCATTTTCCTTCTTTGTATTCCCTGCAAAAAAAGGTGAATCTCCTTCATTTTCCCCTCTCTCTGTCCTAGGAGGAAGCACTTGAAAGCACTTTATTAGTTTTCTAAATGTTATCCTGTCAACATGTAGTAGAATAAGAGGGGCAGGATTTCTTCAGGAGAACTTGAGAAGAAAGGTGCCCATCACCAGACAGACAGAGTTCCCTGCCCTGCCCTGGGGTCGGGGTCACTGTGGATGGGGGAGGGGGGCTTGTAGAGAGGACCAGTAGCCCAGAACATATCCAGGAAGCATAGGAGGAGCCACTTCAAAGTATACAGACCACCCTGTAGCTGAGATATTCTGCAAGGAGAGGAGGGGAGAGAACAAACTAAAATGATTCCAATGTCCGTCCCTCTTCCACCCTCTCCACTATCATTTGAGAGCAAAATAATTTCTAGTTCCTATTTAAGTCCCTATCCCGGCTTCTCTACTAGGAAGAGACAATTTCCATAGTAAATTCATGAATAAAAATCAGTTTTAATTTCATTATGTGAATTTTTTTAAGGATCTAACCATGTCTGCAGAGCTGGGAGGCCATATTTGAAAGTTAAGAGAGCCAGCAATAAACTTGAAGATTTTCCTGTCCTCAAAGAGACTGAATACACAAATGGACAATGGGCAGATTGCATATAAAAACAGAACTCTGACCCACAGCCTGCAGCACCCTTCACAGGAAAACAACCCCTTATCTACAGTACTCAACACAAGGAGCCAGCCTGCAAGAAGCCAGACTTGAAAGAAATCAGACTGCTATCTCTAGTAACAATCCAGGATGCTAAAGGATAACTTCTGTAACCACTGGCCCCAAATGGCCAGGATCTGGTTAATTACTAACAAGTCCCCTAATTTCTGTCCATATTTCCAATTTAGGACCAACCAGAGAAAGCCAAATATGCATGCTTAACTGATCACATCCAATGCCCTACTTCTAGTTAGCTTGACTATGGCCTCCCCAGGCCAACAGCCTTCCAGTCAGGGTACACCTGAAGCCATCCCTCTTTCCTACTGTAAAGCTTCCCACCCCTTTGTCTGCTTTGGAGGCTGCCAAAACACAGGTGACAGTGGTTGGCCCCATGGTAGAACAAGCTCTGATTAAATAGCTTTTGTTTTTCCCATTGGTTGATCGTCTCTTATTTTCACACTTCAGTCCACAAGCTTTTAATTATTGCTATATCATTAGTGATTTTCTTCTCTGTCTCTTATGATTTACTCTTGAGAGGTATTTGGCTTTGTATTTGAATTTAACACTATTTCATTAAGTGGGTTAGAATAGGTCTTAATTATTCATCTGTTTTTTCTGTAAGATCCTTGGGTAGCATGCCGAGGTCATCACAGAAGAGAAGCATTTCCTTGCAGTTGAACTCCCATGGAGAAATAGGTTGGCTGTGTATCATTTTGCAATCAGTTTATAAATAGCCTACCTTTTGGTCCTTTGTACAACCCAGATTATAGCTTAAAACTGCTACCCAATGAAACCTTATGACAGAGCTCGCTATTGTTTTATTTTGCTTTGATGCATTACCCTTCTAGAATAGTCTACTTGGCTCTCTCATGAACAGTCCTACATATAGATTAACTTATAAAGTTGACATATTTAGATATAAGTATTATTTAGGTTAGCATATAATATTTACTTTTTAAAAGCATGCTGGACTTGGGAAAAAAATGATACATTTGTATAGGCAGAAAATTATAATTCCGGGCTGCTAATGTTGTAGAATTCAACTGAAATATTGAAATTAAAAGGTCCTTTTATCTTACAGTTAAAGCCTTTTAGACTCACACTTGAATAAATGTGTCGCATTTGAAAATGACCAAGGTTATTATTACTTTCTCCTCCTTGGAATGGAATTTCTTATCTTTATTTTTAGATACCTCTTATGCGTTGAATTTCGGGGATATTAAAAGTTGCAAGAGTTTCTGAATCAAAGGATTAATGTACTCAGTAAAGTTTTCAAGGACAATAAGATCAGGAAAGATGAAAAGAATTAGAAATCACTTTGTGACAAATACCATATGATATCACTGCTATGTGGAATTTAAAATATGACACAAATGAAAAACAGAAACAGACTCACAGACAGAGAACAGATTTGTGGTTGCCAAGGGGGAAAGGGCATGGGAGAGGGATGGACTTGGAGTTTGGGGTTAGTAAATGAAAATTATTACATATGGAAGGGATAAACAAGGTCCTACTGTATAGCACAGGGAACTATACTCAATATCCTGAGATAAATAATAATGGAATAGAATATTTTTAAAAGAATGTACGTATATGTATAATGGAGACACTTTGCTGAACAGCAGAAATTTACTGTAAATCAGCTCTGTTTCAAAAAATTACTCTCTTAAATAAAGAAAAAAGAAACAACTAAATATGAGATAATATCACCCAAAAGCAGTCAGTCAGTTACACCAGACCCACTGCAGGCAGAGGCCCAAAACAATGTGCTGTCGTGGATTCCCCTTCCTCTACTGCAAGGATTTCATCATCTAATGGAAGAAATAGGGCAAATAATTGAAAAAAAACTAAGGAAAGAAAAGAGAACATTATAAGCCTGAATTAAAAGAACTCAATGAAAGGACTATAAAACCAACTAGCACCCAGATCAATGGCAATGAAACATCTATCACATAGCATCACTGCAAGAACAATAGCCTGAAAAAAATTTTTAATTGCATGTAGCTCAGCCCCTATCTTGGCTTAATTAGAGAGAGAGGAAAGAAACAGTAAAAAGGCTGACAATGTTTAACCTTGAGCAATGTAAAAATACTTTAACTCACTGGCACCTTGGAGATATGTCATTAGCCTACACTGACGGCATTATAAGAAATAGCCCTGCATTGCTATAAACATGCTGTTGAGGACATCATTCCCAGAATTATTGAATGTCCTCTTTGTGTAGACCCATGGGAGAAATTCCTCTTGGTTCTTAACACCAGGAATAGTTGTGCTGCTCCTGAACAACTGGCACTCCCGATCCTGTGGACACTAAGTGTTATAATTGATTGAGTCTCTCCTAGGTTGGCACCAAAAGGCTTAGATCCAAATTTACAGCCTTCCTCTGGCCAGTGGACAGAATCGTACACCATGTGTCTTGCATATCAAATTCATCTTATTTTTCCACCCTTAATTATTCAGTCCTGATTTACTCCCCCACTTATTTATTCATTTTGGTTTACCTTGCCATAGCATGTATCTTACAAATGACCTTAAATTCTATCTAGAATGTGGTGGTGTCTAAATGACCATGGAGGGAACTGAATACAATCAATTAAAGTGGAATCGATACTTACTTGCCACCGTTCCAAAGTCTTGTGCTGTAAACATCTTGTTCTCCTTTCTAGAAAACCCTTCTATGAAGAAATACTCATGATCTCAGATCCAGCTGAAAAGCTGAATCCTCTGTGGAGACTTTGCTCACCACCGCACCCTTGAGGAAGAGGTGACAGCGTGTTCTTTTTCATCACACTGAATTATGAATTTCTTGACGTGTCTTCCTGCCTCAAAATTACCCTTCTTGATGGGAGAGACCCTGTTGTATTGATCTCTATAGCCCCAGGGCCAAGTATCATCGGTATATGTTGGAAGAAAGAAAAAGAGGAAGAGAGGGAAGAAGGAGAAAGGGAAGGAGGGAGGGAGAGAGGAAAAAGATATTGAACAAGTAGAGAGAAAATCATTCCGCTCAAAAGAGAGGCCTATTTGGATGTGGCTCTAGTACTATTTATGATCAGAAAAGGGAAAACAACCTCTATAAAAAGATTTTTTTTCCCTGCTTTGTTTTTTGTTTTTTTTTTTTTTCCAACCAATCAGTCGGTTGTCCCTTGCTTGCTCTCCGTGATGCTCTCTAACATCTACCAACAATCTGTGACAAGTGGACCTATCCTGGAAAGCCATGTAAAATATGACACGAGAAGTGCTTTGCAGCAGGAGAGCCCTACAGCTTCACAGAGGAGAGGAGATAACTGCTTCTCTCATTTCCGTCTGGTTCAAAGGGCCCAGCCAGCGAGCTGCGCCTCAGGATGACGGCTGGGCTCCACAAGGCTCCCGTTTCACCTTCTCTGCCCCAGCGTTGTGACAAGTACCACAGTCTCGCCTGATGCTTTGTGATCCACAAAACGGTGCCTGAAAAAATGAGGATGTGGGCTGGGAACAAAGGCACCTCCGGTTGGAGGCCTGATGATCCGTACTCAGAAATTCTCATTTTACCTGAGACCTTCAGGAGTCTCCTCAGACTTCTGAGAAGACAAGTGGCTTAATTAAAAGCCAAGTCTTGATAAGGATGCTTCCGTGTGGGAAGATCAACTGGAGCCGGAGAGGCTGAGGAGGAGGCGGACACAGATAATCACGGCTCTCCAGGCAGAGACCTCACCTCTGAGTTAAGTCTGGAAGAATCCCTTCAACAGATGGAGTTTGTGTTGAATGGCGGTTTGTTGCCTGAGGTCAGGAAGACGTTTCTCTTTTCCAAATTAGGTAAACTGTGACAGTGGGGGCTTATTTTGAAACAATTCCAGAAAGTTTCTTCATGAAATGTAAAAGACAGCTCATCTCAACTTCAGAACCATCCTTAGGAGCCACAAAGTAGCACCAGTGAGAAAGGCAGAGGATTTGGGGAGGGCAATCGAGGGTAATAGCCCAGGGAGCAGCCAGCAGGACAATTTGGAAGTGGATCATTTTCCCCTCTCTCTCTCTCTTTTTTTTTTCTCCTCACCCTGCTCTTAGCTCCTATGGAAAATATGCTCTCAGACATGAAGGCTTAGATTTCCTTCATTTTTATCTCTGCCTGTACTGTCCTTGTGCCTGTCCTTCTGTGGTAAACAGAATTCTGAGATATTCCTTGAAGATTCATCCCCTGAGGTATCCACCTCTTTGTGACTCCTTAAATGTGAGCAGAGTGGTAAATATAAAAAATATAACTCCCATGATTGGATTTCATTACATGGGAAAAAATGAGGGTCCAGAAAAAAGTTGGCTTTGAGTTTGTGGACAAAGCAATTATCCTAGAGGGGCCTGACCTGTAGGTGAGCCCCGCAAAGGGACTGGGCTCTTTCTCAAGAGGCAGTTTGGAAGGGAAAGAATTCACCTGCTGGCTTTGGAGAAACAAAGTGCCACGTTTTGGAGAGGGTCACAGAGCAGAAATCACAGGCTGCCTCTAGCAACTGAGAAGAGCCCCCCCCACCCCACCCCACCCACGCTGACAGCCAGCAAGGCGAGAGACCTTATTCCTATAACCACAATTTGTATTCTGCCAACAACCCAACTGCACGAGCTGGGAAGAAGACTCCAAGCCTCAGATGAGAACACGACCAAGCTGACACCTTGATTTCAGCCTGGTAAGCCTGTAGGTGGAGAACCTCGCCATGGCATCCTCAGCTTTAGACCTGAAGCACCAGGACATAATAAATAGGCGCTGCTTTAAACCATTCGGTTTATGATCACTACTATATAGTGATATAAAAGTCATGCACATTTTGCAGACCATCCTCTGTGTTCTTTCACTGGGTAACTGCTATGTATCCTCAGATTCTGCGGGCCAGTCACCTCGTCCATCAGCCAGGCTCTCGTCCTCTCCTCCCATGACCCCCAACCCTTCTCCAGTCAGACCAGGCCAAGTGCCTCTCCTTTGTTCTAAGCAGTGGTTCTTAAAGTAACCCCCCCACCCCTGATTTTACAGAGGTCTACAAGGACAAAAGTATTTTCATATCAATGCTATGACAACATTGCTTTTTTTCACCGTGTTGACATTTGCACCCATGATCCAAAGCAATGGTGGATAACACCACTGGAAGCCGGCATGAATTAAGGTAGTGGCAAAAGCATGTCCTGGCAGTGGCTGTATTCCATGTACTCACCATGGAAAATATTCATTTTATTCAACCTCAGCTCTCAAATACAGTCTTTTAAATTCTGGGTGACAAAGTGGGATGTGCACAGAAAGCCCTCCGGCTGCATACAGAAGTTTGAGAGTTGTCTTAAAGATCAGCACCATGTCTGAGTGGCAAGCTGAACCAGTAAGTTTTTTCACAGAACAAGTTTTTTATTTGAAAGGAAAATTGAAAAACTATGGTTATTTGGACTTGGATACTGGCAGACATTTCCTCGAAAATGAACAAAGGAAGACTGTCACTACCAGGAAAACAATTGGCAGTATTTGTTGCCAATGATAAGTTTAATCTTTCAAGCAAAAGTTAGAATTTTGATAAGCAGGTATATTTCGCTGTGAATTTGATGACTTTCCAATCATTACAAACATTTCTAATCAGTGACTGGAATATATCACTGATAATATTAATGATTTGTTTTAAATATTATATAATAAAATGTATCAATGTTTGAAAATTCTGCCTAACTTAGTGAAACAGTATTTTCCAAACAATGAATGCATTGTGTTACAGAATCATACATGGGAAAAGATGAATTCAAGATGCAAAGTGGATCAATAGAGTTCAAGGCAAAAGTGTTCAAAAAGTTCACTGACCCCGTTTTAGATTCCACATTGCAGTAACTTTTAAGAAACTACTACTTGTCAAATTTGATGTACTGGCAAAGAATATACATAATTATCTGAAAAGGCTATTAATATACTTCTCCCTTTTCTTATCTCACATCCACACAGATTTTCTTTGTATACTTAAAATAAATTACAGCAATATACCGAATGCAGACAAGGATATGGGAATCCCAGCTGTCTTCCACTAATCCAGATATAAAAGCGCTTTCCAAAAATGTAAAATAATGCCACTCTTACCACTAAATTTTTTGTTTTGGAAAATATAGTTATTTCTCATAAAACATATTGCTGTGTTAACATATAATAGATTTATCATTTTTAAATTAAACACATATATTTTTTCTGTTTTAATTTCTGATTGATAGATTGATAGATATAACCCATAGAAACCAAAGCTCTGGGGAGTCCTCATTAACTTTTGAGCGTAAAGTGTTCCTGAGACCAAAAGTTTTGAGAACTGCCATCATATACTTCCATTTTAGGATCTTTGTCAAGTTGAGATTATCTTTCTGTTGCATTTGTATCTGGTGAGTATTATGGCAATTGACGTTTCATTGTATCTATCCTAACCGCCAAGTACAGAATTTAGGGTATAGTAGCTGCTTAAGAAATACTTTCTATTGAGCCCTAAGATCATTGTGCTATAACCCCTTCTCCCAAAGAACTAACAATATCATTGGAGATTTGGGAAATACACCCTAAAATAGGAAAATTGTATATTGTGCTTTTTATTAAAGTGCCAGTTGAGTTACAAAGGCAGCAGTAAAAACTTTCAGATATTTGTAAAGAGAAAATATCCCAAATGCCTTTATATCTAACAATCTCCATAAAGTGAACATATCCGAAAATTCTAGGAAGTCATACACATATTTCAAGAAATGTGTACAACAAAATTTCAATTAATTAAAAGAATTTGGATGATCTTTTTTGTTTCTTTCTATCCTTACAGTACAAAATTATCTGTGATTTGAAATTGGGAGGACCAAAACTCGACCACCTTGAAAAGTATTTTGGGATGTTAGAAATACCCATCCGTGAGTTCCCGTCATGGCTCAATGGTTAACAAATCCAACTATGAACCATGAGGTTGCAGGTTCGATCCCTGGCCTTGATCAGTGAGTTAAGAATCCAGTGTTGCCGTGAGCTGTGGTGTAGGTTGCAGATGCGGCTCGGATCCCACATTGCTGTGGCTCTGGCGTAGGCCGGCGGCTACAGCTCCGATTCGACCCCTAGCCTGGGAACCTCCATATGCCGCGGGAGCGGCCCAAGAAATGGCAAAAAGACAAAAAAAAGAAAAAGAAAAAGAAATACCCATCGGTGGTAAAATTAAAGACAAAATTCTGCTGTGAATAAATGCATCAATATAAAGGAGAAAAGAGATCATGATTTGAAGTTACCTGTAAATCCTGAGCTTGAAATGGAAAAAAAAAAAAAAGTGTTGCTAGGAGATAAGTGAAAAAAAATCTATTTTTATAGTTGAAAACATTTTGTCCATGTAATGTGTATTTTTGTTGTTGTTTTTTGTTTTGCTTTTTGTTTTGTCTTTTTTTTTTTTTTTGTCTTTTTGCCATTTCTCAGGCCGCTCCCGCGGCGTATGGAGCTTCCCAGGCTAGGGGTCTAATTGGAGCTGTAGCTGCCAACCTACGCCAGAGCCATAGCAAGGCGGGATCCGAGCCGCGTTTGCAGCCTACACCACAGCTCAAGGCAACGCCAGATCCTTAACCCACTGAACAAGGCCAGGGATTGAGCCCGCAACCTCATGGTTCCTAGTCAGATTCGTTAACCACTGCCCCACGATGGGAACTCCCATGTAATGTGTTTTTCTTCATATTCGTGATTGTTTCGAAAGACATTATTTCACATTGGAAGTATGATTGGGATCAGTACCTGAACAGAAGAATCTTTTGCAAAGGGGAGTGAGTTTTACTAAAAGATGCCAGCTAAAGGAGTCTTCGTTGGCCAAGATAAGCTATTTTTATTGGTGATAACTATCTGGTCCCTAAGCTTGAAGCAGTCTCAATTAAGAACTCCAACAGGTGTTTCCCAGGCCACCCGCCAAGAGCCACAGTGGGGTCACAATCAGAAATAAGAGAACTGCGATTTGTGACTTGGTTCCACCAGCTGGCTCCCTGGATTGCAGCACCTCCAAATTCTTTCCTCTAGTGCAGAGAAGATACCTAGGTTGTCCTGCACGTGTTGCCTTTCCCAGCTGCTGGCTCCTGGCTCCCAGTTCCCCAGCCTAGACCTAGAGGATCCTGGAGCTGCCCTGTTGCCCTTGCTGTCACCTGGGGAGGCTGTTGGGTTCTGCTTAACATGCTTCTCTCCTGGAGTTCCCACTGTGGTGAAACGGGATCAGCAGCGTCTTGGGAGCACTGAACACAGGCCTGATCCCTAGCCCAAGGATCCAGTGTTGCTCCAACAGTGTAGGCTTAGGTCGCAACCACGCTAGGATCTGACCCCTGGCCCGGGAATTCCATATGCCTCAAGGAGGCCAAAAAAAGGAAAAAAAAAATGCTTCTCTCTTTTTCATTCTCTTTGATCTGGTCATCTCTATTTTGATTGTCCTAAGGTCAAAGTAAGAAAGCTGATCAGCCTGTTGTGCTCACTACCACTAAAAAAAACAAATTTCAAAGTTGCTTTGTTGTTGGTGTTGTTGTCGTTTGTGTGGTTGTTGCAATTGTTTTGCTTTTTAAAATAGCTCTACTCTTTTAAGGATTCCAGCACCTGTCCATAGAGTGTGAGGCCTCAAAACAGTCCATCAACACAACACAGCACTCTTAAATGAGGGGCTTGATTCAAGTTGGTAGACTCCTAGATACCTCACTGTTATGGATGGAATAGCATCCCCTCAAAATCCAAGGTTGAAGCCCTAATCCCCAATGTGATTTCATTTGGATTTAGGGCCTATATAGAAGTAATTAAGGTTAAGTGAGGTCATAAGAGTGGGGCCCTAATTCAACAGGACTGGTGTCCTTATAAAAAGAAGATGGAGTTCCCTCATGGCTCAACGGGTTAAGATCTGGCGCTATCACTTCTGTGGCTCTAGTTGCAGCTATGGCTCCGGTTCGATCCCTGGCCTAGGAACTTCCACATGCTGCAGGTGTGGCCAGAAAAAAAAGAAGAGAAACCAGGCATGGGTGTGCACTGAAATGGGACCATGTGAGGACATAGTGAGAAGACAGCTGTCTGGAAGCAAAGGAGAGGGGCCTCCCCAGAAACCAATCCTGCTGGCACCTTGATCTTGTACTCCCAGACTCCATATCTATGAGAAAATAAATTTCTGTTTTTAAGCCACTCAGTCTGTGATATTCTGTTATGGTAGTCCTAGAAAACAAATACATTCACTGAAATAACTGTGCAAAAAAGAGAACCAGGACAATAGGAAAGGCTATTACAATGGAAAACAGAATTTAACACATTTCTACAAGACTAAGGATGATTAAAAGCTTAGAGATAACTTAGGAGTTTGGGGTTAACATAGACACAGTGCTATATATAAAATAGATAAACAGCAAGGTCCTACTGTATCACACAGGGAACCATATCCAAAATCATGTGCTAACATATAATGGAAAAGAATATGAAAAAGAATAAATACGTATACTGAATCATTTTGCTGTAACCCCCAAACTAACACAACACTGTAAATTAAATATATTCTAATTTTTAAAAAAGGCGTAATAATTTTTTATCAACCTTTTCCTTTATTTATTTATTTTTAATTGTTATTTCCCCAATACAATTTTTTTTCCTACTGTACAGCATGGTGATCTAGTTACCCATACATATATATATTCTTTTTTCTCACACTATGATGCTCCATCATAAGTGACCAGACATAGTTCCCAGTGCTACACAGCAGGATCTCATTGCTGATCCATTCCGAAGGCAATAATTTGCATCTGTTAAATGGTGTAATAATTTTTAAAAAAAAGGAAAAAAATTTTACGTTTATTGATAGATGATGAAAGAACCAGAGGGCCAGTTATGAAGAAGCAGTAAACAAGATAAGAAGGAATCTGTTGATCTGCCCCCTGGGGATGACAGTGAATGGTGACATTTTCATCATCCTCCCTCAATTCTGCTCCCAAAGCAAAGCTAATCAGCATTTGTCCCTAAAGACAGAACAAAACATTGGAGAAATAAGCCTTCTAGCTTGGTGAAATTTGGTGACCCAGAATCAAAGCTTCTCTCATGTAAGATTCTGTAGTTTAACTTGGTTCTTAGTCATGAACCCATGTACTGTTGAATACAACTTTTAAATTTTCATCAACAATTCCAGTTCCACTCTGCAGTTTCTAGGCAGAATTAGTACTTGTAAGAGAGAATCTGAGGTAGAAAATCTTAACCAAGAGCAGAGGAAATTCAGACATATTCAGTTCTTCTGACTTAAAACAAGCAGGCAACCAAACATCACCTGGTACCAGCAGCATGAAAGAAAATATATCAATTAAACAAAAAACTGAAACTGGAGGAAATGAGTGATACAGGAGAAAGAAGAAACCTTTTAAAAAAATACTCAAATGTGTATACTTAAGGAAAGATGAGTCAGAAAGCAAGAATAGCTTATTATGAATAAAGAAGAAAACTTTTTGCATTAGTTATCTTTTGCTGCTCACAGTTGATTAGGTCTCTGTAATCCTTTGCAAGAAGGGCTTCTCCAACATGGCCACTTCTCAAGCTAGTAGAGAGAGAGTCTATAAAGCTGTCAACTCAGAAGATGGAATATTATTAATAATATTATATTGCATTATTAATACAAACTTTAATTTAAATTTTTCACTAGATCCATTTTAATAATTCAATAGTAATATTAATAGTTACATTTTAATAATTCAATAGTAATATAATGGAATATAATGCTTGAAAACAATTTTTTAAATTCCTAGAATGTAGAGCAAAACAATAGAAAATATGAAAGACAAGAGAACTTGAAGGAGGCTCCACATCTGAAGAATAAAGATGTCGAAATCATGAGGCGGTTGCCTTGGGGGAATATGACCATGAGAAGAAAAGATTGAGGAAGAGGAAAGGCATGAATAACCTTGGTAAAAATCAAAATGCTTTTTGTTTCTGTCTTTATGTGTTCTAAGAGCCTGGAGCATAGCTATTTTCTAATCATGTGACCGCAAGTTACTTTTCCTTTAGGAGCCTCAACTGACTCATCTATAAGATGAAAACAATAATAACCTTCCGTCACGTCACTTGCAAGATGAAAGGAAATAATCCAAGTTAAGTGCTTAGCACAGGGCCTGGTACAGAGTGAACTCAACTAACCCGAATACTCTACGCAGTGTTTCTGCACTTCCTACACTCAACAGAGCCTTCAGTAAGTGCCCAGAGATTATTTCCACATGGTACGTTTGCATTTTCTCACATCAGAGTGAGCACTGCCTTTCCCCATAGAAGGGCTACTTCAATTTCCAGGAGTCATGATGCTTAGCCTGAGTACTACTGTGCAAATAAGACCGCAGGCTTGCAATGTTTTGAAACATGACTTCTGCCATTGCTAAGAAATTTGTGCACGTGAAGAAATGAGGGTGGTGTCTGCTAGCCAGACTTCGGCACCTTCGTTCTTAACATAAGTTTCAAAACCAGGTCAGTATTTTGTAATGACCTACATGGGAAAAAGGAAGAGATACGTGTATATGTATAATTGATTCACTTTGCTTTACACCTGAAACTTAACAACACTGTAAATCAACTATCCTCCGATAAAAATTTTCAAAATATAAAATCCAGCTCAAGACCCTCACCCCTCCACACAATTAAATGTATTTTGAGATTGTTTGTGAACTTCAAAGAGAGGGAAACCCTTGTACATGTCCATAAAAAATACATATCTCATGTACATTTGAACAGCGATTCAAATGCACATTTTGGAAACTAGAGCATTAAGAATAAACAGGGGTAAAATACACATCTGAGAGGAGATGGAGACATACATTTAAAAAGAAATTGAATCAGTATTTTTGTTAGCTTTGATTTTAACTTTCAGAATACCTGACATACATTCTTTTGGATATAGAAATGCTAATTTCCCTCATCACTTTCAGCATGTACCCCCTTTCATTTTTATTTTTTCATCACGTTCTCCGTTCACTCAGAACTCTGGTTCCCTAGTGGTGATACCCAGATGCAGCTCTGCCGTAATTCTCAGGTTAGTCTGACCTGCTGATTCAGGCTGGGGGCCCTGCCTTGGAGACTCCTCATCACACTGTGTTCTCAGGTCTTATAAAGATGAGTTTATAGTTCCCATGTTTCTCTCCTTTACATGACTATTGCAAATTTGTAAAGTGTTTTGTTTTGTTTTGTTTTGTTTTT
The DNA here is from genome assembly GCF_054392235.1 of Sus scrofa. Classification (NCBI taxonomy): domain Eukaryota; kingdom Metazoa; phylum Chordata; class Mammalia; order Artiodactyla; family Suidae; genus Sus; species Sus scrofa. The sequence continues at coordinate 32,773,893 of NC_139383.1, read as the reverse complement.
TGTCTTTTTAAGACCGCACCCATGGCATATGGAGGTCCCCAGGCTAGGGGTTGAATTGAACCTGTAACTGCTGGCCTACACCACAGTCACAGCAACTCCAACTCGGGATCACAGCTGCATCTGCGATCTACAGCTCATGGCAATGGTGGATCCTTAACCAACTGAGCAAGGACAGGGATTGAATTTTCGTCCTCATGGATGCTAGTCAGATTCATTTCTGCTGAGCCACGACAGGAAATTCTTTAAACTTATTTTTGGGAGTTCCCGTCATGGCGCAGTGGTTAACGAATCCGACTAGGAACCATGAGGGTGCGGGTTCGGTCCCTGCCCTTGCTCAGTGGGTTAACGATCCGGCATTGCCGTGAGCTGTGGTGTAGGTTGCAGACGTGGCTCAGATCCCGTGTTGCTGTGGCTCTGGCGTAGGCCGGTGGCTACAGCTCCGATTCAACCCCTAGCCTGGGAACCTCCATATGCCGCGGGAACGGCCCAAAGAAATAGCAAAAAGACAAAAAGAAAAAATAGCAAAAAAAAAAAAATAATAATAATAATAATAATAATAACATAAACTTATTTTTGAAGTAATACATGTATATTTTTTAAATAGCCCAAAAAGGAAAAAAAAAAAAAAAAACTCCCTCCCCTCTCCTTAAAGATTGAAATCACTGCTAACAATTTCTAGTGTACCAGGAAAAAAAATGCCACATTCAGACATTTATTAAGGGAAAAACTGCCACTAAATTACAGAAAATTTATCTGAAATTTCCAGTGCTTAATGCCCAAGGTATTAGAGATTTTCAGGTCTGGTGTTTAAATCCTTCCAGGTGTACAATTCCAACCTGAAACTGAAGCTGTCTTGACACATATGGAAAACACTAGCCATCTTTTCTTCTGGTTAGAAAAACTGATTAGAACTTCCCTGTAGCTTGGGCAGCTTGGACAATGAAACATCATTCAAGCAGTTTGATATTATTTGAAATACCAAAAACCTTGAAGAAATCTTTCTCTAGGTCATTCCACACTAGGACATAAATAATCCAATGGTAAAATAATAACAATAACAGCAATAGGACATAAATGCATCAACTCAAAAGTGCTGAAATTTCTCTGGGTGGTTGAAATACTTTGGTATTTACTCAATAAAGGCTTAGTTATATTTATTGTAGATAAAGATAACACCTCTTCTGTTGACATCAAACAGTTACTATAGGGTTAAATAAAATATTGAGTTTAAAAGTTATTTCAAAGCCAAAAATCATATTGTTGTTGTCCAATTCAATTCAATGGCCTTTTTTTATTTCTATGATTGAATTTTCCAATTTAATTATATTTTCTAATTTAATGGCCTTTTTTTATTTCTGCGATTGAATTTTTCCCTAAGAAATAGAAAGATATCAGTATACCATAAAAAGCCTTTTTGTATTTGTGGATAACCCCATCCTAAGAGAGGCCAAAACGAAAACCCTACAAATAGAACTTATTTTACCTGACTTCGAGTTGATAAATGTATATGCAAATCAGGTCAACTGCTTATATAACACCTGACTTTAGTGAATATTCATAATACCCAGCTGTGCTTATAAAAACTTATGTAGTGCTCTCCCAGTAGTAGTTGACAATTATGAAAAGAATACACTGGTTCTTGATCAATCATATGTTTTAAATTAATATTTTTATTAGACAATAAGTTCAACATTTATTTCATCAATGCACACTCAACATGTTGGGAAGAATGGTAGAAACAGGTTGCACCACTGCAAATAGAAATAAGGTAATCTAATAAAGCAGTTTGGAATCCTTAGCCTTGTCAGAATCATAAAATGAAGTTAAAGTAATGGTTTCTAATGCTAAAGTCTGGCAATTTTTCCTTTCATCATGATTAACAAACTCACATGCTGTTGTTCAAATTCAGAATCATAAGTTGAATAAGGTGGTAACGTGGTAGCATCCTTATCAATTTACCAAATACGCTCTCCCTACCCGTTCTTCCTTTTACAGTGATTTACCATAGGAACATCTATCAGGTAATGAACAGCCTGCCACCAAAAGTATGCTTCTGGAATGGAAATGTGACAGCTTCATTTGAATAGATGTGCAGTCAATTCTCAGTTTCTTTTCTTTGGGAGACATAAATAGATACATGGGTATGTAAAAAGCATTATAATTTCAAAGCTTCATGTTAACAAATTGACTTATCATCACAACCATCTTGCTTAAAAAACAAAAAAGAACTTCGACAAGCTGGTTAACTTTTCTGTGCTCTACACAAAGCAATAACCAGAAAATGTCATAGCCTCTAGACTTTCCCAAATCAGTTCTGGTTCATACCCCTCCAATCCATTCCTTTGAGTAAGTCTTAATTAGAGCAGTTGATGTTTTAGACAATGGAGGAATCTGAACACATTAACCAAATAAAAGTTGCTACAATCAAGGAAGCCAAGAAGAAAAGTCTAAATCCAAGTATCCTCATTTCCTCAAAACTTGTCAAAGTAAAACCTTGAAAAAGTGAGGTAGCCTTGACTTTGCATCTAGGTAGATGCTAAAGGGAGACCTCAGATGTGTCCTTCTCTGGAAAGACATTATGGAGGAAGGGAGTGCTTGAAGGCGTGGTCTGAGTGTGACAATTAAGAGATGAAGAATGAGATTTTCTTTGCCCTTCCCCTTACACACACTCATGCTCCCAATGCCAAATCCTAGGTTGGATGTGTGAAAAGAACAAATAGAGCTCCCATGGCACAAGGTTCCATCTTGTACCCTCCTTTCCACCCCTTAGGCAGAAAATCACTGAGGCTAGAGTTTCCAACTGGCCGTCCATCAACAGGCTAAACTAGCAGTCTCATCATATGCCTGGAAGGGAGAAAACTATGGGGGAGGGGTACAAATAGAACTGGGAGTAGGGGAAAGGAAAAATGCCACAGTTTTGGCACCCCCACCCCCATCAAATGAGCAGGAGCTTCAGAGCCTCTCCTAACACACTCCAAGACATTGTGAAATTACAAAAGCCATACTCTTGAAAGAACAACAACAAAAAGTGCTCTTGTCTATTTTCTAGGTGTGAGTGAAGATCTGGCCCAACATTTGCCAAAGAAGGAAGGTCTGGGGAGTGGAGCCTATAGACACACCTCTCTTCTGGGTAGAACATCTTTTCTTTTATCCCTCATTCTCTATAGATGATGAGGAGATTTGAGATTGCAACAGGCTTCTCTCTTGACCATTGGAAGCCACATAGGGTCTTCACTGAAGAAGCGAAGACCAATTCATCACCATCTTTTTCCTGCTGGAACCTTGTAAGTAGCAGACAAACCAAGGAAAGGGATGATAGAAGGGAAATTCACTAGTTGGGCTCTTCATCCTGTAACACAGCCTTTTCACAAGCACAACTTCAGAGAAGAAGCATAAGTGAGGAACCCAATGTGAACCCAGCCCAGAGAGGGGAGCCTTCAGGGCCAGAATATTTTACATGGCAAAGGGTCTAATTTTGTAAAGGCTGAGGAGAAAGAAGATGGAGCAAAAGAGATCCAGATCTAACCATAATAAAAAGATGGAAATTGGTACGTATGCTATTTTCCTCTCTTGTTTTGGAACCTAGCAGGAAACTACCACAATTTCTCTAGGGTTGAGGAACCCTGATGTGAAGGCTGTGTGTGTGTGTGTGTGTGTGTGTGTGTGTGTGTGTGTGTACCAATGAGAATGTCCAAGCCTTTTGAAATAAATCAGTGTTTTGGTTTCTTGCAGCAAGCATGTGAACTGATACGTTCTGAAAAATATTATTGAAAGTCATAGCCCCAAGAAGTTGTAGGTTTGTGGGTAAAAAGTAATTACAGAACTAATCCATTGTGTAATTGAAAGTGCCTGCAGCTCTGTAACTTATTGACAAGGCAAGAAATGCTATAAATGAAAACAAAAGCAAGTTTCCTGCTTTTTTTAATTTACTTTGATCAAAATGCTTCCTTCCTTTGTTAAATCATAGGATTTTGCCAATGATGATCAATATAATAAAAAAGACAAATATATGCTCAGGAGCTACGCCAGACTAATGGGGACAAACAAGCAGATGCTATTGGTCAGAGGATACCTTAGATCAGTGGTTCCTAAACTGTGCCTCAGATGAACTAGAAAGCTTTTTAAAACTACAGATGTCCATTTCCAACATACACTCCCACTGCCCAGATATCCTGATTCAATTCATCTGCCAAGCACCCAGGCCGCACATTAATTCAATCTGATAAGTTTGGTCATTCAACATTTATTCAATAGACATATACTGAGAGCTTATTAGGAGTCAAAGTTGCCAGCACGTGGCAGTGAATAAAACAAAAATAGGAATCCCAACCTTTCTGGAATTTACATCTATCTAGGAAGATACACAATAACTAAGATAAGTAAGTAAAATATATGGTATGTTATGAGGTAATAAGTTCTAAGGAGAAAAATTTTAAAAAAATGAACAGGAAATTGGGGAGGGAGTAAAATCTTAAATGGGGGAGCCCAGAAGCTGTTGCTTTAGCAAAGTAAGGAGGTTAGAAAGCAAAGCAAGCAGAAACCTTGGCTAAAGCATTGCAAGCAGATGGAATACCTTGTGCAAAGGTCCTGGGGTAGGAGTATGGCCAGCCTGTTTGAGGAACAGTGAGGAGGCAGTATGAGCTGAATTGAATGAGGGCAGGGGAGAATAATGGGAGAAGAAAGCAGAAAAATAATGAAGGGGTTTGTGAATCAATGTACAGATTTAAGCTTTTACTTTTGGGGGTTTTGAGCAGACGAACGATCTGATGTGTAGCCAGTATCCAGTCAGTATCACTCCAGCTGCTCTGCTGAACACAAACTGAAAGAGAGCTAAAGAGGAAGCAAGGAGACCCCTTGGAAACGTATTGACCTAACCCAGGCCCTGGTGGCTTACACAAGGGATGGTAGCCATGACGGTGACTGAACACGGTCAGAATTCGGATTTATTTTTCAAAGAAGACCCAATAAGATTTGCTGAGCCACCGGATGTAGGCATGTGAGGAAAAGAAAGGGATGGATCATGTCCTCAAGGACCTGACTCTGAACCACTTGCACAGCCAGAATTGCCTTTCCCAGGATGGAGAAGACTGGGGAAGGAGCAAGTCACCACAGAGAGAAATACTAAAGCCCAATAATACTAAATACTAAATACTAAGCCCAGAAATACTGATCCCATTGTGGCTCAGCAGGTTAAGAACTCAACATAGTGTCTGTGAGGATGCTGGTTTGACCCCTGGCCTCACTCAGTGGGTTAAGGATCTGGCACTGCCACAAGCTGCAGCGTAGGTCACAGATGTGGCTTGGATCTGGTGTTGCTGTGGCTGTGGCAGAGGCCTCAGCTGCAGCTCCAATTGGAACCCTAGCCTGGGAACTTCCACATGCCAAGGGTATGGCCCTAAAAAGAAAAAAAAAAAAATCCAAACTGAATTATTTTGCTGTACACCTGAAACTAACATAGCATTATAACTCGACTGTACTTCAATTGAAGATAAAAATAAAGCAAAAAAAAAAAAAAAAAAACCCAGCAAGTTAGGACACAGAGGGAAAAAAAAAAAATTACAACCCCATTCTGTGGAAGGGGATAATTCATGAAAAATCCGAAGGCATGCCCCGACCCTGTTCTGTCAGCACTTTAAATCATAATCGGGCATGAAACTGTGAAGGTTTCACCAGCTTCTTAACACAATACTGATTAAAATCAGGTTTCCAGCCCTTCCTCCCAGAGCCTCATGTCAGCTCCAGGCTTGGTCCTGGCTGACCTAAAAGTAATCCCATTCCTCTTGCCTCCAGAATGGAAATGTGACTTTTAGTCAGGGAGAAATGGGAGGTTTAACAGGAAGCTCCTAAGAAAACCCTCCTGGCTCTTAAGAGAGAGCCATGGGACAGATGGCTTTGCTCTTCCTCCCCTAGATTCTGAAAGCAACACCAGGGACTGTGTCCTGCAGCCATCCTGCACAAATTACCTATGAGAAATTAGTAATAATCCCCATGAGATGCATATCTCAGAAGTCGACACAGAATCGTGGCGTTTAGAGCCAGAAAGCAACCCAGACAAATTAGATGAGGTGCAAGTTAACATCTGGGTCTAGAGCCTGGTCACCTGACTCCCAGGTAAGTTCTCCTCCTCTGCCCCCTGTGGCCTCCTCGACTCAGCTTCTTTCCAGCTCTTCCTCTGTACCCTTTGCTCAGGCCCCCTGCTCTCTCAAGAACTCCTAATTGGTGTTTCCACCATCTGCTAAGAAACACGGCCTTGAACAAACAGCCCGAAAGCCTTTGACGAAGTGTTACAGAGTCTTACTTTATCCATCAGCAGAAAAGATCAAAGGCTCCAGTGGATGCAGAGAGAATACAAGTGGCTTGTCTGTCTTGTTAAGCATTCCAACACTTCATGAATTTTCAAGGAAATTAAGAACTGGATGGTGCCCTCAGCCTGTGTGTGTTATTTTTGATTATATCACCAGAAGCTGTTTACCCATACCAATCAGGCCATTCAAACCAACAAATATAACCCTGGGAAAAGATCAAAACACAGAGAGGTGGAGAAGGTTGCAAAGCATGCCCTATTATACTTGAATTGATTGGAAAGTTGTTTGGAGTTAGGAAGGCGATGAGACAGGATATAGGAAGGACTGTGGGGGGGCGGTGGGGGGAACATTGGAGACAAGGAGGGAGGCTGGCAGCCTTAGACAAGAGCTCAAGTTTCAATTGTATGCAAACTATGTGGGCGAGTTGGGAGGGAGAAGTTGAATCACCATATGGAAAACTTCCATCTCTGATAAGAAGAATGAACACTTACATGGTGCTTCTTATGTGCCATTCAAATGATCTTATCTATTTAAGGTACATTTGTTAAGTGGTTACACACACACACATATCCATAAGTATTTGTGATCAGTTTTAAATTCTATTTTTATTTCCATTTAAAAGAGATAGAAGTTAAGTATCTTGCCCAAGGACACACAGCTAGTGAATTGCAGAGCTGGCTCTAAAGTCTGGAGTCCTGATTGCTCTGCTGTTAAGTTCCCAATACCCCTCTTCTTGGCACACAGTGAAGGACCTTCCTAAACTGGCCCAGATGCCCCGCTTAGCCTACTCTGGGCTTCTCACTCAGCACAGCACACGAACTTTGGTCTTTCACGAGTGCATTCACTGACTCCTGCTTGTCATTATCCTGGGATAAATGTCTTCTCCAAGTTGGCCTGGCCAATTCCTACTTATCTTTCAGGACCCATCTCAGAAGTGTCCTTTCCAGGGAAGCCTCTCCTAGCTCCACCAGACTCTCAGGCCTCTGAGCTCCCCATGGGCTCCCACAGCTCATCCCCACCTCAGGAACAGCCCTTGTCTCACAGCACTGATTTCTCTGTTGGTAAGTCTGTCCCTCCCAACTGACTCTGAGTTCTTCAATGAAACGACAACCACCCACCCATCCCTACACTCCCAATACCTAATGAAGCACCCCAAATAGAGTAGGTACCCAGTAAGTGTTTAATGCATGAATGGATGATGTAAATGTCATGAATAGTTGCACAGAATTCTTTACCAGATGAATAGAACACTAGGTCTTGTGCTGTAGCAGATTTCATAGTAGGATCTATTCTGTAAGGGAAGCAATGTCAACTACAGTTTGGTCACCCAGCTAGCTCAGTTAGTAGTGCTTGAGACTCTTAATCTCAAATACATTTTGGATGCAGAGAGGATGTAAATTATAACCCCTCTCGATATATACATAGAGAGATGAATACATTGGACAGATGACAAGTAAAAAACAAACCAATAAAAAAAAAAAACCCACCATGCAACTCATCTATGACTGGGCAGAGTCCAGAGTCTCAACATAACAAGTGGCATGTTAGGGCTGTGGCTGCAACCTCTGAATGTCCTTCCACATCTGTGGCTGGATTTCAGGCCTGGCGCAAAGCTCGGCAGCCTCCCCTGACTTCAGCTTCTCTCCCCAAAAGCCATGGTGTGCAGCCAACACCTGCCTGTGGGCATCCGAAACAGTGGGAAACTATTGATCAGGGCAGAGAAAGCTTGAAGGCCCTGCTCACTGGGGCGGGGATAACAAGGACCGCGGACGTCACTGATCTGGGTGGCTGCTATTGTCCTGCACCTGCCTGGCAATGAAAAATCCACTCTGCTTCCTGAAGAAGGTAAAAACGACTTTGACTATTTTGTCCTGCTGTAAGTGACTCTGATTTGGATGACTTTGGACATTCCATTGGAATTTGAAAGAATTTGGCTCTTACATTTAACTAATCTTACAGTGTTTTGTTTTTAACTTCAAAGTTAACTGCAGAGGACACCTTGCTGTTATACATCACTTTGGCCTAGTTAGCAGGCCAAGAATACCCTGAGTTCTGCAGCCTAACAAAGTACTACATGTCATGTGCAGACATTGGTGGGAAAGTGACTTCCTTTGCTGCGTAGCCCGTGGGTGAGTCACTTCACCCGTTACTTCCTGCTTTCCCCAGAATTCATCAACAGGTAAAATACCTATAGGTTTGCCCAGAAAGTGGCATCTATGCAACTGGACTGTTTTGCTTAGACGTTTGGCCATTTCAACCAAAGATTCCTGATGGCCAGGCTGTTTAAGTAGGTGGCTGCTTCAGACTGGTGTTAACTGAGGAACAATTGATAGCAAGTAAACTCTCAAACTCCCTAATATTTTCCCTCATCATTTAGCACCATATTTCCTTTCAAGATCATTCAGTCTAAACTCATTACTGGAGTTCCCAACATGACTCAGCGGTTAGCGAACCTGACTAGCATCCATGAGGATGTGGGTTTGATCCCTGGCCTTGATCAGTGGGTTAAGGATCTGGTGTTGCTGAGAGCTGTGGTGTAGGTTGCAGAGGTGGCTGGGATCTCACGTTGCTGTAGCTGTAGTGTAGGCCGGCGGCTATAGCTCTGATTCGACCCCTAGCCTGGGAACCTCCCTATGCTGCTGGTGCAGCCCTAAAAAGACAAGAAATTAATTAATTAATTAATTTAAAAAAAAACTCACTACCTTTTTATTTAAATTAACATCCCTATTTTTCCTTTAATCTTAGCATTTTTGCACATGATGATACATGTTAAGTCTAATGGATGTAAGGTACTCAATCAGAAATAGATATCAATAAAATACTCAAGAATTTCCAAAATAAGCAAAATGTAATATACCATCAAGGAGGTACAAATCACTCAGAGAAGCCCAGTTTTCAGAACTGCTATTGGATGAAATTGTATATTTTATGCCAGAAAGTTTTCAAATGGAAACATTTGTCTTCTGTGGGTGCCACAAAGCAGCTGTTCGTGTGCCGAAAAGGCTATTTAGAAAAGTGACGTGAAGCTTTAATTAAAGTCCGTCTACTGTTTCCCTGTTTCTGACTATTAAACACAGTTTTCGTTATTAACACAATACTTGGAAATGTAATTGCCTTCGGGTTTTGTTTGTTGGGGTGCAAACCTGCTGCTTCTCTACTTTTTTTTTTTTAATTCTTTTCCAATCAGTCTCAATTTCCAATTAAAAAAGAAGACAGTTCAAATTCACGAACCAATGAGGAAAACAATGGTTATTGAATAATAAATGATGTTCTGATGCTCAGATGAATGGTCAATGAGTTCAGGGAAATATTATAGTGGAGGTTCACCTTGTCCCATAATCATAACTACACTTGTCTGTGTGGACGTATGTATGTGGATAAGAGTCCCATTTCCCAAAATGTGCTGAGGAATTCTCCTCTCAATAAGTGCTTAGGAAAACAAAAAGGATCTGTTGATTAAGCAAGTCTGGTTATATCCTTTCTCTGACTGCCCTCTACAAAGGAAATACTGTACGTTAGCATGTTAAGTGTTCTGAGAAGTCTTGATGTGTTTTCCTTTAATTGGCATAATGTATAACTTTGTGTATCCGAAATTTGACCATGGAAAACTTGTGCCTCTCAACTATGACAATGCCACAGAACCAATGTCATCAAGCACGTGATGGGAGAACGGCTAAATCAAGTGTTAAATGAAAAAATTATAAGAACCAGAAAAATGTAATTATTGAATACTTTTGCGTAGGGTTTCTGATAGATTAAAAAACCCACAAAGGAAAAGATGATTCATATTTGGCTACATACAAATTAACATTTCCATGCATCAAAAGATTTTATAAACAAAAGCGAATGACTAACTAGACATGAGTATTGGTTAAATGTGATAGTCCATACTCTTAATATAAAAAAGAGCATTAAAATCCAATGTTACATAGACTAGAAAAATTGAAAAAGAGCAGGGATTGGCATATGCACACTGTGGTATATAGAATGACTAGCCAAAGGGACCTGCTGTGTAGCACAGAGAACTACCCAATATTCTGTGATAATACATATGGGAAAAGAATCTGAAAAACAACTGATGTGTGTACATGTATAACTGAATCACTTTGCTTTATAGCAGAAATTATCACAACATTGTAAATCAACTATATTTCAATAAAACTTTAAAAATGAAAATACAATAAAATAATCATAGAAAAAGAAATATAGGAATTTCCATTGTGGCTCAGTGGGTTAAGAATCCGACATAGTGTCAGTGAGAAATTCAGATTCAATCCCTGGCCTCACTCAGTGGGTTGAGGATCTGGCGTTGCCATAAGCTGCAGTGTAGGTCACAGAGGCAGCTCAAGTCCGGCATTTCTGTGGTTGTGCCATAGCCCTCAGCTGCAGATCTGATGTGACGCCTGGCCCGGAAACTTCCATGTGCCACAGGTGCAGCCATAAAAAGAAAAAGTATATATATTTGGCAAATAAACATGAAGAAAGCTCAATCTTACTAATGGATTCAACAAATGCAACCTAAACAATGATACAATTTTTTTGTCTTTTTTTTTTTTTTTTAAGGGCATGTGGAAGTTCCCAGGCTAGGGGTTGAATTAGAGCTGCAGCTGCCAGCCTATACCACAGCCACAGCAATGTGGGATCCGAGCCACATCTGTGACCCATACCACAGCTCAGGATCCTTAATCCACTAAGTGAGGCCAGGGATCAAACCCTAGTCCTCATGGATACAAGTCAGGCTCATTACCACTAAGACACGATGGGAACTCCAGATAAATTTTTAAAAAACAAATTTGGCAACAACTTTTTAAAATACCATGCTTTGTACTGAAGTGCAGAGACTGGTATGCCATCTTATCCTGTCTTCAAAGAATATAAACTGAACAACTTTTCTGAAAGATTGTTATATCTTTTATACAGTAGTCCTATTTCTAGGATTATATTTAAATAGACTATGTGCACTATTTATCATCTTATTTATTATAATAGAAAAGTATAATATATTAATGTCTGACAATAGACGTATTAAATAAAATAGTGTAACTGATATAATGGAAAATATTTCATGCTACCCTGAAGAAAGTTTCCATATAGTAATATGAAAATACCTACAATGTAATGTTCAATGAAAAAAGCACAATCATGCTGATTATATCTTAAGTGTATTTCAGTAATTACATACATACATACATACATGACATAAAAAGGAATTTTTCTAAATTCTCTCCAACAAAAAGAAAGAATAGCTAGGGCTACCAAATAGAGAGCTGACTCAACCTTTATTAATTATCCTAAAATCATTTTCAATTAGCACATTGTCTAATAACAAACAGGTGCTAATAAAGTACTTTAGAGACTCTTTTAAATAGTTTTTAACTTATTAATCCTATTTATATCCTTCACTATACTAATTTAAATATGAAAGTCTTTTTTTAATGTTTTGGGCAAAGGTAAACTATACTCTAGCCCATATACATTTGAGCACAAAGACACATTAATACTGGTTAACTACTAGATATTATAGTGGTTCTTTTTTGAGGAAAAAATTTGAAACAGAAAGATAATTAAACTCCTGATTAATGTACCATCTTTCAAAGGACTTAGAAAGAGTACTTTGAAATTTTTTAGGCTTTGCTCTTCTCAGACATTCAAGAAAAGATAATTTTTACTTTTTAATTTTTTTTTAATTATAGTTGATTTACAAAGTTGTGCCAATTTCTGCTGTATAGCAAAGTGACCCAGTCATACATGTATATACATTCCCTTTATTATTTTTATTTATTTTTAAATAATTTTATGCCATAAAAGATGGATATATTGATCAATGGAATAGAATTGAAGACCCAGAAATAAATCCTTCCCTCTAAGACCAAATGATGTTCAACAAGAATATCAAGACTACACAATAAAGGAAAAAATAGTCTCTTTAACAAGTGGCGTAGGGAAAACTAAATATCCACACGCAAAAACAAAACAGAACCAAAAAAGATGAAGCTGGACATTTACTTTACACTATATAAAAAAAAATAACTCAAAATGGACTAAAGACCTAAATGTAAGAACATAACCTATTATCTCCTAAACTAAAACATAGGGGAAGGCTTTAGGACACTGAATTTACATATTTCTTAAATGACACCAAAAGCACAGGCAACCAAATAAAAATTATATAAATGAGACTAAACTTTAAATCTTCTGTACCCCGAAAGAAACTATCAACAAAGTGAAAAGACAAAATGGGAGAAAATAATTGCAAGTTATATATCAGATGAGGGTTTTTTTTGTTTGTTTTGTCTTTTTGCCTTTTCCAGGGCCACTTCCTGCGGCATATGGAGGTTCCCAGGCTAGGGGTCTAAACAGAGCTGTAACCGCAGGCCTACGCCAGAGCCACAGCAACGTGGGATCCGAGCCATGCCTGTGACCTACACTACAGCTCATGGCAATGCCGGATCCTTAACCAGCTGAGCAAGGCCAGGGATCGAACCCGCAACCTCATGGTTCCTAGTCGGGTTCGTTAACCACTGTGCCTCGATGGGAACTCCTGATGAGGGATTAATGTACAGAATATATGAGAAACTTCTTCCACTCAGCAACTAAAAATCAAATAATTCCATTTAAAAATTGGTGAAGGGGTTGAATACAGGCATACCTAGTTTAATTGAATTTTGCTTTGCTGCGATTTGCAAATATTGCATTCTTTACAAATTGAATGTTTGTGACAACTTTCAATAGGTCAAGCAAATCTATCTGTCCTATTTTCCAAACTGCATTTTCTCACTTTGTGTCTTTGTCACATTTTATAACTCTTAGGATATTTCAAATTTGCTATTATTGTTATATTTGTTATTGTAATCTGTGACCTTTGATGTTATTATTGCAAAAAATTACAATTTCCTTAAGGCTCAGATGATGTTTGGGATTTTTTAGCAATGAAGTATTTTTAAGTTAAGGTACATGCTTTGTTTTTTTAGATATAATGTCATTGCCCACTTAATGCACTACAACATAGTGTGAATATAACTTAAAAAATAATAATAAAAATAATTTTTATGCCAGAAAACAATTTCAGAGAAGAGCTAAAAAAAAATGACAGTTTGAGGAAACTCAGATTTCTAGGAATAGAGGTAGCTATCTGCTTCCTAATCACGGCAGGCCTCTACATGGGTTATTTCACTAACGCCACCCCAAGGCTCTGATCTAACAGCTCACTGCTGAGTGTCCATAATTACATTCAATGCTAGCAAAACTGAAGACTGTAACAACCATTTTAGAAGGATAGATATTGATCCACTAGAAACAAGTACTAACATTAGGGGACATCTGGAAGCAACCTAAGTGTCCACTAGCAGATGAATGGCTAAAGAAGATGTGGTATAGAAACACAATGGAATACTACCCAGCCATAAAAAAGAGTGAGATTGTGCCATCTGCAGTAACTTGGAGGGTATTATGCTAAGTGAAAGAAGCCAAACAGAGAAAGACAAATACTGTATAATACCACTTATATGTAGAATCTCAAAAAATAAAACAAACCAGTGAATATAACAAAACAGAAACAGACTCACAGATATAGAGTACAAACTAGTGGTTACCAGTGGGGAGAGAGAAGGAGAGAGAGGCAAGACAGAAAAAGATTAAGAGGTGCAAACTACCATGTATAGAATAAATAAACCACAAGGATATAGTATATAACACAGCCAATATTATATATAATATTATACAACACAGCCAATATTACATATAATAATATATATTATTAGTATATATATTATTTCTATATTATAATATAAATATAAAATAATACATTTCACTGTTATAATATATACACTACTAGTATTATTATATTAACATATTATATATACTATTAGTATTATAATATTAATATATTATATACATCATATAATATGCTAATATATAATATGTATTATTGATTGCATTGTATAATATGGATATATATGGAATATAATCTTTAAAAATTGTGAATAACTACATTGTAACCTAAAACTTATATAATATTCTACAGAGACTATACCTCAATTGAAAAAAAAACAGCTCAGAAGGACAAGGTTAGGAGACCTCTAGGCTGATGAACACATGCAGACACAGGGATAGTGGTGAGCTTAGAGAGAGTGGGAAGTTCTGTGTCCTTTCCCCGAGCCTTGCCCTGTGCCTCTCTTCCATCTGGCTGTTCCTAAATTATACCCTTTCGCAATAAGCTTGTAATCTAGGGGAAAAAAAAGATTAGGGCTCATCTTCATTTTCAAGTATAAAATTCATATTCATATTTCACCATCACTTTCCTGGAATAACTCTTCTAAAAGACAGAAACAGTCATTCTTTTGGGACCATTAAACTAACACACAATGTAATCCCAGCATTGACAGGCTATTTGCCACTCTTGTCATTAACCTGAAAATCAGTTGACACTTGTGTTTCCATATGATTCTGATTACAACACAATCATGTCTTAAAGTGATGAGTTTTTCAAAGTCATTCTAATATTATACTACAGGTTCATCCCACTTTAAATTTAGATCTTGTCAACAGAGGATGGTTATCTACGGTACAAAAGGAACTTCTATTTACCAAGCGATTCATTGCAAGAAAATCCTTTAAAGAGTGATCTCTTCTATTACATTTAAAATGCTTCAGCTTGGAACAATTTAATCTGCCTATAGCTTCTCGATACTGGAGGAGAAGAATCAATATATCATGTGTGTCTCATTACTACGACAGAACTTTCCAGAGCCAAAAAGCCACTCATCTACGGCTCAATAAATCAGAAAAAGAGAAAGGAGGCCCAGCCAAGGAGAAACATGAAGAATAAGCAGGAAGGATGAAATAAGTTAAGAAGCATAAAGATGAAAGCTCTGAGAAATGTTAATTCTCAAGTATCTGGTTGAACAGTGAAACACTAGAGCCACAACATAGCTTGTTCACATCACATGTATGGGCACTAAATCTCCCCCAGACAGGTTTTTCTGGTAAGAGGCTCTGCCTAGCTGTCAGCCTCCCCCTAGTAATGAGCTCCAAACCCAGCAGACTTCAACAAATATTTATTGAATGAAAGACTCAATAAATGACACCAAACAACACATTTAACTAATTTTCACTGAATTGATCCCATGGTTGGGTACCCCTGGGAGTTTGGTGATGGGTATGGGATGTCACAGGGATTAAAATCTGCCTTTGTTTGACTTCTAATACAAACAAAACAAACCAGCAAGTCACAGCTATCAGCAAGGTGATTATTAATTATTCTCTGACAATGCAATGAAATAGTTACCTAAATTCAAAAATGGTTAGGGCTAATCTAGTTACCATCTATGACCACCAATCCATCTTAAGTAAAAGAGTCCATCCAAATCCCTTCTCAGCAGCCAAGTTTGTGGTCAAAGCCTCTTAGCTTCACTACCCAGCCCAAGACCAGACAAGGGCCAAAAGTCCTTCCTCAAAGGTGAGGGTCCCTCCTCCTGACCTGCCCTCTCTCCTGGCAACAGACAGCCCCTGAGCAGTGTGGCTTATGGTTTTCCCATCCATCGTTTGTCTGCATGCCTTTCGGAGATGTAAAAACACTGTGAGCAGGAGTTCCCAATGAGGCACAGTGGGTTAAGAATCTGGTCGCTGTGGAGGTGTGGGTTTGATTCCCGGCCTGGTGCAATGGGTTAAAGGATCCGGTGTTGTTGCAGCTATGGTATAGGTTGCAGTTGTGGCTCAAATTCAATCCCTGGCCCAGGTACTTCCACATGCTGTGGGTGCAGTCATAAAATTAAAAAAAAAAAAAAAAAAAAAAAAGGCAAAAAACTGTGAAGAGCAATAAGCTGCCACTTCTAGCTCAATGATCTTGTGTTTAAACAGGAAGAAGCTGCAGTTAATGCAGAGGACCTGGAAAGAAATCAAAGGAGATTTATGGCTTCACATCCAAAAGTCACTGTCCTACTCTAAGCCTGGAAGCTGATCACAAGAGGTATGATGGCATCCACATCTTCTGATGCCATGGCCAAATCTCTGTTATTGTTGGCAGTAGAGGGCAGGGAGTAAGTAGATAATAAAAATTCACAGATAATACCAAACCCAATTTTAACCAGTAGTTACTACCTCATTACCTCCAAATCCTTGGTCAGAGCAGAGCAGCAATAAGCCAAATTGCAGAGCCGTCTCATGTCAGTGTCAGCTTATTTTTACTCTTTCCGCAAACCTAACAACCGTCTATTTTCTCCTGCCATTCACCCACCTCCCACATCAGTTTTCCAGAGTAGGCACTCATTAGGCAAATCAATGGGATTCGTGTATCTGGAGGAAAGAGGACCCGTAAAATGCTTCTCCTGAGATGGTAACATTGTCTTAGGCAGCTATAGCACTGGGCTTCCTGAGTTGATTTGAATCTCCTCACAGGGTTTCCTCGTTATGCTTTGCTGCTAGTTGTACAAACTGGTTAACTAGCTAAAAAGATAGGAACCCACCTGTGGTTGACAGCCCCCAAGATGGCCCCAACAATTCCTACTGATGCGTCCCCTAAAAGGAATAGACAGCAGTGACAAGACTTGAACATTGAACAATCTATGGTTCTAATGGCTGCAAATGGGCTGTTTCTTTGAGAGAAAAAACTTGCCGTGGCCAGTTTCTATTTTATTTTTGTTTCCAGAGGATGCTTATCACAAAAAAAAAAAAAATATGTTCTACTTGTTATCTCAAGTTATTTTTTGCCCCAACCATTTGGTCTGTAACACAGAATCAGTCACAGTACTGTCACCAGTCATCTCCAGTAGAGAGATCCTGAATTATTCCCTTGGCCCTAGTCTCTATGTCAGCCAGCAGATTTCTTTCTTCTTTGGAAAGAAGTGTCTCATCCTTCAACTCTACGGTCACAGCTGCCAGATCAGTCTGCGCTCTCATTACCTCCTCTGCTGATTTCTGCTGCTTTCTAGCTAATTCTCATCTGTCTTGCCCCCTTTTCATTTCCATATCAAGTTCCCTATCAAATCATATCATCCTAATGTTTTAAAAAAACTGCAATGCTGAGAATATGAAAATTGTTTTATAAATTTGGAAAAAATGTTTCTGTCATAATGTTCATGGGAAAAGGCTTGAGTAAGTGCTAAGACCTCTATCTTCAATTTCCACCTCGAATCTAAGTTCCTCTTGTCACCTCCACTTTGCCGTCCTGTAGACCAAGTCACCATGACAATGTCAAAATTGTCTTCTTGTTCTCTTTTCACATGCTGTGAAGATCACATATGAATTTTTTAACCAGAAGAAATAATAGGCATTATTTTTAAACCACTGCACACTGAATAAACACCAACGAGCTTAGTCTTCCATTTAAACTCCTCTAAATCCAGACTTCACTCTCATATCCCCCCTCACTTGAGAGTTGGCTGCCGCTGGAAATGAAGTAGCCCAGCATCATGAGAATGGACATTTGTGCTGACATGTTCCAGGAAGGAAATATCCCAAAGAGACCTTGCTGACTACTCTACACCTGTGTATCTTTGAGCCACACCATCAATAAGGAATCCTGGAAGACCCTGACACTGACGACTGTCATCAATAGGTAAGAACTGAGAGGAAAACCAGCCACAGATGGGTCCTTATAAAAGCAAATAGGAGAAACCCATACTGTGGGCACACACAGCAGAATCAGCAGGGCTCTGCAGGAGCCGATGAGCTGACCACGTGCAGATGTCCAAGACGGTGAGGGGCCATGTCAGATCTCAGGGAAACATAACCACCCCCACCCCTCCCACTGCAGGCCAAGCCTGTAAACATACAGACACCCCCACATCTCACCCAGGTCATCATTCTCAAGGTTGTATGATGCCAATGCAATGACTAACGATGAGTAGAACAAATGAACATCTACCAACCACTCTAGGCCTCCACAGGTTATCCCCTCCTGGTCCCACGTCATTCCTGAGCCTCAGAGGTCCCAGCTGCTCCAAGAGTCAAGTTAAGAAACCTCAGACCAGCCATAGGGCTGACTCAACTGGAAGCACCAGAGGGATAGACAGGGAGGGAGAAGTTCAGCTGAGAAAACAAAGAAATTAATTTAAAGTTCAAGAAATTGGAGAGATAATGGGTTCTGGGCATAGGTAGAAATAAGGTTAAATGCAAGAAAAACAATAGCAACAAAGGGGTTAAAAGGAGAAAAATAGGTCAACTGCAAAGCAGTGATCTATAATAAGAAAGATATGTGGAGTTCCCATCGTGGCTCGGCAGTAATGAACCCAACTAGTATCCATGAGGATACAGGTTCGATCCCTGGCCTCAGTCAGTGGGTTGAGGATCCCTCCTTGCTGTGAGCTGTGGTGTAGGTGAGAGATGAGACTTGAATCCTGTGTTGCTGTGGCTGTGGCATAGGCTGGCAGCTGCAGCTCCAATTGAACCCCTAGTCTGGGAACTTCCAACTGCCCTGGGTATGGCCCTAAAAAGCCAAAAAAAAAAAAAAAAAAAAAAAGATATGAGAAAAGGGACATTAAGAACACTTCATACCATCAAGGGTTCAGCTTGCTGACTTGGGTGTTAGTCCCTCATGCTTTCATGGAGGAGAAGGAAGATCAAACCAAGGTTCCCTTTCCTTGTCTGGCAATAAAAGCAAGAACACAACGGCCACATGAAACAAAGATTATCCCCTGAGATTGTCTTCGGCTGAGGGACTACGGGCTAAAAAAGCAATTGCACAGGCACTGTTGGACACCAATGGGAGTCCCTGGCTAAAACTATCATGCTTCTGAATCTTTAAAGACAATTTCAACTGAAAATTTGGTAGTAAGTATAGTAAGTGGGAGTTCCCATTGTGGCTCACCAGAAACAATTCTGACTAGGATCCAGGAGGACACAGGTTTGAACCATGGCCTCACTAGTGGGTTAAGGCTCCTGCCTTGCAGTGAGCTGTGGTGTCGGTCACAGATGCAGCTTGGATCTGGCATTGCTGTGGCTGTGCTGTAGGCTGCCAGCTGCAGCTCCCATTCGATCCCTAGCCTGGGAACCTCCATATGCCGTGGGGTGCGGCCCTCAAAAGTCAAAAAAAAAAAAAGTACAGTAATTGCACTTCATCTTGTTTTCCCCAATGATAACAATATAGTAAGAAATATGATTTCTTAAATGGAATGTATGGTGTATGTAGGGGAGCCTTTTCCTTAACAAAGAGCTAAAACCATGAGAGTAAACTTATTTCTTATAGATAGGAAGATGTATTCAGAAGGAAAAGATGGTATTACAATGAAACCCAGACTCTGAAGACTGACTGCAGGGTTCAGATCCCAGCTGCAACACTTACTTGTGAAGCAGTTTTGTACAAGTCATTCTGCCTCCACAAGACCAAGTTCTTTCTGTGTAAAACTATCATAATAATGGTAATAATTATACTCTAAGGATTTATAAAATAAGAAAGAAAAATAAACTTGTAAGCACATCCACATGATACATGTAGTTCAGTGCCCTGGCCCATCATAAGCACAAAATAAATATTGTCTAGTACCATGATTTTTGGCCTAATTAACCAAGAGCCTTCTGTCACAGGAGGATCCTAGAAGGCCAAGGTTAAAGAGATTGAAGGGATCTTCTCTCTGGTTCAATATCTGCTTCCTCCATCACTGATTCCCCTAATTTTACAAAGGAAGAAAATGAACATGTTAATTCAAAGCGCATTTTTTCCTAAGAAACGACTGTTACCTTTGGTTTTCTCTTTGTAAAACATTAGGAACTGGTTACCTCCGGATCCGGATCGGATTTCCCTGCAGTGCTGGCTCTTACTTGTTGGTGCCACCAAGTGGCCAAGTTTAATGGTGCAGTGATGCTTCCCAGTCACCCCAATTTAGTGGGGCTGTGAGGTCTGTTTCCGGTAGCCCTCAACAGTTCTTCAAAACTTATCAAATTAACAGGTAGTACTCTGGCTTGAGCAAAGAAGCAAAAGTTACCAGTATCTCCATAGAACAATGGGAAAAAAGAAAACCACTAGTGATGAAGAAGAGAGGGGTCCAGGTGTGAGTCAGCAAGCTTCAGTCGTTCTTGTGGTGCCTGCAAAGCACTTAGTTTATTTCAGTTTTAAGAAATGCATGCCTGGCCTTCTGGGCAGGCAGTAACCATTTCTATGATTGAAGGAACCCATTATACACGGTTAGAGTGAATGCTGAATTGTTGAGTGCTAGGAGTAGTATTAGGCTGGAAATTAAGACCAAAACGCAACACAGCTCTCAAAGAAATCCCTTTTTTAAAAAAAGCATAAATATGAAATTTCAGTCCCCAAATTGTGATTTTGTTATTTTTTATTTTTAGGAGTCCAGTTTTTAAAAGCAGGAACACAACTTTACAATATTGCCATTTGTCAGCAACTATCTGTGCCACGGTTGCAGCACTGTAGTGAAGCGTTGATATCAACTGACCTATCCGATAGTATTTTTAACCTTTTAGTGTTCAGCAGAATGTATTTCAGGAAAATTATGTTCAGAAATATAGTCACAATAAGGGACTTTTTTACCTTTGAATTCACAGACCTGGAGAACCTAAAAAGATTTTTTTCAGTGTCAATTGTTACAAACGATTGGTGGTCTAAACTCCAGAGCAATCAATTCACCAACTTATGTTGTTTAAATTTCTAGGCACTGTAGAATGGAGATTATAAGAGAATTCGTCTTCTTGAAGAATTTTTTTGTAATGTCTATTCTTTTGGGTATGATTCATGTGCATATTATGCGTTTGAAGGGTTCAGGTTTCCCTGATACTTTCTCCTTTTCTTCACACTCTTTAGATTCTTCGGAGTTCCCGTCATGGCGCAGCGGAAATGAATCCAGCTAAGAACCATGAGGTTGCAGGTTCGATCCCTGGTCTGGCTCAGTGGGTTAAGGATTGGCGTTGCCGTGAGCTGTGGTGCAGGTTGCAGACACAGCTGGGATCTGGCATTGCTGTGGCTCTGGCTTAGGCCAGCAGCTACAGCTCCTATTAGACCCCTAGCCTGGGAAACTTCATATGCCACAGGTGTGGCCCTGAAAAGAAAAAAAAAAAAGAAAAAAAAGAAAAAAAAACACTTCATTCTGTCTGGATGGAGGATGATTCATCCTGGATGTTGTTATACTTGATTTTGGAGTGTTTTTTCCTCCTTATAAAGTTGGAGGTGCCAATATTGATATTCTGCTTTTTAAAATTCTTCCTCTCAACATGAAAAAAATCCAAAAAGGACTGTTTTTTGTAAAAGACTCAAATCCTAAATAGAGTTAAATGACTAAAAATTCTATATATTATCTAAAGAGTATACTTTTAAAAGAAGAATTGCAGCATACGAAACAAATTTTTGAAGAGTCGAATTATGATATAATCTGATTTGTTTATTCCATCTTGTATTATTATTGGAAATTAGGTAAATGGTTTTTGATTCAAAAAGTAAATGACAATTTTTTTTCAAGCTATTTAGCTAAAGAATCTAGCTAATTCATATTAACTGTCAATCTGGTTCCTTATTTATTTAACCATTATAAAGTTCATAATGGGAGTTGAATAGTGACTCAGCGGGTTCAAGATCCAGCATCGTTACTGCTGTGGCTCTGGTTACTGCTGTGGCACAGGTTCAATCCCTGGCCCATGAACTTCCACATGCTACAGGTACAGCCCCAAAATAAATAAAGTTCATAATAACTGCTTCTGGTACATAAAGCTCACAGCTCTAACAATCACCACTAATTTAAAGGATTTTAATCTTGTAATAATATTTCAATCAACTGATAGAATTATCAACATATGGCTGATGAGGAAATTTTCACTTCAAATTACATTTGGAATGCTTACTATGTGTGAATGTGAATATTCAGCTACTGACAATGAATGCAAATGATAAGATTTCATCACACTATTGGTGTCGATACATTGATTTAGTTACATTGATTTAGTTACAACAACAAAAAAAAATTGTGATGACAATTGCTGATCAAAAGTTCAAGGATGCTACAGACATTTAGCTACTTGCCTTTCCAAAGGCCAAAGCCAAAGCAAACTGTTTTGCCAAGGAAAAACAATCACAAAGTTGACCAAAACTCAACTTGGGTGCAACCCTTATTATCTGTAGTCTTAGCGTGTGCTACACAGGGAAAAGTGCCAGCAATGGAGTCATCTAGACTGATTCCAGTCTTTACCTCTTAGTCTCTCTCTGGGGACCTTGGACAACTTACACAAGCTCTCAGGCCTCAGTTTCCTCATAAGTCAAACAGACAAAAGAAGAAGGGAAGATTGAATTAAGCTCTGCAGGTGAAGTACTTAGCATAGGGCCTGTCCTATAAGATGCATAAATCCTAGTGACCATAAGTTTTGTAATCATGATCCTCATCATTAACCTTAGGATCACAACACCTATGTTGAGAGTTGTGAAAGTTTATAGAGATTAGCTATAAATTGCACTTGAAACATTTTATATTCATTTCATAAGTGGTATTTGATATTACCGAGGCACCTACTGAACTTTGAAAAATGCTATAAATTAAAACATAATTGTGAATTCAAAGTAAATGCAACTAAGGAGTATACACTCAGCTGAAATGGATGCTGTTTCTTTTTAATGACCAAGTCTCCTCACCTCCTCCCTCTGTATAAGGAATTCTGCACCTTAAAAGTCCTAGGAAAGGCAGAACCTGTCTCTTTCCAAAGAAGCTGAAAACAAAAGTAAGCTGTTTTCACAGCATTCCTGGAAGCTTAGCCCAATAAGCTCAGCCAATCAGGTGAGACCACCTGAAGGTGATGTAGTGAAACAGGAACAGGAAATCTAGCCAAGGGACATAGAATAAGCACCAATGTCCACTTTCTAGGTACAGCAGTGATGTCACTGCAAGCTATGGTGTCCAGGGTTCAGCGGCAATGGCTTCAGTGACCCTTGCCAGCATGAGGCTGTGACAAGAATTTGCTGTGGCTCCGATGTACAGCCTTCTTGATCATGCCTTTTTTCCAAACCTCAAGCTCCCTCAGTGACTTTATGAGATACCCAATACCCTTTCAATAAATTGCTATTGTGCTGAAATTAAACAGAGTCCATTTCTCTTGCAACTAAGACTGATATAAAAATTAGTAATAGGTAATGGGGTGCTAGAGGTGTTAGACCCCCAAATGTGGAGGGAAGGGGCTACATAACATAGGCATTATGTGGCCAAAGGAGTTGTGGGCGGGAGTGGGGAGGTCATCATCATTTGCCTGCTTGGCATCTAATCTCTCCAGGACATTTCCTAATAGAGCTCAATGTAGTCCAGATTTTTAGTCCTTCTTCAAACAGCCCAAGCATATTTGAACCAGTCTTAGGCAATCCACATCAAGCTTACCAATGGATAGCTCAGTAACCTAGAGCATAGCATTCCCCAGGCAAGAGTTGTTATTGGTACAGGGATGGGCGCATGTCCTTCGTAGACACAGTCAACCAAAGGAAAAGTCTTCATAACCCATGATATGGGAGAGATTCTTTCTCCCGCCCACTCACTCATGCATTCTTCATTCACTCCACCATATTACCTCAGTTAGGAACTATATCTTGTAACCTTGAGAAGAATTCATTGATAAACACATGAGGAAAGGCAGAGTGGAGAAAAGAACAGAGAAATTTATCCGGAGCCATGATCATACCATACCTGAAGTCTACATTGTCTCTGAACTTCCTGTTACTTGAGATAATAAATTTCCTTATTGTCGAAGACAGTTCAAATCAGTTAGTTTCAACCAAAAGTGTCCTGATGCACCAACCAAATAGAAAATTAAAGATTTTGGCTGGAATTTCTTTGCCTCAAAGCCTATATAAGGGAGGGCTAAACCAGTACAAAGGGCGCCCAGCTGCTACATTAGTTATTATCCAGAGGACAGTTGAAGAAAGCCCTTGGGTAGATTATTGACAAACGGGTGCTGGGGCCATCACTTTCTATTTCTCCTATAGTCACTTTAGATGTGAAAAAAGGTAATGCTTCTCCTTACAGAGTACTGCTGTAAAGTTGACTTTTTAAATGAATGTGTATAAGTTAAAAAATAAACAATTTTTTAAAATACATTATTTGAATAATAACACAAGTTGCATTAGTTTCCTAGGGATGTCATACCAAAGTATCACAAATTGCGTGGCTTAAAACAACAGAAATGTATTCTTTCCTAGTTCTGCAGGTCAGAAGTCCCAAATCAAGGTGTCAGCAAGGTCCTGCTATCTCAGAGGGCTCCAGAGGGGGAGTCCTCCCTGCTTCTGCCAGCTTTGGTGGCTACCAGCACCACTGGTGTTCCTTGGCTAGTAGGTGCATCACTCCACTTCCTGCCTCCATGGCCTTCTCCTCTCTACATGTCTGTGTTCATATTTCCATCTTATCATAAAGACATCAGTCACTAAATTAGGGCTCACCCTCATCCAGAATAACCTCATCTTGACTTGATTACATCTGCCACAACCCTATTTCCAAATAAGGTCACATTCGCAGTTACTAGACTGTTATGTAGAGGCCACACATTTGGGCAGCACTTTTCTGAGCATTCAGCCCTATTCACATAATCAATGTTTTGGAGTTCCCTAGTGGCCTAGCAGGTTAAGGATCTGGCATTGCCATTGCTGTAGTGCAAGTTCATTCTCTGGCCTGGGAATTTCCACATCGTGTGGGCACAACCCCAAAATAATAATGATGATAATAATCATAATAACAAATCATCAATGCTTTAAACTGGAACTTAATTCCATTATCTCAAGCTAAAATTCACCATCCTGGAGTTCCTGTTGTGGCTCAGCATTAACAAGCCCGATGAGTAACCACGAGGATGTGGGTTTGATCCTTGGCCTTGCTCAGTGGCTTAAGAATCTGGCACTGTTGTGAGCTGTGGTGTAGTTCACAGACTTGGCTTGGATCCCATGTTACTGTGGCTGTGGCGTAGGCCAGCAGCTGTAGCTCTGATTTGACCCCCAGCCTGGGAACTTCCATATGCCATGGTTGTGGCTCTAAAAAAAAAAAAAAAAATTCACCATCCTTGTACTCTGTTAGGACTTCTATTAGTCCGGGTGCTATTTCCCAGTACCTGGCATGAGCCTCTGATTTCTTTATCCTCACGTACCCGTCCTCACAGGGAAACAAAGAGCCTAGACTTTGAGATTTAATTGAATTATAGAACATAATTATTACATGCCATACCTCAAAGACCTTGATCTGCAATTGATTATACGGCAAGAAAAGGGGAGGTGGATTTTTAAAAGAGTAATTTTCCATTGGAAGTGACAATTGAAATGGTCACTCTTTAAAACAGAGCAAGAAACTCTAGGGAGAAAAATAATCATAAATCTTTTAAATAGTTTCTTGAAACCTTGAGGAGCTTTGAATATTGGGAAAGTTTTCCTGTCCCATTTGTCGAAGTAATAAAGTGTGAAGAAATGGTAAATTTGATTAGCTACACTTGTCTAGCATTAGTCTACAATCTGAAAGGAAAGAAAGAATATCCAAAGCCCTCAATCACTGTTGTTTTCCATCTTTAATAGTTGAAAAATAATATCCTCCAAGGTTGTTTGGCAAACCGTGGTGGGCAGGTACTCAAAAAATCATTTAGGAACCCATGGGCCAGTGACCAAGGCAAATATATTTTCCTGAGTATTGGGGAAAGCCGTTATCTCTTTACAACCTAAGTTCAGATGCTTCTTGGCTGTTTGTGAACCACTGGTGTTCACAAACCAGTGCAGGAATGCAGAACGCTGTTTCCATGGTGATGAGACTTTCCTCCTGGCAACCACCCCTCCCGCACTTCCCATCTTTCTCCTCTGTCAGCAGTTTAGATGGGATTTCTACAAAGAAGCAGAGGTGGTTATACAGCAAGAATTGTGTGGTGTTTCCAAGTTCAGCTACTGAAGGTCTCTAAGTAGTAGGTGATTCTCCCTACCCACACATGGAGGTGGTCACAGAGCCATTAAAATCCCACCCAAATCTCAGATTCAAAATCCCCCCTTAATAGCATTTCATTCAACTGCCTCAGTATATGACAGACACTTTCCTAGGTTAGGCGTTCGTCTTCAGCCAGAGGCCAAATCCAGCGCAGCGGAAACGAATCTGACTAGGAACCACGAGGTTGCGGGTTCAATCCCTGGCCTTGCTCAGTGGGTTAAGGATCCAGAGTTACTGTGAGCTGTGGTGTAGGCCACAGATGCAGCTCGGATCCTGCGTTGCTGTGGCTCTGGCGTAGGTCAGCGGCTATAACTCCGATTAGATCCCTAGCCTGGGAACTCCACATGCCGCGGATGTGGCCCTAGAAAAGGCAAAAAAAAAAAAAAAAGAATTCCCATGTACCACTGAGAACCTGAGTGTCCTGAGAAAAATCTCTTGAAAGAGTGAAGAGAGTGAAAAGAGACACACATTTGGGGTGGGAGGGAAGAGGCGAGATAAGGAGTGGAGAGGGAGCAGAAGATGATAAAGGAGATGATGGGAACCAATTAACACTGGACAGGACCATGTATAAAGGAGGCGCTGCCCCACGTTCAGCACAGGTTCACAATGGCCAGAGGACAGAGCTTGGGAATAGCAGGAGGTGAGGCTGGGGCCAAAAATATCCAGACTCTTGACAATCAAGCAAAAGGCATGATCTTACTGAATTGGGAATGAAGACTCCCTAACTGAAAACTGATCTGTGAAAAGCTTTGTTAAAAGCAAATGCAGAAAATCAGATGAAGGATGAGCTACAGAGAAAGGCAGCAGAGAGAGGGTGAATCTGGTTAACATTCGTCAGCTCTGTCATATCTATTATGAGCCAGGCGCTACTCTAAGTACTTCACATACATTAACTCACTCCTCCTATCAACCCTATGAGGTAAGCACTGCCATGACTGCCACTTTATAAATGAGAAACCTGTGGCTAAAAAAGGTTAAGTAACTTGCTCAAAGTCCTACAGATAGAAACATGCAAAATCAGGATCTGAATCCAGGGAATCTGCCTGCAGTCAAACTTCTTCTGTAATCCGTTATACGGTCATTACAAGAGTAGAAGAATGAGATGATAAGCATTTAATTAGACTTGTTGCAATGGTCCATACATCACCCTGTCAATATATTCAGTGAGTAGATGATGAATGAAAGAAAAGAAAAGACAGGAAATAACAGGTGCAGAGAGCATTGGGGGTGAGGGAACAGAGTAAAGAATCAGTGGCATTTTGAGCCTAATATAAAAAAGTCAAAGAGAAGGAGACATCAAAGATCCTTCTTAGTTCCTATTAGGATGGGTGGAAGAATGACCCACTTGACACACAAAAACTAGAATGGAAAATCAGCTCTGTGGATAAAGTGGGAAATTCAGTGAGATTACACAGATGATTAATTTGATGAGATGGCAGAGCATCTAAGTGGAAAGGCCAGCAAGCCCTTGGAGGTAAAGGACCTGCACCCCAGGGTGGGGTGGGGTGCCACGGGGTTGGAGGGGAAACTGGGCTGAGAACAAGGGGTGGTGGTTGGGCGGCATAGAAGCAATGGAGGGGACTGGATGTCTCTCTCAAGCTGATGGGGAACATGAGGTCATCTGCACTTGTGATATGCACAGTAAATAAGACAAAGAAAACCATTAAACGATGACCCAGTGCAAAACTGGCCTCGTGAAAAGAGCGTGGAGTGAAAAAAGCTGGCTCTAGAGGAAGCTGGGAAGCAGAGGAGACGATCCATTGAGCGCCGACTCCTCACCAGGGCTCAGACGCTGTCTTCAGTGAGCACAGGGAAGCTGAAACAAGGTGCTGGGGAGACAGAGGCAGAGAGGATACATGCCTTACAGAAGAGCCCAAGCTAGAAAGCCTGGATGTAAGCCCAGGTCTGCCACCCCAAATTCCTCACTCTAAATACCACCCAGACTGCCAGAGGGTCCTTCCATGTGTTCCCCAAAACATCCTCAGACCTGAGCATCATCAAGGGCCTTGCTTTGCATGACGCTGCCAACTCCTCCATGATGCTTGCATCATGTGAAACGCTACATCACTAATAACCAAGTAAAGAGCTTCCCCTTGGGCGGGCGGCAGGGGGGCGGGAAGGCTACTACTGAAATGCTCATTTCAGACCCGCTGTGTGGGGGGAGGGGAAATTTGGAGGGATGCTAAAGCATTCTGAATCCTCTGAAAACCCACACAAAGGTCTCTGTCTACTTGTGTTCATTTCTGGCTTCTAAATGGATGGCCCCTCCCCAAGGGACGGAGGCAGACATTGGACCGATCCAGAGGATTGCTCTGGAAAAACACGAGTCCCAGGAACCTCCCTCTCTGAAATCTCAGTGTTTACTATAAAGACCCATCATAATTTATTTGGAACTACAAAGACATCAGGTGTTGTTTGCTTTTGAATATGAATAACACACTAAATACATTAAAGACTTTTAAGAAAAGGAATGACCTGCCTCGTCATTGATACTATCTCTTCTTTGGCCTTGTTTATATCACACGTACCAACAAAACTTGTGTTTAAATTCCATATGAAAAGTACTTCGTAATTACACGGTTTCACTTAAATGTACCTATGCTAATTCTTCCTTTTCCTCCCAGATCAGACAACTTATCTCACAGATTTTCTGGGGATAAATTCTCTCTGTGATGCTCTGATTTTGTAGTGGAGTCACACTGACGCATTGTCTATCTCAAATAATGAGATTTCTTCACACGAATATCACTGTTGACAAAACCAAGGAAAGAATGAAGGAGAACCTCTCCTGAGACTGGGACTAAAAGCCCGGATGCAAAGTGGCTAAACAAAAGTACTATGTCTACAGACATTTGCAGTAACAACAATATTATGTAAGGTATCCCTTCTACTAGCAAAAGGCACCAAGGAATGGGAAAGATTTTAAACTTAAAAATATTTTAAGATTTTACAGCAGCTCAGAGCTTCAGAGGCAAAGCGGGTCTCCAGTGCATCTTAAAATCTCACCCCTTTGCCTATATGGACAAAGGGATTGAGCTGTGCAAAACTGAAGAAAGCATCTGGCTTGGCATTTCTTGAACCTAATTACCCTTCACGAGGAACTTCTAGCAGAAAGCAAAAGCCTTTTCTAGCGCTGTGTTAGGAGATATGATTGCATATTTAAGACATGACTGCAGCCACGGTGTTAAAAGCCTCGCAGCCCGACATGTAAGAATATTAATAAATTCCTTATTAGTGAGATTTCTTATCTTCCATAAAAGCCCTTGCTGTGTGATAGCAGCTGCACTAATGAAGTGGGCTAATGGGGATGGAGGAAGTGGCTGGAGGCTGAATGGGGAAATCAGGAAAACAGCCGTCCATCTATGGCGTGAGACGTCTGCCTCTGCCCAAAACTCACCACCATATTCAGGGCTTCAAGTCAAGGCTGATTCCAGAATACGTACTCAAGTTTCTAGGCTTTTCTCCTCCTTGGAAAAGAGGGATAGTAACTCAGTCATACAGGGACCCTCTTTCTTTCCTTAGTGATTTGTTTTATGTCCTAATCCCAGCATCTACCAAATCCATCTTTATTCTTCACTAAAGACAACTCGACGTCCCCTCCTTGGGTGGCCTTCCCTGACACCTCTGGGGACTTGCACTATACTCCACTCCCACCCAGGTTCCATGGCATTTATAGGCTTCTATCATTCTCTCACCGTTCTGCCAACATTGGGGAACTTGTCTTCACTTCTGGACTGGGAGGCCCTCTGGGCCAGCACCTATGTATATCCTCATTATGCAGCCCAGGGCACAGGGAGTGGACAGTCCTCAGACTGTCCCCAAGCCCCAGGACCATCAACCACTCTCCCCTCCTGTATTGCACGAATGAAGTCCCCCTAAAATTCATGTATGCCTGAACCTCAGAAGGCAACCTTCCTTGGAAATGGGATCTTTGCAGATGTGAAGTTTGAGATGCAAAATCACGGGGGTAGGGTGGGCCCTAGATCCAATGACATGTCCACATAAGAAAGAGAAAAGGACAAACAGAGGGAGGCATGGAGAGAAGGCCCTGGGAAGATTTTGGAGTGATGGGGCCGCAAGCCACAGAACACCAGGAGCCACAAGAAGCAGGGAGAGGGAAGAAAGGATTCTCCCCTAGAGCCCACAGAGCAGGTGTGACCCTGCAACACTCCGATTTTGGACTCAGGTCTCCGTTGCTGTGAGGGAACACATTTCTGTTGTGTAAAGCTACAGTGTTTGTGGCAATTCATTAAAGTAGCTCTAGGAAACGAATATATTTTTCTTCTCTAAAAACTGGCTTCCTACCAATCCATCTAGTTTTAGATTCTAGGCAGCCATGTTGGGATAGACGACTCTGCTCCCCCACCTCAGGCTCCTTTCAGGACTGGGCACAAATTTCAGCTGGGTCCACAGTGTTCCTATCCTGGGAGTTAGGGGGATAAGAAGACATAAATATTCTTGGAGTTCCCGTCATGGTGCAGAGGTTAACGAATATGACTAGGAACCACGAGGTTGCAGGTTCGATCCCTGGCCTTGCTCAGTGGGTTAAGGATCCAGCGTTACCGTGAGCTGTGGTGTAGGTCACAGATGCGGCTCGGATCCCGCGTTGCTGTGGCTGTGGTGTAGGCCAGCAGCTACAGCTCTGATTAGACCCCTAGCCTGGGAACCTCCATATGCCACGGGAGCGGCCCAAGAAATGGCAAAAATCCAAAAAAATAAAAAATAAAAAGAAATAAATATTCTTTTCCTATTCTTCTCTCTCAGTCAAGTTTCTGAGTTATCACCTCATGGACACATTCCCCGATTTCCTAACGAGAAATCTCATGACTCTTCCTCATGTTATTTTTCTTTACAGCCCTTATTTCCACCTGACATAATATCACTTATGGACTTGTTTCTTGTTTGTGTTCCTCAGACCTCCCTCATGAGGAGGGAGCCCCCAGGAGAGCAAAGACATGCTCTGCTTGGTTTGCTGCTGAATTTCCAGCCCTCGCACTCAGCTTCACACAGCAGCTCTTCGGTGAGAACAACAAGCTTGGGCTAAGAGAGAATTCCTGTCAGTGTTCCCTGTTTCAGTTCTTCTTAGGCCTGACCGTATTTCTGCCTTTGGCTTCTGAGGGGACCCGCTAATGAAATGGGCTCTTCTAAACTTAAAGCTATTGGCTTGGGTTTCTCGAATCTACACAAGAAACCCCAAAGAGACGTTCACTACTACACGATGGTACTTGGTAAGAGCTTTAGCATCTCAGCGGATCAAACAACAGAAGGAAAAGTGGAGTAAATTCATCTTTAAATTAACTAATTAAATCCAGTTGGACTCCTCACAAGGTTAGTCTTACAAGTCATTAAGGTTATTTGAACATTGTAGGGGGTATTCGCTACCTCCTGATTGATCTTCCCACCAAATTGAGTGTCTGAAATTCCATCTCTACAGATTTTAGACACAGTCCATTCAAAGACAAATATCCCTGGAAAAAGCAAAACTTAGGCTACTGATTATTTGCACAGATGTTAGAGAACTGGCCTTCCCTGAACAATGTGTATATAAACTGGTCTCTTTGTTGAAGGACAAAGGGAGGGATCACGGTGCAGGAAATGGCAGGAGAGCAAAGATGAATTTCAACCACCTTTCTTGCTTGGAGCTAGTCTTGTCCTCCTGGGAAATTATGAGTTTTATATCCATGGAAGACGTACTGCATTGGTGGCCCCATGGATGGCCTCTCTGGATCGTGCTTTGATTCTACAACTCCTCCCATCAGGAGATTGGGTCTGTTTCTCTATGGCTTCAATCTGAGCTGTATTCTGATGTGCTTTGGCCAAAAAAAAAAAAAAAAAGGTGACAGAAGTAATCTTGTACCTGGACCTCCAGAGGTCCAACCATTTCCACTCTTTGTTGGGAACCTGAATCAGGTGGCACTTCTATGAAAACAAGCCCAGTTCCCCTGTTGGAGAATGAAATTGGTAGCTCCCTGCTCCCCACTCCACCCTCTTGGTTACAGCTGGTCAGCAGATGTGTAGTGAAGCCACCACAGACCAGCCAGCTGCCAAGTGACTTCCCAGCTCTTCATAGACTCTTGATAGAGTCCAGCCAAGCTCAGACCAAGCTCAAGGCTATACTCAAGAGTAAGCAAAGATCATTGTTCTAATCCACTGAGTTTTGTTACACAGTAATAGCTAAATGACAAATACCAGTCTACTCTGGAAATCCCAAATCTGAAAATAGGCTGTTTTCCAAAACCATCTATAAATTTTTGATTCTGGTACCATCTTCTCTAAAAGAATTTATCTTTGGAAATCGGGTTTTCCAGGTTGGCCCCCTAACTACTCTTTGACAGCACAGTATCACCAGGTATAACAGTGTTTCTAAAGAACTTTCATCCAGCTTCTGGCTGGAATGTCAAGAACGCATCTCCCTTTATTGCAGACCCTACCCTGGGCCTCGATCACCACTGAATGTATATGTGAGTTCCCAATCCTGATTCCTTGGTTCCTTTCGAATCAGAACCAACCTGCCAGGCCCCTATTCTGCAAACCTTTCAGACAAATAATCCTGCCTCTGGAGCTCAGTTTCATCGTGGGGCCTTGCTATAGGAGACCATTCAGAGCAAGCCTCTTTCCATCCTCAGGGGAAAATCAGATAACAAGCATGCAGGAAACGACAGGAAAAAAAGGCAGTACCTGAGTTTTTGAAATTATAGGTTGATGGTGATTGCCTTCATGGCGTCTCAAGACTCTGTATGTCCATTCAATATTACCAATTACTTTCACCAAAAGAAAAATTCTGCCCTAAAATACACAGATGCCCTTTTGAAGAATGTCTATTCATTTCTTCTCCCCCTGCCACCTCTTAATAAGATCAGTGAAATAAGAGAATGCATTCAAAGAACCTAGCACAATGCCTAGCACAGGCTAGGAGTTTGGTAAATTATGTTGTCATCATTTTTATGAGACAAAAATAGTCATGCATCAAACTTCTGGTGTCTCAAGGATAAATCAGCACAGAAAAAAACCTCAGTCCATCCCACACTAACCCTTGCCCTCAGCTCATTACAGGAGCAGGTTAGCAGCCCACTTCATAGGCAGTAGGTTGTCAGAAAACACAAAGGCCTGAACACAGGGAAAAGGAGCAAAATGAAAAGAGACATTTTCTCAAACCCATGGAAACTAGAAACTTAGATAAATTTCATTATACAAGGTGCCATTGCTACAGACTCTTACTATTTTCAGCTTTATTTTTCTTTTACTTAAAAAAAAAAATCATCTTGTAGCTGCCAACATATGAATTGGGACAGCCTGTCACCTTCACCTGAGCTCCTGCACCCTAGCAGGTCTCACCATTCTCCAGACTCACAATCCTTTTTCTGGAGCTTATGGCTCACATTGCTGGGGGAGGGCAGTGTGATGGTGACACTCCCTCCCTGGACCTGATCTCAGTGAGGGCGTTAAAAATGGAAAACCATCATTCACATGTCATTAAAATTTCTTTAGGGGAGAGGGTCAGAATGTGGCAAGTCTAATGATACAGGGTGAAGTTGCTCTTAATTCCCAGATCTTCAGTTATAGAAACTACAATTGTATCTATATCTTGACAATTAGCTCAAAGGTGAGAGGGGAAGTGGTAAATATGTGCCTGGACTTTCGGTTACTGGAAATCTTAGATTACAACTCACCCTGTACACCAGCCCGCACTCACCCTGAAACACAAGGAGGAGGATTCTTTTTTCAGGTCTCTACATCCAACTCTTTACATAGCCAGTACATCTTTCACCTTCGGGGGGGGGGGGTCGGAGCGGGGGGAGTGCGCTTAGGCAGTGCTGTGTTGGAGGTGGCTCCTATCAAGGATGTGACTCTTTTCCCAACGCTGCTTTCGATGTGCTTGGTTGTCATGTTGGTGGCTTCAAACCAACCATGATGGGAATATTTACACCACAGAAAATGACCAATGCCATAAACCAGGAATTTTTTTTTTTTTAAGATAGCTGGCAGTGACACACTTATGATCAGATTAGCACTGGTTTTAAGAAAGATGCATGGGTACAATCTTGAGGGTACAAGATCCTTAAGCTGAAGAAGGAATTGATAGTGTTGGAAGCGGGAAATGACAGAAAAGAAGTTCATAAAAAGGGAGCCCCAGGGCAAATACCACCACCTACCTCACCATTTCTCTTGAACTGTCTGGTAATGCCCTACCCTGGACTGTTCGCCCCCACCGTCCCACACTCACCTGGCATATCCATTCCTATATATTCACCTTATCAATCACCAGCTAAGACATTGATAAAAGCCATAGATGCTACTCTCTGAATCTGTACCCAGAAAAAACTTGTATATCACACAGCAAATAATCTTTCCAGAGTGTAGTACTACATACTTGCAAACTGCTTTGAAATTTTGATTTCAAAAAATATTTACAAAGATATATCAGTACTTCTTTTTTATCTTTTTCCTGTAACATGTAAGGAAACTATTCATCTTTGTGTCGAGTTGCTAGTTTTCAAGTAGAAACCCAGTGCCTGCTTATATTTTATTTAGCTGCTGAATTAATTAAATCCTGGAGATAGTGAAAAGCAGTAAACTGTTCATACCAAATCAGTTATTTCATGCTATTCACTACCTGAACTGTGAAGGGCAACCTAATTTCTACTTGAGATGACAGGAATGACTTCTAAATTATTTATTTTTCTTTCTTTGTTTACTATAAAGAAAAGCTTTTGTGACACTGGAAAAGTAGGAAGTGAACAATGTAGGAAATTATGTCTGAGATGTTAATATTGTTACAAAGTTGGGCTCTCAATCAAACATTATCTAGAAACCTAAAATAGTCAAACAAAATACTCATACACACTTACTCTGAAAATCTCTGGGTCAGATTTCAAATAAGCTATGGAGGGAAGCAAATACTAAATGAATTATGACTAATGAAATAGTTATTTGGCAACCAAGAGTGAGCATGTTTAATTTTTAATGAAATTGCCTTCTTTAAAAGATACTTCTTTATAGGGTAATGACAAAAGTGGAAAGTCTCTTAAAGAAAAGATGTTTAAATAATAACTATATTCAGCCCTATTTTGCTTCTATCTGCTCCAAAATATATAACACAGTAGATTGTATTAATGGTCCCAATTCTTCATTCCTCTATGTAGCTATGTCCTTTGCCACGAGATTGCAGTTCTGCAAAAAATGTCTTTCATCCCCTTATCCCCAAGTTCAGTCATGTGACTTGTCAATAAGTAAAGTATGCAAAAGGTCTTACATATTTCCACTTGCTCTCTTGAGCTTCTACCATCACCATGAAAGGAATACCTGGGCTAACTTATACTCCCAGGAGAAGGAGAAAGGACACATGAATTAGAGCCTCCCCAGATGAGATGCTCTAGCTAAGCCCAGAATAAAACAAAGCCATCAGCCAACCCACAGATACACAAGCAGACCCAGCCAAGATCAACCAAGCCCAGTCAACCCACAGGTGTGTATGTTACAATCATGATTATAATAAGTTGCTGAGTTTTAAGGTGGTTGGTTACATAAGATAGCTAAACCATCCATGTACAATGTTATGCCCTCTCACAGTTCAGTTTTATGTACACAAAGGATTTCCTGATCAATACACAAGTCATTCTAAAAATCAGCCAACACTTCCACTTTACAATGATAAATATTAGAACACATTCTATAAGAATCAATATTATCATATTACATCTATCAAGCCTCTGGATTATTTTGGTACAAAAAAAATTTGGCAAAGCCAGCAACATAATTATGTGCTAGGTCTTGGGAATACAGAATTGACAAAGAGCTCTAGAGCACAGCTCATAGTCTATCAAGGGCCTGGTGATGCCAGGACAAAGCGCCAGAATCCTTTGCCAAGTGTCTTCCTAGATGTGTTAGTTTCTGATCTCTTATGTTAGAAGCATCAGTTGCAAAGACCCTCTGCATTTAAAGAGACTTAAATTTTACAAAGGACTTCAAACATTTTTTAATTCTTTTTTTGACATGCCCACAGCATGCAGAAGTTGCCGGTCCAGGGATCAAACCCATGCTACGGCAGTGACCTGAGCCACAACAGTGACAATGCCAGATTCTTAACCCACTGAGCCATTAGGGAACTCCAAGTCTTCAACAATTCTGATACTATGCAATATTCTAAGATTTTAAATATGAAGATGAAATTGAAAACCAGGAGCCTAGATTTCTTCTAAATCCTAGAAGAAAACTGAGGAAACAATCAGCATATTTTCATATTGTAGGTGCTAAGATTGGATTTTTTTTTTCCAGCTAATAATACATCTTGACCAAGTGTCTACTTCCTCCACAGCTTCTGGGAGTGTTTTCTTCCCAAATTCCCCTCAGTGCCATAAGTTCAATATGTAATAAGAGAGAAACTGACCATTACTCTGGTGGCTGGGGAGTGATTGGGTGAACAAATATGAAAGATGATCAGTTCCTAAAATCTTTCTCAGCTAATTTTCTGAATGTGTAAATATGCTTTTTATACTGAAAATCCATAGTAATTGCATCAATGATGAAAGCACAATCTTAATCCTTTCTTTTTTTTTTTAATTTTTTTTTGTCTTTTTTTTGCTATTTCTTGGGCTGCTCCCGTGGCATATGGAGGTTCCCAGGCTAGGGGTCGAATCGGAGCTGTAGCCGCCGGCCTACGCCAGAGCCACAGCAACGCGGGATCCGAGCCGCATCTGCAACCTACACCACAGCTCACGGCAACGCCGGATCGTTAACCCACTGAGCAAGGGCAGGGATCGAACCCGCAACCTCATGGTTCTTAGTCGGATTCGTTAACCACTGCGCCACGACGGGAACTCCCTTAATCCTTTCTTAATGTTAATTTTTCCTTGAAGATAAGCTTAGCAAATTTTTTTCTAATAAGATGTTTTTTATCCAGCTAACTCTATGCAAATCAAAGAGATTTTCTGAGAATTGTTTATGGTTTGTTGAATATACACATTACTTTCTCTCTTTAAGACAGAAAGCATGAATGATTATTTTCATAGGGAAATGTAAGTACAATAATAATGATCATATGTGCTTCAAAGTACTCTCCATGTTTAAGCTAATTCTCACAAATTTTTTAAATAGATGCTATTATTATACCCACTTTATAAAAAAGAAGATGGGCACAGAATGGTTTAGTAAGTTGCCCAAGGTCACAGAGCTAATAAGTGGTAGAACTGATAGAACCATTATTTAAAAGCAGCAAATCTGCCTCCAAAATCTTTGCTTAGACCACCAGGCTTGACGGCCCTCCCCCCACCCAAAAAAACCCAAAATGTTGCCTGACCCTTCCCCTACTGCATAACCTTTTTATGCGTTCAGATTGACCCACCAACACTTAAGAAAAATTTGGTCTGGTGGATGCCGCTTTCATACACTGTGTGCAGGGTATTAGAAATGCTCCCAGAATATTTGCCCTCCTTGCATTTACAGTAGAGCGAAACAAAGTAACTAAGTAAACAAGTAGTTAAAATAAAATGTAAAGACTATAACCTCATCCAGGAGTTAGAAAAGACTTCCCAGGAAAAGTGGCATTGAAATTGAGATCTGGAAGATGAATAGGAGTTAGCCCAAGACTAGAGGAAACATTGTTAGTAGACTGGCAACAAGAGAGAACCCAAGGGGAGTTTCCCTGGTGGTCTGGTGCTTAGGATTTGGTGCTTTAACCACTGCAGCCCAGGTTTAATCTCTGGTCTGGGAACTGAGATTCCACATTTAAAAAGAGAGTGAGGGAACCCAAGAGTGGTGGAGTGTGCCCGAAGTGCATGGAGAGGACAAATAAAAGGACGAGATGAACTCAAGAGGTTGAAATTTATCTTGAGGATAACAGAAATTCGTCAGAGTTTAAGGGAGTCAGGTGATTAGATCTGCATACTGAAAACATAGTAATGAGAGCTGTATTGGGGGCAAAGTCGCCTGTGCCCCTGTAATTTTCAGCTCAGAAGAACAAGTCCCCATCACCTCCCTCCTCATACCCATGGAAACTTCTGGAAAGCCTTCCAGCAAAGCCAATAGACTCCCTGCTCAGTCACGGTTTTGTCTACTCTGGTTCCTCCCATCTTAAAAAAAATTCTCCTTTGCGGAACCTCTCAAGTTCCATCCCATTTCCCTGCTCTCTCTCAGACTTCATTCCCCTCCAGTCAGGCTTCAGCCCCTTTACACCACTGAAATCTCACTTAGGGTCACTGAGTCTCAGTGCCCCAGATCCAGTGTCACTTGTCCATGATCACCTGACCAAGTTTCTCAGCAGGAGTCTGACCTTGGGGCAACCTCCTCCTCCAAAGCTCTTTATTCTCTTCGCTTTGGTGACCCCTGGAAATTTTATTCCCAGTTCACTAGCTTCTCCTTCTGGGCCTCCTTTACTGGCTCCTTCTCTTTGCTAGGCTCAAACTCCAATTGTAGGCATGGCTGAGGACGTGGCCAGCTCTTCTCCTCTCTGTCCACTGCTTTTCCAGGCTACTGCAGACCCACATCTTTAAATCCATCTCAGGGAGTTCCCCTTGTGGCTCAGTGGGTTATGAACCTGACTGGTATCCATGAGAATGCAAGCTTGATCCCTGGCCTGGCTCAGCAGGTTGAGGATCTGGCCTTGCCGTGAGCTGTGGTGTAGGTTGCAGACATGGCTAGGATCTGTCATTGCTGTGGCTGTGGAGCAGGCTGGCAGGGGCAGCTCCAATTTGACCGGTAGCCTAGGAATTTCCATATGCCACCACTGCGACTCCAAAGAGCCAAAAAAAAAAAAAAAAAAAAAAAAGTAAATACGTTTCAGTGTAGGTGCCTCCCCATTGGTCGTCTCCACCTGACAGCTCCTCCGTGTCCATTCTGCGGGGGGGGGGGGGGAGTCCCCTGAAATGATATAGCCGTTCCTGTGCTCCATTCAGGATGGCTGACCCCACAAATCAGAGAAGGAATAAAGGATCTGCCGTCTTTATGTTGCGTTTTATGTCTGTGCCTTTCACAGGGAAACATTTACCTTTCCAGATACTCTAATACGCAGATCAACAAAGAGATAAAGACCCTTCAGCAGAAAAGGCCCAGTGTTTCCCAGGGAAAGGTCCACTGTATTAAACCAGTAATTCAGAAAGCAGTTGCACAATTCTGTGTGCTATTTTAACCTTTAGAATTTTATCATGAACCATAATTATGCTTCTCAGGAGATAGAAGGCAGATAAATTGACTAGTGAGGACTGGGTTGATCTTTTATAACCATTTATTTTTTGGTTCTAATGAGGGCTTTCAGCATTCCTACTTCCATTGATCCTTCCTTAAAATGAACATAAGGAATTCCTTCTATTTAAGATATAATAAAAACCTTAAATTTCATGCCTCTGATTCCTCCAGAGTCTTCTGAAGTCTTAGTTTTGAGTCTATGGACCATGGCATGCTGTTAAAGCCACCTATTAACCATCGCCTCTCTCGCCAAATATCCTTACTAATTTCAGAGTCTTCTATATTTTGTATAATATTAAAAGTTAGAAATCCCAATTTTAATAACAGACTTTGCTTTGTGATTATAATTTTCTTCCATCTTTACACTTACTATGAGGATGCAATAATGTCCTTTTCTCTATTGCCCTTTATAATAGCTGTTCTATTATTGTCTCTTTCCTTCCTGTGGCCTTGAACTATAGGTCAGGGAAAGAGACTGGAGTTAGAAAGACAAGAGACTTAGTTTCTAACTTTGGCTGTGTAATCATCAGTCATATAAGCTTAGCATATGGAATTATGAGTACATTTTTATTTTCTGAGTATATTTTAATGAAGCCACTGAGATGCACGGGGTTGAATGACTTGCCCAATGCGGAAAATGCTAAAGGAACAGAGTAAATTAAAGACATTGTTATTTTCATCCTCATTCTATAACTCAATCCATCGTGACTTTCATTTTCATATTTTAAAGTAATAAAATCTGCTACATTCCTAAATGTAGGCAAGAGCTCATTTTTCCAGATTTAGCAAATGAGGGGGTTTCAAACTTCTCTCTTATCGAGACCAAGCTATAAAACTCTCCTCCCCTGAGACCTCTTCCATTGCCAACTATGGAGATTAGCCCTTGGATCTAAGCGAGACTTTGTGCTTGCTAATGGAGAATCTCATCTTTCTTTTCTGCAAGTCATCCAAGGTAATAAGAGTCCCCAGACAGTGCATTTTGTGTGAACACTACTTAAGACTGATGTTGCTGACCAGTTGGGCACGTGATCAAACAAGTGTGTTAAAGAGTGCCCACAGACACACTTGCCACTTCTAGCACAAGCTTATGCATCTATGGTGCTTCTCTATTGCCGCCTGCTCTGATCTCACCTCTCCAGGATTCTGAAGGAAAACTGATGCTCTGGCTTTGAGGGGATGCACAGAGATGAGCCCTACAACATTCAGCCTGGATGGGGCAAGGCTGCCCCAGGACAAATTCTTCCCAGCCCCTTTCTCCCCAGGTTGCCCCTCCACTTTCCCTCCCAGAGCAAAGCCCTCCCCATCTGTCAGCCCAGGGAAGGTTGTGCTGCCTCTGGCTGCCCTCTGACCTTCCTGCCTCTTGTAACAAATTGCTGCTCTCCACACCCACTTCCATTGAAAACTCCAAAACACATCCCCTGAATCTCAGCTATACAGTAGAAAGAAAACAATTTAATTTTATTAATGCACATCCTTCGTTCATTCAGTCATTCATTCATTCAGCTTGTATTTGTTGCTCTATCTTGTGACTGAGATATCATCTGACTTGTATTTCTTGCATTTATAGCAGATATCAAATGGTTCAGTGACACAGGAAGATGAGTGTAAATGACATTTACAGACTAACTAAGGAAACATACCAGTTCCTGAAAGCGTCGCCAACCCAAATGCTTTTCCGTTGGTAAAATTTTAAACTGTGGTGTGTGGTGTGTGGAAAGAGGAGGGGGTACCTGATGGTGGAAACAAGAAATTTACCTAAATCTTACCCTTTGGGCTGCTCCTGAAGTGCCTAGAAAGACCAGGGAGAATGGAGGAAAATTGTTTCTAAATCTGTTTCCTTCCCCAGCAGAGAGATTAGTGTTTCATATAATGCCCTTTAAGCACCAGGTGCTTTGCTACTTTAACTGAGGGACAACCCTAGAGTCAATAATAGGAATAATGTGGCCTAGACAGGTGGTGTAGAGAAAAAGAATTCTTTGTACTGTAGAAACTGATCATTCTCACCTTTGTGTCGCCATCAGGACCTGTACATTGTGTATAAAATCAGTCACTGATGAAGTGGTCTTCTACTAGAGGAACTAGTTAGGTGTAACCAACTATAGAATAGTCCTAACTCCCTTAGTGTAAGCTGCCATATCACCAAGTGGAGTGCTTTTGCCCCTAATGACAGGGGACCACTTCATTAGAGAAGGGCAGGTGCCACTGTGCCTTGTGGTATATTAGCTTGTGCCCTGGGCCAGCTACCAAGATCTGGGAGCAGAAACATCACCTCTACTCAAAATGAATACAAACCATGGCACCTGGGACTTTTGATTATGGCTCCAGAGCAAGATCAGCATCTACCCACATTCCCTTTCTTTTTATTCAGCAGCCCCTCCATATCCCCGGGTTGGTCCCATAAAAGAAGTGTAGTCATCGTCCTTTCCACAGATTTCCACTGATGGAAGTTACCTACAGCTCACTCGTGACTATGAACATGATGCATTTGATTGTAAGTTAGATTTGATTTCAACACTAAACTCCTTTTACACTGTCTCAGTCTCATGATGCATTGATTCTCCATCACTATTTTTATATCAAAGTGATATTGGCTTAAGCCCAATTAAGAATGTAGTATCTCCTCTTTTAGAGAATAATCTGTAGAGCAGCAGTAATAACATTCTAAGGTAGAAACGATCATAAAATCAATGTTTTAATAGAAAGAGAAAAAAGAAGAGTGTACTGTTTAAAAACAAGTGTTATATTGATGTTTAAATATTTGTATCAGCACTTGACACCAGCTGTCAACAAACTAATATATCTGAAATTTTTGATCAAAGAGGCTAAGAAAGTACAATTGTGATGATGCCAAATACAGCTACTTTTATATTTTAGACGATGCCATTTTAGATCTCATTCATGGGTATCTCTATTTACCCACGAGCTGCCAGGTTCGATTAAAGTAGCATTATCTGAAAACAGAATTTCCATGTCATATTCAGCAAAATAAGGTATTGACTTTTTTAATGCCTTTTTATAATGACTTTCTTGTACATTTAAATAGAAAATAATCAAACAAAAATAAAACCTCTTTAGTAGAAGTGAAAAGTAAAAGTCAAAGTAAAAATAACATTATCTTGAAACTCTTTCCGAAAGTATGACAACTATTCTGATTGTTGATTTTTTTTCTCTTTTTTTTTTCTTTTTTTTGGGGGGGCTACACCCTTGGCATATGTAAATTCCCAGACTAGGGGTTGAATCGGAGCTACACCTGCCAGCCACAGCCACAGTCATAGAAATGCAGGATCTGAGCCAAGTCTGTGACCTACATCACAATTCACAGTAATGCCAGATCCTTAACTCCCTGAGCAAGGCCGTGGATCGAACCCATGGATACTAGTCAGATCTGTTTCCTCTGAGCCACAATGGGAACTCCTGATTGTTGATTTTTAACTCTGAATTTTGATCAGGTATTATCACCTAAGTGACAGACTGTCAAATTCAAGAGGAGCAGATCCTGGGTGGCTGAAGTAATTTCTGATCCTTAAATGGATTTAAGAGTAATGGAGATGCCCAAGTGACTGCAGGAGAACCCCCAAGTCATCAAGGCCTGGTTATGCAGTTTTACCTCCTTTTTTCTTTGCAGCATCTTGACAAATGCAAAGATTCTGAACTTCAGAATCTGAACTCTGAACTCACCATCTAAAAAAAATGAAACTGGAGTTCCCATTGTGGCTCAGTGGGTTAAGAACCTGACATAGTGTCCCATTAGGATACGGGTTTGATCCCTGGCCTTGGGATCAAAGGGTTTAAGGATCTGGTGTTGCCACAGTCTGTGGTGTAGTTCACAGATATGGCTGGGATCTGGTGTTGCTGTGACTGAGGCATAGGCCAGCAGCTGCAACTTCATTTCGACCCCTAGCCTGGGATCTTCCAAATGTGGCATGTGCTGCCGTAAAAAGGAAAAAAAAAAGTTATGCATTTAACGGCTATGGGTCAGTTATGGGTCATTGTGGCCCCTTACAAGATTAAGAAGGAAGGTTATCTCCTAAGGAATTGTCCATTTGGTGCTATGGGGATGGCGTTGTTTATAGTTGAGCAGGTATTTTTTCTGATGGGGTAGGTGTGGGTTTGTTCGATGCATAAAGCAGATACAAAAACACAGTAGAGAGAGGAGGCCAGAGGGCAGAGAAAATTTTTGTTTAAATTTTCCTTGACTTGCAGTAGAATACAAATTTTTATTTCATCAATACAGTTCAAAGCTGAATAAACCCTCCAGGGAGCTTTGAATTCTCTATTGATGATAAGAGATCCAATTTGTAAGATAAATTCAGAAAACAGAGAAGCTGTGTTGATGCCTGTTTAGTTTCCTCAGGCCTGGATATCTTACCCAACCAATAAGGTAATAATGCCTATTTCAGGGATCAGTGAGAGAATTTTGTCAGAGGAATGTCTCTAAAATGCCCAGGGCAGTATTTGGCACCTAATCAACATTCATTAAATGAGAGTAGCGGCTGATGGCCGATATTGCTGCTACTCTCCTTGCTGCTGTTGTTAATTAAGAGATCAGACTAAAGACAGCAATCTGGAAACTTCTGTTTTATACCTGATAGGATTGGAAGGACAGATTATGTTTGAATTCTAAATAAATGGGAAGATTGGTGTGTCCTAAGGGCCTTCTTAAAAAGCTGGGGAGGGGCCGAGAATCTATAACCGAGCAAGTGCCCTGTGGGGCTCTGAGGTACACAAGCCTTTCTGCATCCTCCATTTCTTGTTTTTAGGGAATAAGCTTCAGCCTCCACGACCTTCCCTGAGTTCCAACGGGCAGTTGCTAATCAGGGAAGGGAGGGGATTCGGAGATCAGGGGGGAGCAGTCAAGAGACA
Source organism: Sus scrofa (assembly GCF_054392235.1). NCBI lineage: Eukaryota > Metazoa > Chordata > Mammalia > Artiodactyla > Suidae > Sus > Sus scrofa. The sequence continues at coordinate 32,729,687 of NC_139383.1, read as the reverse complement.
ATAGGACCAGGAGTTCCCGTCCTGGCTCAGTGGATAACGAATCTGACTAGGAACCTTGAGGTTGAGGGTTCAATCCCTGGGCTTGCTCAGTGGGCTGTGGTGTATGTCGCAGACGTGGCTCAGATCCTGAGTTGTTGTGGCTCTGGTGTAGGCCCCCCTAGCCTGGGAACCTCCGTATGCTGCGAGTGTGGCCCTATAAAGCAAAAAAAAAAAAAAAAACAAAAAAGGAGAGACAATAGGACAGCCTTGGAGCAGGGTCCTGGTTCCTCCTCAAGGAATATACATAACAATATCTTTGAGCCATTCTGCAGAACTAAAACCCCCAACAAATGTAAGAACTACTTGATGGAGCATTCTTCATTCCCATTCCAGGAAGAAGGAGGACCACCCCAGAACCAGTCCTAGGCACCACTAAACGCCAGCTTTGAAAGCCAACCTGCCACCCTGGTCCTTATCTAATAGTCCTATCGTCCACTCCTCAACTTATAAAACCACCTCCTAACCCTTTCAAAGGGGGTACGGTCTTTAAGGCATTAGCTTGCTGTGGCCCCCTTTGCCTGGCAAAGCAATAAAGCTCTCTTTTTCCTCCTTCATCCCAAACTCTGTCTCTGCATTTCCATTTGGCAATGGAGGACACAGGCCAAGTTTCTCGGTAACATTGTCTCAGTGATGGAAAGGCCTGAAAGGGGAAAATCCAGACAGATCTTTTCCTATCAGCTCTCAGAACCTGACTCCTGCACTTTCCCCTAGAATAAAGCCCCAAACACCACAGCGTGGGGAGTGGACAGGGAAGCAGGTGGGGCCTCTGCTTCTCCCAATCTCTCTCCCTTTATCTCTGGTTTTCTATTTCCCTGTTTCACTCAGAAAATCTCTCCTCTCTGTCCCCCATCCCCAGACTTTTGAACTCAAGACTGACTTATCCTTATCCTAGTCCTTGCTCTTAGATGCCCCAGAAAGGAGAATATTTTGACATGAGGCTTTCAATCACGTCGAGGAGGAATAAAACTTTTTCCTCAACTCTCTTAGGTTCATTGTCTGGGGCCCTGCAAATTATTCTGACCTAAGACAGATTAACAAGAAGAAAAGGCATACAAATTTTATTTGATAATTTTTACATGACAGGGGGGGCCTTCCTGGAAAAGAAATGAAAACCCAAAGAAACAAGTAGGCCTAAAAACTTAATTGCTCCAAGAAGGTGGAAAAGCATTAAGAGGGGGGAATGTAGGAGAAAAATGTCCCCGTAAAAGGTAGAAAGGAGAGACCCTGGCCATGATGACAAAGCAAAGGCCAGCCAACTGCCCCTAACCACCCCTCGCCCACGCATCTGCTTCTGTAAACTTTTTTCTGCATCTGCTACCTTGCCTGACCTCACTCCGGTCCGGCCAGCCAAGCATGGACCTGGAAGCCCATAAAAGCCTTGTGAAACCCTTCTTCAGGTCTCAGACTCTGGAGAGCGATCTCCTCTGAGCCTGCTGGCGTAATAAACCTGTGTTCTCCAATTCTCCGAGTGCTCCCTTGGTTTCTCTCTGGGTAAAAGAGCTGATATACTGTAGCCACAGAGCTGCTGGAGCTGGTACACGACAGCCACAGGACTGTCGCTAGAGCTGATACACTGCGGTGCAGGGCTGCTGGGCAGCTGCCATAACAATATCCCATTTTAAACAAAGAGCAATACACTATGGAGCTGTAACAAGACAAAGCAAAGGGGATTTTGGGTTTCTAGGGGCTTCAAACTATGGAAAAGTAAATATATAGGGAAATTAATGGAAGATAAGGACTATTAAAATTGAGGATAATCATTAGTCAAATTTTTCACTTGCCTTCACTAATCAAGGTCGTTTCCTTTGTTGCCACAAAAAGCTTTCACAGCCTCCAAGAGGCTGTAGCCTAAACAATAAGATGTTTGCCAGAGTTATTTTCCAGGAACTTGGAGTCAACTGTAGCTAGTCCAATCTGAGCTGGTTAAGATTGGATAGAGAGGGGTTCTTATCCTGGCTCAGTGGAAATGAATCCAACTAATATCCATGAGGATTCGGGTTTGATCCCTGACCCCGCTTGGTGGGTTAAGGAGCTGTTGGTGTAGGCCAGCTCTGATTTGACCCCTAGCCTGGGGTGCAGCCTTACAAAGTCAAAAAAAAAAAAAAAATTGGATAGGACCACAGATCCTCCAATTGGGCATTTGTAAGTGTACACTCGGTGACCTTTTGATATCAAAAGGCCAAAAACTTCACCCTCAGATTATGCTAAGCTCCTCCATTTTTATTTATTTATTTATTTATTTATTGAAGTAGAGTTGATTTACAATATGGTGTTAATTTCAGCAAAGTGATTCTGTTAAACATAGATATGCACTTTTTAAATATTCTTTTCCAGCCTGGTTTATCATAGGACATTGAATATGGTTCTCTGTGCTATACAGGAAGACCTAGTTGTTTATCCTCTTCATGTATAACAGCTTATATCTGCTAACACCCACCTCCCACTCATCCCTTCCCTTTGGCAACCTTGTCTATGAATCTGCTTCTGTTTCATAGTTTCATCTGTGTCCTATTTGAGATTCCACATATAAGTGATATTACATGGTATTTGTCTTTATCTGACTTCCTTCACTTAGAATGATAATCTCTAGTTCCATCCATGTGGTTGCAAATGGCATTATTTCATTCTTTTTTATGGCTGAATAATATTCAATTGTATACATGTACCACATCTTCTTTATCCATTCATCTGTCAGTGGACATTTAGGTTGTTTCCACATTTCAGCTGTTGTGAATAATGCTACTATGAACACGGGGATACATGTATCTTTTTGAATTATAGTTTTGTCTGGATATATGCCCAGGAGTGGGATTGCTGGATCATATGGTAACTCTACCTCAGTTTTCTGAAGAAGCTCCATGCTGTTTTCCACCATGATTGTACCAACTTACATTTCCACCAACAGTGCAGGAGGGCTCCCTTTTCGCCACACTCTCTCCAGCATTTGTTATTTATAGACTTTAATAATGGCCATTCTGACTGGTGTGAGGTGGTATCTCACTGTAGCTTTGATTTGCATTTCACTAATAAGTAGTAATGTTGAACATTTTTTCATGTAATCACCTCCATTATAACATGCAGAGGCCTGCATCTTAGTTACACCTGTGAGAAGGACCATTACTGCACCTTTTTCTAATCACCTATCACCACGGTCCCCACGTGCTCCTAACACCTCAGACCACTCTGATCCCACAAATACCCTGAGTCCCTTGCCTTCGGACAGGCAGATCTGGGACTTGTCCTCTCATCTTGTTTGGCTGCCTTGTGAATAAACCTTTTTTCTGCAAACCTCAGCAACTTAACATTTTGGCTTGCTGTGTGCCAGGCAAAATGAACCTGGTTTGGAAACTCTATCAGCAAGAATTGTTTGTGCAGAGCCAGCTTGGTGCCAACTTTCCCTCTTCTTCATGGCCATAAAAATCCCCCAGAAGAGGGGATTTATGGTTCTTACTTTTTAGGAGTTTCTTCTGTTAGTTGTTAGTCAGATAAGGGAAGTTCCAGGAAGGCTACTTTCTGCATTTGTTGAATTTCAAATGTCTTCAGCTCAAAATAATCCTTATGCCAAAGTGGTTTGTTTGGGAGTGGCGTATTCTGATGCCCTTCAAAGTTTGACGTGTAAGCAAGACAGCAGTAAAACTTTCAAACTTAACTGCCTGATCCTGGCTTGCCCATTCATACTCCACATTCCATCTGAAAAGGTTAGTAAGATTGTCACGAAGGTAATACTTCTACTGTTAAGTGGTTATTTTAAAATCTCTGAGAGTCTAACTTTATCGAGAGTTTCTACAAGACACTTTTACTAATAAAATCTGAACCAGAGAATACACATAAAATCATCTTGACCAATTCTGTTAAGATCTCAAATTTCTGTGTGTATATAACCACCGAGGCAGGTGGGATAACTTGTGATGAAATTTTAAAGAACAAGAGTGTGGAATATTTATTTTATCTGTCAAAGTCATGATCACATATCTAGTTTTGTCATGATCTTTAATGGACCTGTGATTTCAAATTTGTTTCTTAAGGATATTCCTGATGCAGAAAGAGAAATCATCAGAGTAGGCATCAAACATATCCTTTGGAATTTCTCACCCATCCGTAACTTCTCCTGGAAAAAAAAGCAGAATCCAAGCTTTTCTTAGGATACAAAAGACCACATGTAAATTCTCAGTCATTTTTGGTTCAAGGGATGGTGCAGCCTTTTCAAAACAAAATGCCTTCTGCGATTTAAAATGCTTATTGCAGATGGTTGCACAACTATAAATGTAATAAAATTCATTGAGTTAAAAAAAATAAAAATGCTTATTACAAGTTTCATGTCAAGGCCACCACATGTCACGGTAGCACATGGGTCTTTCTTACTCCAACACTGCCAACATTTCTCAAAAACTCCATTATGTTAACACACTGGGTTAAGCTCAAACCGCAAGTTACTATGACAACAGAGATAACTGCGGCTGCTGACACCAGTGGGCTCCTCCATAAATCACTCTTTTAAGGGTAATTTTTCTAACCAAGCATTGTTTCAATTGCTTCAAAGTTACAGCATTATGTTTTAGATTATAAACATCAGAGTGGAGAGAGAAGCAAATGTAGTAACTCTGGGCCAGGATTATAACAATACTAACTGCAGTTGGGTGCAGTTTTAATGGGTAAGGCTCCTTGTTCACACACTGCCGTTGGTTCTGGGCAGGGTGATGCAGGCATCTCATTTCAACCAGGCTTACCGAGAGAGTAGTAAAACCATTCACGCTGGTCTTTCTTTCCATCTCAATTTACTTTCCTACTGTGATTTTTCTATATGTTGCCATGGAAATGGCCTTCTTTGATACAACTGATGTGGAAATAACATTTTCTACTATTAATTTCATTTCATCCATTAAAATTGCATAGTACTTAAATGGTCACCTATGGTTCCAATTTGTCCTACATACGTAGGTAATTGAGTGGGCTCCTGTGAGATTGCAAACAGGGCTGCAGTCAACTCGTGGCTCAAATGGGCAGAAGAACCTGCTTCTGAGATTGCTCCCCTTCTCACTGACAGACCATGGTTCCTCCCTCAATTTCTCTTCTGGGGGCTCCTCCATGGACAGCTCACAACCCAGAAGCAGGCTTCCTCCTGAGCAAGTGACCCAAGGGAGAGAGAGAGAGTATTCGAAAGAAGAGATTAAATCCAACTTTTTTCTTTTTAATTTTATTGACGTGTAGTTGATTTACAATGCTGTGTTAATTTCATAGTTCCCATGGTGGCTCAGCAGAAACGAACCCGACTAGTGTCCATGAGGATGCAGGTTTGATCCCTGGCCTTGCTCAGTGGGTTAAGGATCCCAGCGTTGCCATGAGCTGTGGTGTAGATCGCAGATGTGCGATCTAAAGAAGAGATTAAATCCAACTTTTTTCTTTTTAATTTTATTGACGTGTAGTTGATTTACAATGCTGTGTTAATTTCTGCTATACAGCAAAGTCATTCGGTTATACATATACACATAGCCATTTCCATGTAGGTTATCACAAATATTGCGTAGAGTTCCCTGTGCTGTAGAGCAGGTCCCTGTTGACCATTTATTCCATATACCTTGAGGTTCTACTTCTTGAAAATAGGAGTATCAAAAAATTTGTGGACATACTTCTAAAACCACCACATCAAAGTTAAGTGTTAACTAGTATTGCTCTTCTGATACTTTTACCAAAAACGGTGGCAAGGTAATACCTTTTTTTTTTTTTTGGCTTTTTTTTTTTTTTTTCTTTTTTCTTTTTGAGGAGTGAGAGAGCTCACCTTTGGCATATGGAGGTTCCCAGGCTAGGGGTCAAATTGAAGGTACAGCCGCCGGCCTACACCACAGCCACAGCAACATGGGATCCAAGCCACATCTGCGATCTACACCACAGCTCATGGCAACGCTGGGATCCTTAACCCACTGAGCAAGGCCAGGGATCAAACCTGCATCCTCATGGACACTAGTCGGGTTCATTTCTGCTGAGCCACCATGGGAACTCTGACCGTGTAAGGTCACACATTTGACATTGACTTGGTTTTGCTGTTCTCTCGTACTTTCCATTTTCTCTTTCTACCATTCAGCCAGTAGCTGCTTGCCCCTTCTTGCCTCTAGGGAGTTCTGTGGTTTGGGAAAAGCAGAATTGTCCTACCAATCTTTCTGTCTTTTGCTTTGCAAAAAACATACTCCCTTAGAATATCAAATATTCATAGACACTTTAAAACAGAAGCATTATCATAATTTCCTGCATGGCACAGAAAGTTAAGGATCCTGTGTTGCTGCAGCTGTGGCACAGGTTGCAACTTGGTGTAGGTTTGATCCCTGGCCCGGGAACTTCCGTATGCCTCAGGTATGGCCATAAAAATGAAAAAAAAAAAAAAAATACTGTTTTCTAGCATCTTACCAACTGGAAGTTGCCATTCTCTTTTTATTTTGTTTTGTTTTTTGTTTTTTAGGGCATATGGAGGTTCCCAGGCTAGGGGTCAAATCAGAGCTTCAGCTGCCAACCTATACCACAGCCACAGCAATGCAGGATCCCAGCGGTATCTGCGACCCACACGGCAGCTCACGGCAACGCCACATCCTTAACCCACTGATTGAGGCCAGGAATTGAACCCACATCCTCATGGATATTAGTCAGATTCATTTCTGCTGTGCCACAATGGGAACTTCCCTTTCTTATTTTTAATTCTGATATGTCATTCACCAGAACATGTCTTTGTTTATCATATAAGTTGTTGCTTTCTGTATATTAAAATAGAGATGGGAGAGAGATGTTACAGATATAGAAGGGAGACATGAATATGATAAGCGTACAGCTAGAATTCCGGTTCATAGAGTGTTAAACAAAATGACTTTCATTATCACAAGTTACCGTACGTGTTTCAGTAAAATAGCAATTAACCATGACTCAACTTTACTCAGAGATGTTTATTGCTATGGCCTTATTTCACTTTAAAGAGAAAGTCTCAATTTTTCTCTCACACTCACCTACCTCCATACCCACATACACACACAGACAAGGACTGCAAAGATTTTTTTTCTCTTGAATTTCCATCTGATTACAAAAGTTAATGTTATGAGAGCCAAAATATTTAAAGTCCACGAAAGTTAAAAAAGAAAAGAAAAGAAAAGAAAGAAAAAAAGGAGGAAAATTCACATCATCATCCAGAGGTAGATGCTTCTACTTTTTTCTATTCTAGTTGAAATGACATAGTATGTTGTCTTGTATCATAGCCTATGTTTTCTCCCTTCCTTAAGAACTCTTCAAATATATGTTACTAAATCAGGAAAGTTAATGAGGCTTGAAACAAAATAATTTCTTGGCGTATACTTATTTAGCCAGAAAATGAAATGAATTTGAATACACAGATTCCCAGAGTGTGCTGAGACATTTTTGTATGGAGTCAATTGCATCCAGTTCTGTTTAACTCAACAAATATTTATGGGATGCCTAATACGTGATTTATAATAAGCGAAGAGTTGACAAGATGCTGCCCCTGCCCTCAAGGAACTAAAAATTTAGTTGGAAAGGCAAATTTTTAATACACCGAAAAGTTACATAATAATGCAAAGCAATCCGTAACAAGGAATCTAGAGGAGCTGAACAGACTGTAACATCCATACAGGTTCAGGGGTAAAAAAGACGAAGTGAGCTTTGAGTGGAGGGCAAGTGTGGCTGTCATCCCACAATCATACACTTAATGGGCGTAATCGCTAGCCATTTTCTCGGGCTCTGTGTCCATCTAGGACTGTTCTGCAAGTCTCCTCTGCCCCAGTTCCATGCAGAGGCACAGGCGCTGTGGGAACAAGAAGGCACCGTCCCTTACAGTACATGACTGCAGGGATGGTGGCAGTGGCAGATTCTCATCCAATTTCCTTCCATCCCTTGGCACATGCAAATTAGACGTGCAAAACTGGATTGTAAATAAACAGTAAAACAGGGCATTTATGCTTGAAAAGACACCAAAAAAGATGTGCAACCGTTGGGGATTCCATCTAAAGACATTAACTATTCCCAAGGTTATTGTAGATCAGTTTTCCTTAATTACTAATTTCAATGTTTGGGTCTTTTCTGAGGTCAGAATGGCAGAATGGTTTTCAGTCTTTCTTTTAAAAAAATATGGGAAAGATATTCTTAATGTGTTTATACCAGCTTAAAGAAAATTTTAAAAATTCTTTTTGAAACAAAAACAAATGTAGATGCTTTAAACTGAATGATAAATTTTTCAGGAGAACTGAAAGCTGGCTTGAACAAACACTGCATTTGATGAACTATTATAGTTACTGTCACAATCATTACAATTAAACTAAAGCTACATCACAAGCAATATGAGTATCAACAGAATCAGAAACAATATAAGCCTAATGTGTCATCTTTTTGTCTTTAACTTTTTAAGCATCCCTGAAATACTGGAGTCACATGTTGGGTCAAGGACGCAATAAGAATAACCAGCAGTGTTTATAATCTCTGCGCAAAATGCGTACAATTTTCTTGCTTTACATCCTTTAGAAACTCTCATTTCCATGATGTTCAAGTATTTTACACCATGACCTTTAGTACCAAGTCAGGGCCTTCGCAGATGAAAATTTATGTAATTTTGTAATGTCTAGAAATGCAACGTGAACTGTTAATAATGAATCTTGCTTCAAATTTTTGAGTGATTATTACACATTTCCTTCGCACTGTATTATCTTCCAAAAGACACAGTACAGAAATGAGAAAATCACCCAGAGACTCAGTAGCGAAAAAGCCAACTATAAATTGGATTTCTTTGGGGCATTCATTTTTAATGTTGTAAATGCTACGTCTTTTTGTATTAGAAAGACTCCTAGAATAGACACCTGAATGGATAGGGAAAGAAGTTTGGGACTTGAATTAAGCCATTAGTTCTGAAATAAGCAGCACCCCTGCGGGGGCAGGGGGAGAGCTGGATCCGGTGGGCTGCCTCCACCCCCTCTTCCCCATCCATTCAGAAGCAGCAGCTTCTCCATTCAATAGGATGTAAAATAGGGGGAGAAAGATTGACACCTGAGAGGCATAGTTCCCACAAGGGCTGTACTCCAGAGGAAACAGTTTGGTATCAGTATCTTCACATTTTCTTCTATTTTATTTGCTCAGAGTACCAAGGTGAAAAGAAAAAAATACCCATCTCAGCACCCTAGAATTAGATGAATATACCCACACCTGGAAATTGGGTTGCAAGGTGCACACATGGACTTGGCCCCCAGCTATGGATCTGAGAGGTGCATTAACCGGCATCTGAGGACACTGTGGGTCCCACCTGGGGAATCCACTCACCTTGCAGATAGACTGCAAGATAGACTGCATCTAGAGTTCTCTCTTGTTTCAAGGGTGAATTTAAAAGCCAGCACAAAGTGCTCATCCTTAAGATTCAGAGCGAGACTAAACTTTTAAAAACATATAATGCATGAACCAAACATTTTCAGAATTGTTTGGTACCCTCAGTAGATTGCAAAAATACTCTACCTCTACTACATATTTAAACTTAAAAGATTATGCACAGTAAAGGAAACCATAAACAAAACAAAGAGGCAACCCACAGAAAGGGAGAAAATAGTTGCAAAGGAGGTGACCAACAGGGGATTAATCTCTAAGATATAAAAACAGCTCATGTAGTTCAATATCAAAAAAACAAACAATCCAATGAAAAAATGGGGAGAAGATCTAAATAGACATTTCTCCTAAGAAGACATTCAGATGCCCAAAAATATATGAAAAAGTGTTCAACATCACTAATTATAAGAGAAAGGCAAGTCAAAACTACAATGAGGGATCAACTCATACTGGTCAGAATGGCTACCATCAAAAAGTCTATGAATAATAAATGCTGGAGAGGGTGTGGAGAAAAGAGAATCCTCCTACACTGTTGGTGGAAATGTAAATTGGTACAACCACTATGGAGAACAATATGGAGGTTCCTTAAGCAACTAAAAATAGAACTACTATGTGCTTCAACAATCCCACTCCTGGGCATATATCTAGAGAAAAACATAATTCAAAAATGTATATGCACCCCAATGTACAGGGCAGCACTATTTACAATAGCCAAGACATAGAAACAACCTCAATGTCCATCAACAGAGGAATGGGTAAAGAAGATGTGGTATATATATGCAATGGAATATTACTTAGCCTTAAAAAGAATGAAATAATGTCATTCGCAGCAACATGGATGGACCTAGAGATTATCATACTAAGTGAAGTAAGTTAGACAAAGATAAAAATCATATGATATCACTCATATGTGGAATCTAAAAGAAAATGATGCAAATGAGCTTATTTACAAAACAGAAACAGACTCACAGCTTATGAAAGCAAATTTATGGTTACCAAAGAAGAAAGATTGGGGGGAGGGATGGATGAATTGGGAGATTGGAATTGGCCCATGTACACTATTAGACATAGAATGGATGCTTAGTAGGGACCTGCTGTATAGCACAGGAACTCTACTCAATATTCTGTGATAGCCTATATGGGAAGAGAATCCCAAAAAGAATGGACAAGTGTGTCTATAAAACTGAGTCACTTTGCTGTACAACAGAAATTAACATAACACTATAAATCAACTATATACTTCGGTGAAATTTTTAAAAAATGAAAAAGTAATATAAAATAAAATTTAAAAGAACCAAAAAACCAGAAAAAACCAGTTGATATTAAAAGAAAATTAGACATAAATGAAAAAAAGAGAGAGCTGAGATAGTAAAGAATTACAATGAAACAAAATTAAAACAGAATGTTTATGATCTGAACCTTTGTGTCTCCCTCCAAATTCCTAGCATAGTCAGAAGACCCTCTTCTGAGTCATGGACTTTTTATTGTTTCTTCATGGCAGATAGAACATGGGAGCTTGGTGGGATAATGTTTATAAAAGCCCTAATCTCATTCATTAGGGCCCTACACTCATGACCTAGTCACCTTCCAAAAGCCCTACCTCCTAAAACTATCACCTCGGAGATGAGGATTTCAACATAGGAATTTGGAGGGAGACACAAATATTCAGATCATAGCCATTCTGTTTTAATTTTGTTTCCTTGTAATCCCCAACATTTACTGCATACATTCAGCTGTCCCTTTACTTATAAGGTTCAAAAAATACTTAATAAGAGTACTACAACCAAGATGAATCAAAAATTTTAAAGCTCAGTAATAATCCAGCTTTAACTTAACTTGCTTAGTTAGGATTCTAAACTTGGAAACGGAGTAGGATATGTGCTAGAAGTCTTCAATAGCCTGAGGACAAATCTTTATATAGTTAGTTTTTCTCAACTATTTCTCCTTTGCTTCTGGATTTTTTTGTAAATCTAGAAAATATGCTTCCTGAGCCCCATTCTTCACCCCAGAGTTCAGCAGGAATCTTTGCTTGCCGTATTTAATGATCATTTAAAAGACTACTTGACGAAGTTGGGTTCCAGTATTGCTAACATGGCTAAATGATTTCATGTAGTTACAATATTGATTGGCAGAAAGGAAATTTCTTCTTCTCTCCAAACTCTGTCTCCTATCCCTTCAACACACACAATCAGAATTTCCTGGAATTATGGGGGAAACATTTTCATTGCCAAGTAACCTGAAAACTTATTTTCAATTTTTTAAAACTCATTTTTAATGACCTGAATAATTCAGTTTTTCCATGAAAGATAAACATATTATGTCACTAATCCCACTGCAGAACATCTTCTTCAATCAAGTTTGTAATGTTCCTCTGCTCATTATGCATAAAAATTACTATTATATATATATATATTTGACTTTTTGTCTTTTGAGGGCCGCACCCATGGCATGTGGAGGTTCCCAGGCTAGGGGTCTAATCGGAGCTGTAGCCACCAGCCTACGCCAGAGCCACAGCAACACCAGCTCTGAGCCGCATCTGTGACCTGCACCACAGCTCACGGGAACGCCAGATCCTTAACCCACTGAGCAAGGCCAGGGATCGAACCCGCAACCTCACAGTTCCTAGTCGGATTCGTTAACCACTGCGCCACGACGGGAACTCCTGCTATATACTTTTAAATATATACAAATATGCAAAGAAAAAAAGATTATGATTAGAAATAAACTATTGTTCGTGGTTATCCCTGGGTAGAATTCAAGATTATTTTTATCTTTATTTTCCAAATGTTCACTAGTGTAACTACATTACTTTCATAATCCGAAAGAGATGTTTTACAGACTCACAGACTTAGAGAACAGACTGTGGTTGCTAAGAGTGAAAGGGTTGGGGAAAGAATGGGCTGGGAATTTGGGGTTAGCAGATAAAAACTATTATATATAGACTGGATAAACAACAAGGTCCTACTGTATAGCATGGGGAATTATATTCAATACCCTGTGATAGACCATAATGGAAAAGAATATAAAAAAGAATATATATATAAGTGAATCGCTTTGCTGTACAGCAGAAATTAACACATTGTAAATCAACTATATTCCATTTTTTAAAAAAAGAGATGTTTTAAAATCAATTTATTCAATTTATATGTTATATGATCACAGTTATTTCTGAATTTAAACAAAACTTCTGGGCCCAAATACACAAAAATAATATTAAAAGCTATTATCTCTGGGTGATGGATTATGGGTAGGTTTTCCCTCTTGTGCAGTGTTAAACCACTTCATTATAGGAAATACTATCCTTATGAAACTCAAGGGTAGAGAATGGCTTTAAGGAACATGTATTCACCCATTCCATAAAATATTTAGTGTGTTTTATTTCTATTTCACACTTAGAATTTAATAGACTGCAAGACACTCTACAGAATAAGCCACCTGGTACCCAACTAGCTATAATAAAACAGGCAGAAGCAGAGAGGTGACATATCAGGCCTGTTTTGTCACACTGCATGTGTCACAAGAGAGCAAGCACTGCTTTAATTACTTAGTCATTTGAATTTCTGATAGATATTATGGCAAAATTTAAATCTTGTTAATTTACTTTGGCGACTTGACAAGAGGCTCATTTACAATCCTTTGAGGGAATTGCAAATTTCCCATGCTTCAATGTGGGGCAAGGTGGCATTATTCATACAAGAGCATGTGGTGGAATTCAGGACTGAACATTATTCAGAATATATTTTAAAACCATCAGAAGCCCAAGTCATGATTTTTTAATGTTTGGAAGAAATGGTATAGGAAAAAAATCAGTTAAAAGCTTATAAAAATTCAAACATGGTCTAACACTGATATTTATACCTTTTTCATCTAAAATTTCATTATTGGAATATTTTCATAGAACCATAAGTTAAATGTTATACTGACTCCTCCCCAACATCTTCCAAATTATTTTGACTAACATCATAGAAACTACACTTTTCCAATGTTACAGAGCTCAAAATTCACAAACACAGAAAATTTCCTTTTTTTCACTTTTACCTCTATCCAAGTCCCCAGGACAATTGGAATGCTGCATGAACTCCATTTCTCAGGAATAGGGCAGAGTTAAAGGAAAAAGTTAAAGAAAAATATAGAAAGTCTCAAATGTGATTTGTAGATGCTTTGAGGACAGTGAAGACGTTTCAGTCATCGAAAAGATTTAAAACTTTCAGGTTTTGTTTTAGATTCTTCTTAACACAGGCCAAATGTCAAAAGGGTCTGGGGTTAACATTTCTAAAACATAGATACTCATCTCAAGGGGAAAAAATTTCAATGCAAAAGACATTTCAGATCTTTTCTTTTGCAAAATGAAAATATTTCTTTTTCCTGGCCTTTACATCCAAAGATGGTCAGTATCTGATTCTTTTCTTAAAAGCCAACAAAGCCCAAATTCATACGATGATAAAAGTAGGTAGTAAATTGGGAATGAACACATTTCGAACTCAAAGTCTTTGGATCGTGAGAAAAGCCAATAAAACACAAGTTCACACGATGATAAAAGTAGGTGGTAAATTTAGAATGATCATATTTCAACCCCAAAGTTTTGGGATGGGAAGAAAATCAACCTATTAAACATAAGAGTGGCTGAAGTATAAGCTGGATACCTAAATACATATCGGAACAAGCTCTCTGAGGGAGGGTTTTCGAATTTATCATCACTCTCTCTGGTTTCTAGGCAACTCTTGAGGTAGTGAGCTATCTATATATGCCTTACATTATTCACAATCCACAACCAGCATACAGGAAGAAATGAGGATTGGTTCATTACTTCTGTTCATTTCCTATTCTGAGCCTCTGATCTCAATGGACTTTCATCTAACCTAGGAAGACAGAGCTGAAGAAAGCACTGACCTTGAACTTCTTAATGAGTAACTGAAAAGCAAACATGGATGCAATTAAACAATACGTTTTTATTATTTAGACATCTATACTCTCACATGGTCGACTTGAAAAAGGCACAATTTAAATGCAACCTGCCAGCTTTGAAACGTGTTGTAGGTTGAAGAAGGCCCTTTTACTTGATTTGACTTGGGTGTGTGGGGTCCTTGATATAACAGAAGCAGTTACCCAACTGTCGCCTCATTTCCTGGAGGCAATAAATACCATGGTCTAAAGACTCAGCTCTCCTTTCTCCAACTCCTGAGACTTGCAATGTCCTTGCCATAAGGCATCTTTTTTATCTTCTCACTGAATAACAGTCTCAACAGGAGCATTCAATACTGCGGAATACAGAAGACTCAACTAGCTGATGTTTATGTAGACACTGCTTGCTTCAGCTAGCCAGACCCATGAAACAACTTCCCCAATGTCCCGGGGCGGCTGCAAATCGAGGGATGAACACAGCCTCTCTGATGAGGATGGTAACACCCTTTCCTCTTTATTGTGGATCTGTGATAAAAACAAAACCAGAAACAAAACAAGTACTATGAGGAGATGGGGCGGGGGGAAAGCCCCTACGCAAATGGAGTTCTAATAAAATTAAGAGCTACCATTTATTAAGCTGGATTGCTCAAACCCCTTTGATGGGTTGAACAGATGAATTGTAATCCACATGGCGACCTTCTAAGAGAGAACCTGGTCTCCATTTCCATGCCACATATTATGAGAGCAAGACACTGAGAAGGTCAGTCATCTGCCCAAGCTCACACGACTAAAACGTCAAGATCAAGAGCTTGGATTCCAACCCATATCTGGCCCGGATCCCACGCTCTGAATCCCTGTGTACATGACCTTTCCATGAAAGGCCTTATATATTTTTTAAATATAAAGTCGGAATTCCCATCATGGTGCAGTGGTTAACGAATCTGACTAGGAACCATGAGGTTGCGGGTTCAATCCCTGGCCTTGCTCAGTGGGTTAAAGATCCAGCGTTGCCGTGAGCTGTGGTGTAGGTCGCAGATGTAGCTTGGATCCTGCGTTGCTGTGGCTCTGGCGTAGGCCGTTGGCTACAGCTCTGATTAGACCCCTAGCCTGGGAACCTCCATGTGCCGTGGGAGTGGCCTTAGAAAAGGCAAAAAGACAAAAAAAAAAGCAAAGTCATACATTATCAAGATGTCCCACACTCCAAATGAAAATACATGCCTCGTTAAGTGATTTTTTTTAAATTTCTAGATTTGCCTGAATAAAAATGAGTTTACTTCTATTTTTAAAAACCAAGAAAACTAACTCGTTCGGCTACATGATTAATGAATCACCTGACCTTGCAATGAATCAAATCACATGAAAAGTTAAAGGTTTGGTTGCCAGAGTCCAATGAAGCCATAAATTTGTAAATTAAAATGTATGTCAGAAAAAAAAAAAAAAAGTATGGCAGCAATATAGCCCTAAATTTTGTTCATGGATGGCCTTCTTTCCTTTTTTGAAAAAAAAAAAAAAAAAAAAAAATAGGCCAAGCTTGTTATCAGTGGGCATATCTAGGTTCAAAACATCTCAATGCATTTGTACCCTTTCCATTAGACTCCATTAAGTATTAACCTCTTTATTGGCCATCATTTCCTTTGCCCTTGGTTTAATCACTTAATGGCTCTGATCCTTACTACCTGCAGGGCTGTGGAACAGCTTTTATACAATGAGCGTGAAGGGCTTAGATGGTACCTACATATAATAAATCTTAGTTGTTATCCATGATGTCACTTTCATTATTAATAATGCTTCTCTCTAGACGAGGTGGTGGACTTGTCTGTTCAATTTGCCACCCTCCTTACTTCTCCTGGTATCTGCACCTCCCGCTCCCTTCCCCTCAGGGATTCTCCCCTACTTAGTGGCATCTGGAAAGGCTACCAGTCATGAGGCCCACCTACACTGGCTAAAAGGGTGGGCTGTGATCCATGGTGATCCAGTTAAGGACTTACCTGGAATTCCCAAATGGGAGCTGAAGCAAAGTTCTTTTATGTATGTACGTATGTATGTATATATGTATGTGTGTATGTATGTATTTTCAAAGTTCTTCTTTTACTTTGAATTAAAAGCTCTAAAAACATAACCCAAAAGCCTACCTGCAACAGAGCTAGAGAGAATCTGAAACCAATTCATGGGCAGCTAAACAAAGGGAAAATATACCTGTCTGGTTTGACCCTCTTCCTTCCAGGTACAGTAATCACCCATGTGCCATTTATATAGTTTTCAGAAACATGCAATAGAAAAACTCCTGGCCAAATACGTTTTTCATGCATTCACTCATTCTTTCTTACATGTATTCACCAGATGCTTATTAGATATCTACCATGTGTTGCATTTGATGGAAAATTATATATCCTGTCCTTAATATTTATAAGAAACTGAGAAGCTAGACAGGTTTCAGAGGAAATTTTACAAGTCTGGACCTATAAGAATTTTTTTAAGGTCTTAGGCTAAGGGATGGTTTATGCTTTTCTGGAGTGGGGCTCTGATCCTCAGTTTCATGGTGAAAGTAGGACCCTGTGGGCCAGGCTGCCCATCTCTCATTTTTCAAAAGCCAGATTCCAAAAGCAGTATATATTATTTTTTAGAATACACAGAGTGCAGAAAAACACAAATAAGAAAATAAAAACCATCCATAGACCAACCACCAGGAAGTAACCTCTGTTCATATACTGGTATATCTCTTTCCAGTAAGACCTCATTTTGTGAGCAAATTCACAGATCTGTATGTTGGAATTATTTTCACCCATTGAGATATTCTATTCATTTTTTTCCCCTGTTCTGTCACAACTAAATTAGATGGATGTTTAGGGTATAATAAAGATGCTTCAGCTGGATAATCAGAGCAGCAGTTATCTGTGCCTTCCCTTTAGGGGCCCAAGTCCTGCCTAACTGACAACTGTCCGCAGTCAATTGGTTACCTTCAGCAGGAGATAATTAGAAAAGCTGCCTGCTGCTGTCGCATGGGCGGCAAAGCATGAACTGAATGACACATGTGAGAAATTGTCCATCTTGTAGACCAAAGAGGAGGCAGCGGAGACCTGGGGCATGGACGTTTTAAGGCTTAATGAGAGCTCCAGCCTCTTCTCCCCAGGCACATAGAACACCAACTGATCCATTAGTCTGCTTGTAAATAAGCCCCATCAGGACCTGAGCCATCAGTTCTCTCACAGAATTTAAGGTCACCCCGTCCTGTCTAGATGTTTTGACAAACTCTACAGCTCATTACAGGAAAAAAAGAAAAAAAAAAAAAAAAAGACGTGCGTGTTTCCCTCCAGCTTAGGGGTGAGTGGAATCTGTGATACCGTATTCACTCAGACCCTCCTCAGGAAAGACCTTGCTTTCAGAAGCACCCAAGGGTGGGTCTGAGAAGCCCATTTCCGGTCTGGGTCAAGTAGCAGACATTAGAATGCACAACTTCTCTTTCGCACCGCATCCTCAGTCCCCAAGTTCTCACCCCAGAGAGGTGTCCCCTGATTGTAAAATGGTTACATAGACAAGCTCTGCAGATGGGTCCCTGGGTTCAAGACCCTGAAGTTGCTACTAGTCAAATAAACTCTCACTTTTGTACATATTAAATGAGCTAATATTTTAAAGATTTTATATCAGTACCTGGGCACGTGATAAATGCTCACACAATGTTAGCTGTTCTCATTATTTATCCAGCAAATATCAGCATGATAGTTACATGTTTAGAAGTATCTATACAGGAGTTCCTCTTATGGCTCAGTGGGTTAAGAATCTGACTAGCATCCATGAGGATGTGGGTTTGATCCCTGGCCTCACTCAGTGGGTTAAGGATCTGGTGTTGCCAAAAGCCAGAGTGTAGGTCACAGATATGGCTTAGATCTGACATTGCTGTGGCTGCTGCAAGAAGAAGTATCTATAAAAAGAATTTAATGTTTTTAAAACAAAGTAAAAAATAAAAATGACCAGAGAGGTATAGGATTTCCCTGCCTAGGTCATTTAAGAATTATTCATATGATCCTATTTGTAATACTCATTTCCTTAAAGAAATTATAGCTAAAGTTCTGTCTGAATTATTGCGAATTCTGAAGTGATGATATTGTATATATTGATTCTGAGCTTCTCTCTCAATGCTTATCTTTCACTCTCATATAGTCTTCCTGTCGTAAAATCTTCTGGCTCTGATAATAGCAGTATCTTCTTTCAGACTAACCCTCCCACCAACTATCATTATATATCCTGGAAAAAAATGTAAAAAGCAGATGTTTAAAGTCACTGGAAAGTGACCAAAAGGAGGAAGAATTGGGAAGGCATTCAGCTCTTTTTTTTTTTTTTAAGGGCTGCACCTGCAGCATATGGAATTTCTCAGGCTAGGGGTCGAATCGGAGCTACAGCTGCTGGCCTACACCAAAGCCACAGAAACACAGGAGCTGAGCCACGTCCTATACCACAGCTCAGGGCAATACCAGATCCTTAACCCACTGAGCGAGGCCAGGAATTGAACCTGCGTCCTCATGGATACTAGTCAGATTCGTTTCCACTGTGCCACAACAGGGAAGGCATTCAACTCTGAAAAGAGGCAACTAAAATCTCATATTATCCCATTTCTTCGTGGGTAGGTGGGGATGTGCCTAGAGGAGTCAAATTCACAGAGATGGAAAGTGGAATGGTGGGGGTTTTGTGGCTAGGAAGAAAGGGGAATGGGTAATTATTGTTTAATAGGTATAGACTTTCAGTTTAGCAAGACATAAAGGGCCCCTGAAGATGCTTGGTGGTAAGAGCTGTCCAACAATATGGGTTACTTAATGCCACTGAACTACACATTTAAAAATATTTAAAATGGTAAAATTTATTTTATGTGTATTTTATAATTTTAAAACACTATTATGGTTACAGTTGCATAACTCGATAAATTTACCAAAAATCATTGAATTGTACACTTAACAATGGGTGAATTTTATGGTGCATAAATTTTACTTTAACTAAGCTATTAAAAAGCCTGAAAAGAAAAGAAAGATCCCAAGATTAAAAGATTTGCCTTAGGAATAATGACAAAATTAAAATAAACTAAAATTATTCACTATTGTGAGATTCTTACATTAAGTGAAAAGGATAGCTAAAGTTCCATATTATTATCTCAAAAGAATTCTCTATCATAGATTAGTTAGCACTTCAATTTGAAAATATTTCCATTAAAATTATTTAAGAAATATCATGTGAAAGTTATGTTAAAAGCAACACAACTCACTGGAAAACATTATAAAATTACAGTAGGATATAAATATTTTTAATAGAAAAATAAGATTTTTCTCTAAGTAGTCAAAGATTTTCTAAGTCGTTCTCTCTCTTATGGCTTGGAGAAGATTCAGAATAAATCAGAGTGATGTATTTGACTGAAAGATTTTTACAAAAATACCACAAGCTTTCAAATTTTATTATAATTCTATCTTTCCCCATTTTTAGCTTTATAATGCAGAATAAATTTAAAATATGACTATTTTAAAATATGGCATGCAAGTTTGGGCTACACAGCAAAACTCTTCATGGAGAAAGTACCCATAAAAACTGGCAATAGTTTATAGTTTTATAATAATAAAAATTGCAAATAATTATTGAATGTCTATCATAAGGGCCAAGGATAAAAGTTAACTACAGAGTTTATCACCACTCTGACCTTCAAGGACCTCTTTATCTAAAATAATGCACAAATAATACAAAAAATACACAAAACAACTAAGATTCAAGAGAGAAGGCAAAAAAAAAAAAAAAAATCGCCCAAGAAAATGATTGCTTTTAAAAGAAAAGGAAATCATCTCTAGTTGCAGAGATTAAGAAAATCCTCAGGTCATTTGGAATGGACCTTGAAGAATGAATGAGATTTTCTTAGTGACAAGTATGGGACTGAAACATTATGCACAGAGGCACAAAACTGAAAAATTATGGAAAATGCGAGAAGACAACCCAATTACTCAGTTCGTCTCTTTCTCTAGGGACTAACAGAGGAATTATCAGCAATAACTTGGACAGGCAAATTGGGGATTCTCTGAAGGGACATATAGGTCACCCCAAGAATTTCTAACATTATTCTGTAAGTTACAGGAAGTCATGTTTCACATGCTAGCTGTCTTGTAAATGTGATCATTGTCCCTCCTGGTGGACTCAATGGGTTAATGATCTGGCATTGCCACAGCTGTGGTTAGGGTTGCTGCTGTGGCGCTGGTTTGATCCCTAGCCCTGGAAATTCTGCATGAACAGGGCACAGCAAACAAAAGGGGGGCGGGGAGAAGAAGGAGGAGGAGGCTATGGGGGCTGGGGAGAAAAGAAACAAAAATAAACAAACCCCCTACAATAGGCTCTCTGTCCATAGGTTTCTGACTGAGCACAGAAAGCAAGTCATTGAGGAAAAAGCTGAGACTCATATTCTGGAATATCATGAAAGTTCTTGTTTTTCCAAAGATGCTTCAGTATAAAACTAAGGGGAAAAGTCTTTGTCATTTACCCTTAAAATTGGGAGAAAAGAGGGAAAACATTTCACAGCTAAAAAGATATCTGAAAGGAATCACAAAAATAAAAAATCAGACAAAATCTTTTTGGTCTGATTAATACAATGCATTTGGGTAGAACAACATTTATTAAATTTATTTACACATCTATGGTTTCTTGAAACATTCAAAACATTAATTGTCAGGTGTATGTTTGGAATGAGAGTTAAGCTATGGAATTCCCCTTTTCATGAGTCTGGTAGGATGCATTGAAGTATTGGCCTTGAGATTATAAATCACCATGGTCAATCCAAGTCATACACATTGGCTCCAGAACTCAAAGTGAATATGTTGCTTCTTCTTTTTTGAATACCACTGGGAAAGAATTTTGTCAACAGGGTGTATCATGGAAATGTGATATTATGCACCTCTGATTCTCTGATGAGTGAGGTAATGGACTGATAAAAAGCGAAATTTGGTAACATGAACAAACCACAGGAATATAAATTAATATTTAACTGAACTCAAATTATTCAATTCTATGCAGTACTTGAACAACTCTTTGTAGAAAATAAAGTTTTCAACTTTGACCAAGAGCTACCTTTCAACTAAATTAAGTCTTAAGCTTCATAACTAAAACAATGACATCTGGGGGTAAAGCAGCAGAACCTAAATCTGGCTATCTTAAGCAAAAAATGCAATTTAGTGGAAAGATTGAGGGCTCACAGAATTGTGGCAAAGCTGGACAATTGGGTCTAGTAAACAAAAAGTCACCCAGGGCTGCTGGGGTTGGCAGCAGGAATCCCATCACCACCAGTACTGAGCTGAAGAAATCAACTCCATCTTCAGTTTCTTGGGTCATATTTTCAAGATTGAAAGTTTCAGAGAGAGTGTCTAATTGGCCAGACTGAATCACATGCAATTCCCTAGTGAGGAGATGCTGGAAGTCAAAGAACCTGACTCCTTCAGATTCCAACAGGGAAGGTAATTTTCACCTAGACTACATACAATTTTGGACTTCCCAAAATGGAGATTGAGGGGCAAACAGTGAGAAGTATTAAATACTGAACAGTGAAAAAAAAAAATTGTAAGGGTCTACGGCAATCTACCCCTTTGGGTCCACAATTTTTTTCCTACTTAACACAGACCAGCCATCCCAATGGAACTGAGAACACGCTCACTGCCTCCCCAGAGGTCAGTGCTCAGTCCAGGATTTCCAGTTGGTGTACATTTTTCCCCATATCTGTAACAGGTGGCCAAAACAGAAATGTAAGCACAAATAATTCACCCTATAGAGAATGTGAAAGAGAGAGGAGAAAGAAGAGCCATCAGTTAAAATACTTATGTATCCTTGATAGTGTGGAAATGCCATTGTTTTAGTTCTTATTTCTGCAAGTAATCATAAAGCTTTTGCTGATATTCAATGTTCAGTTTTAACGGAAGCAGCCACTCACCCATTTCTTACCTTCCATCTCCATGGCAGATTCCATGTTCCCTTTGCTTCAGGCAGCACAGGTGGTTGGAGTTCTTTGCTATGTCAAGTTCCCCACAACTGACTGACTGAGGTGCTGAGCCCCTGGAGGTACTGTGTGCATAGGGGCTGCATTAATGAGGAAGGTGGTAGAATGAGGAGGCTCCCAGGGGTCATATGGTCTCCAGGCTCCTCCCAGCTCCACTAAGATGGACACTCTATTTTTCTTTGACAGCCAAGGCCTTTGTCCCTTTTTATTCTGAGACACCAAGGGCCTGATGAGCTTGAAAGGACCAAATGGCAATGTGGCACCCAATTCACTAACCTCATTGTTGTAACCAAGTTGAAAGCTTTCTTACCTAGGGGTTAAAGTATTTGAACTAGTTAAACCCAGCATAGAGGATTGAGAAGTGAAAAAGAAAATTGCAAGCAGATTATTAGGAGTAATTATCCCTTTGTTTTTTGTTTTTTTTTTTTTTCCTTTTTAGGGCTGCATCTGCAGCATATGGAATTTCCCAGGCTAGGGGTCGAATCAGAGCTACAGCTGCCAGCCTACAGCCACAGCAATGCCAGATCCGAGCCGCGTCTGCAACCTATGCCATAGCTCATGACAACACCAGATCCCTGACCCACTGAGCGAGGCGAGGGATTGAACCCTTGTCCTCATGGATACTAGTCAGGTTCATTTCTGCTGCGCCACAACAGGAACTCCTAGGAGTAATTTTCCTTTAGCTTGTGAACCCTGATCTCAATAATCGCTATCAAAAATCTCTTCCAGGAAGAGATTTGACCAATAGGGAAGAAAACAATCATATATCTAGCTGAATTTTCAACTAGGGATGTACTCACCAGACATTTTGCATTCAGAGCACATCTGAGTAGCAGTTAAGTGGTTCCAATAACTTGTTTGGCTGATTTAACCCCAAACTGACTCCAACTCTAGACCCAAAAATATCAGGCCATTTCTGCTGCCGTCATGGCACAGCAGAAATGAATCTGACTAGGAACCATCAGGTTGCGGGTCTGATCCCTGGCCTCACTCAGTGGGTTAAGGATCTGGTGTTTCTGTGAGCTGTGGTGTAGGTCGCAGATGCGGCTTAGATCCCACGTTGCTGTGGCTGTGGTGTAGGCCAGCAGCTATAGCTCTAATTGGACCCCTAGCCTGAGAACCTCCATGTGCCGCAGTTGCAGCCCTAAAGAGCAAACAAACAAACAAACAAAAGCTCCTCCTCTCACACCATTTGTATTACCATGCTGACCCTACTGCCAATTATGGGAATGATATTCTTTTTGTCTCTGGTATTAAGTGGAGCTACTTGGCCTCTGTCACACCTCAGTAACTTCCAGTCAACACTGAAATCTTGTAGCTCACTTCTCTGTGGTCTCCTGCTAGAATCCTCAGTCTTCAGAAAATAGCCCATTCTCATAAATGATATTTCCTTTACCAGTGTCTGTCTGAAGACCTTGCAGGAGGGAGTGAATTGTAAGACAATTTAGGATGTAGTTTGAACAAGATGCTCACGAGGGATCATTCCGTGTTTCCCGTGTATAAAAGAATACATTCCTCTATTCTACACCAAGAAATGTTTTTCTCTGGCCTGATATTTTTGGGTCTAGAGTTGGAGTCAGTTTGGGGTTAAATCAGCCAAACAAGTTATTGGAACCACTTAACTGCTACTCAGATGTGCTCTGAATGCAAAATGTCTGGTGAGTACATCCCTAGTTAAAAATTCAGCTAGATATATGATTGTTTTCTTCCCTATTGGTCAAGCACCATCAGTCATTGCCACACATACTCCACAGATATTTTCCCATAAAATTAGTAAAGCCCTGCAATTCTTATGGTATGTAAACATTCTCATCCAAGCAGTGACTTTGTAATTTGTACTCAAATCATGGTGAAATTGAACTCTAGTAATTTCTCTGAACAAAGCCAAGTGCAAGCCAAGTGAGGAATTTACAGAAAAAGTAACGTGTCTTGTTTTTTGCGGGGTTTTTTTGGTTCTTTGGGGGGGGTTGTTTGTTTGTTTGCTTTTTAGGGCCACACTTGTGGCATATGGAAGTTCCCAGGCTAGAGGTCAAATTGGAGCTATAGCTGCCAGCCTACACCACAGCCAAGCAACGTGGGATCCAAGCCACATCTGCAAGCTACACCATAACTCACCGCAACACAAGATCCTTAACCCACTGAGCGAGGCCAGGTATCGAATCCACATCCTCATGTATGCTAGTCGGATTTGTTAACCACTGAGCCAAGAAGGGAACTACCTTTGTTTGTTTGTTTGTTTGTTTGTTTTTTCTGGCCACACTCATAGCATGTGGAAGTTCCCAGGCCAGGGATCGAACTTGAGCCACAGCAGTAATCCAAGTCACAACAGCAATAACACTGAGTTCTTAAGCACTAGGCCACCAGGGAAGTCCAGTGTCTTATTTCAAGATCTTTTTCCTCAAGCAATAGAAAAAAAGAGGCTTGAAGCAAGAGAAAGCAATCTCACCAGAGCATGAAGGGAAGATTTTGTCCTAGGGAAACAGAAAGTCCATAAAGTGTAGGGTTGGGAGTTACGCAGATATGGTCCTCTTGTGGACCTCATCCCACTGCCCAGGGGTCTAATCTTCTCTGACCAAGGACTCTGTTCCCATGGAAGTGACATATATAGAGCAAAATGTATTCAACTGATGCAATTTGGCACCCTTTAGGATGAAAATCTGCTTCTGAGTTTTGGCTGTTTCAACCCTATGGCTGCAAAATAATAGAGTCTTTCATCACGGTTATAGAACATCCCTGAATTTCATTCCATGGCTCAAACTGAGAATTTAAAGATGTAAGTTCATCACTCTCTGGCTTTAAGCCATTCAGTGTTATTCAAAGAAGCCACTCATCAATATTTCACATCTTTCATACTGTTTTTATGGTGGTAATAACGTGGTCCATGAGAACCCTCTCCCCCAATGAATCCTTGGTCACAGATATCCAGAAGCAGTCATTTCATTCATTATCTTATCACTGCAAGCCACGGACTGCTAGATTCCTACCCCCAAAAAATAAACAGTACGTTTCATTCCTTCCATGCTGTCTAGATAGAGAACATATCCTCAATTCTCCATATTTCCTTGAAGATCTGTGAGCCCAAGCTTCTATTCATGATACAAATTTCTGAATAATTTGGTTAAGAGACTGTGTAGATTCAGATCTTAGTCCTGCTATTTATTAGCCAAGCAAACTTGAGCACCTTTCTGCAATTCAATTTTCCTCCTCTGAAAATCAGGATAATAGTGCCTACCTCAATGGCTGCCACCAGGATGAGGAAGTTAATACATGTAAACACTTAAAGTGTACTCAATACTTGTTAGCTTTTGATAAAAAATAATGGTAATTATAATATTCTATTATATTTATCATCTGCCAAAATTCTTGTCCAGAGTGAAAGAAACCACATCTGGACATTTTAAGCTATATATACATATATATATATATATATATATATATATATATATATATATATAGAGAGAGAGAGAGAGAGAGAGAGAGAGAGAGAGAGAGAGAGAGAGAGACGGAGAAATTACCAGAATATGTAGTGTCATAGTTTCATAAAATGGATGTGAGTTGGGAGGACCAGCCTTAGAAAACATGAGGGGTCAGGAGAGATGTTTGGATGCTATAGTTACAGCACAGATAGGGTAGGAGGATGTCTGGTCCACTCACCCCATGGCTACCATGAAAGATAGACTCCCACCAACTCCAGGTACCTCTGTCAAGACTGAGGTTCCAGGAGAAGCACTTATTTAGCTCAGCCTGGGTCACACGCTCCTGAGCACTAACTGCCACCAAGATGATGTAATGGGAATTTCTCCAAATGGTAGTTGGGGTACTACTTGGAAAAGGGAGTTAGGTCTTGAAACGCCAAAGGTTGACAAGTGTTAAATTCATTCGGTAGCATCAGTGTCACAAAAGGCATGCAACTGGTAATCCATGAGTATGCAACATGTGACCAATGTGAAGTTTCCTCTGATTCTGAAATTCAAGTGCCAGGAAAGGAGGCTTTGGGCTTTTCTGAAAATTTGAAGGGTCAGGTAACACCATTCTCACCTGACACACCCCTGAAGAGACAAAAATATTGCAGCAAGTGGTTCAACTCTGCCTGATATCATCTCTTCCTCTCCTGGTCACTTTCCAGACCAGAAGTCAGGCTTCTTCTCCCACCAGCTCCAGGAGAAGGAGAGACCCCTGAGACAGGTCAGAGTGCCTTAGCCCATTTTGTAGAAGGAAAAGCTAAGGCAAGTCCACCCACTGAGTTGAGGATGAGCAAGGTCAGGCCAACAGGACTTGTCACTCCAGAACTTTCATCATGAGAATGAGAGAGAAAGTTGAATAAAAGGTTAAGTCTGGCATGTGGAGTCCCTTAGTTGCCAAGCTGATTGAAGTCTAACTTGAAATCTTTTTTTTTTTTTAAACAGGAGAAGACTCACAGCCTTGGTGACAGTAATATTTTAAATCTGAAGCTTAACCTGACATTCTTGCAGCACAGGTGAGAGAAGGAAGAGCCAGAGGCAGGGTAACAAGTTAGGACCATTCTTTCTCACATCCTTCTCGGGTTTGATGAAAGGTCATTTTGGAAGAAAGAGTATTTGCAGCAAACCATACTGGGGGTTTTTTTGTATAACGTCAACAAGCAATGGAATCCCATATAAATTATTAGATGAGATGTGGGTTAATGAGCTAGACTGACATGCATGAGCAAAGCCAATTTAGATAACAGTGGTGGTGGAGGTGTTACAGCAGAGTGAAAATTTGATAAGTCAATGTGGCAGAATAGCCTACTGAGAAATGATCTGGCTTGTTTTCTACTACAAAATTATTGTTTCTCATTGCTATATGCTCACATTTTAGAATGTGGTCAGACCATGGCGTCTTTGACACAAGGGACCTTAAGAACACTTTGAGGTGTCTCAGAACATAATGAAGACTTGTCAGGAGGGGTATTAAGCCCAGAAAGCAACCCTATTTTTATTTCCTTTTTACAATTTCACCTGCAGCACATGAAAGTTACCAACCTAGGGGTTGAATCAGAGCTGCAGCTGCCGACCTACGCCAGAGCCACAACAAAGCCAGATCCAATGCATATCTACAACCTACCCAGAGCTCATGGCAACGCTGGATCCCTAACCCACTGAGCGAGGCCAGGGATCAAACCTGCATCCTCATGGATACTAGTCGGATTCGTTTCCACTGGGCCACAAAGGGAATTCCACTGGACGTAGCTTCTATGTTAACCACCTACTTTTTATATATTTGTAATTGTGATGGTCCCTTTCTTCTGTCAACATGCTTTCAGAAAATGCTAACAAGCCTATGTTTACAGATGATTTTTTCATTGGGAACATTTTTTTCTTTTTAGGGCTGTACCTGCAGCATATGGAAGTCCCCAGGCTAGGGGTTGAATCAGAGCTGTAGTTGCCAGCCTATGCTGCAGCTTGTGACAGCAGCACTGGATCCTTAACCCACTGAACAAGGCCAGGGATCAAACCTGTATCTTCATAGATGCTATGTTGGGTTCTTAACCTGCTGAGCTACAATGGGAACTCTGGAAGACAACTCTTAAATTGACCATTATTTTCATATCCCAGGTCTATCAAGTATTAAACAAGATCATTAGAAAGGTAGGAAGTAGATGGAAGAGGGGCATGGCCTAATCACAGTGACCATGTTGGTTTGCAGGGTAGGTGCAGGGACCCAGGCCTTACAGGCTCACATGATCATACCCATTTCAGGTTCAGTCACTCTCAATAGGCTGATATATAATGGACTTGGTTCCCTGCCCTGGGATGACCAACTGTCCCAGTTTGCTCCAGAGACTTCTCAGGATTCAGACTCTCAATGTAAAACCAGGAGAGCCCTAGGTAAACCAAGGCAAGTTGGTACCCCTTATCCTGGAAGCCTGTCTCCCTTCACAGACAGAAGGGAGCATCTATCAGAGCTGCCTGTTTTCAAATGCAGTAATGCAGTGGCCACCCATGCGTGTACAGCTAGGGGCTGTCCACATTTTTCTTCACTATGTAAGCTCTAGAAGTTCTTGTAGGATGCAGAGGAAGGAGAGGAGGCTAGAATTTGGTTTATGTTGAACTTTTTTTTTTTTTTTTTTTTTTTGCTAACCTGGCAGGTGGAAATGTTCACTTGAGTTAGAAAAACAAGAAATATGGCATTTCTTGAATAACTGATGGTGTGGAGCAGTTCTGTCTCTTCAGAAATATTAACCACTATTTTTTTGACCACTTAGTATGTGCTAGTCACAATGCTGGGTATTTACATGCATTATCTCAATTAATTCTCACAACAATCAAATGGGCTGAATACTATAAATATTTCAATTTACCTTTAAAGAAATTGAGGTAAGCAATTATGCACATCCATGCTGCCAGATAGAAGTGATGGAGCTTGACGGATTTTCAAAGTCTTCACTCTTAATTATTCACTGAATTGTACTGTCTTACTTCTAGAGCAAACCACATGTTGACAGGTCTAAAATTTGTGGAAAATATACACAAGGATTTTTTTTGTCTTCTCTACCCAATAATAGTCATAACTCACCATGTTCATTATTATGTAAAGTATGTAATTACTAGGAAAGCATCTGTGACCTTCAGATTAATTCTTGAGTTCACTGAAAAGGGAATCGCTTATTGAGGCTTCTTATCTGTGGCCTTATTTTTCTTCTTTGATGATTTAATATTAACACCTAGAGAAAGAATGACAATTTAGGAGCAAGCTAAGGGTGGTTATGGCATTCTAAAGTATCTTCAAAAAAAAAAATTCTTATCACCGCCATAGCAGGAATGATCACTTTACCAAGAAGCATAGCATCTAAATCTCTCCTCTCCTCTTTGCAATTTTTCAGCTCCTTCACAAAAAAGACCATACTCAGAGAAAGCCACTCCCTTGCACTTGCACATGAGCCTGACTGCAATCTCTTTGAGGATGGAAGCATTTCTCGTAAGACCTTCACTACCAGCACAAGATTAGCTTATCAACTATAAAGACTACGCAGGTTTTATGGGCATAATCTTCTCTGAAATAGAATGGAAATCGTTGGAATTTTGCAGTGTTCTCTGCTCACTGGTACTTTTAGAGAATATGGACCAAAAAGCACCTTCAAGAGCCATAACCTCATTTTGATTGAGTAATGAATGGCTTCAGAACAAGAGCAAGTTATAAGGTCACAGAAGAGGCATGCAGAACCAAATACATCAACCTGCCCCACTGACTTAAAAAGTTTACAAGCCTAAGAGAAGTTCCAGAGGTCCTGAGGATAGGTCTCATCCAGTGCTCTGAGCTGGGCTGTCCACACAGATGGGACTCCATCAGGCAAGGCAGAGGCAAAGGTTAGGACCACTACTAAAGAATCATGGCATCAAGCCAGGAGGCATTGCCCATAAACCAGGTGCTACCTGTCTAAATTACCGTGACAAGGACTGGTTCATGAAACAGAGGTGAATTCAGTACTCACTTCTCCTTCAAAGAGATGCTATGGGGAGTGTGCTTGACTGACTTCTTCCATCTGCCATCCATTTGGATTCCCCACTGCTGTCATACCCAGACCATGCCTCCTCCAGGATGGTCCCAGCCAACAACTGAGCAAGGGGGGTATACAAGTGCCAATCCTCTTCCACCTTATGTGGGACTCCCTCAAGGACCAAACTTTCCTCCAGGACTCCCCCATCAGCCTGGCCCAAAGTCTCCTCGAGCTGCATGGCTGACTCTTCCTACCCAATCCTCCTTGATCTCTCTTTCCACAGTGTGAAAGCAGAACTGACCAGTAGAAATATCATGTGAGCCACATACGTAATTTCCAATTTTCAAGTAATCACACTACAAGGTGAAAGCAATTTTAATTGTACACATATATAAAGATACATTTTCTTTATTCCAAAATATTACTATTTTTATTATTATTATCATTATTATTATTTGTCTTTCTGTCTTTTCTAGAGCTGTACCCGTGGCATATGGAGGTTCCCAGGCTAGGGGTCGAATCGGAGCTGTAGCCACCAGCCTATACCATAGCCACAGCAATGCCAGATCCAAGCCGCGTCTGTGACCTACATCATGGCTCATGGCAATGCCGGATCCTTAACCCACTGACCAAGGCCAGGGATTGAACCTGCAACCTCATGGTTCCTAGTCGGATTCATTAACCACTGAGCCATGACGGGAACTCCCAAAATATTATTTCAGTGTACTGTCCATGTGTTCAAAGACACGAAAGAGAATTGTACATTTTCATATGTGTGAGGGGTCTTTTGTTCCTGTTTTTGGTCTTCAGTACTAAGTGTTAGGACTCCAGGGAGTGTTTTACACACCACCTAGCCACACTGCAGGTGCTCTAGAGTCCCACGTGGCTTGTGGCTTTTGGACAGGGCCATTTCAAGGCTCTTCCTGCCTATTCCTGCTCCTTTATCTTCTGCAGATGC
Organism: Sus scrofa; assembly: GCF_054392235.1. Classification (NCBI taxonomy): domain Eukaryota; kingdom Metazoa; phylum Chordata; class Mammalia; order Artiodactyla; family Suidae; genus Sus; species Sus scrofa. Next base: position 32,698,970 of record NC_139383.1, on the reverse strand, counting down.
TACCTTCCCAAAATCCTCTGCATGTCCAATGTCATCTGAGCATCTTCCTCTCAGAAGACCTAAATTGACACCGTTTGCCTCATTGTCTCCGGTCCACACACTGTTATCAAATGCAGATTCTATTTTTTTTTTTTCTAAATTGCCCTTTATCACTCTCCTGCTCAAAACCCCTCAGTGGCCATTCTTCATTTCAGTGACAATCTCTCCACTTGATTTCCAGTGGCCTCCATAATGTCATTATCCTTTATAGGGTCAGTCTTACCAAGAACACTCCCACACCCACCTCCCTCTGGACCAGTCAGGCTCCTCGCTGTCCTCCAAACTGATTAACCTTTGGTTGCGCCTGGTGTTTCCATTTCCTAAAATGTGATTTCCTTTCATTTAACTTATTTGAAGGTATTTTTTTAAAAAGAACAAATACATTATATTTAATAGTTAATAATTATAACAAGATACTACTGGCTATAGATTTATGAACTAATATATACAATTTTCAGGAGAAAAACTAAAGTCATACTTACCTCTGATATTCATTTAACCAGTGTGTGTTTACTCAAGACATACTTGCACCATAGCTAATAAACACTGTGGCAAACACAAAGAGGAAGAATCTATAATTCCTGGTTTCAAGGTGCCATGGTTAATTTTATGTGTCAGTTGGCTGGGCTATGGTGCCCAGTTTTTTGGTCAAACATTTGTTTGGGTATTGTTGTGAAAGTATTTTTTAGATGCAATTAATATTTACAATCGTTAACTTTACATAAAGCAGATTACCCTCCAGAAAATGAGTGAGACTCATGCAATCAGCTAAAGGCCTTAAAATAGACTGAGATTTCTGGAAGAGGAAGGAGTCTGCTTCAAGACAGTGTAGGAGTTGCTGTGTGACTCAACAGGTTAAGGATCCAGCTCTGTCATTGGAGTCACTCTGGTCGCTGCTATGACCCAGGAAATTCCACATGCCGTGGATGTGGTCAAACAAGTAAACAAACAAAAAGGCTGTAGCATAGACACTCTGCCTGTGTTTTCAGCCTATTGTTCTGCCCTCCAGATTTCAGACTCAAAACCACATCAACTCTTACATGAATTTCTGGCCACTCAGCCTGCCTTGTGGATTTCAGACTTGCTAACTCTCAAAGGTCCATGAGCCAATTCCTCAAAATCTCTATTTCAATGTATGTAAATCTTATTAGCTCTGTTTCTCTGGAGAGCCTTAACTAATACTAACACACAAGGGTTTTTCTTTCTACTGTGGAGATGAAACAGAAAAACTTGGACAGTTAGATGACAGCAGAAGACAGCAGTATTGCCAAAATAATCATTAAAATATCAAATTTATACTAAAGACCTCCACATGCTCAGGTATTTAGAAAAAAAGATAAATCACAATGGACTAGTGATCTTAGTGAAAGCCTAAACCTTCCAGGGCTTTGGAATTTAAGCTTGGAACCTTTAAAATTATAAAACTAATTTGTTAAACCTCACAAACCCACCTTTTTAAAAAGCATATCCCACATTTGGTCTGTTTTGGACTTTGATAAAGTATGGTTCTGCTGAGACAGAAGAAAAAAGAAAGCATGACCTAGTTAAACTCAGGCAAAACTAATCTTGCAAGTTGATCAAAAAATTGCTTCACAAAAATTCCCTTGTTAAAGTGTTTTGGGAATACATTAGTAAGAATTTAAAAGGTTCCAATCTAAATAAGGACAGAAAACTGCTTTTCCAACATTACACACCAAAAAAAGTCTGTGTCATTTGCTTCATTAGAGAGGCAATTTTATTTTAACATGACATTTTTTTAAAGGCTAAGTTGTTTCATTTTCCATTTCACCCTACTTTTCACCACACCCACAGCTTCTTATGCAAAGTATTTTCAAATTTAGCAAACTCAGCTTTACCTTCCTTTTGTATTGCAGTTGACATTGTTGAGGCTGTGGTTGCTCAATCATAATCAACTGCTGGAATATACAACACAGAGGAAAAAATTAATGATAAAGCAAATGTTTTTGTATCCAAAGCTTAATGTCTGATAAAAGGCTGTTATCCAAAATATGCAAAGAACTCTTAAAACTCAACCATAAAACAAACACCCAATTAAACGATGAACAAAATGCTGAAAATAGACACCTCACCAAAAAAGACACAGATTGCAAATAAGCACGTGAAAAGATGTTCCACATCAAATTTTCCCAGGGAAATGCAAACCTATTGCATATGCAGGCATCTGTCTAGGTCTACCAGTGCCACAAATACCAAAACTCCTTGTGCAACTCTGGGACATAAAGTTCTGGCTAAAGGTTTTGCTCTAATAAAGTTTTTTTTGTTGTGTTTTAATCTCTGACCCAGGAGTCTCATGTCTTCTGCTTTGCAAAAATATCACCATGAACTAGAAACAAGCTAGCTTGTTAGCTTGTAAATAGGAGAAAATCTTAAACCATTTACAGTTCTCCACAGTACAACTGAAAAAGTGCTCGAGTTGGATTCCCTGGCCCCGCTCAGTGGGTTTAGGATCTGGCATTGCCATGAGTTGTTGTGTAGGTCACAGATAAAGCTTGAGTCTGGCATTGCTGTGGCTGCAGCATAGGCTGGTGGCTGCAGCTCCGATTAGACCCCTAGCCTGGAAACTGCCATATGCTGCAAAAGAAAAGAGAAAAAGTGCTAACAATTACCTATCTCCCTTCCCTGCAAAACTGAACCCTGCATTGTCTCAAGCAGGTATTAAGCTGTTGAACAGAGGAAAGTATTGAAAGAAAGATCAGAAAAGGACTGGGACAGTGTCCAGAAAGGCTGGCCAAAATTGGGCACTGCCACGGAGGTTCTTCATAGACTCATTGGTAAAGACGAACTCCACAACTATGGTGGAGGCTGGGCACGACTACCTCTTTCAGAAAGAATGTCAAAGTCTATATTTTGTGTCTCTTACATTTTTTTTCTTAGTTTATTTATTCATGATTATTTATTGAAGGCTTTGGGTAAGAGTAAGAGAGAAAATTTTCAAAAGACAGCTGTTGGTCCAGGTTGGTTGGCATTCTAGCTTTTATTCTGTAAGTTATTTTACATTCTAAATAGAATTATCTTTCTCTTGTTCTTCATCTTTTTGTGTGCTCACAAAGCACCTTTTTGGGCCCCAAACTACACCCAAGCTATATCTTTATTCTTTATCTTCTTGTCTATAATACTAGTATTATTATGTTTGTGAACCTCCTCCAATAAGGCAAAAATGCAGCTCTTACATTGTCTGCTCAGTCAAAGATTTCCTCTGATTGAAGAGAAACCCACATTTATGTTCACACAATCTCTTATGTTCACACAAAATTTTGTCATTCAACAAATATTTGTTGAGGACCTTCCATCTGCCAGGCATTGCTATAAGAGCAGCTATTCTAGTCAGGGTTTGAGATATACAGTCAGGAAGTAATCAATAAATGCATGTTCTTATGTATGGCAAAAATAAAATAGGAAACTTGAAGAGGTCATACGAAAGTAAAGGGCATTTTACATGGGATGCCCACAAAAAGTGTCTCTGAGGTGACATTATAACTGACACTTGGAAGGTAAAAGTAAACCAGACATGTGGGGACCCTAGGGTAGAATGACAAAGAGAGAATGGCCAAAGAAGAGCAGAGAAAGGTGAGCGCCAATAATATAGCATTAAGACCTAAAAGAAACTAATAAGAGTAGGGGTCCTATGAACAAAAGCATTAACTATCCAACCTTTTATGTTCTCCTAGAACACAAAATCTTAGAATTGTTGCAATACCAGAAAGCACAGTCCCAGAATCACTCAATGTCAGTTTCTCGGTGATGGATATTCACCAACTTTACAAAGAATTGTAAGACATACTATATCACTTTGGTTTTTTTCCTATCTTGTCATGTCATGTCCAACCTAGTAATATTTCCAGAGGAAGAAATAACAAAGAAAGCATAGAAATTAATTCAATGGACATAAGATAATGGCATTTGGGGATTCAATTTTATTATAGATAATTCAATAATATTAGAAGAACCCAAAAACACAGTGTATGCCCCTGTGACCCCCAAGGTAGCGTGAAGGAGATGAGAGAGAAAGGATCCTCCAGGGAACCAGCATCAGATATTACAAGAATATTAGAGCCTTAACTCAGGCCTTAACTAATATTTGAGCCAAAAGTATCAAGCATTTTTGTTGGAAGAATTTTTGCTAAAGACATTAAAGCTGACGCTGGGTTTTACACAATGAAACTAGCTGGAGAAGACAGAAAGTTCTTTTAGCTTAGCTAGCAAGCAATTTTAAGAGCAGAAATTATTGGCCCTATAATTCTATCATTTTTATAAAATTTAATTCAATAAAAATTTTAATTTTGTCAGTCTCCATTTCTAGTCTTTTTACCTAGACTAATTTACAGGTAATAATGTTGTAATAGTTTTACAGGTACAATCTCATGCTTGTTAATGTTGGTGTTTTTATTATGTTTTACAGTTTTTGTTGTTTTTTTGTTTTTGAGAAGAGGAGAAAGTCTGATCTTTTTCTAGTCATCTGAGATGAAGTAGGCTGGACTATCTGGGTGGAACACAACTCTGGCTTTTAAATTTTCACAACAGAGTGACAACTCTGCCTTCTGCGCATCTGGCCTTGAAGCATGTGGTTCTCACTTCTAACAGCAACACAGACTTCATGCAGAACAAGCGCATGAGAAAAATTGACTGCAGTCTGAAAGCTCTTACATCCAATAGATCCCATAGGACAGAGTTCACTGGACAAGCAAACTACCTTATTTTTTTTCAGGCTTCCCAAGCTCTATCATGGTATTGTTAGATCAATAGAAAGTGCAGTTCCAGATTCACTCTATCTCAGCTCTTTCCTTTCACACTCTATTCTTTATAAAGGGTTGATCCTGGAAGATTTCATGCAAGATGTACCTTTGACTTTTTTCCCACTGTGAACTAGATTTAACTATGAAAAAACACCCTGTAAAAGTATTGTGAGGTTTTGTTCCAGAAAAATGTTGTTTTTTGCAGAGTTTTTTCGTATGATTCCTTTTTCTAAAAATTAAACCCTAAAATGAGAATGATGTGGCCCAACGCACCTCGTGGTTTGGCTCAGCTGCTTGGAAAGTCAGGCACATTTGTGACTCATCATAGCAAACATTTTGCCTTGGATTATCTGTTAACATCTCTTCCCATTCCTTATAAATAGTTTAAGTTTTCATCAGTAATTTTATGCTATGTTAACCTTTACAAGTCACATTAAATTCTCTACAATTTAATACATACCAAAGCAGTGATATATACTCAAAGTCTAAAGAAGTAGTTCAGGGGTCAGGACAATTCTGTGGACCAAAGAACCCAAGCCTTCAGAGACTTCACTGCAATTTTCTGACTAGAGAAAGGAGGAGTATTTCTGCAGGGGTATTGCTCCAACAAATATAGTGAAAAAACATTCTCTGTAGCAGTAAATACATGCCTGACCACCGGGAAGAACCAGTGGGAGGAAGTAGTGAAGCCTGAAGTTGGAGAGACATCAGAGTCAATCTGTGGCTTGGAACATCAGCTTTATGAGTTTTAATTTCCTGTCAGTAATTTTTGAACAGGATAGAGATGGATAAAATTTTGTAGATAATTTTGACCAGAGACTGATGAAATTACCTGGATAATTTTGACCAAGATGGCACCATTTGTAGATTTATATCCCTCTGGAGAATAGGTCGTTTGTTGTAGGGATGTTGAGAGTTTATTTTGAGACATTAAATTTTAAGTCAGTGGGATATCTTGTTGGAAATGTCCAATGAATTCTGAGATAGGCATCTGGAGCTTGATATCAGTGTCAGAGAGGCAGGTTTGAAAATCATCTGCATAGAGAAGCAGTAAGAAGAGATGAGTAACCTGGGCTCATTCCCCTTCAACAAATATTTAAAATAACCCCAGGGAGCTCTGACATCCAAAAAGAAGATTAAGCTTTCCTCCGTTAGAGGCTCTGGGGTGACAGTAGGGCACCTGAATGCCCTCAAAATGACACCTCTTCCTCGTCCAACAAGTACACTAAACTTAGAACAGTCTTTAGTTGCTTCGTTATTAGGATTAAAGAGTTTGCGAATACTTTTTTGGCAAGGGAGTAATAAACCATGAAGCTGAGATGCTGAAAAAAGAAGAAAATTAATGCTATCTATAAACTGAGAAAACAAATTCTTTAGAGAATAACAAAAAGCAATACTGCCAACTCAGCTGGCGAAAAATGAATAGGAGGCAGTGCCTCAAGGTTGTTCCGTGATACCCTTAAATTGCAAATATTACCCAACGTCAAGAGAAATAAGCTCACACTCTGAGAATCCACAGCCCTCTGCTAAAATCACTTGAGAGAATGGGAGAAAGGGGGGAAATAAAAGTAACACTGGCACCTTTATAGCAAAGGTAAGACCTTTGGGAAGTGGGACTCAGACATTATAAATGAGCAATGTAAGTTAAATTCAAAAATAGCCTGGTTCTAATGGTGTATTGTCAGAGCTGGTTAGCCTGAAGTTGTCTGGGTGTAAAAGAAAATGCTGCAGAATGGGAAGCTGAAGGTGACCCATGAGGAAATGAACATTAGTGTGTGGAGATGAAGCTGTAGAGGGGAAGCTGGAGAATTAAGGGACATGATGGCCGGCCAAGGAGTTTGGGCTCCACCCTGAAAGTAATGGGATTTATCGGAAATTTGCAAGGATGGGGAAGGAGAGATTCCTATTCATGTTGGAAAAGGGGACCCCAGTGCAGGTGCACACAACTGCCTGGAGTGGGCCAGAGACCAGCAGAGGAAGGCTGGCTAGAGGTCTTGCATAAAGGGGACAAGCCCTTCTGAGGACTTGTGCTAAGGAAAGCATGGGGAAATGAGGGTGGTGTGGGAAGAAGCATCCTTTAGTAGAGTCCTGGGCTTTAGAAAGCCATTCTCTAACAGCCATCTTTTTAATCACCAAGCCTCCATTCCTTCATGCTTTTTATAAATCAGTCTGACAGGCAATTCATCTTTCTTGGAGGCGAGGAAGAAGTGTGTACATAAGCTATAACACCTCATTTAGCAAAATAAAATCTAGAATTTCCAGGGTTACTGTAGCGCCTAAGAAAGGACGCTGGGAGTTCCCGTCGTGGCTCAGTGGTTAATGAATCTGACTAGGAACCATGGGGTTGCAGGTTCGATCCCTGGCCTTGCTCTTTGGGTTAAGGATTCCACGTTGCCGTGAGCTGTGGTGTAGGTTGCAGACACGGCTCGGATCCAGCGTTGCTGTGGCTCTGGCGCAGGCCAGCGGCTACAGCTCCGATTGGACCCCTAGCCTGGGAACCTCCATGTGCCGCGGGAGCGGCCCAAGAAATGGCAAAAAGACAAAAAAGAAAAGAAAGGATGGTGATGCATGAGCCATTGTCCTCAATTTCCACTTCCTTTTGAGAGTTTCTCTTTTGATTCTCATGTTCCCAATACACAAGTCCCAAAGGATGTGGAGTCTACCTGTAAGTTCTGATTACACTGGACAAAGCTCTTCCCATGCTTCTTAGCACATAAGTTAGTAGTTTTCTTTAAATTGCATTGGAGTATAGTCGGTTTAAAATGGTGTATTAGTTTTAGGTGTACAGCAAAGTGAATCAGTTATGCATATACACATACCCATTCTTCATCAGATTCTTTTCTCCTGTAGGTTATTATAGAATATGGAGTAGAGTCCTCTGTGCTATATGGTTGGTCCTTATTGGTTACCTGTTTTATATACAGAAGTGTGTATATGTTAATCCCAAACTCCTAATTTATCCTTCCACCCCTCCTTTCCCCTTTGGTAACCATACGTTTGTTTTCAAACTCTGTGAGTCTTTTTCCATTTTGTAAATAAGTTTGTTTGTATCATTCTTAAAATTAGTTTCCACATGTAGGTGGTATCATATGATACCTGTCTTTGTGTGACTTACTTCATTTAGTATGACAATCTCTAAGTCCATCCATGTTGCTGATAAATTAGTAGTTTAATTTGGCTGCCAGCAAAAGAGATCCGGCTCCAATGGATTAAACACACAAGGGTTTATTCTCCTAGAGAAAAGAAGTCCAAGGGTATGCAGTCCAAGGCTGGTCTGACAGATCCAGAAGGCTTTATAGGTCCAGACTCCTCCTATTTTTAGCCTTCAGAGTCTTCTTATGGTCAAGATGACTGTTGGGCAAAATGCAGGAAGAATTCACCCCTCTTTTCTAGGGACCCTGCCCAGAAGTATCTTTTACTTACATCTCTTTGACCAGAAATTAGTCACACGGTAGATCCGAAGATCCAGTGTTTCCGCTGAGCACACTCCCTTGAGCTCTTTTAAAACAGAGGAAGAATTGACATTTGATAGGTACACATTTTGTTAAATGTCAGCCCCCTTTTCTTTCAATAAAAAAACATTCAACATGGAATTTGATATCATATTCTTAATTTCTGTCAACCAGTGACATAATAAATTGCCAAAGAATATTTCTATTATTACCATATCCTCCAAAATGTTCTCTGCTCCTGACTTAGGGGATAAATTAGTGCCAGACCAAAAAAAAATCCATGTGTCCTGATTAAAGAGATTTTCTGGTTTGTCTTCCCTTTTATCAGATAACCGCTATGTTTTTCATTTTGTATATTTTGCTTTGGCTTACCATTTTGCCCTTCATTTTAACACAAACTTCAGTCTAAATTCCAGATGCAATCATCTCCAATTATGTTCCTAATTGATCCTTGTACTTTTACTAATTCTTAGAGTATGTGCACTTCAGATACTTTTGAAAGTTTAAGGAGGCTGACGTAACAAATCAAAAGATTGGGTCTTTGTTCAGAGATGCTTTGAATTGTTCTTCAGCTTCAGTGCTTAAATAATTAATAAATAGTTGAAAATTTAGTTTCCAGGCACTGTATGAAGAGAATTACCATTAAACTAATGCCAGTGCTGTCTTAAGATATGGGAACACAATAGTTTTCATTCATTTAAAGTATGATGCTACCGAGTAGGCAACAGACATAGTGAAATCCATTTGAAGGAATAGTAAAGCCTTAATAAAATTTTCTAGAACTTGAATTCTGGTTGTGGCCAAATACTTCTAAGGAACAAAATCCAATATGACAAGAAACAAGAATTGCTACATGACAGCATTTAGTAAAATGGACATCTGAGAGAGGAAAAAAAAATCACAAAAGAAATGGAAAAATGCATAAGATATAAAATAGGATGTCGCCTAAGTTGCTATTTAGAGGGCAAAAAAATGCTGAAATGTTAACCATGAATATTACTCAATGGTCATGTCATTAAAATAATAAAAAGCAAAATAGTAGGATTCATCTGGTTCAGACAAGGGAAGACATTTCTTTTTCTTTTTCTTTTTTTTTTTTCCTCAGCTTCCCACCTCCAGAGAGAGAATGTTAAGAGATGAAGGAACAAGCTGTGATAAATAAATAAATAAAAAGTTCTGATCCTCTTCAACAAGAAAGAAAGCCAATTTTTAAAAATGAATCCCCTGCCCTTTCTCTTGAACTCACATATCTAACCTGATTTCCCATGATGCACTCCAACACCCTATCTTCTCCAAACTGACCTGTTCCTTCCCAGACCCACGGCTGAGCTGTGCTCATCTTCAACATACCAAGTACATGCTGCCTTCGGGCCGTACCTCATCATCTTCCCTCCTCAGGGAAGTCTCCTGTAGCTGTATCTTAACCATCCTCTCAAATACGACAAGCATAGGAGAAGGCACGTGGGCGGAGGTCATCATGCAGAGGCTGACAGTAAAGACCTCCCCGGCCCATGTATTTCCTTTCTTCAGCAAATATTTCCTGAGGGTCCACAACATGCCAGGCACTGTTTTGGTCATCTGGGATCTATCAATGGACCAAACAAGCCAAGATCCCTCTTCTCATATGGACCCTTCTCATATGGAGACAGGCAATAACAGACTCAAGGAAATAAATTATTCAAGACTGTGCAATAGGGAAAGGACAAAATAGAGCAGGGTAGGTAATAAGGGGGTGAGAAGTAGGAGACAGGTTGGCCATTTATACGGGGTGGTCAGGGATAGTGTCATTGAGAAGGTGTCATTTGAACAGAGATTGGAAGGAAAGGATGAAGTTAGCCCAGAAGACACGTAAGCAAAGAGAATTCCAGCAGTAGAACAGCCAACACAAAAGCCCTGTGGCAGAGTGGACCAAGAAACGATGAGGAGGCCAATGTTACTGAAGTGGAGGGAATGAGGAGAGAAGGGTAGGAGGAGAGATTAGAGAGGTAACCCCAGACCAGGCCCTTTAGGACAAAAGCTATTGTGACACTTCCCTCATAATGAATGGAGCGCCATATTGAAGAGTGCTCTTTCCTTATTTTCAAAGAGTCTCAGCTACTTCATGGCTCAACTTTACTGTGACTCCTAACTTGACTATCAGAGCTATTTGCTACAGAAATTTTATAATTATTTCTGCATAACAACCATGTATAGTCTCCCTCTTCCACTGCTACCCACATACCATCAAGGAAATTGCATCCTAATGAACAGAAGAGCTTGCCAGAACTGTGACAGGAAAATGGCATTAATGCATTTATTACAGGTGAAGGAATAAAGCTCATTCATAAATCAAAAGGAGCTAATTTTAAAATGTCGCCTAGCCCACCATCACTCTGGGAAGGAGTGGGGGCAAAGACGAATGGTCTTCCAATTGACATGCAGGTAGGGGGGAATGGCTGAGCACCCAGTCACATGCCTGAGTGTTCTTCATCCTGTCAACAGTTTAAGGTAAAACTGGGCGAAGGCAACGTTCTTCACTTTTAACAGAACAGTGAGAAAAATTTTAACTGAAATATTAGGGAAAGAGGAGAATTTCTCCTTGTTTGGAAAACCATTCAAAACCATGCCCCGGGAGCTCCCGCTGTGGCACAAAAGAATCGGCGGCATTCACACCTAGACATGGGTTGGACCCCCCAGCTCTGCACAGTGGGTTAAAGGATCTGGGGTTGCGGCAGCTGTGGCGTAGTTTACAGCTGCATCTCGGGTCTGATCCCTGGCGTGGGCACTCCATTTGCTTAGGGGCAACCAAAAAAGAAAAAAGAATAAAAAAGCAGAAAACCATGGCCTGACAAGAAAACTAGGTGACTCAGAAGACAATCAGCCTTTGAAGCTAGTCTCCAGATGAAAATTCTGAAAGAGATAGGACTGTCCTACTCACTCAGAGTAGATGAGTGACAAGGGAAAGGGGACTTTTGCACAGGTTCTGCTCTCCATGCACAGTACCCACCTTGAACCAGAAACCCCTCATGCAGTTTTCTTCTTCAAGTAAAATAAAGATCTATAGTCTCTACAATGACATAACTGCAAGCCAGGAGAACTGGGTGGGAACAGGATTTATGGAAGTGGGCTTCAGGTGAGTAGCTGCTTACACTCAGAACAGACAACCAAGGTATTGGCTACCTAGCCTACAGCGCATTCCCCAAACAGGCTTAACTGTCTTAAGATACCATGTTTTGGAGTTCCTGGTGGCCTGGCAAATTAAAGAGCTCTGCAGTAGCTCGGGTACCTTGCAGTGGCAGAGGGAACATCCACATGTGCGGCCAAAAAAAAGATACTATGTTTTGCTTTCAGCTGTGTGGCCAAAAAAAAAGCGAACAAACAGATACTATGTTTAGCTTCCAGTTATACATAAATAAATCCTAGGGATATGGTGTACAGTATGATGACTATAGTTAATAACATTCTAATAACATTTTATTGTGTATTTGAAAGTTGCTAAGAAAGTAAATCTTCAAAGTTCTGATCACACACAAAAAAGTTGTAACTAAGTGTGTTTGGCTGGGTTTTAGCTAGATTTATTGTGTCCATAATTTCATAATATATGCAAATATTGGACCATGTTGTACTCCTGAAACTAATATAACCGGGAACTCCTTGTTATGTATCAATTATATCTCAATATTTTTAAAAAGATACCGCTTTTTTTTTTTTTAAAGAAATCCCGTATAAATTCTTAACCTTGTAGGGGGCAGAGTAGTGGAGAAGGGGAAGTTATGCTTTGCTCTTTTGCTCTTTTGTGGGGTGGGGTGAAGCATGTCCACAGCATGCTAAAGTTCCTGGGCCAGGGATTGAACCTGCAGCAGGGACCCAAGCCGCTGCAGTGACAACCATGGATCCTTAACCTTCTGCACCACAAGAGAACCCTGGTGCTTTGCTTTATCTGAACTATAATTCCCGTGTCTGTGAATAAGAAAAAAAACACATCAACCCCATCAATATGGACTCTTATAAATAAAAGGTCCTGGATATTCTATTGGACAATACCATCATTGTCAAGGAAACTGAGCTCACCAGACAGAGTATATGAAAGAGTTCCATGTCTCTTGTCAACTGGCTGGTGTTTTTAAGAGGTGAATTTTGAAACTTTGAAGGAAATCAAAGTGCTAGACCCTCTGCTTAATGTGTTTCTCCTCATGTTAAAGTCAATTCAGTTCCAAACGGGTAATTGCACTACACAATGCCAGGAGGCATCATTCATACTATAGCCAACAGCAGAGCTCCTGGAATTATGCAGTGCAGTCTGGGCAGAGGTACTTGATGGCTCTTCTAGGAAATCCCTTAATTATTAGTCTTGGGTTAGGTAAAAAGAAACATTGACTTTTGGCAAAGATTTTTACATGACCTGCTTTAACTTCATTCTTCCAAAAGATGGTTATGTGCAAAGTTTGACTAAAACAAGGTATTCAGAAGACATTGCCTTTGAAGGGGAGGGAACAACTCTTCCTCTGCCTCACTAGGTTCTCTGGCTGGGACCCTGGAAATTAAACTGATAAAAGACAGATTGATAAGAGAAAAACAGTTTATTAACAAGTGCAGAGCACATACACTCTGGAGAAACTGACAGGTAACTCAAAGGGGTGGTTAGAACTTAGAGCTTATATAGTGTCTCAACAAAGAACAGTCAATTTGTAGAGAAGTGACAAGCAGAGGAAATAGGTTTAGCTTTTTGGGTCGAAAAACTGGAATAGTAAATGTATGGGGGCAGAGCGATAGAAGATGAAGGTTATTTTATTTAGGTGTGTTATGTAGATTCCTCTTGCTTCTTCTCAGAGGTGATGGGTCCAGAGTTGTCTCCCATAATTAAGAATCTAAGAGTTGCCCTCCTCTTCCTGATATGAGAGAGTGAGACATCTTTAAAAATGGAAATTTTTTGTCCTGCTTTTAGGCTAAGGGGAGAAAAGGGGAGAGTTTTTTGGAAATCTGCTGTTTCTCAAATGAGAAACCAATATATTTGAGTTCAAAATAACCCTTATGCCAAAGTGGCATATTTGAGGGTGGCATGTTCTGATCTCCTACATTTTTTTCGAGCTGAACTGCTGACAACCACTGTGACTAGGAGATCACGGTCTCCATAGGCAGAAATGATCTCTATTGCTGCTTCCGCCATCCCTACACAGGCGGTCATTAGCCAGGTCTACTGCTTGGAATCTTCGTGGTGGTAGCAGCCACCTCTCTTGCCTCAGCACCCAGCACTCTTTGCCTTGCTTTTCCTATTTTACTAACACTAAACTGTAGTCTCCGAAACCCCCTTCCTGTTTTCTGCCTCTGTAATCTTGCTCATTTTGTTTCCTTTGCTTAGCACACCCTTCTGACATTTGTCACCTGGCCAACCCTCATGCATCTTTGGGGACTAAGATCAGATCTGACCCTTCAGAAAGTCTTCTCTGACATACTCGCCTCAGTCTACTGACTATGAGAAGTGATTCTCCTTTACGCAAAAGTATTAAAACTTCTCATTTTGGAGTTTCCTAGTGGCTCAGGAGGTGAAGGATCTTGGCAGTGTCACTGTTGTGGCTTGGGTCATTGCTGTGGTTTGGATTCGAGCCCTGGCCTGGGAACCTCCACATCCAGTGGGTGCAACTGAAAAAATAAAATAATTTCTTGCTTCCTCCCACTAAATTATAAACGCCTTCAATCCTAGTTACAGAAGTTGGGGAGATTAGCAAACACATTATGCCTTTATATCCTGCTCCTGGTGAAGCTTCCCCAAGTAAGCAATTGGGGAATTAATCCCCAGATAGCATTCACCATCGGCTATAGTCACTACCATGAAACATCCCCTAGTAGGTTATAACTGCATTGTCTGATAATTTCTTATGAGCAATGAGTTGTACATCATGACTCACCCCCTGATCCCCAAAAATCTTTAACCCTGAGACTCCATGGCCAGAGAATCCATTTTGGAGGTTGAGCAAGCTAAATATTTAAAGTATCTGGAGGATAAAGTTGGCTTTGCTCATAGGTGTGGTCAGTCATTACTCCCCTACCTGGGAGATTTGCATTATGATAACTGCCTTGGAGATGGGAATACCATTATTAGAGATAAATCTCTGATAATTATAGTATTTTAATCATCAATGGTCAACAGATTCAGGAGGATTAGCTCATACTGCCCTAATTTTTACAAGTCTGGCTGGTACCAAAAAGAAACATATATTAAATTCCACTGGTCTCACATGTTTTCAAATGCTATTTGGAGATCCAGGTCAGTGACAGTTCTTGGGTCATTCTCACTTAGAAGGATGCTTGCTGACCAGAAGAGAAGGTGCTTCCTTAGTCAGGTCTAAAGAAATACTGAAAGTTGTGTGCTTACAACTGAAAGTTGTTTGTCATGGTTAAATAGAACAAGCTATGCCAAACTACTTGGAAATCTTTAAAGCTGTATGTAGCTATAATAGTTAAATTTTCTCTCCAATTCCCCCTTTCCTAGGGGAATTGGTACAGTCAAAAAATGATTCATCTTTTTTGCTTCTTTAACACATTGAACAATGATTAGCACAAAGAGCAGGCATTCAAAAAAATATTTATGGAGTAAATGAAGTGATGAAAGAGCAAGAAAAATACAAAGAAAAAAATAGGCTGAATCACCTCCCTAAGGAACACTAGGAAAAGAGTGACCACCCTGGCTCTCCATATCCTCATCTTTATCTTTTTAAAATTAAAAAAATTATTATAGTTGATTTACAATGTTCTGTCTATTTCTGCTGTGCAGCAAAGTGACCCAGTTATATACGTATAACATACATTCTTTTTTTCACATTATCCTCCATCATGTTCCATCGCAAAGAATCCTCATCTTTTTCACAAAGGGGTTGGACTAGATGATCTGGATAGCTCTCTTCAAGAGTTTTGTGACCGTGGGCATAGCTTCTATGTCAACCATCTTCTTTTTATTTGTATTTGTAATTGGGATGGTCCCTTGCTTTCAGATGGTCCAACATGCTTTCAGAAAATGCTAACACACCTATGTTTACAGATGATTTTTCATTGGGAACTTTTAAAGTAGGCTGTTTCCTAATAGCATCGAGACAAGTATAGCTATCTCATCAGTAAATTGAATTTACAGCTTACTCTTGAGTTTCCTCCAAAAAGTTAATCTTGTCCAAAAAACACAGATTCGTGGCAACTTCAACCAGTGGATGTGGCATCTACTGCTTCCGAAGAGGGATCCTATCCCATTCTCATCTATATTATGTTTCAAATCTATTTCCATCGAACAAATATTTCTTTGGGACTGTTGTGTTTTGGGGATTGTGCAAAGCACTGCATGGGTCCACAGCCTGTATTTGGCATTACATATGCAAAGTATAAATATAATTTCCTGCACATAAATAAACATCCAGATACTCTGAGAAACTATGCTTTAAAATGATTTTTGTCAAATATATAGTTACACCATAATGCATAGAAGTCCAACAACCCAAGTCTCACAGGACATTGGCTCCTTGCAATGTCCCCTAATTCACCAGGATTACCAACTGTGACACAGATCTTTCCTATACCTTACATGAATTGTGTACCAGACAGGCTGTGTATACCCAAAAGAATCTCAAAACATATGGCCTGGCCTCCAAGGATTTTATGACACTGTAAAGAATTCTTCATTTCGTCAAACCTCAGCCCTGCTGAAAGTTCAACAAGCCACACAGTATGACAAAGGTAAAGTGTCCAGGGAGTTCCCCTTGTGTCACAGCAGGTTAAGGATCCAGCTTTGTCTCTGCAGTGGTTTGGGTTGCTGCCGAGGTGCAGGTTTGATCCCTGGCCCAGCACAGTGGGTAAAAGACCTGGCGTTGCTACAGCTATGGCGTAGTTTGTAGCCATAGCTCAGATTCAATCCCTGGCCCGGGAACTTCCATATGCTGTGGGTGTGGCCAAAGAAAGCAAGCAAGAAAGAAAAGGTAAAACATCCACATTGCTTCAGTGTGCAAAGTGTGAGCACACAACTGCTATTAAGTGGAATGAGACAGAATAACATTGGCAAGTGAGCTGGAGAGCTGATGATTCTGCAATTAACTAAAGAGCAAAATGCCTCAAAGAAACGTTTGCACTTAAACAGGATGTCTGTGGACACCATAAAACACTACGAGGGGCTTGTGGTATATTCACTTTTAATTGAATCTGAAACAGAAAATGATGAATCCTTATTAATCTTTCAAAAAGAAAACATTTGTGCTATCACATTTGTAACAAATATTTAATGGCTTACTTTTTAAAAAATCTTATGGAAAAAATCTTTTCTACTAATTTGGTATACTATTGATGAAAAGAGAGAAAACATAATTGGGGGAAGTTTAAAGAAAATGAGCAGAGAAAGAAAAAGTGTCCAATATGAAAGAATAGTCTACCAGCTGATTTTTCATGAAAGAGTCTAGGTCTGATAATTATAAAGCTGCATGACAACAGTTACAATTGTATAAGAGTCAATTCTTATTAGTGTGGAATTCAGAAAGTAGGGGAAATAAAATCAATTTTCAGTACTGGTATGAATAATTCAGGATGTCATTTTATCTGTACTATAACAAAGAATCTAATAAGTCCTTCTTCAGCTGGGAAACCTTTGAATAAGGTAAGTTGATAGCGAAAAGAATTAAATTATTCTGTTGTTTACTCTCCCCTCCTATTGGCAAACCATGATCATTATTCATCGAACTTTCTTTTTCAAGTCAAGGCAACTGCTGCTACACTTACAAAAGCAGACAGTTCTAAATATCTGTCATGTAGACATTCAAAACCCTTCCTGTTGGCTGTGAAATGCTTTTGGCTTTCAAGAAGGGTTATTAAACCCATCAAATACATGCATTAAAGGTAGCTTTAAAAGAAACATAACTTTTTAAAAAGCAAATGAATATGGGGATATAATAAATGCTTTCAGAGTTGGGGGGGAGGAGAAAGGGAGAATGAGAAAAAGAAGGGAGGGAATTCCCTGGTGGCCTAGCAGGTTAAGGATCTGGTTTTGTGTCACTGCTGTGGTGCCGGTTTTGATCCCTGGAACTTCCACACACTGTGGACATGGCCAAAAAAAAAAAAGAAAGAAAGAAAGAAATAGAAGGGGAAAAAAGAAAGAATACAGTGCCTTAAATAAGTGCTAAGATAATTAAGATGTAAAACACTTTTTTTCTCCTAGATTCTGTTATATCAACCTTTCTAATTCATTTTGCTCATGTAAACGGTTGTCATGAATTTCCGAATTCAGCTGGTGACAGGTAAAGGAAAAAATCAGAAGGCATTCAAATAATGTGCAGTAGGCTTTCAAGTACTTTAACCTACACACTCTTCGGGAAAGGCTTTTCTGAAGCCAGGGAGTTTAATGTGGCCTCAGACAACACCTGGAAGAGTACCGAGATTTAAATGCTATTCCTGATTCTATTCCCAATGGCCTGTCTGGTCTCTACCTTGATCCTCATTTTCACATTTATAATTGAACTTCTGTGACAGCCTTGAACCAGCCTCTCTGACTCCAACCTTTCCTCTGCTCACAGTCATCATCTGTGCAGCTGCCAGAGTTCTTTTCATCACATAGACCTACTCACACTGCTACCATGGTCAAAACATCTGCTACCTCAAACAGGGTAAAATTGAGCTTCTTAGCAGACCCTACAAAGCCCTTGGCAATCTAACACTATCAACTTTCCATCTTCATCTCCCACTTTTACGTCACCCTGTGTGTTCACCATTCCCTGAACACACCACACTTTTGCTTTATATGGGCTGT
The DNA here is from genome assembly GCF_054392235.1 of Sus scrofa. Lineage (NCBI taxonomy): Eukaryota > Metazoa > Chordata > Mammalia > Artiodactyla > Suidae > Sus > Sus scrofa. Next base: position 32,680,974 of record NC_139383.1, on the reverse strand, counting down.
TCCCACTTCCTGGGTCCCCTCCTCCCCCTCTCCCATATCTCCATTGTAACATCACAGTTACCTGATACTCAAGGTCCTTTCAAACCTTGGGTTTCCTTGGGGATACCTCCAAGCTCACGGCCAGAGTAGCTCCTTGATTTAAAAGGCAAATTTTAGTATTATTCAGGTAAGTCCAATAGATCAGGAGATGACTACAATTGAAAAGATCATTCTTATTCACAGTTCCTAAGAGGAAGAAGCAGGCCATGCCACACAGGGCCACATGGAGAAGCACCAGGGTCCATCAGGAACCAGAGGAATGAAGAGAAAACATGGACGAGAACATTTATTGTGGTTTCTGCAGGAAAGGCAAGACAAGGAAGGGTAAGCAGGCTCAGGATTGGTTAGTTTGAATACTTTCAGCAGGATCCAGGGTATAGGAGGTGCCTCTAATTGTCTAGTACCTGGCCCTGGAGTGATTAGGGCAGAGGAATATTAGCCCTGAATGTGAATGTTCAATAAACCCTTAATAAAGGTGGGTTGTGTGGTCTCTGGATTGGTGAGTTTGTATGTGAAAAGCCTGCTCCCTGGTAGTGAAATTGTTTACTGTCTCCAGGAATTGGCTAGTGCTGGGAAGAGCAATCTTTCCAGGGTCAGCAAGACTCCAAAATATCAAAGCATTAACATTACACAAAATAAAAAGACATGATTTCTACAACCCCTCCCCACTGTGATTTGTACAGTACCTTTATAACATTTTATATTTAAATTGTTTATCTGCTCTTCAAGAGCCTAGGTCTCACTTTTAGAACCTGGATACACAAAGACTTAAATGTTAAGAAGCACAAAAATGAAGGCAGATTGTCCTTGACAAAGAACCAGGTATGATTACTTTAAATAGTCTCCTAATGTTGCACTGAACAGGGTTTTTCAAAATCACAGAATTTAAAGTGATAACTTTGCACTGAGAATATTTGTATGTAAGGTCTACATAGTCAGCTATCAGAAGGCCAGTGCAGGTCTATGCAGCACCTGCCAAGTTCCAAGCCTCAATAAACACTCCTTGAGATATGTATTCCAAAAGCCTAAGGGGCTGACTCCTCCGTCTGCTGTATGAGCCAAGCAGTACCTCATATTTATTCTAGTTCTTCAATACAGATTAAATCAATCCAATAGCAAACATAATATTCTTCCCTTACATTGTTCACTCGGTTCCCCAGATGAATATCCAATGAATGCCTAGAATCAGTTTTAATAAGAATAATAAACAAGGAGAGAGGGTAAGACAGAGATGGCTGTTTTTCTAAGAAGATATTTCTACTTTAAGAAACAAAAGGAAAAACAATTGCAGAATAGCTCTCTCTTAATGTCCTTGATGGAAGCCCATTAAATAAAACCTCCAGGGAGCCTCTGATAAGACCCTGATTGGAGGAGAACCCTGTACAACAAAAGAGGTCTGAAGGCTTGGGGACACAGCAGGTTACCCATACATGATGTTAACCAGAGATAAAGAGAGAAGGGGGTATCGCAGATTGAGAACATCAGCAGGGGGAAAGAAAACAGAACCAGGACCAGTAGGTGGAAAAAGGAAGGAACACATGCACTAATGAATGAGGTCATTTACTTAAAGCAACTAGAAAAACACGGTAAAGCCTAAGTGAAATTCATGACTTCCATCAAGCAAAACCTGTAACAGAAACATCAACTCATCCTTTCTGCCAACGACAACATCTTCCTCTTTAGGTCAGTCGGAATCTTTTGAGGATTGTTTTAAATGAGACAACGTGTGTGAAAGGGTCTGACACACTGAAGAGCAAATGGGGTTGTTCAATCAGTGTCATTGTTCCATTTCCTTCCCTGAGTGCAATTTGAAAAGTGGCTCCAAGGCATCAAGTTCATGGTCAGTGGATAAGTGTATCACTTATCCCATCAAAATTAAATGTCATGGTTGGTGAGAAATTCGAGATTTCGGAGTCATTAGTTCACAAAGGACTCAATGTGTGGTCCTTTCCTAATATCAATCTGGCACTTTGTGGCATTGTCTTCGGCTCTTCCTCACTGACAGCTGACAGCTAACAGCCTTGACATTTCTCTGCGTGGCCAAAAGCTAAGTGAGTGCATGTTCATCCACTTGGCAGATACGCTGTTTCCTTTGTGTCTTAGCCAACCAAAATATGCCGTTAATTGAAGACATCAGCCAAAGATTTCCAGTGGCATGGCTCCCACAGGTCCCCTCACCCCTGCCTTCATATGTGGTAAATATTTACGTCATTTTCTACTTGGGTCTCCTTTGGGCTTTTTTCCAGAAGAGCAGCCATGCAACTGAGATTTTTTTTTTCATTTTTTTTTTTATTACTCAAATGAATTTATCACATCTGTAGTTGTATAATGATCATGACAATCTGATTTCACAGGATTTCCATCCCACAGCCCAAGCAGATCCCCCCACCCCCCAAACTGTCTCCTCCAGAGACCATAAGTTTTTCAATGTCTGTGAGTCAGCATCTGTTCTGCAAAGAAATTCCGTCTGTCCTTTTTTCAGATTCCACATGCCAGTGAAAGTATTTGATGTTGGTGTCTCATTGTATGGCTGACTTCACTTAGCATGATAGTTTCTAGGTCCATTCATGCAACTGAGATTTAAATGACTCTAGTGAAGTCCTCCTTAATTTCTTCCTCCAACATAATTTTACAATCAGTATGTATGTGTCTTATACCCAGTGGAGGACATTAAATGTGTTTACCTCCTGGAAATATGCCAAATTATACAGAAACAAACTTCTAAAAGTGAAGAGGTCACCATAGAGCCACAACATTAGGTTGTACAAGTCACGCCCTCTAAAAGGATTCCTGACTCAGGTGAGTGGATTACAATCCAGATTTGCTGTGTTTGCCAAGCAAGGCCCAGATGGGGAGACTTTTCCTAATGTATGCAGAGGTCCCATAGTGAACAGAGTGATCCTGGCCATGTCAATACTAACATAAAAATGGAAATGAGTAAACATATGGAGCCAGGTTTATGTGGCCAAATAAATTATGCCAACGATAATGTCAATTGATGTTTGCATTTTCTTCCAAATTATCTCCAATAGAAATTCATTTTCCATTTTGTTTTTTTGTTTGTTTGTTTGTTTGTTTGTTTGTTTTGGTCTTTTTGCTATTTCTTGGGCCGCTCTCGAGGCATATGGAGGTTCCCAGGCTAGGGGTTGAATCGGAGCTGTAGCTGCCGTCCTACGCCAGAGCCACAGCAATGAGGGATCCGAGCCGCGTCTGCAACCTACACCACAGCTCACGGCAACGCCGGATCATTAACCCACTGGGCAAGGGCAGGGATTGAACCCACAACCTCATGGTTCCTAGTTGGTTTCGCTAACCACTGCGCCACGACGGGAACTCCCAGAATTACCCTTCTATTGTGACCTGCTAGAAAACTTGAAAAAACACAGAAAAGGAGTTTCCATTGTGGCGCAGCAGAAACAAATCCAACTAGGAACCATGAGGTTGCGGGTTTGATCCTTAGCTTCGATCAGTGGGTTAAGGATCTGGCGTTGCCATGAGCTGTGGTGTAGGTGGCACACACGGCTCGGATCTGGCATTGCTGTGGCTGTGACATAGGCTAGCAGCTGCAGCTCCCATTGGACCCCTAGCCTGGGAACCTCCATATGCCACGGGTGCGGCCCTCAAAAGACAAAAAAAAAAAAAAAAAAAAAAAAAACCCAAAAAACAGGAAAAAACTATTTTCAGAGACTGGACGGAAGAGGAACATGATCCTTAAGAGTAGGGTAAGAAATAAGATGAGTCCCACTAGTACCCAAGTTTTCTGCTGAAAGATAATCTCTATAGACTCCAGGACAGGGAATGGGAACCCAAACAGAGCCTAAGAATTTAAGATTCAGAGTTTAATGTTCAGAGATTGGGAAATGGGGAGGACAAGGCAGAATTTGCAAGACAGAGTCCTTAAGAGGAGGGAGCTAAGCAGAGAAATAGTTTTAAAAATCTGCCTAGGAGTCTTCTTGAGTCTTTTGCCAAACATAAATTTGTGCATGCAAAATTAAAACCCTGAAAAACTAGGCAATATAACTTTCAAGGAAAGAACAACTTTATTCACCGTTATACTATAGGCCCTAGCCAGTGCAACTAGGCAAGAAAAAGAAATATTAAGCATGTAAATTTAAAAGAAAGAGGTAAAATTCTTTTTATGTACATGTGACACATAAAAACCCCTAAGGAATTTATTTAAAAAAAAAAAAAAAGCTCTTAAAACTTACAAGCAAGTCTAGAAAGGTTTCAAGGTACAGGGTTAATATAAAAAATTAATTGTATTTCTATATTCTAGCAACAAGCAATTGGAAATGGAATTTTTTTAAATTCCATTTACAATAGCATCCAAAACATAACATACTTAGGAATAAATAAAATAAAATATGTGCAAACCCGTACTCTGAAAACCACAAAAGATTACCGAGGGAACATTCAAAAGGCTAAATAAATGGAAATATAGACCATATTTATAAATTGGAAGACTCAATATTACTAAGACTCTCATTCTATCCAAATTGATCTGTAGGTTCAATACAATCCCAATCAAAATCTCAGCAGGTTTTTCTCTCTGTAAATCTGATTCTAAAATTATTTGCAAATGAAAAGTACTTAGAATAGCCGAATGATTCAAAATTAGATGACTTACATTTCCCGATTTCAAGACTTCCTATAAAGCTACAGTAGTCAGAAAAACGCAGTCTTGGCAGATCAGTGGAACAGAATAAAGAATTTAGAAATAGATCCACATATATGGTCAACTGATTTTCAATAAAAATTAAAATGTCAATTTAATTCAGTGGAAAAGGGAAAGTCTTTTCAACAAATGTTACTGGGGGAGAAAAATGAACCCTGACACTTACCTCAAAATGGATCATATACCTAAATACAATGTTTAAATTTTTTGAACTGCTAGAAAAAACATAGAACATATTTATGATCTTAGGGTAGGCAAAGATTTCTTCTATAAAACATAAAAAGCATGAAAGAACAAAATTGATAAGTGAGGCTTCAGCAAAATTTCAAATTTAAGCTCCTTGAAAGACATTATTAAGAAAATTAAAAGACATGCCACAGAATGGCAGAAAATATTCATCATACAAATATCTGACAAAGGGCTTGTGTACAGAATTCATAAAAAACATTTAGTTAGGACTCATTAAGAAGACAACACAATGAAAATAGAAGCAAAAAATTGAACATTTTACATAAAAAACTATATAAATGGCTAATACACACATAAAAAATGCTTAACATCCTTAGTCATCAGGCATATTAACCATGGCTTTTTATTCTATATTTTTACACCTTATTTAGGTCCATACTGACCCTAGTGGCAATCGTTTCTTGATTGACCTTGTTATACATGAATAATAATAAAATCTATATTTTAAAACACAGGGAAATTCAAATTAAATGCACAGTGAAATACCACCACATAGTAGCGCAGATTAGAATGTTTTAAGGTGATAATACTTAGTGTTGGTGAGAATATGGAACAACTAGATTCCTCCTCATTCATTGCTGGTGAGATTGTGAAATGGTAGAATCATTTTGGAAGGCTGTTTTACAGTTTCTTATAAAACTAAACATACATTTACCATAAGAGCCAGAAATTCTGTTCCTAATCAATTCTGTACGTACTCAAGAGAAATATAAATATATGTCCACACAATGACATGTACACAAATTTATTCATAATAGCTAAAATCTGGAAATCAAATGTCCATCAACAGGTAAATGGATAAACAAATTAGGGCGTATCCATAGTGATAACAGAATGATATGGAATGAAATGCTATGTGGCAATAAAGAGAAATCAATTAATGAAAAATGCAACAGCATGGATGAATTATGCTAAGCAAAAAAAATCGGAGCCCAAAGCATACATATTATAAGATTCCATTTCTAAACTTTAGAAGAGGTCAATTTAATCTACACTGACAGATTATCAGAGGTTGTGTGGTGCTCAGGTAGGGAAGATTGAACAGGAAGGGGCAGAAGGACAATTTTGGGGGCGGATAGAAATATTCTGTATCTTAATTGTGGTGATGATTACATGAGTATACGAATGTGTCAATATACATTGAAATATAGATTTAAATGAGCAGAATGTATTGTGTGTAAACTATACTTCCATAAAGTTGATTTTTTTCAAAACAGTATCTTTGAAATAGAATCCAATTTCTGTTTGTCTTATTTATTATTCTTTTACCCATAATGATGAAGTAATATGTCTGATTATTCTAAAAACATCATGAAAAGAAAAAATATATATATTTAGAAGCAATAACTGAGACCAGATGGTTTCCTGTTCTTTCAGGAGTTAAGACATTATTAACAGTATTGCTTTATATGTCTATAAAGAGCCTTATCTCTGTGTACATTGGATTATTATGCATCTATAAAATACCACTTTATGGCAGTAGCTGTACTTTACAAATCTCTTTTTACATGGCTTAACTGTTCACGCTGACATGCAGACTCTGTTATCCATCCCTCCCAATTCTGAAATTAGGAGGCTTTGGCTCACCAGCTCCAACACAAAAACTGCACCCCAGTTCAGGAATCCACTGTCAGAATGACTCTCTGCCCTGTATTCCCCAAGGAGGGAGGGCTTGGGAATTCTGAGCAGCTGGATGGATGCCTGTGAAAAGATGTCCCCATCTCTGCTTTTTTTAGGGGCAGTGGGCAAGATAGAATAGGACTGCCAGATGGCTACAACTCATTACTGCCTGGCAGCAGTCAGGGTGAAATGAGAGTAAATTAATCAGCATTCAGGAGGAATGAATGGCAAAGGGGCCATGTGTATTGATGCTATTTTAGCGCAAGTCAAATTAAACCTGTAGAACTGACAACATGCATTAATCTCCCTATTGCCTCCAGTAGCTGTGCAAATGAGCTCTTAGTTTCTTTATACAAACAGCTGTTATTTTCCTGGTACCACCTTGGCAAAAAGTTCTAGTAATGGCCTGGTAGTTTACCCCTAGTGATTAATATAGACTTATGCATTATACCGACTCCACTAACGAAGGAACCTCTGTTTTAGCAGTGAATCCCTAAACTGCCACTCTCCGACAGAAAGCAAGGCTTCTGCAAAATGATAGACTTATCAGTCATCTGCAGACTCCTAGACTTAAATGAACACTGGCTTTGCTGTTTGGATATAGCAGAAATCACAAGGATTTTTTTTTCTAAAAGGAAATATAAATAAAATTATGAGGTTTTTTTTTTAAAAAAAAGAAAATTCAGATTTATACTTCAAAATTATCTATAAATCTGTGTAATGGCATTATGCTGGATTATTTTCTCTAATAGGTATGTGTTTAAGCATAATACTATATTGCAGGAAAAGGCTGACTCCTGATTAAAACAACAGCAACAACAAATCAGTTGATGATATCAAGTTAAATTTAATTCCTGCTCAGGTAAAGCTTGTTTCTGCCGTAGAATCTGCAGCACCACTTTCACTACCTCCCCCTAAGTTAGAAGTGCCTTTCAGATCCTCTGAATAGTCAGAGAGACCGATGAGAAGGGGGCAATATCCTCCTGAAATTATGGCAAGAAACAGAAAATAGAGAATTTAGAGCAAGGTTCTCTGGTACTTCTCTCAGGCTTTATCCTTCTGGAACATTTCTCTTCTTACCCAACAGTGGTTTCCAGGTACTGCAAGTCTGAAGCTTATAAATTTTGAAGTCCCTATTTCAGAGGAAAGAATCCAAAATTGCAAACACAAAATACTGTATGAAAGTGAATATTTACACAGACTGAGAGAAGTAATAAATTAAAAATTACAGATTTTAAATGCTGATTTTTTTTTCTTTTTTTCTTTTTTGGGCTGCACCCACGGCGTATGGAAGTTCCCAGACTAGGGGCCAAATTGGAGCTACAGCTACCGGCCTAGACCACAGCCACAGCAAGGGGGATCCGAGCTATATCTGTGACCTATACCAGAGTTCGCAGCAACACGAGAGCCCCAACTTACTGAGAGGAGCCAAGGATCGAACCTGCATCCTCATGGACACTAGTCAGATTTCTTTCTGCTGTGCCACAATGGGAACTCCAAGCTGACCAATTTTTGTTTTACATTCTGGAGCTTCTGTTAGTCCTTCAGTTTTTAATTTTGGCCTCTACTGGGAAGTTTCCTTCTTTGCATATTTGAACTTTAGTATAATCCATCATTTTGAAATACACATAAATACTCTGAAATGAAGTCATTCCGAGAGGAATGAAACGTGATTTTAAATTGCCATTGTATTATATCGTGCTATATAACCATATCATGAAGTTTCCCATATATTATATATGTTGCACTTTCATAAATGCATCTAGTTTTGTTATCGGAACATAGGTTTCCTCAGGTCCCAATTCAGTGCTCTCTTTTGGCCAGAATGGCCACACTTTGTCAAGACAAGATCTGTCATACACACTAAAATGTAACCCAATACTACAGAAGCTGTAAAATGCGCAATGTCACACAAAAATGCATTGCTGTTTGTAGCATTACCGCTGATGGTTTTCATCCTCAGACATGGAAGTTCTGACAAATTCCATTTTACTCAGTTAACACAAAATGTATACTATTTCTGTAACTGTATACACTGCAGGAGAGAACTTTCATTTTGACTGAGCGTGAGTGACAATCCCAACAGCCATTTATAATTCTACATGCATGTGGTTTAGAAGAATTTTCCAGAGCAGCTTCTGGCTCCATACATTTCAAATCTTCTTTCGCTCCCACCTCCCATATACGTGTGAAGCTGAGTGCATAGGACATGTTCAAATTGTGATACGACTTTTGGCCCTTGAAAATTTGGGTCACAATACCAAGAATTATAGCATGGGATTGGCATGTGTACTCCTGGGAGTCATTCCTGCACTGTGACAGCTAACTATAACTCCACTGTATACAGAATTGAGTACAAACCACATAAACATCCCACTAACCTTAATGAACTGTGTCCCTAATGCATCTTCCCCCACACCTGTTCCCCAAATTTCCATGGCTGCTGCAACACATCCTGACACAAGGAGTGTGACAGAAGAGAACCTGAATGGAAAGAAACTGCCCTTATCAACTGCAATTAATGCATCTTTCATCTGCAAACTTTACAAAAACTATGACTGGTGTATGTAGCTTCAATATCCTTCCCTTTGTCTTGGAAGGGTCCATGCAAATGAGGGGTGCCAAAATTTAAACTTCATCAGTTCAAATTATCATAAATCAATTCTGTTCTTATCTCTTATTTTATAAATGTGTTGATTGACCAACGTGCAAAGAGTGAAGGGAGAGAAAAGCTGAACTCAACAGAACTTCCATCACTGATGCTTCAAATCGGTTCAAGCAACAAATAGCTTTTGGTGTGTCAAAGTGCCCTCCTCCCCTAGAGAGCAAATATTCACCCCTATACACTTCCCAGAGAGCCACCCTCTCTGGTCGCAGCCTATTGTTAGTCACCAGAAACATCTGATTTGTATTCCCAACCCAGATAAGACAAGGAATCTGTGTCAAGTGGGCCTATTCCAATGGTCATTTTCCTATGAACAAAATAACCCTGCAAAGAGTTTCATGAATGAGATGAGATCATTTTCCTATGAGCAAAATAACTTTGTAAAGTAGGATGGGCTGATACTTGGAGAATTTAATGAATCAGACAATGTTGGTGCTTCTTGAATTGCTGGGGCCAGCCTGTGCTAGCACTAGTTACAAAGAATAAAATAAAATCAAAAACAAACAAAAAAACCCACATAATTTCTTAGAATATTTACTTCCTATCCGCTGTTTCCTGTATGTATCTTAGGGGAGGGCATTATGTTCAGAGCCCCTGGGCAGATCTCCTTACCTAGTGGCCCAGATCCAAAGCATGTTCTGCAGACCCTCATCTCCTGATACTCTCCTGGTGAAAAGGACTCAATGGTCCAGTAAATTTGGGGCAGACTCATGCTCTTTCCCTCTTGGGGATTTACAATGCACCTACCAAATTCAAGGCTCTAAGAAACCTCCTGGTAAAGAAATCTACTTATTGTGGAATTCTCTACATTTTACTTAACCATTTTCCAAGCAATGTCTAATAAAATGTGGTAGAATTAGTTTCATAGGCCATACTGTGGGTATATTTTCTTGAACTATAGTCAGTGTTGTCATGTTTTTAGAACAATGTCTCAAAAGCATATTTTCTACTACTTTTCCTTTTTCTCAATGAGTTCCAGCCACAGTAGGTCTACTTCTATATCTCCTCTCATGCCCAAAACATCCTGTCTCAGGAAGTTAGTGCTTGCCTGGAACTCTGTTCCTCCAAATATGCACATGGCTCCGTCTTTCATTCCATTCAAGTCTCTGATCAAAAGTCAGCTTTTCAGAGAAATCTGTAATGGACCGAATTGTGTCTCCCACCAAAATTCATATGTTGAAGCCCTGACCCCAAATATGAGTATATTTGAAGACAGAGCCATTTAAGGAGGTGATTAATGATAAATGAGATCATAAGGATGGGACCTTAATCCAATAAGGGTTGGTGTCCTTATAAGAAGAGGAAGAGACACCAGGACTGCTGGAACACAGAGAAGGACCCATCTGAGAACACAGCCATCTACAAGCCAAGGGGAGAGGTCTCAACAGAAACCAACCCTAAGTCTTGGATGTCTAGTCTTCAGAACTGTGAGAAAATTACTTTCTGTTTTTTAAGCCACCCAGCCCGTAGGATTTTGTTACAGCATCTCTAGCAGGCTAATACACCTTTCCTGACCACCCATCGAAAATTAGCACTTCCTATTAGTCTCTTCTCTCCTTGTCCTCCTTTTTTTTCCCCCACAGAGCACGTATCACAATTTGACACTATGTATGTATATCTGAGGTTGAGAGCCAATAGGATATTGTGGATAAGTGTTTGGGCACTGGGTTCAAATCCCAACTCTGCCACTTTCTAGTGATGTGATTGATAGATTATGAAAACCCCAAGAGTTTTTTCATCTGTAAATGGCGATGATAGATATTGTTCTAAGATTGCAATGAGATAGAACATGGGAAGTGTCTACACTACTACCTGGAACAAGGCACTCATTCAATATCTCTTACCTACTATTGCTTATGGCTTGTCTGCCCCACGTGAATGTAAGTTCCATAAGGGCAGGGGCTTTGTCTTAACCATGGTCATGTTCACAGCCCCAAATCAGTGCCTTCATGGCACATGTCAAGCCCTCAATAAATATTTGCTATACGAAATATGAATAAATGAAGGTCTGTGGATCTTTTCTCCAAGTCTACAAAGAATTTAAATTATTGTCCCTGCCATGTGTATCCTTTTTACTGAATGAGCACCTTATAACCTACTGCTGCCACATGATTTCAGAGCCCTTATTTTTGTATTGCCTGTAACCCTAGTGCCAAGTGATACTACTTTAATTGACAAAGGCTAATGAGCCAAGTTCAAAGGGGCAGTTTAAAAGGGCAGAGAATATAGGTTTTCCTATCCAAAGGCCCACATTGGAGCAGTCATTTACAGAGAGTGAAACTTCGTCGGCAAAACATCACCCATGTAATTAAATCAGAGCACTGCATTTAAAATTGGTTAGTTTCGTTTCTACTTAATTTTTTTGTATTGGTTTGCAGCTCCAGATATCAGTCAATGGCACTTTAACACATTTCCCTGATGGACTTCAGAATCTTCACTGCTCTGTGGCCTGCCATTGGAGTGAGTCACTCTTTATGGCTTCTTCAGATGAAGGCAGAATCCAAACTAGAGGCCTGGTGGGTTTGGTATCACCTTCCATAGGTCACAGCTATCTAAAAAAGATCTTTTTTGTGCACCTGTCACTAAGAGTGAAATGGTGTAAAGTAGTTCCTCATTTGTATCACACTTTCCATGATACGAATGAGTATTCCCACTACATGGTAAAAAGCGAGGTAAAGAATTTGCTGTCGTTGCAGTAGAAGGTTGCACACTCTTTGGAACCCCACCCCAAATTCTGGTCCCTCAAATAAATAGACCAGGGTTTCCAAATCTCCATCTTTCTCCCTGTGAGGCCTGTTAAACATAACCCAAGCAGCCAGTTTGAATTTGGAAAAAGAGCTTCTGCTGATAAAAGTTCTCAAGCACTAGAGGACATTGAACAAATTCTAGTTTCCAGTTTTCTAAAAGTTCTCAGGGATGCAGTATTTTTCATAATTAAGATAACCTTTAATACTAGCAGCAAATCATCAGAAATTGAAACTTGAAAAGCACTACCCTTTGCAAGAGCATAAAAATATGAAACACTTTGGGATAAATCTGATGGGAATCCAGTTACTGTTCATTGCTTAGGAAGCCAGCTAAGCATCCCACAGACTTTCCTCATTCTTATGATTTTATAGATTAGGGTGCTGACTTTATAGCTGGGACTAAGGCTCTGCAGGGCATGCAAAACCCTTGATGGAAGCATTCAGGAGGCATTGACAGCCACATGTCCCTAGTAGCATCTGCCAGCCACTCAGCAAGGCAGGCACCAAGTAGCAATGGGAGACAGGGCAAGAACATGAGAAGAAAAATGAACCCAAGAAGCGGACTGTCTATTCCCCTCTCCCGATTTCCTAAATTCTCCAGAAGACCTTTCAATGTAGAAATGATTTCAGTTGGTTTTAGTTCAATAGACCAGTATTTCACATTTTTTTCCCTAACACAGTCAATGGCAACTCAAGTCCATCCACCAGCCCATATCAACATGGTCTATTGCCCTTTTCGTCTTTTCCCAGAAACTTGATCCTTACCACACTGCCCACATCACTATCATTCCAGGGGCACACTCTACTGTTAATGCTGGGCTACAGGAAGGCGTAAGCAGGAGACAGAGGAAGTGCCAGCTACTAAAGTAACAAGCAAAACCTGATGTGTCCGTGGGAGAAGGAGCTGGGATCATGTGACCTTCCATTCTTTCACTCTGTCCTGTGGCCCTTCTCGTTCTGTGGCTGCCTCCACTCTCGGAAGGCAGGTACCACGGCTTAGTCTGTTGTACACCCAGCTTCCAGTCAAGAGGCTGGGTTGTAGTAGAATTAAATGTATGTTGAATAACTGAATAAACCAGGGTACCTCTCAGAAAAACACTCAGAGCAGGACATATTAGACAATGTCTTTACATATGGAAAGACTGTTGTTTCTCCTTCCTCATATTAGTTGTGTCAATTGTGCAGGAAGGAAAATTCACTTTTTTCCAGACACAGATACATTAACGTGGCTCTTAAGTAATTTTTTTCTCTGAAAATTAGAAAATGTAGGAAAAGTTCTTGCTACGGCTGGGACTATTTGGGTGGGATATGTATAACAACCACGTTTGCTTGAAGGCAGGTCCTTTTCACATCAGATACACTGAATACAAAGAAATCAGGGTCACCAGGGTGACCATCTGGTGTCACCCCCACCCTCCCCAGATAAATCCTCATCTCTGGAGTAGCCCTGGGGGGCATCACCTTTCAATTCCTCTATACTCTGCGGCTGAGTTACAGAGTAACCTGCGCAATCCTCTCAGAATTCATGGGGCTGTTTAAATAGAGCAAAGTCCACAAAAAGTTCCACTGGGACGTGCAGAGCAAAGGCCAGGGCCCCAGAGGAAAACAAGGGCGGACTCTGAGCAGAGCTGCCCTCATCGGGAGCCGGGCGTCTGTGGGATTGGCGATGAGCCCCGTGCTGCGGGAGTTCCTGAGGGAGCTCCCAGGCTGGTTCCTGCTCGCGGGGGTCTTCCTGCCTGTGACTTTGCTGCTCCTCCTTCTCATCGCCTATTTCAGGATCAAACTGATGGAGGGTGAGTGAGAAGCCACACAGGGCAGGGGTTAGAGGTCCTTTCTCACGGCACACATTTGGAAACGAGTCAATGTACTGTCTGTTTTTCTGGAAGGCTTGGAGCTACACATCTTTTAGACACATGGGTGCTTCTCAGGGTATCTTTGTTGGTGAACATGACAAGGTTGGATCCTTCCAGCAGCATGGATGGGGCTAGGCTCAAAGACCTGCCATGGGGACCCCTTAACAGCATCCCCTCACAGACAGCTGAACCATAAATCAGCAATTTGGACACGTGATGGCTTGTCTCTGTCCCTCGGGACAACAGACTCACAAACATTACAACAGGTTTCACATCTGCCCTCTCCACCTGACAGATGTGTGTGTGCCTGTGAGTGTGTGCACACAGGCTTGCTTCTCATCCTCTGAACTTCTAATAAGGAAAAATACTGAACGTTGTGCTAGCACATAGTGTTTGGCAAATGTCAAGCCCTAATAGATATTTTATGGCTTGGTGTGAACTTTGCATGAAACTGCAGTCTTCAGACGCAAAAATAAAATAAAATTAAATTAAATTAAATTAAATTAAATTAAAAAAAAATCCACCCTCCCCACAAACATACAAAAGGCAAAAAAGCTCAGAAAGCTTAAAGCAATTGGGCAGCTGGGTCTTGGATTGAGACTGTTTATTCTGCTGTAATGGAAATGAATGAAACTGCACTGCGACTTGATTGACTAAGTGTTAATAACATAACCAGCAAATGTTAGATGACTATGAGGTTAATAGCTCTTTTAGCAACATCAACCAAACCCAGTAATAGTTCTTAAGTTGGATGATGTATTAAAGTCCTAAAAAAGCAAATTTGAAAACCCATCCTCAAATGATCCTTTGCTTCTATTTCCCGCTGGGATCTGTGCATCCTTTTTTTGGAGTCATTCCTGATTACATTTGCCACACAAACTCAGACTAGGCATGTTTTCATTTTATGTGGATCTGATCCCTTTCGTTCCATATTTTCCTTTCTTCTTAAAAAAAAGAAAAAGAAAAAAAAAAACCCTCTATTAACATGCAGCTTTTATAGTTCCTGGAGTTCCTGGAGTGGCGCAGTGGAAACGAATCCAACTAGGAACCATGAGGTTGTAGGTTCCATCCCTGGCCTTGCTCAGTGGGTTAAGGATCTGGCATTACTATGAGCTGTGATGTAGGTTGCAGACGCAGCTCGGATCTGATATTGCTGTGGCTGTGGCATAGGCTGACAGCTGTAGGTCCGATTCGACCCCTAGCCGGAACATCCATGTGCTGCAGGTTTGGCCCTAAAAAGCCAAAATAATAATAATAATAATAAAATTATAGTTCTTCCTGTAACTGTTTTCCTAAGGGCAAGTAGTAATATCTTTTCTCCAGTGTGAGGGCAAATGAGATCACTTGGCCCCAAATAAAATATCAGCAATTTGAATCTCTATCTAGCAGCTCCCACTTAAAAACTATAAACAGATGGTCACATGTCATGTCATTAATCTTCCAACCAGGGTGATGGCGAGTGTAATCATTCCTATTTTGCTCCTGCAAAGAAAGGGACCTTGAGGGATTAACTGGTATGTTCACAGAACCCCAGAGTCCTGCATCCTGAAACAGAAAATCATCTTTGTGCCTCACACGTCCTAGTCTGTCAGGCAAGAGAGGCATTTTTAGCTGTGATGGAAAGCATGCGGAGGTATTGTAATCATTCCACATTAATCCCTACACTTCAAGCCTTAGGAGGTAATGGTGCATGTAAATTTAATTAGTATGTAGAGAGCATCAATTTTCTCGCCAAGGAAGAAAGAAAATTCTCTCACATCCTGCACTCTTCAATCTGTGTCAGTTGCCTTGAGTAGCTCTTGACGGAGACGTCTGTGTCTCGAACGTCCCATCGCCAAACCCTTCATCATCCACCGCCAGGGACATTTCATTCCTCCTCAGGATGTTTTGATTATCTCATCTCCCCAAGTCCTGAGATTCCCAAACTGCTACTTTTGGTGCCCCTCAAAATACCATCAAGCTGATCAAGAACGAACTGCTTGCTGAAATAACCAACACTGCTGAAAATAGTCACTATGGAAAAGAAATTGTGTCTACGGAATGCTTGAAAGTTGGTTTTTTTGTTTTTTTTTTTTGTCTTTTTGTCTTTTCTAGGGCTGCTTCTAGCGGCATATGGAGGTTCCCAGGCTAGGGGTCTAATCGGAGCTGTATCCCATCAGCCTACACCACAGCCACAGCAACGTGGCATCTGAGCTGTGTCTGCGACCTACACCACAGCTCACCAAAATGCTGGATCCTTAACCCACTGAGTGAGGTCAAGGATTGAACCTGCGTCCTCATGGATACTAGTCTGCTGAGCCATGATGAGAACTCCTATGTATGTTTTTGTCATCAGTAATCAAAACAGTAACAGATAAGTATTTAGAAAAGTCAGAGTAAGTTAAGGGTTAGCAGAGTGAAATTGTGAAGATCTCAGACTGCCAAGTCAAACCAAATGGGCCTTTAAAATTGAAACCAAATTCCAGATCTGTAGCAATGGTCACACTAATTCACCCCCCTTGAAGTTTATTATTTCTATAAACTAGAAATAATAGCAGGACAAATCTGTAGGGTTGGTATGGCGATTAAGCGAGAAGATACATGCAAGGTTCTTAGCAGTGCCTCTTCTGAATAACTACTAGTCGTCATGACCCCTGCTGACATAAATTCTAAGAAGGCAGTGTTTGTGTCATTATAATAATAGCTATCATTAAAATATACCCAGTAGGATTTTCTGTGTGGCGCAGTGGGCTAAGGATCTGGCATTGTCACTGCAGCATCTTGGGTCACTGCTGTGGTGCAGGTTCAATCCCCACCCTGGGAACTTCCACAGCCAAAAAACATATTTTTACCTAGTAGCCATTATTAAAATTAAAGATAAAATCATTTATCTTTATTTTAAAACAAAATTAATGATTTGAAATTAATAATTAAGGAATAACCCAAAGTCACTCACCTAGAAGCTGGTAGCCATGGGGTTTGAACTCTGGCTGTCTGGCTCCAGAGCTATCCCTCTCAGCCAAAACCCTACTCCTGGAGTACTATACACAGAGCATATGTTCAGCAGTTATCCTTTTGACCAAGGCAAATAAACTTATCACCAACCTGAGCGCCAGCTGTGGGAAAATTTAAACAAGTCTAGGATTTTACAAAAGTTTTAAGAGGATTCGATTAGTCTCTTTCTATAACAGGGGTTATTATTGATGCTGGCGATTCCTCGGCATACAGACATAGCTCTGAGTCAAGGAGATTACATTTCATCTGTGGCCCAACAAGGAAAACTTCATTGCCTGCAGAATACTCGGCAATTATAATTTTCACGGCCACCTGCCTAAACTTACCTGTCCGATCACTCGGCACCCTCCTTCATAGAGCCGTGAAAATGAAATGATAACCAAATTGCAAGCTGTTTCAGGAGGATAAATTAGTTGCCTCGCTCTTTGCACTGTGCCTGGCACAGACATTTGGCTTCCAGGATAGATAATTCAGTGAGGAATGATGTTTCCTCTTGGTCTTTATCTCCTAGTTTTCCATTTTCCAGCTCTCTTATTTCAATATCATATGAAGGTTACACATTTTCACTTGTGTCCTGGCTTTTCATTCAAAGCCCCTGTTATGCAGTTAGCCTTTGGTAATTAAGAACAAAAGGGAAGAAATTACTTATATGGCCTGGGGCATCTCAAGTAATACCTTGGAACGAGATAATCTATGTGGAAAGGCAGTGAAACTGAGCGGCTGAAAATGTGGGCTCTGGAATTAGTCTGCCTTGGATGGAATCCTGAATCCATCAGTTTCTACGATCTTGTGCAAATTGCTTCTTCTTCTTCTTTTTTTTTTTTTTTTTGTCTTTTTTTTAGGGCTGCACTTGAGGCATATGAAGTTTCCCAGGCTGGGTCTAACCGGAGCTACAGCTGCCAGCCTCCGACACAGGCACAGCAATGCAGGATCCGAGCTGTGTCTGCAACCTACACCACAGCTCATGGCAATGCCAGATCCTTAACCCACTGAGCAAGGCCGGGGATCAAACCCAACTCCTCATGGCTCCTAGTTGGACTCATTAACCTTTGAGCCACTAAGGGAACTCCAAATTGCTTCATTTTGACTTCTCTATGCCTCCATTTGCTCATCTGTAAAGTAAGAATAATAATGGTGACTATAACATAATTTCATTGCAAAAATTAAATGAGAGGATGCAAAGGGCTTTTCTTTTCTTACTTTCTTTTTTTTTTTTCTCCAAGGACCATCACCTGCAGCATATGTAAGTTCCCGGGCTAGGGGTGGAATCAGAGCTACAGATGCTGTCCCAGGCCACAGCCACAGCATGCGGGATCCAAGCTGTGTCTGCTACCTACACCACAGCTCACAGCAATGCCAGATCCCCCAACCCACTGAGCAAGACCAGGGATTTAACCCGCATCCTCATGGATACTAGTCAGATTCATTACCCGCTGCACCACAACCGGAACTCCGCAAAGAGCTTTTCATGGTGTTTGGCACAGAAGTGATCAACAAACATTAGCTGTTAAATTTCGAGGCTCCTGTAACCAAAGACCTGTTAACCATCCAATGCATATGTACCCCCTCATCTGAGATGACAGGCAATGTGGAAGCAGAGAAGAATCCAGGTCAAGAAATGTGCATGTGTCTTGGAGTACATGGCATATAAATTGCCTGGCAAGGAATAAATTGGTTGGATTTGACTTGGAGGCCAAAAAGAAAATTTTCAGGTTCAATTCTATAAATATGCATTATTTCCTATGAGACTATAAGGAATCTGGTCTCTGGCGAGGATAATTTAATTAACAATACTTCTGATAATAAACTTTCAGAGTAAAAATCGTTTCAGTTATGCATGTTGGTGGCATTCAGGAAGAGAGATGTACTTTTTTTTTTAATGTAACCGGAAGATCTCAAAGGATACTTGTCAGGATCTCAGAGCTAAGAATCAAATTTACTACTGACAGAGAGGTAACAGGTGAAGCTACAGAACAGCTAAGAATACACAGAAAGATGATGCAAAACAAAGGCCAAAGGGAGGAGAATGATTGGGGGTGGGGGTCATGGAAAGGGGCCTTGTATCAAATATTACAGAGGAAGGGAACTGGTGCCACCAGATTTAGTAATTAGGACATCATTGATAAGTCAATATTTTAGTATAGTAGCTATATCTGAAGTTATATTTTAAGGGGTTGACGAGTGTATAAATGGTGAAAAGCTGAAACTCACTTTTCAGGAAATGATGCCAAAAGGTAAAAAGGAGACTAATTTGACTTGTCTGAAGACTACAAACACCCAAATTCATCTTTGGCGGGGAGGAGCAGGGACAGAAACCCTTATTTCCATATCCCCAGACCTTGGATTAGAGACATGTATAATAAATGCTTATTCAATGAGGGCATCTTAACTTGAAATTAACAATCTACTGATTACAAAATATACTTAGCATGTAACAACTTTTATTACAGTGGCAATGTGCCTCCTCTAACTAGGACTGTTCTTTCGAAATAAGCATTTAGATTTGGGGGGGCGGGCAGTGGTGAGGAGGGGAGGAGAGACCTTGCACTGGGCATGCTGTGATGACTATGGCTTCGGTAACTTGACACCAGGGTAGAAGTGCTGGCCAACCACCCCTTAGGACTTGTAAATGACCTGTGGCACTTGGCTGCTCTCAGAGCACTAACTGTCATTCTTCCTTTCAGTTAATGAAGAACTGTCACAGACTTCCGATCGCCAACACAATCACGAGGCTGGCTCTTCCCTGAACCAGAGAAAGAAACGGACGTGACTGTTGGGGACTGATCAATGGCTAAAGCACAGTATGTTTCTACTGGTCAGAGAGCCACGGTCACTGGCTTAGCAAATAAAGTAGGTTAATAAACCAGAACCACAGCAAAACAGGAAGAATACTAAGATGCTTGCTCTGAACCATATTGGAAAGTGGCAGCTATTATCCAAGAGGAAGGCTATGAGACTCAGCTTAAATAGCAGTTCTTCAGAGAGTCCCAAGAAAGTAAGATTTGTTGGATGTTCTCTATGAACTGGACGTGTTGTAACTTTTTAATTTTTATAGGACCATGTCTGCTCTGAAGGGCATTATTTTCAAAATAAAATTCTTAAGTGTCATTATTATATAATCCCGTGGAAGCCCACATTATTGGAGGTGGAGGAAACTCTGGTAGAGATCAAATGAATACCCAAGGATGAATGCCTATGGATTCCCGCTAAGTTCCTACTTCCTCCTCTTGCAGCTCAGCAATGCTTAAATGACACCTTTTCAGGCATTATTTCTGGTTCTTGGTCTGCTTCTTGCCTTTTCCCAGTTGCTGTCACAAGTCCACTGTCACTGTGGGACCCCACAAAACAAGCAGTCTTCTGATACTAGGTATGGGTCACTGTGAAAGTAGCTTTCAGTATGACACAACTTGGAAATACTGGTAATTTGGTGGGAAAAGGACACAATATCCATGGAAGTCAGAGGGAGAATAATAACTCAAGACTTTGCCTCTAAAACCGAAACATTGGGGAGATGCTTTTAACTATAGAAAGAAGTCAACATTTCACTAACAGATTTCTTCTTTCGGTGGGAACTCCAAAGGGCCGGCATAGATAACCGACAAGAAACATTTAATTCAAAGTAGTTGTTCAAATAGTTTGTAATTACTACTGTGTTCTTCAGTTTTCTACTTAACAAAAGATACTTACATCTAAGTGTAAGTCTGGTTACCTTCTAATGTTGGCATATGAATCTAACAGGCTATTTATTAGACTGATTATAAAATATAAGTTCCAGTAAGAAATGCACAGACTTCTGTAGTGTCATACGAACTTGCAAAAGATCCCACGGACGACTCAAAGCAAGAATGCAAATATCCAACACCAGATAATTTCTGTTCGCTCCCCCTGACCCTAAAATTCTTAATATGTATCCAGTGAGTTTTTAGCCTCCATTCTCACTTCTTGCATAATATAAAACTCACTGTTCAACTGGAGACACTCATTTCCATGGTTTATTGCATTTGATTACAATGGAAATGTCTGCTGGGGCTTCCAGACCGAGGTAATTTAGAATAACAGTGTGCGTGCCATATGGAAGAAATAACAATATTCTCGAAGTTCTGAGAGGGATCTCTTTTTATCCTCTGGTGGAAATCAACCTATGTAAAAGCGCTTTCTTTGAAAGAAGGTGCGAAAGGATGCATCGTATTCCCAGCTGCCAGCCAAATCTGTGGTTTGGACACCACCGTTTGTTCCACCTTCTTCTGGAAACGGGCACTCTGGAAGCCTGACTGTGGACTCTGGTGGAGGCATTCCACCACCGCTGCCTTACCAGGGAAAATGCACCTCAGCTACCATGGTAACAGAGGAGCCCTAAGCACCCATGTTTCCAGCGATAAGCATAACCAAGTCATTTAAGCAAGACCCAATTCCTTTGCTGCTCTTGCATAAGATGAGGATATAAGATATACATACATACATATATATATACACACACGACTGGGTCACTTGGCTGTACAGCCAAAATTGACAGAACATTGTAAATCAACTATAATAATTTTTTTTTAAAAAAAGATGAGGGTATAAGGAATTTCCAGTGAAATCATGAATAGAATCATGAATGGTTTTTACATGTATAATTTTCCCATGGAGAGACCACGTCCAAGGGTTTCACTACCATCTGCTTGAAGGCACTACTACTGGATTTGCTGGGTCCCTCAGACAGCACCACCAATCACCTACACCATCGTACCTTTGCCCTCCACAGGTTCAGGGTCGGTGTAAGATCTCCTTCCAGCACGTGCTGCCTGGCTTCTCTTCATCGCTGTTGCCACCTAAACCAGGCTGGTGGTCTCCTTACATTATCCAATACTCTGTTCCAAATGCAATGCTCCAAAACCTTTCAACAGGGGCCAAAAACATTCCTACAACCCTAAGTGGCCTCACCTCAAAAGTTCCTAACCCAATTTCTAATATTCTAGTATCTGTGAGAACTCCCAATTCTGCTTCCCTGACTTGAGACCTTCAAAAAAACCCACATCAATGGGTGCTCTAAGTTCTGTTACATAGCCACTTATTCAATGTAAAAGAATTTTTTTTTACAGCACTAACCCAAAGCTGTTAGTCCATATTGTCTTTCTGTCTCTGGTTAACTGCATGGGTAATTTAGAATGTGGCACCGAGACACCACCAGTCCATGACCACTTCCTCATATTCTGAGCTTTTACATGTTGACAAAACAGAAAATGGGCCATGGAGGGGCACACATCATGTTCCCTAAAGTATTATTTGCAACCCTTTAAGAACAACTCACTTATAAGTAATTGAACGAGGTTAACAGCCTCCGGTATTTTCTAGATATAATTTAGTAGCAACTGGAAAAATCAAGAACAGATAAACATTTTCATATACCCACAGCAGCTTTCCTTGAAATCTTAAGTTCTGCAGCAAAATTGTATCTCAGAAATTAGAGTTCAGAATGGTTAAACACATTATGGAAATAAATTTTCTGACTTATTTATAAAACGTTCGAATTTTCCAACAAATGCTCAAGAGTCTTGCTTTCTGACTTTATAATTAGTGTGCTAATCAGAAGAGGCCTTGGAGTTTATCAGAATTTATGCAAAGGCATTCTCCCTGACAAATGAATGACAAATAGAACATCAACAGGAAATATGTATTCAAAACTATTTATTTATAATTACCACCAGATTGAAATTCTTTCCATTTAAAAAAATTTCAAATCCATATTCCAAAAACTAGATTCTTAAGGGCAGAGGTTCTTAACCTTTACTTAGGTAATAACGAAAACAAAAGCAAAAACAAAACCTCAAAGGGCTTCTTTAATTTTTTTTGCTTTTTAAGGGCCGCACCCACCACCTATGGAGGTTCCCAGACTAGGGGTCAAATGGGAGCTACAGCTGCCGGTCCACGCCACAGCCACAGCAATGTGTTATCTGAGCTGCGTCTGTGGCCTACACCCACAGCTCAAGGCAACGCTGGATCCTTAACCCACTTAGCAAGGCCAGGGATCGAACCCGAGTCCTCATGGATACTAGTCAGGCTCGTTTCCACTGAGCCACAACGGGAACTCCACTTTTGAGAATTTAATGAAAACCAGGAATCATGTTTTTATAAGAAAAATGCATATCCTCATGCAGATACTGGGGGAAAGCCTAGCTCCTTGAAGTCCATCGGGGAGTCTATAGTTAGGAAGATGGAGCCGGAGTCTCCAGAAAGGCCATCTTAGTTGCCACACAGCAGAGGATGAGCAGACCATAAGCGTTCCTGACATCACAGGGCTCCCAGGAAATCCAAGTCCACTTCAAAGCCGAAACCTTCCCTACAGCCTCCCAGGTATCCTGGCTCTCAGTGGCTCCGAGTTCAATTAGGCAAAGCCCTCACAAGAGTACACAGCAGGTAGGCAGTTTCTCCCATAATTTGCTTTTGGTGGATTAACCCGCATACAGTGCTGTGAGTACCTATAGTGATAACTTTGTTTTTTTGTTTTTTTTTTGGAGGGTATTACTGTGCCAGGAGCTCCACAAGACACTTTATACATTTTTAATTCATCTAACCATGAAAATATCCTTCTATTGAGATGTATGATTATGCTCACTTTGCAGATGTATAAGTACCTTCATTAAAGTTACATGGTTCAATTACCCTGAGAAGTGGATTCAAATGCCCATCTGTAGGATTCTGAAACCAGTGTTTTGGAGGCAAATACTTTATGTGACTTCAAGCTACTATAAACCTAATTTGGCATCATGACTATACATAGGACCAGTGTTTTTGACCCCGTGGCCTAGGGTCAGGAGTTTGACACCTCAGTTGACCATGTTCTCTTCCTGGGCCAGTGCTCCACTGTGGCCCGATTCCAGCAAATATGTGAACAGGTGCACACAAGGAAACATGCAAGTCTACGTAGACGTCTGTAAAAATAGTCAAGTGTATTTCATTGTCTCAGCAGTGACATTTGCATGTCCTATTTCTTTTCTTTTCTTTTTTTTTTTTTTTTTTGTCTTTTCTAGGGCTGCACCCACGGGATATGGAGGTTCCCAGGCTAGGGGTCTAATCGGAGCTGTAGCTGCCGGCCTGTACCACAGCCACAGCAACGCAGGATCTGAGCCACATCTGCGACCCACACCAGAGCTCACAGCAACACCAGATCCTTAACCCACTGAACACGGCCAGGGATCAAACCCGCAACCTCATCATTCCTCATCATTCTTAGTCAGATTCGCTAACCACTGAGCCACGACAAGAACTCCCGCATGTCCTATTTTCTAAACGTAAGGGTTAGCAAGTGTGTAAGACTCTGCTGGAAACTGACCAAAGCACCATACAACACAAGAGCAATGTACTCTCTCACAATACACACAACTTTTTTTTTTTTTTAAACAGGGGCTTTGTGACTTTTCCCAGTTGTTTCCTTTATTTTTTAAATTATTATAATTGATTCACAACATTCTGTCAGTTTCTGCTGTACAGCAAAGCGACCCAGTTATACATTTATATACCTTTTTCACATTATCCTCTATCATGTTCCATCACAAGTGACTAGATATAGTTCCCTGTGCTGTCTGGCAGAATCTCATTGCTTACCTATAGGCTTTTATCAATAGAATATTTTAACAGAATGCTATAATGAACCCCCATTTGCCACTGCAGCAATTATCAACTCATGGCCAATCTTGTTTCACCTAAAGCACAACTCACTCCCCCCATCCTCCTGTTAAATTCTCAGACATTATATAATTTTATCCATAAATAAAGGAAAACTTTAATGAACTCCATGCTCGGCAGTAGTTATGCTACAGTTTGCTTCATTGCCGGAGTCCTGGTGATAATTACTCGATGAACTGTGGCCTCTGCACATCATCAAGAAAAACGGGAGTTACTCAACAGTGAAATGCCCCAGATCCACCAACCGTA
Source organism: Sus scrofa (assembly GCF_054392235.1). Taxonomy (NCBI): domain Eukaryota; kingdom Metazoa; phylum Chordata; class Mammalia; order Artiodactyla; family Suidae; genus Sus; species Sus scrofa. Next base: position 32,656,215 of record NC_139383.1, on the reverse strand, counting down.
TACTTTTTTAAAACAATCTCATTTTTTAATCACGCTATGGCCCATAGGAAATGTATTGCTCTGTTTCCTGTGTTCCACACAGGATTGCTGGAAAGCTTATGTGAAATACTTATAAAACCCCTATACAATTAAAATTATTACTTTTCACCCCCAAATTACTTTGCTCTTAAACAATTAGCACCTGGATGTCTCACCTAGTGAAACTTGTTGACCTACTTCCTTATCATTTAGGGTTTTGTAAGCTCAGTTCACAGAATGAGATAACATTCTGAGAATTATTTTGCAAGAAATACAAAATACTAAAACAGAAAGTCCTGCTGCCATAGTCACAGGTGGCATGATCAGCACTGTTCCCAGCTGCTCTTTGGGTACCAAGCACCCCCCAGCCACTTCAGACATCTCTGGGACCCCAAACTCTGTCCTTGCCATCTCAGCTGGTAAAACAGAGCGCTGGCTGAACACTGCTTTTCCTCTTCCATCAGAGCTGCCACAGACATACTTCCTATCATCAGAAATATGGAACGACATGGTTCTCAATAAACACTGGCAAGGTCAATGTTTATTTTGTTTTGTTTTGTTTTTGTTTTTAATGGCCACACACAAGGCATACGGAAATTCCCGGGGCCAGGGATTGAATCCAAGCCTGGCCTGTGACTTACACCGCAGCTGCAGCAATGCCAGATCCTTTAACCCACTGTACTGGGCTGGGGATTGAACCCACACCTCTGTAGCAACCAGAGCCACTGCAGTCGAATTCTTAACTTACAGCACCGTAGCGGGAACTCCGATCTCTGTTTTAAATACAGATGTTTATACATACATGCTTTCTGATGAAAAATAAATTAACAGAATTACATTTGGTTCCATAATGTTTCTAAGGCTTGACTTGCTGAAGAAGGATTCCCCAGAGAGGAATTGTTTTTTTATTTTTATTTTTTGTCTTTTATAGGGCTGCACCTGCCACATATGGAGGTTCCCAGGCTAGGTATCCAATTGGAGCTGTAGCCACCATCCTACACCAGGGCCACAGCAACACGGGATCCAAGCCACATCTGCGACCTCTACCACAGCCCACGGCAATGCCAGATCCTTAATTCACTGAGCAAGGCCAGGGATTGAACCTGTGTCCTCATGGATGCCAGTCAGGTTCGCTAACTGCTGAGCCACGACGGGAACTCCCAGGAATTGTTCTTATAATAATTCTAAAAATAATGAGAAAGACCTTTCACAAGGTGAGAGATCGTTTAGTGGGAACAGATCCCAATGGCAGTTATTTAAATTACACTGAACATACTCATTTTGAATAACTAGGGAAAGACAGTCTACAGAACATTGTTTTATTTTTTTGCTTTTTAGGGCCACACCTGTAGCATATGGAGGTTCCCAGGCTAGGAGTCAAATTGAAGCTATAGCTTCAGGCCTACACCACAGCCACAGCCACATCGGATCTGAGCCTCCTCTTCAACCTATACCACACAGCTCATGGCAATGCCAGAGCCTCAACCCACTGAGCGAGGCCAAGGGTCAAACCTGCGTCCTCATGGATGCTATCAGATTTGATTCCACTAAGCCATGATAGGAACTCCTACAGAAGATTTTTTTTTTTTTTTTTTTTTTGGATTTTTACCTTTTCTAGGGCTGCTCCCATGGCATATGGAGATTCCCAGGCTAGGGGTCTAATCGGAGATGTAGCCACCGGCCTACGCCAAAGCCACAGCAACACGGGATCCAAGCCGCGTCTGCAACCTACACCACAGCTCACAGCAATGCGGGATCCTTAACCCACTGAGCAAGGCCAGGGATCAAACCCGCAACCTCGTGGCTCCCAGTCGGATTCGTTAACCACTGCGCCACGACGGGAACTCCCTACAGAAGATTTTAAATGGAATACACCCTATTGGTCATTTGCTGTACAGTGCTTTTAATGTTTAAAAGAAAATTCAGCACTCATCTGATGTGTCTCAGTGAACCATCCCAATTAGACACGGATGCAGCCTCAGCAGAGCCTGCTCTGCCCAACACATTAAGGCCCAGTAGACTGCAGATGGTATGCAAAACTGAAGCAGAGGAGGAGCTTTCAGATGGTACAGCTAAAATATTTCCCGAAACAAAACAAAAAATACACGAAGAAAACAAACAAAAATATCCTGCGGAGACTCTGTAAAAGCTGGGGTGGATTATGCCACCAGGCAGAAGGAATTGGCACTCTAAACAGCAGATCTGCAAACATTCAACAATGTTTTAGTCATCTGAAAATGGTGAGGCTGGCGGCAGCAGCAAATTAGAAAAGATCTGAATAACAGATCTCAAAACGCTACATTCCGCCAAATATGACGGTGTGACCCGGGTTTATTTTTGCAAACCTTCATAAAAAGGGAGCTGACAAGTTTAGAGAATAAACAAACTTTATTTTATAACAGTATTACAGAAAGCAAAATATCATTTAATACAACTTGAAGCTGCTAGGTAGCTAATCTTGGCATTCTAATTATACACAGGGGCAAAGCAAGGGAAAGAATGTTCAATACAGTTAATAAGTCCCTAGCAGGTTATCTGGTGTCAGCTTTAAACGGCACAGTTTTCTTACAACCGTCACAAACACCGCCATAGCCTTCCTCCTCTCCTGGCCTCCTCACCCCTGCATGAATCATCACACTACCTGAAAGTGATACACCTGCTCAATAACAAAAAAGGTCAGTTTCACATGGAGACAGGAGGTTTAACACAAAGCAAGTGCTCTACACGAGGGTTCAAATAATGGAAAGTATTGAAATTTGGACATGTTAAGAAAGAAAGCACTAAGGTTTTAAGCTGCCTGAATGTTTTAGCGAGAGGGAAGAGATGTTTTTCTCCCCCTCCGGTGGCTGGAGTGCTGCTGAAGAGCCTGTGTCTGAGAAGCATCGGCACTGTGGTGCGACAGGGTCTCTAGCACAGTGCGTGGTCAGTGAACTTCTGCGTAATTCTCCAGTCTGGAGACTCCCGGACTTTCCGCTAAAAGTAAAAAGTCACAGGACTGGAAAGTCAAAAGGGTTCAGTATCAAAAATATCCCCAACGAAATTCTCCAACACTAGAAAATTTTCTTGATGTAAGAAATGCTTTTAAATCTGCATTAATATTTTCTCATACAGTATATTTACGGCAATCTGAAAACTCTGTAAATATTTACTTGTAAGAACTCCGTGGGAAGAATTTGGAAAGAAGGAAAGCTACTATCTAAATTAGTCACAGAGTTTCCTTTCCGCACAACAGCACCTGTTCAAGCGAACAGCACCTTACCAGCTTGGGCTGGCTTTGTTCACTATCATTTGATCAAAATGAGTTGTAAAAAGCAGGTAGTTGTACACAAAGTAAAGAGAAAACAAAAACAAAACTATCAGAAAAAAAAAAGAAAGAATCAAGAATATTTAGGAGTGGTTATAAAACAAAACAACATATTAAAATGCGTGGGAATGGTATAGACCAGAGCTGTTAAGGTAAGGTTTGGTGTTGGCATTTTAATTCTTCAGGCTTCTGGCCATTGTTAACAGTCGTATAAATTTGCTGGAGCAGTGGTGGCATTAAGACTTGGAATGGTCAAAATTCTTCTGGTTCACAAAGTTGAATGTTGTGGTCTAAAAAGAGGATATCTAAGAGGACAAAAAAAGACAAAAAAGATAAAGCTTAGGACAAAGGCTTGGAGGAGAAACGTTAAGATTCATCAAATTCCAAATCAAGTCATCAACAGTTACTATCTGCCTGTTTCTACAGTAAATAGTACTTTACCAGGAGATAAGCAGGAGAGTCTGATCCATCCCTGAAGGCCTTAAAATATCTGGAGGATATTTTATTCATTTCAATAAATGAGGAAATGATGGTGCACTGACCCTGTAAGAGAAGTTTTAAGAAGGCAGCTGTTCCTATTTCAACTTGGTCGGGATTTTTGGCAAATGATAGGCGCTTAGAGAAGACGGTGGAGGGCAGTCATGACTGCGCTTTCCAAGAGACACACTGGTACCAAGGTCAATCAGAACGTACACGCTCTTGGTTAGATAAAATTAAATCTTGTTTTAATGAAACAAGTCCCTATCAATTAGATGTATCAACCTCTTGATTATTCAGGACAGACTTGCTAATTAATCAAATTCGTTGTTTCCCCAATGGTTGTTTGCTTTAGGCTGTTTCATTACTCAACAGTACTTCTGCTTGATGCTAGTCAGAGGGGGAAAAAAAATCAAAGGGGAGGGAGTGGGATGGATTGGGAGCTTAGGGTTAATAGATGCAGACTATGGCCTTTGGAATGGGTTAGCAATGAGATCCTTCGGTGTAGCACTGGGAACTATGTCTAGTCACTTATGATGGAGCCTGATAATGTGAGAAAAAAGAATGTACACATGTTTGTGTAACTGGGTCACCATGCTGTACAGTAGAAAATTGACAGAACACTGTAAACCAGCTATAATAGAAAAAAATAATTATATAAAAAATTAAAAACAAATCAGTGGAGAAAATACAGTCTTTTTTAAAGTTAGTAATCATGAAGAGAAAGGTGGAGGGGCTGTAAAGATGATTGGTTAAACCTACCAATCAACCTGTACTAGGGAGTTAGATGACCTTCAGTCCTGCTGTCTATTCTTGTTGGTTGGGAGCTGAGAGCTCTGGTTTTTTGCTTAGTGAATATGTACCACTGAACACAGCTTCACCTTGCCTGGGCTTATGTTACAGAAAAAGCACCCCTCACCTTACCACTTCCTGGAAATCTACAGAAAGAAGGAAGCTTTAGGATTTTCTCCATTTCCTTCCTTTTTCAAGTCTGAATTCTACCTCATATACACAGAAATCTGGATTCCTGGTCAATGTAAATTGACAAATATTAATTATTGGCATTAATTCAAACTGCTTTCACTTTTTTTTTTTTTTTTTGTCTTTTTGCTATTTCTTTGGGCCACTCCTACAGCATATGGAGGTTCCCAGGCTAGGGGTCGAATTGGAGCTGTAGCCCCTGGCCTACGCCAGAGCCACAGCAATGCAGGATCCGAGCCGCACCTGCAACCTACACCACAGCTCATGGCAATGCCAGATCCTTAACCCACTGAGCAAGGGCAGGGATCGAACCCACCACCTCATGGTTCCTAGTGGGATTCGTTAACCACTGTGCCACGACGGGAACTCCTGCTTTCACTTTTGACAGTGTCTTAACATTCACCTTGAGTCTGGATGCGGTTATACCTGTTAAATACATGAGTTATACTAATTTTGGTCGAGTAAACCCAAACCCAAACCCAAATGACTACTTTCTTGCTTCAGTTTCCCAACCCTAAACTATACAATGTCAGTGAACATTTCTAACTACTAAAGTCGTATGAGTTCCCCTCTTTTGGCCAAAGTGAGAATAGGTCAATGTAGCTATTTTATCTAATTTAGGCTGAATTCTATGTCTAAATTTTTGAAGGATACACACTGATTGCCTGCTTTGCACCTTAAGTCTTTACAGAGGGCCCAGAACATTCTTAAATTTATCTTTCTTGGATCCTTGAAGAGCAGAGGGAAATCAGGCCAGTTCAAGGACAGTTCTACAGAGGCAGCTGGAAAAGCACGACCTCAGAGTTTCCAGGGACAGGGGCTCACATGTTCTCATCTCAAACATGTTTTACTCCAGAAACAGATTCATCAAAGAGCAAATGTGTACTTAAAAAAAAATCATTACAATGATGAGTAGTAAATCCAGAGGGGGGGTCTCAATAAAAATGCCCCTTTTACACAAAATAATGAAAATAATGCAAAAAAAAATAACTTTTAGGATTAATGGAGAGTCAAGTAGAGTGATATCAAGGCAGTGATATAGCTTGAGATTTTGAAGAGTAAATTTTTTATGTAAGGTACAATGCAACTATTTCCTTAAAAATAATGAGGTCCATGTGTGTACTCAAGTGTGAAGTGCAGTTTTAAACATGATAGTTTGTGAATTTCAGTTATTCTAATGCTAAACTTTTATTCTTCCGTGGTTCTCAATTTGCATATTTGATTTTAATCTTTACATAGAATTTCCAAAGGAAGGAAGGAATAGAATTTCCATTGTAAGAATATAAAATCCAACAGCCAAAATACAAGTATGACACATTTCTATTTAATCAGACTAGGAAATAATCAAATCTTACAATATCTGTATTACCACCATAATTTAGATATGCCATTTCTCAGAGTGTGGTCTGCAGACCGTGAGGGTCATCACGGCTCTTTCAAGGGGTTACGAAGTCAAAGCTATTTTTCATAATCATTCTAAGACACTATTTGCCCTTGTTGAGGTGTGAACATTTTCAACGGTGATGCAGAAATAACGTGAGTAAACCTGTTGGCAACTTAGCACAGGTCAAGTCAGTGATACCACATTGAACTCGAAGTCACTGAATTCTTTACCAGAAAGCCAACAAGCCTTGATGAAACAGAAACAAATATTAATTTCCTTACGTCTCCACCCTGGAGTACATCTTTTTAATATTCTGTGTGATGAACAGGAAGTACGCATAAGACATTCCTGCTGCATACAGAAGCACAGTGGATGTCTAGGAGGAAAGCGGATCTGTATGAATGTTTGAATTGTGAGTTAAAGATGCTGTTTTCATTAAACACCTTCTTTACTTGAGAGAATTACTGACAAACTATGTTGCTCAATTTGGATATCTGGCAGGCATTTTCTTGAAAATGAGATGAGCCTGTCACTTCAAGGAAAACAATTGACAGAACTTGCTGCCAATGATGAAATTCAAGCTTTTTGTGTGAAAATTATAATATTGGAAAATGTGTTTTGGCCACCAGGAATTTGATAGCTTTCCAATACTTAGAGGCTCCTTTCTTTAGCTAGATCAGTGTTGACCACTAATCTTTTTTTTTTTTTTGTCTTTTCCAGGGCCACACCTACGGCATATGGAGGTTCCTAGGCTAGGGGTCTGATCAGAGCTGTAGCTGCCAGCCTACATCACGGCCACAGCAACGCAGGATCTGAGCCTCGTCTGCGACCTACACCACAGCTCATGGCAACGCCAGATCCTTAACCCACTGAGCGAGGCCAGGAATCGAACCTGCAATCTCACAGTTCCTAGTCGGATTCATTTCTGCTGCAACACAACGGTAATGCCATAAGTCAATTAAATATTTTCACTTTCAGGAGATTTCCCCCGGATTTCTATTTGTTCAAAAACAAACAAAAAAAGCTTGTTTCAGCCTCTCATGGCTGCAGCTGTTTCTCCTAAAGAGGAGGTTTTAGGAAGAGCATCTTCTTTCCCTCTCATGCTAGAATGCTGAAGCTCTTTCAGCTTCTCAGTCAATTAGGGAAAGTTAAGGAAAGGGAGAGCTGTCAGTGATTCCAGCAGGCTGATTAAATGGTCTTTCTTTAAAGCTATATGTTAGCTAATAATATTTTTATGGATTTTCACATGTGATATTTCATTTCTGGGTTTGCTTACAAATCCAATTCAATTCTACTCTTAAAGACAGAGATGCCCAGTTCAGTTTCCCTATTAATAATTGCCTGAATCAGGAGTTCCCGCCGTGGTGCAGCAGAAACAAATCTGACTAGGAACCATGAGGTTGTGGGTTCGATCCCTGGTCTTGCTCAGTGGGTTAGGTTGCAGACACGGCTCAGATCTGGCGTTGCTGTGGCTCTGGCGTAGGCTGGTGGCTACAGCTCTGATTAGACCCCTAGCCTGGGAACCTCCATATGCCGCAGATGGGGCCCTAAAAAAGACAAAAATAATAGTAATGATAATAATAATAATAATTTCCTGAATCAGTATAATGGTTTCCTTATAGGGTATTTCATTCAACCTAGCTGCCTTTCAGTCAATCCTACACACTACACATCTTACTGAGGGATAGTTTTAAAATGTTCTTCCCACAATGAGATACCCCATGCAGATGACCTACAGAGCAAAACCTAACTAAGGAGTTAAAGCCTAACATGGAGTGTAGCTCCCTTTGCAATTCACCTTTGACAAATCTTCCCAGCCGTGCTGGGAACTCAACACCGGCCGCAAGGTAGGATTTGCCCTTCCTAATGTCCATCCCGTGGTTTTCCTTCATGCTCTTTCCTCTCTGCCTGACCCCGTGTGTTCAAATTCTCCTCGCAGTCTGCACACAGAAGCTTTCTTTCTGTCTTTTTGTGGGGGAGATCTTCTCTGAATCAGAAACAGTTTCTGATCTTCTCTGAATCTCTGCCAATCAGAAACATTTTCTCCTGTCAACTTTTATAGGCCTTTATATAAGCTTCTCTTAAAATACTATTTTTTTTCCCCTATGTTATTTGTACACCTGGTTCCTATGCATTTATCCTTTCTCGCAACTACCAAAGTCCCTTGGACATGGTGTGTTCACAAATACACATTGATGAACCCACGGATGAAGTATTAGGGATCTGCAAGGCAAGATGGAAAAGCAGGGCCTTGGGGGGGGGCGGGGGGGGGAATGAGCAGAATTGTATTTTATCTCCAGGAACAAAGCACTGCTGCTCATCTTTACCATTAGTTCCATCTGCTGATTTAAGTGGAACTAATTTCAGGTTCATTTTTCTGGTCTTTTTTTTTGTTGAATAACTACTTCTGCAATATCCTAGGAGGACTCTTAGTTCTTAAAACAAACAAACAAGCAAAAAAACCCACAAAAACAAAACTGGTTCTCCCAAACCTGTGACGCTCTCACAAAGATTTCTCAGTGCACTTTGTGTTTGGCCCAAAAGCTAGAGGAAGGTGTTTTGGTTCACTCACTCTGCTAAATTCACATCTTGTGAGAACTTGATCTGAAAGCACTGTACAAAATCTTAAAGCTTCTTTTAAATAACAAAGGGACTGCAGTAAGATTACATTCAGTATACTTTATTCTAGCTAAGCCTTTGCCAATCCTAGGTGCCTAAGTAGAGATGAGAAAAATTTCTCTGTAGCCTAAAATAAAAATTGTGCTTAAACACACACACACACACACACACACACAGTAATGAAACTCTTATCTTTTAGAAAAACACCTTGGAACTTTATCACTTAGTGTTTTGTTTTGTATTTTCCTTAAAAAGGAAGGTTTGTGGGGCTCAAAAGAATTCATCTCTAGACCCAACTCCCTCTCTTATTATTAGTTAACATTTTTTCTTACCTCTTCAGCATCTAGTAAGCTGTTTTATACTTACCCGACATCTCAGTTTGGAATAGCCACATTTCAAATGCTTAATGGCTACCATACTGGACAGAACAGGACTAGAGGCCCACTTGCTCTAGTGCTAAACTATTTTGATGCATGAAACTTAAATATAGGGCCAACATGTCCTTGGAATATAATCCTCGTGAGCACAGGAGTAGCTTAAAAACATACACACAGACTTATTAATTCATTTCCACAGAAAAATGTTCTCCTAATCCACCCACAAATTTATAGGTGGATTTAAAATTACTAGGTAAAAAACAGTATCTGGAATAACGAACATTAGATAAGTTCTTAAAACAAATGAAACTGTACTATGATATACTCTACTACATATGGATGGTATTTTATGATTCGTGCATAGAAGTGACCTATGGCAAATTACTTTTATCTCTAGGATTCTGCTTCTGTGTAAAAAGGGTGGGGGGGAAGAGAAGATGCTCTAAATGCAGTTTTAAATTAAACATTCCTTTAATTTCCACACTCTGAAGTACACCCTGCATTAGGATATAATAAAGCCATGATCAACAGCCTTCACACTGCCCAGAGGCTGGGTGCGTGATGTGTAAGTAGGGAGACCTGGGTACCAGGACCTCATCGTGAAGACAGGAGAAGGAAGAGGTGCTGATGACTTGGAAACCTCTCCCTCCCCTAAAGCAGCAGCGCCCACTGAGCCAAGGGAGAGAAAGCAGGCTCAGTGCTATCACAGCCTTGGATGTTTCCAGAACCGCTGGATAAGCTTCCCATTTTAAGCATTCAGAATTAAATTCTGTAACATACTATCTGGGCCAAAAAAGCCCCAAAGTCTGGGTATGGCCCCCATGTCTCCAATTTGTCAGTCTTGTCTTGCCCTTTCCCCTTCTTTTTGGTGCCATTTTAAATTCACAATAATAATGACAAATGGGAGAAAATCTGCAGCATTTGTGACTAAGGAGACCAATAACCTTAACTCTGGAAGAGATAAAAAAGCATAAACACCTGACCACTAAATGGACAAAGGGCACAAATGGCAATTCAAAGGAATGCAAATTGTGTTTGTGGGTATGTATATATGTATGTGTAGATACGTGTATTTTGACCTCACTAGCAATGGAAAACAGTAACGATTAAAAAATGTTCTTTCCTGAGTTCCCATCATCGCTCAGTATCCATGAGGACTCGAGTTCGATCCTTGGCCTTGTTCAGTGGGTTAAGGATCTGGTGTTGCCTTGAGTTGTGGTGTAGGTTGCAGATGTGGCTCAGACCTGGTCTGGTATAGGCTGGCAGCAGCAGCTCTGATTGGACCCCTAGCCTAGGAACCTCCATATGCTGGAGGTACGGCCCTAAAAAGACAAAACAAAACAAAAACCAACAAAAAAAGGTTTTTCCTCACAATTAAAAAAAGGAAGGGGCTAGAGGACAAATGTTATTCCCTCACTAGAATGGCAAAGATTTTTTAAATGTCTTATAATCTTTAGTGTTGGTGACGGTGGGGGAAATGCGTGTGCTCTGTGAGTGGGGGTCTAACTCTGTAAAACTCCAAGGCGAGCAAAAGGTCAAACAGAAACCTTTGGTGGCACACCAACTCTAATCTTTTTTTTTTTTTTTTTTTTTAATCTTTTTGCCTTTTCTAGGGCCGTACCCGCGGTATATGGAGGTTCCCAGGCTAGGGGTCCAATCAGAGCTGTAGCTGCCAAGCCTACACCACAGCAATGTGGGATCTGCGACCTACACCACAGCTCATGGCAGCACCAGATCCTTAACCCACTGAGCAAGGCCAGGGATCAAACCCACAATCTCATGGTTCCTGGTCAGATTCGCTAACCACTGAGCTATGATGGGAACTCCCTCTAATTTTTAAAAATACCTGTCCTAGAGAAACAATGAAATTAGAGCCCCCAAGTGTACACACAAGTATAATCTTTGCAGCTCTGAGTTTACTTGTGAAAACTGAGGAATAAGCTAAACACCCATTAACCGGGGTCAAGTAAACCATCCTGCATCCATTCAATGGCTGCTGAAAAATGACAAGATGATCAGAAGCAAAGTTTTCTACAGTGTGCTGTGAGGTGGAGAAAAAAGCTGGATACATGACAGAATCAACAGGACCCGTCTACATAAATAGAGGTGTGAGAACAAGTGTGTGAGTGTGTCTGAGTATGTGTTCACATGCATAGGCTGTGAAAAGGGATTATCTCTAGGAGCAGAGGAATTACGGGTGATGTACATTTTCTACCATCTCTCACTTTAAAAAAATTATAACCACCTCTGTTTTTTTTTATTGCAAGAAAAAAAAATATGTACAGCTTCATTTGTAAAAACAATAGTCAACAGTAATTTTGTCCCAGAGCAAACCCTGGGAAATTAGTGACTGGCAGGTGCTAACATAGGCACATCAGCAGGGGCACCTAGCGCCTCTTCCACTGTGTGGTTCAAATATATGATAGCACCTGCCAGATTTATAAATGTTAAACAGAACATTCCACAGTATTCCAGAGTGAAAACTGGCAGAGCCTAAAACTCACTAAATCCAAAATGGCTTTTCATTTCTATGTAGAAGGCTTCACTTTAGGTTTGATTAAGCTACATCATAAACTAAACTGTAATAAAATGCTAATTTTAGGTATGAGACTAGTACAGGTAGGCAAATACAATAAAAATGCAATGGAACTGAAATTGATATGCCTGAAATACCCCTGGCTTCTAAACTGAAAAGATTCATCTGGAAGCCAACAGGCTGGTGCTTCTCTTTCAAGGCAGGGAGATGCCAGCAGTAAATGAGGAGCTGGTGATAAGCTAAAGATCCGTTCAGCCAATGTTCTCCTTTGCTCCTGTCAAGCAGTCAGACAGCTAATGCCAATTCCCCAGATAGCTTCGCAAGTTCATTCTGAGACTACGAACATCGTCCTGACTTTGAAATGTTCGTCTGAACACACCATTAGCTTGTTTAGAAACTGGTGTTCGTGGACGCACCCGAACACAGGAAGCAATGCCACTAACCGAGAGTCATCTATTGTGGGTTGGGGACTGAACTCAGGGTCTATCTCACAGGCTCAAAGGGATGATGGGCTTTAGTCATCACTGCACTAGCTCTGGTGGTTCTGCCAGACCTAATGTAACACTCCCTGTCTTCTCAGATAGAGGCAGGCAAGATGGAGAGAAAAACAAAAGGCCCAATTACTATGTTTTCTGTTTCTTGAAAACACTCCCCAGGAAAATCCTGTTTCCTCCACCTGGGACAGGCCCCCTTCCCACTAGAGACTGCAAGAGCCCCAGGTTGCCAACAATTCCAAAGGACACATGCATCCAACTTCTTTGCTATATTTAATGAGTGATTGCGCTCTCCTTCTTGGAGTTAGCTTCCTGCAGTTTTTGTGCACCTTTCCTCTTTTCTTCCTACCTTCCTGACTTCTGACTCCTCCTCTTCAGGTTCTCTGCTCCCCAGGCCTTCACTCTGTGACCTGGCCCTGGGCAGCATCACTCAGAGCAAAGCTTCCTCAGTAGATGACATGTCCAGGTGAACTTCAAATCTCCACCTTGTGCTCCGAAGTCTGCTGTGCACTCTCTCCAAGCTCTTGGCTACTTTCCAGACTGCTCCACGGAGACATTTCACGAGCATCTCAACCTCAACATCCCCAGGGTAGAAAACTCTCAATTTTCACTTGATTCTTAAGAGCAAAACGGGCTGGCTCATGGCTGGCTGACCTTCTATGTTACCAAAAAATCCTTGTAACCTGCCTAACAAAACCCTTCTGTAAATTCTATCATCCTTAGTTTACAGATGAGAGAACTGAGGCATGGGGAAAGGAAATAACCTGCCCACACTGCACATCTATGAAGCAGATTTGAATGCAGTAAATCTGCCATGTTACACTTCCTCTTAACACTCAGACTAGCTGGTAAATTTCCAGTTAACCATGTCATGTGTGTGCAGGTGTAAGACAGAGCCTTATACACTTACTTCCAAACGTCCACTATAATTCCATGACAGGTGGTCTCTTAGAGTGCAACAGAACAACAACAAAAAATGCACTTTTGCTTTAAGATACCTAAACTGAGAGGACTGGCCCTAGTGCATACGACATGAGAAAAATGAAACTCTATGCCTGATGTTACAGGTACTGTCATCGCCCCATCTGCCCCGGCCAGAAACCTGGGCGTTATCTGGGATTTCCCCTGCTCCTCCACCCTCCCAGCTCACTAACTTCCATATCCTCATGCAAACAATCAGCAAGTCACAAACCATCTCCTTACTGTCTCTCAAATAAAAGGCGTAAACCACAGCTTCTCAGGATGAGTTTCAGCCCCTGGCTTGGTTTCTAAGACACTCTGTCATTGGGTCTCTGCCCCTCGGCTGCCTTCACTTCCCATCACTCCCCTACAAGCTTCCTGCAAGCCAGGTGCACCTGATGTTGCACTGTTCCAGGAGGGTTGGGGTCACAGTGCCAGATCCTGCCAGAAGCGCCCCTTCCACACCTTCCTTTGCTGACCTAACTCCCACTCATGTGATGCTCAGGTGAGAAGCCATCTGATGCCCCATCCCAATTTAGCAATCTTGACCTTTTCTTCCCACCAAACTCAGTCCAGGACCTATCAAAAAACTCAGGGCTCTATTCTGCCACCACTGCTTCAGTGTCTGAGTACAGACCTTACTTGATTTGGAATCTTTATAGTAAAACAGGAGATGATTCCTAATGAGCATTCCATAATATTTATCAAATGAACAACAAAAAAGAATAAATTGAGTGAAAAGATGAGAGGCTGCTCCTCCATCATTTCATCCTTTGGCTGCTCGATGCTTTCAGACGAGATCAGGCGCGTTCATGGTGGTATGGCCGTAGACTGCTCGATGCTTTCAGATGAAAAGGAGGTTCCTTCACCTTTTTATCCAACATCAGGGGTCTGAGAGGCTCACATGAAGTCTGGGTTCAGAGAGGTAATGATTTTGGCTGAAGCAGAGTCGCAAGCCCCTCTCCCGGGGTTTATTCTCTATGAGACTACACAGACACCACCCCCACCCCGACCCCAGTGAGATGGGCTCTTCTCCCTCCTTTGCAGGATGGGCCATTCTAATGCTGGCAAGGTCAGTAACACTTGTGTCCACTAGAGGGCTCGTTAATATGCATTTAGCATTAATAGGCAGGAGGGGGCTGCCCTTATGAGGGCATTAAAGGGCTACAAAGAATTAGGGAAGTGCTCCCCTGAAGCATGTGTTTTTTTCTCAGGAGCTGCATTTAGCTCCCCTGCCACACAGCTGCTGAGGGAAGCAGCAGGTTCACTCCTCAAGGACAGGCTGTTCTTTGCCCATCTTTCTGTGTGCTCCCCTTCCCCCTACTTTCAATGCTTGATCAAAAGCTTCGAGCTACCTCAAAGAAACAGGTCAGGTCACAACAGGAGGAGACCTTGTCCCACCTGAAAAGGGAGACAGAGCAGACAGACGGCAAATAGCTCTCTCTTCTTGTCTGATGTTGGGTACCATTCCCATCCCGCTCTTGGCCGCCACCCACCTGCTGCCCCTGGGACTCCAGCAGGGCAGCCAGAGAGCAGCTGAAGCAGTAGAGACACTTCGTCCCCAGCCCCAGTCATCAGCAGAGAAAAATCCTCAAGAACAAGCTTGGGCGGTGAGAGTGGAGGTGATAAAATGACACTGAGACACTGAGGTGGCTCCTGCTCATCCTTCAGATAGCAACTCAAACTTTGTTTCTCAAGTAGCAGGTTAACGGTTCAAAGCTCCCAATTTTGTTCTCTCATTGTTTCCTCCAGAGTACTCATCAGATTTGCAATGACATTTTGTTGGTTGATATTTACACCTCTCCTCCTGGAATGGATCCTTTCTGAGGAAGGGGGTCATGACTGTGTTGCCTACAAGCAGACAATCTGAATCCACACACCTAAGCCCTCAGCACACTGGCACTTGTTAAGTCTTTTTCAATGAATGAAAATGTACTTTCCAAATGTATCTAGACTTGCATGTAACACACCAAGTCTGAGGTAAAAATATATTTGCTTGTGTTAAACTTTTAAATGATTTCTGCCTGTAGGCCCTCTGAACATCCTGTGTTGAAAACAGCATCTCAAATATAGAGTAAGGTGGCTAGATATAAGACCAATATTGACAAATAAACGGTATCTCCCTTTACCAGCAACAGCTACAAAAGATCTATGAAACCTTTTTTTGGTAACATACTATTCAGCTGTATTGAAAAACATTAAAGGAGAGCTATGTAAACGGAGAGGTATTTTACATTTGTGGAAAAGACAATAATGTCATAAAGGTATAATTCTCACCATACTGAGTTACAGAGCAGATGCAACTCCAATTAAAATGTGATAGGGTTTATCTTAGAACCTAACAATCTGATTCAAAAATTTATATAGAACAGAAGGAGCCCAGAATGGCTAA
This sequence comes from Sus scrofa, assembly GCF_054392235.1. Taxonomy (NCBI): domain Eukaryota; kingdom Metazoa; phylum Chordata; class Mammalia; order Artiodactyla; family Suidae; genus Sus; species Sus scrofa. The sequence goes on along the minus strand of NC_139383.1, from coordinate 32,640,673 downwards.
GATACTTCTGAAGAAAAAGAACACAACTGGTGATTCTTATTTTAAAGCTACAGTAATTAAGGCAGTACGGCACTGGAGCAGGGATGGGCACACGGACTGATGGGAACGAGTGTGCCCGGAAACACACCCACATGTGTAACTTGGTATCTGACCCGTAGACTAGAGGGGGCAAGGATAGACTCCTTAATAAACAGGGCTGGGACACTGGCAACTTACAGAGGAAACAAATAAATCGCTTTCTAATCACACAGAAAAAAATTCTGATACTTTAAGGATTGATCCATAAAAGGCAACACTAAGGAGATGGGATTAAGATGGTGGAGTAGAAGGTCTGGAGCACCTTCTCTCATAAAAGCAACAAAATTATAACCAACTGCTAAACAACTTTCAACCAAAGAGACTGCAAACTATCAAACTCATTCTATGAGGCCACCATCACTCTGATACCAAAACCTGACAAAGATACCACAAAAAAAAGAAAACTACAGGCCAGTATCTCTGATGAACATAGATGCAAAAATCCTCAATGAAATACTAGCAAACCAAATCCAACAATCCATTAAAAGGATTGTACACCATAGTCAAGTGGGATATATTCCAGGGATGCAAGGATTTTTTAATATCTGCAAATCAATCAGTGTGATAAACCACATTAACAAACTGAAGAATAAAAAGCATACGACCCTCTCAATAGATGCAGAAAAAGTCATGGACAAAATCCAACAGCCACTTCTGTTTAAAAACCCTCCAGAAAGTGGGCATAAAGGAAACCTACCTCAATATAATAAAGACCATATATGACAAACCCACAGCCAACATCTTTCTTAATGGTGAAAAGCTGAAAGAATGCCTGCTAAGATCAGGAACAAGCCAAGGATGTCCACTGTCACCACTACTATTTGACATCATTTTGGAAGTTCTAGACACAAGAAATAAAAGGATTCCAAATTGGAAAGGAAGAAGTAAAACTACCACTATTTGCAGATGACATGATACTAGAAAAATCCTAAAGATGCTACCAGAAAACTGTTAGAGCTCATCAATGAATTTGGTAAAGTCGCAGGAAACAAAATTAATACACAGAAGTCAACTGCATTTCCATATGCTAACAATGAAAGATCAGAAAGAGAAATTAAGGAAACAATGCCATTTACTATTGCATCAAAAAGAATAAAATACTTAGGAATAAACCTACCTAAAGAGACAAAAGACCTGTACTCTGAAAACTATAAGATGCTGATGAAAGAAATCAAAAATGACATAAACAGATAGAAAGACATACCATGCTCTTGATTGGAAGAATCAATATGAATCAAAATGACTATAATACCCAAGGCAATCTACAGATTCAATGCAATTCCTATCAAATTTACCAAGGACATTTTTCACCAAACTAGAACAAAATATTTGTTTGGAGGCACAAAAGACCCAGAATAGCCAAAGCCATTCTGAGAAAGAAAAACAGAGCTGGAGAAATCAGGCTCCCTGACTTCAGACTATACTACAAAGCTACGGTCATCAAAACTGTATGATACTGGCACAGTAACAGAAATATAGATCAGTGGAACAGGATAGAAAGCCCAGAATTAAACACAAGCACCTATAGTCAACTAATCTATGAAAAAGGAGGCAAGAATATACAATGGAGAAAAACACAGTCCTTTCAGTAAGTGGTGCTGGGAAAACTGGACAACAACATGTAAAAGAATGAAATTATAATACTCCCTAACACCATACACAAAAATAAATTCAAAATGGATTAAAGACCTGAATTTAAGACCAGGTAGTATAAAACTCTTAAAGGAAAACTTAGGCCAAACACTCTCTGACATAAACCACAGCAATATCTTCTCAGATCCACCTCCTAGAGTAATGACAATAAAAAAACAAAAATTAACAAACGGGACCTAATTAAACTTAAAAGTTTCTGCACAGCAAAGGAAACCCTAAACAAAATGAGACAACCCACAGAAAGGGAGAAAATATTTGTGAATGAAGCAACTGACAAGCGATTAATCTCCAAAATTTATAAACACCCCTGCAGCTAAATACCAAAAAAAAAAAAAAAAACCCATCCAAAAACGGTCAGAAGATCTAAACAGAAAATTCTCTAAAGAAAACATTCAGATGGCCAAAAAACAGATGAAAACATGTTCAACATCACTAATTAGCAGAGAAGTGCAAATCAAAACTACTATGAGGTACCACCTTATACTGGCCAGAATAACCATCATCAAAAATTCTATAAATAATATAAAGAGAGGGTGTGGAGAAAAGGGAACCCTATTACACTGTTGGTGGAATTGTAATTTGGTGCAACCACTGTGGAAAACAGTATGGAGATTCCTCAAAAGGCTAAAAATAGAATTACCATTTGATCCAGCAGGTCCCACGCCTGGGCATCTATCCAGAGAAAACCATGACTCGAAGACACATGTACTCCAATGTTCACTGCAGCACTATATACAATAGCCAAGACAAGGAAGCGACCTAAACGTCCATCGACAGAGGAATGGATAAAGAAGATGTGGTACACATACACGATGGAATATTACTCAGCCATAAAAGGGAAAGAACTAATGGCATTTGCAGCAACATGGATGGACCTAGAAATTATCATACTAAGTGAAGTTAGTCAGACAGTGAGACACCAACATCATATGCTATCGCTTACATGTGGAATCTAAAAAAAGGATATAATGAAGTTCTTTGCAGAACAGATACTGACTCACAGACTTTGAAAAACTTATGGTTTCCAAAGGAGACAGGTTGGGGGTTTGGGATGGAAATGCTGTAAAACTGGGTTGAGAGGATCATTGTACAACCATAAATACAATAAAATTCACTGAGTTAAAAAATAAATAAACTATGTTTAATGTAGATTTTTGCCAAATTTTCCTCCATGAAATATTACTAATTTACACAGCAGCATAAGTATATTTTTCCTCCTACAACCTCTCCAACCCTGGCTAAACACATAAACTTTTTAAAGCCAGATTTAGAAGTAAAATTTTCATTTGTATTGATTTAAGCAACAGTGAGGCTGAACATATTTCTTAGAAACTAAGAAATTCACTTAGTTTCTACATGATTTACTTGCTAAATCCTCTGCTCATTTTTTCTACTTAAGCATTTACATTTTCTGATGACACATAAGAGTTCTTAATATATTTAGGATATTAATTTTTTCTCTGCCAGGCATACTGAACTTCATCATCACTTACCTGTTTTTTTGTTGTTGGTTTGGTTCACATTTTAAATTTGTGTATATAAGTTCACAATAGCCAGGACATGGAAACAACCCAAATGTCCATCAACAGATGATTGGATTCGGAAGATGTGGTATATATACACAATGGAATACTACTCAGCCATAAAAAAGGATGACATCATGCCATTTGCAGCAACATGGATGGAACTAGAGAATCTCATACTGAGTGAAATGAGCCAGAAAGACAAAGACAAATACCATATGATATCACTTATAACTGGAATCTAATATCCAGCACAAATGAACATCTCCTCAGAAAAGAAAATCATGGACTTGGAAAAGAGACTTGTGGCCGCCTGATGGGAGTGGGAGGGATCGGGAGCTTGGGCTTATCAGACACAACTTAGAATAGATTTACAAGGAGATCCTGCTGAGTAGCATTGAGAACTTTGTCTAGATACTCATGCTGCAACAGAAGAAAGGGTGGGGGAAAGAATGTAATTGTAATGTACACATGTAAGGATAACTTGACCCCCTTGCTGTACAGTGGGAAAATAAAAAAAAATTATAAAAAAAATAAGTTCAAAGCAATCCCTTCACGCTTTCTTCTCTGATGTACTCTTTTTTTTTTTTTTTTTTTTTTGCTTTTTTTTTTCTTTTTTAGGGCCACACCTGTGACATATGAAAGTTCCCAAGCTAGGGTCTGGCTTACGCCACAGCTACAACCACACCAGATCCAAGCCATGTCTGCAACCTACACCACAGCTCCCGGCAACACCAGATCCTTAACCCACTGAGTGAGGCCAGGCACTGAACCCATATCCTCATGGATTCTCTTCGGGTTCTTAACCCACTGAACCACAACGGGAACTCCTGATATACAATTCTTAGTGTCTAGGTTTAAAAGATTTAACTCATCCCCCCCACTTTGTGCCCCTGCAACAAAAATCCCTCATCTAAAGGAAGGCAATAGCATCTTCCTCAAAGAGTCATTGTGAACATTGAGATAACTTACACTAATGTATTTTGCAAACAGTAAAGTAACACATAAATGTTATTAGCAGATCTCAATACATGGCGGTTATTAATACCATATGACGCCCATTGGTCAACAGAATTTAAAATTAATTATATGCAGGTCACCTAAGCAGACGAACCTGGGGATAATAAAGTCAGAAAGATTATACGGACTGCAGCAGACCGGCACTGACACACACACATGTGGATTTCACATCCCTGGACAGGTGCGGGAACACAGAACAGTCATAAAGCAAGGCCCAGGACGACAAGGCTCTTACCTTACTCATCCCCCTCCTCCAACTCGGTTTCTTTGTGCACCACCACCCGCGTGACTGACATGTCAGGGTGCTGCTCCCTGGCTTCCCTGATGGCCTGGGCCAGTGCCTGCAGGGTCAGAGACAGCAGAGACCGTGAGCGGAGGAAGAGGCTCCCTTCCTGGGAAGGCAACACACAAGCGGACCCATCACCTGGCAGCCCCCTACAGCCAGGATGGTTTCAACGCTTTATTTGAGGAAGCAGAAAGATTTGAAACGGGCTTCTTGTTCGCTTTAGAGAATGCTTCTAGTTTCCCCAGATTGCCCACTTCTCCAGTCCATTTCCAAATAAGGATGCATGTAAGAGCAACACACTGGCCCTGAATCCCACCCAGCCTGTCGCTCACGGCAAGACATGGAGAAAACACATCTCTAACCTTAGTATCCTCACCTGTAACCCTAGACTAACGCTAAGACTGTAAAGATGATGTGAAGTTTGCTGTATGGATTGAAGGAATGCTGTAAATCATGGAGCCTGGCGTCTGCCCTCCACACTCCACATTCGCGTGGTACCTGCAACTACCTGGTTGGCTCAAACCCCACAGTGCAGGACCAGGCCCTGCTCATCTCTGCCCTCTTGGGCTCTCTGTAATTGCTTGAGGAATGCTGCAGGAAAAGTATCTATTAATTTCTAGGACATAGAACAATGAAAACTGCAAGCAACGATGACCACAATCAGTAAAGCTAATGAAGGGAAAGAGATTCATCTTTAGATAATTCAATCCAGCTCCCTATTTTACAGGTGAAAACACTGAAGGCACAAAGGTGAAGGGGCCTTTCTCAAGGCCATCCTACCAGTGGGCTGCTGGACAGAAAAAGGACCCAGGCTGCCCTTTGAGGGTGAGAAAGGACTAGGCTGTGAGAAAGCAGACAGGTTTCTTCAGTTTCTCAAGTTTTCTTTAGAAAGTAAACTGTATGCAAGGATTCTGGCAAAGTGGAAAGATCCTATATCTCTGAGGGAAAGATGTTGAAAGAGGTCTTGGGGAGAAAGTAAGAGAAAACTGCACAGAACAACAATCTAGGACAGAACTCTAACACAAAAAAGAAGTTCTACCAGGATAGAGAGCGCTGTATCTCCTAAGAAAAATACGCATTTGACAAGAGCAGCACAATTTTCCTATTGCTCGGTCATCTGCCTTAGGGGACAACTGCATTTCTTGTTTGCAGCAAAGTCTCTGTCAGCTGGAAAGTTACAGAGCAAAAACCCTGAGACTCCTTCCACAAAGAAGGATAAAGCTACCAAAACCTTATCTTTATGCCAAAAAAATGTTTTCGCAGAACCTCGGATGACAACTGAAGGTGCTTAACACTCTACCAGGGAACGAACTCTGGGTGACCCCCGTGTCAGGGCAAGAGAGAACTCAGACAGGAGACCGGGCTTCAATTTGAGCAGCAGCACAAGACAGCCTGGGGAGCAGGAGGGGAGTGGGGAGAAGAGCAGGAATCGGCTCTCTGGGCAGGTCAGAAAGTGCTGCCCTGAACTGACAGCAATAATGCGAATGGGGAAGGGAGTACCAAGCACGGCAGAGGGGTAGGGAGTCAGTGTGTGTGCAGGGAGGGAAGGGGAAGTTGGAACCATCAATACGGTTGACTCCAGGTTGGTTTGCTGGATCCAGTCTAAGAAAGGACAGCTCTGGTGGGAGCCAATGTGGCTGCAGACAACCTCTCAGATACTCTGACAATGTTCATTACAAAGATCTGCCTACATTAAGCCAGTGCATTTGTTAAAGAGGAAACAAAGATGATACCCCAGGGCAAGGGAGTATGTGTGAAACATGCTTTAATTAGCAGAAAAGTAGGGAAAACCGAAAATTGCTATTACCATCTTCAAACGCATTTGAAATTCGTTTGCCCTTAGTTCCTTTCCTGCCATAACATCGGTATGTGTAATTAAATTTGGGAAAATGTTAATTTATTATGGCAACAATAAAGATGGTGAGAAAACTACCATATTTCAAATCGAGAGGCTGTCTTATTAGAAAGAAATACATTCCTCCATGTCCTTCCTCCCTGGTAAGGAGCTGTCCCCAGCACTGGGTGCAGAAACTGCAAAGCCCGTTTCTACGGAAGCGTGCCTTTTCCAAAACAGAAGAGATCCCCCTTTGTTCTAGATTGCTCAGATGAAGGATTTCCTTCCACTATTAAAATTCTTTTAACGTAGGCAAGGAACCAAAAAAGGGGTCAATGACATTAACGTCAATGCATGATTTTCATCAGTGACTTCCCTTCTTTTTCTTTGCTTTTTTCTGCTTTTTAGGGCCACACCCATGACATGTGGAGGTTCCAGGCTAGGGGTCCAATCTGAGCTACAGCTGCCGGCCTACACCACAGCCACAGCAACACCAGATCCGAGCTGAGTCTGCCACCTACACCACAGCTCACGGCAACACCGGATCCTTAACCCACGGATCAAATCCGCATTCTCATGGATCCTAGTCAGGTTCTTTAACCGCTGAGCCATGAAGGGAACTCCCTGCCCCCCTTCACTTTTAAAGAGTTCCATCATCTCATTCCCAGGCTTTAAGGGGAAAGCAAACTCAGCGTGAGCTTCTGAGGACAAGCACACCAGAAGCCACAATTACATTTACTCAAAGAAGTTTAGGCTATCTTATAAATAAACATGAAAACGTTATGAAAAAGGTAAATATATTCTCTTCATCTGATCTCACCTTTAGAATGGGCCGAAGCAATTAACTATAACGAAAATTAAAAAATAAAATGGGCGGAGCATGACATCATACAAACAAGGTGTGCACCCCCACAGTACCAGCTAAAGCTGCAGCCTCATGATTTATTTCTGATGTAACAGTTAGGAATATGTGTTATTTGGGAACGTACTGTGTTTTTAATATTTGCCATCCGGAAGCAGTACTATCTAGATTTGAGTTTTCAAGTAAAATAGGACAAAAGAACCCACATAAAATAAAACCTGAGAATAATCCCTCAAGTGAAAAAAATGCCATTTGCAAGCCTGAAAGGGTCTAGTTCAGTGGGAGGACAGAAGAAACAAAGGCTGCAAGCTTTTCACTTTCCATCAGGCCACAGAATGTGGGCGCCTGCCCAGTGCACTGCAGGAATTCAGTAAACGCTTGCTTAGTGAGAGTCCCAAAGACAAAAAGAGTAAGAACAGAGTTTGCTAAGACCTGAATAGACATTTCTCCAAAGAAGATATACAGATGGCCAGCAAACACAAGAAAAAATGCTCAACATCGCTGAGTATAAGAGAAATGCAAATCAAAACTACCATGAGATACCACCTCACACCAGTCAGAATGGCCATCATTAATAAGTCCACAAATAACAACTGCTGGAGGGGCTGTGGAGAAAAGGGAACCCTCCTGCACTGTTGGTGCGAATGTAAACTGGTACAGCCACTATGGAGAACAGTCTGGAGATACCTTAGAAATCTATACATAGAACTTCCATATGACCCCACAATCCCACTCTTGGGCATATATCCGGACAAAACTCTACTTTAAAAGAGACACATGCGCCTGCATGTTCATTGCAGCACTCTTCACAATAGCCAGGACATGGAAATAACCCAAATGTCCATCGACAGATGATTGGATTCGGAAGATGTGGTATATATACACAATGGAATACTACTCAGCCATAAAAAGGGATGACATAATGCCATTTGCAGCAACATGGATGGAACTAGAGACTCTCATACTGAGTGAAATGAGTCAGAAAGCCAAAGACAAATACCATATGATATCACTTATAACTGGAATCTAATATCCAGCACAAATGAACATCTCCTCAGAAAAGAAAATCAGGGACTTGGAGAAAAGACTTGTGGCTGCCTGATGGGAGGGGGAGGGAGAGGGAGGGATCGGGAGCTTGGGCTTATCAGACACAACTTAGAATAGATTTACAAGGAGATCCTGCTGAGTAGCATTGAGAACTTTGTCCAGATACTCATGTTGCAACAGAACAAAGGGTGGGGGAAAAATGTAATTGTAATGTATACATGTAAGGATAACTTGATCCCCTTGCTGTACAGTGGGGGAAAAAAAAAACAAAAAAACTATATACCTGAAAAGAAAAAAAATAAAGAACACAGTTTGCTTCAACTTAAGGTCAGAGGACCTCAACTGTCCCAGTGAAGAGATGTAAAATAAATCCACTGCATGGGAAGCTAGAGGCTTGGTTTCCACATAGCCAAGTCATTTCCAGGGGTAAACAGGCACGAGGACTAGTCACCGACTCGGAATCTCCACTACTAAGTCAACATTCAGTCAGGACAACCCTTCGACCTCTAATAACTCTCAAGGAATTAAAAAAATACAAATCTATTTCTCTTTGGTCACATATAGCAAGACTTTCTTTCTTTCTTTTTAATTTTTATTTTTATGGCTGCACTGGCAGCATATATAAGTTTCTGGGTCTGGGACTGAATATAAGCCACAGTTGCAACTTAGGTGGCAGCTGCAGCAACAATGGATCCTTTAACCCACTACCCCACAGTGGGAACTCTACATATGATAGTTTTTTTATTTAGCTATGCCCACAGCATGTGGAAGTTCCTGGGCCTGCGATCTGACCCGCACCACAGCAGCAACCTGGGCCACTGCAAGGACAATGCTGGATTCTTAACTCACTGCCCCACAAGAGAACTCACTAGCAAGCCTTTCTTAAATAGGAAAGAGCGTTTGAGAGAACAGAATTTCTCAAATCCAACACTGTATTCAAAGCTAGGTAACTATCATTTATTCTACTCCTCGGCTGGGATGGCCAATTAAACATTTCTGTTCCTTTTTTTACAAGTTATTATAAAAGGATAACAGCCTTTAAAGTTAAGATCACTCAGAAAATAACAAAAAATTCTCATCACTTGGGACTACAGTCTAAAATCAAAGCTACTCTCAAAGTCTACAGCAGTTCCATTCCATCATCTGTTTTTTAAAGACAGGTGTTCTGTTCAAATTAACATTAAATGGAAGCACAATTCTTTAAAAACTTTTTTCTGAACACATGTAACTTTTCACTTTTTAAGAGACCTTAGATTACCTTCTCCCACCTCTCACTAGCTAAATAGCCCAACTTTTCCAAAGCTACTAACAAAACTTGCTAAGTTCTTAAAAGCAGGCATAAGTCAAACTTAGCAGCTTTTCTTATACTTTGGAAGCCAAAGTCATTAAAGTGTCATTAATTTTGTAGTAACAGATGACTTGCCTCTAAATCAGGCCCACATGAATGCCTGATGGTTGCCAAAAACACTCTTGATTATTTTGACCCAAAGGTGCATGTCAAGCCAGCGGGAAATGAAAAGCAACCCATGTTTTTATGCTAATTCAGGGCCAGGAAGACTGAAAGGACAGGTTGTATCCAGGCTGTGAGGTGTCTTTATGCCAAGCTAAGGAGGTAAATTCATCCAGGAGGTGCTGGGAGAAGGGCTTTGACACAGGAATGCGACATGACGACAGATGCAAAACCTAGAAAATATATATGGGTCAATTTCAGAACCAGAACCTCAGGACTTTACCTGGTCATGGTCAATATCTGCATCTCCTGTGATCACGATGCGCTTCTCAATTCTTGTTTCAGATATCCCACCTTTTACAGTCTAAAGGTCATAAAGAAAAAGAGGGGGCCAGCAATTACTAAAGCATGTTTACCAGAGGAAACAGAGATGGAGCACACCTAGACCTTCTGATCATCATCAGGCAATGCACACCAAGCAGGGAAGACTGATGTTCTAGAAAGTTATTTTTAAGATCGATAGGAAATCCTGCCGTTCAAGCTGCAGCATCATTCATAAGTACTCCTCAACTGAAAGCAACCTTAAAAACTAACTTACGAGGAAGCAAATGGACAGAACACTGTAAACCAACTATAACGGGAAAAAATCAAAATCATTTTAAAAAATACATCAAAAAAAACTAACTTGTCAGGATTCAGGCGAGATTAAGATGGGACAGATGCAATTTAATCCAAACAGTTTCACTAGAATAATCTGCTACAATTTCCTGAGTTTCTTCACTCCCAATTGGCCAATTTTTAAAAGAAGAGATCAAAGAAGAAATAGTTGTTTGGTAGAGTTTAGGAGGAATTCCAATAATTTAGGCGTCTGGTTTAGGTTTAGGAATTTGCTTGATGATATAGTTCTGACAGCTCGACGGGTATCAAAGAAATCCATTTGGTAATTTTGTCCATTTGGTTTAGTATAAAAATAAAAAAGGGGGGATTTGGATTTGGTTTAAGCTATGCAGGATGGATGAGGGTGATATAAAAATTTCTGTTCAACGTCTGATTTGATTGTGCACGTGGCTGTGCATGTGGACATGGAACATGATTGAACAAGGTTGTGAGGGGTCCTGGGGGGCAGGGTGACCTGCCACACAGAGTTATTGGCTTGGAGAGAGGGGACAGCCTGGGGCATGACAGAGGCTGAAAGGTCCTAAGGCTGTGACATTCTAAACAATGATCAAATACCAGATGGGAAAAAGCCCATGTCCAACCTCTGCGGCACTGATAAATTTACACTTGGTCACAGCGAGTACACTTTACTGGAAGAAACAAGGCTGGTCACTAAGATCATTAGGTCTTAACTGGATAGGTTTTATTTTATTTTATTTTTATTTCATTTATTTTATTTAGTTCAATTTTTTTAGGGCTACACCCAAACAGAAGTTCCCAGGCTAGGGGTTGAGTTGGAGCCACAGTTGCTGACCTATGCTGCAACAGCCATAGCAACGCAGGATCTGAGCCATATCTGTGACCTACACCACAGCTCACAGCAACGCTGGTTGCTTGACCCACCGAGTGAGGCCAGAGATAGAACCCAAGTCCTCATGGATAATAAATGGGTTCATTATCACGGGAACTCCTGGTTGGGTTTGAAAATGAACACCAATACACCCTTGCATTTATGGGGCTTTTGTTTGATTTTCGTGTTTTTTTAGGGCCACACCTGCAGCATATGGACGTTCCCAGGCTAGGGCCTGAATTGGAGCTGTAGCTATGGACCTACAGCACAGCCACAGCAACACCACATCTGAGCCGCATCTGCAACCTACACCGCAGCTCAACGCAATGTCAGATTCTTAAACCACTGAGCGAGGCCAGAGATCGAACACGCATCCTCATGGATACTAGTCGGGTTTGTTACTGCTGAGCCACGACGGAACTCCTATGGGGCATTTTTTTAACTAACCAAAGTTGTTTGTTGAAATATGGAATGAGGAGGGCACACAGGATACATCTGAGACCATCAAACACTAACCCAGTGTGAGAAGTAGAAGCAGGGAGGTAAGACTGGAAGGTAACGCTGGGTTAGAAATGTGATGACCACAGTGCGCCCCAGCATCACCTGGAGGGCACCTGACACACTCCCAGGGTTTCAGCACATCTGGGGGGGGGGGGGGGGCATGGCATGCCCACGTCTAACAAGTCCCCAGATGAGACGGCTAATGTTCATGCAGAGACCACACTGAGACTCACTAGTCACCTGGTGATAAACATTTAGAGGAGGACCTGGAAAAATGCCCCCAATCAATATAGTAGTGTCTGGAAGCGATGGAGACATTTAGATCATTCGAACTTGGTGAAAACTTTGAATGGCTGTTTTCAACCACTTGTACGTAACAAACCTACGCTTCCACTTGTATTAAATTCTTCCTGCTCCTGTCTTTTAGGCATAGCTAGTCAGAACACATTTTTACCCCCTTGTACTTTACAAATTTGCTATTTGGTTTAAATACAAATGTCAGTGGAGCCCAATTTCTTGGATACCTTATATACCGAGGCATTTTTAGTCCACTAGCACTGTGTGTAATGCTCTGAAGTTTGAACAGGAACACAGAAACAATTCAGAGAAGATCCTGCTGGCCATGTACATTCCCTGGATTGCTTTACCTTGGTGATGTGTGTGGTTGTCGTTGTTGACACGGACTCAGATGTGATGGTTTGTGCAGTCAGTAACGTGCCCGAGTCACCACCAGCCCCGCCGTCAATCTTTGGAGAGGTGGGGGGAAGATACAAAGTCATGCTTAACTTCCGTTAGGTTGTCAGAGAAGACCCCTCCCCATCGAATATGCATCTTTTAAAATCTACGCAGTTGGCAGAAGATGCTCGCTGCCCGTCCTCTGAACGTTTGTGGCTGTCCTCCGAACGTCCGGCTGGCATTCAAGCAGAGTCAAGGCAAGGACTAAATGCGCATGGAGAAGCGAACCCGGGTGGAGAGAGAAAAAAGCCGGAATGGAAGTAGAAGGTGGGGGCTGAGATCTACAGGGCAGTCATGACAGCATCTGACTGAGGGCCACATGCAGAAGCCAGAAAAAGAAACTAGAGAACCAGCCAGAGAAGTTTCCACAGTGATCAGAACCTGAGTTTGCTGCAGTTGTTTAGAGCACAGGTGGGTAAAAATAAACATTTTCTCAGATTACAAGCAATAGAACCTGACTGCGACAGACTAAGTTTGAGTGATTTGGCTACCTGCTTAGCTGTAGATTTTTTTTCTTTTAAATGACATTGTTCCAGTAAGTTTTTGTGTATACAGGGCCACATATATTTCAGTATGTATGCACATATGTGCATACACGCACACACTCTCATATGTATATGTGTATATACATACAACACATAAATCTTATGCATATGTCTAAATGGGGTTTAACATCTTTGCTTTGACACTAAAAAGTTCTAGAGTTTACCAGGGGACATAACAAAGCACATTAATAGCCTGAGAGTTTATGTTCAGACCACCAAACATATCTGTCTCCTGTTTCCTGACAGAGACAGAAGGAAATAGCCGGAAGGTCCAGAGCCTTTCCTCCTGTAAGTTAGGAGGAAATCTCTTGAACTTGGGTCATGCACCTGTATTTCTTTACAAGCACAACAGAAACAGGAGTACATGCCCTCCCAGCACCCCCATTCGTAAGAAATCTATTTGTGCTTATGTGGGATCTATGCACATTTATGGAGAGCATGTCTAAAATAATTTTAAGGAATGTTTCACATATAAATGCATTAAACCTCTACAAAAATATTTCGAGAGGACAATAATCTGCCATCCTCCATTACGGTACAATTCTACTGGAGCACTGAATTTCTCAGTTGAGAAGAGAGTTGTCCAATTTTCTACAATGGTTCTATTTTGAAATGACGATGACTTTCCCCCTTTATTTGTTACCCTTAAGTTTAAACATCTTCATGCATATTTCAAATCATTACAGAATCAATGTCTGAACAGTAACGTCTAACGTACAAGTCTGAATTATTTAGATGCCTAGTATAACATTTTACATAAAAATGGCGACGTACATTTTCAGAAAATAACCCTGTGTGAAGGAGAAGCACAGATGTGTGCGCGCGAGCGTGTGTACTGCAAGCACGAGTGAATTAACAGGTTCTGTCTTCATGGAGTTACGGGAGGGATAAAAGCCTAAATTCTATGAATCCACAAATTACATCAGATTCAATAAATTTTGTAAGATGATCTGTTTCTCAAGTGTACATAAACATTCTTGGATATATCAAGCCAGAAATGACTTATAATAACAAGATCGGTACTGTCTGACCTAAAAAAATCACGTATACACTTCCCCCTATATTTACTGGGTCATCAATTTGATTGCAGCTCTCAAGTCTCGATCTAAGAAGCCATTGCAAGTTATGCTGCTAAAGTACAGTTATTAAATGCAGATATAAAAAGGTATGTCGGACTCAGAAATGCAAACTAGAAGAAGACAGAATGAAAACAGACACAGACTAAGCAGGAAGGAAGGCAAACAGCCCACATGTAGAGCTTTTGTACCTGTGGAGATTCATATGTGATGGTTTTGGTCTCAGTTTGGACAATAGGGACTTCCTTGGTGGAGATTTCTGTCCTTTGTGAGGCATCAGAAATTGTTACCATCTCTGTTTTTACCACTGGTGGCTGAGGTGAAAAGGAAGGGAAACATAAATTCTAGAGGTAATAAAGTAAAAGTGCTTAATGGAGCCTTCAAAAATAACAGCAAAAAAATATATTCAAACACACTCATGCACAAAAGAAAAGAGTAAAAGCAAATAATTAAAACAAAAGATACAAAAGAAAAACACCTTCCTTCAAATATATCTATATTCATATATATACACTTTCCTTCAAATATCATATATATCTCTATAGAGATCTCTCTCTATATAAATCTATATATATAGAGAGATCTATATATATATATATATATAAATCTATGAAGAATATGCTAGCATAATGGCTCCCTGAATTGTGGTAAGCTTCAAATTATCATGGTCTCAAATGACTTATGTGTCAACCCTGGCATACACTGACATAGAAACTTTAGCTTGATGAAAAGTAACGACAAAATTGAAAACAAAACAGAATGAACTATGAGAAAGGACCTGCCTCGACTTTGACTACAGTCTAAAGCACCACATGGTTCATGTGAAGGCTCTCCAATGGCACACCGGGCAGGTAGGCGAAGATGTGCTCTTTTCTGCCCTACTAACCAGGAGATCTCATTTTCAGAAAGAATGTCTTCAAGTGCGATTATCAGCCACAACGGTTGTCTAAAAAGTGCAGTGCTTCTTCGGTATTACATACATTAAAATGTTGCAGCTCATGTTACTTTGTTGCATTGTTGCATTAATGCTTTGAACGATTTCAAACACCAAAGGAGAGGTGTTCCCAGCCTGTTGACATTGCAGCGTGTTGCGCATGTATGTTTAATACACCGCCAGGTGGCATTACCACCAAAACACTACGGCACTTTCCTCCAGAGAAAATTCCCAAGTGTAATTAGATAACGAGGAACAACCAGTATATTAAGTGCAGAAATTAGTTCAAAGCATTCAGAGACTTTCAAAATGTCTTCTCTGAGGTGAATTCGGAAGTTTAAAAGTAACCTAACTCCGTTTAATTAGTTCAAGACAAAATCATTTCAGGATTTTTTTTCACCCCATGAACGAGAGCAAATATGGATAATCCCTCTACTGTTGACATTTAATTTTAGACTCAAGGAACATCCACATGGAAGTAAACCCTCCCTTAGAATAACTTGAACTCCCAAATTAGAGACACTGCACCTAGTGACTAAGACTTAACCTAACAGGAGCAGTGTGGAATGTTCTCTTTTGTGAAGAGCAACAGGAAGAGACTCATATCCATTGGAGACGAGCCACCAAACATATCATCAATGTGCAAATAACCCAGAAGTGACGAAAGGACAGAATGAGAAGAGAAGGGTTTCTTCCTATGAGCCTCTCACTGCCTAGAAGGAAAGATATGTCTCTTGAGCAGGCCATTCAAGGCCTGGAATCTAAAACTGGACATCACAGTGGCACTCAAGAAATAATGTTTTCATCATGGCCAGATGTGGAAGGCAGAGCGCCGTGGTAATTGGTGCCTGCTGCCATTTCTGAGCATCTTAAACTGAAGAGAGAGTGAGCCAGAAAATCAAGCCCAGTCGTGACACCGGCAACACACACACTCACATGGACCATTTTTCAACAATACACGTCATTTTCTAATGAAAAAAGGCATTTAGTATGAAGAAGCAGTGCAACTAAAGACAAATCATTGAAAACATCCAAAAACATGCAAAGAAAATTTTCAATGTGAAACGAGAAGGAAAAAAACCAAAAAAACAAAAAACAACGATGAGGCTGCTGTGGGAAGGTTTACTCTATCAGGTGATCCAGGTGCAGTAAAGACGCCAGAAACCGTGACCCCAGCGGGCAGAAAATCGACAAAGCAGGCCTTTCCCCCTTCCTCCCGCGAGAGGTGGAAACCAGAATCTTGCTGAAAAAGCTGGAGGAGAACTGGGAGGACAGGAGAAGATGAGAGGCAGGTGTCTCCACCTGAGAAACAGCTCTAGAGTCGAGCTCCCACTTGGGTCTCCCATTTACCTCTGAACAACAAATAACTTGTGGCAAAACATCAATGTCAACATGAGACACCTCTCCGTTAACTTTCTGCGGCTCGTCCTCTGGGTCTTCGCGCACGTCTTGCTTAACGCCTTCGTTTACACTCTTCTCGGTGGGGATCTGGGGGGCAACTACGTTTTCCTGGATCACTGTTTCTACTGTGCTGACACTGGCACCTGCGTGGGTGACTGGGCGGGCTGCTGGCACCGGGTCCTCCCTCTCTACTACCTTGGCTGCTGGGCCGGGCGCCTCCTCCACCTCTTCTTCCTCCTCCTGCTCCTCCCTGATGGTGCCCTCAGTCACTTGGTGGTGGGGCCGGTACTCCCCCACGTCCTCGTCCTCGCTCTCACTGCTGGGGCTGCTCTCAGAAGACAGGGAGGTGGAGTCTTTCTGCGTCCCCGGCTCCACCTTCCGCATCTCCCCAGGACCACGCCCAGGGGCCAGCGCTTTACCGTTCACTTCTTCCGTGATTACTCTTTCGTCTTTCCCAACCTCTGCCTGCTTCTTCTCCTCCACTACATTCAGAGTCTCATGTGAACTCTGCACGGAAACAAAAAATGGATGAGGGGGAAACAAAAACCGATGAATAAATCACAACGACGGCAACCAAAATGAACGGATGGCGGGTTCATGTCATGGAGAAAAGCAAAGGTGATGGCGATGGCTGACTGAAAGGGAAGCGGGGGTAAATGGTGAGGGGGGGATCGGGCACGTCGGGCAATGGTGCGAACATGGAAAAGGGGAGAACCTTAACAGCATCACTGGCTCCGGCGCAAGGCCCTTCGGACTCGGGAGCGCGTTTCTGCGAAACAAAAAGCAACCGAGGACACAAAATCAATACAGGTTCACCTCAACACCTACCAAGACAAACATCTGACACTGCAAAACACAGCACGGCAAGACTCAACAGCTACAAAAACCTGCGCCCAAGGTCGCATGAAGGACAATCCAGACAAATGCCAGCAGCGGACGAGAGCGGGGAGAAAAAGGACAAAAACAGCCAGCGTACTCCCAAAGAAATGAAATGCTTTTATTACACTCATATGCGCATAAGTTCCTTTTTGTTGGAAAGGTAGGGGAAAGCTGGAATTAGATCAAAGCTTACTCATGTTAAAGTTTACATGTTGACTTTTAACATCTATTTAACAAATGGTTTTGATTTTAATCAGGCTGGAAAAGAAACAAAAAACACCTGTCCTGAAACCCTGATTCCTAATTAGGGTATAGCATTAATAAGACGACACCTTTTTGGCTGGCTTGTTTAAAAGCGGTTTTAATTGACAAAATTACAGTTGGTTTCAGGTAGTTATTTAACATAAAGATGTTGTCGGTGCACGAATGGTTGTTAACATCCCAAACCGTTTTATAGATTCGTAAAGGGGATAACACTAGGGTGCAGGTCAGTGATGGCGCCAAGTATATTCCCTTAAGAATTTAGCTCCTCCACTTGAAAACTGAAATGAATCAAGTTTGTTATTTGAGATGCTCCCTTGCTGCCCCCTGCAGACATCTACTTGGGGGAGTAAATTTACTCTCATTTAGTATCTAAATGTTTGATGGATGCCTGTAGAACAAATACACTAGGAATATAACTTACTATGCTGTGGTACTGATAATCAGGGTAGAAACTTTCTTACAAAGGAGTTGGTTTTTCAAGATTAAAATTTTTCCTATTTTTAATTATTTTTTATTTAGGTTTTTGTTTTTTTCTATTATTGTTGATTTACATTGGTTTTTGTTTGTTTGAAAGCTGATTTACATGGATCAAATTTAATGCCTAGCCAACTTTTTGACATTCAGGTAGCACGAATGCCTGGTGCTCTAACTTAAAAAATTCAGCTAGAGACAGTAGCCCTGCTTATTCAAGAAGGTATCTCGATGCTGAATGAAGAGCACTGCACCTCTGAACCCTCAGGGCAGAAACAAGCCTTGCTGTGACGCTGCCAAGACACTAACTGGATTGGAGCTGTTTTCTGTAATCGAGAACATGATCTCATGTTTATCTGCTCCAGCAACGTGGACGACCATGAACAAGACGTCCTAAAAGAGCACCCATCAACATATACTCACATGCTCTCTTGGATCTGCAGGGTTATTCTTAAATGTGTGGTAAGGGCACGTTTTCATTGCTCAAAATTAGCACCGTGTCAATCATGTTGCGAAAGAACAAGAGAGCCATTCTTCCAGTTTTATTGAAAACCTGGAGGTTTCAAATGTTAAACTGGAAAACTCTGAAACTACTTTGACGAATAGATAACATTTAACTGTAACTACCTATACACTATGTTATAAAGACATCCGGTGATCAGAATATTTCTAAAAGCGATATTATTTTTATTATTTGACCTCAAATGGCCAGACAGGTTCTGCCTAAGTTCAGAGAACCTAGGGGTCATTCTGAAAAATGGAAATAATTGTTTCGTCCAGTACGGCAAGCACTTCGGACTTTCCAAATAAGCACAATTTTTAAAATAAGCCATCAGAAGATGTTTAAAAGACATTTAGGCTTTGGAAACTTTTCTGCAAAAAAAGACTTTAGCTTCTACTTGGCTGAAGCGCCGCATCACAACTCAGACTCTGGGCCTCAGTGATTTAAATGAGTCTCTGAATTCAGGCAGATTGGAGTGGGGGGAGAGGAAGCAGGAGAAACATCCAATTGATATCTTTTCCTCAAGTCCAAATTCAGTCATTCTTTCTTGAATGTTTCTCCCAGGAAGAGTTATTTTCACCCATGAAAGAACTAGAGGAAAGGGTTCCTTAATATTCAAAAGATAAAAATCACTTTCATATGTGGCTTTTAAAAACAGGGGAAACAAAGTAAAATGCACCTCAGGCAACTGTGAGAAGGGCGAGGAAGAAAGCTTTTCAGAAGGTGCATTAGAGTTCACAACAGTGCCCTCTGCTGTCCAAGTGGTGGCTGAGCTGAAGGAGGCTTTCATGCTATCAGAAAAGCCCTTTGCACTAAACAAAATTGATGTTATCTCCTCTTCTAGGCTCTAGAGAGGTCAGAAAAGGAAGAGCAAAGAATTACCAACAAGTCAGAACAGACAGCAGTGACCTATGGAAAAAAAGGAAAGGTTACGCGAGAAAGAATCACAGAACAGCACATATTGAAAGAAAGGCAAGGATTCTAAATGATTCTGCAGATGTCTGTGGCCATTTGCCTGGATGCCAGCTTTCCACCCTGCGTGAGAATTCTTGGGAGCTCTAACCTACAGAAACCAGCTAAAACTCTGTTTTACCGCTGAAGATTTATTACAAACTGAGCAGGACCAACCCACCCACCCATCAAACACCATTTTGTGTATTCTTGAGGCACCTCCTGGACATGAGCCTTTCTGCACATAAGAGCCTCTTCGGGGGCCCCTCCACTTGCTGCACTTATTTCTGTGTTAGAACTTGGGTGATCCTACCCCTCCCTCCCCTGCCCTGCTCCAGTGCCCTTTCCTAGGCACTCTGGGCCTTGCCTTGCCAACTTTGTCATCACTGTGAGGTCCACTTAATATTCCATGTTTTGCAAGGTTCCCATTGTGGTGCAGCAGAAATGAATCTGACTAGTATCCATGAGGATGGGGGTTCGATCCCTGGCCTTGCTCAGTGGGTCGGTGATCCGGTGTTGCAGTGAGCTGATGCCACCCCTAGCCTGGGAACTTCCATATGATGCAGGTATGGCCCTAAAAAGCAAAAAAAAAAAAAAAAAAAAAAAAAAAAAAAAAAAAAATTTCCTTGTTTTGTATATGACCTTCACAGACCCTTTCAGTTCCAATGATTTCTTCCCTTCCCCATACCACTCAGGAGGTACAATATGCACTTTGATGGCAACCCACAGGAATTCTCCCAGACATGCTAAATATGCCATGGAATGAAGAAATAGTACTTTTTTTTTCTCAATAAGAAACAGGTAAAGTAAAAAACTCCAAATAGGAAGACAAACTCAGAGAAGGGAAACTCTGAGCAATGTGAAAATCATCTGTCCCTAAAAAGATACTAAGGCAAATGTAGTCTTTGTACTTCTGGTCCTCAAAAGATGGTTCCTAACCTGCCTGAGGGCACAACAGGAAAGCTGGGGACTATCCCAGGTACCTGGAATGCCAACAGGAGAGAGTCCCCGTGAAGCTCCCCCTCTCGTCGTCAGATTATGCGGGAATGCTTCCTAGTGAACCCCACTGCTGAGAGATGGTAAATACAAGAAAGACTAAATGAGTGAAGAAGCAAAAGGCATTGTAGGATGCTCCTTGGGGCAGTGAAGGGTAGGTATGCGATGAGGAGGGGAGGTGCATAAAGCACTTAGAATATTCAGGAGAGAAAAAAAAGCTCCTGGACTGATTCAGCTTAATTACAATCTCCATAATTATACCATCCCTAGGGGTCCATGGGAAGAGATGGTGAACCTCCTGGTAAGAGATCACTGGGGAGTTTAGTAAGTGCCATGCATCTTAATTACTCAGTAACACATTTCCAAAAGTACCTTAAAACTAATCTCTATAATCTCTACTAGACTTGAAAGACTATTTTATACAAGTTCAAGTGTGTCATAATTCTCACAACACATGAGGATATACAATAGAATTATTTGCTTATTAAAGACAACATGATTCAGTTTTCAATTTTCTGCTCTGCTCTCAAAATCATTCATAACGTAGTCATTAACTAACAGTAGTCATATGATATTTGATGGGGGCGTGGGGGGGGATACAATGTAAGCGGTCAAAAATGTTTGTTGGGCAAATGGATAATTTCAGTTACAACAATCCATGTGTGTGTCAAAAAAGTACATATTTTCCTGCGTGTGCTGAAGAGGAAAAGAATAAGGAAAAAAAAAAAAAAGCAGTAATTTCAACTCCAGATAAACCATTTAGGAACTTAACAATGGGTAAATTCCAGATTTAAATTTCATATATCGTTTTTATGTAACTTCTACAATAATGAATGAATGTTTTCTACTGTACATGGCTTATACACTCCTAAATATTATACATTTATATATTTTTCTAGACATCTAAGAAAATTATCATTTTATTTTTACTTAGG
Source organism: Sus scrofa (assembly GCF_054392235.1). Lineage (NCBI taxonomy): Eukaryota > Metazoa > Chordata > Mammalia > Artiodactyla > Suidae > Sus > Sus scrofa. Next base: position 32,619,223 of record NC_139383.1, on the reverse strand, counting down.
GCTGTACCTGCAGCATATGGAAGTTCCCGGGCTAAGGGCTGAATTGGAGCTGCAGCGGCTGGCCTATACCACAGCCATAGCAACGCCAGACCCAAGCAGTGTCTGCAACCTACACTGCAACTCACGGCAATGCTGGACCCTTAACCCACTGAGCAGGGCCAGGGATCCGAACCCACATCCTCGTGGATACTAGTCAGGCCCCTAACCCACTAAGCCACAATGGGAACTCCTGAAAAATGATCATTTTCAACATCTTCACCAAAATCCCAAAGTTTTCCACTGTGAGGACATCACTTTAAATTGATCAAATGATGTCATTTTACTTGCTTCTGAGGAGGATAAATTTTCAAAAACTATATTATTATTTCAAAGCAGATGATATTAAAATCATCATTTTACACACAGTCCGAGTGGCTTTAGATTTCATGCTAACCTTTAAAATATATAAAGGGGCCACTTGGCTTAGCTTTATGACATTATCTTTTCTCATTTGCAGTATTCCAGAAATATTTCATCTCAACTAGACTTCAAATTCTTTTCGTGCAAGACTTCATCTTTCATTTATTTTGCCTTCTCCACCTCCACCCTGTATGTTCTCATGAGAAATACTCTCTACTGATAAACAAAATCAGACATGGTGAAAGGGGAATACTTGCTCCTTATTCTGATCCGTGGTCTCATTTACATCCCCTGTAATCCATTCCCCATCCAGCATCAGAGGGATCTCTGTCAGACACACGGGGTTAGGTCACTACTCAGCTTAAAGCTCTCCAGTGGCTTCTCCTCACTCCTGTAACTCCAAATTGTTAATGTGGTCTTAAGATCCTGCCGAGAGCTGTGGTCTGACCTCTGTGACTTTTCTAAGACCTTGTCATTTAGTGTTTCAGTCCTCTAAATTAATTCCTGTCTTGGGGCTGTTGCATTTGTTCTTCCTTACACATGGAAAAATCTTCCCATGTCTACCTCCTCATCATTAAGGTCTCAACTCAACTGCTAATCTCTCTTCCTGAGCCCTCCCAAACAGCTTCTAACATGACAAGTATTTCATTTCCTCAACATTTCTTAGGACCTCAAATTTTCTAGTCCCTCATTTACATGTCTGCTGTCTCCTCTACTAGAATCTAAGCATTTAGGCCCTGCAAGTAGGCTGACCAGGTGGCCAAGCAAAATCAGTAAAAACAGAGGAATAAGAATGTAAAAGCAATGGAAAGCTAACTTCCCTAGTGATACCAGATGGTTCATATACATGAAGGAGCGCAGAGAGATCTGAGGGGCTACTCTCATACACCAAAATCTTTTATGCCATTAAAAATCTTAAAGGTAAATATTCAAAAGGTTTCCAAGTGTAATTAGTAAAACAGTAACCTAAATCACACACAATTTGTTATTTTGACACGGTCACAGTTCGCATAAGCATTGTACAAACAGTGCATTTTTGCATGAAATCATGGTTTCCCAACTGTCAGCCACATACATCAAAACTAGGGGTCACTTGTCGCTTAAATGGATTGAGAGGTCTGCATTCCAAAGTGGGGATTTTCAAGTAAAGTACTTCTGCAGTATGGTGTTTCTCACCTAATGAACCTGGGTTTCTATTACACATGGAGTTTCACTTCTTAAGTGCTCAAAAATTTTTTCCAAAAAAAAAATTTTAGCTTGATACATAAGAAAAAAGGAGTATCTTATAGCTGTGGACAGAAATAGAGGAAAAGGGGCGAAAAGCAAGAGCAGGTCCAAGGACGCAAGGTGAACACCTTGTCTGCCTCCTGGGCTTTTTCTTCAACTGTCCGTGTTGCCGCCATCTGATGCTTCTCCTTCATGGAAAAAATATCCTTGAAAAGACGGTCTCCTTTGCTCTATTGTTTCAAACAATAGACATAATCAACAAGTAAGACAAGTACGTTACATCTATAGCAACACAAACATAAAAAGACCATGTGGGTCAGCGGAACAAACCAGAGGAAGCGGCACACAAAGGGAGGACACGATCCTAGCATGTCATCAGACACTGTTTCTCCAGAAAACACGACACTCTAGAGCCGATTGCTGAAACATGGACATTGATAGCTTCGGAAAAGCTGAAAATAAGAATTCAAGTCATATACTGCTTCCTAAGACCCTGCTATGGTGTTTTCAATCTTAAGTATTGTCAAAAGTTGTGTTTTTGGTTCAGCAATTACTTTTGCTCCTTAAAGAGCTCATTTCCTTTCATGGTCACAAATCTAGAACTTTAAAGCAACCAGCAGCTTTGCTTTTTTAAGAGAAGGTGAATAAAAACAGCATGAGACTATCTAAGTCAAATGCCTAAAATTTGGTTAACATTCAAGTCAGACTAAATGATGAATTTAAGGAGAAGAGGAGGTGAAAGGAAATGGGGGAAGATGAAACTAGAACACACTTTTTAAAATTGCATATCAAATATAATACGATCACTATCTCCTCATGTAAAATAAATGAGCCTGTGGCAATTCCTGGATGACAAAGCAGAGACTGTGGAGTATCAGAAAAGAAGAGGTAGATGTGAATGAATGGAGAAATATTTTGAGAAGATATTCTAAAAGCAATGTTTATATTGGTGGTGGAAAGAATAATCCATGGAAAGACAAAGAATGAGTTTGGAGAGATGTTATGGTTGAACATGTTTTTAAAACAGCAGACTACTTTTCATTACTAAGAAGTTTCAGTACTAAGTTGTATAAGTTTTCAACAGGGCTCAACAGTCTTCAAAGTTAAATTTAACTCTTTATCCTCATAGTAATTACCTTAAACCATTCTAACCATGGCCTGTATCCCTACATCCTTTTAATGACTAATTCTTTAATTATTAAACAAACTATTTCAGAAGTCAATAACCAAAAAAGGTATTAACTACAATATAATGCCAGTTGCTAAGTTACCCAATGTAATAATTCATTACAACTAATTTATTTGAGTAAGTGAAATTATTCTGAAAGTCTTTCAAAAGTATCTTGAAACTCATACAATTTACCCAAGAACTACGTCAATTAAGTATTACATTGTTAATAAATATTTAGTATTTAAAAAATTGTTAGCAGTTTCATTAAAACACACGCACACATACAACAAATGGGAACATTCTGTGACTTCCTCAGAATCAACATAATAGATTAGCAACCTAAATTTTACTGAACAGCTGGAGTGAGACATATAGCCAACAAATAGCTAGTGACATACCCCTTGTGTCTGTAGAGACAGAGGTGTGATACGTCGTTTTTCCCATTCATTAGGGCGCGGCTCAGGTGTAGATTCCATAAAATTGCGCTTGAGTTCACTAATGCTAGCCTGATGTTTCAGTATTTCCTCCTGGGCCTTATCCAGGTCCTAGCAGTATGTAACGTAATAAAGGGGGTAAAAAAATCCAAAAGAAAAAAAAAAAAAACCCAATAGGATAAAAATAAAAAAATAAAACCAAAAAAATAAGACAAAACAAACTTAGGATTAAAAAAACACAGTAAAGCAAGAAAAATGCCAAGTCTCAAAAGCCATATTATCACCTATGAATGAGTTGGTCAAAATTTGAAAATAAAGCCAATGTGTAATTTTTTTATTTTCACATTTTAAAGGGTTTTGATTTCTTCTCTGTTTGGAATTTTTAAAGTAGCAGTTATTTACATTATTAGAAGGAGGCCAGGGAACTAATATTCAAAATGGCTAACATCCATTCTTTCTAGTGGTTGATCTGAAATAAAACCTGTGATTTTGTTCCTGCAAATTTACCTCTCTGATTAGGGCTCCTATTAAAGGTGTATTCTCTAAACATAGTGAAGCAAACAAAAACAGACAAAGATGGACTCAGAAGCACAACTGGCCTGAAAGGAAAGCCAGTCTAGGGTCATCCGAGGAAAAAAAGGGGGGCGGGGGTGGGGGGGGGTAGGGGTGGAGAAACCAACAGCGGACTTTTTTTCAGGAAATTCCAGCAATGGCTTTTAATCCTTATGGAATAAACATAACAGCTTCCAGAGGCTGCTTCTGTTGGGCCTCTCTCTAAAATAAGTGAACGTCATATTGGTTTCAAGTACTCCCCAGGCATAAATGTGGGGCCCAGCCACCCACATGCCAAATGGTCCCTAGACAGACAAAGATGTGAAAAAACTACCTAGTCAATTTTCATTGAAATAGGCCCTGACAAATGTCATCTGTGTGATTTTTTTAGATTGGCCCTGATAAATGGTATTTGTGGGAATGAAAGTAGTGTTTGGAAAATAGTTTCAGTTTAATTTTAAATGTTTTCTTACATGTTAAAAATCATGGGGCCACCTGTGGATTACAGCTTTCAATTGTACTACTCCCAGAGAAAGAGGTCATGCATCTGATTAAATTAGATGTTCCATATTCATGCACAAGCATAGTAGCTCATCTATGAGCTTCTATCGCCATTTGCAAAAACTCATGAAAATCTAAAAATCTTTGCATGGCATGGAAAAATGTCTGTGGCTTGAGATCAGGCACATTTCTTGCATTTGTTCAAAGCAATGTTATGTGTTACACTTTAGAGCATTTTAGTAAGTTATGCAAAAATACATTTCCAACAGTTATCAAAGCTGCCAAAAGCAACCAAACAGATTAGTCAAATTACTGAAGATTGCAGTTCTCCACTGAATAAATTGCCATGTAATACCCTATAATAAGAAGGGGAGAAATAAAAACCAAAAAATCGGTTCTCGTGTGACACGGGGAATACAATACATTTTACATTCCTAATTGGGTGGCTAGATTTTCTTTTTTTTCTCACTTTTTTTTTTAATCAAAACAATCCCATTAATTAGCATATTCCCAAATGGAAGATAAGTGGACCACATTCCTAATTGCATGAACTCTGGCATTCCCGTGTCCCACAAAAAAAAAAAAAAAAAAAAAAAAAATGTGGACACAAATCTAGGGCCAAATGATTTAACACCAGATCAACAAATATGTTTTGGCGAATGTATATTAAGGATGGGATTGTGTTACTTCAGAGTCTGTACCCTGGGTAACCCATTAGAGCAAATAGGTTTACTGCAGAATTTCAAGATTAATTAATAAAAACTTTATTCCTTTGATTAAACAGAGGGTTTTTTTTTTTCCCAGTTGTCACTTTGAGAACTTCTAGTTCCTACCTAAGCCACTTTAAAAGAACAAAGTCGGACCGTACATGCACTCCCAAGTTGAATTTTCCCCATGCATTTCATGCACTGTGCTTGAAAGGTGACAGCCAGCCTGTGCGTGACCTCCCGAACACAGCAGCCTGGCAGCCATTAGGACAGAGTTGTTTTCTTAAATTATACAAACCTCCAACATTAAATTGCTATGTCTGACATAAATATTATCCCCTTCTACTCTCAAGGAATTTTTCTGTGAAATTAAATCACACACAGGGGGGGAAAGGCAAATAAACATAAATGTATCAATCAGCAAGCACCAGAAATGACCCAGAGTTGGATAGTCTGAGAAATCAAAAGAGGAATAAAAAAATCTTAAGAACTTAAAGCCACAACAAGCAAAATTCACAAATAAACTCTAAAAGTGCACCCCCCCACACACACAATCATAACGGCAGGCAGCAGCTACCAGGTATTTAACTTTGGGGGAAAATATCCACCTCCTCCAGCTGTGTTTCCTCTTCTTCCATCTTCGCCTGGAGGTCACACAGCAAGCGGCCAGAAAGAAGGGGAGTATTAATGGAAATGCTACCATCGGTGCAAAGAAGCTGTATTTGAATTTAAATGGTAAACCAGCATTACCAACCTTCATTGTGTGGCCCTCAGAAGACGGGGAATATTAAGCCACTGTGGTCTTTCTTCACCTACAGTGTTGTACAAATGATGGACATGGTCCTTTGCCAGGTGGAATGGAAAAAATGGAAGCTCCACTCTTTCCCAGTCCCTAGATTATGCACTGCTTTTGAATGTGTTTTTACTCAGGAATGAAAAGATGAGAGTGTAAAAATGGCATAATTCAAACTGATCTAATTTGAAACGTCTAAATCAATTAGTGGTGAGGGCAACCTGTAACGAGGTAAATTTTGGCTTCCGTTGTTTATCAAGGAGGAATGTTCACCCCATCATTTGGTTTTTTTAACAATAGATTTCCTTCTTGAGGGGAGGAAAACTGGTTTATTTTGCTACTTTCATGCAAAATGGTGGGTAGTTAAAAAAACATATTTGATGGCCACTCTTCCTTCATAATATTCTTTAAAGAGAGTGTTTTTTCAGTTAGATGATTCTCAGTATCTAACAACCCAAATAGTGAAGTTGTAAATTTTAAACTATCATAAATACTCATGACAACTGACTCATGAAAGGGAATAGCAAAAAAGATAAATATTGATTCAGATAACAAAATAGTTTAATCTTTACATGTTAATTTATGGTGGGATCATATCTATTCTTTTTGTTCTTTATCGGAATGACAGTGTCAAATCTCAGAGTTTTCGAAGTGCTGCTTTAAAAAAAAAAAAAAAAAAGACAAAAAACCTCATTCAAGCACTTTTGAGAGGTAATCAGGGAACTCCAAGAGTATTTTTTGATCAGAAAGGAAAAATTAGACACTCAACAATCTGTTAAGAATCATCTTCCAATTCCCTGGTTAATACTTAATTCTCTTCAAATATCAATCTTTGGCATTCCTTGGGTAATCTTTAGGAATCATAGATTCTTTCACTATGCCTAATTATCTTCATATTTTTCTTTAGGTTTGCTCTAAAAGTTTTGTGATATAGTCTATGTATTAATAGTACCCACAGGATATAGGACACTAAGGCCCCAGAGCACATTTAGCAAGATAATCAAAAACTATTGAGATGTGAGCACTGCTTAGTGCTACAGAGGTGGCCCCATATAGGGGCACAAATCCTCAAACCAGACACCTAATTTTAAATAAAAAACACTAAGAAGTCAATCTTAGGGCTCTGGAATCTAAATTTTCAAAAAGCTATGGTTCGTTTTTCATACATAGTTAAGAAAAGGTGATGAAAAAGTATCCTTCTTACAAAATACCTGATGATGACTCTTATACATGATTTTGAGTTTTATTTAAAAAAAGAAAGAAAAACAAAATGAACTACCTGAACTTCATTTGGTCCCCAAATGCTGTAATAATAGGGACACGAGGAGTTTCTGAGATTAGACCTACATGGCATGAGTAAAGGTTACAGATGGAGCCTCACAAATGCAAGAACAAGCTTGGCTTTCTAACAAAGAAATATCAAGACTAAGGAATTCTGCTAATACATGTCAATTACAGTCATGTCCATGGCATCCTAGGTTCTATATCAAAATAAAGTTTCTATCCTATAGAAACGGCATTGACATTTACCTGCAAAATAGGGAGACCCAGTATGGATTATCAAGGGTAACACAGGTCCCCTTCTCTTTTGTTCATGGCCTAGTATAGTTCAGATATTTATAAAATAACCTTATAGCTCTGCTCTCAATTTAGGATTGCAGGATCTAGTCAATGAGTATCAGTGGAGGGGAAGGGCTTAATTATACTTACTTCTCATGCACTAAAACGACGTGTGTGTGAAAATGTACAGAGCATACTATTCTGGGGGTAACCCGTGATGAAATTTATGCACATGTTTACACTCTACAAGAGGAAGTGTAGTTTGATGGACCACACAGATTAAAGCTTATGTAGGAGTGCCAGCAACTGCTTCCTCTTCCTCTGTTTTGTCATTCAAGTCACCGTCATAAGAAACAGTCAAGGAAGTGGCTTTTGCCTCCAGGTAGCACAGGGAGAGAGCCAGAGGAAGGGAAAAGGTGAGAGAAAAAGGCACTGACTGAGAAGCAGAGAGAAGGAGCCCAAAGATGAGGATGAGGGAAGGAAGGAATGAAGGGGAGGTGATGGGAACGTAGTGCTGGACGTCGGCAGGGAGGAAGGAGACCCAGACTTTGGGGAGGCTGGGGAAGGCGAGGTACCCGTCCTCATTGAGGAGCGAGGGGAGGCGAGGCGGAAAGCGTTTGCAGAAACTGAAGGAGAAGCACCCGAACCCGAGATCCTTGGGGTCAGCCCCTTTTAGAGGCATCTCATGGCTGGGAGGACAATCGGCCTCAGGAGGGGCTTCAACAGGATCTGAGACAGGATCACAGGCCGCCTGCTCTGATGGTTCCCTGGGGGGAAGGAGCTCTAGGCCATCTAGTGGGATCTGATCGGCCTCCCCAAAGGGGTCTTCTTCTGAAATGTCTGAAAGCAGGTCCACTTCAGGGACTGGCAGCAGGTTTGGGGAAAGAGATGAAGCACAGCAGATGAGTGGTGAAGGTGGGCACATGGAAATAGACTATTCTCCAAAGCAAACCCGTGGTTGCATGTGAAATAACACAGTGGATACATTCAAAGGAGCACCAAAGGCATGAGAGAAAAAGGAGAGAAGAAGAAGTAGGTAATTAGTGCAAACTTGTACTTCGAAGTAGGGATCATATTAACATAGTGTCATTAGAAAATGAATCACACGACCCATTTTTTAACAGAGGACAACTGGACTACTTTTATGAGATACAATGTATAGGTATAGACTGATTTAATTATTATGTCCCAACTAGCTGCAAACAGATCCTATAAAATTGAAATAGCGTTATTACTTTTGAACCTGGTTGCTGACAAACACTGAGAGCATTAGCAAGAAGGCCAAAGACGGAGACTTTCCTTTGGAGTTTAACGAACTTTTCTTTTGTATCCAACGAACCAGGCAGGACGAAATAGAGAGGCTTTCTGAGATGCTATTTCCAATGGAAGTGGTCACTCTCCTGGATGCTTCGGGAGCATAATCATAAGCTACTCTGACACCTTTGTAGCCATTTAAAGAATACCTTCTTTGCCGCGATTTCTGTTATTTTAAACTAATTTTTAACCAAGTACTTTGTAGAATAGAAGCCTCACACATTCTTTAACAAAGGAATGAAAAGGATTTGATGGCACCCGCCACCCAAAGCACCTGTCCAGCATAAGACAGGGCCCCTGCGGCACTGGAGCCCTTCTCTCTGCTGGGGTGACAGGCTGGCAAGCGCAGGAATTTCTGACACACTGGCAGCCACCTTAGCCAGCAGGTTCTTTATAAATTCATGCTGATAAAAAAAATTAAAAAAAAATTTAAAAAAAATTAAAAAAAAAATAAAAAAAAATTAAAAAAAAAAAAATTCATGCTGCATGTCTTTAAGTTTTTCAAAGTTAAAGTTTTGAAAACATAAATCCATAGGATTTCATTTTTTTCTTCATATTTACTTCCAGTGCTGCCCATTTGCAAGCTGCTTTGTGTAGCATGGAAAAGAGATCTGAAGAACTTAAGGCCACTTCAAATCAACTTCTAGGCGACTGTACTTACCCAGGGTAACATAAAAAAATAGTGACAAATTTGAAAACACAATAAATGTTATGCCTCCGTTTACTATGGTATACGCACCAAATAAGGCCAACCGCAACACACCATCTTCTCACTCGTCATTCACAAAAAGTTACTTTTTGCTTAAGAATTTCTTCTTCAATTATAGCGTAGTTTTCATAAAGACCATCTTTCCTCATTTCAAAAATTTCAAGTCAATATAATAAAATAATTAAGTACAGCTACACATTAAAATTTACTTGAAACAAACCAAATATGAATCTCCAATCATCAGAGCTCTTATAATTTGGGGGAATAATTAAAGAGGATGATTATAAAGACAGACAAAAGACCAGTAAACTACTTACTTGCATTTAGATAGTTTGTGATGAAATATTTTGCTTTATAAACATCAATCAGAAAAACGTTAGAGACCCAGTTCAAACCAGGAAGAGCCTACACATATTTGAAAAGTGGAAAACTGATATGATTATATCAACAGAGAACAGACAGTGACTCGTTTTAAATGATATTTGAGTTCTGACGCGACATGTGCAATAGACAGCCTCTAGTCCGAGGACATATTTAAAACCATTTATTCGACTAATTTGCCATACCTTTCCTTCAATGTACTGCACTGGTGGAGCTTTAGCCAGGCTTCTGACATCCCTTCTGCCGTCACCATCTTGTACCACGGCAGGACTGACAACTCCCGGGCCATATGCTGACACCTCTCCAGCAGGGCCAGCAAAATCTTTCATAAGACTTTGGTCCACAACACCAACTGGAGCTAGTAAGGAATGACCATTTGGATGACTTTAGAACATTTAAACAACAGCATTTTATGAAACGTCTCCCCTCCACCCCCTTCACAGATAAATAGGCAGCATGTAGACAATTAATAGAAACAGAAACCTTATTTGATTATGAAAATAACATCTCAAACAAAACCACTGTTAAAATAAACTCGGAAAGTATTCTGAATTGTGACCCATTAAATCACAGCTCTCCAATCAGAGATTGTTCAAGGATATACACGCATTATGGAACTGGCCAGTAGGAGGAGCTCTAAGACCAGGTGAAACATCAGGGTCAGCACTATGTCAGAATTACAAAGTAAAGCAGTATTTTAATTCCCCAGGGTCTCCTTAATCTTGCCTGAACTTATTTCTGAATCTCTCTATAGCAACAAAAAACTAGTTATTAAAATGATTTGCTTCAATAAGTTTTATGATTGCCTCCATAAAGGAACCTTTAATTAGAACACCAGTTAAAACTGCAACAAGACAGTAAGGACGGATTTTACTTCTGTGTTTAAACCTCTCTGTTTAATATTTTCCATCCTCCTAACCTTCCTCCTGAACGCCTCAACTTGACCTACAGTAGGTCTAATACATGGAAATGCTCTGCCTCAGCAAATCTCACCCTTATGCGCTCCCATCTCTCCTAGAGATGGGCAGGAACACAGACTGTGTAGATATTTCTGTCATACAGCAGATCAGCCTAAGATGGCTTTAAATCTCAACAAGGCGAAGTGGCAGCAACCGGCAGAAGCCTCTGTCCATCTGTAGTGTCCCCCCCACCCATCCCCCGCCGATGCTGAGACAACCACTGAGGTCACTTCACCTGTATAAAAAGCACTTCCTGACATAGTGTGCTGTGCTCCGGTTCTATGCCCCTAGGGAAGCCTAGGAAACAAAGACCTTCAGGCTGCAAGTTCTTAGAGGGCAGGGAACGTGTGTGATCCCCCATCACTGACCTCGGGCAACACCTAGACCTCTTATCCATTGTGTTACAAGAAACCTCTTAATCCACACCCCCACATGCCCTGCCCAAACTTCCTTCTTCCCCTATATTAACTTTCTGCCACATACACTCACTCTCATGCTGGCACCCAGTTACTCAAGTCAGAAAGCTTGAAGTCTCCTCCTTTACCCCTCAACGACCAGCAAGCTGAAAGGAGTCCTTGGATAGATTTTTCAATGTGGCCAGTTTCTTCCATCTCTATTTTACCACCCAGGTCCCTGTGAAGACTTTTGTGGCTCTTAAATACGCATACTTTGGAAAGCCCAGACCAAATCATATTAAACATTAAAATGAACTCACATCATACACTAAGTCTAATTATTTTCTAGGGTCCCCCCCAACTTTTAAAAGATTTTTAAGAAGTTTTCCTTGGAAACTATATGGCTCTGAGTAACTCTTTAGTCTATGTTTATGATTTTTAAGAACCCCATTATGCATCCTCAGAAATTTACTGCAAAATGAGGAAATGTGACCTAGCAATGGTTTCAAATGTAATGATCTCAAAATTTTAATGAATATCAAATTTGAAGTTGCCAAATGAGGGTGGCAAGTGTTGACACTGCATATTTTTATTAAACATGTATTGATTTCAGTTTGCGGCTAATAATTTCTTTCAGGTCTTCAACCCTTGCAGAACCCTGACAAGCTTATAGGCCAGGGACTATCCCTAACCAAGCTGCCTGAGCTTCCTCTCAAATCCTCTCCAATTATTCCTGACATGGCATGAAGTGATTTTTTTTCTTTTTTAAGATAGCACTGTACACATATGTGTTTGCCCAACCCTTCAACAGTTTCCTAGAAAACCCACATTCTCCATCACAGCCTGCAAGGGCCATAGTGACCCCTCCCAGCCTACCTCTCCCCATCACTGGTGACCTCTGACAACACTTGCCTTCTTTCTATTCTTGGAATGTTATCAAGCTGTCCCTGAACTTAGGACTTTCAGATCTGCTACTCCTGCTGCCTGGAATGCTTTCTCTCCTGCTTACTCGTGGTGGCCTCCTTCTAGCCCTTCAAGTCTCAACTGAAACGGTTCTTCCTCAGACAGGCCTCCCTCCCCTGATGACCCCATCTGCAATGTCCCTGCTTCTTATATCCGCCCCTCCCAAATGCTCTTGGTTGTCAGTGCTCTCCAGGACTGATCTGCCTCCTTTCTGGAATGACTGTGGAATCTTGGAATCTCTCTATTCTAAAGAGAGCTACTCCAGATGGATTGTTATCTGACAGAACAAAGTTTGTTATTTGGTATCCCATTGATTTTTCTCCTATGTAATCACTAGAAGGTTTATTTTAATTTGTCAAACCATAAAGTGAAGAATATTTATGCATCTTGTCTAGTCTGTTTAAAAACAGGAAAAAGAAAAAAACAACAACAAAAAGGTATACTGATGGTGTGGCGGGAAAAATAAAGCTCAGTACCGGTTACCGCCTAGCTTTGCTCTGGGGGGAAAAGAGAACATAAGTTCTAACCAAGTAGTTCCCTAGCTGCCTGGTCATGTATTGGCATGAAAAGCCTCCTATTTTTCACAATGACACAATAATCCTTTTGATGACTTGCCCATCTGATGAATTACAGTGTCCAAAACACAAAAGGAAAAATAATGGATTACTGTGCCATGTTTGTTGCTTTTACTTGTGAAAATCATTGTTTTCGGATACAGGCCTACTATTACCCTCTGCACTAACTGTCCATACAAGATGGTGGGTTTCCTTGAGCACTGTTTATATACCTCAAAGAAAAGGCACTGGTTTACTGCTCTTTGTAGACCCTAACCCTGGCAGTATAAGAGGTACAAAACCTCAGAGTTGAACACAAAAGCTGAAACCGCGTTCCAAAAAGAGGAATAATTTCTCTCGGGGCATTCAACAACACTGATCACATTTACTCAGCACTTGTATAAATTCTTTGTGACAAGGGGCAAGGCTTGTGGAATATTTACATAAGCGGGCATATTTTTCAGACTTGTAAAAAGCGCTCAGTTGTTGATGAGCTAAGAGATACTCTGACAACTATTGTACAGTAATAATTCACTAAATTTAAATTGCTACATTTGCGAATGTGGACATTTATCTGAACCACAGTTTATGATCCTGTTGCACATTTTTTTCTGTGGTCTCATAAAACTACATGAAAGATTCTCCAGAATCAAGATGCGGTAACTATATATACCAAAACACCCACCAACAAATGTTGGCAAGTATCTCCATGTGTCTGCTTGGATCTGTTTGCCAAGTTTATTCCAGGAAAACTAGATCAAGGCCAAGGAGTGTCAATGCTCCGCTCATGAGAGAAGATTTTTATCTCTTATGGCATATCCAGTCTGTTTTGGCTAATTATTTGAAACATAAGTTGTTCAAAGTTCATATTTCACACAGATATCAAAAATAGATTTTTGCTAATAGTAGTAAAATAGATATTTTCAAATTTAACATGACTATTTATATTTATATATGTTTTGAAATTAATCAACCAAAAAAATGTTGGAAAATTACTGCTTGTAGAGAGGAATCCATACCAACTACTTTCTATAAAGTAGAAAGAAAAAATCTTTCATAAATATATAAAACAAACCTCATAAATATATAAAATAAACCTCAGCTCTTTTATAGAAACCCCAAATTAGAGTAATAAGACACACACACACACACACACAAACATGCAAACACACACATCAAGGGAAGCAACATCAATTTATTTCCATGTGTAATTTATTAAGAGCTACAAATATGTAGCTAATTAGAATTCCAATAGAAAAAAAATATACAAATTTATAGATGTCTCCCCTTGGGTGCAAGAACAGATGAACATATTATATTTCCTTTCTTTTTGTGAGAACACTGTATTTAAACTAATCCTTTGAAGTTGTGAATGGTTTTCCATGTGCTGGAATGTCTGCTAAGCTTTAGTAAGTGTTTTTAAACTCATAAAGACGTGATGATGCGATGAATGTTTTACGTTCCTTTGAATAAAGGTTCACATGCTTCCACACTCCCTTGGAATTACATTTCTGCCATGAAATAACAAGTTCAAGAAACCTGAACATGAGAAACTAAGTCACATAAAATACATCACGATTAAGTCAGACCAGTAAAAACATCTGTCCAACAAACACATCATCCATGAGAACTCAGCTAATATTTATGTGTACTGACACTGCCAAGAAAATTTAGACTCAAAATGACAACTTCAAACATTATAAAATTATTTTCTTGTGAGTGTACAAGTAAGAGTATTTTATTTATTCAGAAGGAAAAAATTAAGGCTATCCCTCCAGGGTCTTTCTGGGGGCTTTATTAACCAGATCAGCATTTTCTGATCCCACTGGATTAGAGAAAGATTTGTGGAATCCGGAACCACAATAAAGGAGTTTACCTCCATCGAGACTCCTGGAGACCCGTTTACTAGAGGTGCGTTCAAAGTGCGGCGCCGGCCTGTCAATGAGGGTGCTGGCCTGGCGGGTCTGCGCTTGGGTACGGCCGCTGTAGCGGAATTTGGACCCCAAGGTCAGGAACTTGGCCTTTGGTGGAGGCTCTGGAGACACAAGCCTATGGTGGGGGAAAAAGAGGAACAAAGTTAGACTTTATGGATTTTTTTTTAAGCTTTAAAACTACGTATTTTAATATCTCATTTCATTAAGTATGACTTTTTGGTCCCCAAAATGCTGCCTAAACTTTCTACTAAAAAAGAGCATTATTTATAAACCCTTCTATACACAGAGCTTTATGAGAAGAAGATGAGTAACTCTCCATTCGTGTATGCATGAATAATATGTTCTCCTCAACCTGAGCAAAAGAGCAGCTGTTCCCAGTGTGTATCAAAGGTTATTTATTTGTATTAACTTAAATCATTTATATAAACACATATGTCTGAATTCTTGCCCCTAGCTGGTAAGTGCCAAGTAGCAATCCATTATCATTAGTAATTCTTAATATTTACATCTATTCCTCCTGGGAAAGAACATCTAACCCCAGAATCTCTTCCATCAAGTGATGCTTTCCCAAGAAGAATACGGCATGCAGTAGATGTGGAGAGATGACTAACATTCTCTCTTGCCAGAACAACTCTGCTGCTTAAAACCCAGGGTCCAAAATGAATGAAGTAAAACTTCCTTGATGTCAAATACTTCCAGACTCAGGCAAAAGCATGCTTTTAGTGAATGAGCCAATCGTGTCTGGAGTACAACTGAAATTATCTTGCTTTCACTGCCTGATCCATAGTTGGCAAAACATCTCAGCAAAAAAAATACTCCCAGAGCTCTTAGAAAATTTATTAAATAAGAAGATTTTAGTTGCCAATTCCAGAATATGGAGGGAGAACTCCATCAAATTTTTTCCTATCATTCTCCAAAGAAGAGTGCCTTACCATTTCAAGTATTTCTAGCCTTTCTGCTCATTTATTAGAAATCTTCTGCTTAATAAGGAATGAAAAGAGATTCAAGTCGAGGTAAGGCTACGTGGAATAATACAAGAGGTGCTTCTCCATCAAGTCAGGATTTTCAATTGTATTAACCCAGAAAAACAATAAAACTGATGATTAAATGCCTTGGCACATTGATCATGAGTACCAACAGCAAGCTTAGAAATGTGGTCATTTACCACACACGGTCTCCTGATAGGCTGCATAAGGCGGGTTTCCCTATCTTGCAATCCAGCTAACTATGCTCCAAGAATGCTGTGTAATGTATACTAAAAAGGGTCACTGGCAAGCTCATCAGTGCAATAATTAAGAAGTGCTCCTTCTCCTTGAAAAACAAGTTGGCTAAACCACGCTTATTTTTTATCATCTATTCATGAAGTATGCTCTGTATGTACCAGCCAATTGACCAACAGAAAAAAAAAAAAAGAGAGACATTTCTAAAAAATACCTCCAAGGAGAAACATGCATTAGTGACCCCAAAGGAAACTACTTTCTCCATAAAATTTTAAAAACTAAACAAAAGACAACAAGTGTTGGTGAGAATGTGGAGAAACTAGGATACTTTTACACAGTTGGTGGGAATATAAAATGGTACAGAAGCTATAAGAAATAGTAGGGAGGTACCTTAAAAACAGAACTACCACATGATCCATCAATCCCACTTCTAGGTATTTTTCCAAAAGAACTGAAATCAAGATCTCAAAGAGATATTAGCATTCCCATGTACATTATAGCACTGTATAACTAAGATGTAGAAATGACCTAAACATCCATTGACAGATGAGTGGGTAAAGAAAATACGGGCTATAAATACAGCGGAATACCATTCAGCCTTTTAAAAAGAAAGATATTTGCAATGTGCAACAACTGGGGTGGACATTATGCTGAGTGAAAGCAGCCAGACAGAAAAAGATAGGTACTACATAATTCTATATATAAGGTATCTAATATAGCCAAATTCACAGAATCCAAGACTCGAATGGTGGCTCCAGACCATGGGCTGGAGGGAAGGGACATAAAGTATCAATTACATAAGACGAATAAGCTCTAGGGATGTGCTATACAGCACTGCCCCTGTAAGTAAGAAAACACTGTATACTTAAAATTTGTTAAGTGATCTCACCAGAATAAAATTATTTAAAAAGAAAAAAAAAAAAAAGACTAGAGGCAAAGAAGAGAGTGATATGGGGGCATCTGGCATCCTTCTGTAGGTTTGCTTCAGTTGTCTGTATTTCAACCGAAGGCCATATCTTCCCAGGATGAGCAGCTCCATGAGGATTTTCTCTTATTTCCAGTTTACAAAAAATATAAATCCAAGAAACACAAAGAAAATATTTTAAAGGCAGATATAAGTCATAATGCAAAAGAAGGAACGTCACTAACCAGATGATTTTTTTTTTTTTATGTTAAATGGTGATAAAGTACTTTCTTGCCCAACTGGCACTGGTGACCACATACACAAAATATTAGCTTGCAGATTATACTTTCCTGATCACAAAGAAATCCTTAAGCAATTAAGCTGCAATTAAATAGAAACAGATAGCAAGACCAAAAAGGATTGAACATCAACATTTATAAGCGATCTCTAAAAGAATTTTTTTGGCAGTTTAAGTCAATGGCAATATGAATACATTTTTATAAGGCAATAGAGGCCAAGCAGCAAAACATTTCAGTACTATCACTTCAAGATTGTGCAACAATTATTTCCATTTGATATTATTTTTATTTTCCACATCAGACCCTATGTTCAGAGAATAACATCCAAATTACCACAAGGCATCTATCATTCCACTTTGAGGAATTTAAAAGCCACAATAGGGACTAATTATCACAGAGGATTAAAGGCCTCAAGCAAGATGATCTAAGTAATGATGTGTCACAAAGGAATTCAGCTTTTACGTATTTTACTGCTTAAGAAGTAGGTTTATTAACATTTTAATTTTACAAAAACCCCTGCCATTATAAATCACATATAATTAATGTTTATCTATAGAAAACAAAAGAACATTGAAAGAAAACCCACAGATCAATTACCAAAGTCAATCAAATATTTAACAAGTGCCATGAGTTTCCATAAAGCTCCCTAGAAAGCAGCTGATGACACTAATTCACTTGGGATTACTCTGGATTTACAACGCCAAGTTTAACTGGCAGTACATATCAAGCTAGAAGAATCTCACATTAATCTTGTTTACACACCATCCACAACAACAACAAAAAAAAGCACTGAGAAAATACAAGAAAGCAAATCCCCTGGGGAGGTCAGGACACAGAACTAATCCAGGATGAGCAGGCTGGCAGGCTGACGTGCAAAAAGGACAGGGGTTGAGGGGGTTAAAACACTTCTGACAAAGCAGCAAAGGGGCGGGGCAAGTTGATAGAGAAACCAAGTGAAACAGAAAGTGAGTGGTGGTGGGAAGAATGGGGTGGGAGAGGGTGGAGGTGGAGTTTTGGACCACTGCAGACACAGATCAGTTCGAAGCAACTGGCCAGACGACAGAAAGAGACACACAAATGAACTGCAGACAAAGGAGATCTGACACTGGGGAGAGCAGAACCATAAAGCAGGAAGTGGCTGTGTCTGCCACCCCACCCAATGCCACCTCCTAGGATCTAGAGGGTACGGATGGTTGCTCTCAGGAATCCCACACTGTTTTCCCCAAATTACCTGTAGAAAGTATGATGTTCCACGCACACTTTCCATAATCTTTTCGCTGCCCGATGGTTGGGCAGTTTAAATCCAATAGTGCTCTCAAACTGTTCCAGCTGGAAAAAAAGCCGTATAACAAATCAGCACATTTCCTTAAGAATTGATTAGAAGCTACCGAAAAACACGGAATCAGAGATTTTACTAAGAAGTGACTGTTCTTGAAAACGGTCATTATGAGTATAGCTAACACGATGACACAAAATGGACTTTTCGCAGACTGCAATACTAGCGTCTCTGAAAAGCAAGGATGGACTACTGACATAAACCAGCTACCCTTCAAGGTCCACTGAAACTCATTCTACCACCTCCCTATTGATCTCCACCACTTAGCTGGTTCAAAAGGAAAAGAAAAACAAGCCCCCACGATGAAGCAGGCACTTACCAATTCTTCTTTTCTGTGAAATTGTGACTGTGGCTTGTTTTTAATGAACAACTATATATATGTGTGTGTGTATATTATATATAAATATACACATATATACACGTACATATACATACATATACATATGCAAGTTTATCATCAAAAACCCTGAATTTTTTTTTTTAACCCTGAAAGAATAAATAGTTCATTTTCTTAAAATTCAACGAAAGGCACTCCGGTAGCTCAGGGCCATAAAGGGGAGCACTGACAAAACCTTACGAGATGTGCCGAGCACCTTGCTTACCTCCGCTGGCCTAACTTTAATGTAGAAGTTACTGCGCTTATAGGAGATTTTCAAGATTTTCGGCCAAGCAAAACGATTGATTCTCAGTCTGTCTTTGTAGATGAGGAGCCCATTAGCACACACGCCCAGCTTGATGTCCACGCCTTCCGAGTCCTGTCAAGCATAAGCCATTTGACCGCAGTTAGAGCTGTGAAAGTTATACAGAAGAGGAAGCCAGCTGTCCCCCTCAAATCATGGTCAGGAGGGCCAATTTCACAGGTCTGTATTTAAATTTCAATAGTCTCAAATTTAGATATTCATCTGAAATCTGAATGACACATATTAAATCCAGACATTCGTCTTGAGGGGTTGGATTTGAGGTGCAGCAACCTGACTGCAAGACACAATAGTCTTCAAAAAGCTTAATGCAATACGCTCTCATTGGGCTGTAAGAGGTAAAAGGGAGGAAAGGAAACAGACTTTGAGACATCCTGAAGATATGGGAGATAAAAACGTGTTTTCCGAGGGCTATTCCAGCCTCTGGGGACCGTCTGGGTGCCCACCCCAAGGTGCGGTCAGCCATTTCGCTGTAGGCAAATTTACCGCACATGGCTCATGCCAGCTCACGGCTGTTAAATAAAGCCTATGTTCTGCAAAACACCAAGCCCTCACAGAAAATTTCTCTTCTAGGCTGACAGTGTTGAAATCTTTGAATTCTTTCAAGCAGTTTTTCAATAACTCTAAGTGCTGACATTCAGTTCTTATTACAACATTCCTTTGGCTGGCATATTTCAAAAGGACTGCAGACGATTCTTGAACTTATTAATACTGTCTTCTTTCCTCAGCATTTTTAATTGGAGAAAGATGACAATCTAGAATAACTGCAAGCCTGACAGATTTTTAAAAAATCAAATAAATTTACCAACAAGAGTAAAAAACCGTCTCCTTGCTTTTCAAGCAGTGTTGAATATCTAATACATACGATGTTCGAATACCTTTAAGAGAATTCAAGACACATAAACCTGAAGACTTATTCAAAGATATTCATGTTTTCAGATATCACTAACAAGATGGAACAAATTCTCATAAACTACACTGAAACAAACCCCAGAGTCTAGTTTTAATTCAATAAAAATATAACATTTCAACTCTCTCATTATGGAGAACAATTTAACACAATTTATATCAGTTTTTTAAAAACAGAAACACAGTACAAGGTAACTGATGCCAACTGCTTTCACTGTTGTGATACATAAATTATTTACATTTACAAATAAAATTATATTAGACCATCTGAGCAGGTTTAAAAACCTAATCTGTAAGGTGCTTTATTACCCATGGCCTGACAGCCACAACAGTCTTTAGGAACAGAGTAAAAAGCTGGGGTGAATCAGGCACAGGTGCCCCAGCAACTTGGCTCTAGACACAAATGATGTGCTTGCCAAAAATATCACTGGCCATGGCCACAGGGAGCAGGCCGGAAGACTGCCCAAGACAGCATGGCTTCAGCACAAATAAGGAGGCAGCCCTCACTTGAAACATGAACAAAGCTATCTCTAGTGTGAAGCAACCTTCTGACAGGACACTAAGGCTATTTTATCTGACTTAAAAATAAACACAATCTGGATCCAAGTCAATCCGTTGATTTTCAGTTGCTCCACATATTGCTTTAGAATTATCAGTATCCGGGTGCATAGAAATTACAGATGACAGGTAAGGAGTTAAAGGGAAAAAAACGTGTCTTAGTTCTCCTCTCCATGTTTGACTTTTGCCAGTCAGCAACGATGTCAGACAAATAAACTAATAAAAAGGGAGCATCTTCTCTGCCATGTGCACTCCCTCTGGAAGCTGCCCCATATGGACATCAAGAGGATCCCATCTGAATGGGTTCAGCCAATGGAAAGTTCTCAGAGAGCAGAGAAAGAAAGAAGGGAAGACGGTCGGGAGTTTTTAATACCCAGATTCCCTCCTTGAATGGCTGTGACTGCACCAGAGTGGCTATGTCCTCCTCTCAAGACAGTCCTTTCTACACAGACACCCTCCTGGGTTCTGGTAAATACTTTGCTTCACTCCTTCACACCCAGAGGAGTCAGGAGAGCTGCTGTTACTAGCTCCTGGTATCACTCTACTCTTGCGGTTTCCCCCTATCTTCACCACAAGCCCTTTTACGCCAACACCCTCACCCTATCCTAAAGTGAGGCTGCCACTAAGAACTCTTCTGACAAGAAAATATTAATTAAAAAAAATTTAAACATGATCAATGAAAAATGTATAAAGGTACAAAACTTTAAACTACATGAAAAAATTTTAAACTGCTACAGATCTTTTTTCAATGAGCTACAAATATCTTGCTTATCAGATATTACCTAACAAGTCTACCGGATGCTACACTGAATGAATGGATGTTATTCTGAGTTTTTTTAAGTGATCTACTCCTAACCACAAAGCAAGAATGGAAACCATACTTATAACAGAACCAGCAACATTTTTAACTTTTCTAAGACACAACTTCAAAAACAAGAATCCTGAAATGTTTCAGGACTTCCCTCTAAGCACTGCTTTCTAACTAATGATCAACAAAGCAGCAGATATAAGAGTCACATGTGGCAAGAATAACAGGGTCTAGAGTAGGAGAGAGGGGCTCTGGGGTTTTTTTTTGGGGGGGGGTCTTTTTAGGGCCACACCTGTGGCATATGGAAGTTCCCAGGTCAAATTGGAGGTGCAGCTGCCAGCCTATGCCACAGTCACACCAGATCTGAGCCTCATTTGTGACCTACATAGCAGCTCACAGCAACGCTGGATCCTCAACCCACTGAGCGCGGCCAGGGATTGAACCCACATCCTCATGGATACTAGTCGGGTTCTTAATTCACCAAGCCACAATGGGAATTCCTGGGGGGTCTTTTTGATACCAAATCTGCTCCCCCCACCCTTCTTTCTGTTTCTCTGCTGACTCAGCCTGGCCCCATCATATAGAGAAAAGAGCTAAGAGACAAGTGTTGGCAAGATCTGTTTCACCTCCTGGTAGGATTTATCAGAAGATATCACACAGATGGGACTACTTTATATTATGTGCCTTGGGGCAACAAGCCAGAGTGTAATAAGCCATCTGCATTCTGTTTTATGTAGTTTCTATAAAAATAAAAATATCTGAACCATAAATGAGATAGTGTATGTGAAAGTGCTTTTAAAAATTAAAGGTATATAGCATATAGCAGTTCAAAATGTTGCTGCCAGAGACTATTTACCAACATGGAAAAGTGTTTATAAGAGTGAGTCAAAAAAAGAAAAAGTTTATGAAATATTTGTGGTATAATCCCATTTTTTAAATGGCAGTGTGACTGCTCAGATTTTTTTTAAATAAAACAAGAAAATACCAAAATACTAACAGTGCTTGCTTCTGCATAGAGATTTCGGTCTTTTTGTATTCTTCTCCTGTTTGCCTCTATTTTCTATGATAAACATGTCTAACTTTTGTAATAAGGAAAAATATTTAAAGAATAAAGGAAGCCACAGAGGAAAAAGGAGTATTTCATATTTGCAGAGCACTATTAAAACAGTATCAAGAATTATTAATGTGAGGTCTACAGAGGGAAGATACCTTTGGGTGAGGGTCTTTCCTAGAGGTTTCTCAAACTCATGTAATCTCGCTTCCTAAACTACACCAAAGGATTGGCAGGGCCTTTTATTGTTTATTTATTTATTTTTATTTATTTTGTCTTTTTAGGGCCGTGCTCACAGCATATGGAGGTTCCAAGGCTAGGAGTCAAATCAGAGCTGTAGCTGCTGGCCTACACCACAGCAACACGGGATTCTTAACCCACTGAGTGAGGTCAGGAATCAAACCTGTGTCCTCATGGATGCTAATCAGACTCATTTCTGCTGAGCTACGAAGGGAACTCCCTGGCAGGGTCTTTTAAAAGCAGGCACCTATAGGTTCCCTCCACACGCTAAGTCGACCCTGGATATATTTTTTAAACCCAGATGCATCTTTCACCTTGTGTCTGTACTCCCCCACCTCCACCCCTGACTCCTCCCACTACCTGACCATCCTAGGGAATGTCTGTTACTGGCATCTTCCCCAGCAACCCTGCACCTGCTACCTCCATGATTCCATTCTTTCCCCATTGTTCACATCAGACAAAGGCCTGGAACCTGGGCCAGCCTCATTGATCTTACCAGAGGCAAAAAACAGACCCGCAGGGAAAAGCTCAACTCTAGGGCTCCTTCGCCAGCAGTTTTTTTGGAAAGTGGTTCTATCTGCACTGCCTTGACCTTTCACAGTGGCTAAGATTTGTTCTCCTCTCCCAAGACAGAGGTGGGGGATGGGGCTGGGACAGAGGCAACACTTGGCAAAGCAAAAACTGGACACAGAATAAAGGCAGGATGTGGAGTAAAGAAGGAGGATTAAAGTAATCTTAGAGTAAGTACGTGTGAAAGGGTATCAATTTAAAAGATTAGAAAAAGAAGAATGAGTAAGGGGGGAGAATCACTGGCCCCCCCTCATAACCACAGACCCCACAATTGGAAACTCCAAGGAAACATTATAGAGATCCTTGGGTGAGTAGCATTTTCCTAAAAGTGAGCTAGGCTGGTCTAAAACTGGAGCCCTCCCAAAACTTCAGTCAACATGCTGGAAAGATGCCAATTCCCTGTTACACTCACAGTACCTTGGCATGATGCAGGTCAACACCATACATGGAAAGCCTCTTGGCATTTTCTAAGAACTGAGAATCAGCTTGTGCTGGAGATAAGCCCCTAAGAATCAAAAGAAACAATATTATCATATTGATGGACACAAAGCAAATGTGACTAAAATAGGGAAAGTGGGGTATGAGCTTGGAGAGTTTAAGGTGGAGGGAGTGACCCAGCCATATGTGCAAACAGATAAGAAGGCTCAACTCTCAACCTCTTGCATTTTTCTTTTAAGATCCTCCAATACAAACCTATTCATGGCAAGGAGCTGCACCTTCATCTTTACACTTTATCTCAGAAACACGCTTTCAATTTTTTCCACTGGGCAAAAAAGCCCCAGCAATAAGGGGTACAACATAAATTAAGAATAAAAAGTGATCTTATCTTTCTGAAATACACAAATACTCTCCTTATTTCACTAGGATCGATCATACTAAAGATCAGAAGTACTCGGATTTGATTTTACACCTGACAGACCACATTCTGTCCATATTAAAATTATTTCCATTCTTATCTATATTCCCAATGAAATGAATCTTTGAAGATCCTACAAAGCCGGGTCCATTAATCTTCATATTCCCCCATGGCATCTCAGTACCTGAATTTCAATTTCAAATTACATGTGTCTACTGAATAGAATGGTAATAAAGTTAATAAGAATATAAAGTCAAATATTGCACTTTTTAAAAGAAAAGTCAATGGTGGTAGTCTGCTTAAAAATCTCTAATCTCTCAAAGTACCTTTCAGATATTTCAGTCAAAATTTTTGAAAACTTCCATTTTGCAGTATGGGACAAGTTAGTTGCTGGAGTTTTAAAAACTTGTGCTTAAAAAAATTTTGTTTTCACACAGATATAAAAGTTCTCAAAGTGTAATATGGTATTTAAGTAATTAAGTAATCCTAAACTAAACCAAAAGTCATCTTTTATGGGTAGAAAAACACCCGTAGATTTCAATTACCATTCCTACCTCCATTTACCACTCTTGTTTCTCTTTTTTTTAATTAAAACACAATTGATTTACAATGTTGTTATTAGTTTCTGGTGTACAGCACCGTGATTCAGTTATATGTAGATAAATATTTTTTTTCATTATAGGTTATTACAAGATATTGACTATAGTTCCCTGTGCTACACAGTAGGTCCCTGTTGTTTATTTTATATATAACCACTCACATTTCTGATTCAAGTCTTGATGCTTCATTATCTCCCTGGCTTTCTTATCAAGTATGATAATAAAGACAATTAAAAGACAGAAGAAATACACAGTAAATGCAAACAATTATGTGTGTGTGTGTGTGTGTGTGTGTGTGTGTGTGTGTGTGTGTGTGTGTGTGTGAAGGGATAGGACTGGGAGCAGGACAAAGGAGATATCACAGGGAAAAGTAAATTTTCCTGATAAATGAAAACATTTACCCTCGTGAGCATAGTTTCTCAAATAGCCATAAAGACGATGGAAGGATAGCTCAGTGACTCAAAGCTGCCTTGCCTCGCACTACGTGAAGCTCCACAAGGGTGAAATGAACAATCCCCTGAACTACACTCAAATGTCTGGCAAGTGTTCCAAGGGAAGCCATTTAAACCCACCATGGTTACTCCCTCTCCAGTAAGCAAGTCTACAGACCTGTGGGTCTTATACAGCTCTGCCACCTTCTCTTCCAGCTCCTTGGTCTGGGTGGGGGCAAACTGGAAGTCACTGAGGTCATTACTGTCATGCTCTTCTGGGTCATAGTCGCCAAGTTCAGCCTGCAGTGTGTAAGAGCCCAGGAGGGCGTGAGTCATAAGAGAGCAGGGCAGGCGGCCTGAGGCAATGTCCTGCCGGAGCTGAAGGCACAAGAAGTATCTGCAAGGAACAGGGAGAGAGATGGGTCAGGAGAACAATTAGTTAAGATTGTAGCACTCCTAAATGTAAGTCAGATATTCCTTTGAAAACAAATATACAACATAGGCACTCTTCAAATCCAGAGCATAAAAGTCTTCTGTAAGAAAATGCCCACCTTCCTCCTTGGACTCCTAACCCTTGCTGGCTATTTACAGAAACTGAATCTAGAGGGCAAAGTAAGAGTGGAAAGTCTCAACTGCTCTTCTGACAGGTGTTATTATTACTATTATAATCAAGAGTTTAATGACTCCAAGTGAAACTCCAATCACTTAGACTGTCTCCTTGGATTTAAAAGTATAATCAAATTCAGCATGCTCCTCCAACTTGTACAGATTAATAAAATTTAAGAAATAGCTGCAGTTCTTATGCATTTGCAGGAAAAGCTAAGGTCACCCACACTTTACCCCCTCCACCTTTTTCATACTCATTTCTTTTTTTGAGACACCTTTAACAACCATTATAAGTCAGTCTCCACGTGGAAGCCCTTACTTGCCCACTGACCCTATCTAAAAAGGCAGCTAACTTAGTTTATAGTAGAAAAAGCATGGGCTTCAGAACCCAGCAGAGCTATGTGACCTTGAGCAACTGATTTACTTGCCTAAGTATAATTCCCCACATATAAAATGGGAAGAACTCTATTTCCCTTTGAAGGTGAGGGTTAAAAATTAGAGAATATAAATAAAACATCTGTCTTGGAACCCGGGAATCAATAACAATTAGTATCCATAATCATATTATTAGTTACAATAATCAGTCAATGTCCTAAGTGGATTACTACAGTTAGAAGATTCTGGCTTTTACTAAATAACATGCAGAAATATGTTATTTATATTCTATGAGGATTTGGGGGGGAGGGAGATTCCACTATTAACTCCTTTTAAAACCTGATTTCTGTTTTTGAATTTAACCATTTGCTAAGGTTAGCATCGACCCCTCCAAACAAGATGGTAGCATCCTTATGCTTGAAGACCTTATACCTGTATTATTACCCCAATCTCCCGTCAAGCAGGGCAGGGACTCTATTATCATCATAATCTCAGGCTTGGCCAAGTGCTGGCCACATGGCAAGTGCTCCATGATTTTCTAAGAATGTAAGTCGTCTCATCACTACAGTCAGAGTGTTTTTATGCCCTGCAGGAGCTCTCTTTCTAAGGAGATTATGTGTTTCCTTGACCCTAGAACAACAGAGCATCATTGCCCTTATTTGAGAAAGCTCAGTTTCGAAATGATTCCAGGTTACCCTCAAATTCTCTACGTCTAATCGAGAATAGTGCTAATTCACCACATTTTATGGCACAGTTAAGACATAAACACAAAGATTCCATTTATTACCAAATGGAAGTAAATGTTGCTCCTTTTTATATTATCATTTCTACTTTTCACATTGATCTTTTCTTCTGTTGTCAAAGCCTAAGTCTAAAAAGGCTGAAAACTTCAAACAAAAACCGTAACAGCCTCCTGAGTTTCCCAACTCCATCTCCTTCACTTTTTTTTTCCTTTTTAGGACCACACCTGAGGCACATGGAAGTTGGAGGGCTAGGGGTCAAATTGGAGCTGCAGCTGCTGGCCTACACCACAGCCACAGCAACACCAGATCTGAGCCACATCTGTGACCTACACCACAGCTCACGGCAACACCGGATCCTTAACCCACTGGGCAAGGCCGGGGATCAAACCCACATCCTCATGGATACTGCTGAGGTTCTCAACCCGCTGAGCCTCAACAGGAAATGCTCCAACTCCATCTCCTTGACAGGGCAGGACAGATCATTCCTCAAACATTACTCTGAACTCTGTTCTTGCCCTCCGCAAAAGTCTATCCCATCTTCCAGATGTTCACTCAAGTCTGGTGAGGATTTCAATTGTAACGTTTAGGCTGCAAAGCTCTTCT
Organism: Sus scrofa; assembly: GCF_054392235.1. Taxonomy (NCBI): domain Eukaryota; kingdom Metazoa; phylum Chordata; class Mammalia; order Artiodactyla; family Suidae; genus Sus; species Sus scrofa. The sequence continues at coordinate 32,591,864 of NC_139383.1, read as the reverse complement.
TACAGGCTGGTCTCAGGCTGTAGCAAGAGCGTCTTAGTTATTAGCTCACTAGATTACTATCTCATTCCTCCAAAATACACAGGGAGACTGTTCAAGGTCCGTCTAAAAGAATACCAAAGCACTTTCCCGGTGCCATAAAGTTGCAATCACCAAAGGATTATCATCCCTCAAAGGAATCACTGCAAGGGGGAGTGTATGTACAGACAGGGCGTTAGATCACAAAGCCCCAATTATGTGCACTGGTCAAGGACACTCTGCGGTGAGGCTCTACAGCATACACACAGCAACCCGTCAAAAGTTTCATGCTCTGAGCAGCTCACTGAGTGATGGCAAAGTGCTATTTATTATTTATTATTAATTAGCTGAAGCTAATTCAATCACAACTCAATTAGTATCAGTAAATCCTTATTCAGCAATAACCAATAATGGGTGTGTGTGTGGGTAGGGTGCTGTCATTTGCCCAACCTTGGGAAGAAATCTCTCTCATTCTTCGTTCACGTGGATATCATACACTTGTTTAAATACCTACCCAGCTTCATGTCTGACAGCAGAACTGGCCTAGCAGCAAACAGGAACCACAAAAATCAAAAACAGAGTCTTTTGCTAATACCAATTTTCTAAAAGTATATACAAAGAACACAGTTTTCCCTGGCCAGGTAAATAACCTTTTAAAAAATAGATAAAAATCACCTTATGGACCTACTCTTACCAAAGCTAAGGAGCCTTATCACTGGTACTCAGCTTAATAGGGCTAAGATATCAAGGCCCTTGTAGATATGAATGTTCCTTGGTTACCATTCAAATACTCAGTCACTCTCAAAACCCATAAATGCTCTCTTGCTCCTAAACTGAATCTTCTATTTGCAATTTAAGCATATGTCTGTATTGTCCAGAAAAATCTCAGAGGAGATGGAAAAGAAATAGCTACTGATGCTTACATAAGAAAGCCTATCTTACTGGTTTTTTTTTTTTTTTTTTTTTTTTTTCAAATCTTGGGGCAAGGAGATGGGGATTGCAGGGGGTGGGGGTTAAAAAAATTATAGTTAAGTAGACGTCCAAAAATAGACCTTTAACATTTGATACGTTATACATTTTTCTACCTTTATGTTACCTTTGTAATACAAGGTTAGTACACAGGCAGACATTATTATTATATAATAAAAACAATCTTAGTACCAAAATCTGAAATATTAAATATTAGTGATTTTTGAAAGTATAACACGGGAAATGAAGTTGCTACCAGTTTTAAAAAAAATTCCATTACTCAAATATAAATGGGAAATTAAAGACAAGTGAATGAACTGTTTGAAACTAGCAACATTTCAAACTATTTTGGAATATCTCACTTCCAAAGAAACTTCTAAAACTCAAGGAAAAAATGTTTTGGGTGGGTTTTTTTGGTTCTGCTCCTGAAATTATCACCACTCCTCCAGGGCACAGAAATGAGAGCTGTTAAGTAAATGATCATATTTTAAAAATATGAATATAAGGTACCTGGTGATATCTTCAGTCAATTGAGAAGGATCAGGAGGATAAAACTTCACATTAAAGGTAAACAGCCAAGGCAGATCTGTAATTATTAAAGATCATGATTATTTATCCAATCAACACAATGACCATTTATACCAATAAAACATAAAGGTCAATGTTCAAACAGTAGAGGTTAGTCTCACTATAAATCGGTTTAAAGATTTTGTTTAATTTAAACACAATGGCATCCAGCACAAATGAACATCTCCACAGAAAAGAAAATCATGGACTTGGAAAATAGACTTGTGGCTGCCTGATGGGAGGGGGAGGGAGTGGGAGGGATCGGGAGCTTGGGCTTATCAGACACAACTTAGAATAGATTTACAAGGAGATCCTGCTGAGTAGCATTGAGAATTATGTCTAGATACTCATGTTGCAACAGAACAAAGGGTGGGGGAAAAAAATGTAATGTATACATGTAAGGATAACTTGATCCCCTTGCTGTACAGTGGGAAAAAATAAATAAATAAAAATAAAGACTATCATTTATAAAGCAAAAATGAAATGAAAAATAAAAATCAATTATATAAAAAAGCCATCATTAGCAAATAATATTATAAACATTTACAGGTACTTCAACAAATGTTTTATATGGTGATCTGGTATGCAAAAATTTTAATATAACCTTCACATAATGGTTTTGAGATAAGATTTCTTTTATACAGGATCTCTAGATGCCAAATATTCTCCACACTTAAAAAAACAATTGGGATTTCTACATTGGGAGAAGAGAAATAATGATCAAATGACCGCCATAGCTATTCAAGAAATGATTAATGGTCTATTTGAAGGAAATCCCAAAGAAGAGAGAGAGTGCTAAAATATCAGAGTATTTGAAGACAAAATTATTTCCCAGGTTTTATAAAGTAGGTGTAAGAATACTCAGAACATACACCTCGCTGTACTGTGCCACAGACAGTGAATGCAGTAAACAACCATGGCATAAAGACTTATTAAAAGTTAAAACAAAACATTAAAACATTGTGTTTTGTACACTACCATTTAACAAATTTTGATATACCATGCTTTGGATGGCTTTAAAAACAAGAAAAATCCACACAACTCTGAGGACAGGGCAGGTATTATTTTTCTAAAGGGATCAAAATAACTCCAATGGCCTGAGTTAATTAATTAATTTCCTTCCTTCCTTCTTTCTGCCTGCACACATTTTAGGGGTGCAGCATATGGAAGTTCCCAGGTCAGGATTGGATTGGAGCCACAGCTGCCAGCCTACACCACGGCCACAGCAACACCAGATCCCTGACCCACTGAGCAAGGCTGAGGATCAAACCCACATCCTCATGGATACTAGTCGGATTCGTTTCTGCTGTGCTATAATGGGAACTTCTCCAATGGCCCGAATTTAGAGTTATACTCAAAGTTCATGGTATTTCCAAATAAAAACCAAAAAAGTGAGTGACTGCATGTGTATGCAATTTCATTTCATATATATCTGAAGGCCTCATGACTACTTTAATTTTTGGACTTGAAGAAAAATTTCTTGATCCCATTCTCTTGCTCAGTGGGTCATTTTGCTCTTTTCTCACTGTAGACCCACTAACCTTTCTCCCACTCAAAAGTCAATATTTATTGAATGGCTACTGTCAATACACGGTGTTTTTGTTGGGTTTTGACTCAATACATCATTACTCTACTAATAAAGTCAATCCTGCTGAATTTGAGAAACAGATTTCAGCTCCCATTACACATTTAAAATATCATAAAAAGATACAGGACTTTCTTAAATATTAATAGACATGCCATTTCTTGGCCTGTAGCACCCAGGCTGGCTGTGATGAATACATACCTCTCTGAAATAACTGTTAACCCATAATTAAGCAAAGTCATCACAGGATTATCATATCTTTTCTCTAAGTGGATCCTTATTTGTTTTCCAGGTATTAACACTAGCACATGCTTGCCTGGATATGACAACAAGGATAAGTTTCTAATAGAACACATATTTCAGAATCTATTTCCAATTCTCGAATTGATAAAATGGACCAATAATGATAAACTTTTTATTTAATCATACATTAGGATTTTTACCTAGCTCTATAAAAAGTCTATATAGCCATGAATTGTTTATATAATACAGGCAAGCCTTAGATATATAGTCTTATTTGTGTACATTTGTGAAAATAAAGATTTCAAGGCAAATTTTACACAGGAACTAATAGGTTGCTGGTTGTCAAAAGTTAACTCACAAAAGGTTAATGTTTACCTTTGCTGGTTGCCTATGCACTGAATAACAATAAATCAACCAGTAGTTCTTTCGTCCATTTTAACACAAGCAGAAAGAAATAAAATACAACATCTAGAAGTTCATTTCCTCAGCCTATTTTCGTGGTCAGGATGGTACAGGATTCCATTTAGAGAACTAGCTCCAAGAGTTTTAAAAAGCCAAATCGTTACATGTTACTGTTATTCCTCTTGCCAAACCACAAGGGCAAAAGTCCTAAAATAACTCTCAAAGAAACTTCACAAATAATCAAAACACAAGACTGTGTGATTCATAATCAGCAAGAAAGAGTCTTGCCTTCCAAAAGTTAGGATGGCTCCATGACTCTGAAATGAGCAGCACACAAAAATCAAGCAAAAGCCAATACACAACCATAGGAAACAGACTCAATGGAACATCAACCATACTTCAGAGGTTATCCTGTTCTGTCCATGGTTTGGGTCACTTGGCAGATCTGCTTGCAGAGAAAGTGAAAGATGCAAGCATCCATACCTTTTTTAATTCAGGCACTTTGCAGAGTTTGTAAAAACTGCAGAAAGGGCTGGAAAAAGTTCCAAGCTTTCTGGTACCATATCTTTCATAAAGTAAGCACCATGTATCTGTACCTAGTTACTCCTTTTCTACATTTTCCCTCTGTTCTATTATGAAGCAAACATCAATGGATGAAACACCCAGGTAATACAAGCAGGGCAGAGGGGTAAGGGAGGGAAAGAAGGATGGAAAGCCAGGGAAAAATCATTAAAAGACAGGTGACCAACCACCCTGGTTTGCATGCAAAGTCCCATATTCTGAGATACCCCTCAGGGCCTCAGTCCAGGGCAAATCAGGAAGCTCACTATATAATCAAAGATTCACAAAACTGGAAAGAAAGATGAGTCTACAAGGAAAGGAAATGAGAAAAATAAGGTATGTGCTCAGAGGAAAAAAGGAGTAGAGAAGGAAAGAAATGATTAAAAAAAAAAAAAACTACCAAAATGATCAATACTTTTAAAAGATAAAAAAAAAGGAAATGAAGAAAACAAATGTGGAGAACCAAAAATGAAACAGAAGGTTAACGGAAAGGAACAGAAGGGAAAAGCAGAGATGCGGCCCAGTGTTTTGACATTAGGAATAACGAAGTAGGAAATGATAAATAAGGAGGGAAATGAAACCAAGAGTACAAAATACGAGCATCCTGCAGACTGGCCCTCAGGAAAACAGCTTCCCCCTGGGCAGCTCTGGGGCCACCAGCCAAAGGCCCGGTACAAATTTTGTTCTCTTGTCTAAAAATCCCAGCTGTTTGTGGCTCCCTGCCTTTTCTGCTTCAGTCCTTCACCAACTCTGAAGGAAATTAAGTATCCAGAAACCCAACAACCAGGGGTGTTTCTGTGGGGATAATGCTTCTTGGCATAGATCTCATAAAACCAGTCACAGGAGGGAACCGCAGCTGCTTAGACTGGGACACGAAAAATCACTGGGGGGTCGACAGTGAGAACGAAGGGGGAAATGGGAGAAAGCAGGACTGAGAACGCACCCAGACTGGAGCGCAAGAAGTGGCCAAAGAAGGAGAGGAGGCAAACACCCCAGAGGACTGACAAGATGGTTCCACACACTCTTCACCCCTCAAACCCCTACCCCAGGGCACAGAGCAAAAGCATACCCATGTGTCTCTGGGGCCCGAGATACGCTTATTAATTAAACTAGCTGTCACTGCCAAAATCAAGTAGGCAAGGCAATAGCAACAGGGCCTCCCCAGAGTAAATTTTATGTAACAAGGGAAAGTTACAGCAAAGTGGCTTCTCGTTCTTTTCCCCAGATGTTACTTCACAGTGTAGACATTGTGAGGGAATATTTCAGAACCGGAGTCTGTAACTTCTTAACCAGTGGAGGAGTCCCTAAGCCATGTGCAAAATAAGCAGTCATGATTCCACAACAGTATTATTAGTCTCACCTTCCTCTCTGATATGAACGCAAAAGAGGGCTGAGCATTCTACCCCTGTTTTAGTCCTGTCCGCATTCCTATGAATTTTATTAAGGATAGACATGGATAGGTGTAAAGATTAACTTAATAACTTCAAAGTATGAGGATGTGACACTCACTTCGCAGCTGTCTCTTTATTTCTTTTGCAGGATCCACCCAGTTCTGCAGGGGACAGAAAAAAAAAAAAAGATTAATCAACTCATTAAAAAAACAACAACAAACAACACAGTCCAGGGTCCAAAATTGAACAGTTTACAGTTCACGTACTTATTTAAGTGTAAACATATTTTAATAAAGTGCTATGTGAAGTAGCTTGCTAGCATTCCACTGGTTTAGCATTGATTTGCTTCTGAATTTGTGTGCTATAAATAAAAACATTAAAACACTTTTAAGGTGGATCTTTTAGGCCTCATATTCTTGAATGTGAAATCAAACATGTACCCAAATGATGAAAAAATGTATTTCCATACAGTCTTTATCTAGAGTTTAACTACCAGCAAACCGCCCCTGTAGACACTGAAATGAGGGCTCAGTCAGGGACAATAATTGGCTCTTATTCATGATGGATAAAATGTGAACTGGATACTATTGTTTAAAAGGACATATATCCTAATCGCACAGAATTATCTCAACTCCTCCAAAAACTTTCTTTTTCCTGCAGGTGTACAACGCCGTGGAGAAGTCAGATTGGAGACAGTATTTTCCTTTCTGGTCTTCATGGAACATCCTTTTAAAGCTACATTCCACAGTCGATAATCACAATCATAAGGAACTCCCTTTGACTTTTCCTTTATTTCCACTCTTGGAGAAAGTTAAAAAAGATTCTAGGAAACCACCATAATATTTTAAAATAAAAAAAGAGGAGTTCCCGTCGTGGCGTAGTGGTTACCAAATCCGACTAGGAACCATGTGGTTGCGGGTTCATCCCTGGCCTTGCTCAGTGGGTTAAGGATCCAGTGTTGCCGTGAGCTGTGGTATAGGTCGCAGACGTGGCTCGGATCCTGCGTTGCTGTGGCTCTGGCGTAGGCTGGTGGCTACAGCTCCGATTAGACCCCTGGCCTGGGAACCTTCATATGCCGCAGGAGCAGCCCGAGAAAAGGCAAAAAGACCTAAATAAATAAATAAATAAATAAATAAATAAATAAATAAAATAAAAAAAGACCAAATTTGAACTACTAGGTTCAAACCCTCTAAGGGCATTAAATATTTGTCTTCCAATGCTATAGGCTAAAGATGCAGCCCCCCAAAATTATATATATATAGTTTTTGTTTTTTATACCTCTATCTTATGCTCAAGTCATTATTAAAGTTCATTTTATCTTCACTAATAGGAGAACAATTACAGTTTTTAAAACATATTAAACTGATTCAAATAATTGTCTTTACAATAAATAAGTTTCATTCTTTCTAGAAATATCCCAAACAATGTATTATAACATCTGGGCTTAAACACAATTTTATTCAGATATGTAAAGCAGACAATTAAAATGTTTATTGTTATATAGAAAATTATAACCCACTGTCTTAATAATATGTTGAACAGGTACACGAGAACATCAACTTACACTATTAAGGAGTAATAACACAGGATGCTCTGAAAGCAAAGCTGCAGGGACTCCTGCAGGGACCCCTACACCACTCATGGCTCACACTCAGGGCAGCAAGGAGCCAAGGTGTGCGTGGCTCTGTTCTAACACTGGTTGTATTCAATCCTCTCAACAAAGAGCCACCAGAGCCTGGTCTAGCTTCATGGCACTGGTATCCCAGCTGCGTGGCCCACTGATGCGAGGGCCAGTGGGAGCCTCTAATGGTACCTCCAGTGCTATGTCGGGGAGCGGCTCTAATTTTCCCGAGAAGAGAGCCTGGCATTCAGCTTCCTGGCCCGGCAGCTGCTGTCCACACAACAGCTGGCTCACAAATGGTGGGCTATAATGAGGCACAAGAATGAGAAAAACACACCATTCAGTCTCTAGCCCAGACGGGGGAGCGGCTGGGGGAGAGGGAAGGCGGGTTGAAAGCGTCGGGGCATTTCATCCAAGGAGGTAACAACGACAGCAAGAAAAACACAATCAGAGACAACTGGAGCCAAACTGAAATGAAAAGGAAAAAAAATCCCTCAGAACATCAGCACAGAGAAAGAGGAGAGGGGGAGCCACTGGTCTTAAAGATCTGGAGAGACCCTTCCAAATCCCTTTGTGTGACAGTTGGTACAAAAAACAACCATACCTCTGCTCTCAGAGGAAAGGCATGTCATCTTCTGTGACCGCAAGGACTAACCCCAGCCACGCAGCACCTTCTATTGTCACCAAAGCCTTGTACAGGTTACCCGCCAGTTACCTTCACAGTATTTGGCAGTTGCAGGCAACCAGTTCAAGTACTAGATGAATACTTGTTGGCTGGTATCTGACCACTGCTTGCCTCCTTCCTCCCCATGCCGTGGTCATCCTGAAAGACCACAGGTTACATCGTTTTTCTTACATTTATTTTTAGTTGAATAATTAGCTCCAATGAGTACTTAGATCATGAGTGGAATATAACTGTACTGCCCAGGGTCATAAATTCCTAAGTATAAAACAAACAAAAATTGCCTTGCCATGAATTTTAAAATACTTTGAAAAGAAATACCAAATTATCTGCATTATCAATTACAAGTAAATAATAGATTTAAAACTCTTTTTAACAAATAAATAATAAAAATAAATTTCTTGGTTTTGGCACTGAGTGCTGGCTGCATCAAGAAGCAGAGGCAAGGAATTCCCATTGTGGCTCAGTGGTTAACGAATCCGACTAGGAACCATGAGGTTGAGGGTTCGATCCCTGGCCTTGCTCAGTGGGTTAAGGATCCGGCATTGCCGTGAGCTGTGGTATAGATTGTAGACAAGGCTTGGATCCTGAGTTGCTTTGGCTGTGGCTATGGCGTAGGCAGGCATCTACAGCTCCGATTTGACCCCTAGCCTGGGAACCTCCATATGCCATGGGAGCAGCCCAAGAAATGGCAAAAAAAAGAAAAAAAGAAAAAAGAAAAAGCAGAGGCAAAAAAGATGGAAAAAGACATCAGAATGACATAAATGCACACACAGACCACAATATATTACTGTGCACCATTCCCATTTTTTAAAAATTTGGCTGCCACATACATAGACTTTGGAATCAGAAATATATGGATTCAAATTCTGGTTTTCTCCCAACTCTGTGACCTTGTCCTCTTTAAGTCTCGGTTTCCTCAACTTTAAGATGAAGATCATATCATCTGCCTCAAGGGGTTGAGGGGTTTTAAACATTCATTCAAAGTGCTTCCTGAAGAGTAAGTACATGTGCCAAGGACTTTATCTGGTACCTATAAGAGTAGATGGGTTTTTTTTTTTTTTTTTGGCAATGATAAAATTAAATTGGTCTATCACCTATCAGTATATATATATATATATCCCACCCTTCTTCATATAATTTTTTACTTCCAAAGATGATGTATTACTGTATATATTAAAAAAGCTAATATTTATGTGACTATTTCTACCCACAAAAAAGTTAATATAACAGACTCGGGGTCCAAAAAATACAGTCAGTATAGTCATAGCCAGATAAGATAAAAAGCAAAAATCAGACCCTTTCTCCTTAGAGAATCCTATCTCAAGCTTCCAACCAAAGTAAATTAATATTAAAATGTCGTCCCAGAATGCCTGTGTTATTAAATCACCTTAAAACATGAAATCAAGAGTCAGCTGGGGAATAAAAAATGTTACATGAATCAGTTGGGGAAAAATCGTTACACGTTTCTCTTCATTAACCTCTAGCTGAAATTTAGCATTACCATCGAATATAAATGTAGCAAAAAACAAAACCCTGGCTAATATCAGCAGTGCCTTTAAGCTTTGTCACTCACAGGAATCAAAACTATTTCCAGGGGGAGTTCCCGTCGTGGCGCAGTGGTTAACGAATCCGACTAGGAACCATGAGGTTGCGGGTTCGGTCCCTGCCCTTGCTCAGTGGGTTAACGATCCGGCGTTGCCGTGAGCTGTGGTGTAGGTTGCAGATGCGGCTCGGATCCCGCGTTGCTGTGGCTCTGGCGTAGGCCGGTGGCTACAGCTCCGATTCAACCCCTAGCCTGGGAACCTCCATATGCCGCGGGAGCGGCCCAAGAAATAGCAACAACAACAACAAAAGACAAAAAGACAAAAAAAAAAAAAAAAAACAAAAAACTATTTCCATAGCCCATTATAGTGGTTGCAGATCTTAAAATATCATTTACGCTCATCAATATTTGAAATCACACAGGGATTAGATACTGATGATCATTTCTACCCCAGTTTTTTAAATTAACATGTTGAGCATGTTATTCACTGGCTTTCTTTATAGGCCTGTGTACTTTGTTATAGTCATACATTTAAATCACTATTCTCTGTATAGCACAGGGAAGTCAACTCAATATTCTGTAAAAACGTATATGGGAACAGAATCTGAAAAAGAATGGATATGTGTATATGTAGAACTGAATCACTTTGCTGTACACCTGAAACTAACAACACTACAAATCAACTACAGCTAACAAAATTAAAACAAAACAAAAACAAAAACACATTGTTCTGAGAAACAGCCCATAGAATTCACCAGACTGTCAAAGGAATAGGTGGCACCAAAAAAGGTTAAACAAAACGAAACAAAACAAAAAAACCAAAAACCTGCTTTGGAAGGTTATAGAAACTTTTTCTGACTAAGCAGCAAAAGACTGTGCCTGTGTTTCTTTCTCTTACACTTAAGTCCTTTGGTTAGTTAATTAGAGAAGCTCCTTAATCCTACTCTTTATCCACTGCAAATCTGAGAGTGGAACAGTCCTGGTTAATATCAAGCCTTCTGACATTTCCCTACAATATTTTCAATACTGGTTCTCAGGATAAGTGTTAAAGAAAGATGATTCTCAATTATCTTCTAACAACAGAAACATCTAGAAAAATATAAAAGCTTAATGATGAATCATTATAGTATAGGATGCTAGCATTAGAAAAAAACCTCAGAGACTATATGGATCAAATATCCTTGCAGACTGCGAACAGCCTCACACCTGCCTATGAGGCTATGAGGACTGGAACGCTTCTGCAATCACAAGCCACAAGTAGGGTTCCCTACTTCCTTCCAGAAGATTCCAAACCCCAAACATCTCTCTGCGGCCTCAAAAGAACACTTATCCCTGAGATCGTTGCTTCTCAAGTCTAAAGGGTGACACGAATTACCCGAAGATCTAGTCAAAATGCAGATTACAAGTCAACATGTCTAAGGCGAGGACCTGGAACCCCTCATGGTTAACGAGCTTCCGTGTGGTGCCAAGGCTGCTGGGCCCTGGACCACTCTGTGAGTGGTAGAGACCTAGATCTCTCTCTCTCCTTTTTTTTTTTTTTTTTTTTTTTTGGTCTTTTTAAGGCCACACCAGCAGCATATGGAAGTTCCCAAGCTAAGGGTCAAATCGGAGCTGCAGCTGCTGGCCGATGCCACAGCCATACCAGATCCAAGTCACATGTGCAAACCACACTGCAGCTTGTGGGAACACTGGATCTTTAACCCACAGAGTGGAGCCAGGGATGGAATCCGCATCCTCACGGATACTAGGCAGGTTCTTAACCTGCTGAGCCACAACAGGAACTCCCCCTAGATCTCTTTTTATGTAGAAATTCCTGTCTTTCTGAAAGTCAAGTAGTCAAATGTAAAGAGATATTTTTAAGTCCTACACTTGGCTTGTCAGGTAGGTGTCCAGCCTTCACTGGCTAATATTCTAATGGCTGATCCTCCTGCATGCAGAAAGCCCTCACAGGTCACAGGCCCACATCTAAGTGGTTCTCTGAATGTCTGCCCATCATGCTAAACGGTTATATCAAATAATGTCAGGTCCCACAGGCTTTCCAGGCCATGAAAGTGTTAACTACTTTCACCTGGCAAAGATGAGCAACCAAGCCATTAACCAGCAGTACGCACCCCATCAGCCATCTGAGCCGTCTGCCTCAGGCCACTGACCACACAACAGGTCTAGAACACAACTCAAGACACATTCACAAAATCTATCCTGTGGTTCCTTCCCTCCCAGACAATATCTCTATCTCACCTAATTCCCTTTCAGGCTGGATGCCAAGATCTCAGAGGTAGAAGTTTTTTAAAATGCCTAGCCATGCTTTCAAAATTGGTGCTTGTCACACGTGCCAGGTGAGAGAAATTAAGTTTAACCCAACACATACTCTACTGTCAAATGTGCAAAGAATAATTTTGTCTAAAAGCTGTATTTTCCTTTAAGAATGACAGGACTGAAGCAGGTGCCCTTTATTATACCCCTGCTGAAATTAAGTCTAATAGCACGCTACTGCAACACTCTGGTGTTAGCAGAAATGCCACAGACCTTCCGTGTTACAGTAAAATGTTCACCATGCATCTGGGAGAATATGATTCCAACTCCTGTCTGTGTTATTATAAGGTGTAATGAGATTGAATATAGAATTTTATTAAAGAATAGTTTATCTAAGACAAATAGTTTAATATTGGGGTTCTTAGTTCTAGTGTCTGGGGGAGGAAATGGTCTGGCTATCAGAGAAATACGTTAATTTTCACAAAGTTATTTCACTGTGGATATCAACTATACTTCAAACAAGCTCCCCTTTCAATATGGCTTGGAGCAAAATGACATTAAAATCCCTGGGCCAGATGCCAAACTCTATTAACATCAAAAATTTAAAACAGTATTTTCCCTTTAAAGACAGTCCAAAACCCTTACTGACAGCTCCATTTGGACATGAATACAAGAACTATATGGACTGGAATTCCGTGCATGAACACATTACTTGATTCCACGTCTTTTTTAATGAAATTTTCCATGGTAAAGTTTACATGAGTTCTCTACAGACACTGAAAAATGGTCTAATAATGGTAGATTTTCCTACTCAAGAGTGAAGTGAAAGGCTTCCAACCACTAGAGAGGCAGCGCTATACTAAAATAAAGATTAGATTTCCCTCCCAGTGGAAAATTTGCATACAAATAACCATGGCTTTACCTCACCTTCATATTACAAGGTTGAAATGATAAGTGACTGAAACTTCTATAAATACAGGTAACTTTCAGCCTGAAAAAAAAGTTTAAATTCCTACATCCTGTAGTATCCTATTGTTGAAATTGTAAGAGGTGGAAAAAATAGGACATGATACAAATCTACATTGGGAAAATAGGGGTTCTTTCACCTAGATGTCTTGAGGACTGGATTTTGTCTACGTATGAAAAAAAGGAATAAAAAATTGCACAACGCAAAAGTTATGAAAGCAAATCAGATTATACATGAATAATTAAATATACTGCCAATTACACATGACATTCGTTTTCCAAAAAGTATTTCAGAAAGGCCACCCCACTGTTTATTCTCCCCATGTTCTATTTAGAGCCTGGATAGCAAACAAAGAATGTGCCTAATTTCGTGAGCATTTTCATCTTGAATCTTGTAAGAGAAACACAAACTAAGGAATTATATGAGTCTCAGTTTATGAATCTGAGATTCAGGTGAGAGATATGGATTAGACACATATATTGAGAGTCAGCAAAAATAAAAAATGGTGAATCCTACTATCTCATGTAAATCTAGTGTCCCAAAATACCAGACGCCTTAATGCAATATATCCTGTGTCAACTAACAGAGCGTGTTATTCTATGTATAAGATTAAATGCTCCTATGAATCTACCAAAATGTAATCTCAGGAAACGTGGGTAATGATGGCCAAATTTCCATCACTTTCTCTTTTGCAGCTTTGAGGGCCAACAGAAGGGCACATGGTTGGAAACATTATCAAGACCGCCTTATAATTTCAAGTCTGAAAAGAGTGCCTAGTTTATTTAGTGGAATGTCTAATATGTTATTACTTCTAGGAAGAGTATTCTAAACAGAGGTCTAATAAGAATGCTCACATACTATTCAGCAGGCAGGCATGCAATTTAGCTGTCTTTAGTTGAAATGTGGAATGAAACCACAAATTAGGTATCAAGGATTTAAAACTAAGCAGTGAAGAAATTTAATTTACATATAATTACTACTATTAGTACTCTGTATTTTATTATTAGGATGTATAAATACAAACAATGATGGCATGTGGGCAAATAAAATTTACAGCCTGTATTCGTCTACCAACTGTTCTGTTCTGCTGACTGTGCTGTGAATGTTAGACGTCAGGACGCAACTGCAAAGTTCACTTCGACCACGAGCTCTGGGCATCCTCAGACAGAACGATCATCCAGGTCTGCCCACGGCCACCACCTAACAGACTCGAAAGGGCTTCTCTTTGGGGTGCAACCCTGGACCAGTCCTTCCCGCTTCACTCCTCCACTCAGTATCTTCACCAGAGTTAAGTCCCAACGCTCAGAAAATGAAGGAGAAAAGGAAACAATGAGGAAAGTGCCAGACTGAAAGCTTGTCAAAATCCACATGCTGAAACCTTCTCTCCAATGTGACAGTGTTTCGAGTTGGGGCCCTTGGGAGGTGATAGGTCATGAAGGCGGAGGCACGTGAATGGGATTAGTGGCCTTTTAGGCATGGCTCTGGAGGGCCCTCTAGTTCCTCTGGCCATGTGAGGACACCACGAGAGGGCCTTGTCCATGAGGCAGAAAGGGGGCCCTCTCCAGACACTGAATCAGCTGGCACCTTGATTTCATTCCTCCCTGGCTCCCAAAGTAGAGAAACACACATCTGCTGTTTAAAAAGCCACTCGTACTATGGTACTTCGTTAGAAAAGCCCAAACTAAGACAGAAGGCTAGAGGTTAAGTCTGGTTAATTGCTAGAACTGATTAATATTTCTCTCTCTAATATGCTTATGAAACTGAGAAGCCCTGAGGGTCCCTAGAATTAGCATTAAGCACTAGAGCACTCTGATGATCCTGTTAGCAGCGTCTTGGAAATTTCTGGAGCAGAAAACAATCTCAACACACTCCTGACACCAGGCAGATCCCCACAGGGTCCTGGCCGGACCTGGACTTCCTTTCTGCTCCCAGTAACCCACTCAAGAGGGCAAGGAACACCTTCGGCCCACACCACCACCAATCTGTTTGGCAAGGCAAAACACTCTCTCCTGCACCACCGGACACGAATGGATGGGTACCCCTGACATTCCTTCCAACATGCCCAAGCTGAATTCCTGGAAAACAGGTGAATTCTCGAGCTAAAAATTCAACATAAAAATGGATTTGGAAGATGTATATTCCATATATATACAATGGAATTCTACCCGGCCATAAAAAAGGACAAAATAATGCCATTTGCAGCAACATAATGGAACTAGAGATTCTCATACTAAGTGAAGTCAAGTCAGAAAGAGAAAGAAAAATATGCCATTGCTTACATGTGGAATCTAAAATACGGCACAGATGATTCTATCTACAAAACAGAAACAGATCATGGACATGGAGAGGGGACTTGTGGTTGCCGGTGGAGGGGGGAGGTAGTGGGATGGACTGGAAGTTTGGGGTTGGTGAAGGCAAACTAACATTTGGAATGGATGAGCAATGGTGTCCAACTATACAGCACAGGGATCTGTGTGACTGGGTCACTTTGCTGTACAGCAGAAGGTGAAGAAACACTGTAAATCAACCATACTCTAACAAAAACATTTTAAACACCGGTGTTTCCTATTTCTAATAATTAACATAGCATAAGACATTTCATTCTGTCTTCTTATAATGTAAGTGGAAAAGTGCACGCACACACACACACGAGCAAAAAGTTATACAGGAAAACACAAGTTTTCAATCTTTACCAAATCTGTACAATAAACATAAACTATATTTTAATAAAAACATAAGTTACTTGAAAGCTAAATTTTCCACTGGTTAAGAGAAAAATGGTATTTTTCTAAGACACTAGGAACAAAATGACCTCACTTACTTTCTGCTCAGGGTTCTCCTGAAACACAAGTCCAAAGTAGTCCTTCTCCAAGAGGTTGAGATGTTCACACACTTTGTCAAACAACACTTGTCCCTTAGCACGTTTCTGAGGAAAAAGAAAAATATCTTTATTTCTCAAGCACTGAACAGTCCAGGAGTACTGTAAAGCAAGGCCCACTTATCAAATAACATTATTTAGCATAAATTCGTGTGCAATATTTATTGTCCGATCCTTTTATAACAATATGAAAAACCGATTAATCACTCTTTAGCTTTAGACTCTCCTCCCCCTTCCCTCCATATAAAGCATAAATTCTACAATGAAAGCACAGCCAGCCAGATGCTCCATGCTTTACTGCTACTCCATGTAAATATTTTAAAACCTAAAAAAGTAAAATGCTGAGACCTCGTTTATTTGTTTTTAAAATAGTACAAAAATATGTCCCAGCTGCCTCCCTCAGTTGCTCAAGGGGCTCATGTCACATCTACAAAGATACTCTCCCAGGAAAATCACTTTTTTTGTTTCATGAAAGTATAGTTGATTTGCAATGTTGTGCCAATTTTTGCTGTGTCCCCAGAAAATCATTTAGTTCTACTCAACGCCTCCTGACATGATTTTTCCCATCAGCACTTACATTTGATTTCTCTTCCAAGATATGTGTAGAATATAAATAATTTTGTTCAATACGAGCTACACTTTTTCTTGAGAATCATTCATTCTCTACAACAAATCTTAAAAACAGAAGGTACCAGAAGGGAGATTGTAAATCAGGTTAAGTGCCTGTAAGGACCTAACCTATTTTTGCCTTGCTTTGCTTTTTAACATAAGAAGCTGCTATCAATAGACATAAAAGCCTGGGACAGCCATAGAAGAAAAGCTCATTATTTTATCAATGGTAAGACATAACTCATTTCCAATTATGATGCACAGCACTGCGAACACCCATCTGTGAGGTCAGGTCAGATCCTCCCCTGTGTGGGTATAAGCAACCCCTGGACTGTGAGTGACAAGCGAACAAGCCAGCCGACTTGCTCATCCTCAAGATGAATGCCCTCACACTGTGGAAAAGGCATACTGGTTAGTTCCTACACTGTGTGAAAATGACTGTTTCCCACATAAACATCTTTTAAAATGGAATAAGAGGAGTTCCCGTCGTGGCGCAGTGGTTAACGAACCTGACTAGGAACCATGAGGTTGCGGGTTCGGTCCCTGCTCTTGCTCAGTGGGTTAAGGATCCGGCGTTGCCGTGAGCTGTGGTGTAGGTTGCAGACGCGGCTCGGATCCTGCGTTGCTGTGGCTCTGGCGTAGGCCAGTGGCTACAGCTCTGATTTGACCCCTAGCCTGGGAACCTCCATATGCCGCGGGAGCGGCCCAAGAAATAGCAAAAAAGACAAAAAATAGTAATAATAATAATAATAATAAAATAAAATAAAATGGAATAAGAAATAAAAGACATTTCGAGTTCAAATCAGCACAACTCTGATAGACTTCAAGAGAGTCTTCACAGAAACTCAATTCAAGTGTGGGTTTCTCTCCTCTAACCTTCCGCCCCTATTTGCCTTCACTTGGCATGTCTGTGAAATGGGGATAATAGAATCTACCACAAAGGATGTCGTAGATAACTGAGTTGTAATACATAATTAGAGCTTAGAACAGTGTGTGGCAAAGAGTAAGGGCTTAATGTCAGATCTTCGTTTAAGCTGGAGTGTTTTGTAACATGAAAAATGACTAATTCCGCTTACATGAAATTTTGTGTTAAGCTTTTAAAATGAAAGGTTCTGAATTTCATTATCTGATCTGCATGCAATTATTCATTTATATAATTAAGGCTCTGAGTTTGGACATATTTTAAATTAACTTTATGAGGAGAAGGTGACTCATAGCATGACAGCTGCTTTCTTAAATGTGCAGTAAAATCCATTGACTATAGAAGCCTGGAGTAGATGTGAGGAGATCTGGCTGCAAATAACAGCAAAGACTATTTTAGAGGTAATCAATAATCTAAGAATTCACTTTCTCTGGCATTAATTTTAGCAACGCTGTTCACCCCTGAATCTCCAGCGAGTAGAAGGTAGTAGCCCAGCATAATAGGTGTTTGTTGAGTCAACTGAAAATACAGTATTACAGTGTACCCTATGTGACATACTTATTTACTCTTAGCTGTGCCCACAGCATTCGGATATTCCAGGGCCAAGGTTCAGGTCCGAGCCACCATAGTGACAGTGTTGGATCCTTTACCAACTGCGCCACCAAGGGAACTCCTGTGACATCCTTATTTTAAGTGCGTGACATCCGCCTGCTCAGGCTCATAGTGACTGACCATAGTTATCATTTCAGCACCTACTTTGTAATTAGGAAGTGTCCTAATCTGAGATAACAAAGGGAGAAAACCATCACAGCTCTAGCACATCTATCCACTTGTTCATCACCCACTATGCATTTATAACGAGGTGTAAATGAGTCACAGAAGATATTTTATCTACTATAAAGCAGAGATTATCTTCTTACTTAGAAGAGCACTAAGAACTCAACGGAAGCTGATCTTTGAAAACTTTAAGAATTTTAAAAACTTTAAGAAGTTGACCTTTAAAAAGATAAGTTTCCAAACTTATCACTCCCAGAAAACATCTGACTAAATGACAACTCTTTCAAATAAGCTAACTACTGGAATTGATTAGCTGTAGAAATTGCGAAGAAACGAGAGTGTCAAAAAGAGACTCATGCTATTTTACTTGGTTATGATGTTATTTGAGGTTAGGGTAAAAAAGGATACTTAAGACAACTGATATCGGAGTTCCCGTCATGGCGCAGTGGTTAACGAATCCGACTAGGAACCACGAGGTTGTGGGTTTGATCCCTGGCCTCACTCAGTGGGTTGAGGATCCAGCATTGCCATGAGCTGTGGTGTAGCTTACAGATGCGGTTCGGATCCCGTGTTGCTGTGGCTCTGGTGTAGGCCGACGGCAACAGCTCCAATTTGACCCCAAGCCTGGGAACCTCCATATGCCACGGGAGTGGCCCTAGAAAATGCAAAAAGACAAAAAAAAAAAAAAAAAAAGACAACTGATGTCTATAAATATGTATCAGTTCAAAGAGAAAAACATATTCTAACACTGGCTTACAGACAACTTTAAATAATAAATCATATTTTCTCACTAGTTTCCATTTCAAAAATAGAAACATGCTCTCATGGACAGAAATCCCCTAACAGATTAAAACATCCACGAAGCTCACCACCACAATGTGGTGTCAGTACACACACTGCACGGCATGGGGGGGCATCCGCATGGGGACTGGAGTCACCCCGGGACCCCCTTCATTCAACATTTTATAAGCACTTTACTATTCCTGGACAAGTGTGACAATGGACAAAACACTCAGTCTCTCTAACTGTAAAATGAGATCACAGCTCTCTCTTAGCTCACTGCAAGGGTCAAATTAACCCAATAAGAGTGTATGTCAAAGTGCCAAACCAAGAGCCTTACTCAATCACAGCGGAATTCTATTCCCAACTGTCTTTCATTAGCCCACTTCTAACACCAAAATATCTTCTAGATGCTCAGATTCCTTCTCTACTATTCTCTCCTTCCCTTCTCCAGGAAATAGATATTCTAAATGCTTGATAAAATCTTAACTGTACACACATACTACTTAATCCTCTACTCAGCATCCCCACCTTCAATGAACTCAAAGACTGGCTGGAAAGGCAACAGCACTATGAGGCATGTGCTGAAAGATACACATAAAAAATGCATGGGAACACCGAGAATGCACTGAATAACAGCATCTGAGAAATATCACAGCTTTGCCAAGATTGTAGCATCTCAAATGAATCTTAAACAAAGGGATGATTTTTCAAAATAGAGAAATAGCATAGTCAAAAGAACTTATTTTCACTTTGGGTGTTTATCAAGTCTGACAGAACCACTTTCTATTCAAAAGATACTGGAGGTTACGGAAAGATGAAGAAAGTAATGAGCCACGTCACATGTCTGCTAGTTATACTGTCCCACTCTCAGATGACTGCAAGGGCTCGCCAGGCTAAAAAGCTCCACATCTACTGATCCTGTATTTCATATGCATCAGCTCCCATATTAAGACACTGAGGAAAAAAACCATTAAGAAATATACAGTCTCAGGAACTTTACATTAGAATGGTAGATGCAGAAAATAAAAAGGGAGCCTATCCCCCTCAAAAAAATAAAAAGTCTTATGAATTTACCTCTCTAGACTTAACTAGATCCAGCTGATCCAGCTGGTTCAAAGAACTGACCAATGGCCTATAAGACACTAGAGCTCTATCCAAAGACAATGTCTTACTCTAGGATAAAAATTAGCAGATTCAATCACATCTTCCCTTCTGGGAGTTTAAATACAACATAGATATGCACACACACTTACACACACACACACACACACACACACACACAGAGTCACAGAATAGAGCATGTAAACGCAAAGGGAGAGACAATGAGAAGGCAGTATGCAGAAGCCAAGGGTATCAGGAGGCAGAGCTCTCATCTGCCAAAGTATATTCCACTGTTTCTACTGGTCCCATGAGATGCTTCACTTATACACCCACATCCCCAAAAGGGGAGTAGAATGGGACAAGGAAATTCTGCTTAATGTACAGAACTACTGAGCATCAAAACTCATATTTGCAGGAGTTCTCGTTGTGGCTCAGTGGGTTAAGAGCCCAACACAGTCTCCGTGAGGACGCAGATTCAATCCCTGGCCTTGCTCTTTGCTCAGTGGTTTAAGGATGCAACATTGCCGCAAGCTGTGGACTTTGGTATAGGTCACAGATGTGGCTTGGATTCAGTGTTGCTATGACTGTGGCATAGGTCTCAGCTGCAACTCTGACTGGACCCCTAGCCCAGGAACTTCCATATGCCACAGGAGAGGTCATAAAAAGAAAAACAAACCCACCCCCAAAACCCCCTCCTGTTTGCATATAAGACACCCTGAGAAGTTCTACAATGAAGAATAACCTTGTTTATTATCATCATTTAACCTGAACCTGATGTTTCCCAAAATTACTTGGCTAAATAAGCCACCATCTTCTTTGAATACCACACTAACTTATTCCACAGCAGAACTACTGATCTACAGATAATACCTCAAGGAATGAGGGAGAGAAAAATTACCATGACATGACCTTCAATCAGATTTGGAGACTAGCATCAACATTATCTTTTTGACCCCAAAATGCCAAAAGAGAGAATTCAGTTTAAACTGGTCCAGGATTTGATGGACCCATCTGTCTGGACGAAGCAAATAACTCCCACAGATAAAATTCCAACAATATAATCAAAAAGATCAAAAACTCATAAGGAAACCAGTTACTACTACTGAGTATTAAAGGCAGTTACGAGACTGATATTCAAGACTGTAGATAATGGAAATATCTATCAAGTACAGCACAAAATCAGTACTTTTTATATGCTTAAATATTTTAAAATACCAAGAAAAAAGTATCAAAAAGCAGACTGTGAAAAGAACTAATTAGAATATCTAGAAATCAACTATACAAACTAGCTTATAATCCAAACTGACAAGGTTTGATAGCATTAAAAAGAAAAACAGAAAAAAAAAAAAAGAAAAACAGTGAACTGGAAGATCGATCTGAAAAAACTACCCAGAATGCAATACAGAAAGATGAAAACCATGAAGGAACTTCACTGACATGTAAGATAGAAGAGAAAGTCTTACATATATCTCATCAGAATTCTAGATGAAGACAACAAACAGAGTAAGGGAGGGGCAATATTAAAAGATGTAATGGGAGTTCCCATTGTGGCACAGTGGGTTATGAACCTAACTAGGTACCCATGAGGATGTGGGTTCAATCCCTGGCCTTGCTGAGTGGGTTAAGGATTTGCCATTGCCACAACCTGTAGCATAGGTCACAGATGCAGCTCAGATCCAGCCTTGCTGTGGCTGTGGTATACACCATCAGCTGTGCAGCTCTGATTCAACCCCTAGCCTAGAAACTTCCATATGCTGCAGGTGCAGCCCTAAAAAGAAAGGGAAAAAAAAAAAGATGTAATGGCTGATAAATGCTAAAACTCTTAAATTAAGGAAAAAATGGATTGCTAGCCAAATAAAACCCATTAACCTACAATCACTGTATTTCACTACTTATATGTATTAACATTCAAAAGATTTTGACATGCATCATTTTTAAATAATAGATGTTATAAAGCCATCAAGAGGAAAAGAAACATGAACTAGAGAATAAGGAGTAAAGAAAAAAAATTGTAACAGAAAACTCAGAGAAGTTACTCTTAAAAAACCTAAAACTGGAGCTTCCTGGAAGCTCAGTGGGTTAAGGATCCAGCATTGTCAGTGCAGTGGCTTGTATCACACTGCAGTGTAGGTTCGATTCCTGGCCCAGGAACTTCCACATGCTATGGGGGTGACCAAAAAAAACCCCTAAAACCAATCTGCCTTGGAAGCTAATTCAAAAGGCCAACAAAATGTCATGTTTCTTATTATTTCATAAAGAAAACATACCATACAGATGGCCAGCAAACACATGAAAAAATGCTCAACATCGCTGATCATAAGAGAAATGCAAATCAAAACTACCATGAGATACCACCTCACACCAGTCAGAATAGCCATCATTAATAAGTCCACAAATAACAAGTGTTAGAGGGGCTGTGGAGAAAAGGGAACCCTCCTGCACTGTTGGTGGGAATGTAAACTGGTACAGCCACTATGGAGAACAGTTTGGAGACACCTTAGAAATCTATACATAGAACTTCCATATGACCCCGCAATCCCACTCTTGGGCATAGATCCAGACAAAACTCTACTTAAAAGAGACACATGCACCCGCATGTTCATTGCAGCACTATTCACAATAGCCAGGACATGGAAACAACACAAATGTCCATCGACAGATGATTGGATTCGGAAGATGTGGTATATATATACACAATGGAATACTACTCAGCCATAAAAAGAATGACATAATACCATTTGCAGCAACATGGATGGAACTAGAGAATCTCATACTGAGTGAAATGAGTCAGAAAGCCAAAGACAAATACCATATGATATCACATAACTGGAATGTAATATCCAGCACAAATGAATATCTCCACAGAAAAGAAAATCATGGACTTGGAAAATAGACTTGTGGCTGCCTGATGGGAGAGGGAAGGAGTGGGAGGGATCAGGAGCTTGGGCTTATCAGACACAATTTAGAATAGATTTACAAGGAGGAGTTCCCGTCGTGGCGCAGTGGTTAACGAATCCGACTAGGAGGTTGCGGGTTCGGTCCCTGCCCTTGCTCAGTGGGTTAACGATCCGGCGTTGCCATGAGCTGTGGTGTAGGTTGCAGACGCGGCTCGGATCCCGCGTTGCTGTGGCTCTGGCGTAGGCCGGTGGCTATAGCTCCAATTGGACCCCTAGCCTGGGAACCTCCATATGCCGCGGGAGCGGCCTAAGAAATAGCAAAAAGACAAAAAAAAAAAAAAAAAAAAGAATAGATTTACAAGGAGATCCAGCTGAGTAGCATTGAGAACTATGTCTAGCTACTCTTATTGCAGTAGAACAAAGGGTGGGAAAAAAAATGTATACATGTAAGGATAACTTGATGCCCTTGCTGTACAGTGGGGAAAAAAAATAAATTAAAAAAAAGAAAACATATCAGATGATCAGGAGACATATATTAAATGTTCCAAGTTATTATACTTTATAAGAATTAATTTACCAGAGTGTGCCCTGACAGTAATACGACCTAGTGGCTCACAATTTCATTTTTGCCTTCACCACTGTTCACAACTTACTCCACAAATTTATTAATCATTAATTACTTATTAATAATCCTCATCATTTGGGAGAAAGGAACCAAGACACAACTCACAATGGCAGTACATTAAAAATGTGTGGGGGTGTGCAAGCTGAAATTGTTCCTCCTCCCATCCCAGATTCTGCAATGTACCACCTTTCAAGAGAATGACTGATTCTCGACCATATGCTAGAAAGGTACCACAGCAGAATGGCAGTGACATGGATTTGAACACCAGCCCTACCTCTCAACAGCTGTATAACCTCGGGCAAGTTACTTCACTGTGCCTCAGTTTCCTCTCTCTAAAATAAACACTCACCTTACGATGGCGATAAGAGAATTAAATGAGGTATATTTAAAGTACTTAAAAAAATGTTTGGCCCATTACATGAATTCATTAAAAGGCAGCTGAAAGCACAGGCCCTTTCTGAGCTGCTCTAAAACAATTACTGATTTTAAATATAATTATAAAGAGCTTTCACGGTTATTACATCCAATCTCACTTCACAAATGAGAAAACTGAGGTTACAGAGAGTTTAACCCATCTAACTTTTCAGTGTGACTTCTTATTTGTGATATCCATAAACATTAGTCCTCCTTATTTCTATCCAGGAAGGCAATTTTCTAGTATTGCTCTTTTGATTTTTATACAGGCAACTTGAATTCTAGAACATGAAAAGACTACAAATACACATTTGTCAACCAAGTAGAATACACAGATATTTTGATTTACAATGTACCCCTAAAATACCAGTATATGCAGCTGGTTCATTAGCTGTCATAACTATTGGCAAGTGTTGCCTGTCTCAGATAAAAAGAACTACCTGACATAATCTTTCTTTTCTAGCTTGATTTATGACCCAATATTCATCTTTCTTCTTCAAGCACTTTACTTCCTATCTATGGTAGTTCCTCTTAAATTCTACTCCTTTTGATATTTATTACTTTTTGAAGACTGGGTTCTTTAAGCAAAAGTATGTCTTACTTCAATGTCTCTTACAGCGGCACTTCATTAAGCAACCTGGCTCTCCAGGAGGCTAAAAGATATGTTGGATGCAATGGCTTGGTACTATAATGCCAGCCAAAAAGTTGGCAGAATTGAGTCTAGAAATCAGGTCTTCTGGCTCTCAGTCTGATGCAAACTCCTGGCTCTAGTTAGTGAACTACCAACATATACATATTCAAGGAATTAAGCCAAACACACACTGTCAGATAGACTACTGCAGGAGAAGAACAGCCACAGATCTACATTTTATTTTCGCAATTCTACTTGGTACTTAGACACTTCCGTAGTAATTAAAACATTTCCAAATACTTCTTGGGAACTAGAAGAATGATGTCAGTAGAAAAGCCAGTCTGCCCCTTTCTCTTAAGAGCCAGCCATGTGCCACCTTTATAAATGCAAAAGCAGACAGTGGGGTTTTGCAGGCTTTACACATTCCTCCCCTAAGACATCAGCCACTGTTATTTCTTCTTGCTATCTGAAGCATGCCTTTGCTTTATATTCCTACTTATGCTAGAATCTTTATAGACTACAAACTGTGCTCATCTCTATTCTGATAATATAGCACCAGTTAATTAAATGATTAAAACCATATAACAGTTAATCAACTTGCCAGGCACACTTCAAAAAGAAATCTTACTTTCTATGTTAACTGCCAACAAGCTTTACAATCTACTTTTCCCCGTCTGCCTCTCCCTAACCCCTCTTACAACATTAAACAGAAAAATAAAATCAATGGGTTGAAAATTTAAACAAAAAAAGTCCTTTATTTCCCAGGTACTAGATTTTTTTTTTGTTTTGTTTTCTTTAAAAGACTGCCTAGGAGCTCCTGTCACGGCTCAGCAGTTAATGAACCTGACTAGTAACCACAAGGACGGGGGGTTCGATCCCTAGCCTGGTTCAGTGGGTTAAGGATCCGGCGTTGCTGTGAGCTGTGGTGTAGGTTGAAGATGAAGTTCGGACCTCATGCGGCTGTGGTGTAGGCCAGCAACTAAAGCTCACATTGGACCCCTAGCCTGGGAACATCCATATGCCATGGGTGTGGACCTAAAAAGACAAAAATTAAAATAAAAAAATAAGACAGCCTAACACATGAGAGACCTCCAAAGGAGAGACAAGACAATTTAGAGGGGTTTAAAATATATCATTCAAGGAGTTCATGTCGTGGCACAGTGGAAACAAATCCGACCTGGAACCATGAGCTTGCAGGTTCGATCCCTGGCCTTGCTCAGTGGGTTAAGGCTCCGACATTGCAGTGAGTTACGGTGTAGGTCACAGACGCGGTTCGGATCTGGCGTTGCTGTGGCTGTGGTGTAGGCCGGCAGCTGTGGTTCTGATTAGACCCCTAGGCTGGGAACCTCCATATGCTGCAGGTGTGGCCCTAAAAAGCAAAAAAAAAAAAAAAAAAAAAAAAAATTCAAGGTTTGGGGAACTCTCTTGGGGAGAGGGGCCAGAGGGGCAAAGCAATCTATAGCAAACCCAGCTGAAGAAAGGCAGGCTGGAATCTGAGACGCCAAGTGAAGTCCCCCGTGCCTGGGCTGTTATTTGTGGCATTCGTTATGGAGGCCAAAACATGGCATTTCTGGAGGCCTCTCAACTTGGAGGAATTTGTGCAACTGCTTACCCGGCGGATTGCATTCGACGCCACACACCACTGGCGTTTTATAAAACACCATCACTGTCTCCGTGTAGGCCCCACCACACTGCAGTTATTGTGCGCTGAGGAGACAGTGCTGGGAAGCCTACAATGCAATCCATACATCACAGCCCTTGAGCTATGTATTTTGCGCTAGCTCTAAGCTACACTGTGCAAGTATAAAAGGCCAAGAAAGGTATGCACAGAACAAACACAACTGAGACATTGTCGTGGGGGGTGGAGGAAATCAAAGAAAATCATACAGAAAGGGAAACAGAGTAGTCTTGAGCCATCACTTATCAGATCATTCTTTTCCTACCAATTTTAATGACACACACCTGTTCCAGAGTTCACTCAAATCCCGGCAAAAAGGAAGAAAGAAACCACATCCAATAATTGTGTTAAAAACATTAATTCCAGAAGTAAGGGTAATAAGGGACAGTTTTTAAGTAAAGTTCCCCTGATCATTATGAAGTTAGAAAACATTTTTCTGACTGCTCAAAAAATAGGTATATATTATGTATAAAGTATATAAACACATGTAGATCTATGTAAAGAAATATGTATATATACACACACATATACCCATCATTTTTCTTTGAGTGGTTGAAAAAATTTTTCAATTTTCATTAATGATCAGGGAAACTTTGTATATATATAGACACATTATCAAAATTACATAAGAATGTAGGTTTCTTATAATACACTACAAAGAATAGCAAGAAGAAATCTTTCTTATGCAGTATTCTTTCAAGACTAGCCTCCAAAAGAGGGGAGAGGAAAAAGAAAAATTCTTTCATAGTTCATTACATAATCTCTTAATTCTTTCCATTCCATAGGATTCGAGGAATTATGATTGAACATTGGGGAAATTTTTCAGTGCTACTGATATGAATGACATAAAATTCTATTCAATGCAGTTTTAGGTGCTAGAAATAAAAATTAAAAGACTACATCACACAAAACCAGAACACACTACACAATACCCTCCACTGACTATACCCTGCAATCATATTAAAGGAAACCTTAGGATAGCTAGAACCACAATCTCACCTTTCATAAAATCATGTGCATACCTTAACTCCTCAAGAACAGAGGAGTCTGCCTTTCTTCTGTATCATAAGACCCTATTTCATGAGTTCAATGCTTCCAAGCCTATCCAAGTCTAAGCACAGTACTGAGAGGGAATGTTTTTCTACCCTAGTCTGTTGGGTTTTTTAACATTTCAGAATTCTTTTTTGCTTTAGGCCGTGCTTGCGGCATATGGAAGTTCCCAGGTGAGGGGTCTGATAGGAGCTACAGCTGCCGGCCTATGGCACAGCCACAGAAACACAGGATCCAAGCCAAGTCTGCAACCTACACCACACCACAGCTCACGGCAACGCCAAATCCCCGACCCACTGAGCAAGGCCAGGGATTGAACCCGTGTCCTCAAGAATACTAGTTGGATTTGTTTCCACTGAGCCACAACAGGAACTCCATGTTTCAGAATTCTTAAATGAGCACACGATTCATCTCATAAGCAATCAGGTAAATTTAGATGGCAAACAAGATAGAAAAATATGATTCATTTTCAGGACACAAGCATCAGCAGCTAACCACAGGGGACCCTCTGTCTCCAACAGCAAAACCAGCCTGCCAACCACTATTCCAGAAACCAGTCCTACTCCTCTCACCAACATGCTGGTTCCAGAGTAATCTGAAAACCAAGCTCTGAAATGGAGCTTTAGCAAACCTCACAAGACCTCCAGAACAATGGATCTTGTTAAGGAAATCGTATTTGTTGATGAAATGTAAATATCCACACAAATTTTACACAAGGAATTGTACTTATTTGCTGGCTTTAACTAAATGATAAGGAATAATAAACAGCCCTGTCAGTTCTAATATGTGTCAGCTGCTCAGGTGTTCATAAAATGTGGTCCCTTAAATGCCTCTCTTTGCTAAGAAAAGTTTAATGGAATAGAATTGTAGCACATGAGGAGGAATCACCTAAATCTTCATTTGCTCTAAGTGAACAGCTGCCAAATAGCCTGCAATTTCTCATATGCAAAATCCAACTATGTTCCTATTCCCAGAGTTTAGTTTAAAGTAGATAAATTGACGGTAATATTGTTTTCTTAACCCAACTAGCTATGGCCAAGGTCTCTCTTCTGACTCTCCAACAATAGGATAAGTCCATGGACAGTAGAGATGGTCTTATTCAAAATTCCAATATAAAATGTATTGTTTTTAAATGTCTTTCTTCTAACTTACAAAAATACTAACTAAAGTTTAATTTTTGAATTGAAGCAAGTTCTTTAAATTACAAAGTCAATATGATCATTTAGGTGGTATATGTTTATATTATGGGCCTTCCAACTCACTTATGCTATTGATAAAATATAAGAACAAGATGATAGGAATTCATTCTAGGCAAAGACTTGAGTATGTTCATCAAATGTTCAAGAAAAATGGTTATATCCTGAGAGAAAGCATAATCGGGATGATAATAATTGCAGCCAATATTTTTCAAGCCCTTGCTATATTCTGGGCATTGCTCAAAGCAACACTTAATAAGACTATCTCTAATTTTAACATAGAGTCTCTGCTCCACTCACTGCCCCATCACTATGGGAAAATTCCCCAGCAGCCATGTTAATATTTCAATGAGGAGCTGATTGATGAATTCACCCTGTAACTGGGGAGCAGGCGCTATGCCAAGGAGTACCTCGGTGGACAGCATGTTCTAGACTCTCAAAGCAGTTCTTAACTCTGGCCGCACAGATGCTCGAGTCTAACATCAGACCCACTGAATCAGAACCTTCAAAGATGGCATCTGGACATCTGTATTATTTTAGTATTTGCATTAGACTTTATTATTCAGAGCAGTTTTAGGGTTTGCAGAAAAACTGCAAAATATTCAAAGATTTCCCACATACTCTCTACCCCCATGCATGACCTCCCCATTAGCAACATCCCCCCCAGAGCCATACATTTGTTACAATTAATGAACCTATACTGACTACATCATAATCTCCCCAAATCCACAGTTTCTATTAGGGCTCACTCTTGGTGTTATATATTCTATGGGTTTGGACAAAATGTAAAACATGTTTCCACCATTACAGCATCCTACAGAATAGTTTCACTGCCCACCTCATGCAGAAGTTCCTGGGCCAGGAGTCAAATCCGCATCACAGCTGTAACCAGAGCCATGGAAGTGACAATACTGATTCTTAACCTGCTGAGCCACAAGGGAACTCCTATGCTCTTATATTTTTAAAAAGCTTAACCAAGAATTCTAACCACAAGGCAAGGCTAATACCAAACTCAGCAAACAGATACCCTATCCCAAAGTAAGATATTTGCTCTCACACTCCAAGTTCAGTGGCCTTCTGTTTTCAGCCTGGCCAGGCACCATCCACTAGAGCATTCTACTCCCCTTTCATCCCTTTCAAAGACCCAGACACAAAAGCCAGGACCCAGCCTACTAAACGATACATCACGTGCTCAACTTCTCACTTAAAATCCTTTTAAAAAGTGACTGGTTCATACACCCAATAATATAAAATTTATCTGATAATGTTTAATTACAACCATATTTGAGACTACCTTTGAGAAAGAAATCACCACGTAGAAAAACACAAGATACACATTTGACTATAGGTCTTATCACAAACTAGGCCCAAGGCAACTATTCTTATGATCTCTACTGGCCAGAAGCATTTAAATGCTTTAAATACAAATACTTTAAAGTATTTTTTAACAACTGACCAAAGTGGAAGTCAAGCTGTAATGCAGAGTAAGCTTAATCACTTAAATATTTACTTTATTACTGTAAAACCAAGGCAAACAGCATCTGATACAGCAGTAGAGGTCTTGAGAAGGGTTTTAGTGTAATAAATTCCTTATACCTCATCACCTGAATTTTTAAATTCTTTTCAATTCAATGACAAGCAACTTCTGGGTAATCTGAAGGGGAAAAAAATACATCTAATTTTAAGATATCTCAGTTTTAAACAGTGATCTGATGTAAGTGTTTCCAATTCAGCTTGATGTTCTCCCCACACCCAGTAAGTTTTTCATTCCCAGTATTTGACTAACAAAGTAAAACCAAAGACAAAGTGGCAGGATCTTTGTTAATTATGGGGAAGTAAGAGTAGGGGAGGGGGACAGATGCCTAAGACTCTGCTTGCCTTAAAACACTACAGGAGTTCCCCTGTGGCTGCAGTGGCTCTGCTTACTGCAGTGGTGCAGGCTCGACCCCTGGCCCAGAACATTCCACATGTCGCGGGTGTAAAGGAAAAAACAAAGTACAAATAAATCAATTCAACAACATAAGGAGAAAAACTGTCAGGCATCAGAAACACGGAGACTCAGAAGCAGGAAAGCCAGGCAGCATATGGACATGCCCCCCACCAAAGGCCACCTTCCAGCATATCCACCTGATTCAAAGACGCCAAAAATCCAACTCTCCACATTCCCCTCACAAACTGCTTGCATTTTTTTTCATTTCCCTTGGCTTCATGAGTGAAATTCTACCACTGATGATTCTTTGGTGTGAACAGATTTCTGTTACAATGCAAATATTTCTTAGAAAGTAATACAGGTCATCATCCACACACTGAGGTCATTCACTTAGAGGCCGAGCCTCTCATTGCTTAGCTGAGAGATTGCCATATTTGAGAAATCAGAGGAAAGTTGATTTTTAATGGAGAAAAAGTAGGCAGGAAGCATGGGACATTTTTTGTATTATAATACTGCAAAAGAGTAACAACATATCATCTGGAACCAGGAACAAGGAAGTCTAAGCGGGGTTGGGGGGCAGCACCAATGAATGGGAAAGTAACTAGAATCAGAAAAGTAGGGTGGAAATTCTGTCTTTATCCAGCCACTCAGGGATTTAGCACCTAGAACTCAGTTCAAAAACTTAACTTACAGACTTTTACAAATCAACTGGGAAGTTGTCACCATTGGTGCATTATTTCTATGGGAAAACATACTCTCCAAATAAATAATTTCCTGATGTATGACATGCACATGTTATGTATATAACCTGTTCATTAAGCCAGAAATGTCCTTTATAACGTGTCTCTACACATGTGGGTTCATGTATCCAAATGGTCAACTCAAAGCCCTCTTTGGTCCTAAAATGCAGTGACATGCGACATCTACTTGAAATTCAGAATCTTTTCCAACAGAAATATTTTTACATAATAAATGGGTTCTAGGACAGTCATTCCCCTTCCCAACTGCAACTCCCATCCCCAAGCCAAGCAGGTCAGCAACATACCCAAATGTAAACACTAAAGTTCATCATAAGTTTTCCAGCAGAATTTGGAGATAATTTAACATTTACTGTGAAACCTAAGTAAAATCAACACATGCGATAGGTGAAATAATCTGACTGCAGGAGACCCAGGAATAAAATGTCTAAAAAGCTAGGGGAAGATCAACAAATTCAAATGCTGGACAGGGTGCAGAGAAAAGGGTATCCTCCTACGCTGTTGGTGGGAATGTAAATTGGTACAACCACTATGGAAAACAGTATGGAGGTACCTCAGAAAACTAAATATAGAACTACCATACGACCCAGCAATCCTACTCTTGGGCATATATCCGGACAAAACTTTCCTTGAAAAAGATACATGCACCTCTATGTTCACTGTAGCACTATTCACAATAGCCAAGACATGGAAACAACCCAAATGTTCATTGACAGATGAATGAATTAAGAAGATGTGGTATATATACACAAGGGAATAGTACTCACCCATAAAAAAGAACAAAATAATGCCATTTGCAGCAACATGGATGGAACTAGAGACTTACATACTGAGTGAAGTAAGTCAGAAAGACAAATACCATATGATATCATTTACATCTGGAATCTAGCACAGGGCACAAAAAAACCTTGTCATAGAAAAGAAGCTCATGGACTTGGAGAACAGAGTCGTGGTTGTCAAGGGGTAAGGAGTGGGATGGACTGGGAGTCTGGGGTTAATAGATGTTAACTATTGCATTTGGAGTGAATAAGCAATAAGATCCTGCTGTACAGCACAGGGAACTATACCTAGTCACTTGTGATGGAACATGATGGAGGATAATGTGAGAAAGAGAATATATATATATATATATATATATATATATATGACTGGGTTACTGCTGTACAGGAGAAATTGACAGAACACTGTAAGCCAACTATAATGGAAAAAATAAAAATCATTAAAAAAAAAAAAAGTTAGGGAAAGAGGGAGTGATAGTGTGTGTGTCCCCACACCACATATCCAACGAGGTTTCCTCAACGGGGAGGAATGGGAATAACTAAGAGTGAGAACTCAGCAATATCACTAGGAAAAAAGATACTTGGCCTGAAAGCACAATTATTCTTGACTTGCTGCCAGATGTATTCACCCTCCACAGTGGCCTCCAATCGAGCTACAGGGGGCTAAAGACACCAGTTACTATGTTGATATAATACTCCTTCCTCTGAATTTCAGCTCACAAAGATCTCTTAAGATTTATCGCCTGGCATCATTTGACAATTTTCTTATTATGAAGGAAAGAATTGATCAATCTAAATGTTCAATTCTCCCTGGCAGTTCTCTCTCACTGTAAATTCATTTCTTGGCATTCTTATGTTCACATTTATAGGACTGGTCAGCAAGGGCAGACTTCCTCGGCCTGACTGACTTGGCCACAGCAAATAAAGAGTTAACCTACATCCCAATACTAAGCATCAAACCCCGCACAGTGAAATTTTCCCAAGTCCAATCTTTTCAAAGGAGCACATCCCTCTGCCCCCAACACTATCACCAATGCTTGGTCTAGAAATGTTTAAGCAACAAAATCACTAACTTTATATAACACATAGCTAATGACCCAAACCAAGTGGATAAGAACGGAATTATATTTATTAATTGCAAAAAAACAAAAACCATAACATATTTTAAGTAGAATAGCATTTCCATCCATTGTTTTACTATGCCCCACCTCCACTCTGCCCAATTATACATACATACAAAATAAAATGGACTATCTAGACACCTGCAGGAAATAATCAAGAAAATGAAAACTAATGAAAAGCATCAGTAAGAAAACAATCAACAATGTAAAAAGAGATGCTACTGAAGCTACCAAAACCAATTAAAAGTCTTCTTATAACAAGATAGCCAGAAAACTTCCTGGCAACTTGGATATGTGCTATACTGAGGGGGAGGGCCCACTTCACTTTATCCTCGTGATAAGACAGGCTCCTTGTTCAGATTCTGATAAGTAGAAAGTGGACTTCTAATTAAAGATGCTGCATTGAACATACACATTTAGCTCTGCTCCCTACGGAAGCTATTCTACAATGACGTGTTATGTGCACACACACGAGCACACATATATATTCGTTTTCCCCCCGACAAGGGAAAAGAGAAAAAGAACAGAATCGGGGCCAAGAAATTTTGGAAAGCAGAATGGAAAAGGGTAAGCGATAGAGTCCATGCATTTATTTATATTTTATGTTTTCTTTACAACCTCTCCTATGGGTGGAGGCCACCTCTTCTTAATGTTTAGCAGAAGTGAAGAGATTAATCCATTTGAACCCCAATGGTATTCTGGCTTTGCACGATGAGAGAATTCCTAGTTAAAGCCAAGCCACAGAAAGCTAGGGCCAAAAATGGCAACACTGGCCAGGCAAAGCATGCCTTGTTCCTCACAAGGTTTACATTTTATTATGTTGTCCTTGACACAGAAGGAAGTATACATGCAAGCCTCTTCTCATAACCCCAAATTTCTGCCTGGATTTTACTATTTCATTTTCATATGAAAATGCACTAGGTGAAGTACTGTTGAGTTTTCCTAAACATTCTTCAAAGTCTAAGAGTTCCTCGCTCTTCAGTGAAGGTCTGCTTCCAACTCCAGCTCACAGTAACTTGGCACTTCTGCACTTTCATTTATCTAAACCATAAACAGTACTTTATCAACCGTATGCATATTCTCCTTTCACATGTAAAGTTCATCTCTGAAAGTAAAATCTATAACAACTTAAAAGGACATACCTCATCCTTTCCTTTACCCTCTGAGACAGGAAACAAATCAATATTGGAGGGCAAAAATTGTTTCTAAACTCACAGTGTATATTTAAATGAATTGTATTTTTGAGACCAAATTCATAAAATACTATGCAAACATGACTTGATTTTATTTTTCTTTAAAACTATATACCATCGCTAATGGAGATTAGCAACTAATCACTAAAATAATTTTTAAGAAGTAAAAATCCAAATCCTTTTTTGCCCAGCTTTTTCTATTATTAGCAGAACTTAACATAAATTTGTGAAATATATAACCTCAAACAGCAGGGACTAAAACCATTTAATTAAATTAAGAGGCTCATATCAAACTTCCCCCTAAGACGAAGAAAATAATTTTTTCTAAGTATCTTTTTAAAAATTGCTAAGTACCATTTCTAGTAAAACTTATTTCAAAGGCCATAAGCAGCAAACTTCTGGAGGCTAGCACATTCTCTGTAAACTATTTGCACAGAATGAATTTTGACCTTTGATTTAGACAGGTTTTCCGTGCTATAGAAGAAAAGCTTTTTAGAGAATTCCTATTCAATTCACTTTAAATTGCGACCTGACAGAAACATGGAAAGAGATCAACGAATATAGCAAATAGTGATCTGATAAGAATCAGATTAAATCTGTTTCCTACGTTAATAACCAGACAAGGCACAAAATCAGACCCAACCCCACAACAGGTTAAAACAGCATATTCTAGAACTCCCGCTGTGGCACAATGGAATCGACAGCATCTTGTGAGTGTCGGGATACAGGTTCAATTCCCAGCCTGGCTCAGTGGGTTATGGATCCAGTGTTGCTGCAACTTCAGCTTAGGTAATGACTGTGGCTAGGATCTGATCCCTGACCTTGGAGCTCCATATGATGTAGGGCAGCCAAAAAATGAAAAAGAAAAAAGAAAAAAAATAACACTCCACAAATATAGCACACAGTTATGAAATGTAGTTCAGTTAATAGGTAGAATGGAGTTTGTTTTAAGGTTCTCTCTATAGAGTTAAAAAAAAAAAAAAAAAAAAGCTAGGGAGTTCCCGTCGTGGCGCAGTGGTTAACGAATCCAGCTAGGAACCATGAGGTTGCAGGTTTGGTCCCTGCCCTTGCTCAGTGGGTTAACGATCCGGCGTTGCCATGAGCTGTGGTGTAGGTTGCAGACGCGGCTCGGATCCCGCGTTGCTGTGGCTCTGGCGTAGGCGGGTGGCTACAGCTCCGATTCGACCCCTAGCCTGGGAACCTCCATATGCCGCGGGAACGGCCCAAGAAATAGCAAAAAGACAAAAAAAAAAAAGCTAGGATGAGAGTTTCCGTCGTGGCACAGAAGAAATAAATCCGACTAGGAACCATGAGGTTGCAGGTTCAATCCCTGGCCTCACTCAGTGGGTTCAGGATCTAGCGTTGCCGTGAGGTGTGGTATAGGTCGGAGACGCGGCTCGGATCCAGTGTTGCTGTGGCTGTGGCGTAGGCCAGCAGCAACAGCTCTGGTTAGACCCCTAGCCTGGGAACCTCCATATGCTGCAGGTGTGGCCCTAAAACAAGACAAAAGACAAAAAAAGAAAAAAAATAGGAATAATATTGCTAATCATAATAACTATTCTAACAGAATTGATATGAAACTCTGTTGCAAAATATAACAAATATACAAACAGCGGTCTGACACATCATCTATCAGTACTTTGACCCATCTTGCAAGAAGATATTGTTTTTCTAATTCAGTGCTTTTTAGACCATATTTTATTATGTTATATTGCATTCAATCCCCTTAAGACCAAATGTTAGCATATTATATTGCAGTGCTATAAACAGGGATGATCACTTTTGTGCGTGTTCCCATAGGCCAGAGCCCGTCTCCTGCCGTGGAAGGGCTGGATGGAAAGAATGGCCCCAGCTCACGCTTCTGTGAAATAAATTAAAAAATGATCACAGGTAAAAAGCAAGATTCTCAAATCTCTGTTCCCCACACAAGCTCCTGCACACATCTCCATAGGAGTGTTGGGGGGTCAAGGGAATAGACAAGATCAGGAAGGAGAATATCTGGCAAAATTTCCTAGTGGTTGAGAAATAAAAACTATCAGAAACATCTTCAATTTGCTCAGGGGAAAAGAAGACTGGAAAAGAGACTGGAAATAAAACAGTAATGAAAACAAAGGAATTCTGAGCAGAAGGGGTTTAATAAAAGATACTTTTGGTTTTTGTTGAATGAGAGAGAAATAAAATTATATTTCATTTGATGAATTCTGAAACGGAGTCTATAAAGTTTGAATACTGACATGTTAGAGCTAGAGAAAAATGTATCTGAACAGATTTTAAAGCACAAATTTTACTCCGAAGATGACTTTCCCCACTGTTTGAAATGTTGCTCGACCTTCAAATAATTTTCCTTCCAAAACAAGAAAAAAATGCAAAGATTTGGTACTTGCTCTACTCAGTAAGTGGAAAAGTAGCGAGGTGTTAGCTTGCTGGGAAGCATGTACGAGAAAGCAGGCAGAGATGGATGCTGCCTTCAAAACTATGTCAGGATGGTGACTCACAGTGAGAGGTTACTTTTAAGTGTTCAGCTTAATGCTTTCAAAAACCACTGATGCAAGAGCCAAAAGTGGGGGAGACAAAGGAGAAAGCATGCCGTTCAATTCTTGACTGCTGAGAAATTAAAACCATATCGCTCTTTAGTTTGCTTAAGAAAAGGCGAACAGTGGAGAAACAAAGGCAGGGAATAAAGTATTAATTAAACTCCCCTCTTCAAGCCCAGCCTCCACCCAGGCAGCCAGCAATCTGACCTATGGAGCTGGGATTTGTGGGAAAGAAGTCAGCTTCTGGGGGTCTACACTCCTGCTAGGCTATGAGATCCTGTGGGGCCAAGACCACACCTTATCCATTTCTGCATCACTCTCACGCCATGCCAGTTCATAGCCTCTACAGAAATTTAATAAACAGTGTTCATGCATTTAAGTCCAGGTAGGGTTTCCACAAGAAGTTAGGCTACTGTTTCTAAGCACTTCTAAAGCAGGGCAGCTGTGTCTAGAAGTAGCAGTATGAGAGGGTGGGAGATTAAACACACACACACGTCCCTTTTTTCTTTTTTCGTCTTTTTTAGGGCCGCACCTGTGACATATGGAGGTTCGCAGGCTAGGGGTCTAATTGGAGCCACAGCTGCTGGCCTATACCACAGCCACCGCCAACGCCAGATCTGAGCTGCATCTGTGACCTACACCATAGTTCACAGCAATGCTGGATCCTTAACCCACTGATCGAAGCCAGGGAATCGAACCTGCAACCTCATGGTTCCTAGCCGGGTTCGTTTCCGCTGCACCACAACAGGAACTCCCCTCTTTCTTTTCTAACTGGAGACAATGGAGAGAACTAGAAACAAATAAGCCAAGGCAATCATATAGTTTAGATAAGAAGAATAAGAATTTTATATGCATATGAAAAAGCAGAGAGAAATAAATCAACAGTTAACTTTCTAAGTAGTGCTAGAGACAAGCTCTTACGATAATGCCCTATGGGGAAAGAGAAGAAAGTTTCTTTTCTCAAGGAATTAACAATCCAGGTGAAGAAACAACAAGAGGAGGAGAGAGATCAAACAACAATACAACATTAGCTGCTGTTCAACACAGCAATACAAGAGACTCTTTCACAAGGCAGTGCAGGGTTAAATGTCAAATTAATGGTACAAACAAGTTCAGAGGAAGAAAAAACCATTCAGAAAGCTGGATTTAAGTTGGATGTTAAAAGATGGGGGGGGTGAGTTCCCACTGTGGCTCAGCGGTAATGAGCCCAACTAGTATCTTGAAGATGAGGATTTGATCCCTGGCCTCTCTCAATGGATTGAGGATCTGGTGTTGCTGTGAGCTGTGGTACAGGTCGCAGATTTGGCTCAGATCTGGCACTGCTGTGGCTGTGGTGTAGGTCTGAAGTTGTAGCTCTGATTCCACCCCTAGCCTAGGAACTTCCATATGCTGCAAGTGTAGCCCTAAAAATAAAATAAACAAAAAAAAAAAAGATGGGGGGAAATCATCCACATGGGGAAATCAAAATGGCAGAGATGGTTTGACCAGAAACTTGAAGAAAGGACAGACAATTCCATGCCCGATTAGAAGACCAATTTGGCTGGAAGGGGCAAACATAGAAAACTTTATAGTAATGATTAGAAGACAGTCTGAGGAGTTTCCTGGTGGCTCAGTGGGTTAAGGATCTAATGTTGTCACTACTGTGGCGCCAGTTAGATCCCTTGCCCAGGAACTTCCGCATGCCATGCCGTGGGTGTGACCAAAAAAGAGTGAGATATTACACCTACCAGCATCCTGAATGCCCAGCTAGTGAGTCTGCTCTGCTCCTGTAAACCCCTCATGTTCTTCAAGCTGGACCAAGGTATTCAATCACTCGTATGGCATAGCAGCCTTTTCCCATTTAGTAAAAAAAAATTCATTTATTAGACAGAATTATCAACTTAAATTCCTTTTTTGAGCTAAGGGATAAAATGGACAGTTAGCCAGACACATTCCATCTGGACCTAAGTCACTGGAATTTTAAACTGCATGTAACATACGCCAATTAAATTGTTCACGGTTCTATTTAAATATTTAAGTCTAATGCTATTTTATGGGAGTTTACAGAGGGCCACAACTTCCAGATCCTCTACAAGGATGTACACAGTTAAAACTATCTCACTAATAAATGTAGTAAGGATCGATTCTAGAAATCTGAAAGAACAGCCTTGGAGGGTGGCAGCAGATATAAACAATCAAGTAAATAAATAAAACACATTCAAAAGCAATGACACCAAATTTGATTTCTAAGGCCAGTACTCTACACAAGAAAGGCAAGAAGACCTTGACACATTCTACCGTCTGATAAATAGTTTTATCACCAGAACACTGACGAAGAGAGCCTACATTCTAACAGCCTTATTCACAGCACTGAGAAAAAAATGGTACTGACATTCCTGTGTGGGCAGGAACAATGCCCTCGATTCTCAGACAAAATCAACGCGTGGGAACAACTTTCAGATGCCAGGGGAAAACGTGAGCAACTCTAACTCAGAAGAGGCACATTCACTCATGCTTCCAAGGTCTTACAGGAACTTTCACATTTATTTTCAGACTTTAAAAAATATATATACAGACTTATCAGCTATAGTAAAGCCTGTTCAATCCTAGCAATAGGGGAAGCAAATATTTTCATTCTTACTTTGCAATCTGAGAATAGAAAGAGGAAATGACTTCCCCAAGACATCCAAAGAAAAGTAAACACAGATCTCCTGACTTTATATCCATGGCTCCAGCTAAATCTTACTGTATTTTTCCGTAGAGGAAAGAGCCCTGCTGTTTTAACACATCAAGTATGTAAATGACTTCAGTGGCAATATCGTAAGAGTTGGTCCTCCTATAGCAGAGTCTCTGGAACATTCTGGAATGCAAACTCCAGGAGAATTTTCCAATCTGGTAAGTTCTTTACAATTGAATTCTGGTACCAAAGGAGCTTGTCCCATACCATTATACATCTCAATGAGAAAAAAAATAGACATATCAGAGAATAGAAATTATAAATTTTCTAATTTTCCAAGTTTTTTCAAAAATATTTGAGATCTCAGTTAATTATCAGGAGATGATAATATAAAATACAAGTCGTAATTTTTACTAACTTTAGCGGAAAAAATACTTCACACAAAGATTTGGAACAAATGCACAAAGACAGACTCAGCCTTGTGTCAAAATTAATGCATGGCTTAGCAATAAGCCCATTGTTACATAAGCCAGAAATAACATTAATTAAAGTCAAGCCATTTCCATGTTTTTTTTTACTTAACTACAATCATTCTCTAAAAATGCACTGTTATCCAATATTTCTGCTCATAAATAGTGTGTGTGAAGCATTTTTATCCACTTAATATTTCTATAAATTCTCTTTCCTCAAAAAAGAAAGAAAAATGTGGATTTCAAAGATAACAATTTTTGAAAACGGTGCTAGCTTGGCTTCCTGGGCAATCTTCTCCTTTTAATTCCTAAGCTTCAAGAACAGGCTGAGATGGCCCACAGGAGAACGGAAATAGAAACACAGAGCCAGGAAAAAAGGGGGTTGACTGGGGAAGAAGAGAAAGGAGAAATACAGATGGATGTACGAACATGTGTCTATTTTAAGGGAATAATCTGTGAAGCAGAGATGATATTAGGACATGAAACAAAAATGCTTCCAAGAATCGCTTCTTGATTTGAAAAAAATTATTCAGTTAATACAGCAACATTGACATTAAATGGTTTAAAAGGGGTGCTTTTGTTGACCAAAGGTATTGACAGGTAGCAAAAATAGGAAACTGCCTAACTATCCCAATGCTCTCATCACATTGATAAAATCGTATCCGTAAAGACCACTGGTTGTGTATTGTAACCAAAGCAGTGAATTTAAAAGTCCCCCATAAATTACGGGAGCCATGTTCCATTATTTATCTTATAGCATTCTTGCTAGGACTTGTGCACTAATAATTTTACAGCCTCTGGTCCATTTCTTCCCAGCTCCTTTTTGTTCAATCAGTCAGTCTTAATCATCTTATCTTGGCATGTGTGGCCTTCTAGAACCTCATTCTACTCCAGAAGTCAGGCTGTTCCAACGCCTCAAGACTTCCTCACAGGCCATGCTTCCCTCAGTGAAGACATTTAGCCCCTCTTCAGTGGGCAGGCTACAATCTAAAGGTGTAACTGAAAATCAGACACATGCACATACAGAAAGAAAAAAAGCAAACAATAACTATAGGCATCTAAAAAGCCATGACAGACAAACTTAGCATCTTTAGTGACAGCAAACAGGTGGAAACAAATCTAATTTCCCCAACCAAATAAAAGCATTTATTTCCAACACTGTACTTGTTTCCCTAAGTGCCTGCAAGTTCATTAATAGCCATAGTTTCCCGCAACATACTTCCCCTCAAGTCGTCCTCAGACACCGATTTCCGGTACAGAGCTACAGAACAACAGATAAGCAGCATCAGCATATCACCCTATCCGTCTAAGGTCAGTGCTGGAACTGAGAAACATGAGCATGCTCAAACCACATGATGGCTGTCCTTTGGGCTCTGCTCCTGAAGAGGAAGTGACAGCCGTCTGATCAGTAACAGCCCCGTTCTAATGACACTAAGAACTCAGAGAACCTGGATGCGAAGGAGAACTGGATAAAAGAAATCCGTCAAAAGAAGGAATACCATTTATGACATCTGCGTTATTACAACAACTATTGTGACACTGATGAGCTACAGCCTATGGTCAAATATAAAGTCACTGCCTAGATTCCAGGGAACTGATGGTACATAAAATCTGCTGTGGGATCACATCACTAAAGTCTACTCAAATTCTGCTGTGCTTTGTACTTGACAGGAGGAAAAAATGTTTACTCAACACTACGCACTTACTAGCTGAAAAGACAATCTGTAAATTAACATAATCATTGAAGTAATGACTCCTCTGCTTCCCCAACCAATTTAAATCTTGGTGAATAAAAGAACTACACTGCTGCTTTCAACTTTATATACTTGCTAAACTCTGCTCAAAAGACCTATTTAAAAAGTGGCTTGATTCTACACGAGTAGTAGAATCATGGAAGATAGACTAGTCACACATATAAGAAACTGCTTTATTTTATACCATTACAAAATGAGATTGGACAGCCAATACATGTGTGCTAAACAAGATAGAGAAAGAAGAAAGAAGGCATGTGATTAATATTAGGCTTTATGAAGTCAAATGTGCCTATAAAACATTATAGATCATCCCTAAAAGAATAGAAGGAGAAAAGGGGAAATAAATTTAAGTAAACAAAAATTAACACCCAACAAAATCAGATAAAGAATATAGCCACATATATCAGTAATTTATATGAAATAAATGGTCTAAACTTCACCAGTGAAAAAATAAAATTTTAAAATGGATTAAAAAACAAGACCCGTCAGGGAGTTCCCCTTGTGGTTGGGCAGTAACGAACCCAACTGGTATCCACGAGGAAGCAGGTTCAATCCCTGGCCTCACTCAGTGGGTTAAGTATTCGGCGTTGCTGTGCCTGTGGTGTAGGCCGGCAACTGTAGCCACAGTTCGATGGCTGGTCTGAGAAGTTCCATATGCTACAGGTATGGCCCTAAAAATGAAAGTTCAGACAAATCCTAAGCAAAATAAAGCTAGTATGGTAATATTAACATCAAATAAATTTTAGGGTATCAAATGATGGTAAAAAGGGGGAGTCCAAAAATATACAATTTCGAACTAGCAGGCATCTAATAACCCAGCCTCAAATTTTACAACGCATAAGTATATGGAACTAAAAAGAAACTCTTGGCCTAAGAACTTTCATGTCTCGGACATGACCAAACAAACAAACAAAAAACCCCAAAAAACAAAAGCACGGGATTTCGAAACCTGTGCATTCAACAAGAGGTACATGAAGGGAAAATTAAGAGCCATGAAGCACGCATTTATTTTTTTCAAATACTGAAATATTCAACTAAAAATCTGGAAAAAAATAACCCCAAAGAAAAAAATAAAGAACAGAATGTTACAAAAGAGAAAACAAGCAAAACCAAGCTGTTTCTTTGAAAGAAAAGGTTAAAATGGTTAACTCTACAGTAAGAATGAGCAAGAAAAAGCAATAACCCAAGAAATAAAAAAGAAGTCAAAATCAAAGTCAAGATGGAAATACTATGAAAAACCTCATACAAATAGATGTGTCAAATTAGATGAAATGGACAGTTTCCACTAAAAATTTGAATTACTAAAATTGATTCAAGAAAAACCAAAAACAGGCTACTAGAAAATCAATTCATCAACTATACCCCAATAAATTTTTTTTTTTTGTCTTTTCGCCTTTTTCTAGGGCCACTCCCGCGGCATATGGAGGTTCCCAGGCTAGGGGTTGAGTCGGAGCTGCAGCCACCAGCCTATGCCAGAGCCACAACAACACAGGATCCGAGCCGCATCTGTGACCTACACCACTGCTCA
Organism: Sus scrofa; assembly: GCF_054392235.1. NCBI lineage: Eukaryota > Metazoa > Chordata > Mammalia > Artiodactyla > Suidae > Sus > Sus scrofa. Next base: position 32,548,778 of record NC_139383.1, on the reverse strand, counting down.
TGGCAATGCCAGATCCTTAACCCACTGAGCCAGGCCAGGGATCAAACCCACAACCTCATGGTTCCTAGGCAGATTCATTAACCACTGAGCCATGATGGGAACTCCCTAAAATTTTTTTAAAAAATAAAAACTAAAAAAGGAAAAGGAAAAAAAAGAAAAATCAATGACTTAAAAAAAGCCTACCAACCTTATTCTTCCCACAAAAAGGTCACTAGCCCAAGAGTGTTATAGGCAAGTTCTACCAGATCTCCAAAGAATAGTAATCCCTAATTAATTCAATCTTTTTCCAGAGAATATTATAATGGAAGCAACTTTATAAGGCTAGTATATAACCCAGACAACAAAATCTGATAGACAATTTGATAAAATTAAAAATAACCATAGATTTAAAAGTACAAAATCAATGCCAAATCATGAACCAGTAGTATATTAGATATTCAAAGACGAGTTAACATTGGAAAATATTAATGTAAATTACACTAAGATTACAAAAACCTCTGTTCCTCAGTTTATGCAGGAAATACTCTAGATAAAATTTACTACCTATTCACCTTTTACCACTTATTCAGGAAAATTTCTAGTTTAGTCTTAAACTAGGAAAAGAATATCCTTGTCTATTTTTTAAAAATCCTACAGCAATCCTAGAAACCGAAACAAAACATAAAGGTGCTTAGCCTCACAAGTCGTAATGTGTAGGGTTGCTTCCACATTTTCAGTTATTTTCCATGCTCTTCCCATGGGAGGACCATACTTGCTCACCTACTGCCTTAACCTCATGACTTGCTTGAGATGTAAGTGAAAGTGGTATATACCACTTCCAAGCAGAAGATTCAAGAGCCACAGTGTGGTTCTTCCATTTTTCCTTTTCCCTCTACTGTGAGCCCAGCATTTCTCACCTTTAGTCTTGGTCCAACAGTCAAGAAGACACGGAGCAGGGCCCACAGCCAACCCCCAAGAGTATGTAACATGAGCAAGGAATAAACCACTACTACTCTAAGTCCAGAAGATTTGGAGGCTATTTGTTATTGCAGCATGATCTGTAAAAGTTGAGGGTGATCAAATAAATGCTAATCAAAATTTTAAGATGGTATGTCACACCATTATGAGAGGATGAAATAAATCAATACCAAAAAGTATTGATTATAATGTAGGAAGAATCAAGTAGTGATTGCTGGTTGCAATTTAATTGGCATAACCCTTTGGAGATTGCTTTGCCAATATCTGGGTAAACTGAAGAAGTAAAAGTGCATCTTATCAGCCCAGCAATTCCATTCCTGGGTGTCTATCCTGAAGAAATTACTGCATGAAAAAACAAGGAAACAGATACCATAATGTTCACTGAAACACTGATTGTTATACTATTTAAAAGAAATTGTGTGCCGGGGGCGAAATGGATACATTGTTAGTCATTTAAAGGAATACTATTAAAGCAGTTAAAATGAATAAAGTAGGTTCACACATATTAAAAAGACAAGTAAGAGCAGAGAGAGGGGAGCTAACGCCTCAGCAGTTATGTTTAATGTTTTATTTCTTTTAAAAAATATCTAAAACACATGGCTAAATGATGATGTGATTAAAATTTTTATGGCACATATACAACTCCCCTATTATTTGCGTATTTTTCTATTTTTAAATGTATCAGGTCTGTTTGAAAAAGACTGGATAAAGATAGATTTAAACCCTAAAGCACATTGTTCAACCATGAGGTCTGGTGATATAAAGAACATCAGAGATGACAGGGGCCTTCTAGATTAAGTAGTCCTATAGTCTAAAGATGAAGTCAATTTCTAGGCCACAGTTTGTCCCAGAGATTAAGTAAATGACTCAAGTTCACATAAAAAGTTATCAAGTTGGTTCCAAAAATCTAAACTCCCCAACTTTCAGGATAGGCAAGAAAAAAAGGACATGAGGTCAAATACAATGTAACTGAGTCAAATTCAGAAGACTACTCTATTGTTTCCTTATTGTCTCTACCCCTACTACTGAGACATACAGTTTTATTCTCTCTCTCCTCCTCTCTCTATGAGAGCTTTAAGGATCTTTATCTTTGGTCATTCCTTTTTTTAAAAACAACCGAAATATCAGAATTATAACTACATGGGTAAAACAAAGTTCTATATAACTATTACAAAGATAAAGATAAGGACCATGAAGCACTCAGTTTAGTGGTCAAGTTTACAACCTCCCCCGTCAAACCGCTGGGGCTGGAATCCTAGCTCAACCACTACCTACCTATGAAAGATTAGGTGAATTACTTAACCTAAGCCTTACAATCCCTCGGTTGTAAGACTGGGAACATCTCTCATAATACCTACCTCCTACAGAGTCTCCTTAGTATTTCATGAGATAATCCACTCAAACCTCTTCACATAGCTCCTCAGTAATAAACCTTAGATACCAGTATATGCCATGTAAATAAAGTAATTTAGCTACAAAAGGCAACAAACTCATTGTCATAAAATTCTAAGGCATTAAGTAAATGCTTTCAAGAAATTACATTGGCTTCGGTCAGCATCAGTGCTAATCAATTATATGCTTTGCAAATTGAGAGTGTTTTTTATTAAAGGAAACTAAATACATGAGCTAGATTTTAAATCATTACCTATCTTGGGATGAAAACACTTGGGCTTAAACTGATGAAATTTCCTCACTCTGACATTTCAATTTAGGGCAACGTTTCTCCTCAGGTGCAACACTGATGGTCATGGGTAATATTCAAACTATGTAATGCCCACCCAGAGCAGACACCAGCCAATGCATGTGACCAGTGCAGTCTGTGAGAATATCAGCCCTGCTCACCCTTAAGGGTCAGAGACTATTGTTTCTAATGGAAATGATGAGCCTCTTCTATGGGTCTTACATTTTAACGCACAAGTGTGACAAAGTAGTTGATAGGAACACAAGAATATATTCACTGTGCCACGAATGACAGCAGACAGTACTTCCACTGTCACTCTACTCATCAAGAAGCTCTTGAGCCAGTGTCCTGTCTCACCTCCAGGTCACAGCTATACTCGGTGCCATCCAGGAGGGTCACTTTACACTGAACAGTCTTGGTCTTCTTGGTGGCTTTCTGAGAGGCCTTCTCTGCCTTTAGCTCATTGGTCTGCACCTCTTTTGTCTCCCTTTTTGCTGCTTCATCCAGTGTGTCCTCCTGTATTTCCTTTCCCTTCTCCTCTTCTCTCTCCTTACTTACTTCTTCAACAGGCTGTTGAGGAAAAAGAAATTAAGTTCATACTAAAGTTGACCAATCTGCAAAAGACAACACATTAAAAAGAGAAATTTTAGTAAGAACTAAACATGCAGACCTAAGATTTTAAAAAACCTCAAAATTTTGCTAGAAAAGATAGCTCCCCACACCTTCTTCACCCCACATACCACTGCCAATTTTCTCATTTTGCCAATTTGGCAATTTTGGCATTAAATAAGTAAAAAGAATTACACCCCAGCAACTATAATTTAAATCATCTCTAAATAAGTACATAAGTAAATAAATAAATTTCTAATTACAATTTCATGCCATAGCAAAACTTAGGCTTCATTAGGCAACCAAAATGCACAAACATAGAAAATTACTTCTTCTTACCGACTCAAAATAAATCAAATCTAAGATATAAAAGTACAAAACCATAAACAAAATGAAAAAACGACCTACGCTCTGGGAGAAAGTATCGGCAAATGATGTGGCTGACAAGGGTCTAATTTCCAAAATACGCAAACAGCTCACTCAACTCAATAACAAAAAAAAAAAAAAAAAAAAAAAAAACTCAATCAAAAAATGAGCAAGAAACCTAAATAGACATTTCTTTAAAGAAGACATACAGATGGCCAAGAAACACATGAAAAGATACATAGCATCACTAATTATTTTTGTTTCGATTTGCATTTTTCTAATAAGATACCATCTCACACCAGTCAGAATGGCCATCATTAAAAAAAATCTACAAAATAACAAATGCTGAAGAAGGGTTGGAGAAAAGGGAACTTTCCCACACCATTGGTGGGATGTAAACTGGTGCAGCCACTATGGACGACAGTATGGAGAAGAGTATTTCTAATCTAAAAACAGAGTTGCCATATGGTCCAGCATTCCCACTCCTGGGCATATATCCAGAGAAAACTACAATTCAAAGAAGATACAAGCACCTCAATGTTCACAACAGCACAATTTACAATAGCCAAAACATGAAGACAACCAAATCATCCACTGACAGATCTCTGGATAAAGATGTGGTGTGTACACACGCATGCACACACACACACGCACGAATACAATGGACCACTACTCGGCCATAAAAAAGATACAATGCCATCTGCAGCAACGTGGATGGACCTAGACATTCTCATACTAAGTGAAGTCAGTCAAAGATGAGTATCATATATCACTTAGATGTGGAATCTAAAATATGACACAAATGAACTTATCTATGAAATAGACTCACAGACACAGAACAGACTTGTGATTGCCAAGGGGGAGGAGAAATGAGGGCGGGATTGGGAGTTTGGGATTAGCAGATACAAACTATTATACATAGAATGGATAAACTACAAGGTCCTACTGTATAGCACAGGGAACTATAATCTGTGACAAAGCATAACAGAAAAGAATATGAAAAAAAAGACACAGAAGTGCCTATTATTTAAAAGGCAGGATTCTGAAAGTATCTGTCTAACCCTAAATGGAATGGATATGAATTCTCATGATCTGCCTACTTAGGGATTTTTTTTTCTTTCTTTTATCATTTTGGAAAGTTGTAACAGAGGAAGGCTGTGGTAGACCCTCCGAGTCCCATATTCCACGTACAGTAAGCCAAAGCAGTATCTGAATACAAGACATCTGGAAATGATGCAAAACAAACAAATCCTTTTTGTTGACATGGTTAGGCCATCGAGCTTTCATTTCCAGACAATCATTTTGCAGACATACCTGCATCTCCAGACTGCTCACTGGAGGTTTCTCTTCCTTGACATCAACCTTAATCTGCTGTTGTTTCTGCAGAGCCATTTCCGCAGCATCACCCTTGGCCTGCTTTCCTTCTTCAGGAAGAGATTCCTCCTTAGCCAAAATCTGCTCTTCCACAACAGCTTGGGTAGGTTCTTTTTTATCTCCTCCATCTTTGGCCACGACTAAGGTGTAGGACTTCTGTTTCTTAAGCCACGGGGGTATGAACCGAGAAATGCCCCTGCTCCCAGATGGATCTCTCTCTTTCTTCTGGGGGCGTGAACTACTTTGGCTTTCAGCTGGAGGAGACGACTCGGAACCCTTTTCCTCCTCTGGATCAGAGGACTGGTTCTGCTGATTTTCTGCTACTTCTTTCGGTTTCTCCTTGGTTGCATCTGCTCCTAACTGGTCAGATTCCTTCTTCACCTCGGACGCGGAGCCAACTTCAGTAGTCATGGTCACAGCTTATTCTACGAACAAAACAAATCACCAAAGGTTGTTTTACAAATTCTCCCAGTTTTAATTTGGAGGCAAGGGGCAGGGGAAGGAAGGGGGAGGGGGGAACTGCAGAGAGATGGCAGGGAGAAAATAGATTTAGAAAAAGACAGTTCATAAGCACAAGAGAAGATGGAGATTGCTACCCTCAATGTTGAGAATTCTCTCAGAATCAAAGAACCAAAACTAGCATCACAATAGAACTAATTCTGATTCTGTACAGATAAAACCTCAAATTATCAAATGCTCTAGAAAGAGTGATTGCTTTTGTTTGATTTCATCTGGCTATAAATAATAATTCACCTCAAAGTTTCAATTTTTAAGGAAAATTACTTTTCTCTATATGCGGTATTCCTTATTCTCTAATATAAAAATGTTACTGCTAATGCTAGCAAATTCTGAGACACATTACATTGTGATTTTATATATTAAAAAAAAAGCTACAAAAATTCTAGGTCATAGAAAAATATATTTTATTTGTAAGAAAATTAAATTTGGAACAAAAAAGTCTTCTTTTTTAAATTCCTCAATTCACTATCTATTCCTATGCAAAGGTCAGTCTTCTAAGAAAGGTACTAAAACTATAATCACAACTCCAAACCTCCATCCCACCCAGCCTCATACACAGTTTCCTTGGTATATGCTATTATATGAAAAAAATATCTAGAGCCTCTAATCTGAACCAAATGAGGATATCACAGGGGTGGGGGTAAAATGCACATTATAAACAATCCCATCACAACTAATGAAAACAAAATTTAAATCTGAAAGCAGCCAAGTGTCTAAATTTTACACAAAAGGGACTTCTGAGGTAAAGCAGCACAAATGACATAGGCAAGCACATGAAAAAGATGCTCAACATCATTAATCAGAGAAATGCAAATTAAAACCACAATGAGATACCACCTCACATCTGCCAGAATAGCTATCATCAAAAAGAACACAAATAACCAATGCTGGTGAAGATGTGGAGAAAAGGGAACACTTGTACACTCTTGGTAGGAATATGAATTAGTGCAGCCACTGTGGAAAACAGCATGAGGGGGTTTCTCCAAACACTAAAAGCAGAGCTACTATATGACCCACAAATTTCATTCCTGGAAAAAAAAAAAAAGAGAGAGAGAGAGAGACACTAATTTGAAAAGATACCTGCATTGCGGTGTTGATAGTCACATTTATTTACAACAGCCAATTCACAGAAACCACCTAAGTGTCTATTCAGCAGATGAATGGATAAAGAAGAGGTGGTGTGTGGAATATTACTCAGCCATAAAGAAAGAATGAAAGTTTGCCATTTGTAACAACATATAGATAGACTTAGAGGGTATTATGCTAAGTAAAGTAAGTCAAATAGAGATAAATACAGTATGACATCACTTATATTTGGAATCTGAAAAATAAATTAGTAAATTAAAAAAAAAAGACTCACAGATATAGAAAACAACCGGTGGTTCCCCCTGAGGGGAGGAAGAAAAAGGAGGTGCAAGATAGAGACAAGGGATTAAGAGGGATAAGCTACTATGTATAAAATAAAGGAGCTACGATGATGCACTAGACAGCACAAAGAATATAGCCAGTATCTTATAATAACTATTAATGGAATATATAACCTTAAAAACTGTGAATCATTATGTTGTACACCTGTAACTTATACTTCAATTTAAAAAAATGGAAAAAAATTTAAATAAAAAACAATAGGCAGGGACAGCAGGCACAGTACAGTCTCTCCTCTCTTGTCAATAACAAAAGCACTCAAAGGCCAGCAACCTTGGCCAGAAGGAAGTTTCTCAGCTATCGTTAAAAGCTGTACAAACTTGAAAGGTTCAAAAAATAAACTATGCTTGCTTTCTTTTTCAGCTTTATTGAAATATAATTCATATACCATAAAATTTACACTTTTAATCTATACCGTTAATGGCTCCAAGTATTTCAAACAGTTGGGCAACCATCACCACCATCTAATCCTAGAATATTTCATTGTCCCAACAAGAAACCCTGTACCATTAATAGTTAACTCTCCATCCTCCCCTTTCTGCAGTCCATAGAAATCACTAAACTACTTCCAGCTATACAGATTTGCCTACTTGACATTTCAAATAAATGGAATCATACAACACATAGCATTTTCACTTAGCATACTTTTTTCCAAGGTTCATTCATGTTACAGCATATATCAGTACTACACTTGTTTCTCAAAATAGCACATATCTGATAAAATACCCAGAATATACAAAGAACTCTTACAACAGTAAAGACCAAAAACATTTTCTAGTCTTTTTATCCAAGTATAGTTGATTTACAATGCTGTGCCCCACCCCCCCAAAAAATATTTAATATGCAAAAGATTTGAGCAGGTATTTCTCCAAATAAGAAATGACCAAAAAGCACTTGAAATGATGCTGGACATTGTTAATCATTAGGGAAATGAAAATCTAAACCACATGAGAAGAGTTCTCTTGTGGTGTAGCAGGTTAAGAATCCAGCATTGTCACTAGTGTGTCTTGGGTCACTGCTGTGGCATAGGTTCCATCCCTGCCCTAGGAACCTTTACATTCTATGGGCATAGCAAAAAAAAAAAAAAAAAAAAAAAAAAGCACAGGACAAATACTTAACCCAAATTAGGAAAAAAGAGTCATCAGGAGGCAAACCTTTCTGCAAAAGTTGACATTTGAGTTGCTTTAACATAATGAGTATCCATTATTCAGGCAAAAGAGTTAAAATGGGAAGCATGTGCCAGGCATAGGCAAGTGTGCAGAAACATGAGAATATTCCTCCTGTGGGAAACAAGTACTGAACAATAACACACTATATACATAAAGTGGGGGCTCGTGAGTGGGGGTGCAAGGGGTGAGGTGAATTGGTGATGATAGGTAGGAAGTAGGCAGAAGCCAGAACATCCAAGGTTTGGAGTGTCATACTAAGAAAAGTCTGGTGGTTGACTTTAAGACAAGAAGTCACATGAGCTCTTTAAGTAATGTAATCAGATTCACATTTCAGATAGCCCAACTTTTCTGTAAAGCATAGGATGACAGAAAAGAATGAAACAGAAAGACATCCAGGAGGCTGATTCTCTAGTTCAGCCATAAGAAGATAATGAATGGTCTGTACTATGGCAGAAGCAGTGAAGAACCGGATAAGAAATGAACCCAACGCTAAAGAAAAAACTGGACATGACGTGCTATCTCCTAAAAACGGCAAGTCAAAGAGAAGAAAGAGTGCTGGAAAAGTCCCAGGTTCCGAAAGATGAGGGTGATGGCAGAACCATCCATGGAAAAAAAGGTGTGGCCAACATAAATAAACTTGATTTTTAATTCATTGTGACTGAGAAGGTTGTGGAGGTGTCTAACTGGCCACTTTGTACAGAGGTCTTGAATGGAGGCCCCAGGTACAAAGATAGAGATCTGAGAGTTGTGATCATATGGGTGACAACTAAAAGCACAAATGATACTGACACCACCTAGAGAAGAAGTGCAGTTAGGGCTTAGAGGGTCCTGAAGAGAACGCTTATCACCACCGACATTTAAGGGCCAGGCAGAGGGAAAAGGCACAAGGGTGAGAAGAAACATCAAGTAAGACAGGAAGATCAGGGGACAGTAATGTCCTTGAGGGCGATGCGACAGGAAAGGAAACACATGCCCAGTTTTACATCTCATTCTTACGCACTTAAAATTCAAAATCGTATCTTCCGGAGTTCCCAGTGTGGCTCACAGGAAAAGAATCCAACTAGTAACCATGAGGTTGTGGGTTCAATCCCTGGCTGTGAGCTGTGGTGTAGGTCCCAGAGGCGGCTTGGATCTGGTGTGGCTGTGGCTGTGGTGTAGGCCGGCAGCTGTAGCTCCAATTCAAGACCTAGCCTGGAAACCTCCATATGCCATGGGCACAGCCCTAAAAAGGAAAAAAAAAAAAAACAAAAAACCGTATCTTCCAATAAGACCCTGATGAGTACTTGAACCGGCTCCATATTGTACAGAAAACCTTTTCTCCCCTCTTTAAGGTACCATTTTCCATGTACCAATTAAGTGGAACTTAATTAATCACGAAATGACCAAAGCTTACTATCAGTACAGAGTCTCTAATTACATTCTGAGAGTTGAATCAATGCTCTGGTAAAAATTAAAAACAATAGTGCCGCACGCTTGTCTGAGCTGACCATGGTAATTGGCAGCTAATTTCTTTGGCTGGAAGAAGACAATCTGGAGACGGTTTGGGGGGTCAAAATATTCTAAAAGCAATGAAATATAAAACTAAAGTGTCACTACTATGTTAAAAGCGTTAACATTTATGTTTTAATCATAAGATAGATCGGTCACTGCTTACTGTGTCAGACATCACACACAGAGTTTCTGCTCCTCAAAGCATTCTGCAGGGTAGGTATTATCCCCATTTTGTGGTAGTAAACAGAAGAGTAGAAGTTAAAGGGTTTGTCCAAGGCCACTGAATGGAGGACCACACAACTGTGTACACCTGTATTTCATAATGCAGTCACAAGTCCACACTGCGTAGGAAAGATGGAAACAACTGGAACCCTTGGCTCAATCCTCAGTGATTCATGCCAGTCTGTCAAAATGACTACTGAACCCATGAATCTATTCTGTGATTTGCTAAAAATAAGCCCTGTCCCTCCCCCAAATAAGAAATTTACAGATGAGTTCCCATCACACAGAAAGTCGTATTTGAAGGTTATCACATGGCCATGTTCTCAAAACGGAGCTGATGGATCAAAACTAAAGAAAGAGAGCTACTACAGAGCAGAACAGCACAGATAAACTGCACAACTAAGCCTTAAAATGCAGGCCTCCTCAATCATGGCTGTATGCGCAAGACTTCTCAGTTCTAAGAACTGCCGAGCTGAGCAGTACTGCCCATCCAAAGGGAAATTACAAGATAAAATAGAATGCAAATGGTTACTTGGATTGTAAATATTCAACAATAAGGGTGGGTATAATTTATGTAAATAACTACATCCTTGAAGTTTCAAGAGAGCAACAAAGCTCAAACCTAAACATTACCTTCTTTGTTGATAAAATGGTTTCTTGAACAAATCACCACCACCAAGAAAACATGATTACAGCACATCCATTCACCATAATTATCATGCCTGTAATGCTCAGTTTCAAATGTGGATAAGCCTTTAAATACAAAAAGGCCCACCAAAATGGAAACTCCAGCAGTAGAACACAAGCCCCTCCACTCAAATGAAAGCCCCCTGAGGGCTGGGATCTTAGAATCTTTCTTTTTTTTTCACTGCTATGTTCCCAGCATCTAAACTGGCACATACGGGGCACCAGCTAAATATTTACTGAATGCATGCAGTGAAATCATCTGGTCTGAAACTCTCATTTTATCTTCTCAACAAGGAAACTGAGGCTTGAAAAGACTGGATTGGCCTGAGATCACAAAGTCAGGTGGGTGAAGCCAAAACCAGAGAGAACCACAGCTTCCCAGACTCGAGCAATGCACATTCCACTAAACTTTAATTACAAATACCTAAAATCCATCATTAGTACAGTTATATAACATATTAAGTAAAGACCTTTCTACTTATCAGCAACCAAAAAGAACACTGCTGTGAACAGGCAGCCCATTAGACAGGCATGTGGTTTTGACACAATTACCATGTTGGCATGCTCCATCTGGGTCGATAAAAGTGTTCATTATTGTAACAGCTCCATGAGAAAAAGCATGCATCGCTTCACACACAACCAAGCAGAAAACCATCATCAACAGAGGATCAGCACTAGTTAGGTAAGGGGCTGTGTTATGTGAAACTATTCTTTTTTCTTATGATTAAGAAAGGAGATAAGGAGTTCCTGCTGTAGCTCAGGGGTTAGCGAACCCAACCAGTATCCATGAGGACACAGGTTCGATCCCTGGCCTCGCTCAGTGGGTTAAGGAGCCAACGTTGCTGTGAACTGTGGGGAAGGTCATAGGTGCAGCTCGGATCTGGTGTTGCTGTGGCATAGGCTGGCAGCTGTAGCTCTGATTCGACCTGGGAAATGGAATATGCCGCAAGTGCAGCTCTAAAAAGACCAAAAACAAAAACAAAAAACAAACAAACCCACAGATAAATTCCAAGGTACTGTTTCTACCACTAGCCTAAATTACCTATCACATCACGTTATGCTACTGAAAACACTGGCCCTCCATCAGAGCACAACAGCAAGCAAAGCAAAGCAAAAAGATAACACTCTAGACATTCATACAAAGAACTTCAAGCAAGAAGTTCATGCTAATTATTGAGTCCAGATGTTTCCTGTTAAAACCTTGAGAGAACCAGCCCTACTCTAAGAGCCCTCACTGTTAGTCAAATCCCAGTGCAGGGAACAGGGTGGTTGCTGCTGCCGGCTGAGGGGCTTCCATCCTCTGCGGAGATGACCAGCAATAGGAAGTCTTTGATTTCTAGCAGCAGAGCTCAATCCATTCACTAGGGGACTCAAGACTTCTAAAATGGGGAAAGAGGCAATGACGGTAAGGTAGGAGAGAGGCTTTCCTTTGGACTTTGAGAAAGACAAAAGCAAAACTGTGCACCAAGTAACACACTGAAAAAATATGGGCAACATGCGCACAGTGCCAATTTGGCCATTTTCTGGGTCTGACAAATCTTGTTTTCATCCACTGTTGTGACTGCACAGAGGATATGTGGAGCACTTGCTAATACCCACAATCACTTGCTTATTTTACCTCCCCAAACAGCCTGTATCCCAAGAAAAGGTCTCTTAATACCCCCACTATCATCCCTTAAAGGATAAGATGGGAGAAAAACAAAAGAGCAACCCCCAAAAAAGCATGATTTAGCAGCCAACTAACTCTACTTAGCAAGTAGTAAGAGTGATGCTTCTCAAATAATAGCCAACATGTTTTTTAAAGGGGGAAGAGAAGGAGGAAAGAGGAAAAAGAAATATCTGGAGAGGGAGAAGGAATAACAAAAACAGGCAGACAGAGCAGACTGCAAATAATTCCTCTCCCTTGTAGGTTTATTTTTCTTAAGTGTCAAAAGGTCTAGAAAATATGACATCCTATATCCAAATAAGTACAGCTACATTCCAAAGGGACTATTTGTTAGTTTAAATTATCTATATGGTGAGGACAAACAAGAGTTATTTTATAAAATAAGTCAATGCTAAAAAAATTATTTAAAAGTAAAATAAGTCAATTCTGCCCACCTTATATAATGTGCTTTACCTTAACACATTAAATCACTTGTTTGGTTTCTTTTAAAGGGATAAAGGATGTATAAGAGAGACAGAAGTATTTCTATAAAGATATAAGCAAACATCTGGTTTAAATTAAGCCCACATATACAAAAGATATGAACTGCAGCCCCTTGCTAATTCAAGTCTAGGCGGGATTAAGTTACATTCAGAGCATATATTTCCTGCACCCTTTCTACTTTTTAACAGAACTTGAATTTTGTTCAGCTTCTCTCTCTTTTCCACACAGGTGCCCACAGAGGCTGGCTCCAGGTCAGGCCACAAGGTCATGGTCTACTGGTCTCAGGCAAACATGGCGGTCCCCCTTCCCCTGGCCAAGGAGACTCTATGTAGAGAGTCTGTTCGCAGGCTCCTGGGAAAACATTCTTCCTTCTACCAAGAGTCACAGGAAGAGAAGGCTCCTCTTCTGCCTCTGAACATTGTATCTGTGACTTTCAGAAATGCTATTGACGGAGTTCCCGTTGTGGCTCAGAGGGTTACAAGCCCTACTGGTATCCATGAGGATGTGGGTTCCATCCCTGGCCTTGCTCTGTGGGCTAAGGATTCGGCGTTGCAGTGAGCTGTGGTGTAGGCCAGCAGCTGCAGCTCTGATTTGATCCCTAGCCTGGGAACTTCCATATGTTGTGGGCACGGTCCTAAAAAGACAAAAAAAAGAAAAAAGAAATGCTATTGCCATCTTGAATAATCCATGAGGGGAGAAGGCCTGAGGACAAAGTGACATACAGCAGAGGGCACTAGCGAGAGAATCACAGAGAAGAGGACCAGCCCACTACACAGGCGACATACGGCCAGGCCCTGCGTTTGAGCATCCCATTATGTGAAATAATATATCCTCTATAGGTTGAACAATTAAGCCGGAGGTTGAGTTATTTGCAACCACTATTAGCCTCTGCGTATTGAGACAAGCATTAGAAAATAAGTCCTAAGAAACTGGGAGCACATAAAGAACCATCTCAGGTAATGATCCCTCCCCCACTGGGTTTTATGGCCCTCAAGCCTAAGAGCCATGGTTGTCAAAATGTCCCATTTTTTCCAGGTGCTCGACTTTTAAAAACTTTGTCTCTGAGTTAACATTAGTGAGATAAACCATTAATTCTTCATTCTAACAACTCTAAATAAAAATGAAACAAACTATCTTAGAGTTCAAAGAAAAAGATTCCCTTTCTTTCTATATTGGAGAGGGGGTATATGAAAATCAAAGCAGTACCCTACCCTAATAACACCCAAGATAAGTGTAACAATCTTACTGTTCAAAGCAAATCCCTGCTGCTCTCATTAAGAATCATGTCAAGAAAGATATCTGTGCCAGGCAAGTCTTCTCCACAAGCAACCGAGGACATTCTAGAAACAGATACCCTTTCCTGGAGCTCAGGATACAGAGGCTGTGCATAAATCATTAAGGATCCTAATCGTGCACATTATTCTCATAATCAAAATGCACGTAAACCTGTCATATGGGGCCTTCCAACAGCACACATTCATCAAGGTGAGGGAGACATCCAGAACACTGCTGGCTCTTCATCAATCAACTACACACAGTGGGTTGTATGCTCAGAATTTTTGATGAACTGCATTTGCTCAAATTCCTTCTCTCAGATGGGGGCCTAACTTTTGTAAAGGCCAAAGCTGGAGCTACAGTCTTTGTGTGGGAGGCCAACTCATCTTTGGATAAAATAACATATGATGGTTTGGAGATCAACTCTGGGAACTAAACAGATTAGACCAGGATTAGAATTCCGGCTCTGTCTCAGACTAGCCACGTAACCATGGACAAGTTGTTTAGCCTTTTGCCAAGTCTCAGTTTCCTCATAAGCAAAATGGGGATATTAATACACAACCACTGGGTGGCTCTAAGGATTAAAGTGGATGCTCTACATAAAGTGCCTGGCACATAATAAGTTCATAACAAATGGTGGGCCAGAGTTTCCATCATGGCTCAGCAGTAACGAACCTGACTACAATCCATGAGGACACAGGTTTGATCCCGGGCCTTGTTCAGTGCATTAAGGATCAGGTGTTAGCCATGAGCTGTGGTGTAGGTCGCAGACGCAGCTCAGATCCCACATTGCTGTGGCTATGGTGGTGGCCAGCAACTACAGCTCTGATTTGATCCCTTGCCTGGGAACCTCCATATGCAGCGAGTGCGGCCCTAAAGAAAACAAATAAATAAGTAAATGGTGGGCCACTGTCACCGTATGGGAATTCTGTAAAAGAAGGGACTATATCCGTTTGTTCACTAATGATAGCCATATTAACAGTGAGAACAGAAATAATAATACCGAATGATAATACAGGTATTGGTTGAACACTGTTCTAGAGACTTTGCATGCAGCAATTCCTTCAATACTCACAATACTTTCAGGTAGGAACTAAAAGTATTCTCGTGGTACAGATGAAGAAGTAAAAAGCAGATAATCTGGCTGTGTCACTGCAGTGGTGCAGGTGTCACCACTGTGGCACAAGTTCTACCCCTAGCCTGGAAACTTCCACATGCTGTGAAAGTGGGCACAAAAAAAATAAATAAATAAAAGAGGATAAATAACATGGGCAGTGCCACACGACCATGAAGAGCCAGGATTCAAACCCAGGCTGTCCAGTTCCAGAGACTTCAGTCAATCCTGCCACCAATTCCGAACAACTCCACTGTTGTAGAACCAGCACCTACGACAATTCCTTAAAGTCCACTATCAGTTGAAAAGCAAATATCAATCAACTATTACTACCATTTGGTGGTTTACGATCCTAAACAACATGTTCTAATTGAGCCCCTAATAAGTTTCACCTACTTTCGGGATGTGGGTTACATCACTATCTTAGCCCCTTCTTTCAAAACCAATGTTTCTTGAGTACTTTCAAAGCAGATGTACCAGAAATCACCAATACAAATGAATGAATCCTACTCTCAGAGTTCCTGCTGTGGTGCAGTGGGTTAAGGATCTGGGTGTTGTGTGAGGTTCAATCCCCAGCCCAATGCAGCAGGTTGAGGATCCAGTATTGCTGCAGCTGTGGCATAGGTCACAGCTGTAGCTCAGATTCAGTCCCTGGCATGGGAACTTCCATGTGCTGCCAGCACAGCAAGGAAAATTAAAAGAATCCTACTCTCAGCCTAGTGGGGGACAGAGGTAGCAATATTCAAAGTTCTCATCACTAATTCAGAAATTTTGGTAATTTAGATTCAGAAATTGCTACTAGTTTGAAAAGCTGATAGTTTTATTTAAAAATACCATTGTCATCTCTACAGGAAGTAACACATGGGAAATGTTGGTTAAACACTCATAAAATACAAATCGGAATTACCATTATTTTATTTTATATTATATATTTTGCTTTCTTTTTTCGCTGCACCTGCAGCATGTGGAAATTCCTCAGGCCAGGGATCAAATCCGCACCACGGCTGCAGCAACACCAGATCCTTAACCCACCATGCCCCACAGCAACTTCCAACATCATGCTTTTTGAGGAGCACTTAATTCCCATTCTCAATTGTATTTGCTAGAAACATTTGCTCTCTACCAAAACTGAAGTAAGCTGAATAAAAAGGCAAATACAGTAGTCCTAATTATAGATTTCCTCAATTCAAAGCCCTAAAACAATTAAGATGGCTAGGCTGATCAACCCCTCCCCCCACCACAGGGAAAAAGGGGGCTAAAAAAATAAGTACAGGAAAGAGAGAAGAGGAGAAAAGAGGAAGGAAAGAGCGAAGAAGAGACAACGGACATGTGAACACCCATGAAAAAAAGATGCTCACCATACTCACAGAGAAATAAATAAAAGCTAAAAATTTAGAATGGAAAAATCCAAAAGCTTAATCATGTAATCATTGAGCAAGACTATGGGAACAGAGGCATTCTCTTATAATTGCCAGTAAAAGAATAAATTGGTACCGATCCAATGGATGTCAATTTGCCAACAGCTATCAAAATTCCAGATGTGAACACATTCGAAACCAGTTATTCTGCTGTGGGAATACATTTGACCATATGTAAAATAATGTAGGGATGGCTCACTATAACATTGCTTGCAATGCAAAGGATCAATGTCCATTGACAGGTGACATTATATTACATTCACAGGACAGAATACTATGCAGCTACAAAGAAATAAAAGCAGGAAGGTTTCCAGTCATTACAGAAGTATCTCTAAATTACAAAAAAGATTCTGCGGGCACATATGATATGCTATTCCCTGGTGGGTGGAACACAAAGTGTGTGGGAGCTATAAATATATGAATACACATACACATGTTTGCCTATATACACATAAAGAAAATAGGAAAGCAAAGAGAAGAGTGACAGCAGTGATTATGGGCAATGGCAGATGACAATGGGCAGACGAGGTATAGAGGTACACCTATGGAGACAAAGTTTTCACTGAGAAGTTTGCACAAACTGAAGCACTTGAATATGTAATTAGGAGGACAATACTTATGCATTAAAATATCTTATGCATTAAGTAAACAAAGCATGACTGGTCTACTTCCTTGGAGACAACCAAAATGCCACACTGCCACAAGTGAGCTTGTCATCTTGCCCTGGTCTCACAAAATGAACAGTCTGGGTGCAAAAGCCTTCCAGTCTATTCTAGCTCAGCAGTAGCATTAAGACAGCCTAAAATAAAAATGATTTTCTGGTGTATGAGGTTTAAGATTGTCTCCGTATCCTCAAAGAAATTGACTTCCACAAGCCTCTAATTCAGCATACTTTACCAATCCACCACTTACCCTCTACAGGCTGCTCTCCAAAGCAGAAAAAGCTCAAAATCTAAGCTTTTAGAGCAACCAGACATCTTTTAAGAAGTATATCTAGCATCCACTGAAAAAAAAAAAAAAAAAAAAGAAAGGAAAACAAACCCTATCCGAAAACTTGCTAGCTTTTTATATCCTTTTCCTCCTCACAAAAAGTAGGCTTTTGCTAACAATATTATTGGTGCCTATGCAAGCAAGCCAAAAAAGATGATTCCTAATTTTCTGCTGGAGGAGTTGGAACAGGGAACTTGGAACAGATTTCTTTGAAAGTTGAGGAAATGTTTTCAAAGGAAAGTAGAACAGAATGGGAAGATTCTTATTAAATTCCTAAGCTGGTCACACATAAACATCTCCAATCTTGGTCAGCTGCTTCCTCCTCATTTACAGGGAAAAGCAGGAATCAAACTGGCTTGTCCAGCACGAGGATGTCATGCTTCCTGTCCCCACCTCTTCCCTAGGCTCACGAGAAGGGGGGAAGCTTTGGTGCAGATGAGTAACTGCGTGTTCCCAGGGCACTCATCTGGTGGCTTCTCAATAAATGTCTTTTGTGACGTACCTAATGTTGGGGTGAGATAGACTTGGGCCATCATCATTAAATATAATGTCCTGTAGAGAAGGAAAATACTCTCATGAGCAATTTCTTCCAATGGCATCATAACCAGGCACAAACAGAGCAAAGGTAACATCAAAAATCTCCCCTGGTCAGCAACAGACAAGAGGGAGGATACTTTTTCTGAGTTCAGCTCACAAGTACCTTCTGCGCAGGATCCTTATCCAGCCCCATCTGAAAACTCACTTGGTATCAAATGGTCATCTACAACCAGTCTAATACTATTTCTGTGTGCATCAAACTCAAAATTCTATAGCTAAAAAACAACAGCGGTTCGGGAGGCTTTTCCCAAATAAGCTAACGGCAAATCCACCAAGGTTAACTGCACAGGATAAATGCACAGGCTGCAGACGCTGCATTTTAATAGGTCATAAGACAAAAGCTTGTCAAACTCAATCAACTCCCCACACTATGACAGGGCCACCAAGCTGGAGCCTACACTGATCTCGCGCTTTCAAATCCTCTTCTCCGTAAGCTTTGGGACACTGCAGTTGTCAGGCATGAATATTTAAACCTTGTCGAAAAACATAATTCACTTTTTAAGCTTTGGTGTTAGCTCTTCTGCCATTTTAAAAATATTCACAGCACTGCCAAAGAGCAGTCAATGCACAGCAGGTATTCTTAAAATACGAGATCACAGACTGAACGATTTTTCTAGCTTAGGTAAGCAGCTCCACATGTTGACGCCAGTGCTGTTGGTTGGTCAGCAGAAGGTGCTGTGAAGTGTTAGCATATGGACTCCGCGAGCCTGGCGTGACAAAAACAACTTTCCCTAGGCGGGAAAAGCTGTAATGACAATGGAATTACAGACATGCCATTTGGAATGTTTAAAAGCTTTTCCCCCACCAAAGTATTTCTATGCTGAGCATTAGTTTAGTTCAAAACTACTTTACTGAGTAAGAGCTTCAAATAACTACTTTTTAGGCGGTGCTGGCTAGGACAAGTTTTTACTTCGGCTCAATATATTTGTTTCTTTGGAGGGAAGATTCTCAAAATCCAACATGTGTAACATTTGATTTGGTAGAGGAGTCGGCTGGAGAATGTGCCATGCATTTCAACCTTCAGAATTCACCGAAAATTTCAAGCCAACAAAACGTCAGAGTTCAAAATTTCTCTTTCCATTTTCTTTATGATCCTGCTCTGAGGTTAAACTAAAGGTCATTGATACATCATGCAACGTGCCCTGGAACGTTCCAAAGGAGAGGGTGCACAGGGGAGGCAGGGGTCCTAGAATGGCTGTCCACGTCACCAGCACCGCCTCCAGTCATTATTGCCTCAGCTGAGCTGCCACTAATTTAAGGAGACAATTCTTTGTTGAACCTAAAAATAGAAAACTTAAACTTCACAAGTATACGTGCAGCCCCTAAAATACTTGGTATTTACCCCAGTGGTATAAGAACATGTCTGCGGTGTCAACAATAAAGAAGGAACTCACAGGTCACCCGGGCACTGCAATTGTACTGCTCTTCGTTCTGTTAGAAGGTAGCATTGAAACAAGATTCTCTTTGCAGAAGGTTGTTAGATGGATGAATGTTATCAAGAAAAAGCATGAGGAGGATTTTTTTTCTAAGTGTGGATGTTTGAACCTGGGCAACATGGTCACGTTTTGCATTTCTTCAACATGACAACAGATTAAATGTTCAGTAAAAGATGTTGATACTATGTATTAATCAGCTAATATTTAGTTACGATTTTACTTATGATGTGACAACATTAAAACCATATACAATCCTTTTTTTTTTTTTTTTCTTTTTAAGTCCGAATCTGTGGCATATGGAAGTTCCCAGGCTAGAGGTCAAATTGGAGCTCCAGGGGCTGGTCTCCACCACAGCCACAGCAACACCAGATCCGAGCCAAGACCTACACCAAAGCTCACGGTAACACCGGATCCTTAATCCACTGAACAAGGCCAGGGATCAAACCCAAGTCTTCACGGATCTTAGTCAGGTTCATTACCACTGAGCCACAAAGCAAAGTCCATAAAAAACCATATACAATTCTTGATAGCCAGGAATGGCCACTCACCTACAGAGACTAAAAAATGTAAATTCAAATCTCTACTAGCCACAGTACAACTTTTTTTAATCAAATGAGTTAGTCTGTAAAATGCTTCATTTTCATACTAACTAAAATGAAACCTCTCATCCTTTAACATGTTCAAAAAATAACTGTACACTATTAACCTTACATAGTCTTCACTGTGCTTTAGGAATAATTAACTTTCAAATAGTGTATTGTACCACTGCATAAATCAATTGTGAAACAGCAAGATAGATATATAAAACCAACTGGCATCATTATTCTCATAGGTCAAACCTAAAACGGCAATTATATTAAAGATAACCTGACAACATTTAACATTTGCCTGGAAAAAATGCAAACAAATGGTCTAAAAATATATTGTACTTTTCACAGGGCTTGGTTCAAATATGACAGAATATATTTCCTTGCCAGAGAGTACACACACACAGGCTCCATCTATTCTGTCCTGTGTACATTAGTATTTCCCAAATTTTCAGTCTCCTAGATAGTGACAGTTTCAAAGGCAATCTTTCTTCGAAAGCGAGAGCAAGCAAGCATATACCACCAAACCCAACTGCCGCAACAGAAATTTCCTAAAAATCTCCCCCCCTTAAATACATACGCAGCTTTTTAAAAAGTACATCGAGCCTGTTGTCTGCTGTTCTCTGTCATTAGAAGACTGTGGAGAGCTGATGGAAATCCAGCTTCCAACAGCTTAATGAGCAAGACCAGCCCCACCCAGGCCAGACCCTGCTGGAGAAGGGCATGCTCAGTAGAAAAGCCCAGCTTGGTTCCAAGTTACTTCATTCCTCAGCTAGAAAATCCACTTGGGTCAAAGAAAAAGTCCTCCTGCTGCCTGTTCTACCCACTAGATGAAGAACACTTTATGTAAAGAATAGTGTAATGGCACAACTCGAATTCTAGGATTGTAATTTCTTACAATTCTACGACTGCTAGGGATTCTTTTCCTCATTTTTTTGGTATCATTTGTCTTGCACAGCTTTGGGTTTGCACCCCTCAGCTTTGTTTTTATTTCTATCATTTTGATCCAGCCTATAGACTCCAAAAGTATATGTATATAATATACTGTCTAATCATCTTACTTATAACCTGATATAGGAAAACCACGCAGATACACAGCCCAGTTTTCAACATATAAAAATGAAATAATCATTTTTCCATTTGTAAAAAAAAATTGCTTATTCATTTACAGTATATTTAAATGAAGGCTCATTTTAATATAGATTTATAAGTACCATCATATGGTTAGAAAGCTGATAAATCCCTGGTTTTTTTATTATAGTATCCTAAACTGCTGGATACAAAAGGTAATCCAACATCCATCTGTCATATGAATACAAATACATGTGGAAGTAAAGTACATTTACAGTCACTACAGGAAAATGCACTGATTTTAAGATTCGGGTCAGAGAAATCTGAGAAACAAGTAATATTCCTTAATTATACAATACCAATACCTCCTCTTCTATTCCCACAATTCAAAATTCTGGTTGGTTTTTTCCCCAATACAAATATTTACATTAACAAATCAGGACCAAAGAGTTCCCGTTATGGCTCAGCGGGTTACAAACCTGACTAGTATCCATGAGGATGATGGTTTGGTGTCTGGCCTCACTCACTGAGTTAAAGGATCTGGCATTGCCATGAGCTGTGGCATGGGTCATAGACATGGCTCAGATCTAGTGTTGCTGTGGCTGTGGCCGGCAGCTATAGCTCCAATAGCCTGGGAACTTCCATATGCTGCAGGTACGGTCCTAAAAAAAGAAAAAGAAAAAAAATTCCAGACTAAGGTAGTCAAGACTCTGGATTCAGGCACATATTTTTACAACTTGAGCCTGCTAACCAAACGATACTGATCATCGAGCAGTTCCTAGGTCGATGAGTATTCCACGATCACATTCACCCAACAGCAGTCTTAAAAGAATACATTCTTTAATTACAAATAAAACACTTTAGATACTTAAATAAACAAGATATCACCTGTACCAACGGGTAGAGAAAAGGTAAGATTTGCTTTACAGGACCTTACTGAAACTATATTTCAGTAGCAGCTCTTAAGAGATTAACCTCTAACAAAATGAACAAACAAAACTTTTAAAATTAAAAGTCATTCTAGGAGTTCCTGTTGTGACTCAGCAGGTTGAGGACCCAACATTGTCTCTGTGAGGATGTGGGTTCAATCCCTGGCCTCACTCAGTAGGTTAAGGTTCTGGCACTGCTGCAAGCTGCAGTGCAGGTCACAGATGTAGCTTAGATCCAGAGTTGCCATGGCTAGGGCATAGGCCACAGCTGCAGGTCTGATTCAACCCCTACCAGGTGCAGGCATCAAAAGAAGAAAGAAAGAAAGGAAATGAAAGGAAAAGGAGAAGATAGGAGAAGAAAGGAAGAAAGAAAGAGTCATTCTGTATGATGGAAGTAAACTTTACTATCCATCACAAAATTTTCACTGGATCACAAAAGGGCAATTTGGTGAGTTTTTTAAGTATAGCCAATTTTATTCAATTCATCTTCTATTCAGCTTATGTTCTTCCCAAATTTTTAAATGTATTTTTTAAAATAGAAACTGCAGTAAAATGGCAGATTTACTTCAATATACTTCCTTGGGAAAATTGGCTCAAACTTTTTTTTTAAATGTATGCTCCATGGAACCCAGCAATCTTAGAACTGCTGATACAGAGCACTGGACCCAGTGAAGCTGACACTGGTAGGTCTCTACAGTCTACCCCAGGGATCTCGCATCATCCCTATGCCTTCTGGCCTCTTAATTCCCCTACTTTTAACAACTGAATTATGCCCCTCCCCACCCCCCTCCTCTGGCAAATCCCTGTGTTAAAGCACTAACCCCCAATATGATGGTATTTGGAGATGGGACCTTTGAGAGATAATCAGTTTTAGATGAGGTCATAAGGGTGGGGCCACAATGATGGAATTAGTGCCCTTATGAAAAGGGACACCAGAGATCTTGCTCATTCTTGCTCTCTCACCTCCCCATATGAGGACACAGAGATTAGCAGCCAGCTACACACAATCCAAGAAGTGGTTCCTCCCCAGAAACTGACCATAATGGCACTTTGATTCTGGACTTTCAGTCTCCAGAAGTGTGAGAAAATAAGCTTGCTGTTTAAGCAATCCAGTATATGGTATTTTGTTATGGAAGCCCAAGCTGACTAAGGCACCTACTTTTCTTTCTTTCTTTTTTTTTTTTTTTTTTTTTTTTGGTCTTTTTAGGGCACACTCACAGCATAAGGAGGTTCCCAGGCTAGGGGTTGAATCACAGCTGAAACCTCCAGCCTATGCCATAGCCACAACCACTCTGGAGCCTGGCCACATCTAAGACCTAAACCAAAGCTCACGGCAATGCCAGGGATTGAATATGCATCCTCATGGATACTAGTCAGATTCATTTCCTCTGTGCCACAATGAAAACTCCTGGCACCTACCTTCTTAATTCTGGAACCCAGTGCTACTGCTCAAGCTCCTCTGATGTCTTCAACCCTGCCCATAGGACAACAGAATCTCATTGTTCACACAAAAGTCAAGAGAATTAAGATAGAAGGTGAGTTCTGTGGCACTATGATTTGGAAAAAGAACAAAGAATTAATATAATGGATTAAAAAAATAATCCACATAATTTAAATGAGTTTCCAAACTCATATGCCCAATGAGTGCTAGAGTCAGAATTTACACCTATTTGGTCTGCATCAAAGCTAACACTAGTGGCCCTGGTGGTATAGCAGAGGGCAGAGCTGCCTTTCAAAGCCAAAGCACTTTTCCACCAATGCTGCATTACCTTGATTTTAACACTCCTGTTTCCCAGATGAGGAAACTAAACCCAAAGAAGTGAAATAACTTATATAATGTTATTCAGCAAGTTACTGCCAGGGAAGTTACAAACCAGATCCACTGTCATTTAAGTTAATTCCCAGAGACTTTTAACATGCCAAAGTAAACCGAATACTTAGGCTGAAACATTCACAAATCTCTTAATATAAAAAATTGTTCATATGAACTTATATCTATTATCTCTATCTTAGGAAGACCCTATTTAAAAACTGACTTGTTGCTCTATTAAAAAGGGAAATTAGAAGTTTATTCTCAGAATACTATTTTTTAAGTATTCAAGGGAGTTGGTTGGGGTTAGGGTGGGGACGTTTTTCCTATATTTGTATATATGAGCCTGTATAGAGACAGAATTAAACCTAGTATCATAATTTCTTAACTTTTTAAAATTGCCCTACCTCCTGCCTTAGGGGAAAAAAAATTCGAACTCAGTGAGATATAGAGGCTGCAATAATCTGATGGGTCACTCATAGTTCCAAAACCACAGGCACTCAAACCCTGCACAGAAAATAAAGTTCTCAGTGCTGCAAAAAGGGACAATGAGGAAGATAGTTCCTTTCGGTCTTTCAGCCTTCCCATTCATCTAGCCTCCTTCTGAGAAGCAGACATCATCTGTCAAACTGGAAAAAATTTTCTAGCATAACACGAAAACAACCTAAAAAGTACTCCAAAAAATAAAGGCAACCCTTCCATGTTTGACTCTACTGATTTTACAGAGAATCCAACCCCTTATATGCCAATTATCACATGAGCATGAACAAACATGGAGAAAAGTTTATGACTCTCTCAATCTGGATGAACTTCAGTTGCTATAAGTAATTTTCTACCAGCCCACAGTGCTGTCTGGTGTCAGTAAAAAGAAGGAAAAAACAAATACTAACCAAACCAAACAAAAAATAAAACAAACAAAAAAAAAAAACAAAACAACCACTACACTAGTTCCATAGCTTCTATGCCTAAAAATTATCTTTTGACCACACACCACCACAGTTTAACTTCTCTCAGGCTCTAAACCCGGAATAATTTCCACAAGTGCACATGAGTCATTCGCAAAGTTTCTTTCCTACCACATCTTTTAAAATGTAGCATTAGAAAGTACTACAGACTTAGGAGACGCTG
Organism: Sus scrofa; assembly: GCF_054392235.1. NCBI lineage: Eukaryota > Metazoa > Chordata > Mammalia > Artiodactyla > Suidae > Sus > Sus scrofa. The sequence continues at coordinate 32,523,774 of NC_139383.1, read as the reverse complement.
GGAAAGAAAAATCTGTATGACCCCAGATTTTTACAGGGTGTTTGGAGAAGGAGTAGGAGCAGGTATAGGAGGGAAGAAGAAGAAAGCGGTGGTGGTTAGGAATCTGTAAACAAAAGTTAATGGGTTTTTTTTTGGGGGGGGTTGCCTTTTCTAGGGCCACACCCACGGCATATGGAGGTTCCCAGGCTAGGGGTCAAATCAGAGCTGTAGCCACCGGCCTACACCACGGCCACAGCAACGTGGGATCTGAGCCCCATCTGTGACCTACACCACAGCTCATGGCAATGCCAGATCCTTAACCCACTGATCCAGGCCAGGGATCAAACCCGCAACCTTATGGTTCCTAGTTGGATTCGTTAACCACAGAGCCACGATGTGAACTTCCAAAAGTTAATGTTTTGAAACCATCTAAAAAGTGTTAGGACAAAGCAATAAACAAATAAAAGGACAAATAAAACAAAAAAGCATCACTATTAGAATTACACATTCAGGCCAGTACAGTAATCCAGCATTTACTTTAAAAAGCATTATTTTCATTCCACTTACATCTATGAAACATTTGCCGAGTTCCTCCTTTGCCCCAGACACTAGGTCTAAGCCCTTAGGACTGGAAAATTCTTCCCCAATGAGCCCTTAGGGAATTCAGAGTCTAGCAGGGAAGACAGATATATAAACAAATAATTACACCACATGGGATAAGGGCTGTAAGAGAGGTACAGGAAGGACACTGCAAAGTGCACAGTTCCCTTGGGGAGGGCAGGGAAGGCATTATAGGCTGACAATGCTTAGACTCATTCATCTCTCATTTTATTTTAATGATTATTTTTTTCCATTATGGCTTGTCTACAGTGGTCTGTCAATTTTCTACTGTTCAGCAAGGTGACCCAGTCACACATACATGTATATGTTCTTTTTTCTCACATTATCATGCTCCATCATAAGTGACTAGATATACTTCCCAGGGCTATACAGCAGGATCTCATTGCTTCTCCACTCCAAAGGCAATAGTTTGCATCTATTAAGCCCAAATTCCCAGGCCATCCCACTCCCTCCCCGCCCCCCTGGCAACCACAAGTTTTAGATGAACAAATGCTACTGCTAATGACGTGGTCATGACCCCTCCTTGCCTTATGGATTAAAAAAATAATAAAAGTATTTACCACAAAGCCCATCACATGCAAAGCAGAAACAAAGATCTCGCTAGCACCTGGGCAATACCTTACATGTGACTGAGCAAAATGAGGATCTCACAGAATAAAGAGGGGCCAAAAGGGATCTCAGCATTTATGTCCCCCCGTCCTTACCTTTCACAGAGGGGGAACCTGAAATTCAGAAGTAAGGTGACTTGTCTAGGTTACACAGTAATTCAGTAGCAGAACCCTGGTTGGATGTCAGATTCTGCCCAATAATTCCATTGCCTTTCCCTACTGCAGACCACCCTGCCAGGATGTGAGGGAACGGCAGAGACACTGCTGAGGCGGCCACCGAGAATCGAACCCCTTTATGCTGGCCAAGGGCCAGAAGAAACAAAGAGCCCCAATGGCAGGTACCTGGGAGACCTCAAATGCTCCCCCAATTCTGTCCCATCCTTTGGGCCCAAGAAAACCCTACACCTCTGCAACCCTCCCAAATTATATTCCCAAAATGAAGAGATCATTAACCAAGAAATTACCTACTCTCCCCAATCTGAAATAACATTAAATTCATGCTCAAACAGTCAGAATGTATTCCCATGTTGTCACTTAGCTAATTAAGTCTATAAAATGGAAGTACCAGCAGATATCCTGCCTAGAGAATGGGATTCTTGTGAGCTGCAAAAGAGACTCACTGTGATAGCTACTGGTAAAGTGCAATATGCTAAATGAATGCAAATTACTACTGAACAGAATTTCAATCATCGAAAAATTCATCTAGGCTTCTCCTCAAAAAAGGCTGAATGCATCCTTACATTATTTTTAAAAAATCCAACATTAACACATAGTTATCTACCATTTATTTTTCTCTTCAACCTGTGTAAGGAAAATTGTTCCCCTACCCTAATCTACCCTCCATCATTTCCCTTCCTTTCCTCCTTTCCCTTTAAAACAGCTACTGTTTCCAAGACTCTCCTACAACTACATAAACAGCAAACACGTCAACACAAAGGCTCTCATCAAAAAATGTTGGAGTTCCTGTTGTGGCTCAGCGGTAATGAACCCAACTAGTATCCATGAGGATGTGGGTTTGATCCCTGGCCTCACTCAGTGGTTAAGGATCCGGCATTGCCATGAGCTGTGGTGTAGGTAGGTCACAGATGCTACTCGGATCTCGCCTTGCTGTGGCTGTGCAGTAGGCTGGCAACTGCAGCTCCTATTAGACCCCTGGCCCTGGAATGTCCATATGCCGCAGGTGCAGCCCTAAAAAGGCCAAAAAAAAAAAAAAGTTGTAGAAAGCTGAGCCCTGCTTCCACCAGGACCAGCAAGGTGTATGAAACAAGCAAGGCACAGCTACACGGCATGCCCTTGGAGGTACGACCCCAGCTGGGGTCCTCTCCTCCCTTCGCCTGCATCACAGTCTCCCTTTAGCCTGCTGGATGTCATCTATACGGTTTGGGCAATTTGTCTGAGAACCCAGTGGACTTGCAACCCTTCACACCTTTATTAGCTCCATAATTTGAAACCATAGCTCCACTAATTTTTTTCTGTAGCTTCACCTTTAAAACTTACCCCTCCAAACATCGATTATGAAAGAAAACCCTAAGCACAAGTGCTAATATATTTTCAACCTACAGTCCCTACCCAACCAATACAATAAACAACGAATATCCAACATCAAGCTAGAGGACTCACCATTACCTGTGCCTATGAGATCTTGATGTTAATTCTACACTGTTAGGTTTTGCTAAGATCCGCTCATCCAATGAGAAATTGTGCTTTGCTTACTTAGTGATAGCTGCTGAGGATATACACCTCTGTAAATTTGGCTTCAGCAGTGCAAGGGAAGGTACTTAAATGAATAAATGTACAACAAAGAGAATAAGAGCTAAAACATAGGCACAAACATTTCAACAGTAATGTGCCTCATTTGATGAGGGAAGAACACTTCCGGAGGTGACATTTGATCTGACTGACCTTGAAGGATATGGAGGAGTTTACTAGGCTGATTGTAAGTGGGTAAAAGCACACTCCTCACCGTGGGAACAGCAAGAAGGGCACAGAACCATGAGATAAATGTATTGCAGAGAATGATAAGCCCATCCCTCAGCTGCCCGGAACATGGGGTTTGGGGGGGGGGGTGGAAGAAACAGGACAAGGGAGGCAGTGGCCAAATAATGAGTGACCAGTCTGCTAAGCGCTGATGTTTTCACTCTATCCTGTGGGCAATGAAAAATGACCTTAATTTTGCATTTCTGCAAGATGACTTTGGCAGTCACATGAGAAAAAGGGAAACAGTAAAAAGAAACTGGTGAAGAAGAGGCTGATCTGAGAAACAGAATCTTAACAAGACAGAGGCAACAAAGATGCAAATGAAGAGATGAAGTTAATAAATACTTAGTTAAAAAGGACAGGATTTGATAAAGAATTGGATGGTGGGAGTCGGAGAGAACAAAGTTCCCAGGTTTCTGGCAGTCCAAGGTCCGCTAGTAGTGACATTAGCCAAGGATTTCCAGAAAGAGTAGGAAATGGGATGAAAGAAGCACAAGCTTCTACTTTTAATGCATTTGGACTGAAGTGACTGTGTGACATCCAGTGTCTGAACAACAGAGTCTCGGTTTCCACACTAAGACTTGGAACTGCTTGGTCAATCTGTGTTATTTGAAGCTGTGGAAGAGATGAAACCCCAGGCAAGACAGAGGAAGAAAAACCTCACAAGAAATCCCCAGGCAGGGAGCAAGGAACCTCTAAGGGAGTCTGGGAAGGATCAATATACAATAAAGACAGCAAACCAAGCAGGTACAGCCAAGAAAGAAGAGTTGAGCTGGGAAGAATGGCCACCAGGGCCAAGGGGAGGCTGCTTCAGGAACCAAATAAGGCTTTACAAGGGTCAGGAAAAGACTGCGGATAACCTCAAAGAGCAAGTTCAGTGGACAGTGGCAGCAAAAGCCACCTGGCTAGAGAAAAAATACTCCAGAGAGGAGGGTAAGAGAAAAGGGTAAACTAATCTCTGAAGTTTAGTGGTGAAGAAAGAGAAGAGGTATGTAACAAAGGCACGAAGTACAGGTTACGAGAAGACATTTACATACACGAGATGTTTTGGGTGTTTTATTTAGTGCAGGTTCCTGGTGGGAAAGCAAAGTAGGGAGAAGTTCAAGACGAAAAGGAGAAAAGAAAAATAAACGTCAGGTGATTCAGAAGAGAGAAGAAAAAGGATCAAAACCACAAGAGAGGCATTTAATCTTGGACAGCAAGAGGGACTCCTCTTAGCCGGAGACCAAAGAGAAAGTAACTGGAAACATGCCTGGGCTGGATGGACAAGGAGGGGGTTTAAGGCACCTAGACAGACAGTGCACCTGGAGCTCTGGTCTCCATCCCAAATAGCTTTGATAACTTTGGAGCATTTAAAGGGGTGGGGTTGGGAGGGTACCAAGACAAGGGAAAACTTTGGAAAAAATATGGTGAATTTCCTAGAATAGATTCAATGATAATTCTCCTGGCATTCATGTCAATATAAGATTCAAAACGGGTTAAACTGAACAATTTTCAACATGAAAAGTTATTACCATTTTAATTTTTCAAACTTTGGGGTTTTCCACATCATCTTTTATCTTCCAAGATATTAACTGATTTTCATATCAATATCTATTAAATTACCAAGAAGAGACTCAAATGAGCACCCTCTTCATATCGAAATAGAGGCAGAAAAGAAGCTAAAAAAGAAGTCACTGAAATCACAAGGTTTGGGGAGGGGTATTCAGTTGTGTTTAAATTATAGTGTGTGCCAAAGGCTTGGATAAATGTATTTTACAAGATACAATAACCATAACTGTAATTCCTATTCTCAAACTGTGAAGCCTTGTGTCTCAATGAAATGCCAGTTTAAAAGACAAGACAATAAAGACCACGGTCACCACCAGAACCCCATAAGAATATGTGAAAGGTTATAAAACAAAACTCCTTTTATAGAGTTGAATCCTTTCCAGGGTGGGCCTTTAAGACATTCTGACAGTACACACAAATACTATCTCTGGAACAAAACCAAAAAGGCACAGCTGCAAGACATCTTCCACTGAGGTTGTAACTGACTCAATAGCAGCCCTTCCTTTGAGCAAGAGAGTCTATAAAAGCCAGAAGCAGAGCAATTTTCCCCCACAAACTGCTTAATGGAGTCACTTTCTCCTGATCCAAACTGTAGCTTTATTAAAAAGCTAAAATAGACAGCATGGCCAGTATAACTGAATAAATTTGTAAAAGAAAATATAAATAAAACTTGAAAAAAGTATCTCTAAACTCTTTCCATCAAGAAAAATCCCCAACTGAACCAAAACTATAATAACATGGATATACACATTTTTTTAATTATAATCCATTAACATCACAAACAGAAAATTTGGATTTACCTTAACAGAATTTTTTCCAAAACCTCTAAGTTGTAGCAGTGCATTCCCCCCCAACCCCAAATTAAATGATTACTGTTAGTATTCAATACTGACTGAACTTACAATATCTGGATATTTGTGACTGCTAAGAATAAAAAGTCCAAGACATTTTGGAATCAACTAGGCATAACTCTAGCATAAGAACAACAATTCAAGTAACCAAATCAGTATTTTATTTGTGATGCTTCCCAAGCTTGGAGTTTGACTACATTTCTATAGCAACATCAACAAAATACTCTATATAAATACTTTTGCATCCAAAATGAAAACCAATAACCACTTCTCTAGTTCATTCTTACTATGGTTTCCAAAAAAACAAAACAAAAAAAAAAAAAACATTCTTCCTAAACTTCATTCCAGAAACTTCAATATCTAGGTCTTAAATATACAACAGTTGCAGTTAAGCACAACTGTCAGATACTCCCAATTCTTCAGAAGGGACACTGATGACTGAAGGCATAATTTTGTAACTTCTTTGACAAAGACTCATTCTGAGCAACAAAAAAAGATGAGAATGAAAGAAATTACTAACAAATGATTTACTTAGAAAATTAAAAGCTAGAGAAACAGAACACTGAAAATTTTGCCAAAATGTAAAGCAAAGGATTCAATATCCTAAAGCCAAGAGATAAGCAAATTTTTCTTTAAGTTTCAGATATGCTTTCAAAATCTCTTTTGTTGGAATTGTTTTGAAGTAAACAAAATATTTCACTAGGGTTACTATTTTGTGAGCAAGCTCTCTGAATTACTTACAGCATCCTTATTTATGCCTCAAAATCCCTCTTCACAGTATCATTAAGTTTATATTACACATGAATAAAATGAGGCTCGGATAAATGAAATAACTTTCCTTAATAAGCATGGAAGGCAAAATACTAAAGTGGTTATTAATCGTCAGTCCTAGAGTTAGAAAATTTGAACTTGGATCCTGGATTAACCTAACAACTATACACAAGGCAGATGTTGGGGTCTGAATCCACTTCTATCTCAGTGGAAACACGTTCTTTACATGACACCATGACACTTATACAAACTCCCAGGTGCAGTTCACCAAATGCCAAAATGCAGTCTTTACACAAAGTCTCATCTACCTATGCCTCACATTTGCACATGGATTTCATACATTAGAACTTTACTCCACTGCTTTTACTCTAATACAAAAAATTTTCTCAAAAAATATTTTTTAGGGAGTTCCCATTGTGGTGCATCGGAAACAAATCCAATTAGGAACTATGAGGTTGTAGGTTTGATCCTTGGCCTTCCTCAGTGGTTTAAGGATCTGGCGTTACCTTGAGCTGTGGTGTAGGTCGCAGACGCAGCTTGGATCCTGCGTTGCTGTGGTGCAGGCCAGCAGCTGTAGCTCTGATTTGACCCCCAGCCTGGGAACATCCATATGCCGTGGGTGTGGCCCTTAAAAAAAAAAATTTTTTTTAGACATACATAAGGAAAACTGTAAAGCACAAGTGAAAATTCTGGAGCTTTCTATCTTCCAAACACATACATATATATCAACAGGGAGTTCCCATTGCGGCTCAGTGGAAACAAGTCTGACTAGTATCCATGAGGATGAAGGTTTGACCCCTGGCCTGGCTCAGTAGGTTAAGGATCTGGCGTTGCCCTGAGCTGTGGTATAGGTCACAGACATGGCCTGGATCCTGCGTTGCTATGGCTGTGGTGTAGGCTAGTGGCTACAGCTCCAGTTTGACCCCTTGACTGGGAACCTCCACATGCCCTTAAAAAAAAAAAAAAAAAAGACAAAAAAAATTATATTTATCTCAACAGATACATACCTGGCACATAATGTTAATGGTTAGGTAAATACCATATCATGTCTTTTGTCAAAGCACTGAGAACCATTCAAGAAGATGACAGAAGAGCAGATGAAAAGCCATCCCTACAAACCTGTGAGTTAACTATAAATGCATTAAATCAAGTATATGCTTATGGGCACTATAAACACATATACTAGATTTCCCAAAATAGTTCCCATTTCAAATATTCCATTTCACTCTTCCCTTAAGGATCCTAACACATTCCAGATCACATATAAAAATGTTTTAGATGAGAAAACATGATCATCTAATGTAGGGATTTGGGACTGAGATAAACTGCAGGCAAGAGGGGTAAACAGAAAAAATGTGCCACAAAACTTTGCAAGAAAGGCTAGATTGCCAGGGACATCCACGAAAGGCGGGAGCAGTCCTTCAGCAGGGTGAAGCTGCAAGATGTTCAAGGTGTTCTGGCAGTCTGGGCAAGTCGGAAGCAGTGAGCGGGGCAGCAGGTGACTGCTATCACTGAACCAGTCACATACAAAGGTAAGTCAGAGGTAATGCTGAAATATGACAGCTGGAAAGATTGTTGAGGGCTCTGAAGGTTAGGATAAGGACTCAGGGTTAAAGAACACAGGTCCCTTGGCCTAGAGTTTTGTTTTGTTTTGTTTTGAGGGGCAGGGGGAGGGGGGCGGTGGTAAACAGTATTATTGAAATACCACACAAGTTAACCACATTTTTTTGGCTACACCCATAGCACGCAGAAGTCCCTGGGCCAAATCAAACCCATGCCAGAGCAGTGGCAACACCAGATCCCTACCCACTGACCCATTTGGGATCTCCACAAGTTACCCACTTTAAGTATACAACTCACTATTTTTTACGATTGTCAGTTGTGCAACCATTGCCACAAACAATTTTGGAACATTTCATCAGCCCAAAAAGAAACCCCAAACATCCTAACTCATTCTAAGAGGCCTGATAACAAAGCCAAAGATGTCACCAAAAAAAGTCCTCAACAAAATACTGGCAAACCAAATCCAGTAATATATTAAAAACTCTACCATTACCAAGTGGAATTTATTCTAGTAATATAAGGGTGATTCAACATATGAAACTCAATCAATATAATAACATACTAGTAGAAAGAAGAAAAAAATCATGATCATCTCAATAGAGAGAAAAAGCATTTGACAAAATCTACTACCTTTCGTGAATAACACCCAACAAACTAAGAATAAAAGGAAACTTCCTCAACATGATAAAGAGCATCTATAGAAACCCACAGTTAAAATCATACTTAGTGGTGAAAGACTTGAAGGCTTTCCTCCTAAGATCAGGAATAGACAAAATGACCCCTTTTCACCACCTCTCATCACTAGATTCAATGTTGTACAGTTCAAGCCTGGGTAATTAGGCAAGAAAAAATAAAAAGCATCCAAAAAGAAAAAGGAGAAGTCTATTTGCAGACGACATGACCACATAAATAAAAAATCCTAAAAAATTCAGAAAAAAAGGCTAATAGAAGAGTTTAGCAAAGTTGCAAAATATAAGATCATACACAGACTTAGTTGTATTTGTATACACTAGCAATAAACAATCCAAAAATAATTCTGCTTCTCAAGAAAAAGAATACAATACATAGGAGTGAATTTAAGGAAGCACAAGACTTGTACACTGAAAACTACATAACATTGTTCTAAATAAATCCATGTTTATGGACTTGAAGACTTAATATTAAGATGGTAACAATCCCTAAACTGACTGACAGATTCAATGTAATCCCTATCAAAATTCCTGCCCCCCCTTTTTTTTTCTAGAAATGGATAGGTTAAATACTAAAATTTTTATGGAATTGCAAGGGTCCAGATAGCCAAACTAATCCTGAAACAGAAGAAAAAGTGGGAGGAATCACACTTCCTAATCAAAACTTATCACAAATTCAGAGTAACCAGAACAGTATGTACTGCCACAAAGACACAGAGTCAGTGGAACAGAACTGAGAGTCCAGAACTGAACCCATACATCTATAGCCAATTCATTTTTGACAAAAATGTTAAGCCCATTTGATGGGGAAAGAACAGTCTTTCCAACAAATGGTACTAGGACAACTGGATATCCAAATGTAAAAGAATGACTCTGATCTCCTGCTCCACACTATACACAAAAATTAACTCCAAATTAACCAAAGACTTAAAATGTAGGAGCTAAAGTTATAAAACTCTTTAAAGAAAAAGAGTTGTATAAATCTTCATGACTTTGGACTTGGCAACACAGTCTTAAATATGACACCTGAAAAACAAGCAAGAAAAAAAAATAGACGAACTGGACTTCATCAAAATTAAAACCATTTCTAAGTCAAAAGACACTGTCAAGAAAATGAAGAGACAATCCACAGAATAAGAGAAAGTATGTATAAACCATATATCCCACAAAGGTATCCAGTATGCAGAACATATAAAGCACTCTTACAACTCAACAACAAAATGACAAACAACCTAACTAAAAATTGGGCAAAGGACTTGAATAAACATTTCTACAAAGAAGATATAAAATGGCCAATCACTACAGGAAGAGATATTCAATACCATTCACCATTAAAAAATGAAACTAAGACCACATAAAGATACCTCTTCAAATCCTCTAAAATGAACACTGAAAAAAAAATTTTTTTTTAAAGAAATTAAGTCTTGGTGAGGATTTGGAGAACTTAAAACCCTCATTAATTGCAGCTAGTGGGAAGCCTTCAGTTTCAGAAAGGATGGGGGGAATAAGGAATGACTGCTTAAGGGATATAGGGTTTCTTTTGAAGGGATGGAAATGTCCTGAGATAGTGGCGACAGTTGCACAATATTTTGAATAAAATAAAAACCAGGGCACTGTATACTTTTAGAAGCTAAATTTATGGAAAGCAGGGAGGGAGGGAGGGACTGAACATTTCATAGAAATGGAATCATTCTATAAACAGCCTTTTGTATCAAGGAAATAGATGATGATTTGGGAGTCACTCCAGAAGTGAGAGAGAATGACCCTAGTTTTAGTATTTGTTACTATTATTCATCGTGTACCTTAGTTCCAAATAAAAGACTATTCTTTAAAGTTTTGGTAATACAGTAATAGAGAAGGGGCATCTTAAAAGCCTGGATTTCCTCAAATTATCTGACTATTCTCAAAAGACTATCTGACTATCCTCAAAAGACTATCTGACTGGCAGGGCATCCAAAGGGGAAGAACTAAATGAAAGTCTGCATAATAAGAGTGGAGTTCAAGGCGCTCTAACAACCGAACATGTTCTCAAGCCGGTACAGAGTCACCTACATGCATTAACTGAGGAAATATTCAGAAGGAAGTCTCAGCATATCAGGTTAATCTACCAAAATAATACTGGCTACAAACCAGCTCAACAGGGCAGGATAAGTGCTAAGAAAGGAAAGACAGGAAGCCCAGTATCAGATTCTTTGTTCATTGGGCAAATAACTGAGAGCCTACTAACTGTCAAACAATTGTGAACACAGAGGTGACAACTGCCTTTGTGGAGCTTATAACCTGATGAGGGAGAAAGGCAAGTAAAGAGTCAGTCAATGGGGGAGAGGAAAGGGAGGTTATTCACAAGAAGCGGAAGGACATCTTGAACAGTGGAAGGAAAAATCATAGAAGGAAAGACACCCAGAGGAAGGTGTATCTAAAATGAGACCTGATGGCAGAGTATTGCTGCAACATATATAAAAGTCTAGATATGAGCGAAAACCTGACAGAAGAGCAGGGAAACCCAATTAGTAAGTTAAAATCTAAAACAACAAGAACCTTATAAGATAAAAGCTATGTAAATCAACTATAATTAAAGAAAAAAAAAACATTCAACTCAAAATGTTAAAAAGTAAAAACAATTGTTTTAAAAAGATAAAAGCTATGTTATGAAGTTTGGGCCTTTTCTCAAAAGTAAAGTGGTACCATGAAAGGATTTTAAGCACAAAACTAAAAAACTTTTAAAACCACTATTCTGACTATAATATGAAAAATGTTCTTTTTCCTTTTTGGCGTTGAGGGAGGGGTAGTGCTGTGTTCATGGCATACAGAAGTTCTGGGGCCAGGGATCAAACCCACACCACAGCTGCAACCCATGCCACAGAAATGACAATGCTGGATCCTTAACCTGCTGCACAACCAGGGTACTCCAAAATATATATAGCCGTATTAATGTTTAAAAAATAAAATATTAATAAATGGGTAGACACAGTCTCTGCTCCCCCGCCTTCAAAGAAAATTCTGCCATTGTAATCTCAATTTTGAAAGCAGCCCAACTGATCTATTATGGAATGAGCTGAGTTACTAAAGAAAAGAAGAGATCCACAAAGAACACAGGAGAGACTACGGCTGAAAATGAGAGTTGGTGTTTATTGCTTGGGAGGAGACTGATTTAAGGGAGAGTCTGAGAGCTGTTTTTAAACTGTGATGGGGAATAATCAGAAAAATTCACAAAGTTATGAAGAGAATTTTTAAGTTTTGCTGCTATAATGAAACTATTTTTTTTGTTTTTCAAGAGATCATAATAAAAACATAAATAGTTTGTCAGTTGTTTGTCAATGTTGAGATTTGTGTTTCTTTGGCTACCAAAGTTAAAATTGGACCATGAGAGAGCTCAGTTTTGTGCAGGTTATAGTTCCTGAGTAAAAGTGGCAGTGGGATAAGTAGATAAATTCAAGAAATAGTCACTTGGTAGAATAAGAATTTGGGTAGAATAAGAATTTGGTAACCCACTCGAGTTGAGGGAGAGAGAAAGAAAGCAAAGTTAAAGAAAGAGCAATTAATTAGACAGCAAAGTTATTCACCAAAACAGTTTTTAAAAAAGGAGGAACAGAGGGTTTAGAGAGAAGTTAATGAGTTCAATTTAAATTAGCTAAAAGAGGTATAAACAAATAAGCCAACAGTAGAGACAAAATGGACTGAAGAAAAGTAATTAATGCAGAGGAAGACAGGAAAAGAAGAAAAACAAAGAACAGGTGGGACAAGTAGAAAACAAAGAGCAAAATGGTTACCCAACAACACCAATAATTAGATTAAATGTAAATGGTCTAAATGCACCAATTAAAAGAGATTGTCAGAGTGGGTAAAAGTAAAACCCAATCCTATGCTGTATACAAAAAAAAAAAAAAAAAAAAAAAATCTACTTTAAAATGAGGACTGTTAATGAGAGAAATGGTATGAAGAAGCAAACTGAGATCTGTACAGAATGAATTGAGATGGTAAAGCAAGGAGATGGCCCTACACACTAGAAATGAGGTGCTTTGTTTACTATAGGATTGAGGAGGGGAAGAGTCTAGAAAAAGAATTCATGGGAGTTCCCTTCATGGCTCAGCAGTTAATGAACCCAATTAGGATCCATGAAGATGCAGGTGTGATCCCTGGCCTCACTCAGTGGGTTGAGGACCTGGCATTGCTATGAGCTGTGGTCTAGGTTACAGATGTGGTTTGGATCCTGCATTGCTATGGCTACGGTGCAGGCCAGCAGCTGTAGCTCCGATTTGACCCCTAGCCTGGGAACTTCCATATGCCACAAGTGCAGCCCTAAAAAGCAAAAAAAAAAAAAAAAAATCATAATATTATGAATAACGGTGGTTCACATACTACATTAGGGTATAAGTAAATGTCCAAATGTGCTTACAACCCAATTACACAAGGAAATTTTAGTCACTAAACTATACAATCTTGGCTCAAAGTCCATGACTTGGAAACACCAGCAGGCTTTGAACCTAAAAATACGTCAATTCTAAGCTTGTGGTACTCCTTTTTCCTACCCTTATTTCCACTGTCCCTTTCTACTAGGATAGTAATGTGCACCTCCAAGGCTAGGTCCTCTTCTATACCTACACAAGACACAATGGTAGTCATATGGGGGGAGGGGCGTAGCTTAAGAAATCTGTGTGCTACACCAAGAATGCATTTACAAGGGCTTTATAGTTTACAGTCTTCATCTTTTCCCAATTACATTCATACTTAGTAAATTTAAGCTCTGATATGTCTAATTTACATATAACAGAAAGCTCTTATTATTGGGTACCCACATTTCATTTTGCTCAACTTCATAAATCTAATGCTATAATAATATTTTTGTTCCTGGACTCCCAAAATACCTGCATTCTTTAAAACAGCAATGTCCAATGTTACTTGAACTTCACCGTATATATATATACCTCTTTCTACCAAATTTTAAGATTTGACACTATGGCCAAAAATTCTCAATGAACATTTGGAGGGGTTGTGCTAATTACAAGGGAAGGTGGGAACAATATGAAGGCCTAATACGATTACTACGCTGTCTTGGTTTTATTCCTCTTTAGAAAAACACATAGTATTTGTAAGAGAGAAGCATAAAAAATATTTTTTCAGGCTTTTATTTTGAGAAGACTGTGAAAAGTTCACATCCATGGTTATAATTTGTTTCTCTTGGATCTAAACATACACCCACCCATTGGCTTCAGAAAAGTGCTTGGACAGAAATCCTATGACAATGATACTTCCTGGAAATTTCAACTGGAGGAAAAAAAAGTATCCTTTTGATAAAGGGATAGCCAATAGCAAATAATGCAAATATTCTTTTGAATTAATACCAATTTGTAAAAACCTCTTACACAAAAGATACACTCATTCACTCAACAAATTTTCTCAAACAGCAATTAAGAAGGTAATTTACGAAAGAATTTTTCCCCCTCTCATACTTAATACATGGTAAGATTCTATTAGATTCTGTTAATTATTAAACAAAATGATTAGGAAAATTTTGTATTTCTACAGTTTTGGGGGGCAATACCCAGTCCCCAGAATGCCTCTTTTTGCTACTGACTGGCCTGCCTCTCCATGTGAACAATCAGATTCCTAGAGGCCAAGAAGGCAATCTTACATCCACATCCCCCACAACCCAATAAAGTATCTGGCAGATAGTAAGGGACATTTGTTGAATGAATAGATGGATCATATTCATTAAGTAATATACAGCTACAAACAAAATCCTAGTAACAAAAAATAAACTCACTACAGGCGTCACTCCTGATCTTTTCCCCTCTTCACCCAGGCTCACTGCACTGTTTTTTTTCTTTACATGTATGTCTACTGCCGAAATGACCTTTTTTGAATTCTCAGTATCAATCTGCCTTACTGTGAACTTATGGCAGCTCATTCTTATTTATCTTTGATCAGCCTGGCACACAGTAAGACTGGGCACAAATTTGTCTCACAATAAGGAGCCACAAATACCAAATATACCTCCTTCAATCAGTACCACCAAGCTTCAGATGATTATTCAGTCGTTATAAAAAAAAAAAAAAAAAAAAGTACCTTAACTGGTAACAATGAGATTTACTATAAGTTAAATAAATACTAGATCTTAGTCACCTTTATAATAAATACCACCCCAAAATAAACTAAGAAAAACATATAGGGAGTTCCCGTCGTGGCGCAGTGGTTGACGAATCCGACTAGGAACCATGAGGTTGCGGGTTCAGTCCCTGCCCTTGCTCAGTGGGTTAAGGATCCGGCGTTGCCGTGAGCTGTGGTGTAGGTTGCAGACGCGGCTCGGATCCCGCGTTGCTGTGGCTCTGGTGTAGGCCGGGGACTACAGCTCCGATTAGACCCCTAGCCTGGGAACCTCCATATGCCGCGGGAGCGGCCCAAAGAAATAGAAAAAAAAAAAGAAAAACATATAATAAATGCCACCCAAAAAGGGCAATTTAAAGTACTAGATTTCACTTTACAGAGTGCAATTTGAGATTGCTACTGCAGTTGGAAATGTCACCTAGAAGTCATAAATAAAGCAAACACAAAAGGAGGCTTCCTTAGGCAGACTCCTTTAACTGAGGATAAAAATCACCAGCACAGATACGCAGAGAAATCAGGTAATTCTCTATAAAACTTAGCAGGTAGTATTTCTGAAACACAGATACTTGTAACTATGCCCCTTCCTTCAAAACCATAACAGCAACAAAAATTTTTGAAAGGCTTCCAGTGGCTCTGCAGGGAGTATGGAGACCAAACTCCTCTGTAACCTCCTGGGTTCAGCACTGACTGGCTCCAATCCAGATGTGCAGCTCGTCTTCTGCTTCCCATGCCCTCTTACACACAGCCTGAACTCCAGCCATACCAGCCTCCTCAGTTCGGAATAAGTCTTCGTGTTTCCGTGTCCTCATTAATGCTGACTCTCTTCTGTCTAGACTGTCCACTTCCCGTCTACACTTGAGGGAAAAAAAAAAAAAAAATCCAACCCAAGCTTTCAGGTATAAGGTTAAAAACGTTTATGACCAAATCTAACAATAGCTCTGTTACTGATTTTTAAACCATAGGACACTCAGAATAAAACGTAGGGTGAGGGGAAGCCTGATCAAGTTACATGTGAGTTTATGGTTATACACTCTCACAAATCCCAAGGCTATGAAAGAGAAGTCTGGTACTCAGCAAACCAGCCCATCGGGGAGTCCCTACCACTCTAGCAACATCCACTGGCAGAGGAAGCAGGATGCCAAGAATGGCAAAGTTGGAGTGATGTGGGCTAAGAGTGACACAGCCCTTTCTCTGAAGCAGCCCTGAGGTGCATATGGCAGATGAAAGCCATCCTCCCAGGGGACAGAACTGAGGGCAGGCAGTAGGATCTGATAAGGCACCACACTTCAAGGACAAGCTATGCCCAGAGCAATCTCTGCTCTTACTCATCGAATCACCCATCCCAGGAACCCCACAACTGATGACCTCCAGAGTGTGATTTCCAGCTATGTGACAAGGCAGGGCAGGGCACGGTCCTGGAGGAGGCCTCAACACTGGGGCTGATCACTGACAACAGAGCTGGATGGAAACCAGAGAATGGACATCACCCATTATAGGTATGCCTTGTTCGATGAGGCAAGACACTGCCTCTAGATGCAGGAGGTCAACAAAGACTCTGTATGGTCTGTCCTGGGGGAGAGAGGGGTTGTACCTATGAAAGCCGAACTAAGAGGATATATACACATTTACACTTTTAGAAAGGTGTGTGTACACACATATATATCAGACAAAAAGGGTGAAAAGTAGCACTCCTAATAATCAACTATCTGCCACACCTCACTTCCCCCTCTGTCATCATCTCCCCAATCACTTCCTCCTCCCATGATCAGCCTCAATCTAATGATTCTGCCTAGATCAATTCAAGTAAGTTTGAGTTCAGCCATGATTCGGTATCTCGTATTCCCCCTCCTTAATCCCTTTTTATCTCTTCCCATTATCCCCTATAATTCCACGTTAAACATACCAGAACATCTAAATTCGATAAATGCTGAATAAACCAATAAAACAGCACAGTTATAACAAGATAAGGAAATTTGTTTCGGCTGCCTTATCTACATGTCACAAGTAAACATTTTTCCCATTGGATCCCAGAGTCATGAGAACAGAGCTTGAGGTGTTTTCTCTCTTCTGGAGAAGGACTGGTCTGAGCATCCACCAATCCCCTGGGGAGGGTTTCATCCCACCTCAGCCTTTAATTATATAGGAATACCCACAGGGAGAAAGTTTATTTCTGCCATGGAGTTGACTGTAACAGGATCTGTCCTGTGCTAACTGTATATTTATCTTTCAAAGAAACAGATGGAATGGCATGACACAGGGCTTGGTATCATTATATAAAACAAGCCCAGCTGATGGCTAGACATATACAAACACTGTAATCCCTGTGTACCTCTGCCCCAGATGACAGGAGTCGGGCCACAGCAGAATCAGCTCTTGTTGGGAATCAGTGAGCCAGCTGTCCAAGACGAGCCAGGGCTTATGTGATCAGATCTTTACTTGTTTCAAAGGCTTCTTAATAGTTTTAATATAGACTTGTTAGGCTTTTATGATCCTGGAAAACATCCAAAAGGACTGGCCAATCCTCTTCCGACTAATATGTCTTTAGGCTATAAATGTACACACTTTCTACTAACCGAGAGCTTTCAAGTGAGTGCATCTAAGGAATGAATGCCCCATGGAGTGACATTTCCAAAATTAAGTACTACTGTCTTCAGAATTTGCAGAGATCTATTCACTACATTTTTGCCGAGGGAAAATGAGCAGGTTTAAAAGGATAATGCTGTTGTCTTACTCCAGATGTAAATTCACAGATAAAAGACTGAAAAATGCAAAATGCTTAACTGTGGTTGTGCCTAAACGTGGGCAATGGGAAATTTTGCCGTATTTGTATTTTTCTCTATTACCAAGTTTTCTCCACTGAACATACATTGCCATTGAGAAATATTTTAACAGATTAAAGTCCCTTAAAACAAAACAGATGACGTTTTCCCCCTTTATCTCTATACCCTTGCTTTAGCAGTTTTAAAGACAGTACAAAACGGAATGCCTAAGCCTTAGCAAAGTTATAATAAACTGGTAGTGTGCCATGTGGTATAGATTTACCTAAAACAGAGGTACATTCATACTGTTCCTCTTGGAGCTTGGCACTATCTACAAGAAAATTACTCGACTCCAAGAAGCACATGCTTTCAGACACTGTTACATCAGAGGCCCTTTTTTTAAAGTTAGATTTTAACTGGATTTAAAAGAATGAAAGGCATTTCCTGGATTTTATCAGGGCAATTTCCCAAAGGATTTTTGCCCCCACTTCTTAATACAAGGATTAAAGCCACTTAGCAAAGTAGAGTGTATACTTGCCACTTAACATGCTATTAAGAACATAAAAATTAAGAGAGTTTTAAAAAGCAGTAGTACATGCCAGAAGAAGCTGTTGTAGCAGTCTCCCATGAAGTTAGTCAAAAAGCATCAAACATCTGAGTGCAGGAAGGATCCGCTTTCGGACCACACAGCACTACGGAGAGACAGGGAACACGTATCTACATTCAATCAAGAAAGGGCCTTTCTTTGTTTTACCCTCAAATGACAAGTATCACTGTCGAGTTTTCACTACAACTTCATTAAAATACCAAGCCATACACACACGCAATTTAACACAGCACAAGGAGGACAGCGACATATTTTTCAGAACTGCAAAATGGCATCTGCAGAATGTCTCAAAGGAATGACAAAGGCACTTCTTTAGCCCAAACAAAGAGGACAATGTTTCCACTAGGACACTACAGGACTATTGCATTTCAGGGGGGAAAGGCAGTAAAAATTAACACAAAACAGAAGTGAACGTGTAGAATAACCGTCTGTGGAGAAGAATTAAACTATTGAGAATACAAGTTCCATTAAAGCACACAAAAATACAAGAGTGCTTAAGGTCTTTAAAACAGGGTGATTTCAAAGAGGAAATGTGAAAAGAACAATAGCTCAAAAACTCAAAATTATCAATTGAATTAACTGTTTTAGATTATATAACACCATGCATCTATAATTCACATTGCTTAAAAGATGGCTTATGAACAAGCTATGCCAGCACATGTTATCATTTCACTTAATTTTCTCAAGACCACTCTACTAGAAATGTTCTATCAATGCCACACTTGACAGATAAGGAAACTGCGGCCAATAGATATAAAACAACTCAGGATCAACCAGATCTGAGTTTCAACTCCTGCTCTTCCATTTATTAGCGATGAGACCTTAACTTTCTCTCCAAGATACTTTTACTCTGCATGGCAAGACTATCGGCATCAAATAATGTTCACAAGGATTAAAGACAAACTATTGTCAAAAGTAGGGCAAGAAATTTCCTACAATAGTGTACTCAAATGGAACTAAAGGCTTAATAGATTGAAGGTGGAGAAAAATTGAGATAGACCTCCTCAATCAAGTAACATCTCAAAACACTGTTAAGAGAAGGGCTTAAGAAATGCCTTAAAGGAAGGGAAGAAAGGGGAGAAAAGAAAAAGAATGAAAAGAAAGCAAGCCAAAACCCAGGGTTAATTATAAAATATCTGAATATGTTGGGTGAAAAAAATTATAATCAAGACCTTATACTGACTGTACTTCACTTTTATCTGATGTATATGTACTTAGTAATCTTCAGTGGATAGTACCCTAAAAAACAATTTCATTACTTTTGTATTAAGGAGGAAAAAACCCACATTTATAATTACTAAGAGTAGACTGATTAAGTAAAACCAGTAAATATGATGCCAACAGTTTCCCATAACTAATAGTTTCCCATAAATTCGTTAGCCCACTTTGAATCTCTCTCTACCCAGTCAAACTTTCTAAACTCCAGTTCTGATCACATCGTTCACCTGTCTGGAAAACCTCAGCGAATACAGAAAGAAAACCCAAGTTCTTCCATCTGAAATGCAGAGTCCTGCAGGCTCTATCCAGACCCTCCTTTCCAGCTGTTCTGCTTGGTACTATGCATGATCATCTCCACTGCTGAGGGAGGAAGTCACGAGTCTCCAGGCTCACTCCTTCTCAAAAGTGACCAAACACGCATACCCATTGGCACCTTCACCACTGGGCAAAGTTAGCTACCATGCTGACCTTGCCGAAGACCTCCCTGCCAGCCTTCCCTCCTTCAGATGCCCACAACACTGCCTTCCTCCCTTCCAGAGCTCAGCGCTTTTCAACAGTCCTGACCCCATGTCCACATCTTATCCACCACACTAAACAAGTCTGTCTTAAACGCATCTCTATCCTCCAGAGCAAAACATGTACCACTTGGCACAAAGTTATGCTTAATATACCTGGGTAGGAAAAAAAAAAAAAAAAAAAAAAAAAAAAAAAAAAAAAAAGGTTAAAAGAAAACACCTTTAAGAAACTCAGGGAGTTCCCATCATGGTGCAGTGGAAACGAATCCAACTAGGAACCCTGAGGTTTCAGGTTCAATCCCTGGCCTCGCTCAGTGGGTTAAGGATCTGGCATTGCCATGAGTTGTGATGTAGGTTGCAGACATGGCTCAGATCTGGTGTTGCTGTGGCTGTGGCCGGCAGCAGTAGCTCCAATTGGATCCCTAGCCTGGAAATCTCCACATGACACGGGTGGGGCCCTAAAAAAGAAAAGAAAAGAAAACTCAGCACACCTGTTTTTTCAAATAATTCCAGGCACCATCCTCATCATATTTTTCTATTAGCCAAGATAATCACCTTAAACAATTCAATAAAGTAAGCCGAATGTTAAATTCAACGGCACTCGAATGGAACAAATACAATTTTGGCACATTTACAATGAGAAATCTCATGCCATCTTTTAAGATTCACATGAGGAAAACACGAGGAGTGAGAGATTTACTATCTTCACCCGCATGACTGGTTCTTCTCATGGGTTAGGACCAACCTAAAGAGTCATCATCTTCACGAAGGCGTTGAATTCTAAGAAAAGCAACAAAGAAACAGAAATGTCACTGAAATAAGTGCTACAAAATATATTTGGCAAGACAGGTCCTCCTGAATCATATAATTTTACATGGGGGAGGCGCCTGAAAAAATAATGTAGCCAATCCCTTATTATCACAGACACCAGAGATTCTAAGAAATTCTAAACTGAGCTAAGTGCCTGGAAGTTTTTTTTTTTTTTTTTTTTTTTTAAAGAATATACTAAGGCAGAAATTTATCCTCCTGACCAGGTATTTCTCATTTGCATTAACTTGTTATATCAACCAGGTGATGAGCTCATGTTTCTGAAGGAATTTGGCCCTTAGCAGTTTCCCAAATGGAGCTCATTTTTTCATTTCCCAATGCGCTTTACACTGGAGAGCTTCCAACAGGCGTGAAAACAGTATGAAAATGTACACTAGCGGCTGCCTATTTTTTAAACTATAGTCATTATAATAATCTCCTTCATGCAAAGCATTTATCAGATGAAAGTATAAAGGATTTTCTTTCTCATCTCTCAAGGTGGCACAGAAATCAGAAAGCACCAAGGAAAACATGAAGGGCACCTTTGCAGGAAAGCAGCAGCTGTGACTGTCAGAACCAAGGCTCTAAGACAAGACATTCACTGTTTTATTCTTTTGGAATACCCAAATATAATTGGGTAACAGTTACACAGAACTTTTAGGGTATATCTATATAGATACAATATGAGCTTGTCTTTCAGGAAAACTGGCCAACCCAAATAACCAAAAACTGGACCATATCTCAACCAGCTCTGCGGCTGATTCCTCATCAGCCGTCCCTTCTTAGTTCTGCTGCAAACAGCACCCCATAAACTAGAATGCATGGATATTCATTTCTTCAATACTACTACTTCCTCATGTGGTCCAAACAGAGCATCCAAAGAAAAGCACTGACTCACAGTGACCAGGAATAGATTCACTGGATAATCACCAATCTCCTCAGAACACACACCTGCAGCCCAGATCTCCGACTGCTGCCACCACCTTGCTCACTGGCACCGCACAATCCAAGGACGCCTGGATTAAGATAAACGCCTTAAGTAGCAGTGCTGACACAATTCAGTTCCTAATGCTTATTCAGAGGCCGTCCAGCCCTGGGTCAGGAAATAATGCGACCGATACTAGAACCCAATGGTAAACATAAGTAGCTCTAGGAGGTCGTGATCCTTTCCCAACTGGAATAATGAATTCCTAAGTTACTTTTTTTTCGCTGAACCAAGCAGAAACAGGTGGAAAATAACTCCACACAGCCTGAAGAGTGTGCAGATCCATTATTAAATACAACAAATACAAATCTTGAGAGAAATAAGATCACACTAGCAATGTGAAACTTTGTGCACAAGGACATTGCAACGATGCACTTCTTTGTTAAGGGAAAAGAACACACATGTAACACACACATCACACAAGTGTGCTTGGTCCCTAAAATGGTGTGGCTGCTATCCTGTGCAGCCAGCCCCTGCCATCTCTCCTTTTGCATCACATCTTCTGTGTCCTGACGACCTGGGGAGATGGGGGGAGGGCTCCAAGCCGATTCTAAGGCAAGCAGCTTAGAGAGAAATAGGGAAAAAATGAGTTTGATCAAAAAGGAGACTCTTCATATCATATGGAACAAACTTTTTGGAATAAATTAAATATCACATCATAAGGTAGGCAGAACCCTGCCAGGAAAAAAAAAGGAAAAAAAATTCTTAATTCAGTTTCTCCCTACTTCATCCACTCAGGCTATTTCCGTCCTATTTCTCCAACACTTAAGCTGTCATCTCTAGCGGAGTTTCCCCACCCACCCCAGTCGTTTGAAAAACTCCTGGGAAAAAAACCAAAAGTGTACTCAACTTGGCCAAATGACATTCAGATTTTGTCCCCACCCTACTATCTGGCTATTTACCCTTATTTCTCGATCTCTTTCCATTCGTTCTCCCTTTCTTTCTTCCCCCTCCTACAAATACATCCCAGCAATTATTTCCTTTCTTCCTTACTCCCTACTCCTCAGATTTTCCACACTAAGCTTCTTCATTCCCCTCATCCCACCTTCAATTCTTCCCTCAAGGTGCAGGAAGCCGAGAAATGTACAAATTACCGGTAAGTCTTCAGAATGCAGAAGGTTCTCTGCTGAAGACTTCTTGTCGAGGAATTTCTCCAAGAAACACAAAACCTGAGGATTCTCCACCACCTATTTTTCAGACAGCCCTTCCATCACACTAAAGTCACTTCAGCCGTTTTATATGGTTTCTTCTAGACTGACTAAGGTCAAACAGAGGTGAGGGTGAGTCTGCGGCTGCGTGTGCCAGTACATTGTCAAATCCATAACAATTGCCTCAAAAAGGACATCTAAGTCCTCCGTGGCCAAAACAACGTGCAAATCATGCTAGACTTGCTTTTTCTGCAGAGACATTCCTGAAATCAGTAGTACCAGCAGAACGATCAACTCCCAGAGAGAGGAGACTATGTTCCCAAATTTGTCCTAAATGTGCTCAGAGCTTTTTTTTTTTTTTTTAATCAAGTCACAGTAATAACGATGGGAGCCTACAAGGTGCTTGGCCAGTACTAAGGAGATGAAGCAAAGAGGAGGGAAGAGAGGTAGAAGGAAGGAAGGGAAACGACAACATCCCTGTTCTTAAGGAGCTGATGGTCCAGTCTGCTCACAACACACCAACCCTGTGGAAAGTTAGCACTCACAAAATGCGCACATTTCAAGACAGCAGGAGAAAAAATACTGTAAGACTGTGTGAGCAACTGCCAAAGGAATTACATGGCTAAGAATTCCTATGGGAATTCAGCAAAATAAGACAACTATTTGATGAGAATTTTTTAGACAACTATTTGATGATAATTAACCGTTTATCAGAACCACTAAAGAGTTTTAAGAGGTATTGGTTTTAACATGGCAGAAAAGAAAAACTTCAAATATGCTTATGCTGAGTGTAAAACATATACCTCTAAACTTCCCTCCCAGAGTTCCCATCTGGTGCAGCAGAAACAAATCCAACTAAGAACCATGAGGTTGCGGGTTCAATCCCTGGCCTTGCTCAATGGGTTAAGGATCCGACATTGCTGTGGCGAAGGCTGGCATCTGTAGCTGTGATTTGGCCCCTAGCCTGGGAACCTTCATATGCCGTGGGTACGGCCCTAAAAACTAAAATAAAATAAAAGATAAATGTCACTCCTTCCAGGTTCACATCAAATAACCCTAGGAGAGCAGCAATCCAGCCATCTCATAATGGTTTCTAAATGTCTCCAAATCACTGGGGGCAAATTCATTTAACTACACAGGTGTGTTTGAGGGGTCTCAATGTTGCACTTTTCACACTCCTGGTGGGATAGATGAAATTCTCTGGGGCAATGCTCTCTACCCTAGAGGTTAATACTTCACAAATTCTCCCTAGTAAATAAAGTTAGAAAGGCAGGATATTATAGTTAAAAGTATACTGGCAGAATGGTAGAGTTAAAAGTATACAGTTCTAACTCTGGTTCTGAAAGTAATGGTAATTTGAAGCAAGTCATTTAACCTCATTTTACTAAATTTCCTCATCCACAAAGATAGAGAGGATTCACTGTCTCTCAAAGTGGCTCAAAGGTCTAAAATTCTACATTCTAAAAGACTATTTGGCATGGCAAACTGTGCACAAAATAAAGTTAAATGAAAATAAGCATCACAACCCATTCATAAGCATCACAACCCAAACATATCTTATGAGCCCTACTTTGCGAAATGTAAACAAACATGCATTTATTGAGTAACCTATAACCTCTGAATATAGCTATAAAGAATAAAAACAACATATTAAATGATAATGTCTGAAAGTGCAGATGAGGCTGGCTTTTATTATTTATGCTTCTCTGGATTCCAAGTTTTATTCAACAAACATATAAATTTATCATGATAAAGATCTGGTCCCTTGAACTCAAGCTTGACCTCTTCAGCCTCTACACAATATGCTGGAAATCAATTCTCTTGGAAATATCACTGGCCAGTCCTGGATTAGGGGGAAAGAGAGGGGGGAACCCATCAACCTTGTTTTTCCACAGCTACTTTTCTCATCTAGTCTGAATCCCCTCCTCTGTCCCCACCCTTCCTCATAAAAATCTCTTGAGAGTGATTAAACGCAAGTAACCTAAACCTGGAATTTCTGGGACAGCATAATTTTCAAAAAGCACTGTATTTTCATCTCCTACTTCTACACACACACCCAGAATTGGATTTCATACTTATTTTTGCAACAAAACCTCACAGTAGTACTTAAACGTCCTTTAAAAAAAAAAAAAAAAAAAAAAGGCAAGGGCAGGCTATGGGGGCAGGAGGGAGGATGGGATTTGGCACCTGTGGAGGTGATGTCATCACCAGCCAGGGCTCTGAACTGCCTCTGGAATGCAGCTGTGGCTAGAATCCCTTAGCCCACCCAATGCTATTTGACATAAAATCAGTCTTTCCTGGCCCAAGAAAACCTCACAGTCACACTGACTGTACTCCGCTTAGGAATCCTACACTCACAACTCTTCGGCCTTAAACATTTTGTAGAGCATTGCAACAAATACCATTAGGACCATCCTTGGAGGCCAAACTTGAGCATCTCGAAACTGTTATTTAACATCTGGCAGGCCTGAGATGGACTAATTCTGCATGTCTGTCTATAGGCAATCTCTAATTCATGATAGACCAGATTTTCAGTCACTGCCTTGAAGGGGAAAAAAAAAAAAATACATACACCCCAACCAAAGTGAGGACTTGGTTGCCGAAGGAGTGAACACAGTGAGAGAATGAGATGACAAAGTGAAGTTGGGAATGGGAGCCTCGATCCTTACTCTGGAGATGAGGCTAAGAGAATCTAATGCCTGGCTATCCATACAGATAAGATAATGTAGAAGGACGGTTTCTGACATAAACTCTAAGTTATTTCCCCCCTCCCACAGAACAGTCATTAAAGGGAGTACTAACTCCCCCAGCCTACTTAAGGGCCAATGAATCTATAATGGGCCTGGAAGTACTTGAAAACTTAACTGCCAGTCGTAACATTTCAAAGGAAACACACAGAGTTACAAGGATAACACATTTGCTCCCGAGAAAAATGAGTGGGAGACGACCCCATCTGCCACCCTTCATTCATACTAGACACCCCAGTAAAGAAGCCTGCATTCACCACTGCTCCTGCAAGGGGCCCGCCCAGGGATGGGTACCTGAAGAGGGGCTGGTGTGGGAATTCCTGGAAACTGGCGGGGAAGAGCTGCTGCAACCAGGGCCTCCGCCCAAGTTGCCCACCTCCTCACTCCACAGTGCACTGATCCCTTTTTTCAGAGCCACAGACTCTAGCGTCCCACAGCCAACACCTGACCAATGTGGTCCAGTATAAAGGGAGACAAACTTCCACCTCCCAAGTTTGGTCTATAAAACCACACAAGGCCTTACAATTCACCATCAAGAAGTTCCCAGCATGGCTCAGCAGAAATGAACCTGACTAGCATCCATGAGGACGCAGGTTTGATCCCTGGCCTCCCTCAGTGGGTTAAGGATCCAGGGTTGCTGTGGTGTAGGTCACATGCAGCTTGGATCCCCTGATGCTGTGGCTGTGGTGTAGGCCAGCAGCTGCAGCTCTGATTCGCCTCCCTAGACTGGGAACTTCCATATGCTGTGGGCATGGCCCTAAAAAGACCAAAAAAAAAAAAAAAAAAAATCATTGTCAGGATTTTACCACTCAAAGCAATGGGGAGATGGACAGGGAACATCCACGTGTCTGTCCACTCTCACTTACATTCTAAAGGCTAAGCCAAGATCACACTGGGATACTAATACTAATGTTTTTTTTTTTTATTTTTAAAAATCATCAAGACAGCAGAAAGAGAAAGAAGCCAGAACTTATATACCACAATTCCCATGACTGTCTACTTAACCTTTTTCAGAGCTTTGTCCTCCTCACAATCCTCAAAAAAGTTAATTTTCAATTTTCCATGGCTGATTACATGTTATGTGGTCAACCCACAACTCTTAAGTTGCAGAAAGCTCTCCCCCATGACCCAAGCACATCCAAAGCCCCATCTGCTCACTGCCCAGCTTTTACAGAATCACAGATTCTTGGCAATGACCCATACTCTGACATGTTTGCAATCTATCTTCTTCAGTCTTGACAGGGACGTGCCACAGACCCAGTGTTGAGCCAGAAACTCAACCAACAGAAGCGCCATATTTTCCTCCACCACCTCATCAGGCGTGAAATCTCTGCTAGAGGAGAGGGGAGCTGAATCCCAAGCCTGGAGTGCATTCCAACTCGAAATCATTTTTATTACCTATACTCCCATGCCTTCTCTAAGGTCCAGAGCAGAGGGAGGGGTGTGTGTTGCTCCTACTTAAAAAGTGAATCCCCATGAACCTGCCCTCTGCACTGGCTCAGTTACCCAGCCCCACAGTTCCCAAACACTGACTTGCAAATTTTTCTGTGACCCAGAGTAAAATGTTTACATCCCAACCCAGTTGACAAATACACAGTAAACACACCCAGTTATAATGGAAAAAACTCTGAGCTGTCCTAAAGCCTGTGCTTAGGCATCTGTACTAAATCCCACCCCAACCCCTCGTCTCTGGGGCCTTCCCCCGCCAGGGGGCACTTCTTTCCTCTCCCTAAAGGGAAGCTGTGCACAGCGGCCAAGCTCCACTTCAGCCAGGGAGGTTTATCAAGGTGTAAGTGTTCCTAATTGAATATTGGTCCCAAAGGGGAAGACTTTTTTTTTTTTTTTAATTCACTTAAAAGTCTGTATAGGCTAGATAAGGCCCCAACTCTCCTGTTGTTTATTCTGTTTCTTTATCTAAGTGCCAGTCATGGCCTTCTAAAATGATTTTTTGAAAAATCCTGCCCTAGACCTATATAGAAATCCTACCATTATCTCATTTCCATTCATCCCAACCTCTGATTTCCTTCTGTCCTTCCTCCTGAACCACAACTCCAACAATTCTTTGGAGAATTCAGGCCTGAGTGGCCTGTTCCCCCACCACCTTCCAACCACCCTGTCTTCATTACCCGCCTTCAGCAGCTTGGATTCCATGAGCCACCAACAGACCCCCTTAACCCACAGCGCCTCTTTCCTCCAGCACAGCCCTGTGCTCTACAGCTCCACTTAACTCCAGCCTTAGGTCAACAAAACTAGGTAACCATGCTAACTTTTCTCAATTTAAATTCACAGACCCAATGGCATCAACTGGGAGCTTGGGGTTAACAGATGCAAACTATTGCATTTGGAATAAATAAGCAATGAGATCCTGCTGTGTAGTACAGGGAACTGTATCTAGTCACTTGTGATAGAGCATGATGGAGGATAATGTGGGAAAAGGAATGTTCATATATGTATGTGTGTGACTGGATCACTTTGCTGTGCAGTAGAAAACTGACAGAATGCTGTAAACCAACTATAATGGAAAAAATTAAAATCATTAAAAATAAATAAGTAAATTCACAGCCCCTAAATCTTAAGAGATCTCCAGAAATCCTACCACAGTTCCCTAGTCAACACACCCCCCCCCCCCCAGGCTCCTGGAGATGGATTTTACACTTGTACACAAAGTAAAAATTAGAGACAAAAAATATATGACACTGGATGTTGAATCTTCCTATGGTCTCAGCCACAATCTAACTATAGCCGTCCTCCAATAAGGAAAACCTGTTCAACAAAATCTATGTGATAAAGTCACTGGCCATTCATCAAAAAAAAAAAACAAAAAAACAAAAAAACTACCCAGTACAAGGCTGACTTCCAACATCATTAAGCTTTAAAGGCACTTAACCATTAGAGAATAAAAGAAAAAGTGTATTTACTCACAAAAGTCTTGTTTTCTCGCATTTTATAAAAAGGTTTGGTAATAGGCTCTCTTTAATTCTCTGACAAAAGTAGTCCGGTGCCACTCTGCCCCACCTCTCTAATCATTCTCAGGCATAAGAGTTATTTTGTCCACACATAATTTGTTCAACCATGCAAACACCTGTGCAATCAGGCATGTTCAATTTGCAAGGGACAAGTCCAACAGTGTGGCCACAGCAATAAGTACTGGTGCCCAGCTAGTGGGTCTTTTGCTAGGGGTTAAAAAAAAAAGGGGGGGGGGCTTTTTCCCATAATTATCTTTGTTTTGAATCAAAATATCTAATAAATGCTTTCATGGGACTCCACAGAAAAAATAAAAACACATGCATTAGAGAGTTGCTACTTATTCTAACCCAGGCCACTAATGGTGACCTTAACACACATAATAAAGCCCTGAGTAAAATAAGGCTGTGTCTCTTCAAATTGAAGGGCCAGTAGAAGTGAAAGCCAAGACACTATATCTGCCCAAGGGGACAATAAAAGGTCAAGACCAGACATCAATGTACTGTAAGAGAACTGCCACAGGGAAATCACTGCAGGGTGTCAAGGGTCATTCTATCACTTTAAAACTCAGTTCTTGGAGGGGAGCGGGAAACAACGTGACTAACACAGTTGAGAAATCAGGCTTGAAATCACATATGCCAGCAAAATAGGCAGACTGAGAACATGCAAAGGCTACAAGCCCTTCAGAGCAAGAGGGTAATTTAGCTTGGAGGAACCTCAGGTAAAAGTCATCAATGCCACTTAGACTGCTAACATTAAAAAAAAAAAAAAAAAAAAAAAGAAGTGCAGAGTCCAAAACCACACCAGTAAGATCAAACTAACATAAAAATTCCTACCCTTCACTTACATGGGCTCCTTTCCAGGTACCCTAAGTTTCAAAAGCCCTACCAACTATTTTCTGACACTCGTTTTAAGATTCCTAAGGTGTTTCCTTCTTCTCCACCATTCATCCACTCCACATGGAGGAAACGACCACTATGTACCCAGGACTGTGCTACGACATATAATCCAACAAGGGACACAGGGGAGGAAGCCAGAGATTTCATTTCACTCTGAGAAATACCTCCATAAAGCAATCTGCTAAAAGGTAGCAGAGAATGAAGGTAAAATTAGAACCATTTCTAAAGGATGAAGAAGCAAAGAAAGGAGGTACAGCATCCCAGGTACTTGCAAAGGCATCAAGATCCCAATACAGCTTGCTCCACTTAAAATTACAAAGGTCAGGTTCAATAACTCAAAATGCAAAAGTCAGTTGATCTTCCTACTATTATGGCACTATTTGATAGATAGTGGACATAGAGATTTCCTCTTTTTCAGATTATTTAGAAAATTCCATTTATCCACTGTACTTGCTTTCAGTTTACATAAGTAATCAACGCTTAACTCTAGATATGGGTGAACCTGTGAAGATCACTCCCAACAGCACCCCTCTGAATTCTACTAGGACCTTCAGCCCAGTCAAAATTTTGGTGAATATTTCTTTCATTCTTTGGCTTTTCTCCATCCCCACACCAAAGTCTTTCATGCACCATCCTTAATAGGCAGTCAATCAATCGTGACAAAGATAACGGCAGATAATAGTTTCAGGTGTGATCTCCTCTAAGTCAGGATGGGGGATAAAGGCAGGAAGCAGCTAAAAGACAGAATCCAATGTCAGGTCAACTTGTGTTATTGGGCTTAGGGCTGGGTGAGTAGACAGATGGAGAGCCTCTTCCTCTACCTCTAGAATAGAGAATAAAAACTCACCTCATTACCAGAGTTGTTCTGCTATGAGAAAAAAAAAAAAAAAAAACTCACAAAGACAGAAGCAGTCTCTGATCAACAAGATTTGGTTGGTGCCCTTGGTTAGCTAGGTCAGGGCTTTTCAGCCTTTGCACTCTTGACCAGTAATTCTTTGTTATCCAAGGAGCTGTCCCGTGCACTGGAGAATGTTTAACAACATTCCCAGTCTCTACACACAGATGCTAGCAGTGCTCCCTCAAATCATGGCAATCAAAAATGTCTCCAGACATTGCTAAGTGTCCCCAAGGGGACAAAATTCACCCGCCCACCCTCATTCCACTTGAGAACCACTGTGCTAGATTATGAATGTCAGCCTCCATACTAAATATACAATAAAGACGCTGATGGTGGTGAACAGAGCAAGATACTAAGAAAACGGCCACGTCTTAATCAGCGACTGTCTCTATTTTAATGAAAAGCAAATAGATACCATTAGAAGAGGGAGATCAAAATAAAGACCAAAAAAGTAAAGTCTGAAGTATTTAAGCAACACTAAGTACACAGATGCTCAGATATGGTTAAAGCTGCAATTGAAAAAGAGTTTAGTGAAAACATTAGGTCAAACCCAAGTCTATCTTTATTCCACATATCCAAGCCCAATCCACCAAAAAATAAATCTTTGAGAGTTTAATTCTTCTACAAAATGAGTATCTGAAACATAATTATTCTGAAATAATTAGGAATGCACAGACCAGACTCCAAATTCGGGCTGGCTCCAACCATTTTCTGGCTACCTGACACTTTACCCTCTCTAAGCTTTTTCCCATTTCCAGAGAAGTAAACCACAGAGCCAATACGAGGGCATGAGCATGCGCCTGGATCGCCGTCAGTGCTATTAAGTGGCAATCAGCAGTAGTTTCACATACATATTTTATAAACACACTTCTGCTACAAAATGGAACATGTCGCCCAAGTGAACTAATAAGCAAACACACTCCTAATAAGTTACCTCAAAAAAAAAAAAAAAATCCATTCCTATAAAAATACCTTAAATGCCAAGACTTACCTGCACTTTTTAAGGCAGGAGAAGGATGGATTACCCTCCTTGCCCATGGTTACAATAAAAGTAAATTATAAAAGCTGCTCTTTTTCAAGTACCACATTATGCACCACTTGGGCTAACTCCAAATACATTTCCCCAGGCCGCTATCCAAATCAACCAAAACGTCATTTTAAGTGGTTGAGTTTTAAAGATTCACCATATAAAATTTCTATAAAGTCTAACAAGTAGGAAAGAAGAGCGTTTTCTCACACATACCCACAGCCAGTTTGCAGTTGCTGTTGTTGCCTCACAGAAGTTGTTTTCTAGCCACAAGCTACTACAAATTGTTCAGACCTTTTGGCAGCAACACAGGAAACTGCCCTTTTCACCCGTTCTCCCACAAAAATGTAGTCAATTTCTAGGCAGGCCCATCTCTCAAGGCTACTTGCTTTAGGGAGCCAAATGCACACAATTTTTCATTTAGCGATATGAAAGGGCCCCAAATATTCTGCATTTTTGTGAAGAAAGCTGAAAGCAAATCACCAAACGACCTGCGGGCAAAACTCTCTATTAAACTAGCCCATAAAGTGAGCTAACACCGCACTTTACACCGGCATTTGAAATTTATAGGGCATTTGGCATCACAGCTGTTTCTGTTTTATCCAAATCGTCCAGGATGCAATAGGCAACACATGAAGCCATTTCCTGATGCTTAATTGTCTCTTGGCTTCCCACCAGTCTCAACTTGTCATGTTTCAAATAAGTAGGTACATCTGCCTTTTGACTAAAAAAAAAAAAAAAATCCCATGTCTTTGAATCTAGGGTTTTTCTATAATCTTAAGGGTCACATAAAGGTATCTGGGCAAGACAAAAAATGAAGCTTTTTTGTCTCGGCTTTTTTATCTGGGCATACAAAATCAATCTATATTTTTCTCCTTCAATTATTTAAGGAGAGGTGAGGGCAGGAGGTGGGAAATTACTCAACAGCTGTAACGTATTTAACTTCTAAAAATAAAGCCAAAATTGCCTTCTGAATACAAAACTAAAGAAAACCTTCGAAAACCAGGAATTCCTTTGTATCCCATTTGGCTTAAAATTTCACAGACAGATCATTTATTAAAAAAAAAAAAAAAAAAAAAAAAAAAAAAAAAAAAGAGAGAGAGAGAGTGAGAGAAAGAGACCCAAATGGCAAAAAAGCATCTGCAGTTGCTCAGAAAATAAAGCTGTACACGCCCCTTTACTGGGAGAGTCAAATGCCAAAATGCCATCTGGTGAACCAAGCGCACAATTCACAGACTGAAAATCAGCCCAATATTTTCCAGGGAATATTTTCTGTCGCCCCAAAATGACTTGCAACCTCAAACAAGTTCCAATCACGATGCAAAGGCAACTTCTCCAAAAGGGTACAATGTCAGAAACCGTCCCAAAACCACAGGGACAAAAATGATAAGCAACGGAACCTCAATTCAATTACACATGCCCATTACTTTGATTTAATAAAAGATAAGCCAAAGAATATTTTTCAGAGTCCAATATTAACACTAATTTAAAATATGTTCAAGTTCAGACCTCCTTTTCAAAAGGACACTGAATTTTTCTGGCAAAGTAAATCTTATAGATTATACTGGGAAGAAAACCAGAAGGCAAACCAAGGGATCCAAATTAAAAATTCAAAGACAAAACCTTACATGTCGAGGAGGTAAAAAGACCTGGCTTCTGGCTTGCCTGTGGCTATTTAAGTACAAAAGGCATACCTTGTATTGTAGGTAAAGTAATCTTTCCAATTTAAACAGATAGGTTGCACTTGTGGAGCAAGCACTAACTGCAAACCTGCCTTCAACACTATTGGCCTTAACCTTAACCAGTAACAAACCAGACCACCTTTCATCTCCTTCAACAAAACAGAATATTGAAAAGATTTCACATTATTGTTTACCACCTGAACAGCATCTTCCATGTACATCTATTTATTTATTTGTCTTTTTACAGCCACACCCGCAGCATAGAGAGGTTCCCCAGACTAGGGATTGAATCCGAGCTATGGCTGCAGGCCCACACCACAGCTCAAGGTAACGGCAGATCTTGAACCCACTGAGCAAAGCCAGGGATCGAACCAGCACCCTCATGGATACTAATCAGATTCGTTTCTGCCATGCCACAGTGAAAACTCCTCAAGTACACATCTAATTGCTAATATTTCTGAGAAAGCAACTATGTAAGGAGCAGGAAAAAATGGCCTCATTGTTGATTTATTTACTCCGAGGGGTCTGAGGCAGTCAACACAACAAAAAATAGCCTGTAAGGCAATAACCAAAGAAAAAGAAGCACTTTTTTTTTTTTTTTTGTCTTTTTGCCTTTTCTAGGGCCACTCCTACGGCATATGGAGGTTCCCAGGCTAGGGGTCCAATCGGAGCTGTAGCCACCAGCCTACAGCCAGAGCCACAGCAACGCAGGAACCGAGCGGCGTCTGTGACCTACACCACAGCTCACGGCAACGTCAGATCCTTAACCCACTGAGCAAGGCCAGGGATCGAACCCTCAAACCTCATGGTTCCTAGTCGGATTCGTTAACCACTGGGCCACGACGGGAACTCCGAAAAAGAAGCATTTCTTGAGATAACTGGCCACATCTTCACAAGACTGACTTTCCCATAAGTAAACAACAACAGAAGAACAGCTGCCCCAAGGTTATCCAGAGGTCTGGCCTGAGAAGTTAAAGCGCTCAAGTTCACTATTCAAACACATGGGTTTTCTGGCCCATGTTAGAAAAGTTCGGCCTGGGAAAATTTACTTCAGATTTGAGCTAAATGGGCAATTAAAGAATCTATTTACTACTCTTATATTTTTAAAATTCTCACACCCCCAGAAGACTCATCTTAAAATATAACTGGACTTTTCTTAAAAACAGCAAGAGATGAAAAATGTAGAATCATCACTAATTTCTGTCAATTCTCATCCCACTTTCACCTATATTCAATTCCTGTTTACTGTGCAATTACGGCGTTAAAAAGCACAGCTAACACTGAGAGGGATAAAGAGCACACTACCCAGAGGTATATTTATTACCAGAGGTTTTATCTGCATCTGTATTTACACACAATAAGTCGAGGGTGTTTTGTTTGTGTGTTTTTGTTGTTAAAGTATCTCTATGTGGTTTACTTTCTATCAGGCAAGAGCACTGAAGGCCCTTCATGTGTTTAAATGAAAGACTTCACACACTTGACTTCAATAAAGCCAGCAGTTTCTTAAAGATAGATCCCAGCCATGAATCGTCTAGGTTTGTGTGCCGGAAAGGGTGAAAAGGGCAGTTTTCTGTTTGGCTGCCAATGGGCTGAACAATTCCCAGTAGCCTGTGTTGGAGAACAACTTCTCTAAGAAGAAAACATTCAAGCTAGCTTGCTACACTTGTGCAAAATACCCTCGTGCAAAACAACTCCCTCATTAACTCCCTCTCCCTATTTAGGGGCTTACTCTTGGTTCCTTTCTATTGCTTCAAATGCACTACTTAGTTCCTTTTAGTTTTTGTTTTTTTGTTTTTTTTCATTTAGTAGGGCAGTAATTTAAAACTATGAATGTCCGATTATAGCTTTTGTGGCCTCTCTTGAGTTTTGCTATGTAGTGTTTTCCTTGTTACTGGGTTCTAAATAATGTGTAATTCTAGCTGTTATATCCTCCTTGACCCAGAGTGGTTTCCTCTCCCTGTCTATTCCTACACATAGTCCAAGATGTTACCAACACTAGAGTTCTGCACAGTTGAATGAAATGACAGCAAAAAGACGAATTAATTGATTTTCCACGCTAAATATCTTCAGTATATTTGGTGAGAGATCCCAATCAACAAGTTAGGCTCACAGAGTCAACCAGCTCATCACCAAAGATTATAACCCAAGTTGCTCAGTTTACCTCTAGCCCTTCGGCTCTCACTGTGCTTTGCTGCTCACACTTTTGGAAAAATTCTTTTTTTTTTTTTTTTTGGTCCTTTTTTAGGGCTGCACCCACAGCATATGGAGGTTCCCAGGCTAGGGGTCTAATTAGAGCTACAGCTGCCGGCTTACGCCAGAGCCACAGCAAGGCCAGATCCGAGCCACATCTGTGAGCTACACCATAGCTCATGGCAATGCTGGATCCATAACCCACTGAGCGAAGCCAGGGATTGAACCCGCAACCTCATGGTTCCTAGTCAGATTCGTTTCCACTGCGCCACAATGGAAATTCCTGGAACAATTCTTGAGCTCACTCCGACCCCTCCATTTCTCACCCACTTCATGTGGTTTAGTGATGCTCACTCAGAAGAGTATCACTTTAGCAAGCATCACCTCAAGATTGGGGGACTTCCTATGTTCTACAGCAGTGGTTTAAACTGTTAGAAGGTACACAGCAAACAAGAATAAATGAAAAACATTAAAAATCCTACACAGACTCAAAGAACCACATTCCAATGCCCTCCTGAGCAAAAACCCTATGAAGAACACCAAACTGACATAAAACCAAAAATATAGTCAGAAAAGTTTGGAAAATATATAGCCCAAAACATAGCAACTTCTTTTTTCCTAAAACAAACCCTTAAGAAAAGAGGGAATCCTCTTTAAAAATAGTAGAAATATATGAGCAACAGCTAATATTTCCCTAACACTTGGCATGTGTGAGGCATTCTGCTAAGAGTTTTTGCATATACTAACCGATTTAATTTTTACAAACACTCTGCAGTAGTTCCATTCCTATTCCCATTTCATAGAGTATGAAACTAAATGACAGCTGCTAAGTGACAAACCCAGGCATTCTAGTTGCAGTAGTGATACTAATTACTTCACTATGTACTACCCAACAATGCTTTATACCAACTCCTAAAAATAATTCTCCATCAGCTTTCGGGTCAAATCTTCTTGATTTATTTTAAATAATAAATTACTAACACGCTTGAGTTCAAATCCTGGCTCAACCAATCAGCTGCTGTACAAGTGATTTAATCTCCTCAGTTTCCTCATCTGCAAAGTGAAATTATTGATAGCACCTATCTCATAAATTGACCATGGGCTTTAAATGAATTAAAATATTCTAGGAGTTCCTGCTGTGGCACAATGGGATCGGCAGCATCTCTGCAGTGCCAGGATGCAGGTTCAATCCCTGGCCTGGCACAGTAGATTGAAGGATCCAGTGTTGCTGCAGCTGCAGCCCAGGTCACAGCTGTGGTGTAGGTCACAACTGCAACTCAGATCTGATCCCTGGCCCAGGGAACTCCATGTGCCACAGGGCAGCACCCCTCCCCACCCCCCCAAAAAAGTTCTAGTTATATAATAGTACCTGGTACCTAGTAAGAAATCTATGTCAGAACCATTATAAGAATAGTGCAATCAACATTAATCCATCGTTCCTAGGGGTGTATTTCCTTCCAAAGTATAAAAAACATCACCATAGCAGTCCCCTGGTGGCCCATCAGTTAAGAACTTGGCCTTGTTACTGCTGTGGTGAGGGTGGGAATCCCTGGCCCGTTAACTTCTGTATGCCCAGGGGAGCTTAAAAAAAAAAAAAGAAAAAAGCCATCACATGTAAGCCATTTAAAAATCTTTCAAAAATTGAATTCTGTCAGATATTGTGGATAACTACATATATTAAGTACTCAAATATGTCTCTGGATAAAATCCTTATGACATCATCACACCAGATTCAACTCTAGAACATGACTTCATGAAAACAGGAATTTTCTGTTTTGTAAATCTTTCTATTTCCATCACCTACAACACTGCTTGGCACCAATAAATGTTGAATAAATGAGCAAAAAAGTGCTTAATCTCAAATGATTTAGAAAGAAATGAGGATGTTATGTCCTGGAAAACAATGTTAGATAAAAACTTTTCCATAAAAAGCTTCCTAATATGAAAGAATTTTGGCAAAAGCAATCCTCCCAATACTGATTAATGATATACTGCTATTTTATTTATGTAATTACTAAGTAGTAAATTAAATACTTAAAAAAGATTTTATTGTTTTATCTGTTACCCTAAAAGTTTACACAGTCACAATGGCCTAAAAACCACTGGAAGGATGTAAATTTCCTATGTATGTCTTTTCCTGTGGTCTTTCACCTTCCCTCCAAAATATTTCCATCTAAGCTTCAGTGAGCCAAAGATTTCGGTGGACACAAATACAAACTTCCCTTTCCTGAAAAGAACTCTATGTCTACAGAAGTAATGAACTTTCTTTTCATATCAAATACGCCTTTTTAAAAACAAATAGTAGAGAAACCTGCCAGCTTGTAAGTGGCAGGCAGCCATTATTATTTCACTCATTCAAGGATCTATTTATTGAATACTCCCTATGACTCAGGCACTGGGCTAAACTCTGAGAAAAAAGGAGGAAGGTAAGACATGACCCATGTCTCAAAGCACTCCCATTCTCTCATGGAGATGGATGCAAAGGCATAATTATAAAGCAATATGAAAGGTCTACAATGGGCAGGGTCTCAGAGGAAAGAGAAACCAACTGTGGCAGGGGCAAGGGCAGTGCAAGAAAATGTCACTAGGATGAGCCCCTTTTAATTGAATTTTGAGGACAAGTAGAAGCTTGTCAGGTAAGGACAAGGAAACACAGATAGCGGGCACTATCACAAGTGTTGGAGCAGTATGGAAGGTTCATGAGGAGAATGAGTATTGTGCAATCGAATACCACTAAAACATGGAACTTGTGGTTGAGATTTTGGGGAAATGAGGCAGCAGAGCTGCCCAGGAGGAGGGGTGCTCATTAAAAAGTGTCTTCTACCCAGGCCAAGGAATGACTAAGCCTCCTCTGTTCAAGAGGTTCCCATTTCTGTCCTAGAATGGCATGTGACAGATGGCAAGTAAGCAAGACCACTAGCCAAGTGCTCGTGTCAACTCTGAGCACACGACAACTTATTCATACTTTAACAATCATGTTCTCAGACTAGACTGAGAGGTCTCTGAGGGCCTTCTTACAGGTCTTATTACAGCTTACATCGACTGCTGCAATTCCTTTATTTAACAGTTGTCAAGGGCCCACTGGACCCTGGACATTATCATAAGTACTGGACACTCATGGTTCTTATACTATCCCATCCCAACTAGTCTAGGACCTCTCTGAGGAAACGACATTTGAGGTGATACCCAAGAATGATAAAAGGCCACCCTAAAAGATTTCAGTTCCTATCCTCCACTTATATCCTAAGCTGATGTTTAACAAATAAATAACCTCCTTCTTAGCACATTTCTATTTGAATTCAAAGCCATCCTTCTCTGAATTCTATTTCTTGGTCCACTTCCTCTATATTCATTCTGAGTATCATCCCAAATCTCAGTCCAGCTCCACTGGAGGCCTCATTCTATCCTTCTTATTTAAAGTTTGTTTTGTTTTTAAAGCCATTAGCTTTCTTGAGAGGCCATACAGTGAAGTGGTTAAGAGTGTAAGCTCAGCAGTCAAACACCTAAGCGTCCCAACTCCACCCTTGGTAAACACGTGACCCTGGGCGCCTCTCTAAGCCTGTTTCCCCTCCCATGTGATAGGGATAAGTGTATCCAATTCCTACTCGTTTTGAAGATTAAATGAGATGTTGCATACAGTAATGAATTAACATTACACCACAATGTTAGCTATTTTATTATTAATCACTAAACCAACAGCCTAAGGAAAATAAGGAATTTTTTTTTTTTTTGGTCTTTTTAGGGCCACACCCACAGCACATGGAAGCTCCCAGGCCAGGCGTCAAATCAGAGCTGTAGCCGCTGGCCTACACCACAGCCACAGCCACAGCCACGTCAGATCTAAGCCACATATGTGACTTACACCATAGCTCACAGCAAGGCTTAACCCACTGAGTAAGGCCAGGGATTGAACCTGCGTCCTCATGGTTACTAGTCAGATTCAGATTCATTTCCACTGAGCCATGATGGGAACTCCCATGGAACTTTTTTAACAGATGTGTTTAAGATCAGACAGCTATTATTATCTCATGGAGCCTGCCCAAATGTACGTTTCTAGCCTTAATCAATCACCAAAGTCACAATATCAAACCACTGGTCCATATTTACCTCCAACTTGGATGACCTGGGGTGGCCTTGTCAAAAATCATCTTCCCACAAAATCAACTTCCCCTTAGGCTTTCACTTCCCAGTTGCTTCTAACTCCATCTTCTCCTTCACTGGCATCTCCAGCATCTGTCATCTGTTCTTTGCAAAGGTTGGTAGGCTCATCTCTGTTTTCATTCTCACAGCAAACCTTCTCTCCTCCAAGCCCAAGGTATGGAAATGCTGGACAAGCAGCATAGCAGAGCAGAGCTGGTATACAACTGTGAGAAGCTGAACCCAAGCTGACCGCCTGGTTAACTTCCCCACCAGCAGTCTTGACCTATTCCACATTACATGCAGTTCATGGGGGCCAAAGGAAACCTAAATATAAGATTATCCTTTAATAGCATTGAAAAATCAGAAAATGAATCAAAGCAAAGCTGTGCAAAATCACCTAAAAGATACCAAACAGCCCCCCAAGTCACTAAGACTTGAGGCACTATGACTGAAAGTATTTAAATGAGTTAAGTAAAGTTTGCCAATCTTGGGAATTTCCATCGTGGTGCAGCGGAAACGAATCCAACTAGGAACCGTGAGGTTTCAGACCCCTAGCCTGGGAACTTCCATATGCTATGGGTACGACCCTAAAAAGACAAAAAAAAAAAAGTTTGCCAATCTTAAGAGTGACCAGCAATGAGGAGACAGAGAAAAGAAATTCAGAGGGAGGGAGTATGCGGTCAGACTGACCCACACGCTGTCCCTTCTGACAAGAATGGCTTTATTGTGAGGACGGATGAGGACAGGGACCGGATGCATTTTGTTGGTGCTATATGAGCAAAACACAGCACCTCGCCCAGGAACAGGCAGCTAACAGTGCAGAAAATGTTAATGAATTACTCACAAGGCGGCTCTTATGATAATCAATCTTTCAGTTCTTACACCACAGTCACCACTCACTACCTGACACTGCACCATGTGACCATCGAGCAGACCACACACTAGACAGGATGATGCCTTTATTCCTCATGCCTATACTTCCCTCTCTAAGCTAATAAACTGGCACTCTAATCATCTAGACCCTTCCATCTCTCTCTTTTTTTCTGTCTTTTTAGGGCCACACCTACAGGACATGGAAGTCCCCAGGCTAGGGGTCAAATCAGAGCTACAGCTGCCACCCTACACCATAGCCACAGCAACACGGGATCCAAGCAGCATCTGCAACCTACACACAGCTCACGGCAACACCGGCTCCTTAACCCACTGAGCAAGGGCAGGGATCGAACCCAAGTCCCTGTGGATACCAGCTGTCTCTTTTAAACGTTCACTGTTTGTAGGTGTTGGGTTTGAGGGTTTTGTTTTTCTTGCTTGGCAAAAGGAAGAGAAAGAAGAGCCTTGGGACTCTTCTTTCCCAAGCCCCATAATAATACAGGACTCTGACAGACAAGATCGAATATGTCTAAGGCAGAGCCTCAAACTCTGGGCTAAAGTGAATTGAACAACATAAATGTCACGCCGTAAAGGAAACACCGTGCATCAATCAACTTTTCTCTCCCAGCGTTCAACACCAATTCAGGCCTTCCACACACACCACCCGCAGACCTCTGCCAAATCCTGCTCATCTTTTTAAGATGTTATATTCATTTTGCCACAACTTAGCTAATACAGTCAATCCCTCCTGTCTTTCAGAACAAGTTTGAACTCCAGATGTCTGGAAGGACCTCTACCAGTCCTCCAGCCAGGGTCCAGCCCCTCTGCATCATCCCAGTCTATGCACAGACTGTACCCATTTCACTGCATTCTTCTGCCCCCACCTTCCTAAACTGATTTATAAACTCTTCACAAACTTCTTTTCTTACTATGTATAAACCCCTTTAGATACCTCAACAATACATATTACTGGTCTTAAAATGACTAATTGTAACTAATTAGTCCACTGTCTATCATTACATAAGCACAAGCACAAGAATTCTTACCACTTTTATATCCCTCACTCCAGGTACAAATGGAACAAAATACGTTTTCCTAATGAATCAAAATACTTAATGATAACGAAATACTTTTCAAAAGTTGAATTTCTTATCTATATCCAAGTTGGGTTTGAAATTGTTTTCTTCCTTCTGTAGGCCAGAACCTTTTGGTGTCATTAAGTTCTTTAAATCTAAAATGCACTTAGTCTTAACAGCAAGGCTTGCAATTCAGACTCCCATCTAAATGTGTACCACTCACAACCAAAGATGTATTCAAATGCAGCAAAAGTGGACAATAAGGCAAATGAGCTTCCCTTCCACAGGGCTAGGCCCCAACCCAATAACTGTTAGAGCTCCCCCTGGAACCCAGCGGATTGGGCCTCAGCAGATAGGGTCTCAGCGGGCTATTGCCCAAGAAGTCAGTTATTACCCATTACCTCACAAACCTGCAGAGATGCAAATGTTTGCCAAAAAGATACAAGGCCAATGGCAAATGCAGCCACTGATTAATGGTAGCTCCAGGAGCCAAACATCACAGCACAGAACTGGCATCACTCTGAACAAGTTTACACGGACACACTTATATCAGCAAAAATGAAAACTTCTGTGGCATAAGTTCTTGTCCCAATGTTCATCTCAAGATAACACTTCACTAAAGGATCACAGCTTGCCCATGTTTTTTAAATAAATGAAATATGATCTCTGGGGATCACCAATCCTTAGTGTCCATGCCCTATAATGACCGATCATTTCTCCAACACATCAGGAAAAAAACATGTCATGCAGTTGTGATGATTTCTCATAATATCAGTTTCTAAAAGCTGTGGGTACTTTCACTTTCCTGAGTAAATGTGCATTTAAAATCAGCACTGCTGGAGTTCCCGTCGTGGCGCAGTGGTTAACGAATCCGACTAGGAACCATGAGGTTGCGGGTTCGGTCCCTGCCCTTGCTCAGTGGGTTAACAATCCGGCGTTGCCGTGAGCTGTGGTGTAGGTTGCAGACGCGGCTCAAGGATCCCGCGT
This sequence comes from Sus scrofa, assembly GCF_054392235.1. Lineage (NCBI taxonomy): Eukaryota > Metazoa > Chordata > Mammalia > Artiodactyla > Suidae > Sus > Sus scrofa. Next base: position 32,481,540 of record NC_139383.1, on the reverse strand, counting down.
TGCTGTGGCTCTGGCATAGGCCGGTGGCTACAGCTCCAATTCGACCCCTAGCCTGGGAACCTCCATATGCCGCGGGAGCGGCCCAAGAAATAGCAACAATAACAACAACAACAAAAAGACAAAAAAAAAAAAATTAAAAAAAAATAAAGTCAGCACTGCCTTTAGAGAGTTCCCAAAGTGGGAAAACTCCAACTCATTAAGCTCCCCAACAAAATACCCTAATCATTCAACAAAAGGTACTGAGTTTCTAAATTAGGAATTAGATTTAAATGATGACCAGGAGTGAGTTCCTTAGAAAAATCAAAGAGTTACCTAAAAAGTATGTTTTTTCTAAGAGTCTCACAATATTTCAACGTCAATTCAACTTTCCATTGAATTTTAAACAGTTTATTCAAAACTTTCAGCATGAGAAATATTTCCAAGGAAGGCAAAGTAAAATTTCTCCATCATAACTTATAAGTGCCCAGGCAAAATATCAACATCCAGGTTGTTGTTGTTGTTGTTGTTCTGTGGGGGAGGGGAGTCTACGCCTGAACCATGTGGAAGTTCCTGGGCTAAGGATCAAACCCGTGCCACAGCAGCGACCTAAGCCACTGTGAAATCCTTAACCCACTGTACCACCAGGGAATTCCCCCCATGGTGTATACTTATTTGGTGGCTGCCAAGATAATTTCCAAAGATTGGACAAAAAATTGTTAAGAGTAAAGACAGAGTCAACATTTCAACATGTTCTTATCAACTGGGCATCTGAGTTTAAAAGCTTTTATTTTTTATATTTTTTGTTTTTATTTTGGCCACATCTATGGCACATAAAAGCTTTTACTTACGCAGTAGATCTGGCCTTCGTTACTACTGTCGACAGAGATGGTATCAAATCACCAACTGACATGACCCATCACTCTAGAGCGACATCAGAATGACAAACATCTTCTAAGAATTAATACCTATTTTACAAGAGAGGGCAAAGCAATCATGAGGCCCCTTAGAAAAGTGTAAGCAAAACAAGTCCTTCACGACAGGAGCACAAAGGAGTTTTCTGTTCTGTGTAGAGAACTCATTTTCCCCTTCTGAGACTACCTACGCACATGCTAGCTGTCACTAACGGAATGGGTCATCCCTCAGTGTAACGATTTTGCTCTCTAGGAAATAAAGCGATGAAGTACAGCTATCCCACTGAGGACATATTAGACTATAAAAGAATTTGATTCTAACTGGCTATTATTTTAAAAGGGAAAATGTTAACTATAAATGCATCATGGAATCATTAAACCTGATCCAGTACTTTAAACATTAAAACACTACATTGTCGGAGTTCCCATTGTGGCTCAGTACAAATGAATCTGACTAGTATCCAGCAGGACGGAGGTTCGAGCCCTGGCCTCACTCAGTTGGTTAAGGATTCGGCGTTGCTGTGACCTGTGGTGTAGGTCACAGATGTGGCTTGGATCCCGAGTTGCTGTGGCTGTGGTGTAGGCCAGTGGCTACAGCATCGATTCGACCCTTAGCCTGGGATCCTCCATATACTGCGGGTGGGGCCCTAAAATAAAACAAAACAAAACAAAACTACATTGTTTATGTCCCTCATCAAAGTAGGCTTCAGACAACCAAACTTTTCATGTCTCCAGAATCAGAAAAAAAGAATATGCAGTCTCTAAATCACACATCAAATTATCTAAATTATATACTCAATTATACCAGTTTCATGGAAAGTTCCTCAGAGTACACTACCTACTACAGATAAATACTTACTTACATATATATATTTTTCTCTTCATGACTGCTCTCCAATCATGCTTGAGTAATCAGATGACTCAAATGTTGTAAATAATAATTACCTGAAGCAATGTTTCTCACTCTGAAATAATCTGACGTTGTCATGACTTTATTCCTTGTGTCCCCAAATCTCCAGACAGCTGATAAAAGTCTTGCTGTCTTTTTGAAAGGCCAGATTACTGAGGGGACACCATAATGACTGCTCAACTCAGCTAGAGAGGGCTGCAAAGTAAAATGGGATCTATCCTTTTTTTTAATTTTATTGGGGTATCATTGACCTACAATGTTGTTAGCTTCGGGTGTAAAGTGATTCAGTTATACATACACACATATTTATTCTTTTTCCGATTCTTTCCCCATCCAGGTTATTAGAGAATACTGAATAGAGTCTCCTGTGCTAGACAGTAGGTCCTTGTTGGTTGTCTATTAAAAGGGATCTATTCTTAAGGTAGAGCAATTCTCCCTGGGAGTTTGGATGATCAGCAGCTTTTATCATAGAGCAAACATTTCAACCTTCCAATCTGTGTGACTCAGTGATAACATTAAAGAGAGAAGACTAAAGAGAAAAAGAAAATCTCACACATCTTATATTTACATGAGTATTTTCTTCCCTGGAATCTCTCCTTTCCAAAATTCTGGTAAAGAAATAGAAGACTTTATCACTTTATGACTTACTTCCCCCTCTGCTAGCCATACTTGGCAAAAGCATTAAGTCAATGCTAAAGGCTTCTCTGTTGTTCACAATGGAAAAAAAACTTAAAAGTTTAGTGTTGATTTTGCAAAAGCCTGAAAATATCACTCCACCCCATTCCTCACCTGGGCATTTGTGAAACGGCATTTTCAGTAAATTCTACCAGTCAAATTCTGAAGAATCGGCTGGGCAAATAGTACATTAAAGCTGTCATTTCAAAAGCCAAATTTACATTCTGTAATTTCATTCTATGCAAATATTTTTTAAAAAACATGCAGAAAGGATTAGAGTTATCACAGCTCTGTTTTTAAATTGCCAAGTTAATTCCAAAAATTAAAAGGGCATTCTCCTCCATGGAATCATGAATATGATTCACATGGCTAAGAATGATTTAGATTTTATACATTTACTTTGGAAACTCTGAGATGCCTGTCAAATTACTGAGTGAATACATAAACATTTCAGTGACATTTAGCTGCTACCAAACTGCCTGAAAGTTGATCTTTCATAGGCCACAGCTGTTGGTGGCCCCACTACCTCAAAGTCTGAACCAAGATTTGATTGTTCTGAGCCCTTTATCTAACAAGGAAATCCTCAGGGGAGAATTTGTTTTGTTTTTCCCACACAGCACCCCCAACTCAATGAGGATAACATGTGGATTGCAGCCATCCACAAACACATGCAGACTCACCGTCTCACACACACGCACACACACACACACACACAACTATTCAGAATCATTGTTTGCAGTGCTTCAACTATCTTAACAAAAGGTCAAGGGCTCTGCTAAGAAGTTATTCACTCAACTATTAGGTGCTCCACTCCAGGAGCTGTGCTATGCACTTGCCGCAACCCTACAAGAAATCCGTCTAAGTGACATGCTCCAGAGCCAAGCCAGCCAAAGCCAGAGGGAGATTCCAGTGCTAACAGATCCACAGGGCCTGACCCCTTCCCTAACCACTGGGCGGTGCGGCCTCTCTCAGAATGGCTGTTCTCAGACACCCTCCCTTCTGTTTGAACCTCTCACACCTGCCCCTCCTACCCCTGTTTTTAAAGTTTTTAAAAGCAACTACTGGGAGTTCCTGCAGTGGTGCAGCTGAAATGAATCCAACTAGGAGCCATGAAGTTGTGGGTTCAACCCCTGGCCTCACTCAGTGGGCTAAGGATCCGGCATTGTTGTGAGCTGTGGTATAGGTCACAGATGCGGCTCAGATCCTCCGTCACTGTGGCTATGGTGTAGGCCGGCAGCTGAAGGTCCGATTATACCCCTAGCCTGGGAACCTCCATATGCCGTGGTGTGGCCCTAAAAAGCAAAAAATAAATAAAAAAACAAAGGCAACTATTGGAACAGGTGTTCCATAAATTGCCACAACTGCATCAACAGGCTTCTACTGAAAGTATTTTGCTGCGGACAAATAGCCAAGACTTACTTGCAGAACGACTGTTATATCTTCAGAAAGCAAAAAGTTAGTGACAAGTTATCTTTACATAAGCGTCTGGTAATCAGATCAGAGTAAAATATGCAGCCATAGTTTAGATCCACAAACAGCATGACTTTAACACACACTGCTTTTCTAAATAGGCAATTTCTCAAGCACTTACCTCAATATTAAATGATTTTCTTAAACTGAACCATTTATATAATGACTCCACCAGACTTATCTTGTAAAAATGCACTTGTAGTCAAATATAATTACATGTATATAGCAACAGCTGCTAATAAATTAAATGACATCCTTCGCCTACAGGCACCAAAGGCTCTGACTCAAGTTTATAAAGAATGGTAGAGAATATTAAAAAGTAGCACAGTTCTAAATACCAACTAGATACCTTCAAAAAAAAAAGGTAAAATGATTGAATTGTTGGTGTAGGTACTTAAAGAGGAGATTTATCTAAATGTCGATTTAGACTAACAGGTAGAAAAGTAAGCAAACAAGAAAGAGAAAATATACAAAGATTAAACCAAAAAGGTATAAAAGAGTAAGCCACTTAAGTAACAGCAATGAAAATAAAATAAAAAAGTGCTAGAGAAAGAGCTGACTAGGTAACCAAAATGGCTTCAAAAATAATCCACAAGTAGAAAAGTCAATAAATTTGTGCCAAAAAGCAGCTTGAAAGAATCCATGCTAAATTCTAAGCATTAGAATTATCTAATTAACTAGAAATATTACTAGCTACAAATTAAGTTCAACTCTTAGCCAATGTTAGAGTACAAAATTTCCTGATTTCTTCATTCAATTCCTCCATTATATGAGTTACTACTTCCCCAAAGAAAGTAATTTATAAACATGCTAAAAATTCAGAATTATAAAGTTATAACCAAAAGAATAAGTAAATAATACAACCCATGAGTTATTAATTACACTCACTCTAAAGTAAACCATGGAGAAGTTCGCATCATGGCAGCAGAAATGAACCTGACTAGCATCCATGAGGATGAAGGTTCAATCCCTAGCCTCGTTCAGCAGGTTAAAGATCCGGTGTTGCCATTAGCTGTGGTGTAGGTCACAGACATGGCTCGGATCTGGTGTTGCTGTGGTGTAGGCTGGCAGCCACAGCTCCAATTTGACTCCTAGCCTGGGAACCTCCAGGTGCGGCCCTAAAATAAAAAATAAAAAAATAAACCATGGAAACTATGGATGTTTTCCAGGATTCTGACTATGAAGCTCTGATAACATCTCTTCTAACTCAACCTTTCTCTAATTCTAAAGGGAGTATTTAATAAAATACATCCAAGAGAATTTTAAAAATTTATATTTTAACAGTCACATCCAGAGAAGATACATTTCCCCCTTTAAATGTCAGAAAATTATTTCTTGAAGAAGAAGAGAGTGTAACCACATATAACAAAGCCATTTACTCCAAGGGAATACTGTCTACAGGGCATCAGGAATCAGGCATCTCTTTAAACTATACAGCAAATCTCAAAATGACTTCAACTCTGAGAAAGATGTCCTTAAAAACACATTTGTAGAGAAAGCCACTCAAAGTAATCCTTACCAGATAAAACCCTGACCAAGCATGTCAAGGAGTTACCTATACATGATCATATTAGGAACCACTGGAAAGATAACAGTCTTAGGACAGCACAATGAAGTCTGGCTTAAAGAGAGTTTAGCATGGAGTTCCTGTCGTGGCTTAGTGGTTAATGAATCCGACTAGGAACCATGAGGTTGCAGGTTCAATCCCTGGCCTCACTCAGTGGGTTAAGAATCCGGTGTTGCCGTGAGCTCTGGTGTAGGTCACAGATGCGGCAGGGATCCCACGTTGCTGTGGCCCTGGTATAGGCCAGTGGCTACAGCTCCGATTAGACCCCTAGCCTGGGAACCTCCATATGCTGTGGGAGCGGCCCTAGAAAAGGTAAAACGACCAAAAAAAAAAAAAAAAAAAGAGAGAGAGAGAGAGTTTAGCACATTGGTTTAGAAAGCTATGAAATAGTTCCAGGGCTTTATCCTCCCTTGGTTTTCTTTTACCCATAAAATACCCATTCATCTCCTTTCAGCTCCTGAGAAAATAAGCGGAATAAAGGAAATAACAATTTGGGGTCTTCGAAGAAAGTTGTTCTGCTGCCTTCATTTTTTCCTCTCATGATTCAAAACCTTGCTTACACAGGTTATATCTCAAGGGGCCAAAGTAAAATATTATTGATGATAGTATCCACTTTACAAAGTACATTCAGATTCATACTTTTATGTCAAGAACCAGTAGTGAAGCAGCACAACGCTCACCTCAGGATATTACAGGTCCTCTTGCCAGGTGAACTTGCCCATGGCAAGGACACAGGACCTAAACTTTAAAATCCAAACTCTATTTACTATATCACTTAATATCCCAAGGCACAGAGCATTTGTATTGTGAAAAATTGTATGAGGTAGAATGTTTTCTTATCTACTAGCCATGCCAAAATAACAACCATAAGGTAACAACTTAATATATACATCAATATTGAGGTAAGTACACTATTTCATAATGGTAGCTTCCCTACTCATGTTACTTTTAAAAATCACGGGTTAACAACTCAACAACAATGACAACAACAACAACAAACAATTCAATAATAGGCACAGGTACTGAATAGACAATTCACCCAAGAAGATATTATGTCCAATAAGCACATGAAAAGATGTTCAACATCAATACGTCATTAGGAAAATGCAAGTTAAAACTACAATGAGATACCACGTTACACCCATTAAGACGGCTATTACAAATCTTTTAATGCAAAATAACAAGTGCACGCAAGGAGGTGGAGAAACTGGACCATATGAGAATTGCCAGTGGGCATATAAAATGGTATAATAGCCTCTGGGAAAGACAGTTTGAGGGTGCCTCAAAAATTTAAGAATAACCATCTGACCAAGCAATTTCACTCTGAGGTATATACCCAACAGTTACTGAAAGCAAGGACTCAAATAAATACCTGTAGACGAATACTCATGGCAGAATTACTCACAATACCCAAAAGGCAGAAACAACACACATGCCCATGAATAGATAAATGGACAAACAAAATGTGGCATCATTTATACATGGAATATTATTCAGCCTTTAAAAGCAGTGAACTTCTGCCACATGCTACAACATGGATAAACTCGGAGAACATCATGCTAAGTGAATTAAGTCAGACGCAAAAGGACAAATGTTACATGATTCCACACACACAAAGTACCCAGAATTGGCAAACTCAGAGACAAAGGAGAATAAATGCTTCCTGGGGCTGGGAAAAGGAGAGAAGCAGGAGTTATTGTTTATGGCCATAGAGCCTGTGTTTGGGAAGGTTAAAGTGCTCTAGAAATAGATAATAGCAATGGTACACAGCATTATCAATACACTCCACGCTACTGAACTCAACACTAAAAAGGTGGTTGAAATAGTAAATTTATATACATTGTTACATATTTTATATCTATTTTACCCCAATAAAAATACAACTCAAGGGCTAAATTTATACTCAGCAATTGTTACTTAAAGACATAAGCACAGAAAGGACTTATGATCCTTGAAACATCTCCTACTGAATGTAGTGAACCATGAAGTCAGCATTCCAGCTTCTGAATGAATACAAGTCAGGATTAAGGCTGTTGCAAACTGACACCACAGACGTGTTTTCCCAAATATATAAGAATATTACTTATGATTTCATATCTACCAGAAACGAACTGTGAATTTGATATCTGAGATCAACAAACATGGATGAGGAGTAACACTAAAACTTATTAAAAATGAGAAATGAAGAAAATGAAGCTCAGAGTTACTTTTCCAAGGCCCTACAATGGGTTAATAATAAAATAACAAGAGGACTAGAACTACTCAAGTCTCTTGTCACCTCAACTAGTACTCTTTCTACACTCAGTTTACCTTAAACACTTATTTTACCTATCCTCCCTCTTAAAACAGGAATAAGCATTCATTCTAAATAAAGTTAATCAAACATCCTGAAAATTATACTTCAAAGATCACCCTATAACCCTTAAACCTATCTCCCTTAATTGGGAGAAGCTCATTCTCACACTTCTGATCACTGCAGAATTAAGCTAGCACAATATTCTACAGGGGATTATTTGAAGAGAACAAAGGAAACTAACCTCCAACCCTAGAAAAATGGAAAACCAATACACCTAGAAAAATGGAAAACCAATACACCTAAAAAGCTTAAGGCTTTCACTTTGCTAACAGGAAAAAGGAACAAAAGATTCTTCACACCTAACTGCCTGACTACAAAAGTACAATCATTCGCCTAACCCACATCCATAATCAAAACGTTCCAGCACAGCCTCAGGATCTCACAAGTTCAGAAGCTCTCAATTAAGAAGACAAGGTTCAAGAATTTATTGGAGAAAAGCATCCAAGACCTCTCTTGGTTAAAACAACCAATCACATATGGAAAGGCATTTGCTAACACCCTGGTTAAGAGATAAATGAGGGAGTTCCCATCGTGGCTCAGTGGTTAATGAATCCAACTAGGAACCATGAGGTTGCGGGTTCCATCACTGGCCTTGCTCAGTGGGTTCAGGATCCGGTGTTGCAGACACAGCTCAGATCTGACACTGCTGTGGCTGTGGTGTAGGCCAGCAGCTCCGATTAGACCACTAGCCTGGGAACCTCCATATGCAGCGGGTGCGGCCCCAAAAAGACAAAAGACAAAAAAAAAAAAAAAAAGGTTTGTGAATTCCCATCATGGCCCAGCAGAATCGAATCTGACTAGTACCCATAATGACACAGGTTCAATCCCTGGCCTCACTCAGTGGGTTAAGGATCTGGCATTGCCATGAGCTGTGGTGTAGGTCGCAGACACGGCTCAGATCTGGTGTTGCTGTGGCTTGACATAGGCCAGCAGCTGTAGGTCTGATTCAACCCCTAGCCTGGGAACCTCCATGTGCCATGGGAACAGCCCTAATAAAGTAAAAAAAAAAAAAAAAAAAAAAAGTAAAAGAAAAAAGGTCTTGTGAAAAGTGAACAAAAGGGACCTGAGTTAAAACCTGGGTCTGAGACTAATTTATTGTATGGCGTGGGCAGTATGGGTAATTTAACATTTCAGGGTCTCAGTTTCTCTGTTTATAAATTAAAAGGTCTGAATTAAATGAATGCTAAGATATTCTGGAGCTAACATGCTATGATTTGGTGGAGGAACCAGACAGGAAGTGAAGGAAGAAAGTCTACTTACAGTTTATGGAATTTTCTTAAGAAAATTCAGAAAGACGTGACTGTACAAAAGACAGGGAAGAAACCTCTGGCTAGAATCCAAATAAGGGGTGGGGGAGGGGGGTTGGTAAACTGCTTATTCCAACTTCCCTTATAGCAAAAGGGAGCTACAAGAGGTTCCTAAGCAGAAGAGTGACATAAGAAAAGAAGGGCATCTTAAGAACAGGAAAAGGACATGACAAAACAAATTGGGAATAATTGGGAAATGGAGATTAAGGGGGTGAAAACCAATTAGCAGACTGAATAGACAGAATTCAATGATTCTGGGGTGAAGAGATGGAAAATGGCAGCCATGGAGAAGATGTACAAATTCCTGAGTTCTTGCCCCAAGCCTCCAATTGGAAGTACGGGACTAAGTAATTAAAATAAAGTAAAACATAACACAGCTTTTATTTCTTCCAACTCTACAACTCCATGATTCCAAGGTTGTAATACACTTGATCTCGATAGGAGCCCAGGCTTTTTTTCCTAAAGGTCCTCAGATGATATTAACATATAGTCAGAACTGAGAACCACTGTCTAGAAGCGGGAAAAGACACAGAACAATTAGCAGTTAATTAACGGAAAGACAGCTCTGAGTCAGCTCTGAGATAGGATTCTAGGGTTCAACTGGTAGGAGCACACTCATCCACAGAATGCAAGGAGGCCATCTTCTCCACTGAGAGGCAGGAAAGGGGAAAGGATGGGTAAGTCAGTGTGAGCCAGAAAGGCAATAGTTATGAGCTGGTTATCTCCATCTTTCCATATTATAATCCATTTCAAATTCTAACTGTAAGTCAAGTCACATTATTATTAGCACTTCAGAAGTTTTTTCTGCATGATAAAAACATTATCAAAATCAGTCAATATATTCACTTATTCTAAAACAAGTAAAATATTTAATAGGCTAAACTCTATTAAAACTCTTATTTCATTTACTGGTCTTCATTTATTCCACAAACATCTAAATTACACTTCCCTCTATTTTGGTCACCAGGAATACTCGAATAATATAGGGTTGCTGCCCTGAAAAAAATTTATATAGTGGAGAAAACTAGCCTTTTTAGGATTCTGAAATCCAACCTGTTAAGTGCCACTAAATTTCTTGGGAGACACAGAAGACAGAGATATTACCAACTCTACTTGTGGAAATTAGATTTCAAAAAAAAAAGGAGTTCCCATCGTGGCTCAGTGGAAACAAATCTGACTAGTACCCAGGAGGATGCGGGTTCGATCCCTGGCCTTGCTCAGTGGGTTAAGGATCTGGTGTTGCTGTGGCTGTGGTATAGGCTGGCAGCTACAGCTCTGATTCAACCCCTAGCCTGGGAACCTCCATATGCCACGGGTGTGGCTCTAAAAAGAAAGAAAGACTTCACAGAAAAGCTGACATATGAGCTGTATCTTGGATGATATGACTCACTTTCACAGGCACCGAGGTTTAAAAGAATTGGCTCTTAAGAATATAAATGCCTGTCATTTTTGAAAAACTGAAAAATATCATGCTCAAGTATTAATCATCATTTTTTTCCATTTTTCAAAAATGTCATTCATCATTATACTTTAAAATGCCAAAACACTGAAGGATCATATTCATGGAAAAAATCTTCAATAATTTCCAGGAGACATTTCAGAAGAATAATGACTTTATCAATCACGATATTTTTAAAAAATACTTCTTGTGTAAAAACAAAACATACATATAAATATATATACACACACACACATACACACACACACATATATATATACACAAAAACTAAACATCAAAGAAATGTATGTTAGGCTATAGCTACAGCTTAAATATATTCTGGAATAGGAAGCGTGTGGATCTTCGTTTTTATATTTTCTCTTTATTTCTAATTTATTCAATCTCAACTTCTTTTTACTTTGGCAGTTTTATCATATGTATTCCCAATAAGATTATCTCAAATCCTGTTACAGTGATGGAGAAAATAACACATCTCTAAATACATACACTGGCATTTCTCATGCAAGAGACACCAAGCCTCTATGGTCCTATATGGACAATCCAGTACAGATTTCAACTGCACTGATTCACAATTCATTAATATTACGAATGGAAAGAAATGAATCAAATTCTTCCAGTTGCTCTCACCATCTGGAAAATTCACAGAATGAACTCTGTTTACTAGATATAACAATATTCATAGTTTCTGCAGTTAAACCAACTTGTTAGATTTTTTAAAGGGTTGGTTTTCATTAAAAAAAAAATTAATGGCCTTCTCATACATATAAAAAAGGAACTTAGTTATTTTACAAACCAACCATGCCTAATACTGAAAATAAATACTTTGAACTAAAACAGTATAATCTTTTATTTACTCAAAAACTTAATTCATTGATGAATAAATACAGAATTCCATAATACTTCTTTCTATTCTTGGTTAAAAAAAAAGATAGTTTTTTAAAGCAAAACATTTTGTTTTTATTAGTATGGTATGCAACTGTATCATTTATACTTCTGCCCACCATTCAGTAAATGTTCAAAATATTTTTTTAAAAAATTTGCAATTCATATCTAATTCCTAACAAAGAAAAAGTCATCGTAGTGACTACTGGGGACATAAGAATAGAACTGAGCCACACTTACTCTGGAAAAAAAAACAAAAACCTACTTGACAGAAAAGAACTATTGCTTACGGGATAACTGTTATCCACATTAAACCCTACACTGGGGGAAAAAAAGTCAATTTTCGCAAAACCAATAGGCTTGTTTTAAACCTCAGATGGTGGAGTTCCTGCTGTGATGCAGCTGGTTAAACATCCGACTGCAGCAGTGGCTCGGGTGGCTGCAGAGGCGCAGGTTTGATCCCCAGCCTAGCACCATTGGTTAAAGGATCCAGTGTTGCCACAGCTGTGGTGTAGGTCTCAGCTCTGATTCAGTCCCTGGCCTGAGAACCTCCATATACCACGGGTGCAGCCATATTTAAAAGAAAAAAAAAAGAAAGAAAGAAAAAAGCACATCATAAGGTAACCTCCAGGAGTTTGGAAACATGACATAAGCATTATGAGGTTATACCACTATAAAACAGGTCTTCACAAATTCAGTCATACATTTAAACTCTTGATGAAACCTCATCTGTTTACTCAAATCAGAGGAAATAAAGCTGTCTACAGGAAACAAGGAAGCAGCTTCTCATTGATCGAGCATTACAAGGCTGACCTTCTCTATGTGGAATGTTTTGCCATATTTTATTGGAATAAAAGGCAAAGGTTAGGATGCAAACCCCTTCTGTTTCCTCTGAGGATGAACTTTATAACTGTGAAACACGTTGAAACCATCACATTTCCAAATTTATAGTCCTTTTAATCCACAGCCCAGGAAGCTAACTAATAGAAAAAGAAGATAGTAATAAAGACATTGTTTAAGACAAAATCTGACAACTTTCAAATTCCAATTCAATTTTATTGGAAATATTTTGTTCCAATAAAGCAAAATAGCAAAACAATGGTAGAGATCATCTAACTTTAGCCTGTTTCTCACATTGATGAATTAGGGCCTTAGTATCAAGGTTTTACTTGGCTCTATGGTACGCTTCTATAGTACTGATGCTTTTTGTGCTATGACTGATAGATATTTGACCCTATTCTTCAAAAGAAATTTTACTGCCTTTAAACAAACATATTCCTTATTTTCAAAGCCTGATAGAGTCATGTCAAAAGGACTTAAGAGCTAACTGGAAGGGGCTCCCACTGGCGAAAGTCGGAATAATTTGAACATCAAAAAGAATGACTGTACTTGACTGAAATGCACTAAATATATAAAAATCCACACATCAATCAAGAAAAAAACCTTGGAATAACAATTACATTAATGGCTTATTCAGAAATTTGGTAAAGGGAAAAATTAAGTTTTTAATTTTTCATCTTACACTCCAAATTAAAAACTATTTTGAACAGCCCATATTGATGAGAAAAGACTATTTTGCATAGAAAATTGTAAGCTATAAAGTTGAAGGAATGATAAAACTTTTAGGATACAGAGCTCCAGTTTGCAAGATGAAAAAAATTTTGGAGATTAGTTGTGAAACAATGTCAGTGTACTGAACTACACACTTAAAAATAGGTAAGATAGTATATTGTTGCTATGTGTATTTAACCTTATATTTTTAATCCCATTTATCACTGTTTTGCCCTCCCAATGAGATAAATGATTCAGGTGAGGATCACCAATTGATACTAACATTATTGGGCAGACTGACACAGAACTAAATATCTATATGGTGCTGAAGTCTCACCACCACCCCACCCCCGCCCCCAGGATCATCTGCCCATCTCAAAGGGGAAAATACAACTTTAAGTGAGGCGTTTAATCATAATCTTAGCTTCACTAACAGTGTGATAACTATATTGTGCGGGCCCTGCTCTGAAGCAATTCAAAGTATATAACTTGGCTATTAAGTACTCTTATCCAAATTGTTTATTCTCAATCTAATCAAGCCTTGAGATTTAAACTCTACTTTGTAGAAAATAAAGCGTATGGAAGACTGAGTTAAATCCCACCATATGGAAACAATTGGACAAACCCAGAAAAATAAAGATTCTATGAGATCTTGGGCAGACATCTTGCATCTATCCAGCAGGTCATTGCCATAAAAAGACAATGAAAAGAGAAGAGAAAAAGACTTTTTTAGGTCACAAGAGACTTTAGGGACATAACCATATATACGCTCCTTGACAGGATCCTGGTCTGACAAATGAGCTATAAAGGAAACCATGGGGATGTCTGAAGAGATTTTCATTTAGACTCAGATAATATTAGAGAACTACTGTCAACTGATTATTATACATAATAGTGGTGTTCCGGTTGAATGAGGAAGTGTTCTATTTTTTTACACATAAACAAATGAAGAAATTTGGGCAAAAATGTATGAGTTCCATAATTTAAGTAATTCAGAGAAAAAATACACAGTTAAAAGTGAGTGCAATGAAATAATGCATCTAGGCAATAATCAACAGTGGCTGCTAAAAACCATCAGGCGAAAGCTCGAAAAGAAACCACAAGGGATAGATCAACCTGGCTGACAGCATCTGAGCCCACAGATCAACCTTTATCTCAAAGAAAGCCAACCATACACTGTGTCTCTAGAAGCGCTGCAATAAGAAATAAACACCAACAGCTATGAAGAATTCTCCAAACCACTACCACTACTACTACCCAAAATCAACTTTGAATCTTATTAAGCCTCAAATCTACCCACCAATTTACAGGAATTTCACACGAGAGAAACATTACAGGAATGCAATCAAAATCCAGAAGGTGGGAAAGGCTAAACGAACAAGAGTTTCTTCAACAAACTGAAAAAGAAAGAAACTATATAAGATATTTAAGAGACATACCAACCAAATGTAATGTGGAACTTATTTGGGTCCTAATTTGAACAAATCAACTATACTAACATTTATGAAACAAATGGGAAGATATAAACAGTCACTGAATAACTGATATTAAGGAAACAAATTGTTTAGATGTGACAATGGAATTGTGTGAGGGGTTTGCAGGGGAGGGGGGTAGTGCTTATTCGACATATCAACAAACATTTACGGATGAAGTGATATAATGTCTAAGATTTGTTTTAAAACAATCCAGCATGAGACAGAGCAGGAACAACAATGAATTGCGGGTACATAAAAACTGTCCATATGTTGATAATTACCTAGAAGATGGGCACATGGGAATTCATTATTCTACTCCCTCCATCTATGTTTACATACGCTTCCTTTATAAAAAGTTTTTTTAAAAAAATAAGGCAGAGAATGAAGCCAATCACAGCATCTTCACCAAATAATATTCTTCACCTACCACCTAATATAATGAACATGAACCAAAATAAAATAATATAAATACTGCAAACATTTAACAACACTGACCAAAAAAAAAAAAAAAAAAAAGATGCAAAGCCTATGTCACAAGACTCACAACAAATGCAAAAAAGATTCTAGTGAAGAGAAGTGTAACCTCATAGCTAATTTTAGAAAGTGTACTATGCATGACAGGGAAAAAAAGTATGTGATAGGGATATGGATGTTCATTATACTATCTTCTCTATTTATCTGCACATTTGAAATTTTCCATACTAAAAGGAGGAAGAAGATTATAAATATCCTTCAAGAGGTAACTGGAGAACACAATTATTTGATTCCCTGAATATACTGCTTTCTGATGTGCCATCTTCTCACCTTTTATTCTTTTACTTTCAACTGCCAAGGAAGGGGCGGGGGGAGTACTCACTAAACAATACTTGCTTACTAGGTGGGAAACTGAACCAGCAAAACTGCAATGTTTCCATGTTGTGCTAGAAGAATCAGGCTGACTTTACTGTAAAATGTCTCACTTTAACTGAAAATCTGGTTTGTGGTCTGTGGAAATTACTAGGGCATCTGTTTCTCTCTTTCTTTTTTGGAAATAAAGCTGGACAAGAACGTCTCTCTTGTAATTTGTATTTGGATGTGGTGTTTGCAGAGGCTTACTATCTTCCCAAACTTCTAAGCAGTTCCATCTGTTTTTATGGGGAATTTGGCTTAGGATGACTTTGGAAAATGAAGAACTAAGTAAGAAATCCAAGCATCTTTACAATTATCTTTGGTAAACCCTATAAGTGGTTTTAAGAAAGAACAGAGCAATGAAATATTCCATGCCAAAAAATACATCTTAAAGGTTGAACGTGATAAAAGCCTCTGTATGTAACCACCAATTTACTGGACAAAGGAACAGGTTAAACTAAACCACGGGAATGGAATCAGCAAAATAAAAATTAGAGGAATGATACAGGACAAACAATCCAATTTCTTCAAAAAACTAGATTACAAAGAAATATAAAAGAAGACAAAACCTACAGATTTTTTAAAAAATCACTAATCACAAGGTATGGATCCTAATTTGGATCCTAATTCTAGCAAAAACCCATATTAAGAAAAAAAAAACAGGGGTTCCCATCATGGCTCAGCAGAAACAAATCTGACTAGCATCCATGAGGACGCAGGTTCGATCCCTGGCCTCAATCAGATCAGTGGGTTAAGGATCCAACGTCGCTGTGAGCTGTGGTGTAGACACAGCTCAGATCTATCGTTACTGTGGCTATGGTTTAGGCCAGCGGTTACAGTTCTGATTCAACCTCTAGCCTGGGAACCTCCATATGCCACAACTGTGACCCTAAAAAAAAGAAAAAAAGAAAACAAAAACAAATAGAAATTTGAACAAAGTTAATATATGATATTAAAGATTTGCTATTAATTTTCTTAGGTGTAGTGATGAGATGATTGGCATTTGCTTCAAAATAAGTCAGGGTGAAGGTAACAGGAATACAGGTCAAACAAGACTGGTCACGAGTTGGTAATTTAAAGCTGGGTGATGAGTCTGAATGGAGGAGGAAGAGTCATTATACTATTCAGTTTACTTCTGTATATATTTAAAACTTCCTAAGTGAAGTTCTTTTGTTTAAAAAAATGAAATAAAGTTAGCTTATAAAAATTTTTAATTTAAAAATTAATGTCTGAAAAAGGACAAATGAGGCATTCCTGTTGTGGGTGCAGCAGAAACGAATGTGACTAGTATCCACAAGGATGCAGGTTCAATCCCTGGCCTTGATAAGTGGGTCGGGGATCCAGTGCTGCTGTAAGCTGTAGTGTAGGCCGGCAGCTGTAGCTCCAATTTGACCGCTAGCCTGGGAACGTCCATATGCCACATGTGCAGCCCTAAAAAGAGAAAAAAAAAAAAAAAAAGAAAAGAAAACTTTTTTATAAATAAATAAAATAAAATAAAAAGGACAAGTAAGACATTTTTTACTTTAGTAGACTACAAAATAGTGGCAAATAGATTCAGAATATTTTCCATCTTAAATAACCTGAATTGCCTTAAAATTTCAGCAAGTCACAAAATGAGAACCATAAAATCTTAAGACTTAGAACACACCTTGATTGTCCCAAAGTCCCATTCTCCCACTCGATGATGGATCTTCCTCTCACCTTCCAAGAGGTAACTATCAGTCTTGGCCTGGGTCCCTCAGGCCCTGGAAAAGTCACTCCATCCACGGCAGCCTATCCCATTCTCTGCCTGTTCCAACTTAAAATGTTCTTTCATATCAGGTAGGAAACTTCCCTTCTCTGGATCTCTTATTTTTCACCCATGGAAAAAAAGGATGTGAGCTATGAAATCAGGTTAGTAATTTGCTGACTGGTATTTTATTTTTATTTTCAAGTAGAAAAGAAAATCTAAGCATACTGCACATAGTAAGGCTAAGAACTGATTTATGAAATTTGTTTGTTATTCACATATATACACACACATAGTTCCATACTGAATGAAGGGTCAAGATTTAAAATCTGGGAGTTCCCATTGTGGCTCAGTGGTTAACAAACCCAACTAGTATCCATGAGGATGCAGGTTCGATCCCTGGCCTCGCTCAGTGGGTTAAGGATCTGGAGTTGCTGTGAGCTGTGGTGCAGGTCACAGATGAGGCTTGGATCCTGTGTTGCTGTGGATGTAGTGTAGGCCAACAGCTGTAGCTCTGATTCAACCCCTAGCCTGGGAGCTTCCACATGCTGCAGGTGAGGCCCTAAACAACAACAAAAAAGCTGTAAAATCTATTTCTTACAGTGGATTTTGTCCTAAGAAAGAAAGCCAGTGCTCAAAAGATAGCTCTCAGTAAGTCTTACCCCTTCAGTCATTTCAATAGCTAGTTCCTCATGTGCTATGGTTTCCCTAACCTCAACATCCCAGGTATCCTTGCATGGACATGGATTCAGTCTGTCTAAGCGTCCACTCATTTTTATTGAACAAATATATATTTAGTGCATACAACATACCCCTTAAAAGGTGGTATCTAAAAATGAACAGGAGGGAGTTCCCGTTGTGGCTCAGTGGTTAACAAATCCAACTAGGAACCATGAGGTTGCAGGTCAATCCCTGGCCTTGG
Organism: Sus scrofa; assembly: GCF_054392235.1. Taxonomy (NCBI): domain Eukaryota; kingdom Metazoa; phylum Chordata; class Mammalia; order Artiodactyla; family Suidae; genus Sus; species Sus scrofa. The sequence continues at coordinate 32,463,459 of NC_139383.1, read as the reverse complement.
TCAGTGGATTAAGGATCCAGCATTGCCGTGAGCTGTGGTGTAGGTTGCAGACACTACTCAGATCTGGAATTGCTGTGGCTTTGGCATAGGCTGGCAGCTATAGCTCCGATTAGACCCCTAGCCTGGGAACCTCCATATGCCTTGGGTGCAGCCCTAGAAAAAGCAAAAAGACAAAAAAAAAAAAAAAAAAAAAAAAAAAAGAACAGGAGTTGCTGTTGTGGCTCAGTGGAAATGACTCTGACTAGCATTCATGAGGATGCAGTTTCGATCCCTGGTCTCAATCAGTGGGTTAAGGATCTGGCGTTGCCATGAGCTGTGGTGTAAGTTGCAGACGTGGCTCGGATCTGGCGTCCCTGTGGCTGTGGTATAGCCGGCAGCTACAGTTCCGATTAGATCCCTAGCCAGGGAACCTCCATATGCCATGGGTGCAGTCCTAAAAAGACAAAAAATAAAAATAAAAATGAACAAAATATTCCAGGTCAAAGAATAATCAGAGCCCACATTCTGCACAAAATGTTTCACATATTCATTTTAAAAGTCTGAGATGCTGGTAGGTTCCTCTAAGTCATACAAGGATCCAGAGCTGAAGAGGCTTAGCCTGGAGACAGATTTGAATTAACAAATCATGAATGGAGGTAAAAGTCTTGGGTAATAATGAAATTAGTCAGGATTAAGAATCAAAGGCTGATCCTGGGAAACAGGAAAAAAAAACTGAAGAGATAGAGGAAAAGAAGTCTGCAAAGAACAGAGAGAATAAGCCCTTCTGTACATACATGGACAGGTGTGTGCTGTCACCCTAATGTCATTTGCCAGAGAGGGGACAACATCTTTTCGGCAACATCTCATCTCTTAACTTTTTTGCTATTGCCTTTCCCCGCTACTCTTGGTTTTGTTCTATTCTACACTTCTATTTTGTGTTGAACTTGCTTTTTTTCATATTGAAAAGATGACTGCCCCAAGAGCCAAAAATAAACGGGAATTGAAAAACAAAAAAAAAAAAAAAAGAACAGAGAGAATATAGAAAAAGAGCTCTAACACATCAGGAGAGAATTTCAAAGAAAATAAGCTTGGTCACTAATGTTAAAAATAATGCAGGGAAAATGTGTTCAATAGACTTGACAATAGGGTCATCTAGAAGTTCCCGTGGTGGCTCAGTGGTTAACGAATCCCACTAGGGACCATGAGGTTGCGGGTTTGGTCCCTGCCCTTGCTCAGCGGGTTAACGATCCGGCGTTGCCTGAGCTGTGGTGTAGGTTGCAGACGCGGCTTGGATCCTGCGTTGCTGTGGCTCTGGCGTAGGCTGGTGGCTACAGCTCAGATTCGACCCCTAGCCTGGGAACCTCCATATGCCGTGGGAGTGGCCCAAGAAATGGCAAAAAGACACACACACCAAAAAAAATAGGGCCATCTATATCCAGAAAAGAACAATTTCACTGGAGTGGTGAGACTAGAAGTCAATAAAAGGAATAAAAAGGCATCTACTACTTTATAAAACTTCACATTGAAAAGAAGGCCAAGACTACACTCTTTAGAACTCTTTCAAGGACCATATAATTAGACTTAACTGTTTATTTCTGACAACTTTCACCCTGTTTATTTCTGACTACCTTCACCCTGTTTATTTCAACCCATTTTGTAGCTAACAAGACACTTGGTACCAAGGCTTATTATTAGGCTTCCCTCCAAATTTCCATAAAAACTGTAAATCTGATCAGCAGTCCTTGTCTGTCGCCAGAAAAATTACTGGCAAAAATATTTTGGCTAGAAGATGACAAAAAGTTAAAATTTTAGTAACCACCACCACAGACATCCCTCCACTACACAGGTTTTGCCCAAGGCTGCCATAAAGGCGTCATGAAAACTTAACAAATGTTTTGCCACAATTCTGCATCTATGTTTTTCCTCTAAGGAAAGGCATTTCAAATGACTTTCTCCACAGAGACAAATGAATGAGCCACAGACAACATCTTAAAGAGATGAGGACTTATGTTGGGGACCACTGAACCATTTAAGAGAAAACAGACACAAGAAACAACATCCCTTGGCCAACCTCACACTTAGTAATCGGCCAACTGGGACTGGAGCTTGGGGCTAGAATGATTTTCTTCCCATCCTCTGCCCCTTTCAAAAACAAAAACGGGAAGGGCAGGGTTTCAAGTACCTGGTTTGTTAAAATTCCAGTCACTGTAGAGCCAGGACAAACTCCCACAAAAGTCTATACTTTTCAGTACAGACCAACACTGACGTTCCAACAAGACACCTGGCACTTCAAGGTACTCAACTGAAGACAAAATGCTGCTCATTCAATGGTACGCTGAAGTACTGGCTTCAACAGCTCCTTAGTGACCTGTCAACATTCCAGAGGGGCTCAATGTTCCATGCGGGGGAGGGGGAGAGACATAGCAGCAGTTATTACTTTCCTCTCTACCTGCTTCCATTGCTCCCTGTCTCCTGGATAACTAAAGCCGGGAAAGGAAGAGGAGCAGAACTCTGTTAACTGCTTTCAAGTCTTTGAATGAAAACTACCCAGCCACTGATCAAATGATACCCTCACACAACAGGGCAGTTCTGGCTCTGGTTCAAAATAGTTCCTCTGGGGAGGGGAATACAAATACAAACAGGGTGTGACGAGGGATGTGCATATTCTCAGGGATGATATAGGACTATAGGCTCTGGAACCACATAACCTGGCTTCAAATCCCTGCTCTAATGATTAGCTAAGTAACCGCAAGTAAAATTACTTAATCTTGTGGTGCCTGTTTTCTTCTCAGGCAAACGTAGAATAACAGTACCTAGCACACAGGGGTACTAGGAGGATTAAATGCTTAAATATATACAAGAGTACCTACAGAAGAGTGTCTGACACATATTAAGCATTCAAGAAATGTTATACTAGTATCAATATTTCCTAATTCAATATGTAATGTCTTTACAAAAAAGTATATTAAACTATGTTTTAATTAAAAATATATGTTAAAGGAGTTTCTATCATGGCTCAGTAGGTTAAGAACCCAACATAGTGTCTCTAAGGATGCAGGTTTGATCTCCGGCCTTACTCAGTAGGTTAAGGACCTGGTGTTGCTGCAAGCTGTGGTGTAGGTCCTGCGTTGCTGTGGCTGTGGTGTAGGCCAGCAGCTGCAGTTCTGATTCAACTCCTAGCTCAGGAACTTCTATATGTCACAAGTGCGGCCCTAAAAAAAAAAAAAAATACAAGTTAAAGAATTTGCTGGTGTCTCAGCAGGTTGAGGATCCAGAGTTGTCACTGATGTGGCACAGGTTCAGTCTCTGGCCCAATGACTTTCACATGCTGCAGGCAGGACCAAAAAACAAATTAAATAAAAGCAAGGAATTGGCTAAAAAAAATATATATATATGTAAATTAAAATCTAAAATAAACTATCTCCAACATAAAAAGCATGCCTGTTAATTAGGAAAAGCACTTCAACTATTAAGTGAGTGTCAGCTGCAGCTATAATGCCAATGCTCTACCTATGATTTCTAAACTACTATATGTCCAATGTTTAAGACATACTTTCCCCTATATACTGCCAGATAGAACCATACACATGGCAGGTTGCTGTGATTTTATAATAACTGTGCAGTCCCATTAAATGGCAGTCAGCTTAAAAAAATGTTTCACTTGGTCTAGTTTCAATTTACAGCCACTAATACTATGCTAAGCAAAAGAACAAAAGAGAGAGGATTGAGAGAGGGAAAGAAAAAAGAAAAATCTAAAAATATTAAAATCTGGCATCAGAGTTCTCCTGTGGAGCAGCAGGTTAAGGATCCAGCATTGTCACTGCAGCAGCTTAGGTCACGGCTGTGGCTTGGGTTTGAATCCTGGCCTGGGAACCTCCACATGCTGAGGGCAAGGGCCAAAAAAAAAAAAAAAAAAAAAATCTAGCATCAACATAGGCAGAAGCCAAGCAAAAACAATGCATAGAACATCAACATTACTTTGCGAATATAAGAGGATTTGAAAGTTAGTTCAAATTTGGTTTATAAATTAGGTTTTTCAGCACGGGCTGAAGCATTCCCTTTATGCCCACAATGCTGCATTTAGATAAATTGTTTTCACAGATCAAAATAATATTCAGATATTTATTCCAGAAACTGGACAACTGACTGTCACAACTGAACTAATTTCTGTAATCCTACAAAATCAGTAATGATCATGAACTTTATTTTAGAGACCACCCACAAAGCACATGCCAAAGGAGGGGTAGCGGGGGCAAGGGGGTAGCTACTTACCAATGAAATCATGTGATCTCTGGAATTTGCTTCTTCAAAGTAGTGGGGATGGGGGTATCAGGGAATGGAAGGAAAATACAGATGAAACAAAACTGGCCATGTGCTGGTAACTGTCAAAGCTGGGTGGGGCTACATGGGGTTCATTACACCACCATTCTCTCTACTTCTGTTTTTATTTCTTTCCATAATAAAAAGTTTAAAAAAGGAAAAGCCTTTTCTATAACTGACAATGGTACATTCTTTCTCCCCAAAAAACCCTTAGATAACCAGATACAGTAAAAAACATGACTTTAAAAAAACCTAACAACAACAATAAAGAAGGTCCTTTTAAAAAGAGCCGTATTACCCTTTCACTGTGTGCAAGTAACAGGCAGATCAGAGATCTATAGAATGCTCTGGATTCCGCCCTCCAGTCTTTCCATTTAAGCTGGCAGCACTGAGGATGAAAGTGAACTGGCCTCAATTGGGAGAAAAGTTGGAGCCACATCTGCACCACACATGCTGCCCACATCAACAGCCCTTGGCTGCAGAGCTGCCTGGGGAGGATGTGTTCGCCCTACCTTTCTATTTCTCTGTTTGGGGGTGGGGAGAGATGGCGGAAGGAAGAACGTATTCACGTTCCCTTATGTGTGTAATCTAAAACAGACAATCTTGGCATTAAGGAAATTAAGACGCACGCTCTAGTGATGTTGATTTTAATGGCCAAGGTCCAAAAACAGTTCTGGTTACAAGCCCATGGATAAACTCTTGATTCCTTTGTCAGTGGACAGACTCAACTCATTACTTGGCACTCTAATCTTTCCCATATACACTCTGTATTCATTTTATTAAGAAGAAAGAAGTTTGCCTTTTTCTCTTTAAGAGAATTAAAAAAAAAAAAAAATTCTTCGAGAAAAATGTGCATTTAGTAGCTTTCCTCCCAGAGTCTAAAAGCAGTTAAACAGAGAGTACTCGGGAACAGTAAAAGATTATCTTATAAAAATTGTTTCCAAAATGAAGGCTGAATATGCACCATTGTCTAGCACATGACCACCGAGCCACATTTGCTTTTCAAATACTTGTGAAAGCATTTGGCACCGTTTTCCAAAAATCCCATATGACTTCTACTTCCTTGTTTTTTCAATAGTATTTCAAAATGTTGACACATTTATTGAACTATTTTTGGAAGACCTAGCTCTGCCTACCTTCAGGGCTCAAGGCACAAATATATAAAAGCTACGGGACAGCCCTCCAACTACAAAACTTGGCAGGCTTCCTAAGTTCTCCAAGAAAACTTCAATTGGCAACTCCATTAACATCAAAAGAGCACAGAGTAGAGGGAACAACTCTGGACACAGGGAGACCTTGGCTGTGCCTGTAGCTCCATTACTAAATTGCTGGATGGCTCTGGGTATGTAAGCTTAACCCCTTCCTAATGCACCTTGCTTAAAGGTCAGACCTCTGGTCCAAAATTGGTTTAAGAATCAAATGAGATGTCCTGAAAATTTACTTTGAAAAGAATGCCAAAAAAACACACACAAAAAACAAAATAAAAACAAACAACTTTACAAATAAAAAGTGCTAATTAAAAAGAAAAAAGAAAAACACTTAGACGTCTGTGCCACAGTCAACATATACCGTTTTATGTTGTTATCTATTAGGGGAAATCATATTTTTAACCTACCCAACGTTTCTCAAAGTATTCAGATCTACTTTACCATTTTTGCCAAATCCAAACAGCCACTGTATTATTTATTTAACACATCTTTTAATCAAGCCACTACAAGAGACCTAATTTAGCCTCATGCTAAGTAATATCAATGAAACCATAGTGGTTTTTGTTTTTGTTTTGTCTTGTTTTTTGGTCTTTTGTCCTTTTAAGGGCCGCACCCACAGCATATGGAGGTCCCCAGGCTATGAGTCTAATCGAAGCTGTAGCTGCCAGCTTACGCCAGAGCCACAGCAACGCCAGATCCAAGCCACGTGTGCAACCTACACCACAGCTCACGGCAACACCGGATCCTTAACCCACTGAGGGAGACCAGGGATCGAACCCACAACCTCATGTTTCCTAGTCAGATCCGTTTCCACTGTGCCACTACAGGAACTCCAATGAAATCATAGTTTTGAAGTACCATATATTTTTTCTAATGCACACTGACATATGTATTTAACCATTAAAAAAAAAAAAAAAAGATTCATCTGGGAGTTCCCTGGTGGCTCAGCAGACTAAGGATCCAATGTTGTTGATGCTGTGGCTTGGGTCACTGCTGTGGCTTGGGTATGATGACCAGCCCAAGAACTTCCATATGTCTTGGGCTCAGACCAAAAAAAAAGAGAGATTCAGATTCATCTGTGTACCACTTCAACCCTTTTTAATGTGCTACCTACCAAATACTGCCCTGAGGTATTTGCCTATAACACCTTCTACACTATTGAAGAGTATCTGAATTTCTAAATCTCTAAAACCCAGTTGGCAACTTAACCAATACTAAATCACACACACTCAGAAGCCTTTGGATCTACCTAGAGTTTCTCAGACCTCACAGCCAAAACCTTACTCAGAATCCTCATTTTCTTTCACTTTTAACAAAACCTGTACACAAAGATCATAATATGTATCTTCCCATTAAAGTAAATCCCACTATTTATGCTCTAGCAATGAAATTTTTCACCCTAAAACTATTTAACAGGACCCACATGAGTTCAAAGGTTCCTCTGACAACCAAATCCATAGTCAAAGAATATCCAAATTTATGTATGCCAATCATGTGTCAGCCTAAAGACAAACTAAGATATTCAGTAAACTCTAAAGTAAGATTGCCATTTCTGATACACATTCACAAATTTGTTTTTATTGTGTATTTTTAAATCTAGTTCAAATATACAAGATTTGTTAAATGTTTAATCCTTGATATATCACGGGGAAAAAAATCATACATTTGCTGAGCTCCTCCCAGGACACACTTTCTTATTCATTGATAGATCAGCCATCCACGCTAATCCACCCTAGATGTTGACTCAATGGCCTGGTTCTTCTGCTTCTATATATAACTAAAGTTTAACTCAGCATCTCTCATGAAAAAAAAAGTATAATTTTATTATGGCTGCAGTTCTTACCAAATGTGAGTACCACAATAACACTGGAAATTTATTTTTATCAATTTAAAACCCTAAATTCAATGGGTTGAACATGAGTTAATTTCTGCTCGCTCCCAAAACCACACTAAAATGACAGTGATAAAATTAAAGAAAAAAAGGTACAAATCCACACACACACACACACGAACACAAACACACAAAACAAAAGAAGGAGACAGGCAGATGAGATATATCAACAGAATTTTAGAAGATGGAAAACAGATGTACAAAGTAACTGACTTAGCAGAGCAGAGGAAGCCAGAATTCCTATTTTGGTAGGAACCTACCAAAAACAATGTGATTGTTGGAGAAGTCCTGAGAGCCTTAGGAACGGGAGGTTCCAGAAGCCTCTGAGGGCTGAAAGAGAGTTGAAGACAGGCGACTTGTTGGAAAAAAGGAAAAGGAACATTTAAACTACACATGCATGCAGATAGGCACGCACACAGGCAGGCATGCATGCACTCACTCACCAAACCTTGGCATCCAAAATACAGGAGGGTCACTCTAAAGAACTTGAAACAGAAAGTCTCCATGCTCATAGCAGAGGTGAGGTGAGATGCGGAAAACAGGGAGGTTCAGTCACTCAGTTGACAAATATTTATTGAGTGCCTACTCTGTGCCAAGCACTGTTCTAGGTATGGGAAACATTAGAGTAAACAAAATAGACAAAAGGATTTGCCTTCATGCAGCTTACATCCCACAGAGGGGGAAATCAATGAACAAAAAAGTAAAATATAAGGGCATCAGATGATAATAATATATACTGCAGTAGAAAAACAAGACAAGGAAGGGATTTAGGGATTCCTATAGCCTGGGAACCTCCATATGCTGCAGGTGCAGCCCTAAAAAGATGGGAAAAAAAAGCAAAAAGAAAAGAAAAAAATTCAGTACAGAGATTAGAAGAAAACATTGAAGAAATTTCCTGAAAAGAGGAAGCAAAAAAAATGATGTCAGAGAGAAAAAAGTAACTAAAATGAAGAGTCATTGCAGGAAATTCAACATCTAAGTAAGTAGAGTTCCAGAAAGAACAGAAAACACAAAAAGCATTACAACAGCAGAATATTTCTGAAAAACAAGAGTTTCCAAGCTGAAAGGTCCCACTGAGTAGTCATCACAATGAGTGAAAAACTCCCACACCAAGGCAAACCACCATGAAATTTCAAAACACCAAGTTCAAAGATAAAACACTCAATGTTTCAAAAGAAAACAAACCAATCACAGGTACAGATGCAGAAATCAGAATCTGAGTCAGTCTTTCGTAACAGCCACACTGGGATGCTAGAATACAATGAAGCAATGCCTTCAAAATTCAGGAGGAAAGTAACCCCTGACTTAGAATTCTATACCCAGCCAAACTATAAATGCAATCAAATTGAGAGTACAAAAAGGCATTTTTAAGACTGGTGCTCTTGCATGGCCTCAAGAAATTTACCTTCCAGTTGCACTTTTTTGGAAAACTACTAGAGAATTATACCCTTGTAAAGTAAGAGTTAAGAAAGAGATATGGAGCCTGGGAACCCAGGAAGGGACGAAAAGGGAAATTACCTGAATACAGCTACACAGCAGTTCTAGAAATAAACCAGTCCAGGAAGGATGTCTTTAAGAAAAAAAAAAAAAAAATAGTCTACAACATAGTTTTCAACATAGTTTAGAGCTGAATTAAGAAGAGGTACAAAGAAAACTATGCAAATGGGAAAAAACAGGCAATTAACCTCAGGATAAAACAAAAAGTTGTAAAAGAAAGTATGCAATCAAAGCACATATTGCTTAGCTGCTGCCTATATGTACTGCAGAATGAGAGAAAAATGTGTGTAAGAGGAAGTTAGGGAATTCCCATCATGGTGCAGTGGAAATGAATCCGACTAGGAACCATGAGGTTGCGTGTTCGATCTCTTGCCTCGTTCAGTGGGTCAAGGATCCAGTGTTGCCCTGAGCTGTGATGTAGGCTGCAGGCATGGCTCGGATCCCGAGTTGCTGTGACTGTGGTGTAGGCCAGCAGCTGTGGCTCCGATTAGACCCCTGGCCTGGGAACCTCCATATGCCACAGGTGTGGTCCTGGGAAAAAAAAAAAAAGAGGGAGTTACTAAGGAGGCTGACCCCAACCAAGGCAGAAAATGGCTATTACTGTCTAGAATGGGGGAACAAAAACCAACCCAAGGAAATCATGTTGTTTAGACAAAACAGAAAATAAAGCCAAAAGAACTGAAAGCGGTTGTATCTGGGAAGCAAAATCTCTCATGAAGGGACAGGAAGGGCAGGGGTCTGCTGTTTTTCTTTACAATCCCTACACTATTACCTGCACTATTTCTAAATCATGTACAAGCACCCCAGGGAATGCCATGTGCACTGTAAATGAAGTAGCAAAAAGTATAAAATGGCTTGAAAGACAAAAACAGAGGGGAAGAAAGGCCCCCACTTTATTTTGATGTCTTTTATATTCTGGGACATTTTTCTTACATTGAAACAGCAGCCTGGAAACTACACTAAGGTGAAGAACACGATGTAGGGTACTCCCCAGTCCAGCTTAATTCAAGAATCACACAATTGGAGTTCCCTGGTGGCCTAACGTTAAGGATTCTGTCTTGCCACTGCTGTGGCTTGGTTTGATCTCTGGCCGTTGAACATCTGTATGCTGTGAGCATGGGCAAAAATAAATAAATATGTACATACATAATACACACATACATACATACATAAAAGAATCACACAACTAAAAGTACTGTTTCATAAATAACACCTTTACAAAAGAAACTGGGAGGCAGAAAAATAGGAAAGCAAACTTATTTTTTTGTTTGTTTGTTTTTTTGTTTTTCTTTTTTGCCTACCCTGCAGCATATGGAGTTTCCTGGCCAGGAATCAGATCTGAGCCACAGTTGTGATCTAGGCTATAGCAATGCCTGATCTTTTAACCCACTGTGTTGGGGCGGGAATTGAACCTGCATCCTAGTGCGTCAGAGATGATGTCAATCCTGTTGCACCATGGCAGGAATTCTGCGAACTTATCTTTGTTAAGTCAAACACTGTAGATACCAACAAACACCTAAAATCTTCAAATTCTACAGAGTAATAGCATCAAGCAATTACAAGCAATAACTAACCCTCCCCTGCAAAAGAAACAGAAGTGTTAGCAGCACACAAGCCGGGGGCCCTTGAGCAAATTATTCTGATTTTAAGCCTCAATTTTTTCATCTGTAAAATGAACTACATACCAGCTACTTCAAGGCATTGCTGTAAAAAAGATTAGGGATATTAACATGTATAAAGCACCAATTACAGCTTATCATCTGTGCTCCACAAGTTATTTTTCTTCCTTTTGACATGTATTTATCAATGCTTCTGGCCTTATCAGATTGCATACAATGGAACCTGGAACAAAGCTGACCCACCAGCATAAAATGCACCTGTCCAGGACAGGTGTAGAAGACAGAGCAGGTGATGGGCCAGCACCTGAAGCTAGGATGAAAAGCAAACAAAATGGAAGAAGGAAGGAAGGGAGAGAGAGAGAAAAAAAGGGAAAGAGAGAAAAGAAAGAAAGGAAGGAAAAGAAAGGAAAGGAAAGGAAAGGAAAGGAGAAAGGGAAAAAAGAAAGAAAGGACAGAAGAGAGTAAGAAAGAGGCAGAGAAAGAAAGAGAGAGAACGAAAGAGAGATAGGGAGAGGGAGGAAGGGAGGAAGAAAGAGAGAGGGAGGAAGGAAAGAAAGGAGGGAGAAATAAAGGAAGAAAGAAAGAAAGAAAGGGAAGAAGGAAGGAAGGGAGAAAGAAGAGAGGGTGGGAGGAAAGAAACTGAATTAGACCAAGTCTTTTGACCCAACTATCAATTTAAAGAAAATACAAAAGACAGAGGAACAGGTTAACTACACTATAAGGTTGAAATCAGCAAAATTTAGACATTGGGAAACCACAGGGAACAATTACTCAAGTTTCTTCAACATAGAGACTACTGAAAGGAAAAGTAAGAGATGAAGGGGAAAGATGACACCAACCAATCATAACTGCAGATCTTAACTGGATCTTGATTCAAACACGCTTTCCAAAAACTGATACTTGAGATAACTACAGATTGAATGTGGATAACTGAATATTTGATGATATTAAGGAACACCTAGTGTGACGATGGCATTCCAGTTATATTTATAAAAGAATTATCTTCTGAAGATACACACTAACGTACCAAAGGATGAAATTTAAAGAACAAAAAAACACAACATCTTCTAAAAAGCCAAATACCATACAAAACCAGGTACTTCTACGGGCTGCGGGAATGTTAACACCAGGCTTCAGAGAACCTAGCAACCTGCCCATGGGAATGAGTCACAAAGTGCAGGAGCAAACTAGAAAGAGCCGTCTCTCCAAGTGTCACTGAAGGTCTACTGCACGCTGGGCTCCAGAAAACAAGACTGACACTGGAGTTCCCGTCGTGGCGCAGTGGTTAACGAATCCAACTAGGAACCATGAGGTTGTGTGTTCAGTCCCTGCCCTTGCTCAGTGGGTTAACGATCCGGGCGTTGCCGTGAGCTGTGGTGTAGGTTGCAGACGCGGCTCGGATCTCGCGTTGCTGTGGCTCTGGCGTAGACCTGTGGCTACAGCTCCGATTAGACCCCTAGCCTGGGAACCTCCATATGCCGCGGGAGCGGCCCAAGAAATAGCAAAAAGACAAAAAAAAAAAAAAAACCAAGACTGACACTGACCCAGAGGTCAGCCTTCCCAAAAGAAGAGATGGGAAAGGACAGCTGGCCCTAGAGGTATTCAAGGCCCAAGGTTAGGATCACCTTCTTTAAGGCCATATACATCTGGTCCTTTTTGCATCTTTCAAATTGACATTTAGTAAAAGAGATGCAAACTCAATAGTCTAAAGGAGCCAGATATCCAATGCAAATGAATGAAAAGGTCCTGCAGGAAGCCGAAAGGAAACGGGAGGGGCTTTGGCAAAGCAGGCAGAGGATGGCCTGTGTGAGACGAGACATGAACTCCTCAGTACTGTAGTGGAGGAGCACAGGACCCAGTGCTGCCAAGGTCCTCCCCTGAGAAATCTCAAAGAGATTTATGTGAAAACTCCTGATTTCCTAATGTTGTCAACTAAAGTTAAAACACTATGTTAGAGGAAAATATATTTGCAAATCTATTTCATGTACAAAAAGATGTTCTGGATTTATAAAGGTCATTTTTTTTTTTTGGCTTTTTTTTGGGGGGGTGCACCTGCGGCATATTTAAGTACTCAGGCTACTAGGGGTCCAATCAGAGCTTCGGCTGTCGGCCTACACCACAGCCACAGCCACAGCCGCAACAAAGCAGGATCCGAGCCATACCTGCGACCTTCACGGCAGCTCATAGCAATGGCAGATCGTTAACTCACTGAGCAAGGCCAGGGATTGAACCCATGTCCTCATGGATGCTAGTCAGGTTCATTATGGCTGAGCCATGATGGGAACTCCTAAAGGTCACATTTTAATGCCACACATAGAGGTTTAAACACTATAAAAATTCCACTTACAGCCTTCGTGCAGCAAGCTCACTGAAGTTATAGAGAGAGGAAGTTATAATAGAGCAAATACATATAAATTTTACACTCTGAATCAGTTACTTCTGGCAACATAACAAAAAAGACTAGCATCTCTCTATGTTACTGAAATTAGATCCAAACAGTTTTGTTAAATATATGCTTTTCTGACCACTGCCAAAAGCAGTGGATAGTTTGTTAAAAATTCTAGAGATACCATACTGAAATTGTTAAAAAGTGGTTTTAACTTGTGATCCACCATAGGAAATTACAGTTTCATATCAAAGACCATCCTTCCACACAGATAATTATTCCTGACCACTGAAAAAAAAAAAAAAAAGAAAAAGAAAAAGCTTATCACATATTCACAAGCAACCCACTAGGTCTTTTCTTAACCTAACAATCTCCACAGATGCCAGGCACTATGTGAGGCATTCTATAAGCACTAGCTCATTTAATCCTCATAGAACTCTCCGAGGTAGCCTGTGGTTGTTAACCCCAACACTGAAGATAAGAAAACTGAGCCTTTGAGAAATGATTTACCCGGAGTTCCCGTTGTGGCTCAGTGGTTAACCAATCCGAGTAGGAACCATGAGGTTTCGGGTTCAATCCCTGGCCTCGCTCAGTGGGTTAGGGATCTGGCATTGCTGTGAGCTGTGGTGTAGGTCGCAGACACGGCTCGGATCTGGTGTTGCTGTGGCTGCAGTACAGGCCCGTGGCTACAGCTCCGATTGGACCCCTAGCCTAGGAACCTCCATATGCTGTGGGTGCAGCCCTAAAAAAGACAAAAAAAAAAAAAAAAAGAAAGAAAGAATTTACCCAAGGCCCCACTGGAATAAGTGGCAGTCTAAGCGGCACTGTAAGAGTGTGGACTTATTACTGATCCCTTCTAATTAATATTTCTTTCAAAGAAATTGGTGAGGAAATAAAAGCACATTCATTAAGTTCAAAGTAAGAAAATAAAGAAGCCAATATATCAGAATTCAGTTTAACCTTGACAACTGGATAAAATGGGACAACTAAAAACATTCGACTCAAAGGAAATAAGCACAACAGTGGGGGCAGGAAAGTACAATGGGGTAACATGAAAAAAAAATTTTCCTAAGACTTTGCTTCTCTAATCTCAAAAAATAAGAACAGAACTACATCATCAGTTTTCAACCTTTTCTGTTTCTCAAAACTCTTTCAAAATCTGATCCCCGAAATCTCTCTCTCTCTCTCTCACACACACACACACACACACACACACACACACACACACACACACACACCACTTTACTTAACCGTCTCAGGCAGTTCATGAACCTCTGAGTCCCATCCTGGCAACACCTCTCCCACTAACCCCACTTCCCACCTCAGGTCAAAAATCTAAACTAAATGATCTCCATGTTCCCTTCTGGTACCCTAAGTTGGTGAATCAAAAGTGAAAAACAGGTAGACTATTTAGACAAAAAAGAAAGACCTAAGAATTATAGCAAAGTGTAAATTACATATGAATTTAGTATCTTCAAGAATGTGTACATATATTGATAGAATATAAGAAACTCAAAAACATGATTAAACTCAGCACTGTTGTTATCACGGTGGTGGGTCCAGCTCTGAATCTCATCAAGAGATCTGGAAAAATGCAGGGCTTGGAAAAAATGATTAGAGAGTTGGTAATCAGACTTATATGAAAAGATTTTAAAATCACAATTTTCTTGGAAAAAGGCAATTAGAGGGTAACATAAGTCTTTAGGTATTTAAAAAATTCTTTCATGGAGGTAAATAGGCCATAAAAAGAGCAAAGCAAGAGGAAACTAGCTTTTTGCTTATAGCATGAAAGATTTAGTTGTTTCAGTTTGGGTTTTTTTTGGGGGGGGGGGGGCAGTGCCACTGGCATGCAACAGTCCCTGAACCAGGGATCAAACCCATGCCACAGCAGTGACAAAGCCAGATCCTTAACTGCTAGGCCATCACAGAACTTTTAAAAGATTTAGCTTAAAGACAATGAATTTCCCTACCTGATCCAGAAAAAAGGTCCTACAGATGAACAGTGACAAAATCGCTTCAGAACTCTTTTCATGCCCTGTGGTTCTTAATCTGGAAAGAACTAAAACCATCATGACACTACCTTAAGCAAAATCTTACTTGTGCTAGTTCTCGGAGCAAATAGAAAAAATAATTTTTATCCTTCAAGTTGATGCCAAATTAGTATAAAAATTATTTGGGAGGCAATCTAAATATATTTAGATCTTTATGGCACTATCATGCTAAAGTAAAAAAAATACCCAAATGCAGAGAATTATACGTGATATGAAAACATACTATTTTAAAAGTAACTGAGAATATGAAATTAGCCCAAATTCAAAAAAGCCAGAAGTATAAATGCACTCACAAGCTGCCTGAGGTCTATCCTGATAGTAAGGGGAAAGAGACAACATTTAAAAATGAGAAAATTGAGAAAACTACTAATATTCTCTTTAAAATAAATTTTACCCCAGACACTGGGTATTTAGGGAAATAAAGTATTGACTGTCTGCCCTTCTCAACATGAAAAACATGCATCTAAGAAACCCATACAGATCAAGCCAACCACAAAAGGAAACAATACCCATAGAAAGAGAAAAGCAATCTCGTATATAAAATATTACCTACATGACATTTCTACATGAAACAGTAAGTAACAGGTTCTACAAAGTTAACCCCAACTCACTAAAAAGCACCTCTAAGGATCAAGTCAAGAAGAGGATATTATACTCATCAATTTATATACCCCTAATAGGAGCACCCAAATACATGTAACAAATACTAACAGACATAAAAGGAGAAAGTGATGGGAATACAATAATAGTAGAAGACTTTAACACCCAACTCATATCAATGGACAGATCCCCTAGAAAGAAAATCAACAAGGCAACAGAGATCCTAAATAACACAATAGAACAGCTAGACTTAATTGATATCCTCAGGACATTACATCCAAAAAAAAAAAAAAAAAATGTTCTTTTCAAGTACACATGGAACCTTCTCCAGGACTGACCATATACTGGGGCACAAAACTAACCTCAACAAATTTAAAAGTATAGAAATTATTTTAAGCATCTTCACTGACCACAATGGCATGAAACTAGAAAACAACCACAAGGGGCAAAAAAGAAATGTGAAAAAACTGACTACATGGAGACTAAACAACATCCTACTAAAAACAATGGGTCAACAAGGAAAGCAAAGAGGAAATTAAAAAATATCTCGAGACAAATGACAATGAAAACACAACCATTCAAAATCTATGGGATGCCACAAAAGGAGTTTATAGGGAAGTTTATAGCCATACAGGCCTTCCTCAAAAAAGAAGAAAAATCTCAAATCAACAACCTAACCTACCACATAAAAGAATTAGAAAAAGAAGAACAAAACCTAAAATCACCAGAAGGAAGGAAATCCTAAAGAGCAAAGAGGAAATCGATAAAACAGAGATTAAAAAAAAAATACAAAAAAAAAAATCAATAAAACCAAGAGCTGGTTCTTTGAAAGAGCAAACAAACTTCACAAACCTCTGGCCAGACTCACCAAGAAGACAGAACCCAAATAAACAAAGTAAGAAATGAAAAAGGAGAGAGCTCAACTGATACTGCAGAAATAAGAGCACCTCCACTATATTACGTAAAGATTCAATGAACTAATCATCAAATTAATTATGTACAAACAATGTTCTAGGCGCTTTACATAACTCTACATATGTATTCCCTCCCTCATATAAAATATACATATTTACAGGAAAAAAAAAAACTAAAAAAAAATGCATTAGTTATCACTGTACCAGTTATTTCTTACATTAGAAATGCTTTCCTTCCTTCTTAGTTTACCTGTAACAGGTAAATAACAACAGCATTTATACTTGGAGGCCATTCCCCTACAGTTAATGATACCAGACATTGACTCCATTTTATTTTATTTTATTTATTTTTTTGCTTTTTAGGGCCACACTCACGGCATATGGAGGTTCCCAAGCTAGGTGTTGAATCGGAGCTACAGCTGCCAGCCTATGCCACAGGCACAGCAACACCAAATCCAAGCCACATGTGCAACCTACACCACAGCTCACGGCAACGCCAGATCCTTAACCCACTGAGTGAGGCCAGGGATCGGACCCACAACCTCACAGTTCCTAGTTGGATGCGTTAACCGCTGCACCACTAAGGGAACTCCGACTTCATTTTAGATTTTAGACCTGGGCACTGCTCAGAGAAACCAAAGAAATCTTATGAATATCAGGTTGCTGGCTTTTGCCAAAACATGGCATCCCCAAAGGATGTTCTGTCTGGAATCTGGGGAGGAACCATATACAAATCTTGCATTAACTCGGGCCTTCCAAAGCGGCTGGAAATGTCTGTGTGTTGCAGGGAGAGAGCAAGGGTTGAAAATGGATTTGCTGACTCCTAAAGGTCCAGCCCTGAGATTCCAAGATTCTATAAAAGGGCACTAAATTAGGGTTTGGTTAGTATTTGCTAACTACTGAAGCCAGCATAAACATTCACTTGAGGCTTTTAAATCTGCAAGGGTACCCAGTGGTTAGGTACAGCAATTCTGAATCTAAAAAACAAACAAGGCCACTAGTAATGTTTCTAAATACAAGTAGAGTGAGGAGAGTAGGCATTATTTCCTTTGTTTTCTCCAAGTAAACAATACAGATTTTTAGAAATGCAAATTTTTATTCTCATCAGTATTGATCCCTAGAAAATATTTTATTGCCTTATGAAAATACTAGCAGTTCAGACTTTTCCAAAAAAGTTCACACAGGGCTTTTAAACAGACCACTCTAGTTCAGAAAACAAAGGAGAAAGCCCGCACTTTCCTATGAGAACAGAAACAAAAACCAAATCTTCAAAATATTTAGCATTCCACTATATAAAATATAAACCCACATTCCTAAGTAAAATGACAAAGACAGAACCTTTGTAGTTCTCTATCCAGTTATATGAGAGTGGTGATTCAGGGCAAAAGCCGACCTTAAACATAACTATACAGGATTACTAATTACAGAGTAATTTTATAATAAATATTCTGGTGGAGGACTGCTTTGTCATCTTTGCAAGTATTTTTAGTTGAAAGCAAGTGGCTGGGAAATCCACGTGGGCATGGTTCTGATTTTTAAAAATCTATTTTTAAGATCTGGGGCCTGCATTGGTTTTCTAAACTCAATTCTTTCGAACTGGTAATTTGGAAAGGGTAAACCACAAGAACGTTAGTTAAGCAGCAAAGGACCTAACAAGCTCACCAACTCAGATCAGCACAAAACTTAGAAACTTCCAAGTGCCCACAAATCTAATGATGGGCCCAGATAATCACTAAGACCTGTACATACACAAACTGTAGTAACAGCTAGCTCTCCAAATACACCAAGGGCAATCTGAAATCTCTTATTTTGTATTTCTACAGTTATTTTAGGGTGGGTTTCTCTTTAGATTTGTCCCCTAACGCTGCAAATCTGCTTCTTTCTACTTGGAATTAACTTTCAGATTTTAATGTACATACTCAGCTGTAAATATAACCAGTTTAACATACTTATCCAGTTGAAAATATTCCATAGCAGTTTAAACTTTTTACCAAAGTTAGCAATAATTTTTACTGAAATTTTAACTTTGTTAAATTTTTTTTCACTTTTGTTTTAGGCAATGCCCATCCAATTTAGCTATCAAGAATCTGAAGATGAGGCCTCAGAGTTCCCATCGTGGCACAGACGAAGTGAATCCAACTAGGAACCATGAGGTTTCAGATTCCCTGGCCCTGCTCAGTGGGTTAAGGATGGGGCATTGCTGTGAGCTGTGGTATAGGTGCAGAGGGGGCTCAAATCTGGCGTTGCTGTGGCTGTGAAATAGGCTGGCAGCTGTAGCTCCAATTAGACTCCTGGCCTGGGAAGCTTCATATGCTGTGGGTGCAGCCCTAAAAGGCAAAAAATTAAAAAATAAAATAAAAATGAAGATCCACATATTTTCTCTGGAAGATCTTTGCTCTAACTACATCTACTGGAGATAAAAGTTTAAAGTACTGTTATGACTAGGTCTTTCTTAAAGAGGAATTTTCTGTTTGTTTTCTTTTTGGCATCATGTGGAAGTTCCCCAGGCCAGTGATCGAACCCAAGCCACAGCAGCGACCCAAGAAACTGCAGTGACAAGGCCAGCTCCTTAACCCACTGCACTACAAGAGAACTCCAAAGAGGGACGTTTTAAAAGGAAAGAAACTGTCCCCCTCCCATTACTCTAAATGAGCAGCCTCTTGTTCTCAGCAGTCCTTCCGCACACAAGACCACTACTGACTTCAGTGGGAATTCTGCCCAACAAGTGAGGAAGACAGGATAGGATTAAATCAGCCCTAAATCCACACCATTGTTCCAAGCCACTACCACTTGTACAGTTCTCCAATAACCTCCAAAAAGTCATTATCTGAGGTTTGATGGTGGTTCTCAAGTTGAATTTTAGGACACCTGGAGCTCTGACAGGTATCACCGCCGTGCTCTTTAAAAGTTGTGGCAGCCTGATGGATGTACTCAGTTGGCCCTTATCACAATCCAAGAATGCATTGCAATGCAGCCCCATCAGTGGCTGCAACAGCAATCCAATGATTTCTCAGAGCAAAGAGCCCTGCAAAGGCAAACTGAAGAGGATTAAGTGCTATTCGTTTTCCAGTAAAACCTGTTCAAAGCCTGAGAATTTTAAATCTCAGCTCCTAAGGCCAAGAAACTGACTCAGTTTCCCCCGAGTGATAAACCCAAGGGGAAACATAATAAAACATGGGTTAAAATTCTAGTTCTTAATAAAGTATTATAAATAGAGAATATAGAAATTATGGATTCCAGTGACAGAAGGAAAAATAAAGGGGAAAATGAAGGAACCGAGGAAGATAGAGGAATAAAGGGAAAACTGGTAAAGATTCACAAAAAAAAAAAAAAAAAAAGCTTAAATAACAGTAAGAAGAACAGGACGCTTGACATACACATGCCATTAAAGATTCAGGATGTTCAAAAAACTGAGGAAAAGATGTGATTCAGAAAAGAGAAAATATAACCACAGCTCTACTAGTTTCTACCGTCGCTCACACCTCACCAGGGATCTTAAAAACGGGCAGCGGTGGTGATGCTGGGAAATGCAATTTAAGGCGTCCTAGGTCAGATACCCCTCCCCAAACTAAGAGATTCTAGGCGACAGCTCTTCTAACCTCACCAAAAAACCCTGACCCCAAGGGAGATGAGCGATCTTGGGTAGCATATTGACAGACGTTCCCCCGCAGACATCAGGGCTAACTGGGGGCATCGTCTCCGGCGGGGGATTTAGATGCCAATTCCAACCCCGCTCGCTCCGTTCTGCTCTCCTCCTGCTCCTTCCGCGGGCAGCTCATCTAAAAATGCCCCAACCCTCCGGACTCACATCTGGAGGAGAAAAATAAGCCATCGGTGGTGCGATGGCCTGGGTGCCAGCACTGCAAAGAGCAGAGAGCAAAACATGCGTCCCTCTCCGCATTCGCCGGGTCGCCTGCGAATTGCGGGACCTAACGAGCGCCGGCGGGGAACTCGCGCCACGAGTGCGGGAGACGCGCCGCCCTCGCCAGGCTCCCCGCAGCGCCCACGCACGCGGACGGCCCAGGGACGCGCGGCGTCCTCGCCCGCGTTTCCCCTTCCAAAATCATCCTCCTGAGGGAAGCCGCCGCCGCCGCCGCCAGAGCCCCGGCGCTCATCACCAAGCGGTCGAAGGCGGGCGGCCGCTCCGAGCCGGGAGAGGCTCACGCGCCGCGGCCCGCGCCTGGGATGGAGCCAGACCCCTCCAGCAGCCCGGGACGCGTGACCCCCGAGCCCACCGCACCCCGGCGTGGTCGGCGCAGTCTTCGCCTTACTCCTACCTCACCCGACTCCCGAGAAGGGGGAGGTGGGGGACCGCAGTGGAGCCGGGAAGCGGGGATCCGGCCTGGAGCAACAGGACCCGGTCCCTGAGGTGGGATTGGAGAAGAGGAGAGAGAAGGAGTCGCAGAAAACCCCAAAGCCGGCCGCCCTCCCCCTCCCGGCGGGGCCGTCCCGCCACAGTTTCCTGCCTGGGATCAGCTTCCCAGATGCAGCCAGAGGAAAAATCCGCGTCGCCCGGCAGCTCCGCAGCAACTAGACGCTCGGCTCGGACTCCTCCGCCCCGGCCCCGCCATCCCCCAGCTCCGCACGCCTCCTTACCCGGGCGCCGCACTCAGGAGCTCGCTTGCCGCGGAGATGCGTCCCGTTTCGGCCCCAGCCGCCAGCCCGCCGCGCCCGCCTCCTCCCTCCGCTGGGTTTCAAATTGAAATTCCCTGGCTGGGGCCGTCAGAGGACTCGGCTCTCCAGCCCCGCCCCCTCGCGGCGGAAGCCCCTCCCGCGCCCCCGCGAGACGCGCCCCCGGTGCGGAAACCCCCGCGGGCCGCGACACGCCCCCTGCGCCCAGGCCACGCCCCCGCGCCCCCTCGAGCGACCCTTCCCGAGGGATTCGCCGCGCGTAGTGGCCGGGCTCCCGGGGCTGGTAAGACGTGTCTCGCCCTCAGAGCTGCCCTGAATAGTGACTGCTCATGCCTGTGTGCAAGGCGTTCTTACCCGCGAATCCCGATCCTAAATCCTCTTTTATCAACTTTCAAAAGTTAGTTCTTCAAAATGAACTCATTGGCTAAATCTTTATTAAGCACCTATTCGGTGGCAGACCCCAGGCTAGGCCCCGGTGATACAGAAATCAGGAAAACTAGGTGCTCCTCAGTCTGGAGTGGAAAAAGTGCTTTCGCAGAGAGGGCAGTGAACTGGGAACCGTTTATTCTTCCTGTGGGAGGGCCGGGAGGGAATGGGGAAGCCCCCTGGAGGAGGGGCTTTTACGCTGAACCCAAAGAGTGGGTAGGAACTTCAGGCAGAGGCCTGGAAGCCTGGATTACAGAGCAGGATGTGGCTGAAGAAGAGGCTGGAAACCTAGCTTGAGGCCAATTGTGGAAAGACATGCACACACAAAAAAGCTACTTCCCCGTTCTTGGAGACCATTTTCTTCCAGATGCTACTTATTTCTTCTTTGCTGAACATCGGCATGTCAGATGGGTTGTCCAGGTCATTGCCTCCAGCATCGGCCACAAGGGCAGCTCTGGTCCTTTGCCTTCTCCCACCTCTACTGAGGTCTTTAGGGACTGCACCTTCGCCAAAGTCCTCGTTTCTTTCCTAAACAGAACCTTTTCTAACCTTTTCATTACATCAAAGAGAAAGAGTCCAGGAGATAAGTTATTGACTAAGGTCCTGCCAGTGTGTAATAAAAATAATAAAATCTGACATTTATTGTGTGCTTTATGTGCCAAGCATTATTCTCAGTCCCTCATATGAGTTAACTTAATTAATGCTCCCTCTGCTAAGTACCAAAGGAAAACTTAGTAAGTTGCACTAACTACGACGGAGACGAAGGCTGACTAGAAAGCAGTTCTGATAAAGAAGACCTGGAATATTAGGGGACAATGCTATTATGAACTATTATGAACTTTCAGGCAGATTTACAATGAAGTGAAGATCCTTCATTTTTACAGGCCTTGAAATTAACTCTATACTTGTAATTTTTTAAGGAACCCCTAAAGTTACATAAGATTTAAAGCCCCTAGAACCTTGATCTAACTCTGATGAAACCCCTTTAAAATGTTAGTGCAGTGTAATAACATTAATGTTAATTGACATTAAGATAAATAACATAATTTATAAAACATAATTCTCTTATCAAAGGAAAGTGTAGGAGCTCCCGCTGTGGCACAACAGGATTGGCAGCATCTTGGGAGTGCTGGGATGCGGATTCAATCCCCAGCCTGGCACAGTGGGTTAAAAATCCGGCATTACAGCACTGTGGCTTAGGTCACAACTGTGGCTGGAATCGACCCCTGGCCAGGGAGCTCCATATGCTGAAGGGTGGCCAAAAAATGAAAAGAGAAAAAAAAAGGAAATTATATCCCTACTGTATCCTCTGCTGCAGTCTGTGTATCACTTCTGTACACTACCTTTTAAGAGGAACATTGACAAGCTGAATTATATGCATAGATGAGAGACCTTAATAATGTGGGAGCCAGCAAGACTTAGCCTAAAGAGATAAATGAGTCAAGGTGATGGAGGAGTTCCCGTCATGGTGAAGTGGAAACAAATCCAACTAAGAACCATGTGGTTGCGGGTTCTATCCCTGGCCTCGCTCAGTGGGTTAGGGATCAGGCATTGCTATGACCTGTGGTATAGCAATAGGTTGAAGACGTGGCTCAGATCTGGTGTGGCTGTGGTGTAGGCCAGCAGCTACAGCTCTGATTGGACCCCTAGCCTGCAAACCTCCATATGCCGTGGGTGGGGCCCTCAAAAGACAAAAAGACCCCCCCCAAAAAAAAAGTGATGGAAAGACTGCTATCAAATATCTAAATGTTTTCGTGTGAAAGAATTAGACTCTGTTTTGGACACAGCCTTACTTGGCCTCAACATTTTAATCGAGTGTAGCAGATTCAGTGAAGACCTAGCAGGAACTAAAGGTAGGAAAATCAAATACTAGAAGCCATAAGGAAGTGAAGAGAACAGATGGAACATGGTACCATACAGATGTCAGCAAACAGCAGGTGGTAGTCCATGCAAGAAGACAGGATTGGACAAACAGCAGGACATAGTCCTGAATAGGTTGTATTCAGAGATGCAGACAGGCTGGAACACTGGCAGCATCAGGCAGGACTATCAGGCTGTGGTTTTCAAGGCCATAACATTCATCCCTAGGAAATCAGACTGATAAGAGCAAGTCTGGGTCTTCCTACTAGACAGACTGGAGTAACAAGCAAAACTGACATTGAGAACAAAACAGGAATAGTTACCAGACCTAAGACTCATCACATCCAAATTTAGCATCACAGCCTCAATCCTGGGCACTGTCTGTAAGTAAAGCCATCCAGCAATTTGGATTATAAATTCACCCATGACGTCCTTAATGCCCTTATTTACCAGACAAGCTCCTCAGAAATCTTCATCTCCCTATACTGGCAATTCATTCCTTTGTCTTTGTGCCTTCTGGGTGCCAAGCCCAACCACAGGGAAATATCTGAGTGGCTCTGGATTGAAAACCTGCCCTTCCTTTACAGGATCCAAGGGCAGGAAGATCTGACAATGCCCTTGCATGCTGTCTGATGGAGGTGATCTCAAGCTTCCCTGTGAATGCATGTGTCCCCAGTTGCACTGCCATAAGCAACCAAGATGCCACACAAATGGCCAAGAGGAGTCACTCTATCACCTGGCCGATCATTGGAGCAGTTTCAGTTATCTGTGACTGCACAACTCCAAATCTTAATGACAACCATTGTATTGTTCTTGATTCTTTGGGGCAGGCATTCAAACAGGCAGGGCTCAGCAGGATGGCTCATCTCTGCTCCATGTGTTATCAGCTGGGGGGCTCAACTGTGAAGGAAAGATCCAAGATGGCATCACTCCCATGTCTGGCGCTTGGTGCTGCCTGTCACCTGGGGAGCCTAATTTCTCCTCTTCATGGACTCTCATCTTCTAGGGCCTCTCTGTCCATGTGGCCACTTAGCTGGATAACCCAGACTTCCTTACATGGCATCTGACTTCTGAGAGGTAGAAGCAAATGCTGCAAGGCCTTTCATGCCTGGGCCCAGAAGTCCTACAGCAGTACATATGCCCCATTCGTTGGTTAAAGCAAGTCAGAAAGTCAACCCCAATTCAAGGAGTGGGATCACAGACTTCACCTCTTGATAGGAGTGGAATACGTGTATGGCAACAGGAAGACCTGTTGGCAGCCATCGTGGTAAACCATTCACCACAGAAGCCAGGTTTTTCTAGTCTAGTAACAGGGTCTGTCCTCAAGTAACCCTTCTTCTTTCCACCTACATTAAAATGTTCCACAGGTATTTTTTCCTCAAAAGCATCACAGGCCCCTTTTCCACCTAAGTCACACTGAGTGATGATAATTTCCTTTTGAAAGGCCACTCCCACCTGTTGCTAATAACACATATAAGCATCTCAATGCCAAACTGAGGTATTCCTCAATCGTAGTTGGCACTGTGCCCCCCCACACACCCCTGCTTCATCTGGCTCAATGACAGAGGAAGAGGCCTGGACATGCTGATTCCCTTAAGCTAGAGCAGAATCTCACAGTTGCTCCCTATGGGACCTCCTGGTCAATTGGTCCCTAGATCTGAAAGCAGAAATAGAGCAGGCCCAATAATAATATCCCCCAAAACGCTCCATTTGGAAAAGAATAAAACAAAGATGTATTATTTCAGTTGAACAATCTGAGTGTCATCATGTACCAGGTCTCATGCCACGCCCTGGACATTCAAAAATGAATGTTCCTGCATTGCCCCTGTTCTGGTGGAGTTCCTGGTCTGGTAGACCACAAATCTGGTAAAGGGGGTCCGGAAGTCTGCTTCCTGTCTCTGCCCTCCAATTGACCTCACTAGCAGACACAGACAACACTGAGTCCTTTAGTCAGAGTATATGTGAACTTTGAAGATAAAACGGTGTTTTTTTTAATATCAATATACAAACATCATCGAGTCTCATACCAGTGACATCCAGGCAGTAACACAGAGGAAGTTTATAAAAGTTTATATTTTATTTTGATTCTTAGTGATAGAGAAAGGTTATAGGGCCTTCTTCATGTGCCTGATAGTCAGTACAGAAGGCTTAGCTCCCAAAGGAAGGCTCCAGGCTCATTCATAGACATAAACCTAGAATCTAAGGGAAAGGGGAGACTGTGGAAAGAGGCTTATGGGCGTGGATCCCCATTTTGCAGGGGACAGGCAGATATTCTAGGATGGGAAATGAGGAAAACAGAACACCAAGCTTGAATGAAAATGGATTGTTGTGACTCCCCCAACAGGCCTGTAGTCATCGAACCTGCAGTTACTAAGCTCTTCCCCAAACAATGACTGGAGGAGGGCTTGGTCAGGTGAAAGGGAAACTGAGCACTCCAGGACCCACCTAAGCAGACGCGGGAATCAGGGAGGCAAAATGACCCTGAAGCAACATCCTTGAACTTTGCTGGACAGGCAGAAGTGCCCCACAATCCCATAGAGAACTCCTGATGTGGCATGGCAGTGAAAGCCAAATTCTTAGGGTGCCTTCTGAGGAACACTGCCTGTGTATAATTTATAAGTGACCTCAGCAAGTAATGATAAAAACCCATCATCGGCTATGATAATAGCAGCAGAAGAGACTGTTGAGTAAAAGCACCAGGAGAAAAATCAGAAGAGCAATCCCCTGGATTATAAGGGTTTTGCTGGGGATAGTTACATAGCTCAGATCTAATTGCCATTTTATAAAATAGCCACTGGAAGCAGTCAAGATGGTGAGATTGGAACTGGAATGCTGTAGTTTCTAACCAAACAAATTCCTCCCTTTGGAAAATGGACCATCTCAGGGGGTGGTCCTTAGTTTATTCAAAACAGATGTGCGGTGCAAGATTGGTGTTAGCAGAGGACTGTCCTTCAGTTTGGTTTTGTGTGGTTTCCCCAAGGTATACAAATGAGTTCTACTTATTGGAAAATCCTCAGAAGGATGGAGATTTTAAGGTTATGTGTCTGCTTTTGCGTCCTATGACCCCACCCTTCAGAGGAATATTCTCCTGGAGAGTACAGTTTAAACCAGTAAATTCTCGGTAAAAGGAGCCAGGAATTCTGGTTCCTGTCTCTGCCCTTAAATTGTCCTCGCTACCTGACATAGATTACACTTAGTTTCTTCCACTTTAGAGTATACATGAACTATGAGGATAAGATGCTTTTTTTGATGTCAAAATATAAACATTGTAATTCTCATCGTGGCTCAGTGGTAACGAACCCAACTAGTATCCATGAGGATGCAGGTTCGATCCCTGGTCCTTGCTCAGTGGGTTAAGGATCCAGCATTGCTGTGAGCTGTGATATAGTTCGCAGACATGGTTCGTATCTGGTGTTACTGTGGCTGTGGTGTAGGCCAGCAGCTGTAGCTCTGATTTGACCCCTAAACCTGGAAACTTTCATATACCGCAGGTGCGGTCCTTAAAAAAAAAAACTAGCAAAACAAAATATAAACATCATTGAGTTTCATTTTATATCAATTAAATTTAGCTTGAAACTGACTATGGTTTCAAAAATCCACCTATATGCTGTTTACTTAAAACACATCTAAAATCTAAGGACAGAGAAAGACTACAATAGGATTGAGAGAGAAAAGCCAGGCAAATGCTAATTAAGAGAAAGGTAATATTGCCATATTAATAGTATATAAAATAGATTTTGGAGTTCCCGTTGTGGCTCAGTGGTTAACGAATCTGACTAGGAACCATGAGGTTTTGGGTTCAATCCCTGGCCTTGCTCAGTGGGTTAAGGATCCAGCATTGCTGTGAGCTGTGGTGTAGGTCGCAGATGTGGCTCGGATCCCGAGTTGCTGTGTCTCTGGTGTGGGCCAGGCGGCTACAGCTCTGATTCGACCCCTAGCCTGGGAACCTCCATATGCCACAGGAGCAGCCCTAGAAAAGGCAAAAAGACAGGAAAAATAAGTAAATAAATAAAATTAAATAGATTTTAAGGTCAAAAGCACTATTAGAGATGAGATGGATAATATTATTGAAAAAAAATGTTTAACGCACCAGGAAGTTATCAAAATGTTAAACTTGGAAGTTCCCTTGTGGCACAGCTGGTTAAGGATTTGTTGTAATCACTGCAGCTGCCTGGGTTGCTGCTATGGCTTGGGTTCAGTCCGTGAACCAGGAACTTTCTCATGCCACAGGCACTGCCAAAAAAAAAAAAAAAAAAAAAAAAGTTAAACTTTTACGCAGACATCTTAAAACATAGCTTCAAAATATTTAAAGCAAATATAAATGAAATTCCTGGTAAAAGTTATCGAACAACTATCCTAAAGGAAAATTTTGATACCTCTATCAATATTTGACAGACTAGGAGTTCCCTTGCAACACAACACTTTAAGGATTTGGCATTGTCACTGCCGTGGCTCCAGTTGCTGCTGTGGTGCAGGTTCAATCCCTGGCTCAGGCACAGAAAAAAAAAAAAAATTGACGGAACCAGCAGACAGAATTCAGTAGGAATATATGGATTTTAAAATACAATTAACAGTCTTGATATTGCAGAAATCTCAACAATTGTAGAGTATTCATTCTTCTTAAGGATACGAAGACCACTTATGAAAACTACATGCTAGGCCATAAAAAGGCTCAATATTAAAATTTTAAACTCAAACTCAAATCTCAAGTTTCAAATAAGTGATACTGCATTTCCGTATATCATAATTCATAGTAATTAGGTAATAAATGAATAGTAATTAACTTTTAAAACTCAACATACTTGGGGGAAGGGACTTCCTAAGAACACATGGGGAAAGGAAAAAACATAATAGAAATGATGGAATGCTTACAACAATTATGAAATGATTAGAAGAATTGTGGAATTCAGCTAAAATGGTGCTTAGGAAGAATTCATAGCCTTAAATATATATATACTGAAGAGGAAGAAGAGTAAAAATTAATGTGATATGCATTCAATTTATAGAGTTAATTTTTTTAAAAAAGAATATTCCCTATGAAAATAATAAATGTAAAATTGTAAATTAATGACCTAAAAAACATTCAGAAAAGAATATTATTGCAGTCAAAATTTAGTTCTATGAAAATAGTTATAAAATTAATCACCTTTGGCAAGACCAATCTAGAAAAAAGTGAGATGGCATAAGTGAAGAATTATAGCAATAATAAAAGGAAAGCAGATGAAGCAGAAATTTAAAGGATAACAGGAGTTCCCGTCAAAAAATCTGACTAGTATCCATGAGAACACAGGTGCAATCCCTGGCCTTGCTCAGTGGATTAAGGATCTGACATTGCTGTGAGCTGTGGTGTAGGTCTCAGAGGAAGTTCTGATGTGGTGTTGCTGTAAAAAAGATAACAGAAAAATACTATTAACTTTAAGACAAATTTAAAAGCTAAGGGGAAACGGAAAAATTTTTAGAAAAATTTTCAATTGCTAAACCCAATTTAAACTCAAGAAGGAAGAGTTTAAATTTCCATGAACATCACTGAATTTGAATCAAAAGTTTTAAAACTACCAAAAAGAAAAAATTATGATAAAATAACAACCAAGAAAAAAAAAACCCTCCCCAAAAGAAAGCACTAGAGTGGTTTACAGACAAGAGCTACCAAATTTTCAAAAAACAAGAAACTACAAACTGACTTTGCTCTGCTGCTACAGTACTGGTTGTAAGAGCTGCAAGTAACTTGGACTTTTACTTAATTGCTTGCTAGGTCATGAGGAGTCTCATCCTGTCATGGAATCCAGCACAATGTACAGGATAAGACTCTTGAGTTGTTTCTCGTGTGGAGGGAAGGTGTATGTTCTCTGGGTGGAAAGAAGGATAAAACAGGTATTTGCCGACAGAGAATAGGTGATGGCAGAGACAAAGGCTATGTGGTTACCAAACCATATTTTCTTTTCCTCTGGGGCATAAAACTATCCACATCTCCCAGTGTCCTTTGCAGTTAAGTATGGCCATGTGAGTGGGTTCTGGCCAATGGAACATGGGGAGAGTTGATGTAAGCTGTCTCCAGGAATAGACCTATTAAAAAATGTCCTGGGGCGTTCCCCCTTGTGGTGCAGGGGCAGCGAATCCAACCAGTATCCATGAGGACGCAGGTTGGATCCCTGGCCTTGCTCAGCGAGTTAAGGATCTGGCCTTGCCATGAGCTGTGGTGTAGGTTGCAGATACATCTCAGATCCTGCATTGCTGTGGCTGTAGTGTAGGCCAGCAGCTGTAGCTCCAATTCGACCCCTAGCCTGGGAACTTCCCCATGCCACGGGTGCGGCCCTTAAAAAAAAAAAAAAAAAAAAAAAAAAAAAAAAAAAAAAAATTTACTGCCTGATCCTTCACACTGTTTCTCTCTCTTCCTATATTTGCTAGAGGCAAAGGTCCCAGAGGAGAATTGCAAGTCTCTAGCAGATGACAGATTCTCTAGAGTGTAAAGAGCCTAGGTCTCTGAATGAGCAAGGAATAAGTAAGGAATAAATATCTATTGTGTTGCACCACTAAGATTTTGAGGTGGATTTTTTTTTTTTTTTTTTTTTTTTTTTTTGGCTGTACCTGTGACATGTGAAAGTCAGGCCAGGGACTGAACCCAAACCACTGGTATAACCAAAGCCACAACAGTGACAATGCCAGATCCTTAAATCACTGAGCTATGAGGGAGCTCCAAGTTGGATTTTTTTTTTTTTTAAATAACAACTACTACAACTAGCCCATCCTAAAATTAGAGCAATGCTTGTGGTGTAGGTTGAAGACCTGGCTTGGATCTGGCATTGCTGTGGCTGTGGTGTAGGCCAGGAGCTGCAGCTCCGATTCAATCCCTAGCTGAGGAAGCTCCATATGATGTAGGTGCAGCCCTAAAAAAAAAAAAAAGAAAAGAAAAGAAAAGAACACTTGTGGAAAAAAGCGTATTTTAAAAAATAAATAAATTGGGGTTCCCATCATGGCTCAGTGGTTAACGAATCCGACTAGGAACACTGAGGTTGGGGGTTCAATCCCTGGCCTTGCTCAGTAGGTGAAGGATCCGGTGTCTCCATGAGCTGTGGTGTAGGTCGTAGACGCGGCTTGGATCCTGCGTTGCTATGACTCTGGTGTAGGCCATCAGCAAAAGCTCCGATTAGACTCCTAGCCTGGGAACCTCCATATGCCGTGGGAGCGGCCCTAGAAAAGACAAAAAGACAAAAAACAACAACAAATATATATATATATATATATATATATATATATATATATATATATATATGAAATTATAGCAATGCTAAACCAATTGTTCCAGAAAACACGAAAAGAAGTTAACACACCCCAAGTCATTTTATAATACCAAAACTCACCAAGAAGAGTACAACAGGGAAGATCTTGAGGTAAAACTCAAAAACAGGCAGAACGGTTCAAGTGCTAGTTGAAGATACTGTAATATAAAGGAAAGAATGATAAATTCTGATTAAGACTATCGTAGAAATTGGACAGAGTGGATGGATAACTTTTAAGAGAAAACACATGAGCAAAGGCATTAAGGCTTTAAAAAGGAGCTTGAGTTAAGATTCGTTGCAGGTTTTCATAAGATTCTTAGATTATTAAATGTTTTATCCATTTATTATTTTAAATATAATTTTCCCAGAAAGTCTTAGTTAAGCAAAAACCTCAAAGCATAATAATTCGATTCATTTAAAATTTAACTCAGCAAATTGAGCAAATATTTTCATTGTGATGTACCATGAGCTAAGTAAGCTGGCAGGCTACCCCATCTCCTTCCAAAAAGGAGTAGTGCTTGGCTTGGCTTCTATTTAACCCATTGCTCAATGACACCTAAGTAAGTAGTGGCTTAGTGAATTTATAAAGTATAAAAAACAATGACTCTCCCTCTAAGAGCTTTATGCACCCTTTGCGAGAGAATAATATTCACCCTAATGTGATGCTTATGTCAAGTATTTAATATTCTAGGAGTTCCCGTTGTGGCTCAGTGGGTTACAAACCCGACTATTATCCTTGAGGACGTGGGTTCGCTCCCTGGCCCTGCCCAGTGGGTTAAGGATCTGGCATTGCCGTGAGCTGCGGTGTAGGTCACAGATGAGGCTCGGATTTGGTATTGCTATGGCTGTGGTGTAAGGTGGCAGCTGCACCTCCAATTGGACCCCTAGCCTGGGAACGTCCATATGCCATGGATGCGGCCGTAAAAAGAATGAAAAAGTATTTAATATTCTAAAATGTCTGACCCCTTAAAAAAAGTTGAGATGGGCATTCCTCTGTGGCTCTATGGGTTAAGGATTCTGCATTGCTACTGTGGTGGCTTGAGTTGCTGCTGTGGCATGGGTTCGACTCCCGTCCTGGGAACTTCCGCATGCTTCAAGTATGGCCAAAAAAAAAAAAAAATTGAGATAAACTAAAAGAGTGTGAGTAAGTCAAATCCTCCAAAAATGGATAGAAGTGAAACTTTGAGATAAGTAAGTTCTGACTATTCATTTGAGCTCTGTGATGTCCATCAAAGCTGTCTTGCCAAGGTAAACTGGGCATTTCACTGACTAGTAGAAGAAACACAGAGGGAGAATTCCAGACACATGGGAATTTTTCAGAGAAAAAAGTTTAAGATGTGAGAATAGTCTGGAACATCTGTCAACCAAATTAACCACAGCCTTGATAAGTCTTATCAACCTGGTCGAGCAACTTACCTTGCTTCTCTACTGATACCTGTTTAGATCATCAGAGAATAGTTTTCCCAGTTGTTTGCAATTACAGCTTTAATATAAAAAATTTTTTTTTTTTTTTTTTGTCTTTTTGCCGTTTCTTGGGCCGCTCCCGCGGCATATGGAGTTTCCCAGGCTAGGGGTCTAATCGGAGCTGTAGCTGCCAGTCTATGCCAGAGCCACAGCAACATGGGATCCGAGCCGCGTCTGCAACCTACACCACAGCTCACGGCAACGCCGGATCGTTAACCCACTGAGCAAGGCCAGGGATCGAACCGCCAACCTCATGGTTCCTAGTCGGATTCGTTAACCACTGCGCCACATCGGGAACTCCTTTTCTTTTTTTTTTTTTTTTTTTTGTAAAAAAATTTTTATGTCTCAAAAAAAGGTTAACAGACAAGGATAGACTTTCAAAAATAAGGATAGTGCCTGCTGTATAGCACAGGGAAATATATCTAGTCATTTGTGAAGGAACTTGATGGAAGATAATATGAGAAAAAGAATGTGTGACTAGGTCACTTTGCTGTACAGCAGAAATTGACAGAACATTATAAATAAACTGTAATAGAAAAAATAAAAATAAAAAAATAAGGATATTGTCTAAACTTTATGTCACAAAGAAAATTAATAAGGTTTTCCAAAAGTAAGCCAGGGGGAAAGAAACCAAAACCAACGATGAAAAAAGTAGAACTTCCCCAAAGGAAAGAGTCATCTCTATATGCACTCAAGTTAAGATAGAGTGAAAGAAACCTATTAATCTGTGTCTTCTTTTCAACAACTAAATTGTTAGATTATAATATAGTTAACTTGTCCCTTACCAATGGACATATGTATATCTTTTGCTTCTATAAATAATACTTACAATAAAATAATATTCATGTACACATGTCTATAAGTACATGAGTAACAGTAGGACAGATCTACCTGCAGATTCTTTGATACGTCACTCTTTTCTGGTGTCCAATTTCCCTACATTGAGTGTAAGCAGACTTCGTCATTTGATTTTAACATATAGAAAGGGGTAGAAATGACAAAGCATGAGTTTCAAGGCAAGGTTATAAAAGACATTGTAGTTTCTATCTTGCTCTCTTTTAGATCATTGGTTCTGGGAAGCCAGCTGCCATATCATGAGGACTTTTAAGCAGCCCTTGGAAGAGGTCTTTATGGCAAGAGCTGGGGCCTTCTGCAAACAGCCAGCAAGGAACTAGAGGCTTCTGGTAACAACCAATTGAGTGGCTCCTCCAGCCCCTGTCAAGCCTTTGATTGACTGCAACCCTAACTCATGGCATGAAAGACCTTAAACCAAAGGCAATCAACTAAATGACTCTTGAATTCCTGACCCACGGAACCTATAAAATAATATCTGTTGCTTTATTATGTTGAGCTGTTTTAAATGCCAAGATTTGTTGTCAGAAACAGATAACAACAACAACAAAAATACACTATTGTTTTCCCTGCAAAGAATAATCATTTTCTTTCTTTCTTTTCAATCATTTCTTCTTTCATTCCTCATTCCCCCCTTATTACACTAGCCAGGATCACCAGGCTAATGCAGAGTAGAAGGGATGATAGTGTATCTGCAAATCACATTCCTGATTTGGGGATATTTCATTTATTATTAAGGTTGATGCTTATAATGGGCTTTGGGGGAATAAATATCCTTTAACAAATTGAGGATACTTTCTAATTTTTTTTTTTTTTTCTTTTTTAGGGCCGCACCTGAGGTATACGGTTGTTCCCAGGCTAGGGGTCGAACCAGAGCTGCCAGTTTACACCACAGCCACAGCAGTATGGGATCCGAGCCAAGCCTGCAACCAGCACCACAGCTCACTGCAACGTCAGATCCCTCACTTACTGAGCGAGGCCAAGGATCGAACCTTCATCCTCACGGATACTAATTGAATTTGTTTCTGCTTCTCCACAGTGGAAACTCTGAAGATACTTTCTAATCTTAAAGTGCCAAGATTTTACTTTTACTTTTCTTTTTTTGTTTTTTTAGGGCCCCACCTACAGCATATGGAGGTTCCCAGGCTAGGGATTGAATCAGAGCTGTAGATGCCAGCCTACTCCACAGCCACAGCAACTCGGGATCTGAGCCATGTCTGCAACCTACACCACAGCCCACAGCAATGCCGGATCCTTAACCACTGAGCAAGGCCAGGGATCAAACCTGCATCCTCATGGAAACTAGTCGGTTCATTAACCATTGAGCTTCCACAGGAACTCCTCATTTTTATCTTTTAAAATCATGAACAGGTGTTGAACCTAGTCAAATGATTTTTTTTTTCTGAATCTATTAATATGATTATAAATAACATTTATTTTATCTGGTTATAAAGTAAATTACATTAATTAATTTTTTGTCTAGATTAATTAATTTTCAAATGTTAAACCTATTTTGCATTCCTGTAATAAAACTCGATTGTGATATATTATCCTGTGTACATACTACTACATTTAATTTGCCAGTATTTTATTAGGATTTTTGTATTTTTCATTCATGAGAGAGGTTGTAATAGTTCCTTTTTAAGAATATCCTTTTCATGCTTTCATATCAAGATTATGTTGACATTATAAAACAAACTGGAAAGTTTATACTCATTTTTCTACTTTCTGAAAGAGTTTGCATAAGGTTGGAGTTATTTTTCCTTAAGCGTATAAATAATTCACTGATAAAGCCATTTGGGCTTAAAGTTTTCTTTGTGAAAAATACTAATTATGGGTTTATATTTTTATCAAATAAAGTTTTGCAGGAGTTCCCTGGCGGCCTAGTGGTTAGGATTTGGCACTTACACCACAGCAGCCTGGGGTTCAATCCCTAGTCTGGGTACTGAGATCCCATATCAAACCATTGCACACACTGTGGGGGAAAAAAAAATTTGGTAAGTTGCATTTTTTTCAAGGAATTTTTAAATTTCATCTGAATTTTCAAATATATTGATGTTAATTGTTTATACCATTTTACCCTTTTCATGTAAAAATATAGTGATGTCCCATACTTCATCCTTAATCTAGGTCACTGTGCCTTCTTGCTTTTTTCTAGCTTCATCTTCCTAGAGGCTTATCAATTTTATTAGTTATTTTAAGAAAAAACATTTGATTTTATTGATTTTTTCACTTTATAACCATTTTCTAGCTAATTAGTATTTGCTGTTATCTTTATTATTCCTTTCCTTCACTGTTGTTTTTCTAAAATCTTGAAAAAGTTACTTAAATAATTGATTTTTGGTAATTCTTTTTAATTATGTGCTTTTATGAGTATAGAATTCTCTTGGTACATCCCACACATTCTGATGTCATATCTTTGCTTTTATTCATTGAAAAAAATTTCTTTTACTTCACAATGTAGGTTGGCTATTTTTTTTTTTTTCTTTTTGGCAGCACTCACAGCATCCAGATGCTCCCAGGTATGGAGATTGAACCTGCACCATGGCAGCAACCTGAGACACAGCAGTGACCATGCTAGTTCCTTAACTCACTTGCCCCCAAGGAACTCCTGAGTTTTTTTAAAAAATAGTATTTGATCTCAGGATTTATTGTAAAGCTGCAGGGTGTGTGATAATCCTAGAAGGACAGACAAACAGACCACCGGAACACAAGAGAATGTCCAAAACAGACCCACACATATATGGTCACTTGATTTATGAGAAAGTGCCATTGCAGAGAAATGGAGAAAGGATGATTCTGCTAATAAATGAATAAATCAAATAACCACATAGGAAAAGAAATTTATCTTAACCCATACTTCCCTCCATATGTAAAAAAAACAGTTGTAACTGGATTATAGACATGGGTACGTGATAAAACAATGAACCTTCTATCTACCACTTAATATAAAAGGATTTCTTGGAGTTCCCGTGGTGGTTCAGCGGAACTGAATCTTAGTAGTATTAATGAGGATGTCAGTTCGATCCCTGGCCTCTCTCGGTGGGTTAAGGATCCGGCATTGCCGTGAGCTGTGGTGTAGGTTGCATATGCGGCTCGGATCTGGCATTGCTGTGGCTGTAGTGTAGGCTGGTGGGTACAGCTCTGATTCCACCCCTAGCCTGGGAACCTCCATGTGCCACAAGTGCGGCCCTAAAAAAAAGAAAAAAAGGAAAAAAAAAGAATTTCTTCATCATCTTGGAATAGGCAAGACAATGTCTTACAATTAATACACACACACACACACACACACACACACACACACACACACACGCCACTAACCATAAAGAAACAGATTGACCAACCACACTTCATTAATATTAAGAACGTTTTGTTCATCAGAAGACACCATGATGAGAGTGAAAGACAAGCTTGCAAAGGATTGGAATCCATACATCTCACCAAGTATCCTTATCTAGAATATACAAAAGAACACCTATGAATGAATAAAACAAGCTAGAAAACTAAGGGAAAATGGACAAAAGACATGGAAACTTCATAAAAACAGGGTGCTCAATTCCCCAGTGGCCTACTGAATTAAATATGCAGCATTGTCACTGCAGTGGCTCTGGTCACTGCTGTGGTATGGGTTAGATTTCTGGCCTGGGGACACAGCCAAAAAAAAACCCCCAGTATACTCAAATGGTCAACAACTGTATGAAAAGGTGCCCATCATTAGTCACCAGGGTAAGACAAATTTAAATCCCAGTCTTATACCACTATATACCCATCAGAGGGCTGTAATTAAAAGAATGACCATACCAAATGTTAAGGTGGTGAGAGTACAAGTTGGTAAAACTGGCAGTATATACTAAAATTGGGTATAGGCATGTATTATGACATCAGCATTTTACTGCAAGAAGTATATTCTAAAGAAGTGTGTACATTAATATACCTAGATATGTATGCAGATGTGCAGAGCAGCAGTTTTTATAACAGCACAAATAATAGAATATCCACAAACAATACAATTGTGGTATATTCATATAATCCATTATAATACAATAGTGAAAATGAATGAATTATAGCTACAAGCAAACTTCAAAAATGTAATCCAGAAAGAAAAAAATGCCAGACACAAAAGAATATACACAGTGCAATTCTATTTATGTAAAGTTCAAAAACAGGCACTAAGTTGATGGTAATGGCAATCAAGGATGATTGGGAGTTCCTGTCGTGGCTCTGTGGTTAGTGAATCCAACTAGGAACCATGAGGTTGCAGATTGGATCCCTGGCCTTGCTCAGTGGGTTAAGGATCCAGTGTGGCTGTGAGCTGTGGTGTAGGTTGCAGACACAGCTCGCATCCCGTGTTGCTGTGGCTCTGGCGTAGGCCGGTGGCTACAGCTCCGGTTGGACCTCTAGCCTGGGAAACTCCATATGCCATGGGAGCAGCCCAAGAAATGGCAAAAAGACAAAAAAAAAAAAAAAAGAAAAAGATTTGATTTTGCTGGTGGAGTAATGACTGAGAGAGGTGCTGGCAATGATTTATTTCCTGATCTGGGCAATGGTTACACAGGTGTGTCAACTTCGTTGAATGATAAACTTATGATTTGTGTATTTTCCAGAGGAACATTACACTTCAATTTTAAAAGTTTAGTTTTGGAGTCCCTGTTATGGCTCAGTGGTAATGAAACCAATCAGTATCCAAGAGGATGCAGGTTCAATCACTGGCCTCACTCAGTGGGTTAAAGGATTCAGCATTGCTGTTGAGCTGTGGTGTAGGTTGCAGACACCACTTGGATCCCATGTTGCAGTTGGTTGTAGCATGGACCAGCAGCTACAGCTACAATTCAGCGCCTAGCATGGGAACTTCCATATGCTGCAGGTGCTGCTGTAAAAATAAATAAATAAATAAATAAATGTTTAATTCTGAGAAAAAAATATATATCTACATGATCTCTCTTTTTTTTTAGGGCCACACTCATGGCGTAGGGTCCAGTCGGAGCTTTGGCTGCTGGCCTACACCACAGCCATGCAGTATCCCAGCCAAGACTGTGACTTAACACCACAGCTCATGGCAACGCCAGATCCTTAACCCACTGAGCGGGGCCAGGGATCAAACCCGCAACCTCATGGTTCCTAGTCGGATTTGGTTCTGCTGTGCCACAACGGGAACTCCACATATGATCTCTTAAGTTGTGGCGTCTCTCTGCTTTTATCTTAGGCCTCCATGAAAGAATTACTCCTCACTCTCTGAATGTATTTCAAATTGTCTTCAACACATTAAAACCAGTTTTAAAATAGCATAGCTATTACCCTTAATATTTGGTTTAATAAGATTGATTTGTCTCCTTAACTCCAACCTGTTTCTTACTGCTGGGTAAGTAATTACCAACTTCTATTTTTATTTTTGAAAAAAATGTTTTAAAGGAGCGGGATTGTCAAAATTAAATATACTTCTGTCCCTCAAAATTATAGATGCTTTTAGGTCTCTTATTTAAATAAATATATTTAGTATTTCTCAAGAGTAGTTTTTCTTTGTATTTAGGAAGGTCCATTACTGACTTTAAAATAAATACATTGTAGAAATGTATTTCTATGTATATAACCTTGACTCCCTCATTATGTAATCATTATTTTTGAATAACATAACAATGCCAATTAGATATGATTGTTCTTGTGAGTAATTGAGAAATCAGGACAGTAGCATAATTATGTTTGTGTACATGTGCACATCTAAACAAGTACCTCTTTCATTACATATAGGTTCTAAATTGAGAAGTGTTTTTTAAAAATCACTGAATATGGAATATATAGCTTGTGGGGGAACTTCTCCAGGCAAAGGAAGATTTGGCCTACTATATTCTCCTTGTTATCCATCAAAAAAACAAAAACAAAAACCAAAAAAGGATAGAAGCCAAATCAAGACAAAAAATAATAGGCTAAGAAAAGTAAACAGTTTATTATATTTTCAGTTTGGAAGTATCTATCAAAGAACAATTTCAGTAAAGAGAATTCCCAGGGGAAAAGATGCTAAAAAAGAATCAGAAAACATGAATTCCTGTCGTGGCTCAGTGGTTAGCTAATCCGACTAGGAACCATGAGGTTGCGGGTTTGATCCCTGGCCTTGCTCAGCAGGTTAAGGATCCAGTGTTGCCGTAAGCGCTGTGGTGTAGGTTGCAGACACGGCTCAGATCCTGCGTTGCTGTGGCTCTGGCCTAGGCCATAGGCCGGTGGCTACAGCTCCAATTCGACGCCTAAACTGGGAACCTCCATATGCTGTGGGAGCAGCCCAAGAAATGGCAAAAAGAAAAAAAAAGAAAAAAAAAAAAAAGAATCAGAAAACAATGTAATAAAAGTAACCAAAAAACCACTTCCAAATATCTTTAACCAATTGTTTGGGATATAATAGGGTTAATTCTAAGCAGTAGACTTTTCTACTACAATAATATTTATAATATATGCCTCCTTTAAAGTTCTTTATGCTACACTCTAAAAGCCAGTTTACTATCAGGGGCTTAGCACTATCTCATAAATCCTTCTGTAAAAGAACCATGTGTTTTTGCACGTACACCAATTCAGATGGAAAGGATGGGGGTGATCAGTAGAGACAAAGCAAGGTGTGTGACAGAGCTCCATCCAGAACTGTGACAACTGGGAAGTTCCCTTTGTGGTGCAGCGGAAACAAATCCGACTAGGAGCCATGAGGTTGCAGATTTGATCCCTGGCCTTGCTCAGTGAGTTAAGGATCTGGCATTGCCGTGAGCTGTGGTGTAGGTCAAAAACAGCTCAGGTCCTGTGTGCCAGCTCAGATCCTGAGTTGCTGTGGCTGTGGCATAGGCTGGAGGCTATGGCTCTGATTAGACCCCTAGCCTGGACACTCCATATGCCTTGGGTCTGGCCCTAAAAGACAAAAAACAAAAACAAAAAAACAAAAGTGTGATAATAGTGCACGTTCATTGTCACAGGAAATGACAATGGCTACACATGACCCCTCTGCTGTATTAGCACTTTTTTGAATTTTAAGTTTTCCTTTTCCATGTTGTTATTTTCTGCAGCCTTAAGATAGTCTATCTTTCAAACAAAAAAATTAAATATTAAAAATGTCCCTTCTCGGAGTTCCCGTCATGGCGCAGTGGTTAACGAATCCGACTAGGAACCATGAGGTTGCGGGTTCGATCCCTGGCCTTGCTCAGTGGGTTAAGGATCTGGTGTTGCCATGAGCTGTGGTGTGGGTCGCAGATGTGGCTCAGATCCTGAGTTGCTGTGTCTCTGGTGTAAGCTGGCGGCTACAGCTCTGATTGGACCCCTAGCCTGGGAACCTCCATGTGCCACAGGAGCAGCCCTATAAAAGGCAAAAAGACAAAAATAAATAAATAAAAACAAAAATAAAAAATAAAAGGTCCCTTCTCTTTCAGTCGTCAACCTTTTTTGCTTTTGTTTTTAACATCAGATCCCTTTCTCTAACTTTCCAACTCCTTGAGATTTGGAGTGCAACCATAGTAGTTGAGCATCTTGTTATATTTCTCAACTCTTTTCCCTGAATGGTTCTTTACCTTTTATGAACTCTTTATTATTCATGTCTCCAACCTACAGATCTAGACATTGTACCCCCCACTGTGCAAATTGTCATTCACTTGGTCATTGTCTCAAGTAAACTGTTTAACTCTGTTACCAGTGGTCTGTGAGTTGGCAAGGCACCGTACTCGACCCTTTGTACTGGAGAAAGTATCCTTTGATGTCAATAAGACTTTTCAGCATATCAAGTTTGCCCGCCAACTGGTAAACATTTAAAGAAAGAGACATGAACATGGGAAGTCGTTTTGTCATTATTTCCATTTCATTTCCTTTATAATCTTACAGAAAAGTCTATAATCCTGTATTTATTATGAGACTATAACCATGTAAATGACTTTGAAGTTATGACTTCAAAAAGGTTTTCAACATCATGAGTTCTAACAGGGCAGAGAAGACTTACTTTATTATAAGTCTTATTTAATCAGTGAAGAACTTTGATAATTTATAAAGTGTCTAAACAAAATTATCTAAACATCTGGAAGCTTTTAAAGCACAGAGGAAGTAAGGCCACAGTTACATTTAGGAAGGTATTTTTATTATAAATTCTTTACAAAGTCCGTGAAAAACAAAACTAAATTATCATTGCCATTTGGCTTATATATTTTAAAATATTGTTATTGAAATACAAAATTACTCTTGGGGAGAGCATTGACTTAGCACTTATGATAGGTATATAAATGCTGATTTTAAAATAATGTTAAGAAGAGTTTCTGTTGTGACGCAGCAGAAATGAATCCAGCTAGGAACCATGAGGTTTTAGGTTCGATCCCTGGCCTCAGTCAGTGGGTTAAGGATCTGGCGTTGCTGTGAGCTTTGGTGTAGGTCGAAGATGTGGCTACGATCTTGCGTTGCTGTGGCTGTGGTGTGGGCCAGCAGCTATAGCTCCAGTTAGACCCATAGCCTGGGAACCTCCATATCTCACAGGTGTGGCCCTAAAAAGCAAAATAATAAATAAATAAATAAATTAAATAATGTTAAGATACTATTTGTATACATTTCATTGTGTATTAAACACACCAAAATATCATGGACTAGAATTCAGAGTTAATTTTATGTATTTATTTATTTATTTTTGCTTTTTAGGGCTGCATGTACGGCATATGGGAGTTCCCAGACTAGGGGTTGAATCAGAGCTGCAGCTTCCAGCCTACACCACAGCCACAGCAAGGAGAGATCCGAGCCGCATCTGCCACCTACACCACAGCTCATAGCAACACTGGATCCTCAACCCCCTGAGAAAGGCCATGGATCTAATTGGCATCCTTGTAGATACTAGTCGAATTTGTTTCGGCTGCACCACAACGGGAACTCCCAGAGTTACCTCTAAATTCCACCTTCACCACATATTGTTGCATGAACTTAGGCAAGATTTGTCACCTCAGAGAGCCATGATTTTTTTCTGTATAAAACAGAGATATATATTTTTAATCAAATTATAATTAATTTATAATGTTGCATTAATTTCAGGTGTACAGTAAAGTGATTCAGTTATACGTATACATATATGTGTTCTTTTTCAGATTCTTTTCCTTTAAAAGTTGTTACAAAATATTGAGTAGACTTCCCCGTGCTATACAGTAGGTGCTTGTTAGTTATCTATTGTATATTTAGTAGTGTGCAGATGTTTCATCTCACACTCGTAATTTCTCCCTGCCCTTCTTTCCTTTTTGGTAACCGTAAGTTTGTTTTCTATGTCTGAGAGTCTATATCTGTTTTGTAGAGAATTTCATTTGTATCATGTTTTTAAAGATTCCACATATGGAGTTCCTGTCGTGGCTCAGTGGTTAACGAATCTGACTAGGAACCATGAGGTTGTTCCTGGCCTCACTCAGTGGGTTAAGGATCCGGTGTTGCTGTGAGCTCTGGTGTAGGTCACAGATGCAGCTGGGATCTGGTGTTGCTGTGGCCCTGGTGTAGGCCAGTGGCTACAGCTCCTATTAGACGTCTAGCCTGGGAACCTCCATATGCCACGGGAGTGGCCCTAGAAAAGGCAAAAAAAGACAAAAAAAAAAAAAAAAAGATTCCACATATAAGGACATCATATACTTGTCTTTGTCTGGCTTACTTCACTCTTCGCTTAGTATGAGAAGCTCTCATTCCATCCAACTGGCTGCAAATAGAATTATCTCATTATTTTTAAAGTGTAAAATAATTAAGTACCGTATTACCTGAAAGAGCTTAGCACAGCACCTCACAGAGTTGACAGTCCGTTTATGTTTCCTGCCCATTTTTCCTGTCTCTTCAATCATGCTTCCTCCACTTGCACCACTGCTGTCTGTGTGTAACATTGGCTTTCCACTTCAGAGTCTAAGGGAGTATTGCGTAAAAGTTTTTAAAAATATCCATATACTTTATATTTTTTCATTGTTACCAACAGTTTAAGACACTTGAACTCCTCATGAGGATTATGCGTCTATTTCAGGGACAGCAGTGCAGGGGGAACGCTGTGAGCATATATTTTGTTTGGCAGTGAGTCATGGATAAAAGAAGAAAACTCTATTGAGCCCTATCCTGAGCCATGCAATACATTCAATTTATAATATTTGCTCTCTTTTTTTTTTTCTAGTGTTTTTTTTGTTGTTGTTGTTGCTGTTGTTTTGTTTTCTTTGTATTTTCAGGGCCGCACCCCCAACAAACGGAGGTCCCCAGGCCAGGCGTCAAATCAGAGCTGTAGCAGCCACTGCAACACCAGATCCAAACTGCCTCTGTGACCTACACCACAGTTCACAGCAATACCGGATCCTTAACGCACTGAAAGAGGCCAGGGATCTAACCCAAGGCCTCCTGGATACTAGGTAGGTTCGTTAACCATTAAGCCACAACGGGAACTCTGGAAACTCCAATATTTTGTTCATTCTTATCCTCATATTAGCCAGGTCCCCCTGACTCTAAAGTTCACGTTCTTTTTCCTCAAAAATGCTGCCACCTGCTTTTGTAGATGTGCCTGAAGGACAAACAATTCTGCACAATGTTAAGAGGAACATGCAAGTTGATTTTTTTTGTCTTTTTGCCTTTTCTAGGGCCACTTCCCACAGCATATGGAGGTTCCCAGGCTAGGGGTCGAATCGGAGCTGTAACCACCGGCCTACGCCAGAGCCACAGCAGCACGGGATCTGAGCCACGTCTGCAACCTACACCACAGCTCACAGCAATGCTGAATCCTTAACCCACTGAGCAAGGGCAGGGACCGAACCTGCAACCTCATGGTTCCTAGTTGGATTTGTTAACCACTGAGCCACGACAGGAACTCCAAGAGCTATGATTCTTATCTAGTTTAAGTCTAGCTTATAAAATAGTGCCAGGCTTATAGCAGCCATTCAGTAAATAAACATATTAATACATGTTGAGAAGTTCCTGTTGTGGGATAGCAGAAGTGAACCTGACTAGTATCCATGAGGATGAGGGTTTGATCCCTAGCCTCACTCAGTGGGTTAAGGTGTTGCCATGAGCTTTGGTGTAGGTTGAAGACACAGCTTGGATCTGGTGTTGCTGTGGTGCGTCATAGGCTAGTACCTGCAGCTCTGATTCAATCCCTAGTCTGTGAACTTCCATATGCCTCAGGTGTGGCCCTAAAAAAAAAAAGCAAAAAAAATTTAAAAATAGAATAAATACATGTCGAGGAGTTCCCTCATGGCTCAGAGGGTTAAGTATCCTGTGTTGTCACTGTTGTGGCACTGGTTACAGCTGTGGCCCAGGTTTGATCTCTGGTGTGGGAAGTTCAGCATGCCATGAGTGTAGCCAAAACAAAAAGCAAGAAAACAAACAAAAACACCCCAAAATACGTTGAACCAACAAACGAATGATTGGGCTATGTGGCTGCAATGTGGCTTAACCACACAGCTATGCTTATACCTTTAGGACACAGCTCCTTGGATGATATTGCTTCCAAGTGAAAAATTCCAACGTTCACCTCTGATCAACAGCAAAACACCTCCCCAAAATATAGCCCCAGATACTGGGATGAAGTTTCTTCAAGGTCCAAAAGAGGCAAAGAAGGAAAAGGAAGCTTCTAAAAATCCCTAGTCAAGTCAGAATAGAGGAGGAAACAGGGTGCCAACCTTGCCCTTTATA
Organism: Sus scrofa; assembly: GCF_054392235.1. Lineage (NCBI taxonomy): Eukaryota > Metazoa > Chordata > Mammalia > Artiodactyla > Suidae > Sus > Sus scrofa. The sequence continues at coordinate 32,418,855 of NC_139383.1, read as the reverse complement.
GGCACGAACAGTGGAGCCACGAGGTAGGCAATCAGGGGAAAAAAGGCCCCTGATTGTGATCAAACACACATTTTGAGATCAGGAAATTCTTTTTTAAATAAAGGGAGAATGTCATTCACGAAAGTCTCTTAACTCTGAGGTAAATTCCATTGATGTTAGAGACAGACATGGAAGGGAATTTCATCACAGGAAGGCAGCAGGACTCCAAGATTTTCTGAAAAGGTCTTTATAAACCTGCATTTTTTGGACTATTTCTTTTTGTGTTTTGTTTGTTTGTTTGTTTGTTGTTGTTGTTGTTGTTGTTTTTGTTGCTATTTCTTGGGCCGCTTCCGCGGCATATGGAGGTTCCCAGGCTAGGGGTTGAATCGGAGCTGTAGCCACCGGCCTACGCCAGAGCCACAGCAACACGGGATCCAAGCCGCGTCTGCAACCTACACCACAGCTCACGGCAACGCCGGATCGTTAACCCACTGAGCAAGGGCAGGGACCGAACCTGCAACCTCATGGTTCCTAGTTGGATTCGTTAACCACTGAGCCACGACGGGAACTCCTGTTTTTCTTTTTCTTTCTTTCTTTCTTTCTTTCTTTCTTTCTTTCTTTCTTTCTTTCTTTCTTTCTTTCTTTCTTTCTTTCTTTCTTTCTTTCTTTCTTCCTTCCTTCCTTCCTTCCTTCCTTCCTTCCTTCCTTCCTTCCTTTCTTTCTTTCTTTCTTTCTTTCCTTCTCTTTCTGCCTTCCAGCCTGCCTTTATTTCTTTTTTATGGCCACACCCTCAGCATATGTATGTTCCCAGGCCAGAGACTAGATCGGAGCAGCCGCTCTGACTTATGCAGCAGCTGCAGCAACACCAAATCCTTTAACCCACTGCACTGGCCCAGGGATCAAATCAGCACCTCCACAGTGACCTGAGACATTACAGTCAGATTTTTAACTCACTGAACCACAGTGGGAACTCCCAAATACAAACTTTGAACATCGTAAAACATCTCACATGCAGGAGGACTTTGGTAAACAGCTTGGAGAAGCAATTTCCAAGTCCTAAATATTTACACACATTCTCCACAACGTCATAATGCTGATCTGTGACTGAAGAGTTGTTTTACAAAGAGAATGTTAAAATCATGAGTTAAGGAGTTTCCATCATGGTTCAGCGGAAACAAATCCAACTAGGAACCATGAGTGAGGTCACAGGGTTTGATCCCTGGCCTTGCTCAGTGGGTTAAGGATCTGGCATTGCCATGAGCTGTGGTGTAGTTTGCAGACGAAGCTCAGACCTGGCATTGCTGTGGCTCTGGCATAGGACAGCAGTTACAGCTCTGATTAGACCCCTAGCCTGGGAACCTCCATATGCCCAGGTGTGGCCTTAAAAAGACAAAATACAAAAAAAAAAAAAGAGTAAATTTTTTTCTCATTATATTCATTACAATTTCTGGGAATACGTTACCAGGCAAAATGATTTCATATATTAAAGAGGCAGAGAGAAGTAAGAGAGAAAGAGAAATGGAGGTGTAAGAAAGAGATTAATCAGGTTAATAGCAAGCAAAGAAAAAGAAGCATTGGATTTCCCGTAGTGGCTCAGTGGTAATGAACCGGACTAGTTTCCATGAGGATGCGAGTTCGATCCTTGGCCTCGATCCCTGACCTTACTCAGTGGGTTAAGGATCTGGTGTTGCTGTGAGCTGTGGTGTAGGTCACAGACGTGGCTTAGATCCTGTGTTGCTGTGGCTCTGGTGTGGGCCAACAGCTACAGCTCTGATTCAACCCCTAGCCTGGGAACTTCGATATGCCATACATGCAGCCCTAAAAAAAGAAAGAAAGAAAAAGAGGCATTATCTGAATTTAAAAGAAGTAAACTTCTGCATAAGTTGACACAGAAGAAAAAGGCAGCCGATGACAGACAGTTAATCCACAGGAAGGACATTTGCAGGCGCTTCTTAATGCTGCTAAAAGGACTAATTATGTGATTTTCTTTGGTCTGAACAAATACTTTTTGATACTGCTCTTTATGGCAGACTACATAGCATGAGTCAAAAATTCCAAAAGCGCGATAATCTTCACCCTTTATGCACCTGTTCCAACATTATGCTAATCATTGCTTGATAACATTTAATGCTGAGAATTACACACTTCCTACGGTTGTATCTAAAAATATATAGCTATGATACCAGATTAAGCTGAGGAGACTGTCATTACTTTTCAAGCATTAATTTTGGCTTCAAATTTTTCAGAAAAATTAATTCTAAACAGAGAATGCATGATTTTTCCTTTAAGAGGTTTGAACATACATACTGATAGTTTAAAAAATTTAAATAATGCTCTGCAAAGATATCACTTTCTGGTGACTTCAGGTTGTTGATACATTCTAAATACCCCTGTTAAATCAGATTTCTCTTTCACCGTTGCCAATTCATCATTTTACTGTTGGTGGTGTGGTAGCCCTCACGACTACAGACAAGCTTCCATTTTCATTCAGAACTATCACACTTGTAAAAAGGAGGTTTCATTTTGTTTATTTTTATTGTGGTAAAATATACAGAATATAAAATTAACCATTAAAACCATTTTAAGTGTCCAATTCAGTGACATTAATTTGTTTAAACCACCAGTCCAGGGTATTTCGTTATGACAGCCCAAACCTACTAAGACACTATGGGTGCCCTACTCACCCTTCAAAACAGAATCTGAGTAAAATAGAAAAGGAGAGAAACCAATAAAATATATTATCTTAGAGTTCCTGCTGTGCACAGTGGGTTAAGGAGCTCGTGTTGCCAAAGCTACAGCATAGTCTGCAGCTGCAGCTCAGGTTTAATACCTGGCCTGGGAACTTCTCTATGCTGCAGGTGTGGTCACCAGTGGGCAGGCATCAGTCCCTCCCATCAGGAAGCCTACAGTAAGCCCCAGTACCAACTTCAGCCACAAGGGGAGCAGACATCAGAAGTAAGAGAGGCTACAACTCTATTATCTATAAAAGGTCACCATACTAAAAACCTATAAAAATGAAAAGACAGAGAACTAAAACTCAGATGAGAGGGAGAAAGAAAACGCCCCAGAAAAACAGCTAATTGATTAGGAGATTCTCTCCTCCAGGAAAAAGACTTTAGACTGTTGATGCTGAAGAGGATGCAAGACATTGGAAATAAACTGGAGGAAAAGATGGATAATTTATAGGAAACACTGAGCAAAGAGATACAAGATATAAAACTTAAACAAAAAGTGATGCAAAATACAATAACTGAAATAAAAAATTCATTAGAAGGAGACAACAGCAGAACAGAGGAGGCAGAAGAACAAATAAGCAAGGTGGAGGACAGATTAGTGGAAATTATGGGTGCAGAACAGAAAAGAGAAACAAGATTGAAAACAAATGAAGAGATTCTGAGAGAACTCTGGGACGTTAAATGCACCAACATCCGTATTATAGGGGTGCCAGAAGGAGAAGAGAGAGAGAAAGGAACAGAAAAAATATTCGAAGAGATAATAGCTGAAAACTTCCCTAACATGGGAAAGGAACCATTCACTCGAATCCAGGAAGCTCAAAGAGTACCTATGCTGCAGGTGTGGTTGAAAAAGAGAAAGAAAAAAAAAAAAGATGTTATCTTGCCAGGACCTTCCAAGAAGCCCCAGAACTGTCCATTAAGGGAAGGAAGAGGGGTGCATGGGACCTACTGGGTCCTGTTCCACACCAGCCAAGAGCTGTCCCCTGAAGCATTATTCCCTCACTCTTCCAGGCTGTACTTCCTTGTGCAGGTCGGTCTCTGCAAGACATCTCACCCTATGCTATCACGGAACTTCAAGGTAAAAATGGTAGTTAAAGCAACTGAGGCAAGGTGCTACCTGCAGGTAGTGATCACAGGAAGCTGCTTGCTTCAGCAATGGAGTAAAATATGGGCCACAACATGCGAGGCAGGGAACAAGAGATGTTCAGTGCAGGAAATTTTTGGATGCTCTGTCTGAGCTTGTGAATCCCAGTGCCTACTCCAAAGTCCAGTCACAGCCTTTACCTGAAGAGCCTCCCTCCATTCCAAAGCTTGGATGGCTAGGGTTTGATTTTAGTAAGAGAGCTGATAGGTTTTCTTGCCACTATTATACTATCTGCAAGTGACGCATAGTTTTGGAAATACAGGTGTGATGGTTAAGTTTGTGTGTCACCTTGCCTGGGCTATGGGATGCCAAGATGTATAGTTCAAGATTGTTTCTGGGTGTGTCTGTGAGGGTGCTTCTGGGTGAGAATAGCATTTGAATTGGTAGACTGAGCAAAGCAGATTCCCCTCCTGAAAGGGTACCCACTTCCAATGCGGTAGTGGTGGTGACGGGGAGCTCCCACACCATCCAGGTGTCCTAAATTCAACTCAGTCCTGACACTGTCTACCCAGAAATAGCATCAGATCCCATAGGTTAGGGGTTCAGTCCTGCGAGCCACCCCCCCAACTTTGGATGCTGTCCCAAGCCCAGATTGTCACCTGTGCTTCTGACCGATTGACAATAGATTCCAGGTTCCCACAATGTCCTCCTCAGGTTTGATTTTTTTGCTAGAGCAGCTCACAGAACTCAGATAAACATTTTACTCACTAGATTACCAACTTGTTACAAGGGATATTAAAAGATAAGAATCAATAGCCAGATGAAGAGATACATAAGGCAAGGCAAATGAGGGAAGTGAACTCTCCAGGCACACTGCTCTCTCTATTCGTCAGGTAATAATATAAACACATATATATTTTTTTTGTTTTTGCCATTTTCTTGGGCCACTCCTGTGGCATATGGAGGTTCCCAGGCTAGGGGTCCAATCGGAGCTGTAGCCAACAGCCTACACCAGGGCCACAGCAACTCGGAATCCGAGCCACATCTGCAGCCTACACCACAGCTCAGGGTAATGCTGGATCCCTAACCCACTGGGCAAGGCCAGAGATCAAACCGCAACCTCATGGTTCCTAGTCGGATTTGTTAACCACTGAGCCACGATGGGAACTCCAGACATATTTTTAATGTCATTTATTCCATCAGTTTTTATTTATTTATTTATTTTTTGTCTTTCAAGGGCCGCATTCACGGCACATGGAGGTTCCCAGGCTAGGGATTGAATCGGAGCTCTACCCGCCGGCCTACGCCAGATCCACAGCAATGCCAGATCCAAGCCATATCTGTGACCTACACCACAGCTCACAGCAACGCCAAATCCTTAACCCACTGAGCAAGGCCAGGCATTGAACCCGCAATGTCATGGTTCCTAGTCAGATTCGTTTCCACTGCACCACAAGGGGAACTCCATCCTCCATCAATTTTTTTTAATGGCTGCACATATAGCATATGGAAGTTCCCAGGCCAGAGGTGAAATCAGAGTTGTTGCAGCTGCCAGCCTATGCCACAGCCACAGAAAAGTGGGATCCAAGCCATGCCTGCCACCTACACTGCAGCTCATGGCAATGCCAGATCCTTAACCCATTGAACGAGGCCAGGGATCGAACCTGTGTCCTCATGGATACTAGTCGGGTTCCTAGCCCACTGAACAACAAAGGGAACTCCCTTTTTGTCTTTGTCTTTTTCCTTTTTTAAAAACCCTTCTCCTAGTCATCTTATTCTCAGTTTGGGCGCAGTCAGCGCTTGGTATATTTCATGATGATGGGAATTAATAAATTTTCGTAGTAACAATAATGGACTTGGAGTCAAAAAAATCCAAGTTCTGGCTTACGTTGGTGCCTATAATATAGTGGATGCTTGGTGAATATTTGTTGTCTTTGGTCTTTTTGTGTGTGTGTGTGTGTGTGTGTGTGTCTTTTTGCTATTTCTTGGGCTGCTCCTGAGGCATACGGAGGTTCCCAGGCTAGGGGTCAAATCGGAGCTGTAGCCACCGGCCTACCCAGAGCCACAGCAACGCGGGATCCGAGCCGCATCTGCAACCTACACCACAGCTCACGGCAACGCTGGATCGTTAACCCACTGAGCAAGGCCAGGGATCGAACCCGCAACCTCGTGGTTCCTAGTCGGATTCGTTAACCACTGTGCCACGACGGGAACTCCCTGGTCTTTTTCGCTGAGAAGCTGGTGATTCACTGACTCTCTGAGCCTCAATTCCTTATGCATGAAATGTAAGAAGAAAATATTTTATAGGATGACATGGATATTGAAATGAGAGTTCAAAAGTATAAGAAAAACTTCTACAAATAGCACTACAAATTAACAGGTCCCAGGGTCAACATTTGCCATTGTCTTTTCCCCATCCACATCTAGATTTTGGAGTGAGAGAGTTAACTCCAGCTGGTAAACACAGACCTCTGGGTTTATACCGTAGGCCAGCCTGTCTTCATTCACGTCAATGTGGCATTTCAGCAGTGGCCCCCAGTAAAGTCTAGATGTAAGTCCTGACCTGGGTTGGAATTTGTATTTGAAACTTTTTGGAACAAAGAACCCCCCCCCCCAATTTTTTAAATGTGCTTTATTAGGATAACAAATTGGGAGTTCCCATTGTGGTGCAGCAGAAACGAATGTTACTAGTATCCATGAGGATGAGGGTTCGATCCCTGGCTTCCAACAGAGGATGGGGACTCCAACGTTGCTGTGAGCTGTGGTGTAGGTCACAGACATGGCTCAGACCCAGCGTTGCTGTGGCTGTGGCTGTGGCTGTGGCCAGCTGCCACAGCTCTGTTTCTACCCCTAGCCTGGGAACTTCCATATGCCAAGGGTGTGGCCCTAAAAAGCAAAAACAGAACAAAACAAAAAAGGAAGTAATAATGGTTTATAAATCAAATATTGCAGATAACCTTATCTGATCATGTAAAGAATAAACATGAATTTTTGCATACAGGATTTTAAATTTTGTTTTATTGTGGTTTTTTTTATCAGAGGTTGAGAGCAGCACATCTTCAGCTATTTCATACTAGGATCTGAAAACTGAGGGGGAAAGTCCACTTAAAATAGCTATTGATGATTTCAAATCTCAGAAAAAATACCTGGTTTTAACTATTACAAGTACATTTTAGTATTTAGTTTTAGAGTAAACATAAAACTTTGTTTTATTGCTGTTTGTCTTTATTTTGGGGGCAATATTTTGGCTGGTCAGTAAGGCCTCTGTCCCAATTTCTCAATTTGCTGTAGTCCAGTGAAAGCAGCTGTAAATGTGTGTAAACGAATGAGAATCAGCCAGGGTCCTATTGAACTTTGGCCAATAGGAAAAAAAAAATGGCCCGTCTTCATGCTCTAGTTTTCTCTGACTCCTTTTCTATACTAACAAGTAAAGACCAACAGAAACAGCTTACCTTTTTGTTTTTGTTTTTGTTTTCTTTTAGGGACTGTAACCACAGCACATGGAAATTCCCAGGCAGGCTAGGGGTCAAATTGAAGCTGCCTCTGCAACCTACATCATAACTCATGGCAACGCCAGATCCTTAACCCACTGAGCAAGGCCAGGGATCAAACCCTCGTCCTCAAGGATACTACTTGTGTTCATTAACGGCTGAGCCACAATGGGAACTCTCAGAAGCAGATTACTTTTACCCAAGAGTACACAAGAATCCTCCTGTCCCAGGGCTATATCAAATCTCCAGCTGTCATAATCTAGTCTACAGGAAATTTGATAGTCTAGCCATCCCACAGGCCTTCACACTGGTCCACTACATCAATGACGTAATGATGATTGGAACAAGTGAGACGAATTACTCCCTTAGGGTAATGAGTCATATCTTATTTGTTGGTACTTAGCACCATTTCCATTCTCTTTGATTCTCTCCCTTTCTTTCATTGCAGGCATTAGATAAATAAGAACTCCATTTTCCGTATGGTTCCTTGCCAGAAGGTTTCCAAATATAGTTTAGATTCTGCCCATGAGATGTATGTGTGCATGACTTAGAAGGCAGGAGAGAGAGACAAGCCAATCTTTTTTCTCCAGCAGTGGTGGTGGACATGTGAGCTTGAGATGGGACTTTTGGCAGCAATTTCCACATTTCCTGTCCAGCCTGTCACCCCAAGGCTGCAGGATAATCTTGATTATTGATTTCAGTCTCTTGCAGCTTCCTGACTTCTGCATGAAAGCAGGAAGTTTCAGATTCGGTTTTAGTGACTCTGAAAATTGGTGGTAGCTCCCCTCACTTTCACTCTTTAAACCCTTTCAAAAGTGTATAAATACCCACTTCTTTGATTTACATGCCTTTAGCTTTAAATATTTAGGAGTTCCTATTGTGGCTCAGTGGATTAAGAACTGGACTAGTATCCACGAGGTTCCAGGTTTGATCCCTGGCTTCGCTCAGTGGTTTAAGGATCCAGTGTTCCTGCAGGGTAGATCACAGATGGTGTCTGGATCCCGCATTGCTGTGGCTGTGGTTGCTGTGGCTGTGGCTGTGGCTGGCAGCTCCTGCTCCGATTTGACCCCTAGCCTGGGAACTTCCATATGCTGCAGGTATGGCCCTGAAAACCAAAAAAAATTTGATTGCTTTCTATTTTTCTTCACTGAATCTTGACTGCATATGGAAACAGAATCTAATTCATTTTTGCATTTTCTATAATTCTCAACAAATATTTGTTGGTAGAATATTGACTAGATCTTTTGTGTACACATGTATACACAAAATATATCATATTCCGATCATTTTATTTGTCCCGAAGCCCTTTCTGGCATTGCTATATTTCTTATAATGGTGCAGCAAATCATTACTGTTTGCAACTAAATCTCAAGCAAACAAGTCTTCCCAAGGGATTAGTACAGAGTATTATCACTCACTGCCATCTGGCTGTCTAATATAAAGAAATAAACAAGGTCTTAGTTGAGATAAACAGTCCTTACTGATGTAACGTCATGTACAACTTGATCCTATGTTCTGAGGCAACTTCGGCACCATCTTTCAGTAAGTGACCTCAAGAGCATAGGTAATGTAAGATAATTAGAATATGTTGTGCTTTGAATATTATCCTTTAAATTAAAACTTATTGAGAGTTAATTCACATACCATTCAATTCATCCATTTAAAAAATACAATTTGATGGTTTTTTAGTACATTTATAGAGTTGTGCCACCATCTCCAGAATCAAATTTTGCAATATTTTCAGCATTCCCAAAAGAAGCTCTGTAACCATTAGCAGTCACCATCCCCTCCCCCTCCTCCCAGCTATAGGCAATCACAAACCAAATGTGCTTTCTGTTTCTATGGATATGCCTGTTTTGGACATTCCCAATTTCTCCACATCCTCACAAATATTTGCTATTGTTTGTATTCTGATTATAGCCATCCTAGTGAGTAAGTATCTCATTGTGGTTTTGATATGCATTTCCTTAACGAGTAATGGTGGTTGATGTTTTAATTAATGATGAGGATCTTTTCATGTGCTTTTTGGCTATTTGTGCATCTACTTTGGTGAAAGGTCCCTTCGAATAATTTATCTCTTATGCATTTTTTGTTTTTCTTATTTTTGAGTTATGAGAATTTAAAAATATATATATTCTGGATACAATTACCCCAGATACAAGTACTCCCAAATATTTGCAAATATTTTGTCCCATTGTATGGGTTGTATTTTCACTTTCTTCATAGTGTCCTCTGAAGCATGAAACTTAAAAATTATTTTTTGCCCTTTTTTTTTTTTTCCATTTCTTGGGCTGCTCCTGCGGCATATGGAGGTTCCCAGGCTAGGGGTCGAATTGCAGCTGTAGCTGCCAGCCTACGCCAGAGCCACAGCAACTCGGGATCCGAGCTGTGTCTGCAAAGTACACCACAGCTCATGGCAACGCCAGATCCTTAACCCACTGAGCAAGGGCAGGAACCGAACCCACAACCTCATTGTTCCTAGTCGGATTCATTAACCACTGAGCCACGATGGGAACTCTGAAACTTTTAAATTTTGATGTGGTCCAATTTACCTCCTTTTTTTTCTTTTGTTTTTTTGCTCTTGGTGTCATATTTAAGAAATCATTGTCTAATCCAAGACACGAAGATTGATCCTTACCTTTTTTTCTGAGTTTTAGACTTAGCATCATTTTAAATTAAATTTAATTATGTTTCTATAGTTTAATTTTTAATAATAGCCAGGCTTAGTTGCCAGCTTTCAAAATTTCTGAAGTTCGACAATTGGCTATTGCAATTTGGTGTGAGCCTGTTTCAGCAGACCTTTGGCACGAAGAATGCACTGTACTGAGTGGTCCTAGAAAAAAAACAAGTTAGGAATTCCTGTCGTAGCTTAGTGGTTAACGAATCCAACTAGGAGCCATGAGGTTGCAGGTTCGATCCCTGGCCTTGCTCAGTGGGTTAAAGATCCAGCATTGCCATAAGCTGTGGTGTAGGTCGCAGACAGGGCTCAGATCCTGCGTTGCTGGGGCTCTGGTGTAGGCCAGCAGCAACAGCCCCAATTAGCCCCCTAGCCTGGGAAACTCCATGTGTCATGGCTCTAAAAAAAAAAAAAAAAAAAAAAAAAAAAAGACAAGTTAAAACTCTGAGAAGAAAATTGACAGAATACTGTAAACCAACTATAATGAAAAAATAAAAATCATTAAAAAATTAAAAAGGGACAACTATATGCCAACAAATTTGACAATCTGGAAGAAATGGACAATTTTCTAGAATCTTACAGCCTGTCAAAACTGAGTCAAGAAGAAACAGACCAAATGAACAGACCGATCACTAGAAATGAAATTGAAGAGTTCATAAAAACGCTCCCTACAAATAAAAGTCCAGGACCAGATGGCTTCACAGGAGAATTTTATCAAACATATAAAGAGGAACTGGTGCCCATCCTCCTTAAACTCTTTCAAAAGGTTGAAGAAGAAGGAATACTCCCAAAGACATTCTACGATGCCACCATCACCCTCATTCCAAAACCAGACAGAGATAACATCAAAAAAGAAAACTATCAGCCACGATCTTTGATGAATATAGACGCAAAAATTCTCAACAAAATCTTAGCCAACCGAATCCAAAAACATATCAAAAAAAATCATACACCATGACCAGGTAGGGTTCATCCCAGGTTCACAAGGATGGTTCAACATACGCAAGTCAATCAACGTCATACACCACATTAACAAAAGAAAAGTCAAAAACCACATGATCATCTCCCCCTAGCCTGGGAAACTCCCTGAAAAAGCATTTGACAAAGTTCAACATCCATTCATGATCAAGACTCTCACCAAAGTGGGTATGGGGGAACATTCCTGAACATAATCAAAGCCATTTATGAGAAACCCACAGCAAATATAATACTCAATGGGGAAAAACTGAAAGCCTTCTCACTCAAATCTGGAACAAGACAGGGATGCCCACTCTCACCACTGCTCTGCAACATAGTTTTGGAAATCCTAGCCACAGCAATTAGACAAACCAAAGAAATAAAAGGCATCCAGATAGGAAGAGAAGAGATAAAACTGTCACTGTATGCAGATGACATGATACTATACCTAGAAAACCCTAAGGACTCAACCCCAAAACTCCTTGAACTGATTAATAAATTCAGCAAAGTAGCAGGATATAAGATTAACATTCAGAAGTCAGTTGCATTTCTGTACACCAGCAATGAAATATTAGAAAAGGAATACAAAAATACGATACCTTTTAAAATTGTACCACACAAAATCAAATACCTCGGAATACACATGACCAAGGAGGCAAAGGACCTATATGCTGAGAACTATAAAACTTTAATCAAAGAAATCAAAGAAGATGTAAAGAAATGGAAAGATATTCCATGTTCGTGGATTGGGAAAATCAATATTGTAAAAATGGCCATACTACCCAAAGCAATCTATAGATTCAATGCAATCCCTATCAAATTGCCCATGACATTTTTCACAGAACTAGAACAAACAATCCAAAAATTATATGGAACCACAAAAGACCCAGAATCGCCAAAGCAATCCTGAGAAACAAAAACCAAGCAGGAGGCATCACTCTCCCAGACTTCAAAAAATATTCCAAAGCCACAGTCATCAAAACAGCATGGTATTGGTATCAAAACAGATAGACAGACCAATGGAACAGAATAGAGAACCCGGAAATAAACCCTCACACCTATGGTCAATTAATCTTTGACAAGGGAGGCAAGAACATAAAATGGGAAAAAGAAAGTCTATTCAGCAAGAATTGCTGAGAAACCTGGACAGCTGCACGCAAAGCAATGAAATTAGAACACACCCTCACACCATGCACACAAAAAAAATTCAAAATGGCTGAAAGACTTAAATACAAGACAGGACACCATCAAACTCCTAGAAGAAAACATAGGCAAAACACTCTCTGACATCAATATCATGAATATTTTCTCAGGTCAGTCTCCCAAAGCAATAGAAATTAGAGCAAAAATAAACCCATGGGACCTCATCAAACTGAAAAACTTTTGCACAGCAAAGGAAACCAAAAAGAAAACAAAAAGACAACTTACAGAATGGGAGAAAATAGTGTCAAATGATGCAACCGACAAGGGCTTAATCTCTAGAATATATAAACAACTTATACGACTCAATAGCAAAAAAGCCAATCAATCAATGGAGAAATGGGCAAAAGACCTGAATAGACTGTTCTCCAAGGAAGATATACAGATGGCCAGCAAACACATGAAAAAATACTCAACATCGCTGAGTATAAGAGAAATGCAAATCAAAACTACCATGAGATACCACCTCACACCAGTCAGAATGGCCATCATTAATAAATCCACAAATAACAAGTGCTGGAGGGGCTGTGGAGAAAAGGGAACCCTCCTGCACTGCTGGTGGGAATGTAAACTGGTACAGCCACTATGGAGAACAGTTTGGAGATACCTTAGAAATCTATACATAGAACTTCCATATGACCCTGCAATCCCACTCTTGGGCATCTATCCGGACAAAGCTCTACTTAAAAGAGACACATGCACCCGCCTGTTCATTGCAGCACTCTTCACAATAGCCAGGACATGGAAACAATCCAAATGTCCATTGACAGATGATTGGATTCGGAAGAAGTGGTATATATACACAATGGAATACTACTCAGCCATAAAAAAGGATGACATCATGCCATTTGCAGCAACATGGATGGAACTAGAGAATCTCATCCTGAGTGAAATGAGCCAGAAAGACAAAGACAAATACCATATGATATCACTTATAACTGGAATCTAATATCCAGCACAAATGAACATCTCCTCAGAAGAGAAAATCATGGACTTGGAGAAGAGACTTGTGGTTGCCTGATGGGAGGGGGAGGGAGTGGGAGGGATCAGGAGCTTGCGCTTATCAGACACAACTTAGAATAGATTTACAAGGAGATCCTACTGAGTAGCATTGAGAACTATGTCTAGATACTCATATTGCAACAGAACAAAGGGTGGGGGAAAAATGTATACCTGTAAGGATAACTTGATCCCCTTGCTGTACAGTGGGGGAAAAAAAATAAATTAATAAAAAGCTTAAAAAAAAAGTGGTGGAGTATCTAAGGACAAACCACACTAATCTCATTTATAACAAGTTTATTTTATTCACATAAGTACCTTTCAAGCAAAGGTTTTATGTAAGAAAATATTAATAAAATATTAAACAGAAAAAAAATTAAAAAGGGAACAAATCCTTAAAATAAAAAAAAATAAATGAGAAAAAAACCAATATATCCTTAAAATAAAAAAATAAATGAGAAAAAAAACAATAACAAAAAACTCTAAGATGCTTCTTGTCACTCACCCATGAAGGCAGGGGAGCCCAGGGGAATTTAACCCTGCTCAGAAAACTGGTCTTCCTAAAGGCAATTGGAAAAATAATCTAAGGTTAATCCCATGAGAAGTCTTAGGTGTGGTTCCAGAATCTGCAGCTAAGATACACCAGTAAGAACACTCTCTGACATAAACAACAGCAACATCTTCTCAGATCCACCTCTTAGAGTAATGATGGTAAAAACAAAAATAAGCAAATGGGACCTAATCAAACTTAAAAGTTTCTGCACAGCAAAGGAAACCCTGAACAAAACGAAAAGACAACCCACAGAATGGGAGAAAATCTTTGCAAATGAATCAACTGACAAGGGATTAATCTCCAAAGTTTACAAACACCTTCTGCAGCTCCATACCAAAAAAACAAACAACACCATCAAAAAATGGGTAGAAGATCTAAACAGACAGTTCTCCAAAGAAGACATACAGATGGCCAAAAAACACATGAAAAGATGTTCAACATCACTCATTATTAGAAAAATGCAAATCAAAACCACTCTGAGGTACCACCTTAGACCAGCCAGAATGGCCATCATCCAAAAGTCTACAAACAAGAAGTGCTGGAGAGGGTGTGGAGAAAAAGGAACTCTAGTACACTGTTGGTGGGATTGTAAATTGGTGCAACCATGGTGGAAAACCATATGGAGATCCCTCAGAAAACTAAAAATAGAACTCCCATTTTGACCCAGCAATCCCACTCCTGGGTATCTAGCCAGAGAAAACCATGACTCTGGATAGACACATGTACTCCTATGTTCATTGCAGCTCTAGTTTCAATAGCCAAGACATGGAAAAAACCTAAATGTCCATTGACAGAGGAGTGGCTAAGGAAGATGTGGTACATATACACAACGGAATATTACTCAGCCATTAAAAGGAACGAAATACCAGCATTTTTAGCAACATGGATGGACCTAGAAATTATCATGCTAAGTGAAGTCAGCCATACAATGAGACACCAACATCAAATGCTTTCACTGACATGTGGAATCTGAAAAAAGGACAGACTGAACTTCTTTGCAGAACAGATACTGACTCACAGACTTCAAAAAACTTATGGTCTCCAAAGGAGACAGTTTGGGGGTGGGGGGGAGATGCACTGGGGTTGTGGGTTGGAAATCCTATAAAATTGGATTGTGATGATCATTGTACAACTATAAATGTAATAAACTCATTGAGCAATTAAAAAAAAAAGATACACCAGTAAGAATGGGATTCCTTTGGATTAACTAGGAAGACAAGTTGGGGTGGTGATTGTAGCAGCATTAGATCGATCTACATTTTATAAAATTCCTCAAGCAATTTAGGCACAGGGAAACAGGTTCTAACATCAGAGAAAGAGCACTAACTGGTAGGAAATAGATATGGTAATGAGCCCAAGCCAGGAGATAGGGCTCAGAGCCAGTTTCCACACTCTGTCCCAGTCTTCGCAGAGTATGAAAGCAAAGTCAAATGATACTAACTACCCTGGATTACACTCATTGACTGGCAAGGATGTTAGAACTTGGAGGAGATACCAATAACACCGGATTTCAGCATTACTCAGAACAAAGGACTGAAGGACATCTATTTCTGATAGAATATCATTTGAGATACTCTGAATGACTCCCCCTCACAACACCATCTCCTTGATCTCCTGCTGCCAAAAACAACTAGAAATACTGGATAAATTACCTAGAAATATTTTTTTCAATGTTTCATGGAGCTGGCAAGAGAGTAGGGAATCTATAGAGACAACAACAAAGAAAGAAAAAGGAAAAGTAAAAACTTCTAAAAAGTAAGGGATCTATAAAGCTGATTTTCAACTTAAGAGTCAACTGGAGGGATCTTAAGTTTACATTTTGAAAATTACATGGTGTGCAGAGGATAGCAGATAAAGCCAAGGGTGATCACTGCATAGATCTGAGAGTCTGATAAGCAATGCTATTATGGTAAGAGTGAGCAAGAAATAAATCCACCTTAAAGAAGAAGACATTGCAAATATACTTCTCTCAACTTTTGCCCTGGGAGAATGGGAAAAAAAAATTTGCTGGGACTTTATAACCTTAAATGAGCCCTGATGTGGGTTTGAAGCCAAATTCAAGCTATCTATGTGTATGCTTGCCAGATTTTAGCACATAAAAGTAGAGGATGCCCAGTTAAATTTGAGTTTCATATAAAGGAACAATTTTTAATATATGTTCCAAAAAAACAAAAGTAAAAAGTATTTGTTGGAGTTCCAGCTCTGGTGCAATGGGATCAGTGGCATCTTGGGAGAGCTGGGATGCAGCTTCAATCCCTAGCCCGGCACAGTGGGTTGAGGATCCAGCATTACCACAGCTCTGGCATAGATCACAATTGCAGCTCAGATCTGATCTCTGGCCTGGGAAATCCATATGCCTTGGGGCAGCCAAAAAAGAAAAAAAAAATGTTGTTTATCAGAAATCTAAGTTTGAGTTTCTTGTTTTTAATTGGCAACCTTACCTATGTGGTACAAAACATCAAGTAGCAAATTTAAATTGTCCCTGGTTTATAGTGCCCCCTGGTGACATGGAAACAAACCAATATTCTTTTTTGAGGAATAGAAATTCAAATGAGGCTTCAAAGAATTTCCTCAGATAAAAAATCCAACACAAACTCACAATAAAAAAAAAAAATCACACAATATAGGAGTTCCCTGGTGGTCTAGTGGTTAGGACATAGCACTTTCATTGCTGTAGCCTGGGTTAGATATCTGGTCTGGGAACTGAAATTCCCACATCAAGCCATTCATGTCATGGCAACATAATAATAATAAAATTTTTAAAATCACAAATAAATAAGAAAAAAGGGAAATATAAGTATGAATCAGGAAAAAAAAGCCAGAAAGTATAGTCAAATCCACAAAGACTTCAGGAATTAGAATGAGCAGATACAAATTATAAAATAACATGGTCATTATGTTTAAACAATTAAAAGAAGAGACTTGAAAACATGGGCAACAAACTAGAAAAAAATACAAGCAGATTTCATAAAGAACCAAATGGAGCCCATGAATGAATGAAAATACAATACTTGAAATTCAAAATTCAATGGCTGGGTAAACAACCTATTAGACAAAGCTGAAGGAAGGATTAGTGAACTGGAGAAAATATTTGAGGACCCTATCTAAAATGGAGCTCAAAGAGATTAAGAGATGGAAAATAATGTAGAGAGGTTAACACGAAATGAGGACAAAGTCAGGATTTCTAACATAAGTCAGAGTTTTAGAAGAAGGAAAGAGATTATGGCAAATAGGCAATAGTACAAAAAAACAGTGGTTGAACAGTTTCCTGAATTATTAAGAGATACCAAATCTCAGATTCAGGAAGCCTTTTGTTTCCTAGAAGATAAAGAAAATAAATTCATGCCTAAATACAGAAAAGTAAAACTATAGTTCTCCAAAGAGTTTTTTTTTTTTTTGGTCAGAGAGAAGAGAGATGATTAGGCAACAGTAGTAACATATAATCAAGGTAATGAAAGGTAAAGAGAGGTAATGAAAGAAAAAATCTTCTAAGGTCCTTTTGTTATTTGGGAAATGGGTAAAAATATGATCTTTAGGTTTTCATAAGTATTCCTGTTAACTATTTAGGATAACCTCTTAAAAATCGATAGAGGAATATCACTTCCATGTTAATGGATGGGGGAGATGCAATTAGAGGTTGCTGGGGGATCTCAACCAATTCAAAATACACCAAATGAATTGGAGGGGCTCAGCAAATCACTGGAGGAGCCCAATCACTGTGGAGAGGACACCATAGACCAGGACTGAGGGGTATGCCGCTCTCAGTCCTTCCAAACACTGAAATGAAGCTGCTGGTAAACTGCTTGCTTCTGTCAAGATTAGCTCAGGGTATTGGGGTCAATTACTTTGTGATTCAACTATGGGAACTATGGAAGTCGAATCTCTAGTGAAAACAAGGCAAAGACTGGAAAAAAAAAGTGTAGCCACACAAAGGTTTTGGTGAGGAAATCGTTGGATCATCAATTCAAAAATACTATTTTGGAGTTCCCGTCGTGGCACAGTGGTTAACGAATCCGACTAGGAACCATGAGGTTTTGGGTTTGGTCCCTGCCCTTGCTTAGTGGGTTAACGATCCGGCGTTGCCATGAGCTGTGGTGTAGGTTGCAGATGCGGCTCGGATCCTGCGTTACTGTGCCACCTGCGGCATATGGATTTTCCCAGGCTACGGGCTAAATTGGAGCTGCAGCCACTGGCCCATGCCAAAGCCACAGCAATGTTAGATCCTAGCCGTGTCTGTGACCTATGCCACAGCTCACCTCAATGGGGATCCTTAACTCATTGAGTGAGGCCAGGGATAGAACTTGTGTCTTCATGGATACATGGGCACTAGTTGGGTTCGTCAACCACTGAGCCATGACGGGAACTCCATCCATGAAAAATAATTATAGTACCTATTTAAAGTGAAAAATAATCCATTTAAACATAAACTGCTTTAATACTTTTCTTTTGCTTTTTTTTTGTTGTTGTTGCTTTTTCTTTAGGACTGAACCCACGGCACATGGAGGTTCCCAGACTAGAGGTCGAATCAGAGATATAGCTGCTGGTCTACACCAGAGCAATAAAAACTCTGGATCCCTGACCCACTGAGCAAAGCCTGGGATTGAACACTCATCCTCGTAAGATACTAGTTGGATTTGTTTCCGTTGTGCCATCATGGGAACTCCTAATACTTTCTATCACATGAAAGGACAAGGAAACCAACAAATAATATACAGCTTTGATTACCCAGAAAATGGAATTTTACATAGCTCTTAACACTTTCTTTTTAGTATTCAGGAAATCTTACTAGAGAGGAACAACAATAAATCATTCTTGTAGAATGTTCAAATGAAAAGTGTAAAGTGTAATGATTGTTTACATGATGTATATGATATAAAAAATAGCCAAGAAAACGTAGTTTCAAGCTAAGAAGTTTTATAAGGTAAACTATCTAATGAGAAACTAATCCCCAGCACTAATCAAATTCAAGAAGCATAATTAGAGCTTAACATAATTAGACTTAACAGTCTAATCTCCCAGTTTGGCATATGCCCAAAATGTGGTCGGGATCACTAACTAGTTTAGGGTATAAAAATAGATGATTGTAAAACCAACAATTTAAGAACATCATTCTCTCTGAGTAAGGATACAAAACGGCATATTCATTATAATACTTAAATGTTCCCTTTCATTTGACTGAAGACACAGAATCATGTTCTTGATGAGTATGTTCTTATTCTTACCCAGAAAGAAAGAAATGTAGTTAGTATATAATAATTCAGACAGCTGAATAAATGTATTTTTTAAACAATTTAGAGTGTTATCGGAGTTCCCGTTGTGGCTCAGTGGTTAATGAATCTGACTAGGAACCATGAGGTTGAGGGTTCGGTCCCTGCCCTTGCTCAGTGGGTTAACGATCCGGCGTTGCCGTGAGCTGTGGTGTAGGTTGCAGATGCGGCTCGGATCCCGCGTTGCTGTGGCTCTGGTGTAGGCTGGCGGCTACAGCTCCGATTAGACCCCTAGCCTGGGAACCTCCATATGCCGAGGGAGCAGCCCTAGAAAAGGCAAAAAGACAAACAAACAAAAACAAAAAAACAAAACAAAAAAAAAACCAACCAAACAAAAAAAATTTAGAGTGTCATCACAAAGTTGGTGAAAGTGTTCCAATCATGGTCCCCCAAATCCACCCACTCTCCCTGCGTGACCTCACCTAAAACCAGTTTCAGTAACCACTTGTACATCTATAACACTTCCAAATTACCAAGGAAGGTTCTTCTTTCAGTGTCATCTTCTCCTTCCAGCAAATGGTTTCACCTATTTTCATTAGGAAAACTGATATTTTAAGAAAGTTGCTCTCCAACCACAACCCCATCCAAATACTTACTAAGATCCATCTATCCTAACTTGCTTCCTACTTCTCTCTCCTTTCTAGGATCAATGGCTTCATCTTGTTCTGACTTTATACTCCCAATATTCCTCAGTCTTTCCTCCTTTATTGTATCACTCTCTTTTCAGGGCATTTAAATGGAACTCAGCCCAATGTCACTCTTGCCCCTCAAGATCCAGTGAAACTGGTTCAAATTTTGATGGCATGCGAAAGTCCAAATTCTTTTTTTTTTTTTTTTTTTTTTTTTTGTCTTTTTGGGGCTATACCTGTGGTACATGGAGGTTCCCTGGCTAGGGGTCGAATCAGAGCTGCAGCTGCTGGCCAACACCATAGCCACAGCCGTGCCAGATTGAGCCTCATCTGTGACATACACCACGGCTCACAGCAACACCAGATCCTTAACCAACTGACCAAGACCAGGGATCAAATATGTGTCCTCATGGATACTAGTCATATGTGTTTCCACTGAGCCACAACAGGACTCCAAAAGTACAAATTCTTGGAATTCCCACCGTGGCGCAGCAGAAACGAATCTGACTAGGAACCACGAGGTTACAGGTTCAATCCCACTGAGCCTTGCTCATTGGGTTAAGGATCTGGCGTTGCCATGAGCTGTGGGTAGGCCAGCAGCTACAGCTCGGATTAGACCCCTTGTCTGGGAACTTCCATATGCTGCAGGTGCAGCCCTAAAAAGACTAAAAAGACAAAAAAAAAACAAAAAAAAAAACAAAAAAAACAAAAAAAAACCCAGAAGTACAAATTCATAGGTGCTGACAACCATAGAATCCTTCCAGCCTCTGAGCACAGGAATCTTTGTACTCTCTCCGTTCCTCAGCCTTCTCATTGGTTTCCACAGCAAACTCACTCACAGGTAAGATCAGTGAATTTAATTATTGACTTTACTAAAGAGAGATTAAGGGCAAAGCAAGTCCTGTCACCCAGCTCACACTCTCCATCTTGCTCACTCCATTCCCTCCTCTGTTCATCCTCTCACTTCTCATCTTCATTCTGAATTTTGCTCTGGGAGCACCGGATTCACTCCACTTCTACGTCCTAGTGTCGGTCAACTAATTTTCTCTACATTATTGATTGCTAAATTTTGCCAGCTATTACCTTGCAATCTCTTAAATCTATCACTTTTGATTTTATTTCTAGGACATCACCTTAGTCTGGGTTTCTGACCTTCACTCATGGATTTTGTCACTACAGTTAACAAACTAGACACGGTGTTTGACTCTGCCCTCTTCAATAAATCCTGCACCGACCTCAAAGATGGATGTGTCTTTCTAAAGCCACCATTTACCCAGTTAGTTCCAAGGGCAGTTTTTGCTGTTGTTGTTGTTGTTGTTGTTGTTGTTTGCTGTATCCACGGCATATGGAAGTTCCTGGGCCAGGAACTGAATCCAAGCCACAGCTGCCGCATATGCCACCACAGCTGTAGCACCAACGGATCCTTCAACCCACTGCTTGTGAGACAGAATACTAACTCAGGTAGTCAGTGTAGGAGCAGGGGCTTCGATGCATTCTTTGGTATGGCCATTGATTAACATTTGTGGCTTAAGGGCTCCAGGGAGTAACATCCCCACAGGCCTTGTTTACTATAGAGAGTGTACCTGTGCCCAGATGGACATTAATCTCTAACCCCCAGTGACTCAATTTACTGGAAGAAAAGGGCCAAAAAAAAAAAAACCCCATGAGACTTACATTTCCACCCTTAAGACTCCTATTGGACAAAGACTGATACAGGTAATTGGGCATGACCAATGAGAGAAAACCACATCTTTCTAAACCCCATGTTAGTACCCCCCATCTTTAAGCGATAAAAACCCCTATAAGACAATAGAGAGGAGTTCTTGTTGTGGCTCAGCAGAAATGAATCCGATTTGGAACCATGAGGTTGTGGGTTCAATTCCTGGCCTCTCTCAGTGGACTAAGGATCCTGCATTGCCATAAGCTGTGGTGTAGGTTGCAGATGTGGCTCAGATCTGGTGTTGCTGTGGCTCTGGCATAGGCCAGCAGCTACTGCTCTGATTCCAGCCCTATTCTGGAATCTCCATGTGCCACGGGTGCGGCCCTCAAAAGACAAAAAAAAAAAAAAAAAAAAAAAAAAAAAGATAATAGAGACAGGGGGCTCTTCTCCCTACTCCCAGCTGTCCTGGGAACTATTTGCTTTCCTGTAATAAAGACTTTGCTTGCTTGCTGTCTGTGTGTTCGAGAAGTTCATTCTTCAGCTGCGTGAACAACAACCTGGATTCCGGTAACATCTTTCTGGCATCACTGGAGCCAGGGATTGAACCTGCACCTCCACAGTGACCTGAGCCTCTGCAGTTAGATTTTTTCACCACAGCTGAACTCCTAACAAATCCCAATTCTTATGTAATAAAATCCCAATTGCTTAGTCTGGCATTTATAATCTGGTCCTAAACTAATTTTCTGGCTTTATCTCCTGGTCCTCTGCCACTTGAACCAGTCAGACAGGTAGATCCACTCTTTTGCATCTGCTTGCACTTTCTTGCCTCTCAAGCCTTAAATGTGTTATTGCCCCCACCTCAAGCTTTCTTAATCCACTCATTTTCAGATCTGGTCTCAAATATTACCTCTTCTTCTGAGTCTTTCCCAGTCCTTTCAGCCTATAAAAATCTTTGGATTATCTCATTTCTCTCCACCTGCATGAGGGTGACAAACATCTCTTTTTGCCAGGGACTGAGATGTTTCCCAGGACAAGGGACTCTTCAATGCTAAAATTCAACAGTCCTGTGCAAATTGGGACCGCTGTAATATATGTGGTGAGGGTTCTGGGGCACGAAAGGAAGGCAGTGCTTTTTGTGGATACTGACTATGGAAATTTAGATGGCAGAGCTGGCCACGAAAAACTCTGGGACGGTTAAAGGAAGGCGGTAAAGACACTTTTTGGACCTAAAGATGGGTCAAGGGAGGCTGCGAACTTCAAATAAATACATAGACAATGGAATCCCACTTCTGCAGTTCCCTTCACTTTTTTTTCTCTCTCTCCTTCTTCAGGAATTAATACAAACAAAAGGGAATAAAAAGATACATTCTGAGGAGTTCCCGTTGTGGTGCAGTGGTTAACGAATCTGACTAGGAACCATGAGGTTGCAGGTTTGATCCCTGGCCTTGCTCAGTGGGTTAAGGATTCAGTGTTGCCGTGAGCTGTGGTGTAGGTTGCAGATGTGGCTCAGATCCCACGTTGCTGTGGCTCTGGCATAGACCGGCAGCTGCAGCCCCAATTCGACCCCTAGCCTGGGAACCTCCATATTCTGTGGGAGCGGCCCTAGAAAAGGCAAAGAAAGACCAAAAAAAAAAAAAAGATAGATACATTCTGAGTAAAAGAGTTTTAATCATGAGCTTAGTGGGTGAGGAAAGTACAAATCTTAGAACTGAGGGGAAAATCTAGATAGGGAAAAACCTTTTCCTTTTATTGTTACCTTGGAAACAGGATCAGAGCTAGTCACTAGTAGCAGAATTACATGAAACCCAGAAGTTAAGGTCAGATTTTCTGAAGGTTTTCTGATGCCAAGTTGCAATCCAAGGTGAGTTATAAAGGTTTGGTAAAACAGCAGCAGATTAACCAGTCAGAACTTTGTGTTAGAGATTTGTAATGTGTATTTGTTGCATTGCTTGGGAATATTCAGATGTGTTACAGAAGAGAACCGTTGTAATGGATGGAATGAGCAAACTAAGATGTATTACATACAGATCAGTAGCTAGTGAGTGAAGCACGTACGTGTTAAATGCAGATGCTTTGGAAGGAATGGAAGGCCCAAGAGCTATCTAATAATCCTGAGGCCGGAGATGTAAACAAGGCACTCATGGCTGGGAATACTTGTCCCTGTATCTTTCCAATAAAGCAGGTATGTCGGTGGCTTAGGGACCCTTCTATAGATTGCTCACACCTCAATTCGGGTTCTCCAAACCACACCATGAGCAGAGAAAGCTGATGAAGCAGCCTAAAGAGACAGGCTGCAGGAAAATTGCGGGCTCCAGGATTCTGGTGGTGTAGCCCATTCACCGCAATTGCATGCAGCCCTAAGTATGTTAATGTACCTTTTTTCTTTACCCTTGTTTTCTCACTGTGTGGTTGTGGGTTTTTTTGGGTTTTTTTTTGTTTTTTTTTGTCTTTTTTGCCTTTTCTAGGGCGGCTCCCTCAGCATATGGAGGTTCCCAGACTAGGAAGATTTTATTTTTAATTTAATTTTAATTTAATTTTAATTTAATTTTAATCGGAGCTATAGAGGCTGGCCTACGCCAGAGCCACAACAATGTGGGATCCGAGCCGCATTTGTGACCTACACCACAGCTCACAGCAATGCTGGATCCTTAACCCACTGAGCAAGGCCAGGGACTGAACACGAGACCTCATGGTTCCTAGTCGGATTCTTTAACCACTACACCAGTGCGCCACGATAGGAACTCCTCACTGTGTTTTTTTAATCGATGGGTTAAATTCTGTGACATGAGCTTTCTTTCTTTTTTTCTTTCTTTTTTTTTTTGGCTGTGTCTGTAGCCTGCGGAAATTCTAGGGCCAAGATCGAACCCAAGCCGTAGCAGTGACAGTGCTGGATCCTTAACTGCCAGGCCACCAGAGAACTGCAACACAAGCATTTTAATTTGGCCTGGGAACTGGGAATATTTCTGTTCATGACCTCTGCAATGGCTTGCTTGGTAGTGAACCTGAAAACATGGCCTCAAGATAACTTCCTACATGATACGATTTCAGAAAAACATTCTGCCACAGAGGTGTCCTTGCTTCAGCTGGCATTCTGTTTTTAAACAAGTATTCACTTTCATAAGTAAGTCCTACTTCTGGACAAATTTGAAGCTTAAAACAGTATAAAATCATTTGTTCTGGTCAATGGGTTTATGGCGTGTTTTTGCTTGCTCAGATTATTTTCAACATGTGGCAGTAACGTAACGGGATATGCTTGTTTTCTTTCTGGTTTTTTTTTTTTTTTGGTTGGAAATAGGCAGAATGCCAATAATTAGTATTTGAAACTGCTAGTTACATACTGTATTCCTGTGTTTTATTTATTTTTATTTTATTTTATTTTTTGTCCTTTTAGGGCTGCACCCTCAGCATATGGAGGTTCCCAGGCTAGGGGTTGAATAGGAGCTGTAGCTGCCATCCTTTGCCACAGCCACAGCAACTCAGGATCCAAGCTGTGTCTTCAACCTCCATCACAGCTCCTGTCAGCGCCAGATCCCCGACCGATTGAGTGAGGCCAGGGATCAAACCAACATCCTCATGAATACTAGTTGGATTCATTTTTGCTGTGCCACAGTGGGAACTCCACGAAGGTTTTATTTTTAATTTTTTTTTTTCTTTTAGGGCTGCACCCGCAGCATATGGAGATTCCCAGGCTAGGGATCAAATCGGAGCCACAGCCACCGGCCTACACCACAGCCACAGCAAGGCCAGAGCCGAGCCACATTTGCGACCTACACCACAGCTTACAGCAACGCCGGATCCTTAACCCACTGAGCGAGGCCAGCAATCGAACCTGCCTCCCATATGATACTAGTCAGATTCATTTCCACTTTTAAAAAAAAAATTTTATTAAAGTATAGTTGATTTACAATATTCTGTCAATTTCTGCTGTACAGCAGAGTGACCCAGTTATACATAAACATACATTCTTTTTCTCACATTATCTTCTATCATGTTTTATCACAAGTGATTTGATGTAGTTCCCTGTGCTGTTCAGTAGGATCTCATGACTTATTCATTGTAAATGCAATAAATAGTTTGCATCTACTAACCCCAAATTCCCAGCTCATCCCACTCCTTCTCCCTACCCCTTGGCGACCACAAGTCTGGCCATATGACAAAGGTTTTAAAATTATTAATAAATAGACAGATTTTATGAAGTAGTTTGCTGAAACTTGGCCTCTGTCCACCAGTGCCAAATAGAAATGCAGAGACAGAGTTTTGGGCAAAGGGAAAAAAAAAAAACTTTGTTTCTTTGCCAGGTAAACAGCAGGCTAATGCCCTAAAGACTGTCCTCCTTTGGGAGAGAACTGAAAGTGGTTTTATAATTTGGGAGTAGAAAATAGGGCCACAGACAAGGATCAGGGCAGATACAAGCTTCTTGAAAGTTGGTGTTTAGTGGCCCCAGGGCTGGTTCTGGTGGTCCTCCTTTCATTTTCACATGTTGGGGGTTTTAATTCTGTGGAAGAACTTAGATATTGTTCTGTATATTCCTTGAAGAGGAACCAGGACCCTGTCCCTAGGCTGCAGGATAGTTTCTTGACTATTCCCCCTTTGCCTCTGCACCCCCTCCCTTTCCTGATTAGCAACTGTTTGAACCAGCCTTTGGAACTCAGGGAAGGTCACGGAGGCTGATACTTACTCCCTAAAAACAAGAAATGGGGGACGTAGAAAAGGCTTGTGCTCTAGAGCCCCACAGGGCTTGCTTGGTTAGTAGAAAAAGTAAATAATCTAGAAGAAAAATAAGCAAAAGATTTTTACAAAGAGATACGCAAATGGCTATTAAACATGAAAAAAATTGACTCATTAATAAAAAAGTCATTAATAATTAAAGAAATTCAGGTCAGAATAGCAAGCATTCATACCTTACCAGTGAAAAATGAGGAAAGGACTTAAAATGATCGAATCTCATAAACTGCTTAAAAACATGTAAATTGGTAGATAATTTGGCAATATATTTCAAAAGTCTTAAAATGATTCATAATCTTTTACCTATCAAACCTCTTTCTGAAAATAAAATTAAAAAATAATAGTAAAATAAAAAAAAAAAGAAAAGAAAAAAACCCTCTTTCTGGGAGTTCCTTGTCATGGTACCGTGGTTAACGAATTCGACTAGGAACCATGGGAATTCGTTAACCACTGAGCCACGAGGGAACTCCTAGAAAAAAGTATTTATCATAGTGTGAAGTTTGGCACTTGCCGTCAGCCTCTACATGGAGTAAAACACGAGCCACTGCAGCTCCCCACCTGCAGCAGCCCCTGAGCAAAACTCTGAGTGGAGACCAGGAGCGAGGCACCCTGTCCTCTGGGAAAACTGATACAGAAGGTCTTTAGACCGTTAAATATTTTTTTTTTTTGTCTTTTTTGTTGTTGTTGTTGTTGCTGTTGTTGTTGTTGTTGCTATTTCTTGGGCCGCTCCCTCGGCATATGGAGGTTCCCAGGCTAGGGGTTGAATCGGAGCTGTAGCCACCGGCCTATGCCAGAGCCACAGCAACGCGGAATCCGAGCCGCGTCTGCAACCTACACCACAGCTCACGGCAACGCCGGATCGTTAACCCCACTGAGCAAGGGCAGGGACAGAACCCGCAACCTCATGGTTCCTAGTCGGATTCGTTAACCACTGCGCCACGACGGGAACTCCTAGACCGTTAAATATTTTTAGGAGATCTTAGGAGCCCAGGTCTTGTATCTCCTCATAGCTAGAAAAACTTTAAAATCTGACAATGCTGACTGATGTCTGTGACTAGTAGTAACCATCACAAAACCAGCAGCAAACTTCTGTGAAAATGGTGCATGGCTGGAGTTCCCATCATGGCTCAGCGGAAATGAATCTGACTAGTGTCCATGAGGATGCAGGCTTGATCCCCGGCCTTGCTCAGTGGGTTAAGGATCCGGCATTGCTGTGAGCTGTGGTGTAGTTTGCAGACTCGGCTCAGCTCTGGCCTTGCTGTGGCTGTAGTGTAGGCCGGTGGCTATAGCTTCAATTTGACCCCTAGCCTGGGAACCTCAATATGCCATGGGTGCGGCCCTAAAAAAAAAAAAAAAAATGAAGAAAGGTTCATGGCTGCGTGCACATCCACCTTCACTTTTATGACTTATATCTTGGTATTTCTCCTTTCCTCTTTGGGGCAGTATTTCAGAGCTATCTGCAGTTAGTGGACAAAACATGTCATCTGTGAGAACAGCCATTCCCAAAGCTGGGCCAGTGAGCCCTAAGGGAACTCAGGAAAGAAACAAAGACTGGCCCACAGTTGAAGGAGTGATTCCAGCAAGCCCAGACCTTTACATCTTCCCAAAGAAATTGGTTTTCTGTAAATCTTCTGTAACTCTGATTATCTGCATACTTTTTGTTTCTACTACCTTCCCTTTGTTGCAAAAACGCTTATATCCTAGCTCCCCCCTCACTTCCTTGGAGCGGTTTTTCAGGGCTACCTGAGATGCTGTCTTCTGGGCTTAAGTCCAAATAAAACTTAATTCTCAACTTTCCGGTTGCATTTTTTTAGTTCACAATAGAGTTATTTTTAATAATGAAAAAACTGAGATGTATTTAAATGAGACTGAACAAATTCCCGTCGTGGCTCAGGGGTTAACAAATCCAACTAGGAACCATGGGGTTACGGGTTCAATCCCTGGCCTCGCTCAGTAGGGTAAGGATCTGGCATTACCATGAGCTGTGGTATAGGTTGCAGATGGAACAAAAAGACAATACAAAATAAATAAATAAATAAATAAATAAATAAGACTGAACAATGAAAATATGTGATCAATCAAATACATTATGATACATATATGTAAAGATTTAGGAGTTCCCATCATGGCTCAGTCGAAACGAATCTGACTAGTATCCTTGAGGATGCAGGTTCAATCCCTGGCCTCGCTCAGTAGGTGAAAGATCCTGAGTTGCCGTGAGCTGTGGTGTAGGCTGGCAGCTGAAGCTCTGATTCAGCCCCTAGCCTGGGAACCTCCATATGTACAGGTGTGTCCATACAAAAAAAGACAGAAGAAAAAGAAAAAAGTAGGCTACAAAGCCATATGCAACATGATTTATTTTTCTTTTCTGCAAATGTGGCATGTGCAAATTCCTGGGCCGGGGTTGAACTTCGGCCACAGCAGTAGCAACTCTGGGTCCTTAACCCACTGAGCCATGAGGGAACTCCAACACGATTCTATTTTTATAATAATATATGACAATGGTGTATATGTATGTATATGTATATCTAGAGAGATAGACTTCTGGTTGATGCCTTACAATTTTAATGTTATTCCATGAATTTTTCTGAATTTAAAAATTGTATAAAACATTACAGTTTACTTACAGATATTAGAAATTAAAAATTTGAAGTCAGAAATATTTAAAATAATTTAGAATGTTCTTCCTGATGGTTATTATTATCAGACTGTGTCTGGCTACTGAGATAAATCTACTACAAAATTGAGGCAGAATAATAACTCAGGTAGTCAGTGTAGGAGCAGGGGCTTCGATGCCTTCTTTGGTATGGCCATTGATTAACATTTGTGGCTTAAGGGCTCCAGGGAGTAACATCCCCACAGGCCTTGTTTACTGTAGGGAGTGTACCTGTGCCCAGATGGACACTAATCCCTAATCCCTGGTGACTCAGTTTATAGGAAGAAAAGAACAAAGAAACTATGAGACTTACAGGACATTTCCACCCCTAAGACCCTATTGGACAGGGACTAATATAGGTACTTGAACAAGGCCAATGGGAGAAGACCACATCTTTCTGGACCCCATGTTAGTAACCCCATCTTTAAGGGATAAAAACACCTATAAGACAATGGGGGGGGGGGCCCTCTTCTCCCCGCTCCCAGCAGCCCTGGGAGCTATTTGCTTTCCTGTAACAAAGACTTTGCTTGATTACTGCCTGTGTGTTCAAGTTCCTTCTTTGGCTGCGTGAACAAGAACCCAGATTCTGGTAACATCTTTCTGACATCAAAATAGCTGAACTGATTCCTTTTTTAAAGAAATGAAATAATCATGGCCTCCTTTTGCCCCTTTATTATTATTTTAATGTAATAAATAGTGATTTTTCTTAAACAAGTATTACACTCAAATATTAATTGAAAAGCATATGCAGGAATTCCCTTCATGGCTCAGTGGTTAATGAACCCGACTAGTACCCATGAAGATGCAGGTTCGATCCCTGGCCTTGCTCAGTAGGGTTAAGGATTCGGCATTGCCATGAGCTGTTCTTGCCAGAAAAATAATACCGGAATCTGGGTTCTCGTTCACGGTGGTCAAAGAATGAACTCCTAGAACACACAGGCAGCAAGCAAGCAAAATTTTTATTAAAGGAAAGCAGATAGCTCCCAGGATTCCTGGGAGGCGGGGAGAAGAGCCTCCCCCCTTTCTCTGTTGTCCTATAGGGATTTTTATCCCTTAAAGTTGGGGGGTTACCAATGTGGGGTCCAGAAAGATGTGGTCTTCTCCCATTGGCCTTGTTCAAGTACCTATATCAGTCCCTGTCCAGTAGGGTCTTAGGGGTGGAAATGTCCTATAAGTCTCATAGTTTCTTTGTCCTTTTCTTCCTATAAACTGAGTCACCAGGGATTAGGGATTAGTGTCCATCTGGGCACAGGTACACTCTCTATAGTAAACAAGGCCTATGGGGATGTTACTCCCTGGAGCCCTTAAGCCACAAATGTTAATCAATGGCCATACCAAAGAAGGCATCGAAGCCCCTGCTCCTACACTGACTACCTGAGTTAATATTCTGCTGCACTCTGGTGTAGGTTGCAGATGTGCCTTGGATCTCTCGGATCTGGAAACTTTCTAATCCAGTTATCTTGCTGTGCACCTTGTTATCTGGGGAGGAATAGGGCTGTATGTATGCATTGTTTGAAGATAAATGGAGGCATATCACAGATTTTTAAGAGTTTTTTTGAGCAAAAACCAATTAGAATCTGGCAACATCAAATCTAGCAGATAGAAAGGAGTGCCGAGGGGCTCAAAATGAAATGAAAGACTATTATAGGCAGAAGGGAGCAGGAACAAGGAATTTATACCAGGAAAAAATTGGGTTGGTTATTGCTTTTGGGGGTGACAGGGGTCTATCAGGAAGATTACTTAACTAGTGCTGATCAGGTAATTCCAGATTGACTGCTTTAAGTTTCCATTTCTGGAAGAATAGGAACTAACATCAAACTAAGTCTCTGGTGATGTGGCATAAGCCACTCCATTTTAGGCCTGTTGTTCTGTTTTTAAGAAAAGGAACATGCTACCTCAATGAATTCTATAACTCTCAGATATCCAAGTAATCTTCCTGACATCAATCACTGTGTCCCATCTACTAAGCAGTGTAACGTATGGGGGACATATTGGTCTATTCATTTATAAATGAATTGTCACCTGAGAACTGAGCAGATCCACCATGACCAAGTGAACCACCAGTCAGCTGATGTCTGGTGAGGAAAGAGGACTTCTTGGAAAGAAGACTGGACCAGTGGAGTTCAGTGAGGCAAGGCCTGGGCATGGGTCACAGCCTGAATGCTTCATTAGTGATGTCATAGTGTGGAACCTGAAATATATTTTGGAAGGATTTTACTAGGGGTTGGAGTTCTGGCTTGAGCAAATAGGTTCATTTAACTATCAAGATTTAGATGTTGGACGTCCCTTCATGGCTCAGCAGTTAATGAACCCAACTAGAATCCATGAGGATGTGGGTTCGATCTCTGGCTTCAGTGTGTTGAGGATCTGGTGTTACCATGGGCTGGGGTGAGGGTTGGAACTGGGCTTGGATTCCATGTTGCTGTGGTTGTGGTGTTGGCCTTCGGCTATAGCTCCAATTTGACCCCTAGCCTGGGAATCTCCATGTGTTGCAGGTTCGGCCCTAAAATTAAAAAAAAAATAAAAAAAATAAAAAAGATTTAGATGTTGGAGTTCCCTGGTGGCTCAGGGGGTTAAGGATCCAGCACTGTCACTGCTGTGACTCTGGTTACTGCTCTGGCGAGGGTTCGATTCCTGGCCTGGAAACTTCCACATGCCATGGGATTGGCCCAAAAGAAAAAAGATTTAGATGTTATTAGCCTCAAGCTGGTGAAGCTTTAGGGAAATAAGATTATCCATGATATTGATTTCCTTTTCTTTTTTTTTTTTTTGAAATTTATCTGGGTGTGTTGCTTTTTTTTTTTAAGCAAATATAATTACAGATTTGATAGCTATAAAACTTTTATTCATTCATTCATTCATTCATTCATTCAATAAGTAGTCCCTGAGCAACCACTGTGCACTTGGAAAAACAAAACAGCCTCTGCCTTCCTAGGAAATAGTGTGGTAAATAAGGGTGGTTAGGTAAGGTCTGTTATGCAGAGATTTATTCTCCTCTTCTGGCCCAAGGGAAGGAAAAGCCTTTACAAGTGGAAATTCACGTCACCTTCACAAAATAAAATTTATGCCCTGCTTTTAGGCAGAAAGGAGGCAGGCAAAAAGTTCGAGTGTCTGTTGTTTCTCAATTACTGCTAGTTCAAAATAATCTTTAATGCTAAAGTGGCATATTTTGATCCCCTTCAATGTTGACCGTGGATTTCCTTTTTGCAGCTTTTAGTTGACTAGTTATTGCAATGACTCCTGTTTCTTTCTCTGCTGTTAGGTGACCAGCTCCTTAAGAAAAAGACCCATCTTACTCACCTGCAAAACCCCAGGATGTAGTAGGCATTAGGGGAACCTGTTGTCCTTCTCCAATTAGCCAGCCCATAATTGCAATGAACCTGTCAACCAAACACTCAACTTGGTAGAATTATTTTACAACCAGATTAACGAGCTTTATGACTAGTTGTATAGCGTCTTTCTGCCAACTATTGGGGTTGTGCGCAAGTCCTTGCTTCCATGTTCAGTATAGGATGCATTTAAGATAAGGCAAGTGCTATCATTCCCAAGATAGTCTCTATTAATTTGTTGAAAGATAAATCTACTTTTCCTTGCTGATTGGTTTCTTTGCACTTAGAAAACTCCAGAAGAATTTGCTTTTAAGGGCCGCACCTGCAGCATATAGAAGTTCCCAAGCCAGGGGTCTAATCAGAGCTGCAGCTGCAGGCCTACGCCACAGTCACAGCAGCCTGGGATCTGAGCTGCATCTGTGACCTACACCACAACTCACTGCAACACCAGATTCTTAACCCACTGAGCGAGGCCATGGGTAGAACCTGAATCCTCATGGATACTAGTGGGGTTCTTAACCTGCTGAGCCACAAGGGGAACTCTTCCAGTAGAATTCTGATCCAAGGTCAAAAGGTTTTGTTTTTCTTTTTAAGGCAGCACCTGCAGTATATGGAACCTTCTGGGCCAGGGGGGTTGAAATGGAGTTGCAGCTGCAGGCATACTCTAGAGCAACACTGGATCCCAGCTGCATCTGAGATCTATGCCACAGCTTGCCTCCAACACCTGATCCTTAACCCATTGAGTGAGGCCAGGGATTGAACCCCCATTCCCACGGAAATTATGTCGTCTTCTTAACCTGCTAAGCCACAATGGAAATTCCCAAAGTTTCTTTTTTTTTTTTTTTAAGTAAAATTTTCCCCCTAGTTATCAGTCCTTTAATATGCAACCACAAATAGCTGCTTTCCATTTAATTTCTAGGCATGAAACCAGGGTTAAAAATTTGAGACACTGCTACAACTTGGCTTTTTTTTTCCTTTTGGCCGCACCCCAGGCACATGGAGGTTTCTGCACCAGGGATCAAACCAGCGATCCAGATGTGACCTGCAACAAGGTCAGATCCTTAACCCCCTACGCCACAAGGGAACTTTGGCTTTTTTTTTTTTCCTTTAGTGCAAAGTAAAGATCTAATTATACAAACCGACAAGGTCTCATTCCTGCACATCTCGCTCTTTCCAAGTATTTTATAAGCAGAACGCTGTGTTTTGAAAGCTCTTTGCAAAACCAAACACATGGATTCTCAGGAGAACCCAGACCAGGGAGTTCCTTCTTTAAGGGCCCAATCTCACCCCCTCCGCACGGGAAGGAAAGGCCGGGCACTGGGAAGAACTGAGCGCAGCGGAAGACCTTAGAGGTCCCCGGCGGGGGCGGGGCAAGGAGGGGGCGGAGCGTCGCCGGGCAGAGAGGAGCCCTCTTCTCTCCGTCGCGCAGTAGTTGCGGCTTCCCCCGCCTCCCTCGCTCGCGGGAATCCGGGTACCGCGGCCACATCGGGTCGGCCCCTTCCACTCCCTCCGGGCGCGCGGCCTGGGCATGCAGCTCCTGCGGGGATTGAAGATCTGGGGGCTCGGCGCCTCCGCAGGCCTGGTCGCCGCGGCCCGAGCCCCCGCCGCCTGCCGCGGCCACCGCCCCCCGCTCCGCCCCAGCGCGCCGCCGCCCGGCCCCCAGCCCCGCCCCGCCTCCCGCCTCCGCCCCGCGCCCAGTCCCCGGCCGCAGCGCCCGGCCGCTGTCGCCGGCTGCAGAGGCCTGCCGCCCGCCAGCGCCGCCACCATGGAGCACCCCGGAGCCGGTGAGCCCGGGCGGCCGAGCGGGCCGGGTGGGGCGACTGGAGCCTGGAGGCGTGGGCCCCGCTCGGCCTTGGGGAGGGCTTGGTCTCGCCCCCAGACCTTGCAGCGCGACCCTGAGCCTGCCCTGCTCCGGGGCTCCTCTCCCGGCTCAGCGCGGGACTCAGTGTAGCCTCGAGAAAGCCATGCACTGGGGGTGTGATCAGTGCCTGCAAGCAAGGCTTTCAGTTAGTGCACGCACTGCTGCTGCCACAGAGGCCGGGGGTGTTTCACCTTTGAAACACCCTAAGTTTCGCACCCTAAATTTCGCTTTCGTTTTCCTTTCTGAGTTTGTGACCTTTCGGAAAGTTCATGCCAACGCACACCCACCGACAGTGTTTGTGTGGCCAGCAAAACCTAGAAAAACTCCACTTTTATACTTATCAAAATTAAAGACCTGAACCACCACTTTTAGGATTTCCTGCTAGGATTTTATTCTAGGACCCCTTTAAACTGGCGCCAAATCTGCGGTAGGGCCGGGAATTAATTTCTAGTTTAAGTCAGCATTTCCTGTGAACTGAACTTTGTGGGTAGAGCGAGGGTTAGAGGCCAAACTTTTGGTGAAAGGGACCAACAAACCGGTTAGAGAAAAGGTGCTCTTCCGTGAGATTTTTGTAGTATAAACGCTTAAAAAGGTATAAAAGGCGTGAAAATGTTATACAATAGTTTACAAGAGTTAAGAGAATGGAAAAGCGAAGACCTTGTAGGTGGATGCTGAGAGCGGGAGTTTTGAGATGGATGCGTTTACCGAAGTGAACGCATAGGTGGTTTTCACTGTCAAAGAGAAAGGTTTCACATCCCGGTGTCTTGAGTGCTTTTAGTGTATGGCCAACGTTCGAATCCTGATGATGTGCCTTTAAGATGTTTGTTTGTCTTCTTACATTTCATTTCGGATATTATTGGCTTATTTTGTGTATTTATAGTGATTTGGATTGTACTTTTGTTCTCTTTCTCGTTCATTTTTTAAACAATGTGGAAACCAAAACATGGAGGTCAGGTGACTTGTTGATTATCACCCAGCTCAATATTTCTCCAGATGTAAGATGTTTCTATTTTTAGTAGCTAGGCCAAGACCAGCATGAATGATGGGATTAACCCTTTCCACTGGCTCTTGGGAAGTCTCCCTGCTGTATACCTAGTCGAGTGAATTGAAGAGAATCTTGCCTAATAAAGTTGTACTTTGTTATCCAAATAGGAAGCTTGCATTTTGTGTGACAAAGGATGAAGTATCCTTGTTTTCCCCTATTGGTCTGTGACAAAATCATTTTCTAAAATGCATGTATATTCAAATATTAGTGTATATATATTTCATGTATGGTTTTGTAATATATTTTAGATGTATGCATTAATTGTTTTTTATGAAAGTAATATTAAGGAGTTCTCATTGTGGCTCAGTGGAAATGAATCTGAGTAGCATCCATGAGGTTGAAGGTTTGATCCCAGGCCTCGCTCAGTGGGTTAAGGATCCAGCACTGCCGTGAGCTGTGGTGTAGGTCACAGACATGGCTCGGATCCTGCGTTGCTGTGGTTGTGGTGTAGGCCAGCTCGGATTCCACCCCAGTCTGGGAACCTCTGTGTGCCATGGGTTCGGCCCTAAAAAGATTAAAAAAAAAAAAAAGTAATATTAATTCTATGTAAGATGTTTGGATAGCAGAAACAGGAAAAATCCAAATATATTGAGTACAACTATGGCAGCATTTAGAAATAATTTATATCCTTTAGCCTTATCCTATGTAATTGCCAACATAGCACAAGTATATATAGTTTTATATGTGCTTTTTAAAAGGTTAGTGTAGGTATCCCCTGCTTTTCATAAGTTCTCATTATGCCACTTCGCTTTTACATTTATTTTATTTGTTTATTTTTATATTATTTTTTGTCTTTTTAGGGCCGAACCCACGGCATATGGAGATTCCCAGGCTAGGGGGTCTTATCAGAGCTATAGTTGCCGGCCTACACCACAGCTCATGACAACGTCAGATCCTTAGCCCACTGAGCGAGGCCAGGGATCAAATCTGCGTCCTCATGGATGTTAGTCGGGTTCTCTAACTGCTGAGCCACGACAGGAACTTCTCCTGGTACCTCTTTTGTAAGAAGAACATCATTGCCAGATCAGTTTACAGAACCGTAAACACTGTTAACTTTCCATCAGGCTTTTTGCTGGAAAGGGCAGGTTTTCGTGGTTGAGTAACTGGTTTCAAATTATAGCCCCAAGACCTACTAGCTTAGTAACCTGGGGTAGGTTACTTCATCGGCTAGTTTGTAAAATGAGTATGATAAGAATACCTCCCTGGAGTTCCTGTCGTGGCGCAGTGGTTAACGAATCTGACTCGGAACCATGAGGTTGCAGGTTCGATCCCTGCCCTTGCTGAGTGGGTTAAGGATCCTGTGCTGTGGTATAGATTGCAGACGTGGCTCGGATCCCGCGTTGCTATGGCTCTGGCGTAGGCCAGGGGCTACAGCTCCAATTCAACCCCTAGCCTGGGAACCTCCATATGCCATGGGAGGGGCCCTAGAAAAGGCAAAAAAAAAAAAAAAAAAAAAAAAAAAATACCTCCCTGATACCATGGTTAAATGGATTACTCTTGGTAAAGTGCTTCCGCTGTGCCTGGCAAATGTATACATGCTCAAATGTTAGCTGTTGTTACTGCTAGTGGTAGTTGACCAGTTTAACTTCATCTTTATAGTATGAATGCACTTAGCAGCATTACTTTTTTTTTGGATTTGTACAAAAGATAGAATTTTGTTTTAATTGGAGTTAAACCAAATTTTAAGTACTCAGAATGATAAATTTACAGTTTAAATATTTATTTAGAGGTCGGTTATTTTAAGGCAGTTTTCCAAAAGCAAAATATATATACTTCTGTAAAAGAAAGTGCAATTGTGATGGATGTGTTTAATTCACATCTGCCAGCCTTTGCTCAAACACTAGAGCTCTGGGAACTGGAGGGAGGCTTCCAGATTTAAACCCTGTTGAGAAACATTATTCTATAGAATGACCAGCAGTTCTTTTCAAGAGATAACTTGGAAGTGGTATTCTCTTTTTTTCTGAATTAATAATTCATATCTGCAAAAAATTTTTCAATTGTTCTGTAACTTCATACAACAAAGTTTGTATTTCAAGTTCTAGACTATTGATTTTGACATAATATTGCACTCAAGAGTTTTTAATATGCTTCGTTTAACAAGATGGAGAATGGTGTTGAGCAAGTTATGTTATGATTCCATTTTGGCTATTCTGTCAAATAGGATATCAGTTAGCCCGTGAACATGAATCCGTGATGTGCTAAGAATGCCATTAAACACCAGGAATTATTTTTGGGGGCCCTGAGATAGCTGTGTGGCAGTGGAGCTTGAGTGATTTATTAACCACTCCCAGATGGGGCTCACTTTGTTAAGTACGGTGTACGGAGCACCTCCTGAAAGCCGAACACTGAGCTATGCATCACAGAATCAACGGAGAGCAAGACACAGCAGTTAGGGAACTTAGAGTAGCACAATCCTGTAGATGGATAGGGATATAATTATGAAAAAGTCCCCCTTTCACTTTCAAAAGAGTGGTTTGGGCAGTAGCCTCTGTGGTCACTTTAGCTTAGAGTCTAATGGAGAAGACATGCCAGTGGACACCTGTAACACGATGTATGTGTGCTGTGGCTGAAGGAAGCCCGAGGTACCTGGAGGGAGATTGGATTCCCTGACTCAGCCCTGAACGTGTCATCAGGAAGGTTTTCCCTGCCAGGAGATGATTACTCTGAGTTTTTACTTTGAGGTTGATTGTTCTCAGTTGTTCATATAACTTTTTTTTTTTTGTCTTTTTGCCATTTCTAGGGCCGCTCCTGTGGCATATGGAGGTTCCCAGGCTAGGGGTCGAATTGGAGCTGTAGCTGCTGGCCTACACTAGAGCCCCAGCAACGCAGGATCCGAGCTGCGTCTGCAACCTACACCACAGCTCATGGCAATGCTGGATCCTTAACCCACTGAGCAAGGCCAGGGATCGAACCCACAACCTCATGGTTCCTAGTTGGATTTGTTAACCACTGAGCCACGACGGGAACTCCATGTTCAGATAACTTTTTAGTCTGGCATAGAATCAAGGTGTGGAATAAGGAAAAGGGGAGCAGTGGTTTTCAAACTTCCATTGCACAGAAGAGTCACCCCGTGAGGCTTTAAAATATAATTAGAGGCTGGCCTCATCCCTAAAGATTCTGGTTTAGTTGGCATGCAGTGAGACCAGGATGTTGATAATTTTATTTATTTATTATTATTATTTTTTGTCTTTGTAGGGCTACACCTGCAGCATGTGGAAGTTCCCAGGCTGGGGGTCAAATCGAAGCTGCATCTGCGACCTACACTACAGCTCATGGCAATGCTGGATCCTTAACCCACTGAGCAAGGCCAGGGATTGACTGTGCCCTCATGGATACTAGTCGGGTTCATTATCACTGCGCCATGACGGGAACTCCAGGATGTTGATAATTTTAAACAGCTCTCCAGGTAATTCTAAGGTACAGCCTAGCTTTAGAGCTTTTCAGCTAGGACAACCTTGTCATTTAAAAGATGAGGTAGCCACCAGGGCCTAGAGAGTTCATACAACGTGACCAGAATCACACAGCTGGTGAGTGGTAGGCTCAGTACTAGAATATCTGTGGCCTGATTTCTAGTCCCAAATCCCTTCTTCTGTAGTATCCACTTTGCCTTGCATCATTACCCAAATGCCACCATTGTCCCTGTGGAGTTGTCCTTATGGTATAGCCAGAGTGATCCAAATAGTGCTTGCTGTCTGTTGTTGAATAATTGAGCTCAAGATAAACTAAACATTGAATCATTTCAAGAACATTTTTCATTTTAAAAAATGAATACATTTAATTCCTCCTGTTATCTAATTCTTCCTTTTGCCTTGAAAATGTGTTGTTAGAGAAACGCCTTCTCTCCCCATTCCACATATTACTGAGAATCCAGTATATTCCCAAATAGCACATGGACTTTCGAGCTGGTATTGAGGTGTCGCTGTTAGATGGGCCAATTTCATGTCACTAATTTCTCCCCTTCAGCTTTATTTATTGAGGTACAGTTGACAAATAAAATTGTATATATTTAAAGTGTACAGGAGTTTCCTGGTGGCCTAGCAGATTAAGGATCTGACATTGTCACTGCTGCAGCTTGGGTAAGATTCCTGGCCCGGGAACCTCCTCATGCCACAGGTGTGGCCAAAAAAAAAAAAACCAGAATGTACTCTTAATTTTTTTTTTTTTTTAGTTTTGGTATTGAACACAACTAGTTGATATACAAAAAACAAGATTTTATTGTCATTTTTTGCTTTTATCTAAAAAATAGGCATATGTGTGCATGTATGTAGGGTATGTGTAAGTAAGAGTAGAAATTCCTCCAGTTGTAATAAAAATTTAGTTTTTTTTGGTATATGTGAACTATCATGATATTTATTATGTTACATATTATAAGCCATATTCTTGTTTTATTTTTTCATAGTTGCACCCACGGCATGTGGAACTTCCTGGGCCAGGGATTAAATCCAAGGCTCCATGACAATGCTGGATCCTTTAATCCACTGCATCAGGCCAGGGATAAACCTGTACCTCTGCAGCAACCTGAGGGCTGCAGTCAGAGTTTTAACCCATTGTGCCACAGTGGGAACTCCTAAGCCTTAGTCTTAATGGACTGTGTTTATTGAGGTCCGATGTATAAAAATAGAGAATTACAATGGAATGAAATAAATGACTTCTTTAATATCTTTAGTGGTAAATTAATCTTTAGTAAATATATAGACTAGAAATTATATATGTTTTCCAGGATTTTGTTTAGTTCTAATTCAAACATCTGTGTCTGTCAGTGAAAGCATGGAGAATAATGGTACAGGAGAGACCACCTACTGATAAATGTAGCAGTTGACTGTCTGTTTAAACAGATAACTGTCTTTCTCTTAATTTCCTCCCAAGGCATGTGGTTGTTCCATCCATAATAAGAAAACAAAACATGGACCAAATGTGAAATGTGGCTTTAATATTCTACATGTTTATGGGAGAGCTGTCAAGGAAACTAAGATCTTTTTGATTTTTTTAACCATTGAATTTCTGGAAAAGTATATTTAGGGTTTGTTTTTTTTTTTTTTTTTACCTTTTTGGTCACACCCACCGCTTGTGGAAGTTCTCGGGCCAGGGATTGGACCCTCACCCAGCAGCGACCTGATTGCTAGGCCACCAGGGAACTTCTAAAAATGTAGTTTTATTTATTTATTTATTTTATCTTTTTAGGGCCACACCTGCGTCATATGGAGGATCCCAGGCTAGGGGTTGAATTGGAGCTATAGTTGCCACAGCAGTGCCAGATCTGAGCTGCCTCTGCCACCTACATCACAGCTCATGGCAATGCCAAATCCTTAACCCACTGAACAAGGCCAGGGATCGAACCTGTGTCCTCATGGGTGCTAGTCAGATTCATTTCTGCTGA
The DNA here is from genome assembly GCF_054392235.1 of Sus scrofa. Taxonomy (NCBI): domain Eukaryota; kingdom Metazoa; phylum Chordata; class Mammalia; order Artiodactyla; family Suidae; genus Sus; species Sus scrofa. Next base: position 32,378,631 of record NC_139383.1, on the reverse strand, counting down.
GCCACGATGGGAACTCCAAAAACGCAGTTTTAGAATTAAGAAAATATAGCTATAAAATATCTTAAGACCTATTGATTAACCCAGTCTTTATTTAGTCATGGAGTTGAGTGCCATGCTTCAAAAAATTATTAGGAGTTCCTGTGTGGCTTAGCAGGTTAAGACCTGACTAATATCCGCAAGGATATGGGTTTGATCACTAGCATTGTTCAGTGAGTTAGGGATCTGGCATTGCTGTGGCTGTGGTTGTAGGCTGCAGATGCATCTCCGATTTGACCCCTATCCTGGGAACTTCCATATGTATGGGTGCAGCTCTAAAAAGACAAAAGAAAGAAAGAAAATTATTAAGGCTGTTTAACATAAAAGTGCATTTATAAAAATTAGAATATGGTATAAATATTATATCAATGGCTGTGCAATATATTTGAATACCAGTTTTACAATTTCTTAACACATGTTAATTTATATTGAGTTCAGTTAGTTTTAGTTTAGGCTATGAGTTAAAAAAAAATAACATACTTCTTTTTTGTGATGTTAAAGGAGGAATAAATTCCAATGAGTGTGAAAATGTGTCAAGAAAAGTGGAAATGTCAGAAGAATTTGAAGCTGACGCTATGGAGTCTCTGGCGGATTTGCCATTTGCTACTGTAGATATTAAAGATGATTATGAAAGTAAGTACTTTATTAAATATGTATTTAGAAGCAATGAGTAAAAAACTGATTTTTTTTCTTAATTACTTCATCTTAAGTACTTGTCATGTTTTTGAGTTTGGATTTTTTTTTTTTTTTTTTTGCTTTTTAGGGCCACACCTGTGGCATATGGAGGTTCCCAGGCTAGGGGTCTAATTGGAGGTACAGCTGCCGGCCTACGCCACAGCCACAGCAGTGCCAAATCCAAGCCACGTCTGCGACCTACACCATAACTCAGGGCAACGCCTGGATCATTAACCCCCTGAGCAAGGCCAGGGATCGAACCTGCATCTGATGGTTCCTAGTGAGATTCATTTCCTATGCGCTGTGACGGGAACTCCGAGTTTAGATTATTATTAATTATTTGTTAATATTCTGTTGTCAAAACTATCGCAGGTAATACTAAGATGTGTCACGCAGGCCTTGAAACTTCTGCATGCCAAAAAAAAAAGATGTGCAAAATTTGAGGCTAGATCATTCCATAGTTTATAAGCTACTTCAGAAAATAATGGGTTATAATATTCCAGGTTTAAACCACCTTAGTTATTCTGGAGCCACTGCTAATTTTAGCTGTACTTATTCATCTAACAGATGTTTACTGGCCTTTTATATGAGCCAGGCTCCTTACTAGGCATTGGGAGGGTTACCAGTGAACAAGACAGATGTAATCCTTGCCCTTAGGGAGCTTAAGAGGCTAATGTTGAAAAGAGTTAACCTTTTAATCAATTACGCATTTATTAGATCAGTTCAGTCCTTGAGAGCTGCATCCACAAACTTGAGAGAGTTAGTACTTCCTGGATTGAAATACTGCTAGAACTACATTAATATCTAAATCTGAAGTTCATGTTGTGGAAACAATACATGATTTGGGAAGTTCTCTCCTCTGAAAATGTGACAGATTTGCCCCTTTTCCAGGTTATTTGTAAATAGGAAAATAAAGGAAAAGCATCAGTGTCTTCCACAAATATTTATTGACTCTGCCACTCACTGTTTGCAGCCTTACATAGAACCTTGCTGTGATTTGATAACAGTTTTACCTTGATCAGAATTCTGTAACTGGTAGGTCCATATGAAATTACCTAGTTCAGTCTCTCCATTTTTTTTTTTTTTTTTTTTTTTTTTTCCTTTTTACGCTGCACCAGCAGCATATGGAAATTCCCGGGCTGTGGGTTGAATTGGAGATATAGCCTCAGGCCTGTGCCACAGCCACAGCCACACCAGATCAGAGCTGCATCTGTAACAGGCAGTACTGGATCCTTAAACCACTGAGCGAAGCCAGGGTTTGAACCCACATCCTCACAGAGACAATGCAGGGTTCTTAACCTGCTGAGCCACAATGGCATCTCCTGTCTCTTCATTTTTTAGAAGAGCAGATGAGAACTTACACTGACTAACTTTGTACAATTGAGAAGAACTAGTTATAGAATTTGTGATTTCTGATTTGTTAGTCATTTCTTTGAAGAACATTTGTTGGATGCCTGACAAATGCCAGGTATTGGTGCCAGATACTGGGACTTTTGAATTGTGACAATATTGCAGCACATGACTGTCAAGAAACTGTTAAGTTTCTCTGGGGAGCCAATTCACTAACAGCCATAATCCTGTTAAGATAAGTCTTGTCTAGGGAGTTCCCTGGTGGCTCAGTGGATTAAAGATCCAGTGTTGTCACTGCTGTGGCTCAGATTCCTCCTGGAGCATGGGTTCGATCCCTGGTCCCCAAACTTCCTCATGCTGCAGGGGTGAGCGAAAAAAATGAGCGCTATCCAGGATGCTGTGGGAACCCATGGGTGAGAATGTGTGGGCCAAGGCACTGACCTGGCTATTGGGTAGAGGCTCTCCTGGAAGCCTTTCCAGAGGTTTAGCAAGAGTGGGGGCCTGGCTAATAACTATGAACTATCCAGGGTTCATTCCGACATACTAACTGTCCTTGACCTTAATTGAATGGCTCTGTGGTAGACAGTAACCTTGACATTGTCAAGTATGTCAACCTGGTGGTTGCCCTTAGTTCTCTCAGTTTCCTTTGGTGGGTGGAAATTGTGAGTTAACTGCCAAGAAATTCTTGCCGATAGAAACCCTGGCAAAGCGATGAGGAAAGCAGTGCTGACAGGGAAGAACATCGTGGGCAGGGGAGTCCTTGCCAGCAGGACAACTCCTTAAATGTTTGGTTCAGAGTGTCTCTGTTGTCAGCTGTGTTACTGTCAGTTGGTGCAGTGTCATGATTAGGTGTCATGTGGTCTGGCTGGCCTGAATGGGCCTTTACATTTTTTTGTTGTTGTCGGTTTTGTTTGTAAGAAGAGACTGTGTTGCTAGTTTTATGTTGGATTATATATTAAAATATTATGTTAGAATTAAATGTAAAATATATTAGAATGATATGTATTGGAATAACATTGGAGTTCATCTTGTGGCTTAGCGGATTAAGGACCTGACATTTTCTCTGAGGATGCAGTTTTAATCCCTGGCCTCACTCACTGGGTTAAGGACCTGGCCCTGCTACAAGCTGGGGCATATGTCGCAATTGCGACTCAGATCTGGTGTTGCTGTGGTGCAGGCCAGCAGCTGCAGCTCTGCTTTGTCCCCCAAGCCCGGGAACTTCCATATGCAGCAGGTGTTGCCATTTAAAAAAAAAAAACAAAAAACCAACCAACCAACCAAAAAAATCAACCCCCCCACATATACATAAATAAGTAAATAAATATATATGAAATAAAATATCCAAATGTATATAAAAAGAAAATCTTTTAGAGTGCTGAGGAAGCAGTACAAACTGAGCCCCACCTCTGGCTCTGCAGGTTGGGTGTTTTCTGGGAGAGAATCTAGCATTGGTGTGTTGTTGACCTGAACCTGGATGGTTCTGTTCTCTTTCCAAAGGTTAGAAAACCCAGTAAACCATCCAGAAGATGTTTGAGGTTACTGTGAACCCTGTCTCTGAAAGTTAGGTGGGAGCCTGCAATGAAGAGTCACATTACTGCTGATAGAAATAGCTTACTGTCCTTCCCACTAAAAATGGGAAGTGCAAAAATTTGTGAAGGGCTTTAGTTTAATTGACTCTGTTCTCTTAAGAGAATTGCAGACCTTAACTATGAAGTCATACTTCAATCAAGTTTCAAAATAAAATAGTGTATTAGGGTTTTTTTTTTTGAAGTCACATATCTAAGTGTGGCATTCAGTTCTCCTTGTATTGAAATTATTATAATCCTTATTTTCACCTCACACAGAATTCTAATTCTAACCTTTTAATTATTGGAAATTTTAAAGATATGAGAACTTATTTTTTTTACTTATTCAGTAGCTAATACTATTAAGTTGTATATTAAAAATACTTCAAATTTTAAGTATTTTAAAAAATTGAGACTTAGCTGAAAACAATTTTTTAACAGAAAAATGTGTATCAAATATTGAATCTCAGTACTTGGTATAGTAAGTGATTATTTTGAGTCAATTTAAAAAAAGTAAATTGTGTTCTTTATCTTCTCTGTAATTAATTGGGGAAACCTGTAATGCATTGTCCAAATTGTATTTTATTTTATTTATTTATTTTTTTTGTCTTTTTGCCATTTCTTGGGTCGCTCCTGCGGCATATGGAGGTTCCCAGGCTAGGGGTTGAATCGGAGCTGTAGCCACCGGCCTACGCCACAGCCACAGCAACTAGAGATCCGAGCCACGTCTGCGACCTACACCACAGCTCACGGCAACGCCGGATCCCTAACCCACTGAGCAAGGCCAGGGATTGAACCCGCAACCTCAAGGTTCCTAGTCAGATTCATTAACTACTGCACCACGACGGGAACTCCCCAAATTTTATTGTAAAAGGACTTAAGGCAAATATTTGTCCCCAATAATCAAAAATAATTGGTGCCGAGCAAAGGATATAAAAGATAAACTCAGTAAAAAAAAATATGGTAATTAGTTAAAATTCATAGGTATCAAAGAATGCAAATATGATTGTGCAAATGCAGATGATTAAAATGTGATTATAACTTATTAGATTAGCAATATCTTTTAAAAATAATACTCAATGATTTTATTGTCATATCTATGTCGCTTCTGACAATGTACTGTTATAGTCTTTCAGAATAGAGTTTGTTGGGATCTTCAGCAATGTTCATGTATGGGGTAAAGCCACTCATGGAGTTTCTAATATAAGGATATGGTTTTACTTGTGGAAAGACATTTTGTTCATAAATATGTGTGTCACAGTGTTTTTAGATAGTAAAAAATCCTAGGGGCAAACCTCAATGCCCATTTGGGAGTGGTTGAATAAGCTATACTAATGCCTTTAGATTACATAGTATGCAATTATATATTATGAAAATAATATTTCTGAAAACTGTTATAGGGAACGTTTCCTGTACAAAATGCAAAGTGATGAAGTAGGGGGAAAATATATGTGCTGTTTGTTTACAATTGTGTTAATATTTTATGTGATTTGTCACCAAAATTCATATGGTTGTGTTAAAATAGGTTTCTGAGCAGTTTATTTTTTCTCTCTAATCTTCAGGTTTTAAAAATTCTCCTGACTCTTTTCATGTAAAAAATACGATTTAAAATTTTCTTGCTTTCTGTGCCCCTGGCATGAGGAAGTTCCGCGGCCAGGGATTAAACCTGCACCATAGCGGTGACAACACTGCGGGTACTTCAACAGCTGAACTGCCAGGGAATTCCATGCTTTAGGAATTTAATTGTGGTTATAAACTTGCTTTTAAAGATGTAAACTTCACTGATTCAGTAAACAAAGAGCTGGATAAACCTATTTTTCTTTGATGCCTTCCTCTAAGCTATCACTAATAGCCTTAAACTCAGGTGGTTAAGAGTGAGGGCTGTGGAGTCAGGCTGTCAAGATACAAAGGTTACTCCTACACTTTCTTTTTTCTTTCTTTCTTTTTTTTTTTTTTGCTTTTGCCTAAGCCATAGCCATAGCAATGTGGGTTCCGAGCCTCGTCTGCGATGTACATCGAAGCTAACGGCAACGCCAGATCCTTAATCCACTGAGCAAGGCCAGGGATCGAACCCGAAACCTCATGGTTCCTAGTCAGATTCATTTCGGCTGCACTGTGACGGGAATTCCGCTCCTACGCTCCTACACTTTCTTGTTGTGTACTTTTTTTTTGTCTTTTTGCCTTTTTTCTAGGGCTGCACGCACGGCATATGGAGATTCCCAGACTAGGGGTCTAATCAGAGCTGTAGCCACCAGCCTACGCCAGAGCCACAGCAACGCGGGATCCGAGCCGCATCTGCAACCTACACCACAGCTCACTGCAACACCGGATCCTTAACCCACTGAGCCAGGGCAGGGATTGAACCCGAAACCTCATGGTTCCTAGTCGGATTCGTTAACCACTGCACCATGACGGGAACTCCTTGTTGTGTACTTTGAGCAGGTGTGTAGACTTACTTACTATCATTATATCTAAAGTTGGTATAATAATGGTAACTTGTTCATAAGATTGTTGTTATTCAACTTGTCAATAATGTAAAGTCTTGACAACAGTGTGTGGCACAGAGCTAGCCTCTGTCAATTTTTATTAATTTAATCTTACCAAAATTTTGCCTAAATATAGTTGTTGAATTAAATATTTAAAAAAATTAGCCCCTTGAAAGCTGTATTTTGTACTGTCATTGAGTCCTAGAGTATCACTAAATGCTTTGTATTTCTTTGTTTAATCTTCACAGAAAATGAGAAGGGTAAAATTATTTTTTTAAGAAAGTTTACTATTTGCAAAAAAAAAAAGTAAGGGAGGTCCCGTTGTGGTGCAGCGGAAACGATTCCGACTAGGAATCATGAGGTTATGGGTTCAATCCCTGGCCTCGCTCAGTGGGTTAAGGATCTGGTGTGGCTATGGCTGTGGTGTAGGCCCGAAGCTGTAGCTCCGATTAGACTTCTAGCCTGGGAACTTCCACATGCCTTGGGTGCGGCCCTAAAAAGACAAAAGACAAAAAAAAAAAAAAAGTTTACTATTTGCCAAAGATGTTTAGAGACTAATTCTATGAAATTATAGAAGGTATTTTTTTTAACCATTTACCATTTTTAATTTAATTTAATTAAAATTTTAAAATTATATTTGATTTACGTTTTTCTGTCAGTTTCTGCGGTACAGCAGAGTGACCCAGTCACACATTGATACACACTCTCTTTTTCATATTATCCTTCATCATGTTCACTTCATCACAAGTGATTGGACATAGTTCCCTGTGTTCTACAGCAGGAGCTCATTGTCTCTCCATTCTCTATGTAACGGTTTGCACCCATTTACCCCGAGGAACTCCCAGTCCATCCCATTCCTTCCCCCTCCCTTTCCCTCCCCTTGACAACCACAAGTCTGCTGTCCATGACTGTGAGTCTGTTTCTGTTTCTTAAGGTTCATCTGTGCCGTATTTTAGATTCCACATAGAAGTGATATCATATGGTATCTTTCTAACGTCACTTAGTATGAGGATCTCTAGTTCCATCCATGTTGCTGCAAATGGCATTATTTTGTCCTTTTGTATAGCTAAGTAGTATTCCATAGTGTATGTGTACCACATCTTCTTAATCCATTCATCTGTCGACAGACAGTTTGTTTCCATGTCTTGGCTATTGTGAATAGTGCTGCATTGAACATAGGGGCGCGTGTTTGGTTTTTTTTGTTGTTGTCTTTTAGCCTTTTCTAGGGCTGCTCCTGCGGCATATGGAGGTTCCCAGGCTAGGGGTCAAATTGGAGCTGTAGCCCCCGGCCTACGCCAGAGACACAGCAATGTGGGATCCAAGCCTGGTCTGCAACCTACACCACAGCTCACGGCAACAACGCTGGATCCTTAACCCACTGAGCAAGGCCAGGGACCGAACCCGCAACCTCATCGTTCCTAGTTGGATTCGTCAACCACTGCGCCACGACGGGAACTCCTGCATGTATCTTTTTGAATGAAAATTTTGTTTGGCTGTTTGTCCAGGAGTGGGACTGCTGGATCATGTAATTGTATAGTTTTCTGAGGTACCTTCATACTGTTCTCTATAGTAGTTGTACCAGTTTCCATTCCCACCAGCAGTGCAGGAGTATTCCCTTTTCTCCACACCTTCTCCAGCATTTGTTATTTATAGTCTTATTAATGATGGCCATTCTGACCCGTGTGAGGTGGTACCTCATTGTAGTTTTGATTTGCATTCCTCTAATAATGAGTGATGTTGAGCATTTTTTCCAAGAAGGTAATATTTTAAGTTGTATGCTTAAGTTTTTTAAGAATGGTTACTTCAGAGATGTTGACGGCTCAAGTAACAAGAAAGAAGGAAAAGAGTAAAAACAAAATCAAGCTTATTCTCAGCCTTTTGGCTAACAGCAGGTGTGAAAACAATTAAGCAACAGTAACAAATGGACTACTTCATTGTATTAACCTCTCGTGTAATTCATTCCCTTGTAGTTTGTTGAGGGAATGAATAAAACTTGAGGAAAATTAGATAATTTACATAAAATGAAATATGTGGTGCTTTAGGTTAAAAAAAAACCCCAAAACCAACACATAGATGCGAGAGTTACAGCCTTTGTCAATAAGACCAGATTCATTAGGGCACATTAAAATGGTTACTGAAATCATTATGAAAATAAACAAGTGTAATAAATTAAATTTATGGGACAGGTTTACAAGCTCTACTACAACTGATTTTTTTTTCTTGAACAATAAAATTGCTCTAAATAATCCAGTGAAAGATCCAGAGCACATGGCCAATGCTTTCTATATTTTGCTTCTGTGGTCATTGATCTTTAATGTTTTTATTGTAAACTTGGTATTATTTGCATACTTTGCTCATAGTATTTTCATATGAGTGAAGTAAAAAGTGGAGTAGCAAATTGTATTTTTTTTTTTTTTTTTTTTATCTTTTTGTCTTTTCTAGGGCCGCACCTGCAGCATATGGAGGTTCCCAGGCTAGGGATCTAACCAGAGCTGTAGCCACCGGCCTATGCCATAGCCACAGCAACTTGGGATCCGAGCTGCATCTGTGATCTACACCACAGTTCATGGCAACGCCAAATTTAACCCACTGAGCGAGGCCAGGGATCGAACCCGCAACCTCATGGTTCCTAGTCAGATTTGTTAACCATTGAGCCATGACAGGAACTCCAGCAAATCATATTTTGGATCTTAGATTATGGTTTAAAAGTTAGAAATAAAATGACGTTCAGTAGGGAAAAAAAGGGATTTTATTCTCTGGCCATACAAATAAACCTATAAATGAAAGGCAAAGAAGATATGCAAACAAGAGAAAAGAGATACTGGGTTCAGTGTCTAACAAGTTGATCATAAGTCAGCAGGACTCACTGAAATTAAAAAAAAAAATTCTTACAAGGGTAAATTAAACTGTACCATAACAATAAATACAGGATTCCTTTCTCCTTTTTTTGCCCAACTCTCATCAGATAATTTTTTTTTCTTTTGTCTTTTTGTCATTTTAGGGCCGCACCCTTGTCATGTGGAGGTTCCCAGGCTAGGGGTCTAATCGCAGCTATAGCTGCCCGCCTACGCCACAGCCACTGCAACACCAGATCTGAACCACGTCTGCTACCTCCACCACAGCTCTTGGCAACGCCGGATCCTTAACCCACTGAGCGAGGCCAGGGATCGACCTGTGTCCACATGGATACTAGTCAGATTTGTTAACCACTGAGCCCCGACAGGAACACCTCATCAGATAATTTTAAACTTTACCCTGAGTGGGATAAAAGAAAAATTTAGATTATGCAATTCAGAGGAAAATTAAATACTTATTGATAAAATAAGAGAAAGCTAAGGGAATTTAGAAAAACCCTGTTCTTTATTTTCACCAAGAGTTTATATTCTGAATTGGGGCTTAATGCTATGTTTCATGATATTAGAATTGTTAGAGCTATTATATATTATAACCATTATCTTCAGAGATTATGATTTTCCTTCTCTGATGTCTGCAAAATGGACTTAGGAACATTTGAAATGGCAAAAATCAGTGGCAACAGACAGGAGGAGACTTTAGTTTTAAGCAGGTAAGGTACAACTTAAAATACTGAAAACTTCAGTGGTTTTGTAAATACTGTGTTATTAAGTCTGTTCTTAGCATTGTTCATACTGAGTAAAATACCACAAAACTGATGCTATGTGTTATGTTCCCATTAGGAAATAACGTTTTTACATAGTCACCCCATGTACATACAAATGTAAAAAACTGAAATTTCATGACGCAATACTACATATACTATAAGGAATGTATTACTTACCATTTCATTCTTTTCCTTGCCTTTCCTTTTCTTTCCATTCCAATCTCTTCCATTCCAGTTATTAAACAGTCCTTGTTTTATTATCTTTTAAGGTGATTTCATAACCCACTAGTGGGTTGATATATGCAGTTTGAAAAAAGAAAAACCATAGGTTCATGATTCTCTTTCTCCTATGTTAATTTTGACATGAACTAAAGGTTATAAAATCAGCTAGCTTATTAGTTTGGACACCATTCTTTATTTAATTTCATCATGAAATGTCCTAATTAGTACAGGTAATAACAGTTAGTACCTTCATGCCAGGTCACAGAAAACCAGAACCAGAAGGGACCCCTAGATCAGAGACCTCTAGCTCTGGGATGGGATTGTTCTAACATGGGATTGTTCCTCCCATGTCCCTGGGGTTTTAGAAACATTCATTATAGAAACTATTAACTATTCAAAAGTACAATAGTATGAGTCTGATGTATTCAGTTCCTCTTCCTCACTGGATTATTTGGAAGTAAATCCTAGAGACGTCATTTTATCTGCAAATAATATATATCTTTAAAAGATAAGGAATCTTGTTAAGCATCCAATAGTAGACATATTCTAGATATCCTTACTACCTGAGAAAAATAGCTAAATAAATTACCTAATCAATAAAATTACATAATTCCTAATGTCATCAAATATCCTGTCAGTATTCATATTTCTCTGATTATATTGTCATCCATAAAGAAAAAATAGAACCCAGACTTTTTTGATTTAGGACCCAGAGTCTCTGCATTGAATTTGATTGATACATATTTTCAGTCCCTTTTCCTCTCTAGATCTCTTCCTTTGGTTCTCGTGTGTGTGTGTGTGTGTGTGTGTGTGTGTGTGTATGTGTGTGTGTTTATTGTTGAAGAAATCAAGCTGTGTACAAGTTTCCTGTTATGGTCATTTGTTGCTTAAATTGTCCCATCTTTGGCCCATGGGCAGACTTACAAATTGGCTCTATAGATCTTCTGACATGATCCCAGGAGTCTTTGAATTTCTAGCCTATTCTTGTGCATTTTATCCTCCACACCTAGAGTTAGCTCTTTCTCTTGGATTGCCCAGATTCTTAAGTTCTCAGCTAAAGAAATGAGGCAGCTTGATGGGCAGATGCTTTTGGAAGACTAATCTTTGGGTCAGTGCCTTTTTCAGTATCTCATGCTGCCTGTGCAGGACTGAAACAGACATTGCTGGTTGCCTTCCCGGCAGCCGTCCCCCTCCCCCTTTTCCTTTTGTAGGTTACTTCTCCACAAAGGCAACAAAGGTTGATAACTGTCAGATACTACCCCAGATTGTCGTGCTGCAGAGGGTTAGTTCTATGTCATGATTTGGACAATGAGATGAAAGGGGAAAGATACTGGGATCTTATTTAGAACTGGTGTTTAATTTTACTTATAAAAAATTGTTATTTTGGGAGCTCCCTGTTGGTCTAGTGGTTAGGATTCAGCGCTTTTACTGCTGTGGCCTGGGTTCAATCCCTGGTCTAAGAGCTAAGATCCCACATCAGGCTGCTGTACACCACAGCCAAAAAAAAAAAAAAAAAAAAAAAAAAAAAAATTGCTTTTGAAATTTTTTGATAATATATTTAATTTTAATTTTTTACTTTTTAAAAAATTATTTTTACCTCACATGCCCCAGCCCACGCCTGGCCTGGTTGCATTCCTCCGTGTTTTATTAAAAAAAAAAGTGTTTGAGACTGTTTTTCATTTTTTTATACTCAAGTGGTTTAAATGACAAAAAACAATAAACAGCTTATGAATCATCTCCATTTCTTTTTAGAGTCCCCTGAAAGATCTTAGTAGATACAGGTTTATTTCTATAATTTTGTTTGGCTCTGGGTAACATCTGGCATAATTGCTAATAATAGTGCTTACTTTGCACCAGGAAGTAGTCTAAGAGGTCTCATATATTAACTCAGTCTTTCAATGTTCCTATGAGATAGCTATTATTATCCTCAGATCATAGAGGAAGGAAACTTAGGTGAAGAGAATTTATGTGACTTATCTAAGATCACACAGCTAGTGTGTGGAAGAGCCAGGATTTCAGCTCTGAAACTCTGGTTCCAGAGTATATGTAAATTGGTTTCCATTTCCAGAATGCCAATTTACTAACAGCAGATGAAGGTGGGCTAGAAATGTATTTAAAATATATGTACTGAATTAGCATGTTCTGTGGCTTCTCTTTAAAATTAATACATTTAATTCATGTTACTACAATCAAAGCTAAGATTGTTTCTTAGCTATCTGAAATTACAAGCAGCTCGACATATTGACTTGACTTTCTGTATTGAAAACGTTGCATGGGAAATAAAACCCAAGGGCATCATATGAGGCAATTTAGATAGTACTGGTAATACAGATGAAAATGCTAGGAACTTTTTATAAAGTTCTGAACAGGCTCACATGTGTAAAAGCTAGTTGTTTATATTTCAAATAGGTGTTTTCTGTGAAGACGTATCATTTTAACCATAGTAACCATTACGCATGTTGTTGAGACGTAATGGAGAAATGGTTGTACAAATAGGCCAGGTAATTTTGCCTTAACCCATAATGATGCAATCAGATTTATTACCCTGATCGCCTTGCTCTTAATTTACCTCTGTCTTCTAGGTCTCCTCCTAGGGCTCACAGACATGTTAGTCCTAGAAAGAAAGCCTGTCTAGTCCCACAAACCCTTAGTTTTAAAATTTTACTTTTCTTTTTTCATTAATGGCCACACCTGCAGCATATGGAAGTGCACAGGTCACGGAATGAATCTGAGCCGCACCTTTGACCACTCCACAGCTGCAGCAGTGCTGGATCCTTAAACCCACTGTGCCAGGCTGAGGATCAAATTTGCATCTCTGCAGTGACCCAAGCCACTGCAGTCGGATTCTTAACGCACTGCCCTACAGTGGGAACTCCTAAATTTTAGACATTTTCTATTTCTTAGAAGTTAGTATTAAAGTATCTGTAACAGTCATTTAAAAATTGTTTATTATTAATATTTCAAAGAGCAACAGAATAAGGACAGTTCCTTCTGCTCTTTGGTTTTTGTGTGTGGTAGTAACTTGTCTAGAACTGTCCCAGGGCAGCAGTTTAATCCAGTAAGAAGGACACTAGAAGGAGAGAGTTCAAAAAGACTGTGACACTGAGCTGCTTTTAAGTTTTTCTGCTCTTCTGTTTCATCATAGGTAAAATAAGGAATTTAGTTAATTAGATGCACACAGGTCTTGTGCTTTTGGTTGAGCTCAGGCTTTTCTCAGAGTCCTTCTCAGGTTTTGTGGGCAGATAGTCATTATGATCTGTTAGAGCTGATCCCAAAGATGAACCTCATGGGACTAAATGTAAGGTGAGGTGCTTCCTCCCTCCCTCTTTCCAAAATCATACCTCCAAAAATGTAATTATTTTTGAATTTTTTACAAAGTCTTGATGAGAGATGCTGTGCTGAACAGTCAACTACTGTTCAAGAAAACACAGCCTGAAAATCAGTTGATGGGAGTTGTGCATGCACGTGGAAGCCCCTGATAGAATCTGTAAAAGAGACCCATGGCATTTCACACTGATTGGGAAATTATTTCTGGGGCTATAGCTTCATAATTAGAATCACTAGGTGTTGGAAATGTCTTTTTGAAGATGACTTTAAAAAGTAGGATGCTAAGTGTTTCTCACATTACCTGTAGTCAAGGACCAGTTTTTTTTCTTTAATTTCTTATTTGTTGGTGACTGATACTTTTGTAAAATACACTAAAACCTGAATTACTAAAAAAAAAGATGTTAAAGAAAAAGGTCTCCAAAATAGAAACCAAAAATTGTCAGACAGGGGTTCCTGTTGTGGCTCAGTGGTTAACGAACCCAACTAGAACCCAAGAGGACGAGGATTTGATCCCTGGCCTTGCTCAGTGGATTAAGGATCCAGTGTTGCCATGAGTTGTGGTGTTGGTCACGGATGTGGCTCGGATCTTATGTGGCTGTGGTATTGGCCATCAGCTACAGCTCCAATTTGACCCATAGCCTGGGAACCTTCACATGCCTCGGATGTGGCCCGAAAATGACAAAAAAGACAAAAAAAATTGTCAGACAGAATTCCTTTGTCTAATTGGTCTGAAATGTTTGTACTGTGACACTGGCCACAAATTGAATTTTGAGTGGTGCTGTTGCAAGTGGGTTTGTTGTAAAAGTTATAAATATTTGTGTATAGAATGGATGAAAAGTGATCTTTCCTAGGATCAAGAAAATTGTGGCAGAGGAAAGAGAATAGCTTTTAGTTATGCTTTAGATCAGGGGTTAGGGCACCATGACCTTGGGCCGAATCTGGCTGACTATCTGCTTTGTAAATAAAATTTTATTGGAAAACACTTGTTCCCATTCATCTGTGTTTTGCCTACAGCAGACTTGGGTAGTTTTGACCAAGATCATATGATCTGCAAAGCCTAAAATATTTATTATGAGATCCTTTACAGAAGAGTTTGCCAATTCCTACTTTAGATTTGAAAGTGACAATTATGGATGGTTGTTACTTGTTTTTTTCTAATTATATTATCTTTGCTTTAATGCATTAGACGTATTATTGTTTGACTTTTTTTCTCTAGTCATTGATGTACCGCAAAGAAATTTGGAGAGAAATAAAGAAAATGAATGGAACAATAAAGAACAAATAAAGAAGAAGAAAAAAAGGGAAAAAGATTATCAACCCAACTATTTTCTGTCCATTCCCATCACTAACAAAGAGGTGCTATTTTTTTTTTCTGTTTTCATTGGTGTGTTTTCTTTTTTTTTTATTACTCAAATGAAGTTACCACATCTGTAGTTGTATAAGGATCTAGCAATCCAATTTCACAGGGTTTCCATTCCATAACCCAAGCACATCCCCCCACACCCCAAACTGTCTCCTTTGGAGACCATAAGTTTTTCAATGTCTGTGAGTCAGCATCTGTTCTGCAAAGAAGTTCAGTCTGTCCTTTTTTCAGATTCCACATGTCAGTGAAAGCATTTGATGTTGGTGTCTCATTGTATGGCTGACTTCACTTGGTATGATAATTTCTAGTTCCATCCATGTTGCTAAAAATGCTGGTATTTCATTCCTTTTAATGGCTGAGTAATATTCCATTGTGTATATGTACCACATCTTCTTGATCCACTCCTCTGTCGATGGACATTTAGGTTGTTTCCATGTCTTGGCTATTGTAAATAGTGCTGCAATAAACATCGGAGTACATGTGTCTTTGCCAGTCATGGTTTTCTCTGGCTAGATGCCCAGGAGTGGGATTGCTACATCAAATGGGAGTTCTATTTTTAGTTTTCTGAGGAATCTCCATACTGTTTTCCACAGTGGTTGCACCCATTTACAATCCCACCAACAGTGTACTAGGGTTCCTTTTTCTCCACACCCTTTCCAGCACTTATTGTTTGTAGACTTTTTTTTTTTTTTTTTTTTTTTGTCTTTTGTCGTTTGTCATTTGTTGTTTGTTGTTGTTGTTGCTATTTCTTGGGCCGCTCCTGAGGCATATGGAGGTTCCCAGGCCAAGGGTTGAATTGGAGCTGTAGCACCGGCCTACGCCAGAGCCACAGCAACGCGGGATCCGAGCCGCGTCTGCAACCTACACCACAGCTCATGGCAACGCAGGATCGTTAACCCACTGAGCAAGGGCAGGGACCGAACCCGCAACCTCATGGTTCCTAGTCGGATTCGTTAACCACTGCGCCACAACGGGAACTCCTGTTTGTAGACTTTTGAATGATGGCCATTCTGGCTGGTGTAAGGTGGTACCTCAGTGGTTTTGATTTGCATTTCTCTAATAATGAGTGATGTTGAATATCTTTTCGTGTGTTTATCGGCCATCTGTATATCTTCTTTGGAGAACTGTCTGTTTAGATCTTCTGCCCATTTTTTGATGAGGTTGTTTTTTTGATATGGAGCTGCAGAAGGTGTTTGTAAACTTTGGAGATTAATCCCTTGTCAGTCAATTCATTTGTGAAGATTTTCTCTCATTCTGTGGGTTGTCTTTTTGTTTTGTTTGGGGTGTCCTTAGCTGTGCAGAAACTTTGAAGTTTGATTAGGTCCCATTTGTTTACTTTTGCTTTTATTGTCATGACTCTAAGAGGCAGATCTGAGAAGATGTTGCTTTCATTTATGTCAGAGAGTGTTGGGCCTATGTTTTCCTCTAAGAGTTTTATAGTATCTGGTCTTATATCTAGGTCTTTAATCCATTTTGAGTTTATTTTTGTGTATGGTGTTAGGGAGTGTTCTAATTTCATTCTTTTCCATGTGGCTGTCCAGTTTTCCCAGCACCACTTATTGAACAAGTTATCCTTTCTCCATTGTATATTCTTGCCTCCTTTGTCATAGATTAGTTTGCTGTAGGTGTGTGGGTTGAATTCTGGGCTTTCTATCCTGTTCCACAGATCTATATTTCTGTCTTTATGCCAGTACCATATGGTTTTCAGGATTGTTGATTTGTAGTATAGTCTGAAGTCTGGGAGCCTGATTCCTCCAGCTCCTCTTTTCTTTTTCAGGATGTCTTTGGCTATTCTGGGTCTTTTGTGCTTCCAAACAAACTTTACAATATTTTGTTCGAGTTCTGTGAAAAATGTCCTTGGTAATTTGATAGGGATTGCATTGAATCTGTAGATTGCCTTGGGTAGTATAGTCATTTTGATAATATTAACTCATCCAATCCACGAGCATGTTTCATCTTTCCATCTATTTGTGTCATCTTTGATTTCCTTCATCAGTGTCTTATAGTTTTCCAAGTACAGGTCTTTTTTCTCTTTAGGTAGGTTTACTCCTAGGTATTTTATTCTTTTGGATGCGATGGTAAACAGGATTGCTTCCCTAATTTCTTTTTCTGCTCTTTCATTGTTAGTGTATAGAAATGCAGTCGATTTCTGTGTATTAATTTTGTATCCTGCGACTTTGCCAGATTCGTGGATGAGCTCTAACAGTTTTCTGGTAGAGTCTTTGGGATTCTCTAGGTATAGTATCATGTCATCTGCAAATAGTGATAGTTTTACTTCTTCCTTTCCAATTTGGATTCCTTTTATGTCTTTTACTTCTCTGATTGCTATGGCTAGGACTTCCAAAACTATGTTGAAGAGTAGTGGCGAGAGTGGACATCCTTGTCTTGTTCCTGATCTCAGCGGGAATTTTTTCAGCTTTTCACCATTGAGAATGATGTTCGCTCTGGGTTTGTCATATATGGCCTTTATTATGTTGAGGTAGGTTCCTGCTATGCCCACTTTCTGAAGGGTTTTTAATCAGAAATGGGTGTTGGATTTTGTCAAAGGCTTTTTCTGTGTCTATTGAGAGGATCATATGGTTTTTATTCTTCAGTTTGTTAATGTGGTGTATCACACTGATGGATTTGCGGATATTGAAGAACCCTTGTATCCCTGGGATAAATTCCATTTGATCATGATGTACAATTCTTTTAATGTATTGTTGAATTTGGTTTGCTAGGATTTTGTTGAGGATTTTTGCATCGATGTTCATCAGTGAAATTGGCCTGTAGTTTTCTTTTTTTGTGGTGTCTTTGTCTGGTTTTGGTATCAGGATGATGGTGGCCTCATAGAATGGATTTGGGAGTATCCCTTCCTCTGCAATTTTTTGGAATAGTTTCAGAAGGAGAGGTGTTAGCTCTTCTCTAAATGTTTGATGGAATTCGCCTGTGAAGCCATCTAGTCCTGGACTTTTGTTTGTTGGAAGTTTTTAAATCACAGTTTCAATTTCTGTTCTTGTGATTGGTCCATTCATCTTTTCTATTTCATCTTGTTTTAGTCTTGGAAAATGGTACTTTTCTAAGAATTTGTCCATTTCTTCTAGGTTTTCTGTTTTATTGGTGTATAGTTGCAAATAGTAGTCTCTTATGAGCCTTTGGATTTCTGTGATGTCTGTTGTTACTTCTCCTTTTTCATTTCTAATTTTATTGATTTGAGTCCCTCTCTTTTTTTCTTGATAAGTCTGGCTAAGGGTTTATCAATTTTGTTGATCTTTTCAAAGAACCAGCTTTTTGTTTCTTTGATCTTCTCTATGGTTTTCTTTGTTTCTATTTCATTGATTTCTGCACTGATCTTTATGATTTCTTTCCTTCTACTAACTTTAGGTCTTGTCTGTTCTTCTCCCTTGAGCTGCTTGTTTATTTGAGCTTTTTCTTGTTTCCTGAGGTGGGCTTGTATTGCTGTAAACTTTCCTCTTAGAATGGCTTTTGTTGCATCACATAGGTTTTGGAGTGTTGTATCTTTGTTGTCATTTGCTTCTAGGTGTTTTTTTATTTCCTTTTTGATTTCTTCGGTGATCCATTGGTTGTTTAGTAGCATATTGTTTAGTCTCCACGTGTTTGTGTTTTTTGCAGTTTTTTTCTTACTGTTGATTTCCAGCCAAATAGTGTTGTGGTTGGAAAAGATGCTTGATATGATTTCAGTTTTCTTAAAGTTAACCAAGGTTGGATTTGTAGCCCAGGATGTGATCAGTCTTAGAGAATGTTCCATGTGCACTTGAGAAGAATGTGTATTCTGTTGCTTTTGGATGGAATGTCCTATAAATCTGGTTTAATGCGTCATTCAGGGCCTGTGTTTCCTATTGATTTTCTCTCTGGATGATCTGTCCACTGCTGTAAGTGGGGTGTTAAAAGTCCCCCACTATGATTGTGTTATTATTGATTTGTCCTTTTAAGGTTGTTAGCAGTTGCCTTATATATTGTGGTGAACCTATGTTGGGTGTGTAGATATTTAAAATTGTTATATCTTCTTCTTGGATTGATCCATTGATCATTATGTAGTGACCTTCCTTGTCCCTTAAAATATTCTTCATTTTAAAGTCTGTTTTGTCTGATATGAGTATTTCTACTCCATGTTTCTTTTGATTCCTGTTTGCATGAAGTATTTTCTTCCATCCTCTCTCTTTCAATTTGTATGTGTCCCTAGAAGTGAAGTGAGTCTCTTGAAGGGAGCATATATATGGATCTTGTTTTTGTATCCATTCAGCCAGTCTGTGTGTTTTGGTTGGGGCATTTAGTCCATTGAGGTAATTATTGATATGTATGTTCTTATTGCCATTTTATCCATTGCTTTGGATTTGTTTTTGTTGCTCTTTTTTCTTTCCTTCTTCTCTTGTTCTCTCATCTTCTGGTTTGATGACTATCTTTAGTGTTGTATTTGAGTTGATTTTTCTTTTCTGTTTGTGTATTAATTTTAGATTTTTGGTTTGCCGTTATTCTAAAGTTTTGATATAAGAGTGTATATATGAGATTGTTTTAAGTTGTTGTTCTCCTAATTGCAAGATCATCTCCAGTGTCCCGCATTTGTACCCACCTCTTCTCATGATTTCTGATTTTGGTGGTATAATTGTGCATGGATGATTTCGTATCTTTACTGTATATATACCTTTACTGGGAGCCTTGCCATTTGTGGAATTTTTGTTTCCTGTTGCTGTCTTTTCTTTTCTGCCTAGAGAAGTTCCTTTAGTATTTGTTGTAAGGCTGGTTTAGTGTTGCTGAATTCTCTCAGCTTTTGCTTATCTGTGAAGGTTTTGATTTCTCCTTCAAATCTGAATGAGAGCCTTGCTGGGTAGAGTATTCTTGGAGGTTTTTTTCCTTTCATCACGTTAAGTATATCATGCCACTCCCTTCTGGCCTGCAGAGTTTCTGCTGAAAAATCTGCTGACAGCCTTATTGGGGTTTCCTTGTATGTTATTTGTTTATTTTCCCTAGCTGCTTTCAAGATTTTCTCTTTGTCTTTAGTTTTGGTCAGTTTGATTAATATGTGTCTCGGGTGTTCCTCCTTGGGTTTTTATATGGTACTCATTGTACTTCCTGGATTTGAGTGAGTGGTTCCTTTCCCATGTTAGGGAAGTTTTCTGCTATTATCTCTTAGAGTATTTTTTCTGTCCCTTTCTCTATCTCTTCTCCTTCTGGCACCCCTATAATATGGATATTGGTGCATTTAACGTTGTCCCAGAGTTCTCTGAGACTCTCTTCATTTGTTTTCAATCTTTTTTCTCTTTTCTGTTCTGCATCCATAATTTCCACTAATCTGTCCTCCACCTTGCTTATTTGTTCTTCTGCCTCCTGTATTCTGCTGTTAGCTGCTTCTAGTGAATTTTTTATTTCCGTTATTGTATTTTGCATCTCTTTTTCTGTAAGTTTTACATCTTGTATCTCTTTGGTCAGTGTTTTCTGTAAGTGATCCATTTTTGCCTCCAGTTTGTTTCCAATGTCTTGCATCATCTTCAGCATCAACAATCTAAAGTCTTTTTTCGAGTTCCTGTCGTGGCGCAGTGGTTAACGAATCCGACTAGGAACCATGAGGTTGCGGGTTCAGTCCCTGCCCTTGCTCAGTGGGTTAAGGATCCGGCGTTGCCGTGAGCTGTGGTGTAGGTTGCAGACGCGGCTCGGATCCCGCGTTGCTGTGGCTTTGGCGTAGGCCAGCGGCTACAGCTCTGATTAGACCCCTAGCCTGGGAACCTCCATATGCTGCGGGAGTGGCCCAAGAAATAGCAAAAAAAAAAAAAAAAAAAAGACAAAAAAAAAAAAAATAAATAAATAAATAAATAAAGTCTTTTTCCTGGAGGTGAGAATATCCTGATCACTTAACTGTTTTTCTGGGGTTTTTTCCTTTCTCCCTCATCTGAGTTATAGTTCTTTGTCTTTTCATTTTTATAGGTTTTTGGTGTGGTGACCTTTTTACAGATAATAGAGTTGTAGCCTCTCTTACTTCTGGTGTCTGCCCCCCTTGTGGCTGAAGTCAGTGTGGGGGCTTGCTGTAGGCTTCCTGATGGGAGGGGCTGATGCCTGCCCACTGGTAGGTGGAGCTGATTCTAATCCCTCTGGTGGGTGGGGCTTAGTCTCTGGATGGGATTAGAGGCAGCTGTGTGCCTGGGGGGTCTTTAGGTAGCCTGTTTACTGAGGGGTCAGCCTGTGATCCCACCTGGATTGTTGTTTGCTCTGGGGCTTCTCAGCCTGACTGATGGGTGGGGCCAGATTTTCCCAAAATGGCCACCTCCAGAGAAAGGCATGGTGCCGAATATTCCTGAGAGCTTTGCTTTCAATGTCCTTCCCTCACAACAAGCCACATTCACCCCTGTTTTACCATGATGTCCTCCAAGAACTGCAGTCAGGTTTGACCCAGATTCCTATGGAGACTTTGCTTTGCCCTGGGACCCAGTGCACGGGAAAGTCTGTGTACACTTTTTAAGAATGGGGTCTCTGTTTCCCCCAGTGCTGTGGAGCTCCTGTGCACAAGCCCCTCAGGCCTTCAATGCCAGATGCTCCAGGGGCTCTTTCTCCCAGTGCCAGATCCCCACACGTGAGAGTTTGATGTGGGGCTCAGAACTCTCACTCCTGTAGGTGAGTCTTGTGAACCAGTTAGTTTCCAGTCTGTGGGGCTTCCCATTGGGGTGGTATGTGGTTGTTTATATAACAAAATCGCCTCTCCTACCTCTTTATGTGGCTTCGTCTTTGTCTTCTGGAGTATGGTATCTTTTTTAAGGTTTCTGGTCCATTTGGTTGAAGATTGCTCAGGCTTTAGTTGTGACTTTTGTTGTTTTTAGGAGAGAGGTTGAGCTCCAATCCTTCTATTCTGCCATCTTAATCCCATCTCCCAGCCTCGATAGGTGCTATTTTTTTAAAAAAACTATTTTTACTAAATTTTATTCTACATTATATTTAAGGTACACTAAATGCTTGTAAGCTCATTTGCTCTCAGGTTTTAAGAGTCCTTGGTGATGGAAGTGGTTGAGGGGAGGTGGATTGGGAGTTTGGGATTAGCAGATGCAAATTATTATGTATAGAATGATAAACAGGGTCCTACTGTAGAGCACAGGGAATTATATTCAGTTTCCTGTGATAAACCTAATGGAAAAGAATGTGCAAAAGGATATATATGTGTCTGAATCACTGTGCCATACAGTAGAATTTTTTTCTTTTTTATGGCTGCACCTGTGGCGTATGGAAGTTTCCAGGCCAGGGGTCAAATTGGAGCTACAGCTGGGGCCTTTGCCATAGCCACAGCAACACTGGATCTGAGCCCCATCTTCGACCTATGCTGGAGCTTCTTGCAACACCAGATCCTTAACCCACTGAGTGAGGCCCAGGATTGAACCTGCATCCTCATGGAAATTATGTTGGATTCTTAAGCTTCTGAGCCATAGTGGGAACTCCACGTATAGCAGAAGTTAACACAACATTGTGAAGCAACTATACTTGAATAATTTTTTTTTTTTGGTCTTTTTAGGGCCACACCCTTGGCATATGAAGGTTCCCAGGCTAGGGGTCTAATCAGAGCTGTAGCCGCTGGCCTACGCCACAGCCATAGCAATGCCAGATCCAAGCTGTGTCTGTGACCTACACCACAGCTCACAGCAACATTGGATCCTTAACCCACTGAGCACGGCCAGGGATTGAACCTGCAACCTCATGGTTCCTATTCGGATTCGTTAACTGCTGAGCCATGATTGGAACTCCCTTGAATAAAATTTTTAAAAAGAGAGCCTTTGTGGCATTTTAGTTGGGCCACATAAGGAATATTGAATATACTTAAAGAATAATTTTGAAAAATATATTTAAACAGTAATTTTGCAAAAGTCTCTTGAACAAGTGTTGCCCAGTAGCACGTCAGGGTCCTTTCTAAGTGTTCATCATAGTGGAGGAATCTTTCAGAAGCAGAGAGCAAGTAGAAAAAAGAATATTCTGAAATCTTTGTGGGGAACGTAAATTGAGATTTCTTGCTGCCTAATCCTGTTTATGGTAATGATTATTGCCATGTAGTTTCTTTAAAATTATTCATTGTACCAACTTAATATTGTATGATAAACTTGGCAGAAATCTATTAAATCTGAAAAATTAATGTGGCCTCAATAATAGGCAATGGGACCAGCCAATTGGCCCCTACACAGAAACCCTTATAAGAGACTAAGTAAAAAAGTGCAGCAGCTAAGACTGCTAGAGCAGTGAGGTGGGAATGGAGATGCCTTAGGAAAGAACACTTGGCAGACTGACTGTTTTTGTATTGTGGCCTAACTTAAGAGCTATATCTGAATTGCTGTTTGTGGGCTCTGATATCTTAACTAGGCACATTTTTCAGGTGGCCTCTCCCTTTATTTAACTAGACTGTTACTACAAAAGGCTAATGACTTTTTATAATCAAAGAAAATGAAATTGAAATAAAAAAAATAAATACCAAAGGAAAAAATAAATTCTATTGGGACATTCTAGGAAATAGTCTGTGAGATATAGTTCAGTTGGGGAGAAAAGATACTTAAAAAAGGAAGTTATCTGGAGTTCCCGTTGTGACTCAGTGGTTAGCAAATCTGACTAGGAACCATGAGGTTGAGGGTTCGATCCCTGGCCTTGCTCAGTGGGTTAAGGATCAGGTGTTGTCGTAGCTGTGGTGTAAGTTGCAGACACGGCTCGGATCCTTCATTGCTGTGACTGTGGCATAGGCCATCGGCTACAGCTCTGATTAGACCCCTAGCCTGGGAACCTCCATATGCTGTGGGAGAGGCCCAAGAAAAGGCAAAAAGACCGAAAAAAAAAAAAAGTTATCTTACCCAGCAGTCTAGGGTTTTAGAATTTGATACAATAAAGAAGCCAACTTTGACTTTACTCGTACGTAGTGGTGAGTTAATGGCAAAAGAGCCCTTAAAAGCGTTTGGCTGATGCAGAATTTAATGTAATTAACAATTATGTATTATGTTAAAATGCTTGCAAGTGTTTTGGACAGGTTTTCCGAGAGTTAGGATCACGTGTATGCATGGGGATCAGAAGAGAGCAGGAAGTCCAGGTGGCCCTGCTTAACCCAGCAGAGGCTTGGTCCTGAGGGAACTGCATGTGAAACAGGCCAAGGGCACATGATTTAGGATCAGAAGAGTTGCCTATTTCCTTATTGTGATTTCTTGCTTAGGGATTGTTCCACTCCGCAGTCTGTGAGTGTAGCAGTTTGGTGAGCCCTTCTCTAAGTTGCTTTGCTCAGGCCCTGCATTTTCTCTTGTTCCCTTCACACCTCTGTTTTGGCTCCCTGGGTCCAAGCCACAGCTCTGCATCACCTCCAAGCCTGCTGCAGCCCCATTATGGCTCCTCATTTCCCTTGGTAAAGACAGGTAGGCTGATGTGGTGGGCTAGGGGTAGCGGGGAAGGGCACCCAGGGGAAAGAGGGCAGAGAGATTCTTTTCTTCTGCCACTTCGTTCAGAATTCCAGCCACAATGATGAGAGGAGGGGGTAAGAGCGAGCAGTCTGTAACCCTGACGTTTTCACCCTGCAAGCCACTGTAGCTCTTGTTTCTGCTCCTCAAAAAAAGTGAGGGGAGTACATGCAGGCCTTGGAGTCTGACAGACCTTGTTGGGTACCACCCGGATCACAAACTCCACTGTGGATGTAGGTCAGGTTATACCCTATTTCAGAATCAGCGTCTTCGGTGTAAAACGGAAATGATAATGAGTGCTTTCTAAGCCCAAATTTGGACACATCACCTAGGTGCTTATTATACACTTCAGAATTTTCCCATTGATATTAGGATGAAGACAGAGGCTTTACCATATTCTCTAAGGTTCCACATGGCCTGGCCTTTTCCAGCTCAGCCCTTGCTCCTTGGGCATGAGCCCCTGGCCTGGCTTGAACTTGCCAGGTTGCCCTGTCCCAGGGAAAGCCTTCTCTGGCTGGGAGTTTTCTTTCCTCCCCTTTTGGTTTTGTTCATGCCCAAATCTCAGCTCAAACCTCTCTACCTGTCACCACCCTGATTAGGTCATCCCCCCCGCCCCCAAAAAAAAACCCCTGGCACCAAACTTTCATGGCTTCCCTTTTGTCATTTGTCATCCTTGAAATTAGATACTTGTTTGCCTTCCTCACAAAGTTTTTCAGCTCATTCCCAGTACCTAGAACAGAGCTTGGCAAGAGTAGACACGCACGCACACAAAATACTGTCTCTTGAGGGCGGAAGATGTGTTTCTGGCATACCAAGTTCCAACGGAGCATTTATAAATAATACTTCCAACGGAGCATTTATAAATAATACGGTGTTACACGTGCTGGTTTTATAATATAGGTTCAACAGCAGTTTGTTTTCTGGGGGGGAGGGTGACTTGTAATAGTGGGGAACACAAGTGGGGAATACATAATTTAATGTTTCGCTCTCAAGGGCCTTGCCTTATTTGTGGGTCCCAGGAAGCTTACAGGCCAGTGCCGGGAGGAGGAGTAGGGATAGGATGAGACTAGGAGATACTTTTTCTGTCTTTTGTTTGAGCACTTCTTTTGTCTGTTTGTTTGAAAATATCTAATGTGAGTTTTCTTTTTAAACTACTTATGGGCTTTTGTGGAAAGGCCTGGGAAAAGGAGCAGTATTTATAACATTGTTTCAATGGGAAACTTATTCCAAGTTCCAATTAAGTGACCTGCAAACAAGCTTTTGGAAGCTAGCACATGGACAATGAGCTGCTCTACTTTTGGCCTCTGCTTGTTGGCATCCAGTTTTAAAGAAAAAAGGATTTCAGGCTTAACATGGGTCTTTGATTTTTGAAACACATTCTTAGACATTTGGAATGCTTTATTTTTGGAAAATCATGATTTTCATATTTTTAAGAAATAGAATTGGAAAATGAGTTAGAATGTCTGCATAAAAATATCCTAATTGTGTGTATATGAAAGTATGTGTTTTTTCACTACCTGCAATTACACATTTAAAAATAAAAATAAGATTTCCCATCGTGGCTCAGCGGTTAGCGAACCCAACTAGCATCCATGAAGACGCGGGTTCGATCCCTGGCCTTGCTCAGTGGGTTAAGGATCTGGCTTTGTTGTGAGCTCTGGTGAAGGTCAGACTTGGCTGGGATCCCAAGTTGCTGTGGCTGTAGCATAGGCTGGCAGCTATAGGCCTGCTTGGTCCCCTAACCTGGGAATCTCCATATGTTCCAGGTGTGGCCCTAAAAAGACAAAAAGACCAAAAAAAAAAAAAAAAAAAAGAGAAATTTAATGGTGTTATAATAAATCTTCAATGTTTCTTAACTGGCTAGAATTGCTAAATTATTAGTTCTAGGTAGATTTACCCATTTGTTGGCTTTGTACACATTCTTACGAGAGGTAATAATATGTAATTAAGTCAACATTGAAAAATGCAAGGGAACCATCAGGAGCTGATTGAAATTAGGAGTATATTAAGTTTTTTGTAAGAGAATTGTTTTATACCAATGGAAAAATATGATACCCTTTTGGGGGCATTTGTTACATTTAATTCTGTATTTCATCATTTTGTAATGTGAAAATTATTGGTCTTATGAACATATGAAACGTGATTTGTGCGTTCTGCTCCTTTCTGGGAAATGTAATTGTGTAAGTGCTTGGTATCATCGTGTACGCCCAGAACTTGGTAGGTACAGAAAATTCTCCTAATTGAGGATGATGTTTTTGCTTTTACGCTAGTTATTGAGGTATCCATTTTTTAAGTTCTTGCAAATGAATAGATGCAGCTTTGAAGACAAGTTAGGTAGCAAATTGATGTGAAAATTCTGTTCATCTTAGTGAGGCAGCACATTCAGGAATAACCTATGTTAACAGCACAGAAAAAAAGTCCAAAAATAATGTCAAAAGATGAAGTCAAGGACATTCTCCTTCAGTGTGCTACATTATAACTCCTCTCCCCCCTACACTAACTTGAAGGCGTTTTCTTTGAGCTCATGTATGCTTTAAATCAACCAGAAAGCTTAAAAGATAGAAAAATGAATTTTCTTGCTACATTATTTTTAGGCATGTGGAATATGGCTTAGTGGTGAGGTTTAGCAGATGGGTGTCTGTTTTTATTCTCCAAGTACAAAGAAATTACTCAGTGAATGGAATATTTAAGATTTAAATAAGCTTTTATTTTTTAAAGTTTCTTGCAATGCCCCATTTAAGCATGATTCTAATATTAGGTTTAAAAATGTGCATTGTGCAGTATTGCCAGTGGCTGGGAATTATGATGACAGATAAGCTTTAATGGCTTTGTCGAATTTTAAACAGTGGCTGTAAAAATTAGTTTCCTTTGGCCTTTAATGACATTGGTACTTTTTAAAATGGCATACAGAGAAGACTCTGAAGTGGTTTCCATTTTTCCTTTTATCTTTTAAGAAGGTAATTAGGGATAAAGAGCATTAAAATTTTTTAAAGATGGTATCAAGAATATATAAATTAATCTGGAGCATCAAAGCCTAGTTAGAAATACATCACTTGATTAGATTATCTTTAGAATTTTCATAGGCTGAGGTTAATTTTGCATAAGTACTGTGTGACTTCAGAGAAACAGTCACAAAAGTGATTTTAAAAAATTTTTCTATTATAGTTGATTTACAGTGTTCTGTCAGTTTCTGCTATACAGCTGAGTGACCCAGTCGTGTGTATATGTGTATGTGTGTTTGTGTGTGTGTGTGTGTGTGTGTATATATATATATATATATATATATATTCTTTTTCTCACATTTCAAAGTGTTTTGCAGTTTTTAATTTGCAATTTTACAAGCTACTGGATAATTCAAAGATGTGAATGGTCTAAAACAATTTTGTGCTAAATAGTAGGACATTATACTAAAATGCTGAATATACAAATGGATGGAAAATTTTGAGCATTGTTCTGAATTTATATATAATTAGTATTTGAGCTTAGAAGACCAAGTTTTTATGAAAATGCAGACACTCTACCAAGTTCAAGTGACAAACCCCTAGTTGTGACAGTGATGATGTCTCCAGGCATTGACAAATGTCCCTTGGGGGTAGAGAACCATTAATTTCAATAATATTGGCAGCATTGCACACTTCATCCTAGGCAAATGGTGTTGAACATGCAAAGTGCCTTCCTGTAGCTTGTCTGCGTGATCTTTAATGCCTCACTGTAAGTTAGGCAGTGCTTTGCAATTGAAGAAATCAAGACTCATTGTGACTAGGTGACCTCTCTGAGGTTTCACCTGGGGCAGATCTGGGGTTAAAATCTAGGACTTCTGATGCAAGTCCAGCACCCTTAATTTGATTACTCTGTATTAAAATTTCTCATCCTAAAGAACCCTTTCATCGTCGGTTACACCAAAGCTACCATTTGTAGCAGCTAACATTTGAAAATGTAATTATGTTGTTTTGAGGTCTGACATTCTTGAGCATGCATGAGTTACTCAGCACTGGGCTAGACCCTTTCTACATGAACCTGGAGTTTTGTGAGCTGCTTCGTTAGTCCTGAAAGCCAATCTCAGCACTCTATTGCACCTGGAAAATTATCTGAAAATTTTGTATGCAGAACCTTTGCAGAGTGCATAGACTTGCTCTTCAGCCATTTGTGAGAGGACGCATATGTTCTATTATGCAGGGCCAGTAAGACTTCCTAAACATCTCCTTTAAATGTCTTTTTTTTTTTTTTGTCTTTTCTAGGGCCGCACCCGAGGCATATGGAGGTTCCCAGGCTAGGGATCTAATTGGAGCTGTAGCTGCTGGCCTGCTGGCCTGCTGGCCTTTAAATGTCTTTTTTTTCCTTGGTGCTTCATTTCTTGAGTCAGTGCCCCCATGTCTGTCCCTCTCTTTGTCTCCTCTTAAAAATAACATTCCTTGTTCCTCTTCTTCTGTGACTCTCTGGCTGCTTCTCCTTCTCATTCTTCTTGGAGCTCCTCCTCCAGCTGCTTTTCTCAGGTCTTACCATTTTGTCCTTTTTTCAAGTTTCTTTGCTGGTTAGGGTATATGATCTTGAAAAGACCTTTTAATCGTCTGTGTTTCAATTTATTTTAATGGAGATAATACCAATGCCTACCTCATAGGTAGTGGGAGGCTTCAGTGAACTAATATATATGTAAAATGCTCTCCAAGATAGATGCCTAGGACCCAGTGACCACACAAGTCAGGCTTGTTACTGTTGTTATTTAAATGTTGTGTTTCTTGTCACTACTAAGCTCTGTGGTGAGAAGAAATAGGAGTTTACAGTGTAGTTTTATGGATATAGGGGTAGAGGAAACTGGTGCTGTGAGATCTTTGTGTACTTCTATGTTAGGAGCCTTTTACTTAGCAGACTATCAATATTCTTTTTAAAAAACCTTTTTTTAAGTTAAAAAAATTTAAAGTATAGTTGATTTACAATGTTTTGTCAATGACACTTATCAATATTCTTTTGTTGGGTTTTGTGCAAATGACATCTTACCTTGGAAAATCTAATGTCAGGTGTTACTGCGTAACTTCCTACCAGGAAAACACTGTTTCATGTGTTACTGTCCTCTAGCTGCAAGGACTAGAGAAACACTGGGGTTATTTTGGGGGATGTGGATTTATTGTAAAGATATGTGGGAAGTCAGATCCCCAAACAGCATCTCATGATTTGTCCAGTCACATTCTGCAGATAATGGGGACATTGTTTGGGATGAAACAGCTTCTCCAGTATCAGAAGAGCCTGCTGTGCTCATGATTCAGTTGTTTCTTGTTTTGTTTTTTTAATTGTAATTTATTTTGTGATTCAGTTGTTTCTTATCGCGGCTGTCTTTTTAGGGACTCTGCTTCTATTGCCAGCCCCCCGTCTTTCGGTTTTCTAATTCTACAACCCCCAGATTTCCAGATGAGCTCTTTTCTCTGGGTATTGCTTGGTGTGTCCAATTATGTTCCAATACAACCACATTTAGAAGTTGACTGGTATTGTCTCCAAATGGAAATGGAAGAGGAAGAAGCCATCATTCCTCTTCTTGTTTCTGAATAGGTTGAGAGGGGAAGGCTGAAGAGGGGCAGGGATTTCTCTTGGATGCAGACTGTACAGTTTTTCTAACATATGCCTTTAGACTTCTCTGCAACCCTTTCTCCATAGTTATGGCCCTCCTCACATGTCTGGGGAAATGACAGTAGTCATTTCTGTTGAAATTATTGCTGTCCTAAAAAATCTTAAAGGCCATGAAGAATGGGTTCTCAGACACATTCACTTGGGCACAAATAAATATTACTGCCAACAGAAATGGAATGTTGTCTGCTGGTTTGACCTTTCTGCGGCAAGAATAAAACTTTTATTTTTAGGAAAGATCATAATTATAGTGAGTCATTCTGTATATTCCAAGTATAAGTTTCTGGAAGGATACATGGCCATTGAGAGTTTTTCCACTCAACCAGTGACCCAGTCTGTAAAATAAGGGTATTGGGCTTGATGATCTTACGATGAACAAGCATCATATGATTTTTTTAAACTTATACATCCTATTAAGCTTTCCAAGTCATCGCTCCAGGATATGTGAGGATAACTGGACAGTTAAGCATTGTTTGGTTGAGGAATCTTGACACTGTTCTCATTTCAGTTCTTGCTTATTTTTCTTCTTGATTTAAATGTTGCCACAAGGAAATTTTGCTTACCTAATCTCTATTTTGTTTGTGTGTGATTAGATTGTAAAAGGAATTAAAATCCTGCAAAATGAAATAATACAACAAGATCAGCGACTGGCCAAAGCAATGAGCCGTGACGGTTCCTTTCATATTACCCTGCTAGTGATGAAGTTATTAAATGAAGATGAAGTGAACATGTGAGTAATATGTCTTTCTGAAGTATTATTTTCCATGTTATTGCTCTAAGTAAACATAGCAGAACTCAGAGGCATTGAAATTCTAAGGAAGTATTCTTTATTATAATTTATTCCAATTGATAAATCTATTTATATAGAATTCACTATGTAAATAGTCTTCCTAATCTTTTTTTTCCTTTTTTTTTTTTTTTGCTTTTTTGAGGCAGCATCTGCGGCATAAGGAGGTTCCCAGGCTAGGGATCTAATTGGAGCTACAGCTGCTGGCCTGTTCCACAGCCACAACAACGCCAGATCCGAGCTATGTCTGAGACTTATACCACAGCTCACAGCAACACTGGATCCTTAACCCACTGAGCAAGGCCAGGGATCAAACCCACGTCATAGTTCCAAGTCGGATTCATTTCTGCTGCACCACAAAGGGAACTCTGTCTGTTTTTTTCTTTTCATGGTGCACATGTGGCATAAAGTTCCCCAGCTAGGGATTGAATTGGAACTGCAGCTGCTGGCCTATGCCACAGCCACAGCAATGCCAGATCTGAGCCGAGGCTGTGACCTAACGCTGCAACTTGCAGCAATGCCGGATCATTAACCCACTGAGTGATGCCAGGGATTAAGCCTTCATCCTCATGGATACTAGTCAGATTCTTAACCTGCTGAGCCACAATGGGAACTCCTAATCTATACTTTTAAACTCTGTTGTTATTATCAAAGGCATTGGTTATACAGTTATTTTGTCCATGTTAACTGTGTAAGTACTCTGGAGTCTGACTTTAGGTTAGGATTCCAGGTAAAGATTTGGGCACCATGGCCTGACGGCTTTTTTTTTTTTTTTTTTTTTTTTTTTTTTTGTCTTCAGGGCTGCACCCTTGGCATATGGAGGTTCCCAGGCTAGGGGTCTAATCAGAGCTGCGGCTGGCAACCTATGCCACAGCTATAGCAACTCGGGGTCTGAGCCACATCTATGACCTACACCACAGCTCATGGCAACACCGGATCCTTAACCCACTGAGTGAGGCCAGGGGTTGAACCTGCGACCTCTTGGATGCTAGTCGGATTTGTTTCTACTGAGCCCCGACAGGAACTCCCCAAGCACCTTTTACTAGCTGCCTGATTTTGGGAGCTATTACTTTTTAATGCTTTTTAAGTAAATGGAGGAAATAATAGTAAAAATACATATAAGAACTCTTTGTATAGGGCCTGGAACAGAGCAGGCCCTTGATATTATTAGCTATTAGAGGTGTCATTTACTAGGTTAATGGACAGTTTCACTTTTACTTCCCTCATTCTTAGGGTACCTGTACACTCGGCACCCCCAAACCCAGAGTTGTGTCGGTAAAGCTGAGTACCGGTGATGGGTTGCTGCTTTCCAAGGTGGTGTGGAAAAACCCTGGTCCTCCCCCAGTTCTCTGGGTTTCTCTCTGGGGGCCCCTTGCCCTATTACCTCCTGTATTGCCCTCTGGGTTCAACTCAAGCTTAAGCTCCTTGGAAAGCCAAAGCCCGAATGGATTGCAGCTTACTTCTGTCTTCTACCCTGATGTCTAGTCTCCTGAGGGCATGAAGACCAAGGCTTGGGTTGGGAAGGGGGTTGGGATCAGCTGGTCCCAACCTGATCCACGCAGAAGCAGGTCTTGAGCACCCTGTGATGGCAGAGGGCTGGAAGAGCTTTCTTGACTTATGTTCACTTTGCCAATAAGAAGAAAAAAAGACAAAAAGAAAAAAGAAAAAAGACTCTGATGCTCTTTTTATTTTTATTTATTTTTTGCTTTTTAGGCCCACACTTTCGGCATATGGAAGTTCCCAGTCTAGGGAACTTCTGGCCTACACCACAGCTCACAGCAACACTGGATTCTTAACCCCCTGAGCGAGGCCGATTGAACCCGCATCCTCATGGATACTAGTTGGGTTCATTACTGCTGAGCCATAATGGGAACTTCCGAAATACTCTGATGCTCTTAAAAGGAGCCAGAGAAGATGTGACATAAGAAGAGGAAAGCCTGAGAGGAGAGTGATGTCCTCTATAGTAGAATGGTGTACTAGTCAGGGTTCCCCAGAGAAGCAGAACCGATAGGATGGATATGCATTTGGATATCTAGATTTAGATATACTTACAGCTACAGCTAGAGCTATGTATAGAGAGATTTCATTTAGGGAATTAGCTCACGTGATTGTGGGCCGTCTGGCAGGCTGGAGACCCAGGGGAGAGTTGATACTGTGGTCTCATGTCCAAAGGCAGCTCGGAGGCCGAATTCCTTCTTCCACGGGGGACCTCAGTCTTTTCTCTTAAAGGCTGCAACTGATTGGATGAGGCCCATCCGCATTACTCACAGTCTACTGATTTAAATGTTTCTCACATCTAAAAAATTCCTTCAGGGAGTTGCCTTGTGGCACAACAGGTTAAGGATCTGGCATCACTGCTGTGGCTCAGTGATGGTTGGCTCAGGTTGCTGCTATGGCTTGGGTTTGATCCCTGGCCTGTGAACTTCCTCATGTCACAGGCACAACACAGCCAAATAAAGTAAGATAAAATTCCTTCCCAGCAATATCTAGACTGGTGTTTGCCCAAAAACTGGGCACCATGGCCTCAGCTGACACATAAAACTAACCAGAACAAAGGACAAGAGCAAGAGAAAATTCTGAGCTGGTGTAAGGGGTAGCGAGTAGGAGACCCTGAACCAGCAATAACTTCCCAAGAACTTGGTGTGGACAGTGGAGGCACAGCCAGCTTTGAGGGCGATTGTTGTCCAGGGTGGGAAGGAGTGAAGAGCCCCTCTGGTGCTGGACGGAGGTGGCAAATCAGAGGGAGGGGCACAAAGCCAGACACATCCCCCAGGGGTTGAATGTTCTCTCCAGGCCCAGCCCCAGCAGCGTCGAGCAGAGAACTAGGAGTGCGACAGAATCCCAGAAACAACCTAAAAGAAGAATCCTGTAGAACCTGAGCCATAAGGAAACAGTACCATTGATACAAAAGGCACAGCATGGGCAATAAATCAGGTTTCAGCTCATCCACATTGATTTCCAAGAAAAGAGAGAAAGAGGCAGGTAGCCGGGAAAACTCAAGCTCCGCAGAGGCGTTCCCATCCAGTAATGCTGGGAGGGTGCGACACCTCTTAGGTGGGAGAGTAGAGCCCAGGAGACTGCTAACAGGCGGACATGGCCTATCAGGGCATGTGGATGGATCCAGAAATTGCCTTGCGCCCCAGTGGGTAGACTTGGAAGTTGAGGGAGAATCAGTGGATCAGAAGGAGCAGGCTGAGGGATAATGACACTGCTGAGTGGCCCTGTTTCGTGATCAGCGGCTCGGGCAGGGGTCTTTGCTTCAGCAGTGCATGCGAGTACAATGCCCAGTACAAGCGGGCTTTCAGACACCAGCATGGGGCACCCAGGGATGTGACCAGACTGGTCCCCCCGAAAGGGAATCTCTGAGGACCCAAACAATAGACAGACCTTCTTCAGTCCCCTTGCCAGAGTATGCTGGATTCGCTGGGAAGGAGGAGGGGAGATGGAAGGGAAAAACAGTCTTGAATGGCTTGCATTAATGGAATAATTGTACCCCAAAGAGACCTTTGTAAACCAGAGAAGACTGAGGTACCATTGATTGACAAATTAAGGTTTGATCTCTGTCATCAGAAATGGGTTTGGCCACAGCATGTATATTTCAGTTTCTGCTGCTCAGCCTCCATTCTCCAAACAGATACTTCATTTTATTTTCTTAACCCGTGTTGTGAGTCAGGCAGCACAGAAATGCCCTCTTTCTTGTTCATGTGAGGAAACCAGGAGGCCTAGGAATTAAGTGATGCTGGTCAGTGGAGAAGCCAGAACTAGTCTGTCCTCTTTATTATTCCATGGAGTGTGATTGTGAGAGACAGGGAGGCAGGGGGAGGGGGTGGGACGGGGACAGGAAGGAGAAAAGATGGAAAGTGCATGAAAGAGACAGGAGAGGTTAGCCTGCTGGAAGTACGAATGGCCTCTTGTCTCTGTGGCCTCTGTGGATAAACCCACAACTGACTAGAAATACTGTTGAGTGGTGTGCCAGGGTGGGTATGTCCTCCATGTATTGTAATGTTTATGTTTCTCAGTGGAGATGGGCCTGCCTTCTCTAGGAGACTTTTAGAAATATTTGGGGGGGGTATTTTTGGTTGTCACAATTATTGAGAAGTGCCATGGGCATTTTATGGGCAGGAGTCCAGGTTACTAAGCCACCTGGGCCAGTCCTGAACTAGGAAGCATTGTCTTGCCCTAAATGATGGCATTGCTTGTTGAAGAGTTACTGTACAGATCACAGTCATTCAGCCATAGGTTTCACAGTGTCTCTTTGCAAATTTCAGTTTCGTGTAAAAAACTGTGTAGCAATCCATCTTGTGTTTGAAGAATTAAAGTGACATTCTTATGCTGTTTTATGATGCTGGGACTCATAACTCTACTGGAAAATGATGACCAGACATTTGATATTCAGCAGTTGTTCCTAAGTTATAATGAAAAATCTAAAAAAAATAAAATAAAAGTTTGCTATACAGACAAGGTAGGTAATCTTTTGCAATTCAACCAATGTTAATTATCAACCATGTATAAGATACTGAGTTGAGTGCTTTGGGAAAAATGAAGATGAATCCTGATTGGATCTTGTGCTCACAGATTGTAGTTGACTAGATTATATGAACCCAAACAACTCTAAGAGAAACATGTAAAAAGGATATGTTTAATTAGGTATAAAATATTAAGGGAATTTGAAAGGAGGGAAGATTTGTTTCTGGTTTGAGAACCAGGAAAGTGTTTGTGGCAGAAATGTTGGCTTTTAAGTGGCGATGAGTTTCAAGGTGTGCCTTCCCTTTGGGTAGCTGTGTAGGGAGAGTGAAACTGATTGGCTTTTCTTGGAAAACATTGTTTGTATGAAGAATTTGCCAAGTCCCTAATCTTTTAATTTTGTTTTTCATCTTACGCTGTATAATATGCGAGACATTCATATTGTCCGTTTCTTGTTCTAGATTATTACTTTTCAAAGTCTAGTATCATATTTTAGGTGTTTAATGGAATATTGATCAATGGCTTGGATATGGAGTGTTCAGGAACATTTGTTTTTAAATAATGAATTTCTTCAGGTAGATATCATCCTTTGTGTCCTCACAGTGTAGAAGAAAGGCATAGAAATATATTAGCCCATATCCTGATTTGAAAAGATAGCTGTCCTGTCTTAGTTTTAAATACAACCCTTGCATCTGAATTCCAGTTTCAGAATTCTGTTTCCTATATGCCTATATTCTATTCATTTTACTCTAAAGAAGTCTTCCCAGAAGTTATTCTTGAAAAGATGTTCTATTTAAAAGACTCTGGAAGCTAGTGAACTTACCAGTAGGCACTGATTGCTTCTCACTCTGTGAGCAATGACGTCTCTTTAGGACAAATTTATTGATTTATGCCACTAAAGGCCTGAAAATTTGGACTGAGTTTAGATCATCTACATTTCTGTAAAGGGAAATAGGATATAGAATCCAATATCTCTGAAAAACTCTAGCCTTTGCCTAGCCTGCTTTTGTATATGGTTACATTTAAAATGAGTATCCTGAATTCCCTGATTTAGCATAGATGAGCCCGTAGATGAGCCAGAAGTGCTTGTTCTGTCTTCACACACTCTAACTCAGTAAACACTAAAGAATCGTGTTGCAGTAGAAGTGTGTCTGTACACTGTACCTTTTTGGATGAACATAAATAAGTTAAGAAAGATTGAATTTCAGATGTGGATTTGGAAATACAGTTATGAATGTTGACAGCTCTAGGAGTTCCCGTCGTGGCTCAGCAGAAATGAATCTGACTAGCATCCATGAGGATGCAGGTTCGATCCCTGGCCTTGCTCAGTGGGTTATGGATCCATTGTAGCAGTGAGCTGTGGTGTAGGTCACAGATGCCGCTTGGATCCCGTGTTGCTGTGACTGTGGTGTAGGCCAGCATCTACAGCTCCAATTCAGCCCTTAGCCTGGGAACCTACATATGCCGTGGGTGCAGCCCTAAAAAGGCAAAAAAAAAAAAAAAAAAAAAGTTGACATTTCTAAAGCTATTTTGAAGTATTATACATTGTTTTGACAAAGAAATGAGATGGTGTGGAAACTATGGATGAAAGTGTTAAAAACTTTATATGAAAACTAATTTAGAAATGTGAAAGATATAGAAAAATGCCTAAATTTCTTGTGCACACATGACATAATTACTGCTGGTGAATGAATTGCTGATCAAGATAATTTAAATTATAGTGGTTCACCAAAGTGGTGTTTTAAAGCCCTATCCATAATATGTGTCCTTATTTCTTTTTTGAGGAATTGCTGCCCTCTAGTGAGTTTAGTTTTTATCCTATAGTAAAGTACTTAGACCAAAATCCTCTTCAATTTGAAAGTAACCGATCTTAATTTTCAAAAAATTCCAAACCTGATAATGTCTAATTCATGAATATAGTAACAATTTTTTTTTTTGGTCTTTTTGTCATTTCTAGGGCCACTTCCTTGGCATATGGAAGTTCCCAGGCTAGGGGTCTAATCAGACCTGTAGCCGCCAGCCTACACCACAGCCACAGCAACGTGGGATCCGAGCTGCATCTGCAACCTACACCACAGCTCATGGCAACGCCGAATCCTTAACCCACTGAGCAAGGCCAGGGATCGAACCCACAACCTCATGGTTCCTAGTCGGATTTGTTGACCACTGCGTCACAATGGGAACTCCAACATTTATTTTTATAAAGAAAAAATAATTCTTTTGAAACACAGAATAGCCCTTTAATCACATAGGCTAAACAGATATGACAAACTTCTGTAGCTGTAGTTGGCAAATGTGAACTTGTACTTTGGTTGAACCCAAGTACAGTAAATTGTCTTATTATGGAGACTATTATATTTCAAAGAGATAATGTATTTTAAGTTTCAGTAGACTGCCTTACAAACAGTAAATACTGTATAAGCATTAGTACTTCTAACAAGAATCTAGAACTTTCACATAATCTAATGTACACTGTAGGTATTAGGGTTTTTTGGAATATATTGTCAGTAATCTTTTTTGGAGTTGTCCATGCCATTTTTCCTTGGTTAAAAACTTTGGTGAACTAGGAGTTCCTTCTGTGATGCATCAGGTGAAGGACCAGCATTGCCACAGCTGTGGCGTCGGTCACAGCTGTAGCTTGAATTCAGTCCCTGGCTGGGGAACTTCCATATGCTGCCAAAAAAAAAAAAAAAAGCAAAAAAACAAAAAAAAAAAACGAACCTTTGGTGAACCATAAAATAGCATCTTCTTTTATGTCTTTAATATAAAATAAATTAATGATGGCCTTTCTGACTAGTGTGAGGTGGTATATAATGTGAGAAGAAAGAATGTATACGTGTATATGTAACTGGGTCACCTTGCTGTACAGTAGAAAATTGACAGAACACTGTAAACCAGCTGTAATGGAAAGAAATAAAAATCACGTAAAATGATAAAAATAAAATAAAATTAGGTAAAGATTAATTCACTTCTAAGGATTTTGCTTAAAAATTAATATTAGTTTTATTTTGATCATGCAGATTAGATTTTGAAGGTATTTGCACTTTAAAATAATTAATACAAGTATCAAAATTAATTATCTTTCTAAAACTCATGATTTTGTTTCTCATTTGGCTTTGTGTATTTTGTCACTTGGTATCTTGCTGAAAAATATATTCTCTCTTACCAGTGGTATTGACGCCCTTTTGGAACTAAAACCATTCATAGAAGAAATCCTGCAAGGAAAACCTTTGACTTTGCCCTTTGAAGGGGTTGACACTTTTGGAAATCAGGTTGGATTTGTCAAGCTGGCCGAAGGAGATCACATAAACCCACTTTTGGAGATTGCAGGTAAGGCAAATAGTGATATACTTAAATGAAACCTCATCTGTTGAAGAAGCACTTTTTTTCTCCCAATTATTGTGATAGATATTTGACATCTTTTAATTTGGGGGAACCAGTGTAACCTCATTTTGTAACTGAGCTGCTTCAGCATCTGCTTATGTAGGTAAGTAGCCAAGTAAAAGACCAGAAAAGTATCTTGATTCTTAGCCCCGAGGAATACGTTGATTCTGGAAAATGATGGACTGGTCTCAAGTATTTGTGAGGACTGACCATGTCGTAAGTCTGAAGGATCCCAGTGTTTATCATGATATTTGACCTGTAGTTGGCATTTAATAAGTGTTGAAGGAATTAGTAAGAATTACCAGTTCACAGGTTTGTGGGGATTGTCAGCCCCATTCCAGAGAGTCAGTAGATGAATCAGCAGTGTTTTCCTCTGTGCTTCCTTGGTGCTTCCTGTTTAGGTACTGTTCTCAGAGCAGAAAGTCCACTGGTGGTAATAAAAGGTCTCATGTCCATTGGAGAGCACATTGTTTTGTGCAGTACGATGAAAATGTTAGGGACATAGAAGCAGAAGATCATAAAACCTGGATAAGTGACTTTTGAGTAGATCCAGAGATCATAGTTTGGGTGTTTGTCTACATAGTGTAAGCAATTTTTATTTTCCTTTCCTTTCATATCATGTCTGATCATTTCATGTCATCGCATTTCAGGTTCGGTAATCTTTGATTCATAACATACTCTCATCATTGCTCCATGCTGGGTTTTTTGTTTTTGTGTTTGTTTTTGGCCATGCCTGTGGCATGTGGAAGTTCCCAGGCCAGGAATTGGTTAGAACCCGTGACACAGTGGCAACGCAGGCCATTGCAGTGACAACCCTGAATCCTTAACCTGCTGTGCCACAGAAGAACCCCTTTGCTGGGTTTATTTTTATCTATGTATCTGTTTTAAAATAATATTTTATTTTTATTTTTATTTTTTTGTCTTTTTGCTATTTCTTTGGGCTGCTCCCGCGGCATATGGAGGTTCCCAGGCTAGGGGTCGAATCGGAGCTGCAGCCCCCGGCCTACGCCAGAGCCACAGCAACGCAGGATCCGAGCCGTGTCTGCAACCTACACCACAGCTCAAGGCAACGCCGATCCTTAACCCACTGAGCAAGGCCAGGGACCAAACCCGCAACCTCATGGTTCCTAGTTGGATTCGTTAACCACTGAGCCATGACGGGAACTCCTAAAATAATATTTTAATCATGATTCCCTGGTGGCACAGCAGGTAGAGGATCTGGTGTTATCACTGTAGTGGCTCCAATTGCTTCATTCGTGGTGCAGGTTCAATCGCTGGCCCAGGAACTTCCATATGCTGCAGGTACAGTAAAAAAAAAAAAAAAAAAAAAAAAAAAAAAGTAATGTAATCATCTGGGAATCCATTACCCCAAACAAAAGCTATGACTTTAGTAGTAATCTAACATATCATCCTTTTCGTTAATCCATCCTTTGGCCCGCCTTCATTCAAGCTAACCATCATCCCAAAGTCGCTATGTGTTATTCTTGTAGTCTCCCTGGCTATATGTATTTTTAATTGCTTTTAATCTTATTAAAAGGTATGAGATTGTATTGATCTTTTTTTTGTTTGTTTTGTTTTTGTGTTTTTAGGGCTGCTCCTGTGGCATATGAAAGTTCCCAGACTAGGGGTTGAATTGGAGCTATAGCCAGAGCCACAGCAACGCCAAATCTGAGCTGTCTCTGCAACCTACGCCACAGCTCACGGCAACGCCGGATCCTTAACCCACTGAGTGAAGCCAGGGATTGAACCCGCAACCTCATGGTTCCTAGTCAGATTAGTTCCCACTGAGCCGTGACGGGAACTCCTGTATGTGATCTTTTGAGACGTACTTTTTAAAAATTATATATTGTCTTTATGCAGTTGCCCAGTCAAAAGCACACCTCTTTTTGGGATGAGGGAGGCATGAGGATCAGATTTCATTTCATTGTTGGTTAAGTTTTTCTTTTGTGGAGCAAAGTATGTGCATACAACAAGCAAGCAACCAATCAAACAATATTTATGAGTCTAGTAGAACTTAAAATCATTAATTGGCCAAGGAGAAAGCAACTCTAACAATTTTGATGGCAGAGCATTTGGGGCAACCCATGCCTATGGTTAACAGACTTCATCTGTTCTTCCTGACTGCTCTGGAGAAAATGCTAGATTCAGGTCTTTCCTTTTGTAATATAAAGATCCCTGAGCTCAGGAAACATTTCTAATTAGTCATTCATTCATTGTTCTTTTAAATAATTCAATGGGTGCTTGCAACATTGAGAATTCCATCCATTCTTAGCAAATATTCTCACAAAGGCAGTTTCCAGTATTGATGAAAGATTCATTGTGTGCTCAGGAATGTGGAATCTCGCCAACTTTAGGATGACTCTGAGCTCAAGAGTGTTGGTTTGTCATTTTAGAAAAGGCCACTGCCCCTGTAATTCCTTTCTAGATGCCAGAGGCTGTTGCTTAAAAATACATATACTTTTCTAAGCATTAAAACAAAACATTACAAAAAAAATGGAAAAAGAGGGAGAACACTTCTCTGTCCCTCTCATATAATCACTTGCTTTTAGGCTTTTATGTGTATATTGTGCTTTTGCCTTGGATTATAGTTTTTTATGCTGTTTTTAAGAAAGCTAAATATTTGAATAATATGTACATAGAAAAATTTCATTGTTATTTAGTCAATGCTCAATTTATATAGCATTTGGATAGTCCAGGTGTTCAATACATGGAATTTTTGTTAGTATTTTACTTCATTAGATTTACTTTTTATTTTTTGTTTTTGTCTTTTTTTGTCTTTTCAGGGCCACACTGGTGGCATATGGAGGTTCCCAGGCTAGGGGTCTAATCAGAGCTACAGCTGCCGGCCTACGCCACAGCCACAGTAACGCGGGATCTGAGCTGCGTCTGCAACCTACACCACAGGTCACGGCAAGGCCAGATCCTTAACCTATTGAATGAGGCCAGGGATCGAACCTGCAACCTCTTGGTTCCTAGTCAGGTTTGTTTCCACTGTGCCACAATGGGAACTCCCCCCACCCCCTTTTTTTTTTTTTTTTTTTTTTGGTAGATTTATTTTTAAAAGAATGCCTCAGGATTAACATTGCTGTAGTCTAACAGTATCAGTAAAATAATATCACATCTGTTTTTGTGAGATATTTTATAAGCTATTCAAATAATCCTACTTTCAGAAGAATATATTCTATTGAGTAGGGTAAGACGTTTCTTAGATTATAAATTATGTATACGTATGTGCTTATACAGGAATATTCAAACTTTGTATGTTCAAAATTATGGAGACAGAGCTAGTTTGACTTAATGGAAGGCAGAAGAATTATTAAAGAACATTAATTTTTAAAGTGTTGATAAAGAAGTACATGTTATGAAGCAAAATGAACTTGAAAAAGTGTCGATAATTATAGTTCATGAGCAATCTGATTTATCTAACTTTCATAGAGTTTTTCAATTTTCAAGTTAAAGGAAACATCCTTAAAATGTTGCATAGTTATTATGAATAAAGGACTGAGTTTTAGATACTAATAATTGAACTCATTACTGAAAATTTTATAGGGTAAAAATTTTATAGAAGAAAAGTTACATATTTTGAACTAATAGAGGCTGAACTGATGAGCTAGTAACTGTGATTTTTGGAAGATGCTGGTGGGCTGAAGAGACCAGGCCCATCTCTGCACACCCTGTACGTGTAGGTGCATGGTGGTAGCCACTTGAGGGAGCTGCTGAGGTGGACGCCATCCAGGCTCTGTTTCTCAGCTTCCCACTTTGACTTCCAGTGATCTTATTTTTCCAGAATAAAACTGTACCTTCTCCTTTCCTAGCATTGCACAATAGCTCATAGAGCTAAGAAGGTATTGAAAATTATGCATTTATATGTAATTTCTCCACATTTTACAGTGATAAAATTGCACCGAAAGCTTTTTGCATAGAAATGAATGTGATTTCATTCATTTTTTTAGTAAAATGTAATTTTGTTAAGAAGTATATTAGATTGAGAGATTGCTAAAAAATTTAGCCTGCTGGAATTATAATAGTCCTTGCAAATCTTTTTTTTTTTTTAAATGAGAAAAGTGCCCTTGGTTTGCATGATAAAAGAGTCCAAGTACATCTATCTCATAAAAGGAAAAATGAAAGGTTTTTAGGATGTTCATTTGAATATTACTCTTTCTCTTTTTTTGACTGTCATATCCTCCAGAAGATGGAGAGTATATGCTCTGTGTTTTCAGCTCCTTGTGAGAAGTCTGTTCTGTTGCTGGTGTCTTTGGGTCTTTCCAAACTGCTCTGCTCTTGGACTTCTAACCACGACAGGCTGCTGGGCATCCCAGCATCCTACTGACCCTTCTGCATACAAGCCTGGGCTAAGCTGTCTTCAGAAACATCAGAACACCTTAGCCACACATCATTTAGAACTAAGCAAAGATGCAGCGTTTTCTTGTGTGCAGTGGATCCTATGTTGTCACTGCGGCGGCTTGGATCGCTGCTGTGGTGTGGGTTTGATCCCTGGACGGGGAACTTCTGCATGCTGTGGATGTGGTGGCTAAAAAAGCAAACGAAACAAAACAAAAACCCCCCAAAACTAAGGAAAGCGAGCTTGTCTCTCCAGCTGGAATGTCGGAATCACAGCCCTGCTCCGTGGAGGACCTTCAGAGCCTGTCGCAGGCCCTGCCTCCGTTCAGGCCGCCAGGCACTGATAGATCCTCGTACTTCCTCTCCTTTCTCACCTCTCTTTAACCCTTTTCATTGTCCCCAAGGGGAGGAAAATTATTTTTCCTTCTGCCATTCTAGGTTCTTCCGCAGGGACCCTGTAAACATAGGCTGATTAATAAGGGAGAAACAAAGATTTTATTATTATATCCAGTACACATCACTTGGGAGAAGCCTCAGTGAAGAGTGACTAAGCGGGTGGCTAGAACGTGGGCTGGTATAAGCATCTTGACAGGAAAGTAGTGGGTTTGTGGAAAAGGGACCACATAAAGGAAAAAGGTTTTAGGCTTTCGAGAATGGCAGGTGGTGGGAAGGTAGATACGTCAAGGTCCACCTTGGCCGTAAAACTTCCCTGGGAGAAGGAATTTTTAGGGCAGTACTCACTTTTTTTTTTTTTTTTTTTTTTTTTTTCATTTTTGGCCTTCCTGTGGCATATGGAGCTCCCAGGCCAGGGATCAGATCTGAGCCGCGGTTGTAACCCAAGCCGCAGCTGTCGCAATGCTGGCTCCTTAACCTCCTGTGCCAGGTCAGGGATCGAACCCTCGTCCAGGGCTCCCAAGATGCTGCTGATCCCATTGCGCTGCAGTGGGCGCTCTGGGAAGTCCTCATTTTTTACAAGTGTCTACTTTTAGTCAGACAAGGGAAGCTTTGGGAGTTTCTCTCTGCATCTGTTGATTTTCTTTGCCTCTAGCTCCAAGTAGCCCTTATGCCCAAGTGTATTTTGGGGTGGCATATCTGATTCCCTGTAGCCCTTCTTTTATTTTACTTGGTTTTTAATCAAACACTTAAATAGATTCACTTTATGCCAGGTATTTTTCTAATCATCTTACAAATGCGAACGCATTTAATCTTAACTGTGAGATAAAGATGATTATCTTTTTCTTTTTTTTTTCTTTTTTCAGGGCCACACCTGCAGCATATGGACCTTCCTGGGCCAGGGGTCAAATTGGAGCTGCAGTTATAGGCCTACGCCACAGCCACGGCAATACAGGATCTGAGCCACAGCTGTGA
This sequence comes from Sus scrofa, assembly GCF_054392235.1. NCBI lineage: Eukaryota > Metazoa > Chordata > Mammalia > Artiodactyla > Suidae > Sus > Sus scrofa. Next base: position 32,334,633 of record NC_139383.1, on the reverse strand, counting down.
CCTACCCCAAAGCTTGTGGCAATGCCAGATCCTTAACCCATGGAGCGAAGCCAAGGTTTGAACCCCCATCCTGACAGAGACAACCTCACAGGTTCTTAACCTGCTCAGCCACAATGGGAACTCCCTTACTCGTCAGTATTCTATTGCATCATAATTTATTTAGTTATTCCCCTGTTGTTAGACTTTTTAAAAGAATTGAGATATAATTGATACATACCTTTATATTTGTTTCTGGTGTTCAGCATAATGGTTTGCTATTTTTATATATTCCAAAATGACCACCACAGTATGTCTGTTAACACCCATCAGCATGCATAGTTAAACAATTTTTTTTTATGACGAGAATATTTAATATTTACTCTTTTAGCATCCTTTAAATATGCAAGACAGTATTGTTAACTATAAGTGCCATGCTGTACATTACGTCCTCAGGACTTATATTTTTATTTTTTACTATTTATTTATTTTGTCTTTTTGGGGCTGCACCCACGGCATAAGGAGGTCCCCAGGCTAGGGGTCGAATCGGAGCTGTAGCTGCTGGCCTATGCCAGAGCCACAGCAATGCCAGATCTGAGCCGCATCTGTGCCCTACACCACAGCTCACCGTAATGCTGGATCCTTAACCCACTGAGCGAGGCCAGGGATCGAACTTGCCTCCTCATGGATACTAGTCAGATTCTTTTCCGCTGAGCCACGATGGGAACTCCAAGGACTTATTTTTTTAATAAGTGGTAATTTGCCCCTTTTGACCCCCCTTCAATCATCTTGCCAACCCCACCAGATTCTGTGTTCTTACTCACTAGGCTAATCTATTATAGTGTAAACTGACAAGAGGGCTTCTAACCAGCTTTTAGGAGCACCCACTTACCTTCCTGCCTGAGCCCAAGACTGCCTCCAGTCTGAGATCACACCCTTGTTCCACAAATGCCTAGCATCACGGGACCCAGAGATGTCACCCGTGTCATTCTCTTAGTTCTTTTTTTTTCTTTTTTCTTTTGACCGCGCCTGTGGCATGGAAAAGTTCCCGTGCCAGGGACCAAATCTGCACCACAACAGTGAGCAGAGGCACAGCCATGACAACATCAGATCCTTAACCTGCTGAGCCAGAGGGAACTCCCCTCTTAGTTGTCTCTTACTTTGTCCCTGTTCTGCCTTTTCTTACTGGTGGTTCATGGTGTTAGGTCTTGTTACCCTCTACCTCTCCTTTTTTGCTGTTGTGTGACTGTTTCCTCTTGCTCATGGAAGGTTTTGTTCCCTCTCTTGCTGCAGCACCATGAGCACAACCATCCAAACATCGTGGTTTGAGGCGAGCTGTGGAGTTGGTCGAGCTGACTGTACTCCCATCCTGACACCCGCCCGCCAAGTGCAGCCTGCGACCAGCCGAGTGACTTTAAGCAGTTTACTTAATTCCTTATTTAATTTTCTTACTTGTAAAAATGAGCATTATAGTAACTCTTTCCAAGTAAAGTGAGATAGCTTGCATAAAGTGCTTTAGCATAGAATTTGACGCATACGTACCTGCCTTTTTTTTTTTTTTTTTCTTTTTTAAGGCCACGTCTGCAGCTTGTGGAAGTTCCCAGGCTAGGGTTCGAATCAGAGCTGCAGCTGCAGCTGCAAGCCTACACCACAGCTGCAGCAACTTTGGAACCGAGCCGTATCTTCGACCTACACTGCACCATGTAGCAATGCTGGATCCCTAACCTGAGCGACGCCAGGGATCGTGTCCACATCCTCACAGACACTATGTCAGGTTCCTAACCAGCTGAGCCACAATAGGAACTCCCCCTTGGCTTCTTTGATGGTAGCCTTCTTTTTTTTTTTCTTTTTTTTTTTTTTGTCTTTTTGCCATTTCTTGGGCCGCTCCCATGGCATATGGAGGTTCCTAGGCTAGGGGCCCAATCGGAGCTGCGGCCGCCAGCCTACACCAGAGCCACAGCAACGCCAGATCCGAGCCATGTCTGCGACCTACACCACAGCTCACGGCAACGCCAGACCGTTAACCCACTGAGCAAGGCCAGGAATCGAACCCGCAACCTCATGGTTCCTAGTCGGATTCGTTAACCACTGTGCCACAACAGGAACTCCTGATGGTAGCCTTCTATACTCAGTTCCAGCAGTTTTAAGCCTGGTGAAATCTTTGATGCTTCATCTGCCAGAACTGCTCTGAGACCTTGAATCAGGTATAGCTTTCTGTCACCACAACTTCTCACCCTTCCTGCTATTTCATTTTGTTTTCGTTACTGTTCATTCTCTGGAAGCCTATGGAAGCCTCTGATATCTTCTTTGTGGCCAAAATGGCTGAAGCCTTCTTAAACTAGTTAAGGTTGCGTGGTGGAGCCCTCTCTTGATGGTTCTTAATGGTGTCCTTCCTGTCTTTTTGCTCTTCTTTTTGACGTGGCTGGCAAATACCAAGGGTAGATCGGTTTAATCCTTTGCTTTTTTTGCCCCAACATCTTGGAAGAATAAAACCCAGACTCCATGCTATGGCCCCCATGGTATCCTCATATTCTGGTCTCTTGCTGAGAACTGCTGTCTTACTGTGGTTCTCTCTTCTCATTCACTGTGCTCCAGTTATACTGCTTCCTTTCAGAGACAGGAAGGGAATTAAATAAATGCAAAAAATAAAAAAAATGGATGAAATTATATTTTTTCTGGCTACAGAAGTATTGTCTCTCTATTATTAATTTTGGTGGTCTTTTATGTAGCAAAATCTTGTGTTTAAAAGATACATTAAGAAATTGCCCTTCAGGAGTTCCTGTTGTGGCGCAGTGGAAACTAATCCAACTAAGAACCATGAGGTTGCGGGTTCAATCCCTGGCCTCACTCAGTGGGTTAAGAATCTGGCATTGCCATGAGCTGTGGTGTAGGACACAGATGTGGCTTGGATCTGGTGTTGCTATGGCTGTGGCAATGGTGTAGCTGGCAGCTGCAGCTCTCTTTCCACCCCTAGACTGGGAACTTCCGTATGCCGCAGATACGGCCCTAAAAAGAAAAAAAGAAGAAGAAATTGTCCTTCAGACAATTTGCTTTAGCTATGAGGTGAATTATCTTATTTAGGGAGCATTCTTAGCTGATTTTTGAAGAATATCTGATGTATTTGTAATATGCTTTTCTATTTAGTGCTTGAAGGAATGTCTCTGGTCCTAGGAGGAATTGAACAGCCTCTTAAAATATTCATCAGCTTTCCTTCCAGATCGTGAGTTAACAGAGATGAAAAATGACATGTGGTTTTCACACTAGCAAAATCTTTTCTGATCTCAAGAATGATATTTCTATAACCATTACCCAGTATTCTGGCTAAGCAATAGATTATGCAATTAGGAACATAAAATCAATACTGGAAATTCTTTCCCAAGTGAAGGTGGCATTTTTTCCTTTTATTTCTGTATACCCAGCGAGTATAGTGTGCTAAAAAAACACATTAATTAAAATTAAATATGCTTTGTGACAAATATTATTTAAAATAGTATGGTGGAGAGATATCCAGCATCATGGAGTTTAGGCTCAGTGAGTGAATGATGAGAACTGTTGAGTCAAAATTTGATGTAACTGAAGCCAGTAAATTAGAAAGTATTACTTGTTTAGAATTAATTGGTAACATTAATTGCTATATCACATAAAATAATATATAAAATGATGAATGATAAATACCTACTCTTTTGATTTCTGTTAACAAAGCTGCTTTTATCTCATGTATTTTTTTTTTTTTTGATAATTCTGAACATTAAGTCTTTCTCTTATTGGGCTGAAACCTGTCCCATAAAAGCAGGGATATGTTTTCTGTCTTCAGCACATGATGTGCCTTGCAATTATAGGGACTGCTCAGTGAATAACTGAACCTATGAGTTTTACCTTTTGCACCTCCATGCAATTTCTATTTTGGGGGCTGGTGTGAATGTATTGCTAAGTTGCTATCTGAAGCTCTTCTCTGTGATAATTCTTCAAAGACTTAGAAATTATGCCTTCCTGTCTTTTGTCAAATCTTAGGAATTTAATAAGTTAGTCCATCATGGTATGTGTTAAACTGTCAGATGGTGCCAATATTTGACTGTTTTTGAGCAATAAAAAGGACGGTTTTATATGATTCAGCTTAATATTTTGATGCAGTTGAGAATATGCCAAAATAGAGAGGGTCAAAGCTGGATTACAGCAGGGTAGTTGAGAAAAGAAAGCTGTTTGTAACTTTTGTTAACTAAAAGTTGACGAGGTAGTTATAACAGTACAGGCAGGCTTCCTTTATTGCGATTCACTTTATTGTGCTTCATAAGTACTATGGGTTTTTTTTTTTTTTTCCCTTTTGTACAAATTGAAGGTTTGTGGCAACACTGTGTTGGGGCAAGTCTATCAGTGACATTTTTCCAACAGCATTTGCTTACTTAGCGTCTTGGTGTCACATTTTGGTAATTCTTACAGTATTTCAAACTTTTTCATTATTGTATTTGTCATGGTGATCTATGGACATTGATCTTTGGCGTTACTCTTGTAATCATTTCGGGGTGCCATGCACTACGCCCATGTATGATAGCTACCTTAATACAGGTCTGTGTTCTTACCCGACTGCTTCACTGACTGGCTCATTCCCCATCTCTTGCCCTTTCCTGGGTCCTCCCTATTGCTTGAGAAATGATAATGTTGCAATTAGGCCAGTTAATAACCCTACAATGGCCCCTAAATGTTTCATTGAAAGAAAGTGTCAGTTTGGCTTGTTGTCTTATTTTAAGAAATTGCTGAGGCCGTCCCAACCTTCAGCAGCCGCCACCTGATCAGTCAATAGCCATCAACATTGAGACAAGACCCTCCACCAGCAAAAAAATTTCTAGTCCAACTGAAGGCTCAGATGATGGTTAGCATTTTTTAAAAAAAACAAGTACATTGTTTTTTAGATGTAATGCTATTGCACACTCTATAGACCATTGTATAGTGTATATATAACTTTTATATGCACACACATTTGTATGACTCACTTTATTGGGATATTTGCTTTATTCCCATGGCCTGGAATGAACCCTTGATGTCTCTGAGGTCTGCTTGTAATTCTTATGAGTACAGTCTTTAAAACACGCGCATGCTACACTGTTGTCCTTTTGTCTGAGATGTAAATTCTTCCCCACTACCTCTCATGTCAGATATATTCTTTCAGAGAGTTTTCTTTTTGGTTCTGTGTGATCTTGCTTTGGCCCAGACATTAAGTCAGAAGCTAGCAACCTAAACAAAGAAGGACTGTGCAGCATTCTTTCTGGGGGTAGGTTGTATCATCAGTGTCTAAGGCAGGTGGCAGGGGTCTCGCCCTTTGGGTATGTGCATGTATTTGGTAATGCCAGGTAGAAGAGGTGGTGCCATTGCTGGGCCTCTTCTCCACATCTTTTTGGCTTCCAGCCTGGAACCCTAGTCCTCCCAGTGTTGTGGTTTTTTTGTCTTTTTTTGTCTTTTCTAGGGCCATGCTTGTGACATATGGAGGTTCCCAGGCTATGGGTTGAATCGGAGCTGTAGCTACCAGCCTACGCCAGAGCCACAGCAACACCAGATCCAAGCCTGTGACCTACACCACAGCTCACGGCAACGCCGGACTCTTAACCCACTGAGCGAGGCCAGGGATTGAACCCACAACCTCATGGTTCCTAGTCGGATTCATTAACCACTGAGCCACCATGGGAACTCCCCTCCCAGTGTTATTGTGTAAGTTCCTTTCCTGCACAACTCAGCCAAAGTTGTCATCTGTTACTTACAACTAAGAGTTAGTGCTTCCTTGGTATGTTAATGGTCTATTGCTTAACCTTTTTTATATCATAGAAGAGAGAGGAAAAACCCTATGGTGGCAGTGACTTGCAGTGAAGGGTTTTTAGGACGTGCTCCAAATTTACAAAGTGGGATCAAAATATCACATGTAGTGCATACTGGCATTTGGTAGATATTACAGAAGTAGAATAACAAAGTAAGATTTTGAAAATGTGGTACAATTGTATTTTGAGATACTGAGTTTTTATCTGCGTGTTTCTTGTATCCCTTCTTTTATGCCTGGTCCCCTTCCAAGCAGTAGCACCCTTATGCTCAGAAAAGAGAGAATATGGCAGAAAAAAATAGAGAAAGTGCTTTGGGGTTTCAACGACTAAGCATAATGATAAGCTTTCCTGCCCTGCTGCTAGAAAAGATCCCCCGCTTTGGGTGAAGACGAGAGTTAGGGGTCAAGGCAGAGTGTGAGTTCTTGCCCCTCCTTCATCCCATGAATGAGGCAGCAGAAATTCACAGAGACTCTAGGAGCAGATATCATTGCTTAATAAATATCATGGGTATCCTTTTAGGTCAATGTATGTTGCTCTAACCCACGCTTTTGTTTATGATAGTTCCTAGTATGGCTCTGTGGTAGTTTAACAAACATTTCTTTATTGGTGAAGGTTATTTCCAGTTTGTGATAATTCAAACAACGCCAAGTATCTTCTACATAGAATCTGGTGTATTGGTACTTTTGTTTATTTTCCTAATATTGGAATTTTTTGTTTGTCTGTTTGTTTGTTTTTGTCTTTTTGCCATTTCTAGGGCTGCTCCCACGCCATATGGAGGTTCCCAGGCTAGGGGTCTAATCGGAGCTATAGCCACAGGCCTACACCAGAGCCACAGCAGCTCGGGATCTGCAACCTATACCACAGCTCACAGCAATGCGGGATCCTTAACCTGCTGAGCAAGGCCAGGGATTGAACCCACAACCTCATGGTTCCTAGTCGGATTCATTAACCACTGAGCCACAACGGGAACTCCCCTAATATTGGAATTTCTTGTTCAGAACCCTTGTGCAGCTTCAGTTTTAATAGTTACTGTCCAGATTATTTTCTGTTGTGGTTGTGGTAGTGGTAGCTCTCATTCCCTAACAGCTGTTAGTGCCAAGTATTTTCTCAATCTTTTTCAAGGATTCTACTTACACCTATATTAGACAACCTAAGTTGCCTCGCAGCTCATTGATGATCTATTCTTTTTTTGTGTGTGTGGTATAACTAAATAATTCACTTGTTTTTTGGTACTTCTTAACATGAATTTATATTACGGGCACTTGCCTAACTTTTTTTTTTCTAAAGCTCCCAACCTACTTGGAATAGATGAAAATAAAACAGTCAGGGAAGAAGAGGCATCAGTCAGACAATTGTTCTGGGCCCAACCCAATCCGCATTTATTCTGTAAATATCCTAAGAACTCGTAATTACCAAATAGAGTGGGAAATTTAAGCTCATCATCAAAATCAAGTATCCTTAGAGATGCTCTCACCCTTTCTGACTTTTTTTTTAATTTTCCAGATAGTTTTATTGAGATATAATTGACTTACAGCACTGCATAAGTTTGGGGTATACACCTAGAGATTATACTACATGCATCATGAAATGATTACCATGATAAGCTTAGTGAACATCTATGTCTCATGTAGATAAAAATTAAAGAAGTAGAAAAATGTATTTTTTTCCTCATGATGAGAACTCTTAGGATTTACTTTTTAAACTTTCATATGTAACATATAGCAGTGTTAATTGTATTTATAATGTTGTACATTATATCCTTAATGCTTATTTATCTTATCATTGGAAGTGTGTACTTTTTGACTGCCTTCTACCAGCTTTGCCTCCCCTCCCCTCCACCTCTGGGTAACCATAAATCTGATCTCTTTTCTAGGAGTTTGTTTCTTTTTGAAATATAATTGACCTGTTTTATTTTGTCTTTACTCAGCTCCTATTCTTTGTCAGTATTTTAAATTATTTATGAACGACATTTTGTTAAAATAAAAGTTTGCGTGGAGAATTGAGGCTTTAGTTGCCTTGCCCTTTTTTCTTACTTCCTTTTCCTCTCTTTTATTTTGGGTGTTTTTTGTTGCTATGTCTTCAAATTTAGTAATTTTTTTGTTCTGCAGTGTTTAACCTGTTCTTAATTCCATCCAGTGTATTTTTTTCAGACCTTTCAGTTTTCATCTCTGTAAGTTAACTGGGTCTTTTTTTTTTTTTTTTTTATAGCTTGCATGTCTCAACTCAACTTTCTGAACATGAAGAATACTGTTATAATACCTACTTTGAAGACTTTGTCTGCTATTCTAACATCTGTGTTAGTTCTGGGTCACATTTGATTAATTGATATATCTCCTCATTGTGGGTCATATTTTCCTGTGTGTTTACATGCCTGGTCTTTTATGTATGTATTTATTTATTTGTTTAGTCTTTTCAGGGCCGCACCGGTGGTACGTGGAGGTTCCCAGGCTACAGCGGCTGGCCTACACCAGAGCCACAGCAACGCCAGATCCGAGCCATGTCTGTGACCTACACCACAGCTCATGGCAATACCGGCTCCTTAACCCACTGAGCGAGGCCAAGGATCGAACCCGCAACCTCATGGTTCCTAGTCAGATTCGATTCCACTGCGCCACCATGGGAACTCCCTGGTCATTTTTGATTAGATGTCGGGCATCATAAAATTTACTTTATTGGGTGCTGGGTAGTTTTGTCTTTGTATAATCATTCTTGTGCTTTGTTTGGGGGATACAATTAAGTTACTTGGAAGAAGGTTTTCCCTTTTGGGTCTTGCTTCTGCGATTTGTTAGGTGGGACTAGAGCAGTACCAGGCCAGGGCTAAGTTTTCCTCTGCACTGAGGCAAGGCCCTTAGATTATCCTGCACAGTGTCCCATGCATCTTGACGTTTTCCAGTCTGGATGATGGGAACACACAGAATTCCTGAAACAGAGTGAATGCTGAGCCTGTTTCCTTTCAAATGTGTTTTCCAGGCTCAGGTAGTTTGCTCACACTATGTGTGAGCCAGTGCTCAGTCGAATCCTCTAGGGGCATCCTTTGCAGATCTTTGGAGTTGTTGGACTGTGCAGCATTCATGTCTCTGGCACCCTGTCCCATGAGCTCTAGATGCCTTGGTCTTTCTACTCTTGGCTCTTTTTTTCCTGAACCAAGTGTGATGGCTGGGCTCCATCTGGGTTTCTCTTCCTTGAACAGGGTCCTGGACCCCCAAGGATGTAAACTGGCAGTTACAGGGCACACTTTGTGTCTCATCTTTGAGGGATTTCTGACCTTCGTTGCCTGGTGGACAATGTCTCACAAAGCATTGTTTCATATACTTTGTCCTTTTTTTGGTTATTTCAGATTCCTATTATTTCATCTTGGTTAGGAGTCAAAGTTTTAGATATGAAGCATTGTAGATAAGCTAGATCTTTTTTATAAATATAGATACTGCTGGGCTATTGTGTGAAATCAGTGCTATATCAGCCAGATGGTTATTTTATTTATTAAATATTTCCTTTTCAAATTGTTGCTTTTGTGTACTTTATCCAAAGTTTGACATCACTGCATGTTCATCTGTCATAATGTGTTTGTTATCATACACATTGTGTTTCTTCTCCCACTCTTTCAAAAAGTAATATCTCAGGAGTTCCCATCATAGCTCAGTGGTTAACGAATCTGACTAGGAACCACAAGGTTGTCGGTTCGATACCTGGCCTTGCTCAGTGGGTTAAGGATCTGGCATTGCCGTGAGCTGTGGTGTAGGTTGCAGATGAGGCTCGGATTTGGCATTGCTGTGGCTCTGACGTAGGCCAGTGGCTATAGCTCCGATTCGACCCCTAGCCTGGGAACCTCCATATGCCACGGTGTGGCCCTAGAAATGGCAAAAAGACAAAAAAATAAAAAAATAATAATACCTCAGACTGGCTTATAATCTTATTATAAAGTGATTTGTTATTTTTTGAGTTGCCTTTTTTAAATAATTAAAGACAGCCTGTGTTACAGTAGCATTTTTGTGCTGCTTTTTATTTTCTTCAGATACTGCAAAAAGGACATTTCAAGAAAAAGGTGTCTTGGCAGGAGAAAGCAAAACTTTCAAGCCTCATTTGACCTTCATGAAATTGTCCAGAACACCATGGCTCCGGAAGAAGGTGAGTGGACATTTTTTATCGTAGCCTTGTTTCACCAGCCACACCAGCCTTAAGCATGGTTGGGGCATGAGTGACCTTTGTAGTGGTTTTCAACACCCTACCTGGATTGGTTTTCGACACCAATCCCATTGTTCCTGGGATTCTAAGTCAGTTTGGTTTCAATTCCCGAGGATGTTGAGGATGTTGAGTTGGCTCGTGAGCCTCCATGGAGACCGTTACAGCTGTCCCCTCCTTTGCCCCCAGGGTTTTAGCCATACACTCTGACCATCACTTATGGCTGCTTATTCTGTTGCCACATCTGCTTCATCCCCTGAGAAGCATTTTGATTTGTTGCATTTTTTGCTCATGGTTGTTTGCAGCCTGGTGCCCTTAAAGCTTCCTCCACTGGCCTGCATAGATGCATTGCAAGGGTTCTTCAAGACAGAACAAGCACTATACCCCTTTGAGTAGCTCTTTCAAGGTGTGCAAGGAACCACCTTGCTTTTTCAGCAGTTGTCTCCATTGAGGGTGTGGAGCAAGCGTTCCAGGGACTGGGCAAGAGGGTGACTAAAGCGACCGTTCCCTGCCGCCCCCCAGCAGCATTTAAAAGAACTTCTTCCTGAGGAGGGTCAACAGTGACACAAGCCAGGGGACCTGTCTTTTGACTTCCCCTATCTCAGCGTGACTTTCTGCCTTCCTAGGCTACTGCCTCCTCCCCCGGAGGTTGGAGGGATTTTTGACCTTGTCTGGCATCAGGAGCAGTTCTCTTTGGAAACCTAAGGGCCCCCTTCATTGTTTTTCCCATTTCAGCCTAGGGAGGTTCTCATGCATATTAAGACATCTGCTGACCTGCCCTGAGGTTCCAGAGATTTGGAGATGGGCATGCAGATTAGTATTCGCTCCAGCTCTCCATGACCCTTTGCTGCAGTTAAGACTGATTTGCAGCTCTGTAAATGAAGGTCATATTTAGTAGTAAGTAGATCTTTTTTCTAAATTCAACACAATTTGTATTTAATGTCTTTGTGATCAGAAAGTATTTTTAGTCCTTTATAACATGCATTTGGGTAATTGAACACCCTGTTATGGTTATGAGTTTTTGACAGACTATTATAAAAATCCACTCCCCTGCCAATATCGTCCATGGATTTTTTAATAATTATGCTCAGATTAAATAATAATTATATTAGGTACCTTTCCAGAATATTTAGGTAGAAATAATTTGGGTCAATCATAGATTTTGGAATCAGGAATAACAATTGACGAAACTTTTAGACTGACAGTATTTTTTCACTCGTTATCTTTCCTTGCTTTGCTTTCAAATGGAGTGTCCTCTTCCCTGTGGTTTCAGACTTAATCACAGAATGACAAAACAGTGGTGAAGGTAATACCCTCATTTCAGAATATTTTTGTCTCAATAATATTCACTTTTGAAATGGGAGCACCCAAGGACATTTATCAAAGGGATGTTTAAATTATCTCTAGAATCTGTGTTTCAGCGTTCCAGACTGCATGCATTTAAATAACATCTTAGCAGCTGATTTCACAGAATCTATTCCTTTACTTTGCAGGAAAGGGATCTGAGACAGAGGCTAAGTGACTGAAATGAGATCATACTGCCCTTAGTTGCAGAGCCCCGTCCAGAATCCAACCTCAGTCTCCTCTTCTTCCCTCCCAGTCACCAGGTCCTGTCCCTCCAGTTTCATTTCTACGTGTGGGGAGCTCCTTGGTCCAAATCATATTAATTCAGCAACTGTTTATCAAGTGTCTACTGTGTGTCAGACACTGGGTGACAGGCAAAGAGTGACAATTAGAATAGAAATAGTCCCTGCTTAAATCTTGTGTAAAATCTAAAACAGATTGCCTTTTGTTTAGATTAGAATGTTTAATCTTTAGAAAGTAAACTATGATCGTATTGTCTTTTGGAAAGCCAAATAAGAATTTTTCCTTTTAATTTGTGGAATCGCTTTGTTCCTATTTACAACTAAGATGGTCAGTGTTTCTGAATGCTTAAGAAAATGTATCTTAAACTTTGGGATTTCTGAGTCACCTGGTATGCTTTTTGAAGCTGAAGATTTGCACCTTCTAAGTTCAGATCTGGAGTTGGACCTGAGACCTTGGCTTTCGAGTTTATTACACGCCGCAGGGATTCTGGTCGAGATGGTGTACAGAGTAGTATACTTGGAGACTTACAGGCTGAAATAAATATCCAGTATTTTCTTTATGCAGCAAATCATTGGTCCCACTGTAAAAGTTAAAACCTGTCTGAAAAGGTGACATCCGTATCAGTGGATTTTTATTATGCTTTGTGATTTAGAAGGCAGAGTATTTTAAAATGTATGACTCTTCAGTTTCTTAACTTTTTTACATTTTCAACTATCTGTTTTCTTATCTCGGCACTAATTTTCTTCTGGGTTTTCATTCTGGGTCCATCTGTTTGCAAGGGAAAGGTCATTGATAAAGTCAGTAAGGGAATGTATTACTAATATTCAGTTTACTTTAAAGATTGCCGGGGCCAGCTCAGCAGGATGGGGCTGAAGAACGGGTGATGTGGAACTTAAGGAAAAATAGTTAACATAAAACAAGACACAGAGACATTTATCTTAAGTAAAGGTGGGGGGGGGGGCTCAAGGTCTCAGGGACCAAGAGCGCCCTGCCTCAAGAAACCACACCGCTTTTATTGTGAGATCAGGTGAGGAGTGGCTATGGGTGGATAAGTTCTTTTACTATTTAAAAAGCCACTTAGGTGGTAAAGGGTTAAGCTCTTATTCTGACCTCTAGGCACATAACAGTTCTTAAGCTTAAGTCACTTATGCCTTTAGGTCTTTGTTCTTAAGCTTAAGTCACTTACCAGCACTGTGACTGTTTCTCCAAGAAGGAAGATGGGATAAAATAAGATAAGAAGATGGGATAAAGTAAAGAAGGACAAGATGGAGTTTTCAAGGAAACATGTCTTGCAACAAAAGATAATAAAATAGAGGGGAATACAAAGAGAGGTATAAAATAACTTTTTTAATTCAAATATTAGGAAGTTGGTCTCATTTCAAGTCCTTTTCATTTTAAAAGTTGATATTTCAATTATATAAGTGTTAGATAAATAAATGCTCACCGTAAACAATCCAAATACACACAAGCCTACAGAATGAAAGGTACAATATTTTCCTTATCATCCATTTCCCATCCCCTTCATCCCACTGTAATTCCTCTCTCTTAGGTACCACTGTTACTATATCCTCCTGACCTTTTCCTGTACACTGCAGACATATCGATCCATATGCATATTTATTATTTCTTTAAAACAGAAATAAATATGTATATAATTTAAATATATAAAACAATTATTTTTTTATATATAAAAATATATATATTTTTGTTTATATATATTAAACAATTATTTAAATATATTATTGAAGATATAACTTAAATACTCTCCTCTTGATGAATAATTATATTATCTGTTTCTTTGCTCCCATAAACAATGTTACAGTGAACATTCTTTTTTTTTTTTTTTTTTTTTTTGTCTTTTTTGCCTTTTTTAGGGCCATACCTGTGGCATATGGAGATTCCCAGGCTAGGGATTGAATTGGAGCTGTAGCTGCCAGCCTATACCACAGCCACAGCCATGTGGGATCCGAGCCACATCTTCGACCTACACCACAGCTCACGGCAACGTGGGATCCTTAACCCACTGAGCAAGGCCAGGGATCGAACCTGCAACCTCATGGTTCCTAGTCAGATTCGTTAACCACTGCGCCACGACGGGAATTCCAAAGCAAACATTCTTGTTCATGTTTCTTTGGGTAGATATGCTAGTATTTCAAAGACTGAATTTCTTGAACTGGAATTTCAAGATCAAAGGGCGTTGTACATTTTAACTTTTCAAAAACACTGCAAATTGCCTTTTAAAACAATGATGCCAATTTATACTCCCAACTACATTGTATGAAGAATATTTTTAGCAAAAATTTAAGGTGGAAGGATCATCAAAGATTATGAATGGTGGCTTACAAATTGGATGGGCCTTTGAGCAGTGAATTGAACAGTGCCCATCAAAAAATGTTAAAATTTCGTATTCTTTTTAGAAATCCATACTGCTGAGATTATCCTAAAATTTTTTTTTATTGAGATATAATTGACATATAACATTGCATACGTTTAAGGTGTACAATGTAATAATTTAGTATATGTATTATTGCAAAATGATTACCACAATAAGATGAATTAACACTTCCATCATCTCACATAGTTACCTTTTTTGGCGGGGGATTGAGAACTTTTATGATCTTATGTTCTTAGCAACTTTCAAATAACCAATAGAGTATTATTAACTATAGTTACCATGCTGTATGTTACATCCTTGGGACTATTTTATTTTATAACTAAGAAATGACTTAAAAGAAGAAATTCTTTATGTGTAAAAGATGTTTAGTGAAGTTTTGTCTATAATAGGGAAAAATCAGAAATAATATCTGTAACAATAGGGGCATGTTTAAGTCACTTATGGTAAACCCTATCATTGATTTAAGAAGCTATTAAAATATTTATAAGAGCTATGTGACAGAATAAAATAAATTTTATTTAAAGATAAATGAATAGAATTAAAGTTGTATAGGAGTTCCATTGTGGTGCAGTGGTTAACAAATCCGACTAGGAACCATGAGGTTGCGGGTTCCATCCCTGGCTTTGCTCAGTGGGTTAAGGATCTGGCGTTGCCATGAGCTGTGGTGTAGTTTACAGACACGGCTTGGATCCCGTGTTGCTGTGGCTCTGGTGTAGACCAGTGGCTACAGCTCCGATTCGACCCCTAGCCTGGAAACCTCCATATGCCGTGGGAGCAGCCTTAGAAAAGGCAAAAAGGCAAAAAGGCAAAAAGACAAAAAAAAAAAAAAAGAATTAAAGTTGTATACAAATAATTTACGTGATTTTGCCTTTAACATTCATTATGTACTTCAGTGTATTACGGAGGTAAAAACTGGGTTTGCGCAGTTGCTTGTTTAGCCCATGATTTTTCTGGTAGATGTAGTCAACAGAACTCACCTTAATACCACCTTAACATAGTAAGTCCCTCTTGACATATACAGGATTTCCATCTTGATTGGTTGGGGATTTGCTGGGGTTCTGAGGACAAGCAGAGCTGTGGTGGACTGAGCATAGTGGTGAGGGGCAACTTAGATGTCCCATAACAATTCAGGGGTGAGAAGAAGCGATGCTATGTGGAAAACTTAGAGGTTTCGTTAGCTTGAGAGTATCCCTGGACCTTCTGGTGTGGATGGGTGGTGCCCAGTGAGAGTATCTAGAAAAGAGCTAATGAGATCTCCCACTGAGATGCTGTGTTTTGAAGATTGGTGCCAAGTTGGCCTACCTGTTACTTTTCAATTAGACCTGCCAGGAGTTCATCTGGAAATCATTTTGCGTAACCAGTAGATACTGGTGTGCTCCTAAGATACTGGTTCTCCTTTTGTCCAGATGGACAAGGTAATTGTTGCTAAAAAGTGGTGTTCTGGGTAGAGGAATGTTCTGGATCATTATAAGTTAAATCTGAGTTAGTAAGACAGATGACACATTCATTATTATCTAAAGGAAGCGTTTGCCAATTATTCTATAGTAAGTAGTACCTCAATTGATTTTTCTTTTCACTGTATAATGTGTCATTTTAAAATGACCTAAAAATGTTAAAAAAAAAAAAAAAAAAAGAGAGAGAGAGAGAGATTCAGGGCGTTCCTCCCTAGTGGCTCAGCAGGTTAAAGATCTGGCATTGTCACTGTTGTGGCTTGAGTTGGTTCTGTAGCTTGGGTCACTGCTGTGGCATGGTTTTGATCCCTGGCCTGGGAATTTCTACATTCTGTGGGTGTGCCCCCCCCCCCAAAAAAAGATTCAGGGTTAGAGACATAATTGGTCTGCTCATGAAGACAGAGCACTTCATTGACATAAAAGATGTGGACAGGTGTCTGGCGCAGATGTCTGGCTGAGAGTTCACATAGGGATGATGGTAAAGAGCCTGTGTGATAATTTCCCCGCAGTGTTCAGTGCTGGTTGCAGAGGTCCCTGCTTTCTGAACTACCGTCCTCATGTAGGCACCTGTTTGCAAGTAATACCGTTTAGTAGAAGTAACCAAAATTCCTGTGGGAGAACTGAAAGTTCTATAGACTGTATTCAGAACGCTGAAAATGTAGAAACTCTCTTTCCAGTTTCCTGACATGGAACTTCCTCTGCTACAATGTGGTATTTTGGTTCCCAGACTAGAGAACTAAATTCTCTGAGACTCTGAAAAGCAAAAGACTTTTTTTTTTTTTTTTGACAATTATATATTTTTCTAACACCATAAGACGTTCAGTCAGTGTGTTAATTTTGTGTATTCTTAGTTTCATGGACTTATAATGGAGTGTATTGCATAAGAGAATACTGAAAGTAGTTTTGTGTATTTTAAGGCTATTTTGATTATCACTGTGATTTCAAAGTTTTAGCTTCTTTAATCAAATGAAGCCTCAGAAAATCTTATTTAATTACTTTGTCTCTGAAATAATACCTAAATATCAAGTCATCTTTATAGTTTCTTTAGAGTATATTTGTTCCACATGGTTAGACAACTAGTTTAGGTTTATGCTTTTTATAATGCATTCTTTTGGATTTATTTTTCCCATTGAGTGACTGTATTTCTGTGGTTTTTGAACATTGCAGAAATTAGTTGGTTAGAAGTGTGTGCTAACACTTGGTGGCAGAAGAAGACCAATTTCAAATCAAACATGCAGGTCCAGATTCTTTAAGAAATAAATTCAGTATTTCCATGGATAGACCAGTTGTTTTTAAGCATAAATTATTTTGTAAACTTCTTAGATATCTTTCCTGAGTTATGACTTTCAAATTTCAAAGCTGTAAGTTATTAATGTGCACTTCCTTATAGCAGCTTTTCAGAGAGTCAGACAATGAGAGATTTTTAGAATGAAAGAAATGATCTTCTTTGAAATTATTAGTTATTGTCATTGAGGCTGGTTTGTTTTGAGTGCAGAATTTGATATGCACAAAGCAAGGGGCAGAGGGGTGGTTGTCAGACTGTGTGATGATGAGGTTGGGGGAAGTAGGGAAGAAGATATAAGGCAGACATCAGTGGGAGTGGCAGTAAATAGTAGAAGAGATGAGTGTGTGGGGAGTTCCTATTGTGGCTCAGTGGGTTAAGAACCTGACTAGTATCCATGAGGATGTGGGTTTGATCCCCGGCCTTGCTCAGTGAATTAAGGATCCGGCATTGCTTCAGGCTGCAGTGTAGGTCACAGATGCAGCTCAGATCTGGTGTTGCTGGCTTAGGCCAGCAGCTGCAGCCTTGATTCAACCCCTAGCCTGGGAACCTCCATATGCCGTAGGTGTGGCCCTAAAAAAAAAAAAAAGAAGACCACAACGACAAGAGTGTGGATGGAAATGCTTTTCTGATGGTACCATTAAGAAGAAAACCCAATCCCTGTATTATTTGGTGATTGGATATACAGGATCAGGATTGTAATTTACAGTTTCTATGTTAGGTTGGCTGAATCCCAACCTTCTTGACATCCTGTCCAGCCAGGATTCTCTGCTGTCATCTTTCCTCACCTACAACCATTATTTATTCTTATATCCATCAGGTAGCACATTTTCTTAGGATCTTGTTAACTGGCCTGGTGTAATTTGGCTGCCACTCAACCTTCCTGGGTCTGCATGATAATGGGCCTTTACAAACTATTTGAAACTCAAGGATACTGGTCTATTACTTTTCAAAGGAGCCTCTGTAATATATTTGGCTGAGTGTGAATTTTCTTGTTTTAGCTCTGTTGTTTAACTGGACAAATCTCCTAACCTCCCTTGACCTCTGTGCTCATGATGCAAGAGGAGCTTAGTCCTAATGACTCTTGACCCCCGCACTCTTCGGAAATGTTGTGTGAAGTAAGCATTTTGACCAAATAGGCTAATTTGGCTTCACATGGAGAATTTTTTTCGACTATAGACTGGCTTTCTTGTATGCATGGAAGGAGAAAATGACACACAGGGAAAGACCTTTAAGAACTGTTAGGAAGATGGTGGCAATCTTTCCACCTTTCCTCCTGGAAAACCTACGGAGCAATAAAGACGATGGGGACAATATCACAGACTACATTTTGAGTGAAACTGGGAGATAGAAAAATCTATAGATGCCAAATTATGTGCAAGTGTGGCCTGAAGCAACAGGGACCAGCAGAACTTGCGTGAGACACTGCTTGAGGGTGCAAAATACTGTACAGGTCTATTGGCGTGAGAGCTCAGAAGCCATCAGCAAGTCTTCACGCCCAGAGGGTGAGGGCTCCACTGTAAGAAGGGACAGACGATGCCAAAGGGGGCCCAGAGGGCATGAGTCTCAGTATGTACCATCTTCAGAAAGGGAGGGGAGTGCCTTCAGGGCGAGTAGTGGAGAAGTTGAGCAGGGACCCTTATTGTAAAGAGTTGTCCATCACTGCACCCGAGAGGGCCTGCCAGGCCACATGCCACTGTCATTCTTTCCCCGCACTTTAGGTGCCCTTGATATTAGGGAGCCTTTATTTATTATTCCTGACAATACTGGTCTTGGTACAAGATAAAGCAGATTGATTGTTTCAGTAACCTATTCCTGAAAATACATCTCTTTTCATATTATTAGGTACACTTAGATCTAAGGCTCTAGTATGGAATTCTTCGTGGATTTTTCTTAGTTAAAAATCAGTAAATAAAGGAGTTCTTTTGCAGCACAGCAGGTTCAGGATCAGGCATTGTCACTGTAGCGGCTTGGGTTGCCACTATGGCTCGGGTTTGATCCCTCATCTGGGATCTTTTACATGCAGTGGGGGTGGCCAAAAAAAATCAATAAAGAAAACACAACAACACATCTCTTTGTTCGAGGTTTTTTTAGCATTAAAAATTCAGTGAAATCCGCTGTGAGATGGGATTGCAATTTCTTCTGAGATTCTAGGTGCCATTATTCAACTGTATCATCTATAGTGTGTCAAAGAGCACTGTATATATAGCTACTGATTTCACTTCTGTTTCAAATGCATTTTTCAGCTTCATGCTGTTGTGTTGTCTGTTTCCATATATTGAAAAAAACTAAATAAGTAAGCTTATGATTATTTAAAAATTAGAAATGAGATCTACAAAGGTAGACTGACTAAATGTTCATTTGTAACCTTTGCATACTTTATACATCTTTGAATATTGAAATGTATAGGACATAATAAGAAGAAAGGTGTATTATTTGAAGGAAGAATTCTGGGAGTTGATTAATATCAAAATACCCAAATGGCTTCTGGTTAACCCTTTTTCTGTTAGAGAGTTTGAAAAATTTGAAAACCCTAGAAGAAATGACACAGCCTCATGTTAAGTCTGTGCAAAGTGGAATGGAGATTAAAAAAATTATTATTATTAGTGTATTTTTAAAGTATAGTTGATTTACAATGTTGTGCTGGAGTGGAGATTTGAAGTTCAGTATTTTCATTGACATTTTCTAAAAATCTTCTCTCAGAACCTCTCTTAGGGTTTTATGAGAGATAAGGATTCTGTGATGGGTTAAATAAAGTTAATTTGAGTATTTATTTTAGAACTTCTTAGGATCTCTGACATAGGAATGTTTATTGTGAATCTTGAGCACTTACAGTGGCAAAGGTTTAGTTTTTGCTCCTCAACACGTGTCATCTGTGGCTCTGCTCCACCTTGTCTGTGTTTGGAACCTTGGCTGAGTGGCTTCTGGCTAGGACTTTGCTGGTCCTTTGGCAGAAGGCAAAGAAAGATGGTGATTCACAAGCTGAATGCTTCTGCTAAGAAGTGATGCACATCGTTCCTGTTTATGTCTTACTGGCCAAAGCAGGTCATATGGTCTCTTCTGAGTTCCGCAGAACAGGATGTATATAAACCTATTTGCAGAAAAGGACACCACAAGGAAAGCAATGAATGTTTTGAACAGTTTTATGTTCTACCCCAGCATCGTTTCCCAGGTATCAGCGTGTCCTTTTTTCATCCACTGCGTTTGGCAGCACCTGGTTTAGGAAATGCTGATTTTGATAGTTCAGGCTTAAATATATGTATAACACACACACACATAAATTATATGTATACACACACAGTTTTTTTGCCCACACCCACAGCATGCAGAAGTTCCCAGGCCAGGGATCGAACCTCTACCTCAGCAACAACCCAAACCCCTGCAGTGGCAATGCCGGATCTTTAACACGTTACCCTACAAGAAAATTCCTAAAGTGGTATTTTGCTTCAGGCATATGGATTCAGTGGACGTTTTACTTATTTTCTAGCATTTGTATCCACAGACGAATTTCTGATCTAAGTGTAATTTAAGAAACAGAGTTTTAGAGCTGGCATTAAAAGATGCAATGATGAAATTTTCAAGGTAATGAGAATCAAATGAGTTTGCCTTAACCCTAGTAAGATATAAATGTTGTGTCTATCTTAACAATTACCATTAGTGATGGGAAAATTTTTTTCTCAGAAAGTAATCTTTTGACATTTTGAGACCTCTACTAATTTTATTTTTCTAGTCAAGGACAGGACGGAGCATAATGATCTTGTATGAAATTGGCAAACCCCACAGTGGGTTGATTATGGTTAAAAGCAAAATAGAACATATAAGCAAGGAAATGTAAACTTTATTGCAAAATGGTGTTGATATAATAGTAGCTTGTTTAATAGATGACTGCTAATTTCTGACAAATGTGAATAGTCATATAAAAGCAAAGCAGGGAGTTCCCATCCTGGTGCAGTGGAAACAATTACGACTAGGAACATTGAGATTGCGGGTTCGATCCCTGGCCTCAGTTAATGGGTTAAGGATCTGATGTTGCCGTGAGCTGTGGTGTAGGCTGGTGGCTGTAGCTCCGATTCAACCCCTAGCCTGGAAACCTCCATATGCTGTGGATGGGGCCCTAAAAAGCAAAAAAATGCAAAAAAAAAAAATTATAGCACATGAAAAGATGTTCAACATTACTCATTATTAGAGAAATGCAAATCAAAACCACTCTGAGGTACCACCTTACACCAGCCAGAATGGCCATCATCCAAAAGTCTACAAACAAGTGCTGGAGAGGGTGTGGAGAAAAAGGAACCCTATCACATTGTTGGTAGGATTGTAAATTGGTGCAACCATGGTGGAAAACAGTATGGAGATTCCTCAGAAAACTAAAAATAGAACTCCCATTTGACCCAGCAATCCCACTCCTGGGTATCTAGCCAGAGAAAACCATGACTCTGGATAGACACATGTACTCCTATGTTCATTGCAGCACTAGTTTCAATAGCCAAGACATGGAAACAACCTAAATGTCCATCAACAGAGGAGTGGATCAAGAAGATGTGGTACATATACACAATGGAATATTACTCAGCCATTAAAATGAACGAAATACCAGCATTTTTAGCAACATGGATGGACCTAGAAATTATCATGCTAAGTGAAGTCAGCCATACAATGAGACACCAGCATCAAATGCTTTCACTGACATGCGGAACCTGAAAAAAGGACAGACTGAACTTCTTTGCAGAACAGATACTGACTCACAGACATTGAAAAACTTATGGTCTCCAAAGGAGACAGTTTGGGGGGTGGGGGGGGATGCACTGGGGTTGTGGGTTGGAAATCCTATAAAATTGGATTGTGATGATCATTGTACAACTACAAACGTAATAAATTCATTGAGCAATTAAAAACAAGCAAAAAACAAACAAACAAAACAAAAACAAAAACAAAAACAAACAAAGCAGCTAACATTATTTGAGTGGCAGTAAGGCTTTCTCTACCACTGTGAAGAATGGCGAAATTCACTGGCCAATCCACCTCCTGTTAATTATAATAAGCTACAAAATTAAAGAAAGTAATGCTATATTTTTCTTGAGAGCCCCATTTAGATTTGAAAAGAAGCTAAATTTGCACTCTAAACTATAGTTTGCATTGGAATTATACTTTCATTCTTAAGTATGAGCTGGTTTATTTTGACCATTTATTAGTATCTTATTCTCTCAAGCAGAGGTACTTAAAAAGAGAAAACTAAATTGCTCAGTTTTTCTAATTGGTTACTCTTGTAAATTAAAAAAAGAAGTTTTATTGGTCTTGTTGCCAGGGCAAAACTGCATATTGTAGTTAAAAACCTAATTGAAAAAAAAAACCTAATAAATAGAGCTCATATCGCCTAAGGGATTAGCCACCGTTGGCTGCAGGAACTCCAGCTTGTTTTCTCCAGTAAGTGGTCAACTTTTTAAATTGTTGGTAAAATTTATGACACCATTTTGAAGACTCACCTTTTTTTTTTTTTTTTTTGGCTTTTGAGGGCTGCACCCATGGCATATGGAGGTTCCCAGGCTAGGGGTCGAATTGAAGCTGTAGCTGCTGGCCTACACCACAGCCATAGCAACTCAGGATCTGAGCCGTGTCTGTAACCTACACCACAGCTCATGGCAATGTCGGATCCTTAGCCCACTGAGTGAGGCCAGGGATCAAACCCACATCCTCATGTATACTAGTCAGATTTGCTTTTGCTGAGCCAGGACGGGACTTCCTGCAGACCCATTTTTAAGGTGTTCTAAGTACATCTGTATCTTTACCTGCACTCAAGCTTGTAGCAAGAGTATAAACATACTTTTCTTCCTTCCCTGGCTATTGCCTTCCCCATAGCTGAATTCGATTATAATAACTTGTTAACTTGATTTAGATCAGATCATTTTTTTTCGGAGTGATTTTATATTTCTCTTCAGCGCTACTGTGGATTTTAATCAGCCATCACCTGGGAGAATGTTCTGGGACTCTCTCTAGTGGCCCTGCACCCTTAGCAACATCCCCTCCTTATTCATCTTCATCCTGTTTTTCATGACTGCTTCTCCGTGGATTGCATGTTGCTCCTTACTCTTCCAGGCCTGATAATCAGAGAACCTTGTGCTCTGGAACTTCAGTGCAAATATTTCTAGAACTTAGGTCAAAGGAATGAAGGGGTGGGAGTGGGGTAGTCACCTGGGAATTAGCTGAATGAATAGGAAAATCATGTCAACACACTTCTCAGCAGATTGTAACTTTCTGTCACACGGATCCCTGCTGGCATGTGCCTGAATTGTAGGAAGTGGGGATGCGGCAGACACGCAGGGGTGGGGTCAGCTTTGGCTGGTCTTGCTTTCCTGACTGATGAACATACTGAGTGGAGCAATAGAGCAAATGGGATATGCCAGTGTGCATCATTTTGGCATACTGTCACCCTAAGATTCCATGCTTCTTATTAGCGTCTCTTATTTTTTATTTTTAATTTTTTTTTTTTGCCTACTGCTTATTTTCTTAGTCTAGAAGTGCTTCTGAAATTTTGAAAACATTCTTAATTTTTAAAATCTCCGAAAGAGATGGCTGTGTGAAAATTACTGGCTGGCCTGATAATCTTTTTTTTAACTCTACTTTTTTTTTTTTTTTTTTTGGTCTTTTTGCCATTTCAATGTATGTTGCTCTAACCCACACTTTTGTTTATGATAGTTCCTAGTATGGCCCTGTGGTAGTTTAGCAAACATTTCTTTATTGGTGAAGGTTATTTCCAGTTTGTGATAATTCAAACAACACCAAGTATCTTCTACATAGAATCTGGTGTATTGGTACTTTTGTTTATTTTCCTAATATTGGAAATTTTTTTTTTTTTTTTTTTTTTGTCTTTTTGCCATTTCTAGGGCCTCTCCCGTGGCATATGGAGGTTCCTAGGCTAGGGGTTGAATTGGAGCTGTAGCCACCGGCCTATGCCAGAGCCACAGCAACGCTGGATCCGAGCTGTGTCTGCGACCTACACCACAGCTCAGGGCAACGCCGGATCCCTAACCCACTGAGCAAAACCAGGGATGGAACCCACAACCTCATGGTTCCTAGTCGGATTCGACGGGAACTCCTCTACTTTTCTTTCAAAGCAATATATAACTGAATATTTATTATGCTGACTGTGAGTTCATTAGAAAAACTATGTAATCCTTCTAATTCTGATTTTAAGAGTATACCAAGGGGAGATTTCACAATTAAATGTGAGATTAAGTTTGAAATGCGTTCAAAAGAAAGATTCCAAATGCATATATAAAATTATTTTACATAGCAATGGGTATCACACTGAAAAAGAAAATCTATGAATATATTTCTTGCTGTGCCTGGAGAGAAATATTCGTTTTGAAATTGCTTTAAGGGCCACACATGATGCCCAGGACTTATGTGTAATGACTATTCCATATCCAATTATTGTAGGTTTTTTTGCCCCCCCCATCTCCTTTTATCTAATATGAGATCTAGGGAACATTTCCAGCCAAATGAAGGGAAAGGGCTTGTATCAGTGAGCTTTCTCCCTTGTTCCATTTCCTACCCTATAGCACACTCAGTGTAAATCTTGATAGTGTTATTGCTCTCTCATTCCTTAGCTTAGTTTTTGTCACACTCACCCTTTGGGACACCTTCCTGTTAGGAAGGGGCTTTGTCCTCAGTGGTGTGTGGGGAACATACCCAGGCAGTTGAAAGAGGTTGGGTTGGGTGAAGTGAGGTATCCTCTGAGAAGGAAGAGGGGAGGAGGGAAGAATGTTAATGGGAGGGGTGTCCAGAAAATTGATTAATTCCTAAAAAGTGGGAAAAGGAGCAAATCCTAGATGCATAGGAGCAGGATGAGCTACAAAAATGCTCTAGGAGAGTTCCTGTCATGGCTCAGCAGAAACGACTTTGACTAGCATCCATGAGGACACAGGTTCGATCCCTGGCCTTGCTCGGTGGGTTAAGGATCCAGTGTTGCTGTGAGCTATGGTGTAGGCAGATGTGGCTCGGCTCTGACTGTGCTGTTGCTGTGGCTCCAATTCGACCTCTAGCCTAGGAACCTAGGTCTTTCTTGCTTAACATCAAATATTACAATTAGTGGTATCTAATGAATTTAAAATATGCTGCCAGAAGTTCCTGTTGTGGCTTAGCAGTTGACGAACCCAACTAACATCCATGAGGATGTGGGTTTGTTCCCCGGCCTTGCTCACTGGGCTAAGGATCTGGCATTGCTGGGAGCTGTGGTCTAGGTCAGACACGGCTCGGATCTGATGTTACTGTTGCTGTGGCTCTGGCATTGGCTGTTGGCTACAGCTCCGATTTGACTCCTAGCCTGGGAACTTCCATATGCCGCCATTGTGGCCCTAAAATAAAATAAAATAAAGTAAAACCAAATATGCTGCCAATTGTACAGTTCCTTCTACAGTGTCTAGGTGTTCAACTCTCATTTAGGTTGGATCTAAGGCTGCAGTTAGATCTGAAATTCTGTCTGTGGGTAATCCAATCAATTTATATGGATGGTTCCATACTTTTGACTTCCAGGCTATAAAACCTAAGTCCATCCAACCACAATATAATAAGTATGTTGCAGTATATAGGCCAGTGTTACAGGACAAGTTAAAATTGTTAGGATTCTTGTATGAACTTATTTCTGAATTCACTTCTGTAGAGCAGTTTCGCTGTCCTCTTTCCTTGTTCAGATCCTAAGAAATTTTTACACTAATGGCTTGCCGGCCTCATTTACTTAACGTTTAGAGAATTATTGATTAGAAGGGAAAGCTATGGCAGTGAAGGAGGAAAACATTATGAATTACGTTGTGAGTATGTAGCTCATATTTGGTGAGAAATTTGGTGAGGTAGGGATACTTTATGTGCTATCTTTAGTGTATAGAAATAAATGGTTAAGTTGGTGAATTCAGGAAGACACGTCATTATTTGCTCCAAGGAGTGAAACTTAGGAAAACAGATGTGATAGGGAGGAATAGGCTGTAGCTTGTTTATAACTGAGTGACCACAGGCTTCAGAGGGCCAAGAACACAGTTGGCATTTGGTCAAGGGGAGTTGAGGGTCCAGCTGAGATGGAGCTGTCTCGGAGGCAGTCTCAGATGCCCAATTATGAGACTCTTTGCT
This sequence comes from Sus scrofa, assembly GCF_054392235.1. Classification (NCBI taxonomy): domain Eukaryota; kingdom Metazoa; phylum Chordata; class Mammalia; order Artiodactyla; family Suidae; genus Sus; species Sus scrofa. The sequence continues at coordinate 32,308,839 of NC_139383.1, read as the reverse complement.
TCTTTAGAATGAGAAAATCCACATGCAAATATCATAAAGCGTTATATGGCCAAAGAGCATATGATGTCTCAGGCTATATTGAGAAGCTTGAGGAGGAGCTGAGGTTTGTTAAGTAGACAGAGAACGAGTTTATATAGGAAGAGGCTGTGCTGTAAATAAAGGTATTGTAACGACCCCGTGATTGTTGTATTGAGCCTGCAACCTTGAGAACTTCCTGGGTGCTACTGACTTGTTCTCTCTCCCGATAACATGTCATTAGCTGGTTATAAATGAACTAAATGTTCATGGCCCAAATCCGTATTTCTTCCTCTGTTCTGTTTGATGCCGGCACCTCATGGGGAGGAACTCCAGGCCCAGGAAGTAATACATCATATTCTCACGGTGCTTTTTATGAAGTGGCTTGTGCTCCCAGGAGTTGTCTGTCACCTTCCTTCTGTGACCACTTTCCTTGCCACTTGATCCTCCCAAGGAGCATCCAGCTCTTCGCAGAGTGTTAAGATCAGGAGAAGGAGGTGTCAACAACAGTAAAAACTTAGCTCTAGCAGCTCTGTTTCTACTTGTTGAAAGGTAGAATATTGTAAATGTTAGATACAATGCTAGGGTCAAGAGTTTCTACTTTTTCTTTCCATAAAGCCTCAAGATCAAACAAAACAGCAATGCTAAAAGCAAGTATATATAAATAGAGGGATTAAGAGGGTGACCTACCTGAAAAGCCTCATGGCGAGACACATAGATGTTCCAGCAGAAGGTAAAATGAAGAATCAAGAAATACTATATACTCAAATGAACAGCTGGTTTAAGAAGTTCAGATAATCTCTGCCAGGATTTTCGTTGATTATTCGCGTATTAGCAGTATAAGAAGAGTTCTTTTTAAAGACTGGATTAATTGGATAATTTTTACTATGTGTAAGTAGCATCTATGAATTCTTTCTCATCTCCCTTTATGAAATTCATTTACTATGGACATATAGTCATCACTTATTAATATTAATACAGCATGTTAAGGAGTTCCCGTTGTGGCGCAGCAGAAACGAATCTGACTGGGAACCATGAGGTTGCGGGTTCAATCCCTGGCCTTGCTTAGTGGGTTAAGGATCTGGTGTTGCCGTGAGCTGTGGTGTAGGTCGCAGACGTGGCTTGGATCTGGCGTGGCTGTGGCTGTGGCTGTGGCTGGTGGCTACAGCTCCGATTTGACCCCTAGCCTGGGAACCTCCATATGCCACGGGTGCAACCCTAAAAGGACAAAACACACACACACACACACACACACACACACACAAGGCGTGTTAAAAGCAGGTATTTTAGATGCTAGAGGTCCTGAAAGTAATTTTTACATTCGTTTTATAAATATGATAGAATATATAATTATATCTTAAGAATGATTAATATCCTTAGAATTTTAATATTTTAAATCGTGAAAGAGCTTGAATATTATCATTCTGCTCTTTTCAATTTGTCTGTGTTCTCCACTTTTCCTGAATCTGATTCTAAGCTCTACCTCTTAACTTGCTTTGTGTCCTTCGGTAAGTGACCTAATTTCTCTGTGATTTGGTTTCCTTATCTGGGGATAATAATGGTACTACTCTCATAAGGTTATTGCAATTATTAGATAAGTTTAATAAGTTCACAGAGCAGTGCCTGTACATGGTAAATACGATGTACATTATTTTCTATTATTGTTGCTAAACTGATGGCAGACAGCATCATTTTTTCAGATTGGGATAGAACGATGAGCCAAGTACCACTGCCTTTTCTATTTTCCATCACTCATTACTTTTTCATCTCTAAAGTCATTGACAGGCACTAGGCAGGTGTCAGGGCCTCAGCCAGGTAGGAAATGGGCATTGCTAGATGGGGGGGCGGTGGCAGGGAGGCGCTCAGGCAGAGCCCAAGCTCACAGGCTGGCTGAGAGGGGCAGGAAGAGGAGATGGGAGCGCTGCAAAGGAGTTCTTCCGGGGGTGCTGGGCACTAGTTCTGAAATCACCAGACTCTTCTAGAGCGGATTTGCTGTGCAGTAAAGACTTCTCCCTTTCCCCTCGCCCGCCCTGGTCATGAACAGGCTTGGGAGGCACTGAGCCTGAAGGGGACAGGCCTGTTTTCCCTGCTGAGAGGGCTGGGGGAGGAAAGCAGCTGACAGGGAGGTCATTACGAGGTCTGCATCAGGGAGAAACGGAAATGAGACTGTACAAATAAGGATGGAAAAAGTTCTTTTGCCAAGGGATGGAGTCATTAAGAATTCCAAAGTAAGGTTTGCTTTAGGGGAGTCTTTTGAAGTTATATAATCAGTTTATAACTTCAGATCACCAATATGTAACTTTTCACTTGGAGCAGTGATCAGTCAAAATAATTTTGAGAATGTATATCTATGTGTGTGACTGGGTCACTTAGCTGTACAATAGAAAATTGACAGAACACCGTAAACCAGCTATAACAGAAAAAATAAAAAGCATTATAGAAAAATAAAAATAATTTTGGTTTTTAAACACTATCATATCACTAAAGATATGTAACTTTTTTCCATTTATGAAAATGAGCATAAACGATTACCATTCATCTTTAATCAGCTGATGCCCAGACTAACAGGCCAGTTTGGTTTGGCTCTTTTTTTTTTTTTTTTTTTTTGCCTTGCACAAGTCATGTGGAAGTTCCTGGGCCAGATATTGAACATGCACCAAAGCAGTGACAGTGCTGGATCCTTAACTGTCAAGCCACCAGGGAACTCCTGGTTTGGCTCTTAATTTAATTCCAAATTCTGGAATTTTGGTTTATGCCATTATCACAGGAAACATGCATTTCTTTCATAGCTGCTGCAAGACAGGAATAAATGGTTGGAAAACAACAGAGCTCCAGGAATATCAAGTTTAACATCAGAAGGACACAATTATTTTCGTGTTTGATATGCAGCCTGTTTATTTTTTTCATCATGGAAGTTGTGATTATTGTAATAAGATAACAAATAACAATATGAAATTACCTTCTCTTACAAAAACTGGCATCTTATTAACAAAACTGGCATTTCATTGTTTTTCTGATCACAATAACTTTGTCGTGGAAAATGAAGGTGAATAATAAGTATTTTATCTTTCAGAACCTTAAAGATGTTCACATTCCAATTGTTACTGAATGTGAATTTTCATATTGTGTGGCTCTGTTTATTTCCTATATTGAAAATACAGTTGGATGCATCGTAATGTGAGACTGAGCCCTCTTTGGTGTGTATTAAATTATACACATCATTTAACTAAATGCAAATGATATGGTGAGTACTTCCTGAGTAAATAAATTTCCATGACTTATCAGATGCAGCCATCAGATGATTCTAAAAATACCCAGCATGCTCTCAATGGCATTTTTGCTGTTTGGATGCCAAGTTACAATCAAGAATGAAGTTCCTCAGGGTTTCATGGTCCATTGTATTAGAAATTATCAAGTGGCTTAGCACATCACTGATAATTTTCCCTAAACTATACCTGAATCTAGACCAAAGGGAAATAAAACTTCAGTCATTTTTGATGATGAGTTAAGACAGTCTTGACAGATTTTTCTCTTTGGTGTTTCTTGCCATTCATTTATTGTTTCAAAATGTGACATTCTGTGTTTAACTTCCTATTTTCTCCTTCAGTGTTACAATGCATAATTTTATGTCAGTTATATTGGGTACAATTTTCAGTGTGAAGCCTTAAAAAATATACCCTGTCTCTGTTAGGTCCAAGGCAAAAATAATTTTCAAGCATAGTACTAGACAATCAGCAGGCATATTCAGAATTCCAGGTTGCAACATCCTTAGCATGGTTTTGTTGAAGATACCCTCTGTATTGTTTGAAAAAAAAAAGTCCCAACTCTCTTAGCCTTTATAGGTCAAATATAAAGGCTTTCCTTTTATATATAGTTTCCTTTCCTGGCTTTAACTATTTTGTTATTTTTCTTTGAGTTCTCTTAACATGTTATACCTTCATCTTTCTTTAAATGACGAGGTGCCTTGTCTGGGCTGTGAAGAAGGGAGGCAAAGAATAATTTGTGGTCTAAAACCTGAAAAGCAGCCTTTTTAGTTTTAAACTATAACCTTACAGGGTGATGTCTCTGGGACTAGTTTGGCAACCTAAGGAATCCATGTAGAAAATAGGAGGCTACTTAGCCTTACCCTAAAGATACCCAACTTTGATGTACTTGTTTATTTTCTTTGAATGATAGTCCTTTCTTTTATTATAAAGGAAAGACACCATTTACTGAAGCTGGATGGGGAGACTATTCACATTGATTTTACTAGGAGAGACATCTATTGCCATGAGACAAAAGAGCCTAAAAAAAAAAAAAATCCCACAAAATATATTGTTAAACAAGACATTTCCTAGTGAACAAAGATCATGATAATATTATATATCAGGCAAAGTAGATTCTTACCTATTTCTAGATGCTTTATTGTTGGAGATGTTTTTTGATCAGACTATATAATTTCAGTGCCTTCTAAGGCCTTATGCTTTGTTGAACCATAGTTCTCTATAAATCATGAGTTAAAGAATCAGTTCCGTTTCACTCTCTAGTAAAAAATAACTCCTTAAGATTCATGTTGGAAGTCATCTGTGGAGAATTCTTGCAACATAGTCGGTGCTTACTTTTTGCTAAAATTAAATTAATTAGCCTAACAGATTAGAGTAGCTCTCATGTTTCCCTTATTTCTTATTTAGAAAAGTAATGACATCTTACAAAATGGGAAAGCAGATTATATTGGTTAGTCAGTGCTGGCAGTGGTATCTTGAAAACTGAAGTTCCTTATTTTTCTGCTAAGTTATCACTAGACTTCTGCTTGGTGGAAGGGAATGACACCCTCACCCCCCAACAAACATACACAAAGGAAAGAATGTTGGAAAGAGAAATAATAACAGTTTCCATTTACTTGGAACATTTTTTTTTCTCCTAAAATCTTACCTTTAAAATATACATTATAACAATTACTGTTTTAAGCACTTTTTATAAATTCACTCCTTTAATGCCTGTAACACTTAGAGGTAGATCCTGTGGTTGACCTCATTTTATAGATAAAGAAACTGAAGCCACGTGGCTGAAAAGTGACCAAGCCAGGACTTGAGCTCACACACCCTGACTGCCTCTCAGCTTTAGGCTCCACTGTCTCTCTCAAGGCATGCTATTCACCGAGTCCAAAGAAAGCCATTCGGTTTCATTCTTGTTGAACTCTGAATGAGCAGCAGTTGATATTGTCAATTATCTTCTTGAAACTTTATCATCCTTTGCATCTGTGACAATTTTTTTTTTTTTTGTCTTTTTGCCATTTCTTGGGCCGCTCCTGAGGCACATGCAGGTTCCCAGGCTAGGGGTCAAATCAGAGCTACAGCTGCTGGTCTACGCCACAGCCACAGCAATGCAGGATGAGCTGCGTCTGCAACCTACACTACAGCTCACGGCAACGCCGGATCGTTAACCCACTGAGCAAGAGCAGGGATCGAACCTGCAACCTCATGGTTCCTAGACAGATTCGTTAACCACTGCGCCACGATGGGAACTCCTGTGACAATTTTTTATTGGGCACTGTGCCATGTCAAGCACTGTTCTGGGCCCTGGGGTTATTTCAGCCAGTAAAAATCAGACAACAATCCTTGTGTGGAGCTCACATTCTAATGGAGAAAGATAGATAATGACAGACAATGAAAACAAGCATAAATTGCATAGTATGTTAGAAGATAGCAAGTGCTATGGAAATATATATCCATAAGTACATATACAGAGAGAAGGGTAGAGAGGATTTGGGAGCATCTCCTGGGGCCGAAGCACAAATTAAATGGCGTGGTTAAGTGCAGCCCTATCAAGAAAGTAATGTTTAAGCAAGGAATTAAAGGAGGTGAGGGTATGTGGGGAAGAGCATTCAAGGAGGAGGGAACAGGCAGCACAAGGGCTGTGGGGTGGGCTCCACCTGGCATGTTCATGGAAGAGTGAGGAGATAAGGGAGGCTGCAAAGGGACGAAGGTGAGAGCGGTGGACCCGAGGCCCGAGAACTATAGGACCTTGCAGGATGCTCTGGGCAGGTTGGCTCTTCCTTTGAGAGACATGGGACCCTTTGGGGAAATTTGATCAGGGTGGTGACCTGATCCGAGTGTAGGTGTTTATAGGATCCATTTGGCTTAAGAAGGGGTCAGAAGGCTATCGGGATAATCCAGGTGAAAGAAACAGAGGTGGCTCAGACAGAGGCAGCAGGGGATGGTGAGAATCGAGTATGTTTTGAAGGTAGAGCCAACATGATTTGATTGGAAGTGGGTTGAGGGAAAGAGGAGAATCAAGGATGACCCCAAGGCTTTCAGCCTGATCACCTCAAACACAGTTCCTGTTACCTGAGGTGGGAAAGTCTGTAAGAGGAGCAGAAGGAAAGATCAGCTCAGTTTGGACGTAGAACAAAAACATATCAACAAAAACATGTTAAATATTAACATTAAAAGTTAAGACCAACCTAAATGTCCAACAAGAAAGAACTGAATGGATAAACTATATCTCCATACAGTGGTGTACTAAGAAGACATAAAAATATTTTGCACATCTATATATTATTTATTGGAGTTCCCATTGTGGAGCAACGGAAAGGAATCTGACTAGGAACCATGAGGTTGCGGGTTCAATCCCTGGCCTTGCTCACTCGGTTAAGAATCTGGCGTTGCTGTGAGCTGTGGTGTAGGTTGCAGACGCAGCTCATCCTGCATTGCTGTGGCTGTGGCGTAGACCAGCAGCTGTAGCTCTGATTTGACCCCTAGCCTGGGAACCTGCATGTGCCATAGGCGTGGTCCTCAAAAGCAAAAAAAAAAAAAAAAAAAAAAAAGAAAGAAAAGGAGAATGCTGTATATTATTTATTGATATGACATATTAACTGAAAAAAGCTGGTTATCAAATAGTATTCATGGTACAACTCATGTCTTGCATGGGAAAAATAAGATACATAACAAAATTATGTAGTAGTAGTTTGAGGTAATTTAATTTTTTTGTTTTTATATCTATTTAAAAATTTTTATAATAATTTTCATGAATAAAAAGGGAAACTTTTATTTATACTTGGTAAGCTTTATATAAGTGTAATGTGAAAATAACATCTATGCATAGAAAAAGATTTGAAGGAAATATACCATAGGGTTAATATATTTTATATAAATAACAGGGTCATGAATGACTTTTGTTTCTTTTTTTTCTAGATTCTGAATAATTTCTTAAGTTTTAGCAAATGATAGCTAGTTCCAGGGCAATGTAAAAATATGTGTAAATTAAAAGAAAAATGTCACACATGGTCAATCAGCCAAAAGACTTGCCCTGTGGGGTACTTCCTTCATTTTATGGATTGTGTTTTGAGATTATGAGACAGGTATAGGACCATTGTATAATAAGGGGAGAGGAAGATATTCTTTTCCATATTTTGGGAAACTCCAGAGGTACCAAGAACATCCCACTGTAATTTTTCAACAACCAGCCCTCTTCCTGCTGTGAAAACACACTGAGAAGCAGGAGGGGCAGGTTGGGAAAGACCTGGAAGCTCCATTGACCCCTCTACACCACTTCAAATAAGCTTACATAAGGAGTTTAAAAATGGCATCCATTTTATTAGAACATTTTACACACTATAAAATATTAATTAAGATCCATCTAACTTTGAAAATATTCACCCTTTTCTCCGTTGTCATTGGTGATGATTACTCTTGCCTTGATATCTCAAATTTCAACGTGATGTACTTTACTCTTTCTGAAGTTTAAAGCATATGAAGGTTTGAATGCTTCCAAGTTCAAACCCAACACTCCTTAATAGTTTTTTTAATACAACTCATTCTAGGCAGAGAGACTTTAAAGACACATTTACAACATTTTTGTGGTATCATTTTCAGATGCTGGTAGGCAGCACCGTATATCAAAATGTAATATCATGTTCTGAAAAAGTGATAGAGATATGAACTGGTTTCCTAGGTGAAATGATTGATTGATGTGATTTTGTTTTGTCATTTCAAGGGAGTGAAAAAAATAGACCCCAAAGTCTATGAAAAATTTATCAGTCACAGATTTGGAGAAGAAGTGGTACATTGCATAGATCTGTGCTCCATGCTGAAGAAAAAACAGAGTAATGGTTATTATCACTGTGAGTCATCAATTGTGATTGGTGAGTGCCATTTACAAATTATTTATTATCTTTAGTTTTGACTTCTTTAACACCCTTTTGTTTTGGCATCTGTTTTTTTTTTGTTGTTTTTCTCCGTGACATATTCTGTTAAATATTATGTTAAGACAATAATACATTAAAATTTTTGTGGAACATAGGTGGAAAAATCCAGTGAGGAATTAAAAACTTCCTGGGAAATAAAAAAAAAAAAATATTGAGATCCTGCTGTGTAGCACTGGGAACTACGTCTAGTCACTTATGACGGAGCATGATAACATGCGAAAATAGAATGTGTACATGTCTGTGTAACTGAGTCACCATGCTGTACAGCAGAAAAAAAATTGTATTGGGGAAATAACAATAAAAAAAAAATGTCAAAAAATTAAAAATAAATAATTTTTTGTGGAACATACTAAATATTCATATCTGTTAACCAGTATTTATTTATTAACTTTTTTCTTTTTAAAATTTTATTTTATGATTTTAATTTTTTCTATTATAGTTGATTTACAGTGTTCTGTCAATTTCTACTGTACTGACCCTTACTTTTTCTCCCATTATCCTCCATCATGCTCCATCACAAGTGACTAGATATAGTTCCCAGTGCTATATAGCAGGATCTCATTGCTTATCCACTCCAAATGCAATAGTCTTCATCTGCTAATACCTACAGTTTTTGTACTTTTGTGCTTTCAGTATAATCATGTGAAGTCCTGAAATGTTGATTCAAAATTCATTTCAATTTAATTTTACTTCGTGAATATGAAGAAAGGATTTTTTCTCAAAATGAATGTTTACATGGCCACAGCATTCTATACCAGGCATCTTCATGTTTGCTGCTTTTAATGAGGAATAGAGGCGTTCCTGTTGCAGCACAGCAGAAACGAATCTGACTAGGAACCATGAGGTTGCGGGTTTGATCCCTGGCCGTGCTCAGTGAGTTAAGGATCCGGCATTGCCATGAGCTGTGTTGTAGGTCACAGACACGGCTGGGATCCCGAGTTGCTGTGGTGTAGGCCAGAAGCTACAGCTCCTATTTGTCCCCTAGCTTGGGAACTTCCATATGCTGTGGGTGCAGCCCCAAAAAGATAAAAAACAAAAGACAAAGAACAAAAAAGGAATGGAGTGTGCCAGGCCAGAAAGATTCACTCTAAGAAGGGAAAGCATAGGGGGCCTGCACAGGCTGAAAACTTGTCCTTCAATTTCTTCCCTAAGAAAAACATGTTTTGAGGAGAAACAAAGATTCATACATAAATGTTCTATCATCTTGTCAGGGAGATGGCATCTGATGAGACAGATTCATACAATAATTATGTTTCCAAGGGCAAAGTGTGCTCACCAAATGAAGAACGTTTAAAGCCAGAACAGGGTATTTCTCATCGTTTGCAATGTGAATGAATTTCAAAGGAGCCTGATCTGCTGTGATTCAAATTTACTATTTCAAACCGGGCAATCTTCTTATAAAATTGTGAACTTCAAGACAACCTGATTTTTACACTTTTGAAGTAACATGAAAGTATCCAAAGAAGATAAATACGTCTATCTAAATATTTCAAGGTCTGCAACCAAGGTCACTTCTCTCCACATCAGCTGGAAGAAAACCTATGGAAATATACATCCTGAAAAATCTTAATACTGAAGTTTGTTTTAAAGTGTTTTTAAAATGTTCAAGAAACACAGTTTTATGTCTCAATTCCCAGATCTTCAGAGAAGTCATCATCATTTTACCTTCCAAAGACCTTAACTATCTCAAACAGAAGATAATCTGACATTTGAATTTTATGTTCTGAAACATTTCAAGTGTATTTTAAGGAAGATTTTCTTGTTTTCAGAATCTCTCTGAGAGAGCAGTCTTCCATCAGAGTTTTGTTGAGAACCAAACATTTCATTTTAGGTTCATTGTAAAAGGCAAATTTAAATCCTCCTAGTGTAATATAGATTTTTGGCTAGCTTTCCGTATCTTCTCTGTAATTACTTTAAGCCAACCTTGAAGGAGAACTTAGTGCCTCATTGCCTCTCCCACTCCCATTTAAGAAAAAAAGAGCAGAACATAGATTTTATTGAAGGTATTGGGCTGCATTATACAGCTCACAGCATGTATCACCTATATTGCCATTAGACAGCTCTGTTCAGCTACCCCAAATTACTGTGTTCCACCCACTGAATTTTCTTTTATTGCTCTTTTTCAGCTTAGTTTCTAAAATTCCTCTTATTCTAGGCAATTTCTCCAGATTTTTTTCTCAAGCTTCTTTATCTCTTACCCTTTTCTAATGCAGAGCAATTTAGCTTCTTTCAAACTTCACAAACCTTGTACCCCCATATTGATCATTTAACATTATTTGAAAAATGGTTTTGGCCTATTACACGTAGTCTATGTTCTTCGGTCACATTTTGCGATGCCAGTCTGAACTTTAAAGTGATACCTGCATCTAAAATGATAATTATGTAGTAATTAACCAATTTTAATGCACACTAGAGTTGTATTTGCTTTGGATAATTACTGATTATCTTGATCTCACCGGAGTTTTGCAACAGAGAATATTTAGCAGGATTCAGGACTCTTTGTGAGTTTTGTTTCCTGTTCAGACTTAATTGGCTTACACTGGTTTGACTTCTTTTTGATTGAATTCTACCTCAGATTTAATGTCCATTCCCTTGAACCATGAACCAATATTGTGTTGTATGCATTAATAAGAAGGACAGATTTTAGATCTTAAGATAGCTTGTATTCAGAATTCTTGAGTAGAAGTTGGGCTTCAGGGACTCTGAGAACCTTCTGAAATTGTTTATAAAGCTTTGTATGTAGGTACATGTGTGAATTTTTTCTGGGGAGAGAATTTATTAGATTTGTGTATTTCCTATCTCTTCATTTGTTAATGGTGCATTCTTGGAGAGTTCTGGATTCCAAATCACTGATTTTCTTTTCAGCTGTCTCAGTTACACCATTTAAGACATTTAAAAAAATTAGCAGGAGTTCCCGTCGTGGCATAGTGGGAATGAATCTGACTAGGACCCATGAGGTTGCGGGTTCAATCCCTGGCCTCACTCAGTGGGTTAAGGATCTGACATTGCTGTGAGCTGTGGTGTAGCTTGCAGACGTGGCTTGGAACCTGCGTTGCTGTGGCTGTGTGTAGGCTGGCAACAGCAGCTCCGATTAGACCCCTAGCATGGAAACCTCCATATGCCGTGGGTAGGGCCCTAAAAAGGACAAAAAAAAAAAAAAATTATCAGTGCTTCATTTCCAAGATTTCCAGTTGATTCTTTTTCATATTTTCCTGTTCTGATCTTTGCTCCATGGATACCATAAACTTCACTTCTATCTTTGAGGATTTTAATATAATTAATTTTAAAAATTCTTTTCATATTTTGAAAATCTGGTTCCTTGAGTATGAAGCCTTCTATTTGTTGAATCTTTTGTGGCACTCGATTTCCTTTGGTGCTTTTGAAGTTTTTTTTGCATGTTTCACCCTTATAACCACGTTTGCAGATGTTTCAGCCCTAGTCTCACAGAGTACAGGGCTTTGTATTATATTGGCTTCAGTTATTTTCCAGGGTCTATTTTGCATTTAGTTTTGGCCACAAGGTAGTTTTCATATTAAAGTTATTAAATTTTATAAAATTATATATTAAAAATTCTGTGATTTCTTTAATTCTTATGACTAGCGTTGTCTCCAAACCAAAGATTTGATACATTTTCATTTGTATTTGTTATATATTATTAAGTATATATTTCCTTTATGTTTTCATTTATATTTTCTTTTCTTCTTTTTTTTTTTTAATTTTTTTTTTCTGATCTTTTTTGCCTTTTCTAGGGCCGCTCCCGTGGCATATGGAGGTTCCTAGGTTAGGGGTCAAATCGGAGCTGTAGCCACCGGCCTATGCCAGAGCCACAGCAACACGGAATCCGAGCTGCATCTGCAACCTACACCACAGCTCACAGCAACGCCGGATCCTTAACCCACCGAGCAAGGCCAGGGATTGAACCCTCAACCTCATGGTTCCTAGTCGGATTCGTTAACCACTGCGCCACGACGGGAACTCCCTTTTTTGGTATTTTTGCATTTGAGCTTTTCATCTACCTGGTATGATCATTAATTAAGTACTCAGACACAGAGGATTAATATAGAAATTCAGTTACTAAAAGTGGCTATGAAATAGAAATTTAGTTTTAGGAAATTTTTTTAATACCCTACCAACCTTACCATGTGTTCCAAAGATGACAGATTATCAGCCCTTCCTGCTGTACTTGACTAGTACAAGATTTTTTAATTTGTTTTTATAGTTTATTTATTTAATTTATTTATTTTTACTGCTGCATCTGCTACATATGGACGTTCCCAGGCTAGGGGTCAATTTGGAGCTGCAGCCTTGGGCCTACAGTACAGCCACAGTAAGGTGGGATCCAAGCTGCATCTGTGACCTGTGTGTGCATCAACGTGCAGCGAGGCCAGAGATTGGACCCGCATCCTCATGGATACTAGTCAGGTTCTTAACCAGCTGAGCCACAACTTGAGCTCCTATAATTTTAATTACTTGCCAATTTGGGGGTGATTTTATGTTAAAAAAAAAAAAGTTTGAGTTTCTGCTGCTTTTGAATGTTCAAAAAAATGTGGCCACACTTGTTTCATGTTCTTGCGTGAGGTGATTTCCTGGGTCGGGTAGTACACACATGACCTTGAGGTAGCTGCCTTTCATCACTGCTTTACTCTTATTCTTCTTTTACATTTGTTTAACTCTTTCACATGGCCTTCTTGAGTCCCAAAGGTATCTGAGTTTGGATCCCCTGCCAGTGTTGCCGTTCCTTGGGCGTGCTTTATGTTTCCATGCTGATCATTTTTCTCTCCAGCTTCTGCCATTGTGCACCCCCATGTGGAGTCTTAGGGGCGTCTGGTAGGGTATGGAGGCAACAGTTGTATGTTCAGATACCAGAAAAAGGTACTACATTTTAGTTATCTCATAGTCAAAAATTTGATTGGTACTATGCTTACTTAATATTGGGCTATGACTTCTTAAAAACCTAACTGTATTAACCAGCTAAAATTAAAAAACAACAACAACAACAACAACCCCCAAACCATTTTTTCCTGGTGAATCCAGGCATGAAATATAGCTCAGATATCCTACGAGAGTGAAAGCTGTTCTCTGTGAGCCACTATCTAAAATTGAGTGAATTAATTTTTCTCTGAGTAATAAAAAAATTTTTTTTTTCTCAGCTCTGTTCCATTTATATTTCCTTAGGGAAGGTAATTGACTAAATGACACCCTTCATAAGATTGATGAGCAATTTAGTATTCGCAAAGACTAGTTTACTTTCAGCTGTCAGACATCTCTTATAGGAGGCAGTAGGGAGTTTGGAAAGGTCTAGAAGGTATTTTTTGTTTTGGCAGGCCAGTGTACTTCTTTATAACTTCTGCAAGCAGAGGTAGAAATATGATTTTCTGGGAACCCCAGCTGTCTTTTGGTTTAATAATAATTGTTCATCATTAATTTAATGAATGGTATTGAGCCTGTACCATGTGTGTGTACTCTTTGGGTATCACGAGATCCAGAGAAGTATAAGACCCAGTCCTTAAGAGTGATACAGCATCACCGGGGAGCTAGAACTACTGCTGAGAAATGGTGAGGGAGGAGTAGGTGAATAGGGCTTTGTCCATAACAGTAGTGAGCTTTGATAGGATGCGTGCAAGAAGCTTATAACTTTAGCTTCGAGGAGAGTATGGGGGTGGGAAGTGGCAGAGTTGGATAAATAGGATGAGATGGATAGTAGAAAAAGGACACTGTCCAGAAACAATAGGTACAGTTAAAGGCGGGGAGGCGGGGGGGGGGAGCAATAGTTTGGGAGGCAGGGTAGAAATAATATTAGTAATAATATTAAGTGATTGGAATAATAGAGTGTTAGTGATAGGAGGCCCCTTGATTGAGTCTGTAGTCTAGTTCGCTGAGGAAGCTGCAGGCGGAGGTTTGTGTGTTGGTGAGGGAGGTGGGAAAGGAGATGGGCACAGTTGAATATACTGAGTTAGTGAATATGTTTTAAAGGAGACTGAGGAGATAGATGTGAAATAAAGAGAGGATGAAGTTTCATACTCAACGTAATGACGTAGGATTGGATCATAAAAATAATACTTTTAATTACTTCCAGACTGCAGAACAGAGGCAATGAGAGGGTTAGGGTTGAGTCAACCATCAGCTGAAACAGAAGCAAACAGGTGTGTGCAGATACGGTGATAGAAGAGGAGAAGCGTTGTAGTCAGTACGATGGAGTCATCAGAGCTGTAGTCAGTGGTCTGTGTTCAGTGCCAAACAGGTCAGGTCAGCAGGGCACCGGGCACAGACTTTATGGGTTGAAACACTGTGGTGGTGAATTCTGAGTGAGTTGAGTCAATGAATGTATTCTATCCAGATGTCCCCGCTCATTGAGAATCACCTTTGAGAAACCTGCACTGCTCAGACCAGTCCTTTGTCTTAAAAGACTTTTCACGGTCCATCCAGTGTTTCCCAGTGGTCTTGCGTGGGCAGTGGTTGGAGGTTGTGTTTAAGAAGGCACTCAGCTTTAACATAGTTGTCCTCTTCTTCAGTGTTCCTTTACCCTTGGGGGCTAGGACAGAAGTCCAAAAGCTCTGGATCTTGCCCAGTTGGGTATGTAAGCATGGGGATCTTCTCTATGGAAGATAATGTGGTCAATGTGTTGACCCTTTGGTTGACGGGGCAGGGAGGGGTGAAGGGAAAAGGAAGTCAGCAGCTTTTCTTCTTTGGGTGAAAGGTGTAGCTAGGACAGAAATCTTTGAGCTTTCTAGAATCCTTAAATTTGAGTCTCTCTCTAACCAGAGATGAGTGATATGTTTCTACAGTGTTTAATTTGAAAATAGTTGTATTGCTTAAATGCCATATGCCCACTTGAAGGTCTCCGTAGTAGATAAGGATGTTGGCAATAGATAGTGCTTAAATGTATTTTTGTCTCATGTGAATCATTACTTTTTATCAGTAAAAGTGTGCTTCATTGTGCTTATCTTATGAAAGGTTTAATAGTCTAATAATTTAGAAGTTCCCACTGTGGCTCAGTGGGTTAAGATCCCAGCACAGTCTCCGTGAGGATGTGGGTTTGGTCCCTGGCCTTGCTTAGTGGGTTAAGGATCCAGTGTTGCCACAAGCTGCGGTGTAGGACACAGATGAAGCTCAGATCTGGTGTTGCCATGGCTGTGGCTCTAGCTCTGATTTGACCCCTTATGCTGCATTTGCAATGGTAAAAAGTAAAACAAAGTCTAGTGAATTTATATGGCTACAGTTTGTTGGATTTTAAACTCTTTTAAAATGGCTATAATTCACTAGTTCTCAAAGTTTGGCCCATGAATCCCTGTCAGTCCCTGAGATATTTTTAGGGTCTGTGAAGGCAAAAACTATTTCTGTAATAATACTAAGATATTATTTGCTTTTTTATTTTGGCTTGGCATTTACACCGATGATGCAGAAGCAATGGTGAGTAACACTGGGGGTGGCCAGTGTGAATCAGGGCAGTTGCAATTTTATTTTATTATTATTATTTTTAAATGATTTTAATTTTTTTCCATCATAGCTGGTTTACAGTGTTGTCAATTTTCTACTGTACAGCAAGGTGACCCAGTCACACATACATATATACATTCTTTTTCTCACATTATCATGCTCCATCATAAGTGACTAGATGTAGTTGGTAGTTGCAATTTTAAAAAAAAGCTGATTTCACATAAGAATCTTCTTGCTGAGTAGTAAAAATTATTAATTGTATTTAATCTCAACCTTTGAGAATGTCTTTTTATTTTTTATTTTTTTATTTTTTTTAAATTTTATTTTATTTATTTTTCCCACTGTACAGCTTGGGGACCAAGTTACACTTACATGTATACATTTTTTTCCCTCCCTTTGTTCTTTGTGATATTAAGTATCTAGACATAGTTCTCAATGCTACACAGCAGGATCTCATTGTAAATCCATTCCAAGAGCAATAGTTTGCATCTAATAACCCCAAGCTCCCGATCCCTCCCACTCCCTCCCCCTCCCATCAGGCAGCCACAAATCTATTCTCCAAGTCCATGATTTTCTTTTCTGTGGAAATGTTCATTTGTGCTGTATATTAGATTCCAGTTATAAGTGATATCATATGGTATTTGTCTTTGTCTTCCTGACTTATTTCACTCAGTATGAGAGTGAGAATGTCTTTTTAATATTTAAGTGAAAAAAAAAAAAGGAAACTTCCTATAGTACCATAGTACCCATGCACACCAAAGTTGGAGGTTGACTTGAGGAAAAGCACTGTGTAAATATTTAAGCTGTGAGCTAAAGTAGCCACTTCCCTTCATGGAATACCATTTTACTTGAAAAATGACCCACGGAGGAGTTCCTGTCGTGGCTCAGTGGTTAACGAATCTGACCAGGAACCACGAGGTTGTGGGCTTGATCCCTGGTCTTGCTCAGTGGGTTGAGGATCTGGCATTGCTGTGAGATGTGGCTCGGACTGCTGTGTTACAGTGGCTCTGGCGTAGGCCAGCAGCAACAGCTCCCATTAGACCCCTAGCCTGGGACGGAACCTCCATATGCCATGGGTGTGGCCTTAGAAAAGACAAAAAAAGACAAAAAAGAAAAAATGACCCACAGACATTTTCCATTTTTATACTTGGGTATTTGGCAGACATTTTCTTGAAATAATAAACCCATCACCTCAAGGACAAATGATGTGACTTACTGCTAAATGATAAAATTCAAGCTTTCAGGCAATAATAAGAATTTTAGAAAACTGTTGACAAATTCCTAAACTTAAAGACTTTTCCCCACTTTTTTTAATAGAAAATTTTATACAAAAAGTAGAGACCACAGAGTAGAATAAGGAACTTCATTTTCCAAGTTTATCTATCACACTGTCTTGTCTTTATTGAGGTGAAACTTACAAAACCTGCGCCTGTTTAAAGTGTATAACTTGATGAGTTTTTAACATATGTATGCACCTGTGAAACCATTATTACCTTCAAGATACTGAAAATTTCCTTTACCTCCGAAAGATTACTTGTTACCTTTTGCAATCCTTAAAGACTTTCCTAATGATAGGATGTGATATTCATGAATTATTTGATTTTATATAATGAAATATGTCAAAGTATGGAGAATCTGCATAACTTGGTGAATCAGTATTTTTAAAATGACCAATGCATGTGGGTACAAAGACATGCGTGAATAAAAGAGCCATTAAAATTTCAAGATGGACCAAAAAAAATTTTTTTTTTTTTTTTTTGTGGGACACATTTTTTTTTTTTTTTTAATTTTCCCACCGTACAGCAAGGGGGTCAGGTTATCCTTACATGTATACATTACAATTACATTTTTCCCCCAGCCTTTCTTCTGTTGGGCCAAAAAATTTGACTGTAAAGAGTATGAAAAGTTCATCGATGTGTTTTAAGATTCTACCTTCCAACCAAACGAAGAAACTGCAACTTGTCGAGTTTTGGTGTAATATCAAAGAAGAACATCCACAGTTATCTGAAAAGGCAGTTATTCTCTTCCCTTTTCCAGCTATACTTCTGAGTGAGGCTGGATTTTTCTTATACTTCAAATAAAATAACATATTGCAACAGATTAAATACAGAATCAGATAGGAGGGTAAAGCTGTCTGATTAAGACAGATATTGAAGAAAATTAGAAGAATGTAAAATAATGCCATTCACCTCACTATAAAATTTTTAAATTAAAAAATATTTATTTTCACAAAACATTATTTATAGTACATGTAACAGGTTTATTATTGATATTTTGAAATAATGAGTAAATTTTTTAAAATTGTTTTAATTTCTGATATAGTAAATACTGACCATATAAACAAAAGCTCTTGGTAGAGAAAGATTGCAGGTAAATTTTATGAGTGGAAAGGGGTCATAAGGCCAGAACATTTAAGAACTCCTCCTTTAGTTAATGGGTCGAAGAAAAGCATGAGAAAATTGAATCCTCAGACAACTCTCCAAACTTAATCTGGAGTAATATTTCCAATCTTTACTTTGAACAAAATGATTTTGATGGCTACTCAGTTATCTCTTTATAAAATATAAACTGGTTTGATTCCTTTCTCCTTAATATTTTTTGTTCATCCTTTTTAAAAACATTCTGTGGTAAAAATGTAACAAGTGCAGAAATACCCAAGACTGACAGTAGCATATCTATATGAAATGACGTATTAAAAAATCATTACTAGGTGACATTTCTAATCTGTGAAATAGGAATGTCTCTTTTGCAGTGGGCAGCACCCAAAAAATGTATCTCGTTTTCTTTTGCACAGGCCGACAGGGAGATGTTAAAGAAAATTTCATCTTTACTTAGTCCGATTAGGATGAATCTATTTCAAGCACGTTAGAAGAGGGCAAAGTGAAAAGACAGTTTTTCATCTAAGGGAACTGTACATTTTTTTTTCACTTGAAAAGTTTAGTAGTTGGAAACTTTCTTTGTTCAAAATTATTGAGTAATTTAATACGAGCTGAGTGAAAGGTGCTTAATTATTTAATTTATGACACAGAAATTGAGTGACCATGTAATTGATCATCCAAATGGTACACTTGCTCAGTGTACTGTGCTGAATTAAAGGAAGAAAACCAAGAGTCTCCCGGTTTATCTGGGATTTATGTCATCCTACCTAGAAAGCATAATGTTCTTCACAAGTGGAACCTCTGACATGGTAAAATATTATATTTCAAATGCTAATCTTGTTCCTTTTCATAATTGAATGGTCTTCTCCTTACATGTTTCCTTGATGAAACCTGTCTTCTAAAAAGAAAGTATTTGGAATTTCATTGTGATGCCCCTAATAAAAAAGAAAAGCAACTGATAGTTGGAACTCTCAGCTTATTTCTTTAAATCTGCTTGAATTAGAGGGAATTTTAGGAGAGGTAACTGAGCAAATTAATCTTAGTGATGGCTCACCATATCTTAACTGGTATATCAGTTATTAATCTGATGCTAACACAAAGTGGCAGCTGTGGCTCAGGCTGTTTTGAAAATCCAACCATCTGTTGGCCTGGTTTCAAACCTTATGATTTATTTTAGATGCCTTGGGGACCTTCCATATTAATGGGGCAGTGCCATGCAGTAAATGTAACTATCTGACAAATGAAGCAGCACTGCTAGAATGATGCAGTGATAATTTATGTTATGACTTATGTATAGAGCCTTTGACTTGAAGGATATTTTTGAAAACATGAAAGTAAATAATGAATTCCAAATTAGAAGAAATGAAATTCCAAATAAGAAAGTGAATGAAATTATGGGAGGCAGGGTCTGCAGTCAAAAGAAGCCATTAAGATATAGGAAATTAATGTTAGGAAAGCCTTCTAGCCGCCAAAAGTTATGCCTAACTAGCCCATCACATTGCCTTGTTGCCTCTAAACACATTTTTTCACCAAACTGATTAATGCCTATTAATGTTTTAAAAGTACCTAGCACAGTGCCTGACATATAAAGTTATAAAAATGTTGGTTTTTAAGATTAATAACAGTACTAGTTAGGAGTTCTCACCATGGTGCAATGGGTTAAGAATCTGACTGCTGTTGCTTTGGTTGCTGTGAAGGTCCGGGTTTGGTGCCCAGCCCAGCACAGTGGGTTAAAGGATCCAGTATTACCACAGGCATAGGTTGCAGCAATAGCTCAGATTCAGTCTCTGGCCTGGAAACCTCCATATGCTGTGGGTGAGGCCATGAAAAAAAAGTAGTACTAGTTATACTAGAATACTTGTTGCAACAGCATTCTTACTTTCTTAACATCAGAACACCTATTCAGATGATTATAAATTTGCATTGTTTCTAATGCTTTCCTTAAATTAGGCGTGGGATTAACATTAGTGCATTTCAAAAATAAATGCATATTTATGCACACATATATGAATATATCTTTCGGATACCTTTTTATGTATTTTTGCAGCATTTCACATTATGTATATCTATATATAATTTATGTATAGAAATATAATGGTGAACACAAAAGATTGATTTTGTTTTTTGGGCTATGGGAAAAACACAATAAAGCCAGCAAATCTATTCTATTTAATGTAGTGGCACAAAGTGTGAAGGGATTTATAAAATGTCTTGGTTTTTTTTTGGGGGGGTGCATCTGTGGCTTGTGAAAGTTCCCCGGGCCAGAGATCAAACCAGTGCCACAGCACAGCAGTGACCTGAGCCACTGCAGTGACAATGCTGGATCTTTAACCTGCTGCACCACAGGGGAACTCCATTTACTAATCTTTGAAGATGGAAGAGAGAGTACCATATATGAGGTTCTCTAACCTGGAGGTCTAAGTGACTTCATGAAGTTTCTTCCATCATTATAATTCATCAGTTCTCTATTTTGTGTTAAATTGTTTAAACTTTGTCAAAGTTAGACTTTGATTATTCTTGCATCTGATTAATTGAAAGAGAAGTACTGAATTTCTCAATGCCCAGCTCTGTCTGAAAATTCAATTCCTCTGTATTCTTCTTTTGTTCTCTATCTACTTTTACAGTAGGAATTGGAAGGGGGAGTGTGATTGTGGTGAGTAAACTGTAGGTTGTCTACCTCTGGCCCAGTGAACTTGGGACTCATCCGTCCTGCCTGAGCTATCAGTTCATTCCTGGCTCCCTCGGGGTGTTAGAAGAGCTGCTAGCTGTGTACATAAGGACGCCTTCTCTTTAACATCTCTTCAGGAGTTCCTGTCATGGCTCAGTCATTAATGAATCTGACTAGGAACCATGAGGTTGCGGGTTCGATCCCTGGCCTTGCTCAGTGGGTTAAGGATCCGGCGTTGCCGAGGTCTATGGTGTAGGTCACAGACTCTGCTCAGATCCCGCGTTGCTGTGGCTCTGGTGTAGGCTGGCAGCTATAGCTGCGATTAGACTCCTAGCCTGGGGACCTCCATATGTCACAGAAGCGGCTCTAGAAAAGGCAAAAAGACAAAAAAAAAAAAAAAAGAAAAAAGAAAAGAAAAAAAAAATCTCTTCAGTCTCTTTTTAGTTGTTGTTATTTATTTGTGCAATTTATTGTACAGCTATTTATTGAACCTACCAAGTGCCAGGCATTATGCTGTATATTGAAGATCAAACATGGAGCAACACCAATCATGCTCTCAGAGAGTTTACTTTCTAGTGGGAAGTCATGCAAACAAAGCATTACAACTTAAGGCAATAGTGAGTGTAATGAAGCTAATGGGAATCAAGTGAGGGTACGTCTAAGTCAGTCTGGGGTTGTCAGGAAAGGCTGCCCTGAAGAGGAAAGATTTGGGCTGAAAAATAAGAAGGCTGGAAGGGAGACAAGTGAAAGGGAGGTGTTTTCCAGGCTGAGACGTGATCGGAGGAGTGTAAGGAGTTCACTTGGCGCATACATTACTTATCGTTAAGATCTTATCTTAATTCAGAGTTTATTTTCTAGGAGCTGGGAGCCATAAAATACGTGGAGCTTGAAATGATCAGATTTGTGCTTTAGAAAGGCCACACTACAAGTCCTGTAAAAGCATGGTGGTTAATAGGGAACAAGAAACAATCAATAAGACAAAAAAGGGAGGCTCCAGTGCTAGTCCTCAGGTCCTGATAGTTCCTGCACTTCACGTTTGAGTGGAGGTGAAGATGGAGGGGCGTGTAGGCAGATCTAGGTAGGTAGGAGGCATTCAGGTTCAGGGTGGATTATGAAAGACAGGGGAGAAGGTGAGGATGGCTCCCAGATGGGGGGTTTAGATACTAGGTGGATGGTAGTGCCCTCCACCAGTGGCAAAGACAAGCAAGAAAACAGATTTTGGTGACAAGAACATGAGGTCAGTTTTGGACATATTAAAGCACCTGTGTCCCGGTCAAGTACATGTCTAGGTGGGAGGTCTGAGAAGTGGATGTGGGGCTCAGTGGGATTAGGTTGGTAGTTAAAGCTGTGGAGGCGGACGAAGTAGCTGAGGGGTACCTGGGAATCCTGGGACTTCAGACTAGTTTTGCAGCAAGTTACCTGACAAAACTGTTGTAGAGGAAGGAGGAAGACCTTAAACAAAGGGGCTAGGATGGAGCTAAAAGGTTGTGGTTGTGCAAATTATTTAAGCAAATATGATGTCTGTTGATTTCTTGTTGGTCTGTGCAGTCTGGCCAGCAGTGGCCCCCTTTACTATTCAAGTTTGCTCCTTTAACAGGAAAACTTGTTCTGGTTAAAACAACAACAACAAAAAAGGAGTTTCGCTAGAGGTGCAGATCTGATCTGCAGAGTCTCCAGAGAGCTGGGATGCAGGTTTGATCCCCATCTGGGCACAGTGGATTAAGAATCTGGTGTCGTAAGTTGCAGCTGTGGCTGGATCTGATCCCTGGCCTGGCAACTCCATATGCCATGGGGTGGCCGAAAGAGAAGAGAGAGAGAGAGAGAGAAGTTCCCTGGTGGTCTATTGGTTAAGGATCAGGTGTTGTCACTGCTGTGGCGTGGGTTTGATCCCTGGCCAGGAACTTCTGCATGCCGTGGGTGCAGCCAAAAAAAAAAAAGATACCGAGGATTAAACCAACACAGAGCATACTTATTTCCCTTTCTCTTTTTGCATTAATCCATAAAAATTCTTGGATTTTTATTTTATCTGACTTTACTATTTTTATATGAAATACCCAAAGCACTAAGTGCAGCCAACAGAGAGGACAACATTTTGTCAGTTCATGAATTGTGGCTCTATTTAATCATCTATTGACTAGGGTATTCGAAGGAATATTTTGTCTTGATTCTGGCTCTAAATAAAGGAAATTACATTTGATCATCACATTTCATATTTCATACCAGGGAATCATAGCTGCCAAATATATTATCATTGCGAACAGCTCTGATCAAAGCAAAAACTTTGACATAAGAAGTTAGTCTTAGCTTAATACAGTTTAGAAGAAAAGCAGTTCATAGTTTTGCTCCAACTATGCATTTTTAGCAGGAATTTAGTTTATTTTTATAAGTGTGGTATATATTAATCTAGATATGATAGGTTTTTAAAAAAAATTAGCATGCCACCCTTTTTCCATGATTTGTTTTTTAGGGCTTTTTTCTTTTTTTGCTATACAAAATTATTTATAGACTCTTTCAATCACTTTATTAACTTTGATGAAACGGTAAATACTGTGTTTTTATTAAAAGTTAAATAGAAAATTCTAGTGGACTCTAGTGGTTTGGCTGTTCTGAGTCCATTCTTTTCCAGCCCTGATTCCCTGTTGGCAGAGCCCTCCCTTCCCTGGGAGGTGGTGGGTTTCAGGGCATAGGGCTTCACTTTAGCCCTACCAGTGGTTGGTTCCATTCTTCTTGCCAGTGATTGGTTTAGACCATGGCATGTGACCCAGTTCTGTGAAGTGAGGAGAAGTCTGCCTAGTCCCTCAGAGAACAGTTTTCTTGATGATGCATAATTCATTGGTGTACATCATTTTTTTAGCTGGAAATTGCTGAGTGTACATGTTATTCCTGGACTTAGCAGCCATCTTAACCACAGGGACACTAGGTGCCTTCAAGCCCACGTGCTGAGGATGGGAGACGGGAAGGTAAATCTTGATGATCTTCTTAAGTCAGTGAGTTAACCAACCCTAGAGCAACTCTACCCAGAGTGATGAGAGGTAATGACATTTAAGATTTTCTTTAACCATTTTGAGCCAGGAGTCTTCTGTTACTTGCAGCTGAATGCATCCTAACAGATACACATTTTAGATGTGAATTATGAAATGTATTAACAGAAAATAGAACCAGTGTTTTGGTTTTATGGATATTTAAACCCAGTTTTGATAGTTAACAAGACTTGCTAGATGAAACCATAAACAAAATGAATACTGACATGGTGTATCAGATGAATGTCAGCCTCGGTCATGGTGGATCATGACAGATCCTGAGACCTGCCAAAATCAATCTTAATTTAACTGCATTTCATCTAGGACAAGAGAATTTTTTTTTTCATTATCTTGGGGCTTCCGTTTCAGTCTTCTGTATCCCTTTATGTGTTATTAGAGGACAAAAAAACTTTAACAATGATTTAAAGTCTTCACATACTTTAAGTAGCAGGACATGTGACTGTTGTCTTGTCTTAAACAGTGAATCACTTTCAGAGTTAAATATAGATTGACCATATTCTATGTAAAGAATTAGGACTTGTGTAAAACCCTCAATAAGTTGGGAACCGTAGAACCAAATTTTGTGTTGTTTACATTGCAACAAATAAAATCTCATTGCATCCTATTGGCTTTTTAAAATACAGTTTTTCTTTCTGTGAAGGATGTCGCTTTTTCTCTCAAAGGTTCAGGGCATTAAAGGATTAAAGACACTTGAAGAAGAAATGTCAGGTAATACAAATACTGGCCGGCAGATTCAGTGTGCTCTTTCTTTGCTTTTCCTTTTTTTTTTTTTTTTAATAGGTTTTAGCATGCAAACATTTAACTTGTCTATAAGTAACTTATGTCAGTTTTTGTGATTTCATTGTAAATGCCCGCAAGGAAGGACAGACACTGTAAACAGCGGGCCTGAGCAGTATCTATCTAGAATAGATGACTGTTCCTGGCCTTTGTCCTCCTGGTCCTGCATTGCCTTCATAAAACTGGGATTTATCACAATGTGAAGCTGAGCTTCTTCCTGTTCCCTCCCACGCATGCCTACAAATGGGGGCCTCCCAGCCTCCTTTGGCCCAGACTTTCTCTCTCACCTCCTCTGACAACACCCCTCGACTCAAGAGTTCACTTCACCCCCAGAGCTGATGTGATTATCATATTAGCACATACTCAGTGTTTACCAAAGTGCCTGGAATCAAATTGGGTTGATAAAATGGAATGATACACATGCAAGGTGTCCATATATACATTGTAACTTTACAGCCCTTCTCCCAGTCCTCTACCTTGAGAACAGGACTGGCTACTGATGTGTGTTCTCTGAGCAGGGAAATAGATTCGCCACATTAAATTATGTCTCACCATTAAGGAAAAGACGTCAACATATATTGTTTAAGGTTGGGCCACATACATAGAAAATAACTGTCTGAATAATAAGCATGGAGGAGGCCTTTGGAAATTGGCACTAAGCAGGCATGCATCAGGAGAGATTTAGGAAGGACTATTATGGATTGGTAGGTAAGGAAGGACTTCTTTTGTAGCTCTGGTTGTCTGCTTGTTTACTCTCTTTTCCTAAATGCACATATGCTGTATATGGTATGTTTTTCTCCTGATATTTCATATATAGGAATAAACACCTTCTCTTTCCAATGACATACTGAAACTGTGTAACATACGGCAGTTTCAAATACAAATACCTATAACTTTCAGTTTCTGAGAAAAACAGCTTAAAGCACTGTAGAGAGAAGTTGAAAAGTCGTTGTTGGAAATATGACTGGGAGTTCTTGCTGTGGCACAACAGGATTGGTGGCCTCTCTGTAGCACCAGGACATAGGTTCGATCCCTGGCCTGGCACAGTGGGTTAAAGGATCTGATGTTGCTGCAGCTGCGGCGTAGGTTGCAACTGCTGCTTGGGTCTGATCCCTGGCCCTGGAACTCCATGTGCCTCGGGGTGGCCAAAAAAGAAAAAAAGAAAAGAAAAGAAAACATGACTCAAGTAGGAATAATATTAAAAAATAATTCTTGGCTCCCAAATTTCAGTTAGATCAAGATTCTTTTACCTGGTAATTAAAAAAGACTTTACTGGTGAGATTTACAGATAATCCTGAAGTTTTTTAGTTATAATTTTTTCAGTTTCTTTCCCTTGCAGACAGATACTCATAAGAACAGCTTTCAAATATCAATATTTAATAATGAAGTTTCAGAACCTTGTCCTTTGGTTACAAAATGGCTATAAAAGATGTAGCATGACTAAACAGTGGAAGAGCATCTGTGTAATTGATATGTGCTTATTGTTATATGCTTATCGTAGGTTCATTATTGAGAATAGAAATTTGGATTTATAAGAACATAGAGAAACAGAATACAATATTAAGTCCATCCACCCTTCTTCAAGCCCACACTAATAGTTTGCTTTTTAGTACCCAGATGTCCACATGAAAAATTGGGATATATTCTAAAACATTCCAATTTTTTTTGTAAATTGTCTTTCCATAAATTGTCAAGTACTTCTTGAACTTACGTGCCTTTTCACGGAAACTGTGACATTTCTTGGTGTAACATTTTCCGTAAGGGTTCCACCACTTTATTAGGAAATCTTCCTGAAGTGTGTCTTTTGTGCTTAAAGACATGGTTCCAGAATTTGGAGGGATAAAGCATTTTTTCCCCCGGTTTTTACACTCATGATTTAATGCCCTCTTTCTCTCCACTCTTTTGAATGAAGGGACATTTATTTTATTTTTCTTTTCTTCCTCATCTATTTTGATGAGTTGTCAAACTTAGATCCTTTCTTAATGAATTGGAGGTCTCAGAAGAATTGATCATCTGTACAGTTTAATAGAGTCAGAATTGTACAGTGAGATTTTATTCTTTATCTTGAGTCAGATTTTTACAGCAAGGTTGCTCAGAAATCCAGATGTACATGTTTTCAGTTATAGATAGAGAAAAAAGCCAAACAATGACGCAGAGAAGAGAGTCTTCTGTCATAGTTAAGAATTATACTTTCCCATTGGAGACAACAATCAGGGCTGATATTTCAAAGTACATGGAGATGACGCAGCTGCTACGGCCTTATACTTGTTAGTTTTATTTCTTCCATTTGAACCATTATAATAAAAATTCAAACAGCTATCGCAGAGAGATATAGGCAACTGTTCTAACCACGATTTGTTCATAGCCAGGCCTGTGAAAAAGGAAAATATGAAAATTGAAATTTATGAACATCATATCATATCAGTTATTTCTTCTCATCGAGGTTACTTCGTATTCTAGTTTTTTAGCTAGGTAGTGCTCTTTATATTACTGAAAGGAACTTGTTAACCCCCTCATAGAACCCCACGAATATTTTGGATGATTCCTTATGAATGGTGTGAGTTGTTCTTTTTCCTGAAAGAAGAGTGCTTCGCAGGCCATTCTGGTGCCTCTGTGCTCTTTTGTTTTTGTTTTTGTTTTTTGCTGTTTAGGGCTGCATCAGTGGCATATGGAAGTTCCCAGGCTAGGGGTTGAATCAGAGCTGCAGCTGCTGGCCCGCACCACAGCCACAGCAACTCAGGATCCAAGTCACATCTGCGACCTACATCACAGCTCATGGTGACACCAGATCCTTAACCCACTGAGCAAGGCCAGGGATTGAACCCTCATCCTCATGGATACTAGTCGGGTTCTTAACCTTCTGATCCACAATGGGAACTCCACCCTAGCACTATTAATAAAAGGGTCTGATGACAAAATATGAGAAACCAAGGCATTTAAAATGTATTACCATAGAGCTTGGTTAAATAACTATTTTTCTGCACATTATTCTGATATTGTCATAAGCAGTTTCATGAAGTATCTACCTAATACCACACACAAATTGTGTTTAATAATATAGAACTCTGCAATGAGATGCTTGGGGTTTTTGCAAACAGACAAATTGAGTTCACATCTTGTTATTGTCACACACTCTCTGAGAGATTTTGGCCAAGTTACTTTTCTGAACTTAAGTTTTTTTACCTGTGCAGTGGGCATAATAATAGTACCCACCTCACAGAGCTGTGGTAGGCGTTAAAGAAATGAGTAAATGTAAAGCACTTAGCAAGTGCCTTGTATATAATAGGCGTCCATTAAATGTTAGTATCTGTTAGGAATTTTAACCCACTACGTGATTGTTTTTGTGAGATGGGGAAGGGTGAAGAGGAGCTTACACCTTAAACTATTCAAGTTAATTACATACTCTTGTATTCCCAAATGGGTAAAAGATGGCTACTTTCTAGCTCCTTCTGAACTGTGGCTGTTCAGGGCAAAAAACATCTATTCAGTAGAATTCCACATATATATATATGTATATATAGTTTTGTTTTCTAAATGAAAAAATCTAGACACATGAATTTCTTAGTTTTTTGAGTTGAAAAATTATGTATATAAAAACTCTTATGAAATCTATGGAAGTGAAATTACATTTGATTGTATGTCGAAGGAATCATCTTTATTGAAAAAAACCACAACTATGCAGTATGAAGACCATTCTTGGAAATCCTGGGCTAGGAGTAGCCATAAACCTACAGTGTGAAATTACAGCCTTTCAAAACTGAGTAAAACCTTAGTGACCTTGAACTCAGACTCCATCCCCTCTTTGAGGTTAAATGATGTGCAAATTATTTGCACAATTAAAAGCCAACTTAAAAATTCCTTTCTTGAATTTCTCAGTTGTTTTCTAATCTTTTATTATGGTTAATTCAATTTTAATGCTTATGAAAAAAAAAAAGTCTCTGACATTTATAGCCTCCTCCCTTGGACTGCAGGATCTCCTGAGATACACACTGTTACTTAGCTAATGACACATTTTATGTCTTTTATTTTATTTTATTTTATTTTATTTTTATTTTTATTTTCTTGCTTTTTAGGGTCGCAGCAGTGGCATATGGAGGTTCCCAGGCTAGGAGTCCAATTGGAGCTACAGCTGCTGGCCTACACCACAACCACAGCAACGCCAGATCCGAGCTGCACCTGTGACCCACACCATAGCTCAGGGCAACGCCAATCTTTAACCCACTGAGGGAGGCCAGGGATTGAACTGGAAACCTCATGGTTCCTAGTCGGATTTGTTATCGCTGCACCACGATGGGAACGCCTGTATTTTATTCCTTTTTAAAAAAAATTTATTCCATTTATAGTTGTCCAATGATCATCACAATCCAGTTTTCTAGGATTTCCATCCCACAACCGCAGCGCATCCCCCTCCTGTATTTTATTCTTTTCTTTTTTTTTTTTTTTTTTTGTCTTTTGTCTTTTGTTGTTGTTGTTGTTGCTATTTCTTGGGCCGCTCCCGCGGCATATGGAGGTTCCCAGGCTAGGGGTTGAATCGGAGCTGTAGCCACCAGCCTACGCCAGAGCCACAGCAACGTGGGATCCGAGCCGCGTCTGCAACCTACACCACAGCTCACGGCAACGCCGGATCGTTAACCCACTGAGCAAGGGCAGGGACCGAACCCACAACCTCATGGTTCCTAGTCGGATTCGTTAACCACTGCGCCACGACGGGAACTCCCTGTATTTTATTCTTAATTGTATGTTTTCATTAGTAGCGCTAACTGGGACTGTGTAATAAAGTGAAGTTGGTAGGGTTCATCACACAGAATGTTATCTCTTGACTGCTGCATTGGAGCAGGGGGCGGGGTGGGGTTTTTGCTTGGAGGTAACAAGTATAAGCAATAAGTCAAGATGGGGGCTAGCAGGGCCCAAAATTGGAAGAGGAGGAGGTGAGATTGCTAGTTGGTGCTGGAAAGACTGAGGCATGTATAGATACAGTACTCAGTCTCATCTCCTTTCCCTCCTCCCAAACACTACCTACTCTGCAACTACAGATTTAAACTTTATAATGAATTTACCTGATTTACAGATGAAGATATCAAAACTCTGACAAAGAAGCCAAAATTTCAGAACTGGTAATTCCTGGTAGTACCCTGACAGATCTGGGATTGAAACCACTGGCTTTTTATTTCGAAAGATTGTATCACTGCACAGTGTCAGGACTGGGGAAGGCCAGGAGTTACTCACTTTCCTCAGTGAAGAGTTTCAGGAGTTCTCTTGTGGTACAGTGGGTTAAGGGGCCAGCGATGTCACTGCTGCAGCTCTAGTTGCTGCTGTGTCTTGGGTTCCCTGGGAACTTCCACAGGCCATGGGTGCAGGCCCCCCCCCCCCCCAAAAAAAGGTGTTCACTGCAAATATTTCTTCAACAGAAAAAGTAATACTTAGGATTTAAAAAATTGACAATATTTATTCTTCAGACAGCACACTCCTTTTTGTTCAGAGGAGTAGGAAGTAGACACCCTGCATCCAAAATCCTGCTAAGTTTCATTCTCATCCAATGCCCTCTCCTTCCAACGCCTGGCAAATGGGTGTGAGTGCCCAGCTGGGAAGTCAATGAATAAAGTAAGAATTTAGATGGTGTTTAGATGGTATTCCTGGCACTGTGAGCAGTCTTTTCTTCCCATAGTGTCATAAAACAAGGCTCTTCCCCACACAGGATAACAGCTCTGGAACAATTATATGAAATCTGATCTCATGTCCTGATGTTCAAAACATATCATATCTTGAAATCACTTGTTTTACTGTTCCTGAATTCGCTAAACCACTTGTGGTTTCTTTCAGAAAGAGGCCATCATCGCCGATCTTCTCAGTGGTGCTTCTAGATTTGGGGCATTTTCTGGGCTGCTGATAATACTTGATGCTCTGATTTGAAAATTCATAGTATTGATTTAATGCTTGAAGAGAGCAGCAAAGCAGTGTTTCAGAAAGCAGGTATTTAACTTTAAAAGATGTGCTGTAAAGTGCAGACAATTGATGTTCTCTTTTAACCCTCCCCAACCCCCACCCTGGTCATTTCTACAGTTCTTGCAGTTTTTTAAGTAGTTCCTGGTACTTCATTCAAGTTGTGTTTTCCATGTTGTGCAAAGTCAGGTTCCCAATTCCCAAAACAAAGAAACAAAAATCTCCTGGGGATAAAAGAAAGCTCTTCCTCTTTAAATAGCAGACAGAAAATATGAGGCATTTTTTTTTCCCCTTTGGATTTCCCTGTGTAATTACCGTATTTGTCTGCAGGAGAAAGGACTCCTTGTGGTTTCTTCTCGATTACCTTTCTTAAAGACACATCCACGTATCCGCATCGCGCACGTGGCTTTCCTCCCGGGGTCAGAGCTCCCAGTTTTGTGAGAATTCGGCGAGCATATGGCCACTTGTTTCCCCGAAAGCCAGTCCCGGAGCGGTAGGAGCGGTGGCGTTGGGCTGGAGCCCGGGGAGGTGGAGCCTTTTTGCTCGCTGCAGCCGGTCCCCCCCTCCTCCGCCTCTGTCTCTGCCGTCGGTCGCCGCGCATCCTGTGCATCGGCTCTTCGTGCTCCGCGTGCAGCTCCGGCTCCGCGGCGGGGAAGAGGCAGGGTGTGCTCGCAGACCGTGGGGTAAACTGCAGTCGCTCTTTGGGGAGCCCCGGGAGAACACCTGGAAGGAGGGAGAACACCGGTACCATGGGCCAGCTCTGCTGCTTTCCTTTCTCAAGAGAGGAGGAAAAAATCAGTAAGTGTGGTTTGTACTGTGCCGAATCCTAAGTCCTTGGCTATTTTGTGTGGCTGTCTTCTGGGGGTAGTTTTGGTTTTTTTCTTGCGGGAAAGACTGTGGAATAAGGAGCTGTGATTTTTCCTGTGCATTTCTTAAAAGGGCTGGTAGGTGTGTAGTTAATAATTAACTGTCAAAGTACAATAACTCAATGAATGAGGTTTTGTTCGAGATAGAAAATACGGAAAAGTCGTTTTTCATTTCCTCCTGTTGGTAGTCTTACAGCTCATTTTTATCACGCTCTCTAGAGTCAGAATTTAGTTTTGAGTTTCTTTGTATCACTGAATACAATTTGGTATATTACACAAGCCAGACTATTTTTCTTCTCTGAAATTGGGATGTTTTCAGAGTCCTGCTCAATGATTACATATAGAGAAGTCAAGCTGGCTCAAAAATGACATATAGTATACATTTGCAGGTATTTTCTTGTGTCCTCTGCTTTGTTCTCTGTGGAGGGGATTCCGGTGTGACTGTAAAACCCCTCCAAACAAGTGATGCCACTTTGATTTCTGCAAAAACCACACTGAATATTTTCAAACTAGTGTCAGGCAGGTTGCATACCTGCTTATAGCCCAGAAAACAGAACTTAAAGTGATAACACTGACATTGAAATTTCTTCCTCACTGGCTTATGTGCATTCACTTACATTTCAACTTTGTTAAAAACAGTGCTGGCATTTTATGTAGTAGGCTGAACAGAATTTGCCTTACGCTAGTTGCCTCCAGATACTGAATTTTTACTTCTTTTTCGATAAAATGTTTGCAGACATACGTACCAAAATTTGCAGCCACATTTCTGTCACGTCAGTGCTTTATTTAAATAAATTTAAATAGGTCAACAGAATCTCATGCTATCTGGTTCAGATACTCAGAGATCCACATCTGGCTTGTATTTCCTGCTGCTTGTTCCTCAGGAAACTAGCCAGGGACAGATTTAAAAATAATTAATACATATCCTATACCTAGTCCCTTGGGGAAGCAAACCGGTTTTGACAAGAAATCTTCTGGGAGTGCTTTGGAATAAATGTTGGGAGACTTTGGAGCATTTGCTTATTAAGAAGAGCCCATGGCTGTGCTCTAAATTTTACTTGTGAAAATGGTACATGACAGTCCCGATCTTCGATCCTGAGATGACTTTACAACCGAATTGTTTTCTGACAATGAGCATTGTTATTCATCTGGCAGCATGAAACTTTTCAGATATTTGTCGGAATGATTCATTTGTAGTTCTTGAGGATTGGGGTGGATGGGTTGATCCCTTGAGGTAGATGGAGCTTTCTATCGGAACATCCTCCGTCTGGGCAGATCCAGGGGATGTGAATTCTCTCCTCATCTTTCTCCACTTCCTGTTCCACTGCTCCAGGTTTTCTTGGAGTACCTGCTTTCCTTCTGTTCCACTTCTCTTCTTCTCCTGTCTGTAAGCAGCCTTTTCTCTTCAAACCCTATCTGTCAGCAGACATCTCAGCTCCACCTGAAGAAGTCAAGTTTCACCTCAGCGAGGAAAACACTCTTTTCCGTCTTTCTTATCTGGAATCACCAGAGAGCAAAGTCTTCTGTTTTACGTACAGTGCTTGTCAGTCTTGATCGACAGGAAGCATTTTGGAGGGTTTCTTTTCTCAAGCTGCAACATTTTAAAAAGCAATGAAGATAAGACCCTGCCTGAAATGACGTTCTAGTCCAGCAAAGCACCTGTGTCCGCTTTCCTCTCGCTACCCTCTGGTGTTCCCCATCCTCGCCCCATTATTCTTTCTTCTGTCTTTGATTTTTGCCATTGCTTCACTGTGTTTCCCCTCCTGATCTGCTCCACATCCCATCAGCTGTTTTCTGGTGCCGTGTTTACTTTCTCTGCTACAGGATCGTCTAAAGAGAAGGTTCTCTGCCAAGCCCTGCTGTGTTGCTGGTAGTACTTGTCTGCCAGTGCTTACAAAGGGGACTTGAGGGAAAAAGGCAGAGAAGTCATTAGTAAGCATGCCTCAAGGCACATGCAAATTAGCACTCACTGTAAATATCCAGTTCATCAGTTGTGTTGACAGCATGTAAAAGAATCCACGATTGGGAGGATCTGATCTTATTCCTGGGTTGGACAGTAACCTCCTTGGTCTTCCTCATCTTTGTGACCCCACCTAGGAGCCTGGTTAGTCTGCTCTGAGCCACATGCTCAGAGAGGACCTACCAGGAGCAGAGCCAGAAAATGCTTGTTCTTCTACCCTTCTGCTTCTGCTATAAAGGGCCATGACCCTAGACTGTACCTTTAGAGCAGCTCAAATGCAGAGTTAATGGAGTTTTTGGTGAAAGTTTAAATTTGTGGATATCGTTTTCAAAACACAGGCGAGTTGGAAAGCCCATCTTCTGTAGCCCTGCAGAAATACAGAAAGGATGTACCCTGCTGGCCAAGTGGTAAGAATCAAGACATCCTTTCCCCTCCTGCTGCTGTTTCATCCTGCCTTTTGCCCTCGGTGGTGGTGGTAGATGGAAAGTGTTCTCATTTCATTGATTTATCAGTGCTACTATTCTAATCTATTAATAGCAAACAAAATGAGTTTTTTTCAGTCAACTTGTTGTGCAAGAGCCTGTGTTTGTGTGGAAAGTTAACTCTGCATAACCAGAAAGCTTGATAATGGGATGGATAGTCAAATACCATAGAACTCAACATGGTTTATTTTTCATTGAATGCAGCACAAAGCAGCTGGACCCTTTTTGTTTAAATCCCAGCAGTTAAACATTTTCTCAAACTGTATGCTTTTGGGCCACACTCAGTAGGTTATATGGACAATAAATGTGTATTTCTTGGAAGATTAAGTGCTTTCTTTTGCTCCACAGGAACATACTTACATTACACATCCCTGTGGATACTGTAGGATAACCAAATGTAGATGGTGTCCAGTGTAGTTTTTGCTGACTTCTTCCATAGCACTCTTGGTCTTTGAATTACCTAATTCTCACAGTGAGCTTCCTGAAAAGACTATCCATGAACACAAGTGCTGTTGCCCAGGTTTACTGGCCCTTGCAGTTTTATCAGTTTCACCAAATAAACCTGAAAAGAAAACATAATAACCAAAGAGACACCCCGACATCCCTAGGACTAATTTAGAAAGCATTTTACTTTCTCCCTTTTTCTTTTTTCTTTTCTTTTTTTTTTTTACTTGCTCGTTTCTTATTGCAGATTTTCCCATTTTGGAGTACATTTATTTTATGTAGATGAAATAGGGGAATGTCTAGAGATGAGCCATACTTCCTCCTGTGGTAGTTTCCTGCCACTGGAGGTCTTCAAACATACAATGAGAGCCATTTGCAGGGATGTGTTGGGGCCGAATGGAACAGCTCATGGATGGATACAGTGACAATTCAGTTACTCTCTAGCCTTGATTTTCCCTGACCCTGAAAATAAAAGTATTAGTATTCTATTTTAACAAGACACATATTTTAATTTTGTAAGTATGTGTTTAAACAATACACATTTTACTTCTATATATGAAATGTGTTTCAGAATAGTCTTTTTGTGTGGGATGAGTTGCATAGACCATTAATTTTATAAATATGAGTCATATCTCAAGATAGTTTATTTCTAATGATTTGGAATTTGATGGTATAACATCAGTGTATGAATGGAGGTAAACTGTGTTAATTTCATGTCTGGTGAATGCTTAGATTTTTGAACCTTAATTCCTGTGGTGCTTGTTATTCAGTTATACCCAGGGAAGTCTGTGTTCAGAGGTTCCAGTTCTCCTAAAATCCTACAGCCTTAGTCTATGCTCTTCTCATTTGCCCTTAGATACACAGATCTCAAGGTTAACTTTCATATGTGTGCTCAGTCTCATCTCATAGATTTCAAGCACCCCACCTACAGGACGCAAGTCATATTCCTGTCTTCATAGCATCAGGCCCTAACAGGTCCTCACTGAGACATGACAACAGGGGCCCCGGGAAATGTACTCCCATCAGTGACAGCAACATTCATTTCCTTCCTTGTCTGCAGAAATGTGTTTCTCCAGGGGATACAGCATGACTCAGGTCTGTTGCTATGTGGCCTACCCCTTGGCATTTAGTTTTTACTGTAGAAAGGGTACAGGACCGGGAGAAAGGAGACCTGGATGGTGAACCCAGCTCTGCTACCAGCATCTCGTCTGATTCTGGGCAAGTTGCTAACATCGCTGAGCCTCATTTCTTCATATTTAAGAAGTGGGGGGGTTGAACTACCATGATCTTAAAAATTTCTTCACTTGTTTCCCCATGGGTCCCTTAGAGCTAAGAGTCTAGGAAATAAATATTATAGATATGAGGTGGTTCTTTCTTCTTCCTAGTCTCCCCCAACCCTTCATCCTTGTTCTCTTCCTTTTAGTTTATTGAATGCTTACGGTGTACCATGTACTATGCCAAGATCATTGGAAAACTGCTTATGAAATGACACTCGTATAAAATAAATGCTTCCCATCTGTCTGCTTTAAGAGAGGAAGTGGCTGAAAGCTGATAGCTTGAGGGACTTCTCAGTTGTCGTCCTCCAAGGCTGTTAGTCCTCCAAGAGCTGGAACGAGGCTGGGACCCCAGGCAGCTCATTTCTGGAGCAGCAAAGCCAGTGGTGCCCTGTGTAACCTGAGACTACATTTTGGATAAGATTTCTGTGAGTAATAACATGGTGGCAGCAGTAATGTGCAACAGAAAATATTTAACTATGGTCACGAAGATTAGATTTTTTTCTTTGTGAAATCATGTACACCGAAGATGTTTATGTTTCTGAAATTAAGGATAGGAACAGTAGAGCAAGTGCTAATAGTGGCTATTCCTGTCTTACCTCCCTGATTCCCTTTGTTACTCCATAGGCTATAGAGTGACTGAATTTCCTTCTGTTGCTGATTTTGTGATCAAATGCTGAGTAATTTTCACTAGGAGCACAAAGGTTGTAGTTTCCCAGCCCCTAGTGCTCTCGGGCTGCTGAGAGCTCTACCCAGATGCCCTGTCAAGCAATGTGATGTGAC
Source organism: Sus scrofa (assembly GCF_054392235.1). Taxonomy (NCBI): domain Eukaryota; kingdom Metazoa; phylum Chordata; class Mammalia; order Artiodactyla; family Suidae; genus Sus; species Sus scrofa. Next base: position 32,272,589 of record NC_139383.1, on the reverse strand, counting down.
CTGTCCCTATGTGTTCTTTCTTGGGGGCCATGTAAAAGAAGGAGTGGGGAGTCTCGTGTATATAAAGGTTTCGGCTAATAAAAGAAAGCTTCCTGTGTTCTCCTTTCCTGGATATTCACATTTAACAAGACTGAATTATCCCAAGTGATCTTGGGAAGTATTTGTTGTAAGATAACGAAGTAAGCTGAGGTATTGGCTTAGCCCCAAATAGTCTTTAAGGGAGTAATTCCAGGCAACTAGTAAACTCAGGGTATCTGATAAATCACTTCTTACAGATAGTTGCCTTCTGTTTAACTAAATTCGCCCTGCCTAATATACAGGTCTTTGAGCTTTCATCCACCAGCTTCTAATGTCCATGGTAAAGAAATTCAGGGAGTTCCCATCGTGGTTTAGTGGTTCACAAACCCGACTAGTATCCAAGAGGATTCGGGTTCGATCCCTGGCCTCGCTCAATGGGTTAAGGATCCGATGTTGCTGTGAGTGGTAGTGTAAGTCACAGACACGACTTGGATCTGGTGTTGCTGTGGCTGTGGTGTAGGCCAGAAGCTCCGATTTGACTCCTAGCCTGGGAACCTCCATATGCTTCAGGTGCAGTCCTAAAAAGACCAAAAAAAAAAAAAAAAAAAAAAAAAAGGGAGTTCCCGTCATGGCTCAGTGGTTAAGGACTCCGCCTTGGAAGCATGAGGTTGCGGGTTCGATCCCTTGCCTCGCTCAGCAGCTTAAGGACCCGGCATTGCCGCGAGCTGTGTTGTAGGTCCCAGACTCGGCTGGGATCTGGCAGAGCTGGGGCTCTGGCGTAGGTCGGTGGCTACAGCTCCCATTCGACCCCGAGCCTGGGACCCTCCTTATGCCCTGGGTGTGGCCACAGGGAATGGCAAAAAAAAAAAAAAAAAAAAAAACCCAAAAAACCAAAAAAAAAAAAAAAAAAAGGAGTTCCCATCGTGGCGCAGTGGTTAACGAATCCGACTAGGAACCATGAGGTTGCGGGTTCGATCCCTGCCCTTGCTCAATGGGTTAACGATCCGGCGTTGCCGTGAGCTGTGGTGTAGGTTGCAGATGCGGCTCGGATCCCGCATTGCCGTGGCTCTGGTGTAGGCTGGTGGCTACAGCTCCGATTCAACCCCTAGCCTGGGAACCTCCATATGCCGCGGGAGCGGCCCAAGAAATAGCAACAACAACAACAACAAAAAGACAAAAGACAAAAAAAAAAAAAAAAAAATTTCAAAAAAGGCCCAAACTCTCAGTGCTGAAAGCAGGGGACTTTGGAGGCAGGTGGACTCAGCTTGCATCCTTGGCTGTACCACTTAGTATTCTAAGTAACTTCTCTAAGCCTCCGTACCCTCATCTTAAATATCTATTTATTGTGAGAATGAAATAAGCTAATGTCTATAAAATGCCTGACACTGTGGTTGGAATAATTCTCTTGACCCAGTAAATAGGATTTCTCTGTAACAAATGAGAGTGTACTGTACAAATGTTACATCTAAGAAATCAGCTTGGCAGACTATGGTTTTATTTTCATCATGTCCAGGAGGGGAAAAGAGGGACTTGGGATTTCCGACTTTGGATCGTGGAGTGGACGTCCAGCATTTTTCTGTGTAGCTTCCGTCCCTCTGGGGGCCTCCCTCTCCCTCTCCTTGGGTTTCTGTCCATCACGAGGTCTTGCTTTCCTGCCCTGAGAGGGATACATGGTCCAAGTGGAGTTAACCAGTCTTTCTATAAAGATTTGATAAGAGGGTCTGTCTTCCTTTTGGGTTGTGAATGGAAAGCTGTAAGCTTCAGATTGATGGCTGGCAGGGAGTGAAGGGGAGTCTTCCTGAGAAGGAACATGGCGCAGAAGGAGGGGGCCAGAGAAGGAAAGAGGAGATGATCCTGAGGATATTGTTGGAGCCTCTGAGCTCAGCCGAAGTAGGACCCTCTCTGTTATATTGAAGCAATAAATCGTCCTTGTTTAACTTGCTTGGGTTAAGTTTTTGTCGCCTTCAACCAAAAGGCTTCCGTTATATTCTAGAGGACACTCCGTGTATGTAAGAGCAGCCCCATTCTGGAACAAATCTTTTAAACCTAGTGAAGAGGTAAAAAGTCTTTGATTTCTTCGGACCTTTCATGTTCCACTTTAGTGGCCATAAAATTTAGCCTTAAGTGAGAGCTGTTATAAAGACTAATTCAGTTCACTTCAACTAGGAAACATCGTGGAGCACATCACATTTGGAAAGTTCGGAGCCAAGGGTTAGGAAGATACAGTGAAGATACATGATCTGTATGGTTGAAGGGTTTCTTTCTTTTTTCCATGTTTAAAGTGTTATTGAAGTATAGTTGTGATAATTTCTGCTGTACAACAAAGTGATACAGTTCTACATATACACACATTCATTCGTTTTCAGATTCTTTTCCCATACACATTTTTGAAGGAGATATATTGGATCCCAACACTTTTCATGCCCTGAAAGGAAAAAGCCAGTAGGAGGGATCTTGATGTTCTCAGTCCAACAAGCAAACCCCACCCCTTCCATACCGGGGAAGTTACAGAGCTAAGTCAGCCAAATAGTGAAAGTGAGTAATTCCCTATTACAGAAGCTCCTGTCACACAGCGGTTACAGCTTGACATGGGCAAACAGTTTCTACAACAAACAGTTTAGCAGATAAAATTTCCTTTAAACAAGCATTTATAATGTCAGAGGTACAAATTAATAGATCTTGGAACTATTAAAACCAGCCTTTGCATTGTATAGTAATGTTCTTTGCCCTTAGCAAATAGTCAGAGGCAAAAACTGAATTATATGATGAAAATATAAAGAATAATTATAGTTTTAATTTAAAGTTATGCTAGCTAGGACATAAATAATGTTAATTTTACTAACGGTTGAGGCAGAGGCTTATTTGAGGCTTATAATTTTGTTTCTACACACTGCCCCCTAGACTTACAAATTTAGTCAAGAACATTTGTAAACCTCAGATATGTATACAGAAAAATTATCTTTATAGGAAGAAAGTGACATGAAAACAGGATGTTTAGCGTACATAGAGAGAAGATTTCATATTCTCCAGAGAGAGAAGTCACCCAGTTGGTAAGAATCCCATGGTAAAGACTGATTCACTTTTTTTTACGTGTCTCAGCGGCCCCTCCCCACCCTTTGTGGTTAGATCGTTGGTGTTGGCATTTGCCATGTGAATTACATCAGGTTTCAATTTGATGTCTTACATCTGACTGTTAGAGCAAAAATAAAATTCACACTTTCTAAGCATTTAAAATATTCAGCTAAAGTTAGCTGCGAAGCTCAGCTTTTCCCGAGTTTTGATTGATGCTTATGATAGCTAATAAACTGGCAAGCAGATGATGTGTTAATCTAAAACTTTCTATCTAGATCTGTAGCAGTCAGACCTTATTTAGAATTCTGACAATGGGGAGTGTGTCTTGAGGAGGAAGGCCAGGGTGGCGTGGAGCCTGGAAACCACAGCATAAGAGGAAGACTGAAGGACTCCAGGTGCTTAGCTTGGATGGTAAATTGTCTTCAGCCATTTGGAGGATTCTTTAATGTGGAAGGGAAAGAAGTTACTCTGTATGGCTTCAGGGGCTAACATTGGGACAGTGAGTGTTCATTTTAACACATTTTGGTGATTTTGGAAGCCAAATGATATAGATATGTTAAACCCAGTAGTGTTCGAATTATGCTTGGATAACTCTGGTTATAAATAATGAAAATACTGAAAGGGAGTTCTAAAACACAAAGACTTTATCATAGTCAGATTTTGCATTAATCATTTTTATTACCTAAGAGGATATTTTGAGGCAGAGTTTTTCGAACTGTTTTAAGCCACCAGCCTCTTTCTTTAAATAGAAGACCAACATTTTTTATGAAAAAAAGTATGCCTCTTTATTATTTCATATTTTATAGTGACTATTAATGGCTCTTTTAATTAGTACCTATAGGCTCAGTAACCTTGCTTTAAATGTAAATCAGCTATAAAGGAAAAAATAAAAACCATTAAAAAAACCCAAATGTAATGTACAACTTTGGGTTCTTGTCTAGGTACACTGTTGTATTACTGATGTGCCACATAAAATGTTGATTATTGAACTCCGTAGTAACAGTGGGCGATTGGTATCAACAGGTCCTAGAGATAACAAGCTAAGATATATTACCTATTGTATGATTGTCTTTATGAATGAGATTTTGTGAAAACATTTTGTCCAAATTTACATCTGTTTTAAATTAATTTTCTATAGTATGGGTAGAGTAAATTTAAAATAAAAATTCATTGTGATACATTCATACCGTGTAATGTACACCATATACTTAATCTTCAATGTAAAATTAGATACACAGATTTTTAGATTTTATAAAACCTGAAAGTATGTATGTAAAATTGTATGAAATCTGAATATTAAATTGAAAGGCAGAGTAAACAAATTGTTCTAAGGGGAAGCAAGGTCATGAAGTATGCAGTTTTTATTTTTAAAAGTCAGCTTCATAGCTGCTCTTAATTCTGTACCCTTTGCCTCTGTTATTCATGTCTTAGTCCTCCTGAATTTACATTGTGGGGGAAAAACACAGAAATAATTTATGTCAGGATCCAGTCAAGAAAATAGGAATTACGCCAGTTATTTTAACAGAGAGAATTTAACACAGGGAATTAGTTAAACAGCTTTGGGAGAAAATATATTTTTTAAAATTAGGTATGCTACAGTGATTCAAAGTAATTGTTAATAAGGTATTTCTAAGAAAAACTCTCACCCAAATCAATTTAACATACTTAAAAGAACAGATTATTTTTAGACTATTTTCACACACAGTTTATGAAAATTCTGTAAAAATAATTTATTCTTTTGAAATTTCTCAAGTATGTGTTCTGAAGTCTTATGATTTCTTTGGTGAGTATTTCCTTTTTTCACCAGTTTTACTGAGATACAATTGACATAATCTTGGTGAATATTTCCTTAACCCCCTTCACTCATTCAAAGTTAATGATGTTCACTGTCCATGCTGATAGAGGGCAGGTTGGTGAATTGGGGGGAAGGGCATTGGCAGAGGAGACCTGTAGGCAGGAGGAATGGGGGTTTGGGAGTGATAAGTGGTGCTCTCGGGGTTTTGGATGTTAAGAGGAACCAAAGGCTCAGGCGCTGCGGGGCAAGGCAGTCAGTAGAGTGTTCTGAAAAGTCTGAGGAATTCTTCAGAGGATCTGGGAACCTCTGTCAGAGCAGAAATAGAAAAGGGCAGCAAAAAGAGTCAAGGCAGTGAAAGGACAGATGCAGGCAGATTTATTCTGTTTTTATTGAAAGGGAGAACTTGTTGGTTTACACATGCAAACAAGACAGGAATAGAGACTGACTTAGAGACAGTACCACCTCTCCATCTCTCCATCGCTTCTTTCAACTTTGCGTTCTCACCCTCTCAAGCTTCATTTGCCGGTGGGGGCTGTGTCCACACCTTCTCAAGCTTCACGCAGTGATGGGAATGTGACTTCCAGCAGCTCTGGGGAGCATTTTCACTGTTGAACATTCAAGTAGAAGGAGTTCCTCTCTTCCAATTCCCATATGTAAAATCTGAGAGATGGTGCGAGTTGTAAACTACACAACCTGAAGGGCACTGTACATATCAGAGACCTGGTAATTTATGTATTATGGCATAAAGTACCTTTATGTACCAACAAAAGCATATTACGAAAAGTTTCCAAGAGATAGAAATGATGAAGTGGCTTTAAAAATTTGAAGTGTGTGCCATTGACTCACTGGTAGCTCTGGTAGACCAGCAGCCCCACTGGAGCCATATGGACCTGGAGATGGGCAACCACCTGAAGGGGATGGGCAGCAAGGCTGGAGGGTAGGCAAGGAAGGGACTTGGGACCAACTGTTGTAAGGTGTACATGGCCTGAAGCTCCGTGGGAGTGGTCAGCCTTAGAGTTGCTCTGATCCTGAAGGAATGGTGATTTGTGCTTTCTACTCTTGAGAAGAAGAACCAGTGCACCCCCTTTCACTCTGAATGTGAGGAAGCTCAAATGCATTTCATGCCTCTCATGATCTGCCCTCCTGTGATCTTCATTTCCCTCTGTTCTCTACCTGCTACCAGACTTTGTGTTTTTTCATCATCTTAATTTTTACTTATAATGTACCTTTCACTGTATTTTTTTGCCATTAATTATTCTAAAGTCTTTTGAATATTCAACAAGGGATGGATGAAGAGTTGGAAAGAAGCACTGTGACTGAAAATATGAAATGGCTCTACTAGGAAGACAAGAGCAAAGTTGAGGCTATGAAAGGTGTGACATTGACCGTGTGTGCATAACTCATGTTCTGAAGTGAATGTGTGCCTGGGAAGCTGCATGTAGACTAAACGTGAGGTGATTATTTTTATCTGTTGTGATTTTCAAATACAGAAAATCGCTATTTTCAATGCCTCACATTTCAGTTTGGTGCATCCAGAAACCTAAAACCATCTGTATCTCACTCTTGTAACTACTATCTGTTCATCTGTCTGTTTGAAGGCCTTTTGCAGGATTAATTAGCAGTAGCTCTTCTCTTTCTCTAAGACAGAGCATCATTTAGTTGCAAAAGAACATGAATGTAAACTGTATAGAACAACGCATAAATTTCTTATTTGCATTTATTCCATTTGTTTCAAGGACCATACTGTATAAAGTGAATAAGTTGTCCATATCAGGTTTGCTTACAGAGATGTGTAGCAGGAAGCTCATAAACAAATAGCCTTGTAGCCTTGTAAATTGAAAGGGGGTTGTAGCATCCCTTTCATTTAAATCAAAACAGTAGTAAGAGGGGCGTACCCGTTGTGGTGCAGTGGAAACGAATCTGACTGGTATACAGAGGATGTGGGTTCGATCCCTGGCTTTGCTTAGTGGGTCAGCTGAGCTGTGGTGTAGATCACAGACTGGGCTCAGATCTGGTGTGGCTGTGGCTGTGGCTGTGGCCAGCAACTCTAGCTCCAATTTGACCCCTATCTGATTTGACCCCTATCCTGAGAACTTCCTTAAGTGGCAGCTACAGCCCTAAAAAAGCAAAACAAACAAACCAACCTCCAAAAAACCAAAAAACACCCCACAGTAGTAAGAATACTACTGATTTTATTGAATACTTCCTATAAGAGGAGAACCATGCTAAGTGCTTTGTATTATTATCCTATTTAATTTTCACAGCAGCCCTTCGGTATAGAACTACAGTAACCCATGATTTACAAGTAAAGAATGTGAGCCTTAGGGGGCAAAGCAAATTTCCAGGGATACAGAGCTAGTGAATGGGAAAGCTAGAATTCTAGTCCAGGTATTCTGACTCTGTAACTTAAATATTTTCTGGTTAGAAGTCTCATTGTAGAGCTAAAAATATCATAGGACGTATCCTAGGAATGTATTTCCAATTGCTAGATGCAAAGCAGTGTGGTGGTGTGAAGAGTGATTTGAGTCCCAACTTCGCCATTCTTTAGTGATGTAGACTTGAGCAAGTCTCTTGGCTTTTCTAACCTTTGCTTTTCTCATAGGTAAAACAGTGATAATAACAGTAAGCTTTTGACTTAAATGTGAAAAAAAGCCAAGCACATAATAGCCAATTAATATTAGGCAGGTTTATTGTTATTAAAAGGATCCATAAATAAAACTATTACAACTAGAGTTATATGTTATGTGTTATGGAGACATATAAACATTTGCAGAGTCTTGTGATTCCATATGCAGAAGGTCTTAGAAGAAGCTGGTGATGAAGGAACTTGGCTTTTTAGCCTCTGAGGCTCCTGGGAAGCGAGTCTAAGCAGTTCAGGGAGTGGGGGGCGGAGTTCTAGACGTCATGGGGGCAGGACCGTGATCATTTCTGATCTGTGTTAATGTCTCTTTGGTGTCCTGCTTTCCCCAGGGACATGACACATGCCTCTAGCGGGGCCAGAGAGGAGGCTCAGGGCCGTAATGATTGTCTTTTGTCCACCCCATACCACATGTGTGTATATCTACCCGATTCCTGACATTCCTTGACTGGGGCAATTCTTCCCTATTTGGAGATGAAGAGCTTGAGAAGTAAATGTCAGCTGCTGGAAGAAATGAATTTACATTTACATACCACCAGCAATTACCAAACAAGTTCAAATGCTCACTTAATTTTCACTAGTAAGAATTCACATATTCAGAGAATTTTTATGAACAATGGATATCACTAGAGAGAACTTTAAAAATCATGTGCTTTTTGGAAGCTTCTAGGAAATTGATAGTTTTAGGTCATGGAGAAAAGAAAAGTATATCCTCAATTACTTTTCTCAGTCATTCTTCCTGAGGCTATTAGTGGATGAGTTCTCCAAGCTTCATTTTAAAAGGAAATATAATGAAACCCTGTCTAATGAACACAGGTTAGCAGCGTGGGCGAGGGCTGTGGGGGCTCAAACAGAGGGGGGGGGTTGAGGTCTTTCCCCGGGGTGGAGGGACAGGGACAATGCCTCCAGCCCCTCTCCCCGCCCTATGGACTCCTGCCCCCTCAGAGCCTCTCAGAAGTGCTGTGGGGACCTCAGTGCAGGATGATTGTCCCATTTGATAGCTGGGGAATCCGTCCCAGTGCTCAGGGCTCAGTGCGTGAATGTGTGCTCAGTTTCCTTCTTTGTTTTTATTATATGTCCAGAAGAATGATCAAGGGTGACCTTCAGTTGTCAGTTTTCTCTTGATTTTATCCTAGCAATGAATGATCTCATCTTCAAGTTTTCTCTAGTATGGCGCATGCTCTGTTTGACCCACCATCATTGCTGGTGTGATGGCCAGTCAGCGTGGTTTGCAGATGGCTCAGTACTCAAAGCCAAACGCACTGACTAAATAGTCTTGTGTCCCTGGATTTTCATGGTCAGACTTTAAAAATTATGTTTTGGAAGCCACCAGAGAAAATGAATGGAGGCAGTTTAACCTATTTGCTGTGTTGGCTCGTTGAATAATTAGATGGAAAATTGTGTAGCATAAATCATACTCTACATGCTCATCCCAGAAGGGTTTGCCTTGGGATTGGGCAGCTTGCTGAGCTGAAGAGAGCTCCGTTTTGAATACTTTAAAAAAATGCAATTTCTTTCAATGTATGTATCATATTTCAAGGTGCTCTTGACCACATTGTAGTTATGCTTATATTTTGTCCCTTTCACTGAGCTTAATGACTGGTTATTTGCATCAAACCTAAAACCAAATGAAGCAAAATCACTGGTTAGTGGCTTCTCTGATATTTTCCTTTAAAATAATAGGAGTGTTCTGAGACCCAAGCTTATGTTTTTAATAAGCATTGGCAGGGTTGTGAAAATCTGATTTTCTTTAACATACACCTCATGGTTGAAATAAGTAATTCCTTGAAGACAAGCCTTAATAATTTGTGTACATCTCAGAATTGAGACGTGTAATTTGGTCATAGTAGGTGCTCTGGAAACAGGTGATGTGCAAACTCCGCAGTGCCTCCTACAGGAGCCTTCGTGGTCTCTCATGTAGTTCCCCGCCTTAACATTCTCCCTCCCTCTCACCTCATACTAGACAGAGTTCTGTGGTTTCCCAGACAAGCCAGGCTCATCTTCCTTCCCTGCCACTCCCTTTCACCTGAGAAACACTCATTTCACAAGATCCAGCTCAAGTATCACCTCCGACAGGAAACTTTCTTTTGATGGTTTCTCCTCCATAGAACTGACCGCTCTCTATGTATCCACTCTGCATTGGTCATCTTTCCTGGTGAGTATTCTTGATCCCTGATGTATTAACACAGGTTTCTACCTCCTCTGAGCTGCAGGTGTCCTGAAGGCAGGGCCTTCACTTCTATATTCATAGTGAGAGTACTTATCACACATAGGGGGTGCTAGATGCCTGTGTGGATGGAAGGATGGAAGGAACAATAGAGTCCATCAAGGGAGAAGGAAGGCAAGTGGAAGGAAGGAGGGGATTGTACTGCATTAATCAACATCTATTAGTCTAAAATTTTCAATCTGCCAGTGAAACCTTCTGAATCATTCTGTTTTCCAGTAAACTGATTGTTAAATGATCCAGTATTTCTCACATTTCCCCCAAGATGAGGGTGTACAGGGAGCTGTGGAGTGTCTGCCTGGGGGTGGGTGACCCGAAAGAACTCATCTTCCTAAATCCGAGCTATGGATTTCCATCCCTTCTGTGTGGTATTATGTGATGTATGTAGCCTTTCGTAGCTCGTTGTTCTTATTTGTAATATGGAAGGATACCCTTACGTTACCTTATAAGATTTCTTTAAGGGCCACATGAGATAACAGCTCTGAAAGCCCTTTGGAAAGTGTGAAGTGTTACCTAAAATAAATGGAAGGACGTATTCCTGTTTATGGCTGTTTGTGACCTGTTCCCATGGGGTTTTTCTCAGACCGTGAAACCTTTTGATCTGGGTGTGTCCTTATTGCTTCTAGGAGAGATAAAGCAGTATCTCAGTTCTGATTTCTTTCGCCAGTTGGACTGACGGCAACATTTATGCTGCTGATCTGCCTTGGTGAACATGGCCTTCAGAACAGGAAAGTGACATTTATTTCTGCTTGAGTCAACTCCTAACCTGGAATATCAGCCTCGAAAGAGAAGTGCATATTCTCATGAGCAGGTGTGTTGGTCAGACAAGCGAAAATTAGTTCTAGTTAGTTGTGAAACTTTTACTTAAAGTTTTATGTAAAACTCTTAAATAGAAGATAAAGAAATTCCATGAACATAATAATTTTAAGATTCAAAGCAATGCTCATTTTCTAGCCTTCTTGTTTTTCTGCCAGACAAGAGCATGATTATTTGAAAATTCATGCTTTTGGCCATGTGTAAAACTATATTTATTTCTTCTTTGTCATAAGAATAATTTTCCAGTGACAGCCATACTTCTGTAGGTATTTCTTTGCACTAGGACTTGTGTTTGGAACATCTGCTTCTTATATCACTGCTCAGATGTCACCCCTCAATCAGTTTTGCACAAAATGATATATAGTGGTCCTGAGGAAATGGTCAGAGATATTGAGAACGCCTTGTATTCCTATCTGAACAAGTACAGGAATCAAAATTCAGAGAGGAAACAACCAGGGTTTCTGTTTAATAGAGAGCAATTTATCATATGGAACAGCAGATAGGCACCTACAGATAATACGAGGCAAAACAAGCGAGCAAAACAAACCACAGTGAGCACAGTACCCCCTTGGAAATAGATTCCAACGACAGAGCGACGGTAATCACTTGTCAATCAAGTCCTGGGTACCAATTTAGTTTGCCGTCTTTGAGCAGATTGGAGCAAGCAATACATGTCTGACACACCAAGGAAGAGAATGAAAATGATTTGGGTTTATTCATGCTCAGAAGCACCCCACTCTTTCATGGAAATTATTTTCAAATTTTGATACTGAGCACAAGAGAAAAATAGGATTCGAGGGAAAGCACCTGAGAATCTGAGGCCTGTAGCTGTGAAGAGATTGCAGATATCACAGTTGAGATGTGTTTCTTAGAGCAGGGAGAGGAGCTGAGAAAGTCACCTTCATTACTATGCTAACTGCAAAGAGTGACAGGACACTAGTCATTCAGCGAGTCTCATGTCGATCCCAATAGACCCCTCGGTGGTCCCTCATCATGGGGAAGAAGTTGTTCTCATTGGTCTTTTAAAGAATTGAGGTATAATTTACCTGTAGGAAAATTCACTCTTTTTGTGTGTGCGTACAGTTCTAGGAGTTTTAATTAGCACATCGAGTCATATAACCACCACTACAGTCAAGACTGGGAATAATATCACCCTGTGTTTACTCTTGTGTCCTTCTATAACTCCTGTCCTCATTCCCAGCCCCTGGCAGCCCCGGGCTGTTTCAATACTGATGGTTTTGCCTCCCTAGAATGTCGTAAAGGTGAAATCATACGGTGGCAGCCTTTTGACTCTGGTTTTTCTCGCTTAGCATAACACACCTTAGATTTCATCTGTATTGTTGCACATTTTGGTATATTCATTCCTTTGATGGGCTGAGTACTGTTCCACCTGGGTGAATAGCTCACAGGCTTATTGATTCATGAAGGTATTTCAGTTGTTTCTAGTTTGGGACATTTATGAATAAATCTACTTATAGATGTTTCTTGTAGGTTTGTGTGTGAGCATATGCTTTCATTTCATTTGTTTTTAGTTCTAGCTAGGAATGAGAGTACAGGGTTACATGCTAAGACTATGGCCAACTTTCAGAGGGAGAACTTTTACTACAAATTTCCAAACTGTTTTACAAACTGGCTATGCCATTTTTGCATTCCCGCCAGCAACAGGAGGTCCACTTGCTTCACATCCTCACCCCCATTTGATACTGTTAATCTTTTAAATTTTAATTTTAGCGAATGAGTAGTAATATTTCATTGTGACTTTAGTTTTCATTTCCCTGATGGCTAATGATATTGAGTGTCTTTTCACATGTTTACTGGCCATCTCCACATCATTTGTGAAGCAACTCTTCAATTCTCTTTGACTGTTTTTTACTTTATTTTGTCTTACTAAGTTGTTGAAGTTATTTTTGTATTCTGGATACACTTTCTTTGTGTGTATTATGCATATATGTTTTGCAAATATTTTTTCCAGGCTGTAGTTTGTTTTTTTTTCCCCTTAACAGTATCTTAAGAAGAGTACAAGTTTTACATTAAAAAAAAAAAATCTGGCCATTCCTACTGCTGTGGAAGTTCCTGGGCCATAGATTGAACCTGTACTATAGCAGTGACCTGAGCAACAGTAGTGACAATGCCAGATCCTTAACCCACTAGACTACCAGGGAACTCCACAAGTTTTACATTTTGATGAAGTCCAATTTATCCTTTTTGGAGGATAGATTGTGAATTTGGTCTTCTATATAAGAATCTTTGCCTAATCCAAGGTCACTGAGAAGTTCTAGATTTTCTTCTAGACACTTTAGAATTTTAGCTCTTATAACAGGTCCATGATCCATTTTGAGTTCATTTTTGTATATGATATGAAATAAGGGTCATGGTTCTTTTTCACATATACCATTTTTCCAAGCACCTTTTCTTAAAAAGAGTGTTCTTTTATTGAATTGTCTTGGTACCTTTGTTGAATATCGGTTGGCCATGTTTGTAAGTCTACTTCTGGATTTTGTTTTGTTTCATTGATCTGTGTGTGTGTCTTTATACCAATACCACATTGTCTTTATTTTTGTAGCTTCATAAGGCCTTAAAATTAAGTAGTACAAGCTTTCCAACTTTGTTCTTAAAAAAAAAAAAATCATTTCACCTGTTCTAGTTCCTTTACATTTTCGTATACATTTTAGAACTTGCAATTTCTGTGAGAATGCCTGGTGGGATTTTGAATGCAAAACTCTGTAGATTTGCATCTATAGAGCAATTGGTGAAGAACTGACATCTAAACAATATTGAGCTTCGATCAATGAGTGTAGTTTATCTCTCTGTTTATTTAGGTCTTATTTTCATTTTGCAGTTGTTAGTGTTTAGATGTTGCATACATTTTGTTCAGTTGTCCCTAATTGTTTCACACATTATGCTATTAAAAATATTTTTTAAATTTAAAAAAAGTTTTCCCCAATACAATTTTTTTTTCTGCTGTACAGCAAGGTGACCCAGTCACACATAACATATACATTCTTTTTTCTCACATTATCATGCTCCATCATAAGTGACTAGATATAGTTCCCAGTGCTACACAGCAGGATCTCATTGCTAATCCATTCCAAAGACAATAGTTTGCATCTATTAACCCCAAATTCCCAGTCCATCCCACTCCCTTCCCCTCCCCCTTGTCAATCACAAGTCTATTCTCCAAGTCCATGATTTTCTTTTCTGTGCAAAAGTTCATTTGTGCCGTATATTAGATTCCAGATATAAGTGATGTCATATTATAAATTCATTTTTCAGTTGTTTATGGATCATGTAGAACTACAGTTAACTTTAGAAATATCTTTTAAATGTATATCTTTCTGTTATTGATTTCTTATTTGACTCCATTGTGGTTTGAGCACAGGCACTGGGTAGATTCAGTAATTTAAAATGTATTGATACTTGTTTTGTGGCTCAGAATATGATCTTCTCTTGTGAAGGGTTTCTGTACACCAAAAAGACTGCATGTTTTGCTGTCGTTGGGTGAAATGCTCTATAATGATCAGTTTGGTGGATTTGTCTACTACTGTTCAAGTCTTCTGTGTTCTTTCTGAACTTTTTTCTCCTCATTCTGTCAATCACAAGAGTGTTTTTGAAATTTCAAACTGTAATTGTGGATTATCTGTTAGACTTTCCGTTCTGTTGGTTTTGCTTTAGGTACTCTATTGCTCTTAGGTGCATGCACATTTAGGGTTTTTATATCCTTTGGATGAATCAACTCTTTCGTAATTCTAAAACGTCCCTCTTTATGGCAGCTAATATTCTTTTTTACCTGAAATCTGCTTTGTCTGGTATTGATTCTCTAGCTTTCTTTTGATTCGTTTTAGCGTGATCATCCTTTTCCATCCTTTGACCTTTAACCGTTCTCTGTTTTCATACTTGAAGTAGGTTTTTTACTTGAAGTGGTAGGCATTCTGGTTGACTCATGTGTCTTATCCAAATTAACCATCTGACTTTTTATTGGCGTCTTAAGACCATCTTCCTTTTCACATGGTTATCAGTATGGGTGAGTTTAAATCATACCCCTGGCTAGTTGGTTTCTACTTGTCTCATCTACTCTGTGTTCCTTTTTCTTCTCTTTTACTGCCTTATTTTGTATTAAGCAGTTTTAGGATTTCATTGTAGGTTCATTACTAGTTTGTTAGCTATGGCTCTTCTTTGTTTTTACTTTAGTGGTTGCTCTCGGGTTTTAAAATATACATCCTAAGATGGTATGCCTTCACATAATAATATGCCACTTCGTATTTAGTGCAAGACCCTCATGACAGTTCTTTCCATGTTCCGTCTCAGTCTCTGCCTTAGTTGTGTACATTTTTTCTTCGTATTTTATAAATTCCATTAAAAGCAGTTATTTGTCTTTTAAGAAGATTTACAAAGAGAGAAAGTATTTTATTTTTATCTATATATGTATAGTTTTTAGTTCTCTCCTCGCCTTTGAATAGATCCAAATTTCCATCTGGTCTCATTTTCCTGCCACTTAAGTTTTTTCTTGAACATTTCTTCTAAGTGCTGGTTGGCTGATGATGGATTAATTCAGCGTTTATATGTCTGAAAAAAAATCTCTCTTTCAGCCTCATTTTTAAAAGATAATATGTCTGGATAGAGAATTCTGTGCTGCCTTTTCTTTTTCTTTTAGTAAAAATGCTGTGCTGTTGTCTTTCGGCTCACATTGTTTGTGATGCACAAGTCTGCTATCCTTCCTGTCTTTGTTCCTCTATATAATGCACCCTTTTTCCTTTGGCTGCTCTAATGATTTTCGTTTAATATTGGTTTTCAGCAATTTGATCATGATATTCCATCTTCACATTCCTTATACTTGATATTTTCTGAGATTCTTGATTTTAGGTTATGGTTTTTTATAGGATTTCAAACATTCGGGCCATTATTTCTTCATATGTGTATTTTTTTGCACTCTCCTTCCACTTTCCTTGAAAACCTCTCCTGATCAGATTGGTGCAGTGGCCAGCCTTGCTATTCCCTCACTCTCTCTGTAACGTTTCCTTTTCTTTCCTGTTGCATCTGCCACAGTTCAGGTCCTCATTGTTTCTTTTTTTGTCTATTGCAACAATTTGTCTCTATTTTTGCCCCTCTCCACTCCTTCCATATTATATTCCACATGGCTATCACAGTGAGGTTTCTAAAATATGCTGTGCTTAAAATCCTGCAGTAGCTCCCCATCGCCTATAGGATGCGCTTGACTCCATAGCATGGTCCATATGGCCCTTCACCCCTACCTGCTCTGTAGCCCTTCTCCCTGTGCCACCCCCACCCTAGCCATGGCACCCTGAACTCTTCATGCCAGTACGGTGAAGGTACCTCCAATTCTGCACGTACATCGTGCATTTCCATTCTTCTGTGCACATGCTCATGCCTTTCTTAAATCTGGAAAACCTTCCTGCTTCCCCTTTCCCTGCGCCTGCAAACACCTGTTCACGGAGCTGACGTATCTCCCCTATGAAACGTAACCTTGTTATCCTTCCTGACGCCACTGGACCTTGAACATGTTCTGTTACAGCACTTCACCTGTTGTTTTGCAATCACTGTTTATTGGTCATCCTCCTAGACCGACTTCTGTGTGATCAGAGACTGTGTCATTTTTACATACTTAGTAATGGCACATAGTAAGTACTTTTATTAAAGTCAATTATTGAGTGCATGAGTGATTGGTATTTAGTAGGTATTGAACCATTCTTAAAATAATGTGAACTCAGATTTAATCATAGCACATGTATGAAATGCACAAATAAAATATTTGAGAGCCTACTCTATTCCAGCACGATGTTAGACTTTTTCCATCCCTTCTCTCTTATGTTTACAGCAGCACTACAGGGTCCATTAGCCTCATGAGTGGCCCATTTGAAACTGTATACCTCAGTCTGGGACTCAAACCCACAGACTGAAACTCATACCCAGACAGAGGCCAAATTGGGACTTGAAACCACTGTTTTGTTTTTTTTTTTTTTTTTCATTAAAATCACACACCTGGTCTCAGGACTTACTGGAGTTCAGGCTGGTTGTGTCTTAGCACAGAAGAAGTTTGGTGAGAGGCAGAGTGACAGGTCAAAAGTAGATTTATTGAGAGATGGACAAAGTCTGGGCCATCTCAGAAGGTGAGAGAGTGGCCCTGGGAGAAAGGCATTCCATAGACAGAGTGCGGGCCATCTCAGAAGGCGAGAGGTGAGAGCCTAGAGGCCCTGCAGTACGGGGTGGTGAGTTTTCATGGGCTGCGCAATTTCACAGGCTAATGAGGGGAGGGTTATTCCAGCTATTTCTGGGAAGGGGCAGATTTCCAGGAATTGGGCCATTGCCACTTTTTGGCCTCAGAACGGTTGTGGCACCTGTGGGCGTGTCACTTAGCATGCTAATCTGTTACAGTGAGCTATGACAAGCTTCAAGGTCCATTGGAAGTCAGATCATCCACTATCTTGGACCTCGTTAGTTTTCACCAGTTTTTGTCACATCCTCAAGGGCTGTGTCGTTCTTTTAAGGGTTGTGCTCTACTCCCTTCCCTCCTGTTTCACACTGATGGGAAATTTCAGTTTGGAGAGATAGCGGACAAGGCTGTGCAGATAGAAAATGGCAGAATTGGATTTCAACCTCATATGTTTATCATATTTTCCCCTCCTTGCACATGCATTAGGAGGTCTGTCAACATCACCACCGATAGTACCATCATGCTATCAGGGTTTCCAATAGGAAATGACCGCATTACAGCAGAAATTCTGCGGAGAACAATGTGGATCAAAGTGTGGACTCAGAAAACTGAGGTTACAAACTGAAAAAGAGAAGTCTGTCTAAAGGGCTACAATGTATTTCTGGAAAGAGTTCTTTGGTAGCCTGTTTGGCCTATAAACAGCCAGGGTCTGTGTCTTGTCCCATCTCCGATATGACCATATGATGAGCAGTCTTGAGGGTACAAGTCAGAGAGATCATCCTAAGCCATTTGATTTGGAGGTTCCTGCAATGATGTGTGAAGGGATTGGCTTCAGGCAGTGACTCGGGAACAGTGGAGGGAAGGGCACGTGCCTGATCTGGAGGTACCAGCTGTGTTAATAAAAGACTCAGGGGGCTCAGAACCCCTAGTCATCCTGACAGCTGTGGCTGGGGCTGCCTGGGTTGTGCCCCGCCCACTCAGGCTACTGGTCACCCCGTTGGACCTTATCTCCTCTTTGTTTTCCCAGGAGGCTATTATTGATATTTGGTCTGATTGCAATCCACCCCCACCCCTCCAGTTTAAAAACAATGAGGGTAGGGTGTTGGAGTGTAGTGTTTCCCAGAAGCCCTGAAGGTCGTTCTTTTGTACATAAAGCATCATCATTTAAAAAACTCATTTGTGCTTCTGAACCCTGAATAAAACTTACAAAGGCATGGTTCTTTCCTCTTTGGAATTTTTATTATAGAAAACATTTCTGTTTTAATTCTAAAACTTTCTGGTGTGTGGAGGGGGGGGAAGAGGCTTTTTTTGTCTTTTTTTTTTTTCCTTTTCTAGGGCCACTCCCGCGGCATATGGAGGTTCCCAGGCTAGGGGTCAAATCGGAGCTGTAGCCACTGGCCTACGCCAGAGCCACAGCAACGCAGGATCCGAGCCACGTCTGCAACCTACACCACAGCTCATGGCAACGCCGGATCCTTAACCCACTGAGCAAGCCAGGGATCAGAACTGCAACCTCATGGTTCCTAGTTGGATTTGTTAACCACTGTGCCATGACGGGAACTCCGGGGAAGAGTTTTGGTATTTGACAAAAGGAGAGGAGCTTGCTTTACGGCCACTCTATTTCCCAGGGTGTTGGCAGACAAGGGTCCAAGGACAGTGTCAGTTTAAATGTGCACACGGAGGAGTTCCCATTGTGGCTCAGTGATGATGAACCTGACTAATATGTATGAGGACATGGGTTAGAGTTGCCGTGAGCTCTGGTGTAAGTCGAAGAGGTGGCTTGGATCCTGTGTTGCTGTGGTTCTGGCGTAGGCCGGCAGCTGTAGCTCCGATTGGACCCCTAGCCTGGGAACCTCCACATGCTGCGGGTGTGGCCCTAATTAAAAAAAAAAAAAAGATAAATGTGCGAATGGGGGCAAATCTTGATTTGCCCCTCATCTCAGACAAGTTGCAGGGGTGTTCAAGGAAGCTGAACGTGCCACCCAACTTTCTGAATACCCTATAGATAGATCTGTATTTAGTGTTTCTTTTAATATAGGCAAGTGGAAGAAAAGGTCAGCTCAGTCAAAGAGAATGCTGCTTCTAAGGAGGACACATGAAGCTGCAGGAACGAGAAGGGCAAGATGCACACGTTATGGGAACGTGCTTGGGAGGCCTTTGTTCAGATACCAAATTAAAGTTTTTGGTAGTTGGGATGTCTCAAGTGAGAATTTTTTTTTAGTTAAGACTTTATTATTTTTAGAGCAGTTTTAGGTTCACAGCAAAATGGAGAGGAAGGTACAGAGGTTTCCAGTGTCCTCTCTGCCCCTACCTGTAACATCCCCCATTCTCCACGTCCCCCACCAGGGCAGTGCATTTGTTCACAATTGCTGAACCTACATGGACACATTGTAATCACCCAGAGCCCATAGTTTAATGACCGTTTACACTTGGTCTTGTGCATTCTGTGGGTTTGGACAATGATAATGACATGTATTGACCATTATGATATCATACAGAGTATTTTCACTGCCCTGAAAGTACGCCGTGATCTGCTTATTTATCCCTTTCCTCCCTCCCCAAACCCCTAGCAACCAGTGATGTTTTTTTTTTTTTTTTTTTTTTTTTTTTTTTTTTTTTTTTTTACCATCTGCATGGTTTTACCTTTTCCTGAATGTTATGTGGTTGGAATCATATAGTAGGTAGGCTTTTCAGATTGGCTTCTTTCACTTAGTAATTATGTGTTTAAAGTTGTCCCATGTCTTTCCATGTCTTGATAACACGTTTCATTTTAGCTCTGAATAGTATTCTGTTATCTAGATGTACTACAGTTGATCTGTTCCCCTAATGAAGGATGTTTTGATTGTTCCCAAGCTTTGACAGTTATGGATAAAGGTGCCACAACGTCCCTGTGCAGGTTTCTGTGCGGATACAAGTTTTCAGCTCTTTTGAGTAAATATGAAGGAGTATGATTGCGGGGTCATATGGTAAGAGTAGGTTTAGTTTTGTAAGACAGCCACACTACCTTCCAAAATGGCTGGGCTGCTTTGCCTTCCTATCAGCAATGATTGAGAGTCCCTGTTGCTCCAAATGCTCACCAGGGTTTGGTACTGTCAGTGCCCCAGTTTTTGCCTTTCTCATAGTTGTGCAGTGGTATATCCTTGTTACTTTAATTTTCATTTCCCTGATTACATATGATGTGGAGCCTTTATTCATATGCTTATTTGCCATCTGCATATCTTCCTTGATGAGGTGTCTGCTAAGGTGCTCAGTCCATTTTAAAAACTTGACGTATAATTGATACACAGTATTATATTAGTTTCAGTTGTACAACATAATTATTTGATATTTGTATATATTGTGAAATGATCACCACAATTAGTTAACATCTATTACCACATATAATTACAGAATTCTTTTTCTCGTGATGAGAACTTTTATGATTTATGCTCTTAGCAACTTTTAAATATGCAGTATAGCATTGTTAACTATAATTACCATGCTGTACATTACATACCCATGACTTTTTTGACTCCCTTAACAGCCATCTCATCTACCCCCAATCCCTCATCTCTGGCAACTGCCAATCTGTTCTTTATATCTCCAAGTTTGAGTTGTTGTTGTTGTTCTTTTTTTAGATTCCACATATAAGTAAGATCATATAGTATTTGTCTTTCTCTGTCTGACTTATTTCACTTAGCATAATGCCCTCTAGGTCCATCTGCATTGTTGCAAATGGCAAAAATCTCATTGTTTTTATGACTGCATAATATTCCATTGTATGTATGTACCACAGTTTTTCTCTTTATTCATCCATTAATGGGCAGTTGGGTTGTTTCCTTATCTTAGCTCTTGTAAATATTGCTGTGTTGAAAATGGGGGTGCATATAACCTCTTCGAGTTAGTGCTTTTATTTTCTTTAGAAAATACCCAGAAATGGAATTGTTGGATCACGTGGTAGTTCAATTTTTAGTTTTGCAGAACCTTGTACTGTTTTCCATAGTGCCTGCTCAATTCACATTCCCACCGACAAGGATTCCCTTCCCTTTTATCCACATTTTCTCCAACACATCTCTTGGGTTTGTTTTTTTGGAGTTTTGGTTTTTTTTTTTGTTTGTTTTGTTTGTTTCATTTTGTTTTTTTTCTGGATAATAGTCGTTCTAACAGATGTGAGGTGAGTTCTCACTGTAGTGTTGATTTGTATTTCCCTGATGACTTGTGATGTTGAGCATGTATTCATGTACCTGTTAGGCCCATTTTTGATCAGACTGTTTGTCTTCCTACTCTTGAGCTTTTAGAGTTCTTTGTAGATTTTGGATAATAGTCCTTTATCAGATGTGTGTTTTGCAAATGTTTTCTCCCAGACTATGGCTTGTCTTCATATTCTCTTGACATTGTTTTTCACAAAGCAGAAAGTTTTAATTTTAGTGAAGTCCAACTTATCAATTATTTCTTAATGGATCATGCCTTTGGTCTTTGGTGTTGTGTCTACAAAAGTCACTGCAATACCCAAGGTCATCTAGAATTTCTCTTGTGTTATCTTCTAGGAGTCTTATAATTTTGCACTTTACATTCAGGTCTATGATCCATTTTGAGTTAAATTTTGTGAAGGGTGTCAGAGCTGTGTCTAGATTTATTTTTTTGTATGTGGATGTCCAGTTGTTCCAGCACCATTTGTTGAAGGGACTGTCTTTGCTCCATTGTATTACTTTTGTTCCTTTTTCAAAGAGCACGTTGCTTATACTTGTATGGGTCTATTTCTGGGCTCTTTGTTCTGTTCCACTGATATATTTGTCTATTCTTTTGCCAGTACCACTCTTGATTATTGTAGCTGTATGGTTAGTCTTGAAATGGGGTAGCCTCAATCCTCTGACTTTGTTATTCTCCAGCAATATTGTATTGGTTCTAATGTTTATTTTTGCTTTTCCATGTAAGCTTTTAATCAGTTTGTTGGTATCCACAAAATAATTTGCTGGGATTTTGATTGGGACAAATGAGAACTTTTAATGTGGTTGTACTCTCTCTCTTAGCTCTTACATGGCATTGTAGTGAAGCTTTTTTTTTTGGTTCTCCCTTAAAAAACATTAGAATGATTTATTCTTGTCAGGACAAATAGGTTCCTAGATATTGGCAGTGGGTGGAGGGTGGTGGTGGTTTCTGGAGCCCTTGACATGGTATCAATGAAGCAATTACTGGGTCAGCTCACACATTAATGTTGACCTTAACATATCCTAGTAGGTAGCAGATATTTTGACTACCACGAAGGAGGTCACTTATTTTCTTTTTTATAATTACAACAATAAATTTAATCTATGCACTGGCTTGGTATCAGAGATCTCAGGTAATATAGACACAAGCTGAATCTTGAGTACCTACTGTTGATTAATGATGTTGCAACTCTGTTACAGAGAGTAGACTTGCTTACTTCAAGTTTGTTGAAAGTTTCTTAAGTCTGTTCTTTTAGGGATAGTACTGTGTTTGGTCGACTTGAGAGAATTTCTCATTACCTCTCTTTGGTTTTTTAGTATTCTCCTAAGAAATTGATAAAAGATATTCTGGGAGGATTTACTGAAAAAAAAAAAGAAAAATAAACCAGTGTCAAAGACAAAGGTTAATATGTCATTCTAAAAAGGTATTATAATATTAAATAACCTAGGGAGACCAAGAAAGAATTTTTTTTTTTATAGAAAGAAAGATTTATTTTAAGGAATTGGCTCACATGATTAATTTGCCATTCTAAAGACAATTCAGTAGAATTCAGTATATTCACAAGGAGCAACCATCACCACTATATAATTCCAATATATTTTCCTCACCCCATGCCCATTATCAGTCGCTCTTTATTCCTTCAAGAAAGAACATTTTTGTCGAGAGGTTGCTGCATACATTGGGAATATCTTTTATGTGTGCTTTTGTTAGAATACCAAGATAATAGATCATCTACCTTGTAGTGACACATCGAATCGCCATTGTTAAGTAGGCCTCAGGTAAAATGAATGCAGTCATTTATCTTAGAGGTCACTGTGGGAGACAGATCCCTTTATTCAAGAAGTGGGCAGAAGATAAATACAGCGTAGCTTTAATTTTAAGATGCCTCTTTAGGTTGAAGAACCTTAGTAGTTTTCCGTAGTAACCACAATGATTTACATTCCTACCCATAGTGCACAAGGGTTCCCTTTTCTCCACATCCTCACAGGCCTTTGTTGTTTCTTCTTCTTTTTTTTTTTTTTTTCCCCTTAATAGCCATTCTAACAGGTGAAGTGATATCTCGTGGTTTGATTTGCATTTTCCTGATGATTAGTGATTTGAACCCCTTTTCATGTACTTGTTGGCCATTTGCATATTTTCTTTGGAAAATGTTTATTCAATCTCATTTTTTAAAGATTGTGGTTTTTCTATTGAGTTGTATGAGTTCTTTTTATAATTTGAATGTGAACCCTTTATTAGATATATGACTTGCATATATTTTCTCCTATTCTGTAGTTGCCTTTTCATTTTCTTGATCACTTCTTTTGCTGTGCAGAAGCTTTTTAGTTTGATGTAGTCCCACTTGTTGATTTTTGCTTCTGTTGCTTATTCTTTTAGTGTCATAATCAAAAAACGTTGCCAAGACCAATGTCGAGGATCTTTTTTTCCCCGTATTTTCTTCTAGGAGTGTTATAGGTTCAGGCCTTAAGTTTAAGCCCTTATTTCATTTCAAGTTAATGTTTGTGAGTAGTGTTAAGATAGGGGTCAAATTTCATTCTTTTGCATGTGGATATCCAGTTTTCCCAGCACTGCTTATTGAAGAGACTGCCTTTCTCCCCATTATGTATGCTTGGCTCTATTGCCAAATATCATGTGTGAATTTATTTCTGGGTGCTCGATTCTGCTCCACTGGTCCATATGTCTGTTTTTATGCCAACACCATACTGTCTTGAAATCAGGAAGTGTGATTCTTCCAGCTTTGTTCTTTCCCATGATTGCCTTGGTTACTTGGGATCTTTTGTGGTTCCATATGAATTTTATAATTATTTTTTCTATTTCTGTGAATAAGCACCATTGTAATTTTGATAGAGATGGCACTGAATCTATAGATGGCTTTGGGTAGTAAGGACATTTTAATGATAGCAGCTCTTCCAATCGAAGAACATGGGGGTATTTTTCCATTTATTTGTGTCTTCAGTTTCTTTCATCAATGTCTTATAGTTTTCAGTGTATAGATATTTCACTTCCTTGGTTAAATTTATTCCTAAGTATTTCATTGTTTCTGATGCTATTTTAAATGGAATTATTTATTTTTTAAATTTCTTTTTCAGATAGTCCATCGTTACTGTATAGAAATGCAACTGACTTTTGTATGTTGATTTTGTATCTTGAAGCTTTACTGAACTCATTTATTAGGTCTAACTTGTTTTTTGGTAGAATCTTTAGGATTTTCTATACACAAGATCATGTTATGAGCAGAGACCATTTTACTTCTTCCTTTCTGGTTTAGACGCCTTTTTTCTTTTTCTTGCCTGATTGCTCTTGCTGGGTCTTCCATTACTCTGTGGGATAAGAATGGCAAGGGTGGGCATCTTTGCCTTGTTTCTGATTTTAGAGGGAAAGCTTTCAACCTCTTACTATTGAGTGTGTTAGCATATGACCTGTCATATGCGGCATTTATTATGTTGAGATATGTTCCTTTCATACCCAGTTTGTTGAGTTTTTATCATGAAAGAGTTTTGAGTTTTGTCAGTTTTTTTCTGCATCTGTTGAGATGATCATATGACTTCTATCCTTCATTTTGTTATTTTGTTTATTTCTGCTCTGAGTTTTATGTCCTTAGTTCTGCTTAGTTTTAAACTTAGTTTGTTCTTATTTTCCTAGTTCCTTGAGGTGTTAAGTTATGTTGTTTACTTGAGATCATTCTTTTGCTTAATGTAGGCATTTATTGCTATAAACTTTTCTTTTAGCAGTGCTTTTGTTGGATAAGTTTTGGTGTGTTGTGTTCCCATTTTCATTTGTTTCAAGATAGATTTTAAAAATTTCCCTTTTGATTTTATCTTTGACTCATTCGTTGTTTTGAATGTTTGTTAAATGTCTATTTATTTGTAAATTTTCTAGTTTTCCTCTTGTTCTTGATGTCTCGTTTCATACCGTTGTGGTCAGAAAAAATACTTGGTTTGATTTCACTTTTTGAAAATGTGCTGAGACTTGTTTTCTGATCTAACACATAATTTATCCTGGAGAACGGTCCATATGTGCTTGAGAAGAATGTATATTCTGGTGCTATTGGATAGAATGTTCTTTGTATGTCTCTTAGGTCCATTTGGCCTCAGGTATAGTTCAAGTCTAATGTTTTCTTATTGATGTTCTGTCTGGATGACCTATCCATTGTTGAAAGTAGAGTATTAAAGTCCTCTGCTCTTATTGTATTTCTGTCTATCACTCCTTTGAGGTCTGTTAGCATTTACTTAATGTATGTAGATGCTCAGATGTCTTTGCTTTTAATCATCTGCCTTCCTGGGTCCACAGCTCAGTGGAAGGAGATGAAGGACTGAATGGACATGAGAGGTGAGCCCCCTAGTTTTTTCCCTCAGTTCAGGGAGACAAGAAAGAGAGTGAGTGGGGAATATGCAGCATTTGAACAGATGAGAACCAGCCCTTTTGCAGAAAAATGAAGGGATAATTACACCTCAGTCGTCACTAGCAGGGACGCAAAATGGCCATAAGATATTAACGTCTAGTAATTTACTACCATAATCCCAGCTCTTCCTTGAAGAGTTCCTGTTTCTTAAATTGCAGTGATAGCACTGAGATTAAAAAGATTAGTTTAAAAGCTGATTTTTAGCTGGTTCCTAGCAGGAGTAACTGCCTTCGTCTTAATGAGAGTGCTGAGAGTTTGTTAACAACCATCCAGGCCAAGTATTAGAAAATTACTGGATCCCAAGAGGTTAGTTGATTGGAAAATCCCGATTACCTGACTTGTGGGAATGATGAAGCAGACACAGATCTAGTTGGTGATTTCCCATGTCTGAGGATCCAGGTGGTAGGCCCATGGACTTCAGTAGTAGCTGTCAATCGCGGATGAGAGACAAACAAAAATCCCCTGTAGAAATGGGGACCTTCCTGCATTGCTAGGTAAAGTGTTTTTAGATGGGAGCTAATGAACTGCTTTTCAACCTGAAGCCTTCAGGTACAGTCAGCTGCTTGCTTCTGCAAATACCAAATGAAAAGCCAAGCCCAGTATCCTTGGATTTATAGGTCCAGTTTACCAGACTGAAGGACGCTTGCTTTCTTTAACTAACTGAACTAGCCAGCCCCTGCACGCCGAGTTTCTATGGCAATATGATCTCAGTGACCTCTCTTCTCTATTGTGGAATGTAGGTGATAAGAATGGAGGTGAGCCCGATGATGCTGAATTGGTAAGGCTCAGTAAGAGGCTGGTGGAGAATGCGGTGCTCAAGGCCGTCCAGCAGTATCTGGAAGAAACACAGAACAAAAACAAGCCAGGGGATGGGAGCTCTGTGAAAACTGAAGAGGCTGATAGGAATGGCACTGACAGTGACAACAACAGGAAATGAGACCCGAATGCAGGCAGGCCCCCACTGCTCCGTGAGAAGCAACCCTGCTCCCCTCTGCCGAGTCAATGGACTGATTTGCATCGTGCTGTTTAAGTATCCGTTGTCCAGTCTGTGGAGATTGCCTAATATTTTCATGATCGGTGTGTTTGCATTTCTGAAACACAGCAGACGAGAAATGCAGTGCTGCCTATCAGAGGAAATTAATTGATGAAGGAAGAATGGCCCAGGTGTCACTTGCCCTCTGCTGTGGTCAAGGGAGAGGGGACTTTGGGTTCTGCCCTGTGAACTCAAAGTAAAGGCCATGGAAGGGGCCTTGCCATAAATGGAATACTGCCACTTATATTGCTGAGCAGGGCATTTGACTACCTTATCTCGGCCAAAAGGCACAAAGCTAACAAGTGCTACATTTCAAACGATCACTGTTGAAATTACTCTCCATCTAGTTAGCTATATTGTTTCATGTTTGTCCTGTGTGTGCTGTCACTATGCAGTGATCTTTATTTACAGTAAATTTGTTTCATGTAAATGATATATTTTTGGTGAAATGCAACCTTTTCTATAAAATGTGGGCAGCATTTTAAAGGTTTCTTTTTAACCCTCTTTTGATAAGTCACTGTGCCACGTTTAGTGTTTTTCATTGGTATTCATATGTAAAATGTATTATATAATTTTTTTTCTCCATAGGCAAGAAACCTGTGGGAATCCGGGACTTAATTAATGAAGCTTTGCGTCGAGAAAGGATGGGTCTGAAGTCCAAAGTGAAACAGATAAAGGAACTTATGTTAAGGCCTGAGACTCAGGCCAGAATTAGGAGGGAGCTTTTTGAAGGAAGATCCATTAACCACAGTTATCAAGGAAAAGAGGTTGATTATTTCAGCACAATTTTGACATAAGCTCTACATTGCTCTCATGGTACCAGAGTTTATGAAATCTTTTCAGTTCATTAAATGGCTCTTTGGTAAATACCAAAGAAGATAGTGTCTGCACAATAGCAGACCAACATTTGGTAAGGAATTAATCATTTCTTGCCAAAGAAAACTGATTCTTCCCTGTTATTTTTAAGTCAGATGTGTTTTAGAATGTTTATCTCTAATATCAAAATTCATTTTATAGAAAAGACTTCTTAACTAGCTGTTGTGAGATGGTCTTTGGGTCCTCACAGATAAAATGTACAGACTGTGAAAAATCATTTACAGACAAAAAAAAAAAATACAGCATTTTAAGGTCACTGACATGATTTTTGTTAAATCAAAAGAAGCATTGTTCTCATGTATCTATATCTCGTGTGACTTTTAATGAGACTTTGAATGTTTATTGATCACTGGTACTTGAATGAACATTTATAAATGTAAATGTAATTATTGTAATCACTGGTTACGAATGTTTTATAACGTCCATATGTATTACTTTTCAATGATCAAAATGTAGTTTGCTTTTTCATTTCTTAATGAATGTTCGGGATTTTTATTTTCTACTTTTATGAAGATAAGCCCCAGGTCTTACTGTATCCCTTATAATCTGAATTTGTTTGCACTGGTTCATTTTTAAAGACAATTCTTAAAAATTTTCCCTCCCCTATGATCATCACTGGTAACAGCTTTTTCTATAGTCATTGTAAAATCGCTGCTACTAAGAGATCATGATGCAGGGGGAAATTATTGGAGATCAAATATGTAGTCATTTCAAATATAAAATCCAGTTTACTCATGGATTTTAGCTATTTTTTCACTGGGTAAATTATAATTATATTACATTTATTTATAAGTGAGTTTATGCATTTTCATGCCTCTTAATAAATGCATTGTTTTCCCTTGTTGCCTTTCTTCATTTTTTCCCCTCACTCTTAGAAGCTGTTGGAACTGTGTGATTGTAAAAGTCAGAAACAGGACCTCTGATAGTTTCAGTGTTTCTTAACATTTGTGTTCTCGTCCTTCATGCTAATATTGCACAGTTGTCAGAGCACCTTTAACCTGAGACTTTTAAATCACTTCGAATCAGTTAGCTTCACCGAGACTTAACAGGAATTTAAAGGCAAAGAAAATCTGAATAGCGTCTTATAAGCTGCCAACATTGGGTCACTAAAGGGACATCCATAGCGGAGAAGAAGAGAGCGGGTCCATCTGGCTGCAAAGACCTGGGAGCTGCTTAGCTGCTTGCCGTGATTCCTTCCCGGGGGAGGGCTTTTCTGTTTGTAAGTCAACCCTTGAGTGGGAGGCAGAGATATCTGGGGGCTTGCCTTGTTTAAGTGAGGAAACAGTCATAAGGAGATCAAGTGCCTTATCCAAGGTCACACGGCTGTTAGGGAACTGGACGTGAATTCCAGCCCATGGCTCCATCTCAACATCCCAGGGCTATTTCCGCATCCCATAACCTAAGTTAACAATATTTCAGGAGAAACAGCACTTCTTAGCATGTATCTATAAATAATCTTTATCCTTAAGGAGCTCCTCCAGTCCTTCCCAACAATTTGAATGGCTAATAAGAATGTCTCCTTTTCATAGTCTTGCATTACATGACTTCCTGTGCCGTTAATTAAGAATCATACCTTCCTTTTTTAAAAAAAATTTTTTTCCATGGTAGCTGATTTACAGTTCTATCAATTTTCTACTGCACATCGAGGTGACCCAGTCACACATACATGTATATGTTCCTTTTTCTCACATTATCATGCTCCATCACATGGTATTTGTCTTTCTCTTTCTGACTTACTTCACTCAGTATGAGAGTCTCTAGTTCCATCCATGTTGCTGCAAGAATCATACCTTCCTTGGAGTCCCCATCGTGGCGCAGTGGTTAACGAATCCGACTAGGAACCATGAGGTTGCGGGTTCGGTCCCTGCCCTTGCTCAGTGGGTTAAGGATCCGACGTTGCCGTGAGCTGTGGTGTAGGTTGCAGATGCGGCTCGGATCCCATGTTGCTGTGGCTCTGGCGTAGGCCAGTGGCTACAGCTCCAATTCGACCCCTAGCCTGGGAACCTCCATATGCCGAGGGAGCGGCCCAAAGAAATAGCAAAGACAAAAAAAAAAAAAAAAAAAAAAGAATCATACCTTCCTTTTGTTAAGTGCCCAGCTATGTGCCTGGTGATTTAGGCACATTATTATATTTCTTCCCTTCAGTGACCCTGTTAAGGAGTTGCTAGTACTGTTTTAGGAAACTAGGAAGTGGGGCTCTAAAAGGTTAAATGGCTATTTAGAAAGCTAATAAAAGAACTAAATTTAAACTTGAGTCTCTTCTTCAAAGCCACACTCTTTCCAAAATGTGACAGTTCCTCTCTCCACCGAGGAAAAGTCATTTCATAAGTTAAGGACGTGGAACAAAGGGAAAGTCACTTTCTTTTGACTAAACCAGATCCCATGCATCCCTGAAATTCTATGAATGTATTGAGAGTGGTCAGCTGATGTGATGGACCTGGGGGAAAAAAAACTCACGGATATTTAATTTAGGGATTAAAGATTTGAATTCTTATCAGTGAAATCTTCATGTAAGCCAATTTACAAAAACAATAGAAAGTATACAGTAAAAATTGGCATTCCCATGGTGGGTCAGTGGTAACAAACCCAACTAGTATCCATGAGGATGCGGGTTCAATCCCTGGCCCTGCTCGGTGGGTTAAGGATCCAGCATTGCCGTGAGTTGTGGTATATATAGGTTGCAGACATGGCTCAGATCTAGCGTTGCTGTGGCTGTGGCCTAGGCCAGCAGCTGCAGCTCTGATTTGACCCCCAGCCTGGGAACCTCCATATGCTGCGGGTGTGGCCCTAAAAAGACAGAAAAAAAAAGTATACAGTAAAATAAATTTTCTTCCTGTTTCTGTTTAAAAAAAATCTAATAAGACAGCAATTTGCAAAAATTGAAGTTTAGGATCTGAAATATTTGAAATGATGGTTCCCCCATTAATCAATCTGATTCCTAGAATAATTCTCGTTGGGTCACATAGACAAACTGTGTTGTCCTAAATGTTATGTCCTTATCTTCCAAGAGGGCGGCTGTGTGGTCCATGACAGAGCATTGGTTTGGTCTCAGAGGCAGATTGTGGCCTCTAGACTGGGGTCCACCACTGACAATGATTTTGAACAAACCAATTTCACTCTTCTGTATTTGAAACAATTTGGTGCTGGCAATTTGGCTGGGTGATTTGCAAAGATCCTAGACTCTTTGAGACTCTACCTCAATGCTGCTTGAGCTGATGCCACGTCTCAGCCAGCTGCCCATGTCTCATGCCTTTTTGACAGGGCCTCTCCAGTGTACCTGTTGTCTCTAAGGCTTTGTCAATGTCATGCAGGGAAACCCAGTGGCACATACTCACATTTACAGCCAGATTCCAATATTTTCTATCATTGGTAAAGTAGTAGATCCCATGTGAATATTTTAAGGGATGTTCAACAGTAGGGCGAGATCCTGCCAGCTTTGAACTTGGTCCCATTTATAGCATCTTAGATAATTACTGTTTTAATCTACTTCTCTGTCTAAACTAACTACAGGCCTTTATATCTTGATTTATATCTCGAGCCTACTGAAGTGAACTACTCACTCCAGAACCCCAAATGTGCTTTTACCTGGTTATCCTAGCAGTCAGATGTTCCTGAAAGGAGATGGTCCAGCAGTTTGACTTCATAATCTGGATGTCATTTCAGACATAAGTCTGATAAAGATATGTGTGCACCCCTGAACTTGGTCACAGATTCATAAGCCAGCTACCATATTACGTAACAAATTAAGAATTTATTTCATTATATAATCAAAGAAAACAAACCTTGGAGTACTCTTGTGGTGCAACGGGTTAAGGATCTGGGGTTGTCACTGCAGCAGCTTGGGTTACTGTGGCACGGGTTCCATCCCTGGCCTAGGTATTTCCAAATGCCACAGGTGCAGAAAAAAAAAAAAAAAAAAAGAAAGAAAACAAACCTATAGTATCTCCAAATTTAGATTGATGAATGGATAATCTACATCATTATTTTCATCACTTTCAAATTTTATCTTTGAACAAATTGTGAATGCATTCTTGAATTCCAATTTTTCTAGATATTCATATAAAAAATAAACCAAGTAAACTTATAAAAATATTTTCTAAGTCCCTACATGAATTTGGCAGCACACATTCTTAACAAGACAAACCCTTGGATTATTCATTCACAGTAAAAATAAATATTAGAGCAACTCCCTCTGAGTCAGTGACTTTAAAATTCTGATTTTAGCTAGAGCATTTCTTTCCTGGATCACTATTTTGGGGGTAAGAAAGCTTGTTTGTAAAGTAATTTGAGAACTGAAAGAAGGTGCTATTATCATCTCTAATATCCTGAAAACTACTTATTTGCATCCATTAAATGTAACTGATAAGTTTAGGCAATTTGAGATGATTTTAAAATGTAAACTGCAATACTTATTTTTCTAAGTAATCCACCATTAGCTACTCATTGGAAGACCATGAAATTTTGTTATAGCCTCAAAGATAGGATTAGTAAAACTAAGAAATCAATTCATTGTTTCCAGGAGCTTTATGTTGCTTTCCCTTTAGTGGTTCAAATTATTTTTGAAAAGCCACTGCTCTATGACACTGCCATATGTATTTTTGTGTAAAATTCTTTGACTTAGCTGCATGCAGTCCTGTCTGTTTAAACTGCTGTATGGTATATGGAAGACTTGTTCTTAGGTAACTATTTGGCAAATGGGTACAACACTTCAGATTATTCCCCACATTTCCTGCCAAAAACCACATGGGCACTGTGTCACCAAACTGTGTCTTTTTTTTTTTTTATGGCATACCCATGGCATATGGAAATTCCCAGGCTAGGGGTCAAATCAGAGCTGTAGCTGCTGGCCTATGCCACAGCAACACCAGATCTGAGCAGCATCTGTGACCCACACCAGAGCTCACGGCAACACCAGATCCTTAACCTGCTGAGTGAGGCTACGGATCGAACCCTCACGTTCATGGATACTAGTCAAGTTCGTTACCACTGAGCCACAAAGGGAACTCCCCAGACTGTGTCTTTGAACAAAAGTGCACTGTACTTTCTTTGCTTTTTTAAACCACATGTATATTATCTTACCCTGTAATTTAAAAATTTTTTTGGTAAATCTCATGTGGGATATATAAAGTTGGTAAGAAGTGAGAGGACAAAAATAATAGAGCTGGACAGGAATTACAGTGCTAAGGAGAGAAACAGAAGTGATATATATGCAATGATCCAAGAAATAGCTGATATGCTAATTGAGACAGAAAATAGAATGAGTATGCAATAGTGGGAGAGACTAAGTATAACTTTTTAAGATTCTGGAGGAGACAACGCTGAAGGCTATTTTTATCAGGTCCGTGCTTGGGAAGTGTCTTTATGGAGGGGAATGTGATGAGAGTTTTGATGATTTTATGGACATTTGTTAGTTAATGACAAATGCCCAGCATTTTTTGAACAGCTTTCCTGTGTTTGGGGAGCCTCCTGCCTTACGAGCATTGCTTCCTTAGGTAGAGGTCTGAAGTGGGGACCAGGAACTCACTTTCTTAGCCTTCTTTGTCACTGGAATTCAGACATGGGATCTGGGCTCCACCTTGCCCGAGGGAAACTCTGCATGGAATCCGTCCATTCCGGTGAGGATGGTGGGAGAGACCCAGCTCTCGGAAACTGTAATGGCAAAGGTGCTATCTGGGATCCCGTGCCCCGTGTACGTGGTCCATGCCGGCAGGGGACAGTGGAAACAGCATTCCCTTTAGCATCTCGCAGGGGGAATGAGGCATTGTACCTCATTGTACCTCAATCAGACCTCACTGGGAACGAGGTCTGATTCTCTAGACCTTCTGGGGATTCTGTGAGCTACTGAATATCCATTATTATAAAGTTCCTTTTCCATTTACTTATTTATCTATTTGCTTTTTAGGGCCGCACCTAGGGCATATGGGGAGGTTCCCAGGCTAGAGGTTGAATTGGAGGTACAGCTGCCGGCCTATGCCACAGCCAGAGCAACGCGGGATCCGAGCTGCATCTGTGACCTACACCATAGCTCACAGCAACACTAGATCCTTAACCCACTGAATGAGGCCAGGGACCAAACCCGCAACCTCATGGCTCCTAGTCAGATTCATTTCCACTGCACCACAACAGGAACCCCTCTTTTTCCGTTTAAACTAGCTAAACTTTTAATCTTATTTTATTGAAGTATAGTTGCTTTACGATGTTGTGCTAGTTTCAGGTGTACAGTAAAGTGATTCAGTTATACGTGTACCTATACAGATATTCATTCTTTTTCAGGTTCTTTTCCCATATAGGTGATTGCAGAATGTGAGTTCCCTGTGCTGTGCAGTATGTCTCTGTTGGTTATCTATTTTATATATAGTAGTGTATATATGTTAATTCCTAATTTATTCCCCGCCCGCTGCCCTCCACCTTTCCCTTTTAGTAACCGTAAGATTGCTTTAGAAATCTAAACTAGCTAGACTTACTCTGTTGTTTGTAACTAAAAGTCCTGAGGAATATAGGCTACACTCCACTAAGTCAGTATTTCAACACAGGGCACAATTGGCATTTTGAATTGGACTCTCCTCTGTGTTGTGGAAGAGTTCTGTGTATTATAGGAAGTTACCGTTCCCGACTAAGTGCCAGGGGCAGACACCAGTTGCTGTGACAAGTAAACATGCCCCTCACATTTTCCAAATCCCCTCCAGATGGAGGCGACATGACCCCTACCTGGGAAGCACAGTGTTAAGTATATGCTCTCCTAGCAGCATAAAGCAGTTAAAAATGCTTCCTCTCATGCCCATCCTAGCAAGTCGTTTAGGGAGTTTCTGTTGAGGCTCACTGGTAATGAACCTGAGCAGTAACTGTGAGGACACAGGTTTGATCCCTGGCCTCGCTTAGTGGATTAAGGATCCGGTGTTGCCATGAGCTGTGGTGTAGGTGGCAGACACAGCTTGCATCTCACATTGCTGTGGCTGTGGTGTAGGCCACTGGCTGTAGCTCTGAATTGACCCCTAGCCTGGGAACATCCATATGCCATGGGTGTGGCCCTAAAAAAAGCAAAATGAAATGAAACGAAACAAAACAAAACAAAAGCAAGTCATTTAGGTCTTAAAAAGGACGTTCTCAGTGTGGCTTTGTACACACCTTTATCAGGTTTGTAGATATAAACAGAAAAATGAAACCACCTGCATATTTGATGTGACATGGATCAAAACCCAGTTCTTGCCGGAGGAGAATGGTGGGAAGGATCGATTGTGGAGCTAATGATGCCACTGTGGAAATAATTTTATTGATTTATATGATTCTTTGGTCAGACTTAGAGACTGAAAACAGTTAACCTCCAAATTCTAAACCAATAGGACATGATTAGCATAGTATTGTAATAACCAG
The DNA here is from genome assembly GCF_054392235.1 of Sus scrofa. Classification (NCBI taxonomy): domain Eukaryota; kingdom Metazoa; phylum Chordata; class Mammalia; order Artiodactyla; family Suidae; genus Sus; species Sus scrofa. Next base: position 32,237,987 of record NC_139383.1, on the reverse strand, counting down.
GGCTATTTCTTGTCCATTTCATGAATAAAATAAGTTAACTATTTTACCTTGTATGCTTAAGGGCAAAAGTTTACAACAAACAGATGTACGGACATTTTAATGTAAGGAACGTTAGAAATATAAAAATATTTTAATACACCCAAACTATTAATTTTTCCTGAGAGGATATGGTAGAAGATTTCAGCTTCAGAAATGAGAAAACACGGGCTCTACTAAAACCTGGAGAAGGGGGCTTCCTGAATTAAGTGACATGCATAGAAATCAAGAGAAAATTCAATGGAGCACTCAAATCCAAAGAATGTAGTAAAGGAATTGCCCTGTGGTGCAGTGGGTTGGGAATCTGACTGCAGCAGCTCAGGTCACTGTGGAGGTGTGGGTTCAGTCCCTGGCCTGGCACAGTGGGTTAAAGGACCTCGTGTTGCCACAGCTGAGGCACAGGTTGCTGCTGAAGCGTGGATTCAATCCCTGGCCCAGGAACTACCATATGCCACCTGATGCCATTTGAAAGGAAAAAAAAAAAAAAAAAAAGAATGTAATGAATAGGCACAAGAAAGTGAGTATGTTACCTTAGCTATTGATGGTGGAGAATTCAAACTTTATGTCTTAAGAGAAGTTACCAGTCTTTAGGGCATTCGGAATGTATCTTTCATGTTTATGCTAAATAAATGTTACAGTCAATTGTTTAACACAATGAAGCATTATAAAAAAAAAAAATCTGTGAATATCCTAGACCTAACCAGAAGGAAATGATATAAACAAGGATGATTAGGCCCGGGGTAGATTGGATTATTGTTTCCAGTTCTTCTCTCTTCCCTGTATCCTTCCCATTGTTTTGCCTGTTTCATGAGATTTTACAGTGAACCCCACCAAAGGCAGAGTATTTTTCTTTGCCCTATTGCTGTTGGGTTTGGTCCTGTGACTTGCTTTGGCCAATGGATTTGGAGACATGGTGAAGCAGACCTGAAGCAGGCCTGCAGCCTGGAGCTTAAGCCTAACCAAGTGTACTTGTGATTAGCAGACCTGCCCTTGCAGACGTGAATGAGAACCAGATGCTTATCATGCTGTGCCACTTGTTGTTTTTGTTGTTGTTATGCAGCCTTATTGTGGCAAAAACCGACTAGTGTATCAGACTGAAACACAACAGCAGACTTGAGCAAAATTGTGCTTTAAAAAAAAAAAGGCGGAGTTCCCGTCGTGGCGCAGTGGTTAACGAATCCAGCTAGGAACGATGAGGTTGCGGGTTCAATCCCTGCCCTTGCTCAGTGGGTTAAGGATCTGGCGTTGCCTGAGCTGTGGTGAAGGTTGCAGACACGGCTCGGATCCCGCGTTGCTGTGGCTCTGGCGTAGGCCAGTGGCTACAGCTCTGATTCGACCCCTAGCCTGGGAACATCCATATGCCACAGGAGCGGCCCAAAGAAATGGCAAAAAGAAAAAAAAAAAAAAAAAAAAAAAAAAGGCAATAGAATCCAGGGAGGATAGACCATTTGGATTCCATCATATAGTTTAGTATTTTTACTTTTGAATAACATACATAATATATAATTATATACGCATGCAAATGTTAACAGTGATGAGTTCTAAGTGGGATTGCAAGTAAATTTACTTCCTCATTTGTGCACTTCCACGTTATCAAAATGTTATATGTTAAATATGTATTCTTATAAATCAATTCTCAAATGCTCTTTTAAAATGAAACTGACCTATTCAGATGTTAGACAATTCCTTGCACTGCAGTCATGGAAAGTACTGCATGAAGACCGCATTACTCAGAAATGAGCTCCATTCATTCATTCACACATGCATTCCTTCATTCCCTTGTATTTTGAATATTTCCTCTGGGCTAGATACTGGGCTGGGTGCTTAGTATGTAAAAAATCCATTTTGGAATGACTTCCAGATTTTTTTTTTTCCTGGTGAAAGAGAAGATTGCTGCATGGAATAAAGTTTTATTTTTTATTTATTTATTTATTTTTTTGTCTTTTCTGGTGCTACTCCCATGGCATATAGAAGTTTCCAGGGTAGAGGTCTAATTGGAGCTGTAGCTGCTGGCCTACACCAGAACCACAGCAATGCGGGATCCAAGCCGGATCTGCAACCTACACCACAGCTCACGGCAACACCAGATCCTTAACCCACTGAGCAAGGCCAGGGATTGAACCCGCAACCTCATGGTTCCTAGTCAGATTCGTTAACCGCTAAGGCTAAGCCACGATGGGAACGTCCATGGAATAAAGTTTTAAAGGAGGGGAAAACAAAAGTAAGCTGTATTCGGATAATGTCACCAGTCTTGTTTACTCAACAGATTGTTCACATCAGGATGACTGACTGAATTCAGTTCCCATCGCCTCTGCCCAGGCCAGATAAGGGCCTCAAACCTGGAGGGTGTGGGTGGAGAGAACTGGATGCAGAGGAGGCAGGTGGGCAGCATTTTCCCTGTCTTGCTCTGGTTGGGGTGGTGCTGGGACCCCTTCCCCATTTAAATCTGGGCTCTGAGGGTAAAGCCACACTTGGCCATGTGTCTGCTGGAAGTGCCAGAGAGGTGGCCAACCTGATATAAGTGACCCTTTGCTGCTGTCCTGGAGGTCATTTGTAGGAGTAGAAATGGTTGTAGGGTTTGTTTGAATTTGAGAGGCAGAAGAGAGCCTGTGGCTCACTGCCTGATGGGTTTTCTGAGGACTCAGAGCATCATGGGAAAAGGTCATAATTGATTCTAGAATGCGCACAAGATAGAAAACAGGCCCAAATCAAACATCATATGCAAAGATACGGACCTCACTAATGATTAAATAAAACAAGTTAGAACGCTAATGAGATAGATACATTTTTAAAAAATGTATCAGAAAATAAAGCCTTAAGTAGAGATTTAAGTTTGATAACATATGAGCCTTGTGAGGTGAAGTTGTGTGTGTTAGAAACTCTTGTATATAGAAATATAAATTGATAGGAATATAAATTGATACAACATTTTGGGAGGACAATTCAGTGAAATTTATTGTTTATTTATTTATTTATTTTTGCTTTTTAGGGATGAACCCATGGCATATAAAAGTTCCCAGGCTAGGAGTAGAATCAGAGCTACAGCTGCCAGCCTACACCAGAGCTCACAGCATCACTGGATCCTTAACCCACCGAGAGAGGCCAAGGGTCAAACCTGAGTCCTCATGTAGACCAGTCAGATTCATTTCCAATATGCCACAATGAGAACTCCTCAATTCAGTGAAATTTATGAAGATGAATAAACTGAAAGTGTTGACCCAGCAATTGATTCCACTTCAAAAAGTTTTCTGTAATTATATTTGCATGTGTTTGCAAAAATACAAGTATGTTCACTGAACCACAGATTACAATGGCAACAAGAACAAAAATGAGTCACTGAAACTCAATCAATAAAGGTGTGACTAATGAGTTAAGGTACATACCAATTATGCCACCATTAAAAAGAATAACGTGGGTATAGTTATTCTGAAATACAAAGATCAGTAAGTGTATTAAGCAAAATGCAAAGAATAGGACAATATGAATAATATGTTTCTATTTGTGAGTGCGTTCGTCAATGGGTGTGTGTGTGTGTGTGTGTGTGTGTGTGTGTGTAGAGTATGTATGTACAAGAAAGTTCTGGAAGGATACCCAAGAAATCATTGAAGATGCTTCCTTTGGGGAATGTGACTGAGGATCAGGAAGACACTGAGATTCACGTTCCATTCATGCACACTGGGAAATGCAAGCAAGTCTCAGACCAAGAGACTCAGCCAACGTCAGGCATTCAGAAACCAGAAGACAGAGGTTGGAACAGGGAAGACCTCAAGAAAAGGTCAGAGTCCCTGTTGCAGGGATAAGTAGAGTCACTGTGATGCACAGAAACCAGATAGCAAGGGATGGAGGGCAACTAGGAAGCAGTAGGAATGAATACACCCTTCTCAAGGGAGAGATGCAAATACTGAGTACTAAATCCAGGCATGGAAGGGCTCCAGAGATCTGTTGGGAGAGACCTTAAGATATGTGACCAGAGGACAGTTTCGCCCCAGGTTTACTGTAGGGATTCGCATGGATTCACCAGGACATGGTGTGTACATGTTCCAGAAACACAGCAAAACAGCAGACATTCAGGTGGAGGAGCTAGCGCATGGACACCTGGACCACAGTGCACTGAAGTGGGAAGTCTTCCCTCTGATGACTCTGGGTTTGAAGACAACCCGCTCTCTGGTAAGTACATGTGTTCAAACACACAACACTGTGCTAGGTTTTGTTAACAGTAGGTACATGGCAAAGGGGTAAGGAAACCAGGGAGAATGAGGAAAGGAAGAGTATATGAAAGTCTTTTTCAGCCTCTATCCGTGGTATCATTTTTTTTTTTTTTTTTGCTTTTAAAAATTTTATTCCAGAACATTAGAAACATGCAAAGAAACCATGTTTAACTTAAAAATTCATTTTATTTTCTTTTGACCAAATTTATTGAGAAATAATTGACAAATATAATTGTATTTCAAGTGTACATACAGTGTGGTGGTGGTGGTTTGAACACATCTCCATTGTGGAATGATGGCCAAGGTCAAGATAATTAACTCATGCAGCCCCTCACAGAGTTAACTCTTTGTGTGTGTGTGTGTGTGTGTAACTCTGAACAAATGTCAGGTATACAATGCAGTATCATTACCTAGAGTCACCATGCTGTGCATTAGATCCTCAGAATTTATTCTTTTTATAACCAAAATGTGTACCCTTTGACCCCCTCATTTCCTTCTTCCTCCGCCCCTGGCTACCACCACCTTAGTCTCTATTTCTTTTTCTTTCTTTCTCTCTTTCCTCCATCCCTCCTTCCTTTGCTTCCTTTTTTCCCTCTTCCTTCCTTCCTTTTTTCCTTCCTTATGGCTGCATCCATAGCATCTGGAAGTTCCCCAGCCAGGGACTGAATCTGAGCCACAGCTAAAACCTACACCTCAGCTGGGACAATACCAGATCCTTAACTCACTGCGAAGGGGCCCTGGATTGAATTAGTGCCTCTGCGGTGACTCAAGAGGCTGCAGTGGGATTCCTTTTTTTGTTGTTGTTGTTCATTTTTTTTTTTCTAGGGCCACACCCGCCGCATATGGAGGTTCTCAGGCTAGGGGTCAAATCAGAGCTGGAGCTGCCGCTCTACGCCATAGCCACAGCAGCTCGGGATCCAAGCCACATCTTCAGCCTACACCACAGCTCACGGCAACGCCAGATCCTTAACCCACTGAGCAAGACCAGGGATCAAACCTGTGTCCTCATGGATACTAGTCAGATTCATCTCTCCTGAGCCATGAAGGAAGCTCCCTGCAGTAGGATTCTTAACCCACTGCAATACAGTGGGAACTCTTAGTCCCCATGTCTATAAAGTTGGCTTAAAAAAAAAAAAAAACAACCCAAGATTCTATATATAAATGATACCATGCAACCTTTATCTTTCCCTATCTGGCTCATTTCTCTCCACGTTTATAGGTCCTGGCATCCTTGATACCCAGTTACAGGACAAACTTCTTCTCAGAAATGTGTGAGTAGTAAAATTTTCTTACAATTTCTGGTGATTCTTTCAAACAAAGAAGGGTGATGGAAAAAAAATGTAGAGAATTTCTGGTGAAGCATACATTTTTTGGTCTAAGACAAAAATATCCTGCTTTTTATGTATCTTGCTAGTTGTGTATTTAAGAATAGTGGCCCACAAGTGAGAGAAGTAAAATGAAAGCCAGGAAAATGGGAAAAGTGGATGCTTCACATCAACTATTAACTACTTAAGTTTGATTTATTTACTTAGATAAGTAGCTGAAGAGCTGAGGTGACCCTGAAGTAACAACGCTTTAAAGATGATGGAAATAATGCTGTAATAACTTTCGAATGATATTGAAATAATAACACTCTAATGATGCTGATTAAGACTGTAGGTGAGATGCTGAAAATTCTGCATCATTATAACAAGGAGAATTTCATTATTGTATTGCTACAAAACAGGCACTCACATTATTTCTAATCCAGTTAAAAATTTTCTATACAGGGAAATTCACCCTTTTGATACACAATTTTTACACACACACAGATGCTTGTAACCACCACCACAGAGGAGATACAGAATAATTTTAATATCCCCCAAATACCTTCCAGCTTCCCCCTTCTGTTCAGATCTTCCCTCTACTCCAAACCCCTGGCAATCACTTATCTGTTCTCTGTTCCTGTATTTTTGCCTTTTCATAATATCACAGAAATGGAATCATAGTGCAGTATGAATTCGAGAACCACATCCATTCGAGGCTGAGTTCTCTCAATATACTACAGAACAAATTTTTTTATTAAAAATGTTTATCTTTGGAGTTCCTGTCGTGGTGCAGCGGAAACGAATCCGACTGAGAACTGTGAGGTGGCGGGTTCAATCCCTGGCCTCGCTCAGTGGGTTAAGGATCTGGCATTGCCATGGGTTTTGTTGTAGGTTGCAGACGTGGCTCGGATCTGGCGTTGCTGTGGCTCTGGCTGTGGCCGGCAGCTCTGGCTCCGATTAGACCCCTAGCCTGGGAACCTCCACATGCCATAGCCACAGGTGCAGCCCTGAAAAGACAAAAGACAAAAGACAAAAAAAAAAAAAAAAGTTTATCTTTGCTGAATACAAGATAAAGGAAGAAGACAAAAAAGACTCAGTTACTGCAAAACTTGCATGGACAGCATTTTGACATTTTGAAAGAAATGGAAACATAATTAAAACACTGCTGAAACACTGTTTTCCTTCCTATATACCAAGAGGTTGGTCTATTTAAAGCATATGGATTTGGATTTGCCTTTTCTATTTTGAGCATGTTCAAATATATGTCCTCCAGAGGCTCAGTGGAAGAAAATTCACCTTCCTACAGCCTGCCCTTGGTCTCTGCATATGAAAACATAATTATTCAGTTCTTAATTAAATTTTTTAGTTAGTTGGGCACTTAAGCTTATTCTATCTTCAGTGAGATGATGCTTAGCAGCATATTTCCTTGTTTCCTGGAAAACCGCTGACCTTCTTGGCTTTCATAGGTTTATTCTGCACTGGCTGCTTAGTTCTGTGCAATTATGCACAACACAAAATCAAGCTGGATCTCTAAGAGGTGAGAAGAGCTATGGCTTGCATTGTACTGCCTGGGGGGCATTGCCATTTTCCATCGTTGTGCTCACACTTCCCTTATAAGCAACATATCCTCCTGTGCTGAGCTCTGCTCTTTCTTATGAGGGAAACCATTATTTAGGGAGGAAAGTAATATCGTGCTTTGGAATTCCCGTGGAGATGAATATATTTAGCAGCTAGAAGATTCAGACATGCTGAGTAAATAAAAGCAGCAACCTCCGTTTCTGGCTACACACAGACATACTCAGACACACACACACAGACACACAGACACAAACACACACTCATATGTGGTGTAGGGGTTGCAGATAGGTGACTTTCAGGGAACAGTCTACACTGCGAACAAGTTCGCTGTAGTGTTTTGAAAGGTAGGTTCCCATCAAAAAGCAGCCATGCTGTGAGATGTATAAGATGGACTAGTGCCTAGAGAATAGTTCTATGAAAACTTGTTTGCTTCCTTCAAATGGTTACCAGCAAGCCGTTGGAATTGATCAAGTTTTCCAATGGGCTCAATTCTGTACTTCCTAGGGTTTTCTTTAAAATGTGCTATAATTACAAATAGATTTGTTTGCAGCTTTAATTTCGATTGCATTTACTTTGAGGTTGATTGTATTCTCTCTTTGCTTATTAAAAACTTCACATTGGAAATTATGAAAAGTTTGTCATCCAGAAGCAAAGGAGTTCAATAACCAAGCAGAGCTTGAAATATGGTTTCTATTTATATCACTATTGTGCTGAGCAAACCTCAAAACCCTTTCCTGGTTTGTCTTTCACACAAGAGAAAAATAATGTTCTGCCACAAAGACTAAAACGTGAGTAGGCCATTGTGGGCGAGTCAAATTGATTCTATTTCTTCTGGCCGGGCTACCTTGTGTTGAATTCAGGAATGTTGTAATGAAAGATCTGAACTGCATAAACCTAATATTATCCAAAAGCATATTTCATCTTTATGCTCTCATTACACATTGGACATAGTCTTTTTTTTGTGTGTGTTTTTGGCATTTCTTGGGCCACTTCTGTGGCATATGGAGGTTCGCAGGCTAGGGGTCCAATTGGAGCTGTAGCCACCGGCCTACACCGGAGCCACAGCAATGCAGGATCCGAGCTGCGTCTGCAACCTACACCACAGCTCACAGCAACGCCGGATCCTTAACCCACTGGGCAAGGCCAGGGATCGAACCCTCAACCTCATAGTTCCTAGTTGGATTCGTTAACCACTGAGCCACGACGGGAACGCCCACATTGGACATAGTCTTATACTCACTGGCTTAATCCAGCTCTTTCTCTCTCAGGTGTCTCGGAGGCCTTCAACAGCAGGAATTTTTCTTTGTACACATAGGAGCTCAATAAATATTTTGAATAATTATTCATGCATTGAGAATTATAGTTGTTCTGCTGTTTCTAGAATTAAGAGATAATATACTATGGCTTTGAAAATGAAGGTTGGGGAGTTCCCATTGTAGCTAAGTGGGTTAAAAACCTGATATAGTGTCCATGAAGATGCAGGCTCGATCCCTGGCCTCCCTCAGTGGGTAACGGATCCAGCGTTGCTGCAAGCTCTGGCATAGTTTGCAGATGCAGCTCGGATCTGGTATTGCTGTGGCTCTGATGTAGGCTGGCAGCTACAGCTCCGACTTGACCTCTAGCAGGCGCAGCTCTAAAAAGGAAAGAAGGAAAAAAAGAAAGAGAAAGAAAGAAAGGAAGGAAGGAAGGAGGGAAGGAAAGAAAGAAAGGAAATGAAGTTTTGGAGTTCTAGTCTGTAAAATGAGTCAGTCATTGGCCAGGTCTTCCTTCCTACATTGCAAGTATTTCCGAGAGGACTTATCCAGTATTTTCTGCCCTAGTGCTATAGAATGGTGGCTGGGGGTGGGGGTGGGGGGTCCTGCTGCCTACTGCTTGCAAAATTAATACTCACAAAGGGTAAAAAGGAAAGGTGTCTTTAATTAGAATTCTAGCAAACTGGGGAAAAGATGCACTCAGCATCCTCTGAACACCACCTCTAAAGACTCTGCTTGGCCATGGAAGTTTTAAAGGGAAACAGAAAAGTGATCTCAGTTAATTATGGAGATGGGGGTCAGAGTTGATGCCATCCCCCCTGCTGTGTGAAGACTTGTGTCGACTCCTTGTGATCTTCCTCTAGATGTTATCCTGCTCACACTGTTTGGTCACACAGTGTGATCAGGAGATGACTCAAATGAAGCTGGGGCAGAGATCTGGTCGTCTCTCAATTACTTATTCTTCATTTCTACCTCTTTGATCTTTGGAAGGAATGTTAGGCAAGGTGCTGTGTGATAACAAGATTTGAAAGGTGTGCTTGGGTTAGAGATGACTAGAGCCTAGGGGTTCCTGGTTTAAAAGTTAGTTACAGGGAGTTCCGATTGTGGTGCAGCCTAAACGAATCTGACTAGTATCCATGAGGATGCAGTTCAATCCCTGGCCTCACTCAGTAGGTTGGGGATCCGACGTTGCCGTGAGCTATGATGTAGGTTACAGACGTGGCTGTGGCTGTGGCTGTGGCTGGCAGGTGTAGCTCTAATTCATCCCCTAGCCTGAGAATGTCCATATGCCACAGATGCAGTCTTAAAAAAAAAAAAAGTTAGTTACAGTATAGCTTTGCTTCCTGTTGAGGGCAGTTTGCTGTAAAGAGCTGCTTACACTAGCTGTTGTTTACTGCCATTCTTCTGCCAGAAAGATGCCCAGCCATTAGCTTCAGAGGCTCTATCATTCACTCCTGTGCTCTGCCATGAATGCCTCTGTTGCCCCTTTAGAATAGTATTGTCCCAAGTGGAGTGGTGGTGTTTATTTCATCTCCATGGTAGAAACCTTTGAGGTGAAAAAATGGTATTGCCTTCCCTACATTCCTCCTAGAATGGAGCAATGATTGGTCCTCAAGACATGCAGAGCATGCCCCGTTCCTCAGCGAAACAGCTTACTTTATCATCTGGACTTCTAAATACATCGTCCAGTCTCATACTGTCATTCACGAAAAACTACTGAAAACTTCCACTTCGGGCCACAATGGAATAGCAATGACTGTACATAACTTTCCCTTAGAAATACCTTAAAAACTAGACACAATATATTACACAACTGTTTTCAGACATTAGACAACAGGTAGCATAAGACAGTGATCCTTGTAGAAGAAAAACAAACCCTAAATGTCTCAGCTTTCACCCAAAGGCAAATTCCAGTCTGGGTAGGGAGCCCCTTCAAAACACTGGTGGCTCCATTGAGTTGAAGGTGGAAATCAAAAGTTTAGAGAAACTGACTGGACAAGTTATACATTTAAAAGGATTGAAATATTGCAGAGTATAGTCTCTGACCATAAAGACATTGAGCTAGAAAGAAATGAGAAAGATATCTGGAAAATGCCTAGATGTTTAGAAGCAACCTCCCACTCCAAATTTACGGATAATTCATGGGTCAAAAAATGTTACAAGGGCAATTATATAAATTATTTGGAACGGAATGAAAATAAAAATAAAGCACACTGAAGTTTGTAAATACAGCTCAAGCAGTGATTAGAGGAAAATTTAGAGTTTTAAATATTACAGTGTTCCTCAGAAAACTAAAAATAGAATTACCATTTGATCCAGCAATCCCACTCCTGGATATCTATCAGAGAAAACCTCGACTCAGGTACTCCAATGTTCATTGCAGTGCTATATGCAATAGCCAAGATATGGAAACAACCTAAATAGCCATTGACAGAGGAGTGGATAAAGAAGATGTGGTACATATACACAATGGAATATTACTCAGCCATTAAAAGGAAAGAAACAATGGCATTTGCAGCAACATGGATGGACCTCTCAATTATCATGCTAAGTGAAGTCAGTCAAACAGTGAGACACCAACATCATATGCTGTCAATTACATGTGGAATCTAAAAAAAGGACACAATGAACTTCTTTGCAGAACAGATATTGACTTACAGGCTTTAAAAAACTTATGGTTTCCCTTCCCAAATCTAAAGGATACTGGATTCAAGATACAAGAAGCACAGAGGGCCCCAAACAAACTGAACCCAAACAGACCCACACCAAGACACATCATAATAAAAATGGCAAAAGTTAGTGATAAAGAGAGGATCCTCAAGGCAGCAAGAGAAAAACAGAATGTTACCTACAAGGGAACCCCCATAAGAATATCAGCTGATTTCTCTACAGAAACACTACAGGCCAGGAGGGAATGGCAAGAGATATTTAAAGTGCTAAAAGGAAAAACTATGCAACCTAGAATACTCTATCCAGCAAGAATATCATTTAAAATAGAAGGGGAAATAAAAATTTTTCCCAACAAACAAAAACTTAAAGAATACAGCAACACAAAACCCAGGTTAAAGGAAATATTGAAAGGGCTTCTCTAAACCAAAAAGAAAGGAAGGAAAGGGAAGAAAAAAGAAAAGAAAAAAAAAAAAAGAAGAAGAAGAGGAAGAACTAGGACTGAGAAAACTGCAATCAGAGAGAAGTCACTCAAATAAGCCAGCATACAGATTTAATCATGAACATGATTCAAACAAAATAAAATTAAAAAGAAAAAAATAAAAAAGAGTCATCAAAACCATAAAATGTGGGCAAGGGATGTCAGGAGGTAAATAACCCTTTTTGTTTATATGTATGTCTCTCTTCTTAATTTTAATATAGTAATGAAGTGTTTGAACTTACAGGACCATCAGGCTAAAACACACATTTATGGGAAGGGGTTAGCATACTTAAAAAACAGGGCAATCACAAGCCAAAACCAAATATTACATTTGCAAAAAATGAAAAAAAAAAACCACTCAAGCAGATAATAACAGGAGACCATCCAACCAAAAAAAAAAAAAATGGAGAACCATAGAATCAACTGGAACACGAGGTTCAAATGGCAATAAATAATCATCTATCAATTATCACCTTAAATGTCAATGGACTGAATGCCCCAATCAAAAGACACAGAGTGGCTGAGTGGATAAAAAGGCAAAAACCTTCAATATGCTGCCTACAAGAAACTCACCTTAAGACAAAAGATACATATAAATTGAAAGTGAAAGGGTGGGGAAAAATATTTCACGCCAATAGACATGACAGAAAAGCAGGAGTCGCAATGCTCATATCAGACAAAATAGACTTTAAAACAAAAGACATAAAGAAAGACAAAGAAGGACACTATTTAATGATTAAGGGATCCATCCAAGGAGAGGATGTTACTATTGTCAACATATATGCCCCAAATACAGGAGCACCCAGATACACACAACAAATATTAACAGACATAAAGGGAGATATTGATGAGAATACAATCATAGTAGGAGACCTAAATACCCCCCTCACATCAATGGACAGATCCTCTAAAGAGAAAACCAATAAAGCAACAGAGATCCTAAAGGAAACAATAGAAAAGTTAGACTTAATTGATATCTTCAGGACACTACATCCAAAAAAAGCAGAATACACATTCTTCTCAAATGCTCATGGAACATTCTCAAGAATTGACCACATATTGGGACACAAAGTGAATCTCAATAAATTTAGGAGCGTAGAAATTATCTCAAGTATCTTCTCTGACCACAATGCCATGAAATTAGAAATCAACCATGGGAAAAGCAAAGAGAAAAAACCTACTCCATGGAGACTAAACAACATGCTACTAAAAAACCAATGGGTCAATGAGGAAATCAAGAAGGAAATTAAAAACTACCTTGAAACAAATGATAATGAAGACACAACCTCTCAAAATCTATGGGATGCTGCGAAAGCAGTGCTCAGAGGGAAATTTATAGCAATCCAGGCCTTTCTCAAAAAAGAAGAAAGATCCCAAATTGACAACTTAACCCTCCACCTAAACGAATTAGAAAAAGAAGAACAAAAAAGCCCTAAAGTCAGCAGAAGGAAGGAAATTATAAAGATCAAAGAAGAAATCAATAAAATAGAGACTCAAAAAACAATAGAGAAAATTAATAAAACCAAGAGCTGGTTCTTTGAAAAGGTGAACAAAATTGACAAACCCCTGGCCAGACTCACTAAAAAGAGGAGAGAAAGAACCCAAATAACCAAAATTATAAATGAAAAAGGAGAAATCACAACGGATACAGCAGAAATACAAAAAACCATAAGAGAATACTATGAACAACTGTATGGCAACAAATTTGACAATCTGGAAGAAATGGACAATTTTCTAGAATCTTACAGCTTGCCAAAACTGAATCAAGCAGAAACAGACCAACTGAACAGACCGATCACTAGAAATGAAATTGAAGAGGTCATAAAATCACTCCCTACAAATAAAAGTCCAGGACCAGATGGCTTCACAGGTGAATTCTATCAAACATATAAAGAGGAATTGGTGCCCATCCTCCTTAAACTCTTTCAAAAGGTTGAAGAAGAAGGAATACTCCCAAAGACATTCTATGAGGCCACCATCACCCTCATTCCAAAACCAGGCAGAGATACCACCAAAAAAGAAAACTATCGCCCAATATCATTGATGAATATAGATGCAAAAATTCTCAACAAAATCTTAGCCAACCGAATCCAACAACATATCAAAAAAATTATACACCATGACCAGGTTGGGTTCATCCCAGGTTCACAAGGATGGTTCAACATATGCAAATCAATCAGCATCATACACCACATTAACAAAAAAAAAAGTCAAAAATCATATGATCATCTCAATAGACGCAGAAAAAGCATTTGACAAAGTTCAACATCCATTCATGATCAAGACCCTCGCCAAAGTGGGTATAGAGGGAACATTCCTGAATATAATCAAAGCCATTTATGATAAACCCACAGCAAATATAATCCTCAATGGGGAAAAACTGAAAGCCTTCTCACTCAAATCTGGAACAAGACAGGGATGCCCACTCTCACCACTGCTCTTCAACATAGTTTTGGAAGTCTTAGTCACAGCAATTAGACAAACAAAAGAAATAAAAGGCATCCATATAGGAAGAGAAGAGATCAAACTGTCACTGTATGCAGATGATATGATACTATACCTAGAAAACCCTAAGGACTCAACCCCAAAACTCCTTGAACTGATTAATAAATTCAGCAAAGTGGCAGGATATAAGATTAACATTCAGAAGTCAGTTGCATTTCTGTATACCAGCAATGAAACATTAGAAAAGTAATACAAAAAAATGATACCTTTTAAAATTGTACCTCACAAAATCAAATACCTCGGAATACACCTGACCAAAGAGGTAAAGGACCTATATGCCGAGAACTATAAAACTTTAATCAAAGAAATCAAAGAAGATGTAAAGAAATGGAAATATATTCCATGTTCCTGGATTGGAAAAATCAATATTGTGAAAATGGCCATCCTACCCAAAGCAATCTACAGATTCAATGCAATCCCTATCAAATTACCCATGACATTTTTCACAGAACTAGAACAAACAATCCAAACATTTATATGGAACCGCAAAAGACCCAGAATCGCCAAAGCAATCCTGAGAAACAAAAACCAAGCAGGAGGCATAACTCTCCCAGACTTCAAGAAATACTACAAAGCCACAGTCATCAAAACAGTGTGGTACTGGTATCAAAACAGACAGACAGACCAATGGAACAGAATAGAGAATCCGGAAATAAACCCTGACACCTATGGTCAATTAATCTTTGACAAGGGAGGCAGGAACATCAAATGGGAAAAGGAAAGTCTATTCAGCAAGCATTGCTGGTAAACCTGGACAGCTGTATGCAAAGCAATGAAACTAGAACACACCCTCACACCATGCACAAAAATAAACTCCAAATGGCTGAAAGACTTAAATATATGACAGGACACCATCAAACTCCTAGAAGAAAACATAGGCAAAACACTCTCTGACATCAACCTCATGAATATTTTCTCAGGTCAGTCTCCCAAAGCAATAGAAATTAGAGCAAAAATAAACCCATGGGACCTCATCAAACTGAAAAGCTTTTGCACAGCAAAGGAAACCCAAAAGAAAACAAAAAGACAACTTCTAGAATGGGAGAAAATAGTTTCAAATGATGCAACCGACAAGGGCTTAATCTCTAGAATATATTAGCAACTTATACAACTCAACAGCAAAAAAACCAATCAATCAATGGAAAAAATGGGCAAAAGACCTGAATAGACATTTCTCCAAAGAAGATACACAGATGGCCAACAAACACATGAAAAAATGCTCAACATCGCTGATTATAAGAGAAATGCAAATCAAAACTACCATGAGATACCACCTCACACCAGTCAGAATGGCCATCATTAATAAATCCACAAATAACAAGTGCTGGAGGGGCTGTGGAGAAAAGGGAACCCTCCTGCACTGCTGGTGGGAATGTAAACTGGTACAGCCACTATGGAGAACAGTTTGGAGATACCTTAGAAATTTATACATAGAACTTCCATATGACCCTGCAATCCCACTCTTGGGCATCTATCCGGACAAAGCTCTACTTAAAAGAGACACATGCACCCGCATGTTCATTGCAGCCCTATTCACAATAGCCAGGACATGGAAACAATCCAAATGTCCATCGACAGAGGATTGGATTCGGAAGATGTGGTATATATGCACAATGGAATACTACTCAGCCATAAAAAAGGATGACATAATGCCATTTGCAGCAACATGGATGGAACTAGAGAATCTCATCCTGAGTGAAATGAGCCAGAAAGACAAAGACAAATACCATATGATATCACTTAGAACTGGAATCTAATATCCAGCACAAATGAACATCTCCTCAGAAGAGAAAATCATGGACTTGGAGAAGAGACTTGTGGTTGCCTGATGGGAGGGGGAGGGAGTGGGAGGGATCGGGAGCTTGGGCTTATCAGACACAACCTAGAATAGATTTATAAGGAGATCCTGCTGAATAGCATTGAGAACTATGTCTAGATACTCATGTCGCAACAGAAGAAAGGGTGGGGGAAAAAACTGTAACTGCAATGTATACATCTAAGGATGACCTGACCCCCTTGCTGTACAGTGGGAAAATAATTAAAAAAAAAAAACAAAACTTATGGTTTCCAAATGAGACAGGTTAGTGAGTGGGGGGATGTGTTGGGGGTTTGGGATGCAAATGCTATGAAATTTGGTTGTGATGATCATTGTACAACTATAAATGTAGTAATATTTGTTGAGTCATTTAAAAATATTATAGTAGAATAGAAGAAGAAAAGTCTCAAATCAATGATCTAAGCTTACACCTTCAGGAGCTAGAAAAAGAGAAAGAAATTAAACCCAAAGGAAGTAAGAGGAAATAAGAAAACAAGGGCAGAAATGAATGAAATAGAAAATGGAGAAACAATTGAGAATGTTTGAAAACAACAAATCTTCATTCTATGTAAAAAATCCAATTAAGTGATAAGGCTGTTGTCAGACTAATCGAGGAAATAGAAGGAAGGCGCAAAAGGACCCATGCCTTGTGTGAAAGAGGAGACACCTCTATGGGTCTTACAGATTTTAAAAGGATATTAAAAGAAAAATTAAAATGTATGTCAATACATTTAATAACTTAGAGGAAACGGATAAATTCCTTGAAAGATTTACCAGAACTGACCCAAGAAAAAAGTATAAAATAATAGTGATATATCTATCAATAACATAATGAATAATAAATTACATTATTACATTACATATTAAAATCATAATGAAAAACTTCCCCACGAAGAAACCTCTAGGCTCAGATTGCTTTGCTGTTGAATTCAAACAAATGTTTAAGGAAGAAGTCATATAAATATTACACAAACTCTTCAAAATAATGGAAGAGAGGGAATATTTTTCAATTCATTTTATGAAGCCAGATAACTTTGATACCAAAACTAAAGAAAACGCAAGGAAAAAAAGCACTATCCTTCATGAACAGACACAAAAACAACTAAAAAAACCTTAGCAAATAAAAGATAGCTCTGTGTGTGAGCGTGTGTGTGTGTGTGTGTGTGTGTGTGTGTGTGTGTTAATTAAGTATGACGAAGTGTGGTTAAGATTGAAAGGTTGATTTAATATTTGAAAATCAATTTAATTTTGCACTTTCAAGAGATGCAGGAAAAACACTTGACAAAATTCAAAAAATTATTACTAAAAAAACTTTCAGTGAACTAGGAAAAGAAGAGAACTTTCTGAAAAAGGGCACTTATTTAAAGAAACTATCACTAACATCATGTTTGTCTTTGTAGTGGGGGTTCTAGCCTGTACAATAGGCAAGGAAAAGAATAAAAAGAATACAGATGAGAAAGGAGTAATTAAAATGATTTTAATTTTTAGATGGCATGATTATATACATAGAAATTCATTTAGAGTCTATTAAAAGTCTGGAAGAACTAGTAAGTGAATTCAGCAAGGTCCTAGGATACAAGCCAAATGTGCAAAATTCTATTATATCTTTAATATATTAGTGATTAAAATTAGATGCTAAAACTAAAAAATCATTTACAGTAGCACTAAAAAACAAAAAATACTTAGGAATAAGTTTTGTAAAATATGTATAAGATAGGTACAGTAAAAACTACAAAACACTAAAGAAGACCTAAATTTATAGAGAGATATACCATGTTGATGAATCAGAAGACTTAATACTTTTCAGACACCCGGCCTCCCCAGATTGACTTGATGTATTCCATGCAATCTTTGTAGAGGGGGTTTGCTTTTGCTTTCAGCAGGGGGAATTTTCCCTTTGAAACAGTTCATCTATATCTTTGGCGGAGCTGGAACGCCAGGGGTGAGCTCATGGTCTTTGGAGTTTGTGCTGCATGAAGAAACTGGTATTTTTTTTACTTGACTTCTATTAAATTTGATACCTTGGGAATTTGCTTGTCTGGATGGAATGTTTTCTTTGGTAGCAAAGGTGATGATATTTCAAAATTAAATTTTGTGAGATGTTCTGGTTTTAAATTAGTTCTCCATAGAAACCATTCAAGAAAGAAAAAGGGTGAGCCAGCTAGTAATAAGTATTTGAGCTCAGTTATTTCAAGGTCATTTGTTGCACTAATTGCCAAAACATAACTTTATTCCTCCTTTTCATAAAACAAGTCCAATAACCAGGTCTCCATTGATAGTGTTTAAGTTCACAGTGATTTAAGTCTCAGGATGTTGTCATTAGAAATGAAGTTGACAGCAATGACCTTTTCTTATTCTGTATTGCCTTATTTCTCAAAGGGTAGTCCATAAACCAGAAAAATGGACAACCCTAGGACTCAGGTTACAGATGCAGAAGCTCAGACCCCACCCCAGATCAATTCAAATAGAATCTGAATTTTAATACGATTCATAGGTGATTCCTGTGGATGTTAAAATTTTAGAAGCATTGCATATTTATTTTCCATAACAAAGCCTCCAGCCAGTCTACGCTGACACAGCAGGAATAAACAGCCCAGTTAACACCAATAAGCATTGTCATCTCACTGAGACCACTTCTTCTCAAATTGAACACATGAAATCTCCAATGACTTGGATTCACTATTTTCCCTGACAAGATATAGAATCATGAAGAATTATTCTCAGTTAATGTATTATAGAAGTTTCCAAGCCTTACATTTTGGATTTGGATATATAAAAAACTTAAAATGACATATGCTTTAATGAATTCTATGTATGATTGGGACGTAGATAATGGAAATAATTTTATGACTTGCCTTCTAATTAGAATGGAACAATTAAAAACTTTGTGTACGTCATACATCCTAGGTAGATGTTTGCTCATTTGCTCATTCATTCACTCATCTATTTGTTCCCTTGTTCATTCCTTCATTACCTATTCATTACCAACAGTGTATCAGATTCTGTATTAAATGCCAGGGATATGAAGCAGGGATAAAACGTGGTCCCTGCTTTTAAGAAGGTAACAGCTGGGAAGGAAGGAAGCACTATAAAGCATTGAGTACTAGGATAGAGGCATCTACAGGAGTTGGGGGCTAAGGAGAAATTCTGCCTTGTGGAAGCAGTGTTTAGGAGGGGCTCAATAGAGGAGATGCAGCCTGAGTTGACTATTGAAAAGTGCCCTGAGGAGGGGTCAATTATGAAGGAAGGTGACCATGTTTTTTTAAAAGCCATGTAATGTTAAAGTCCATTCTCGTGAAATAATAGGTGTATGTGGGAAGGGTGTGTGTGAGCTGGTGAGGGGCTTTACAGACATAAAGAGATTCACGAAAGGATGGCCATGTAAAATGTTAATGGTGCCATCTGGGGGTGTTGGCATTCCGGGCCAAAATGAGTAGGCCTAGAAGTGAAGCATTTCTCGTTTTAAGACCAGGCTAATATTTAGCCGTCATGTACTTTTTTAAGGCATTCCCAACCTATGACTTTTCTTGATTCTCATGTCAACCCTCTGTATCAGGTAGCATAAGGGTTATTACTTTTATTCTACAGATGAGGAGACAGAAGCTCACAGACTCTAGTGCCTCATAAATTTAGGGCCTCATGGAGAGCAAATACAAACAAATTAAACTCTCCTGAACCTCAGCCTAGAAAATCTGGTAAGGGTGCTCCCTGCCTTGTAGTTAGACAGTTTCGAAGCTGATTTTAACAATATCCTATGGGAAAGCAGGGTATGCTGTGAAATAACACATCTATGTGCTCGTTAGAATTTAAAGACCACTTTACATATATTACAACAACCTTGTAAAATAGTTCGCTATGAACCATGATTGACAAAAGAAGAAACTGAAACTGCATGAGCCTGACTGGCTTAAAGGAGGCAAAACAAGTGGGGCAGCTCTGTGACTTTGTCTTGGTCTCCTGGTCTGTCTGTTACACAGCTAAAGAACCTCACTAATCACTTTTTGGTCATGGTGCCAACATTATCCAGCCTTTGGGAATACCCACTCGTCAACGATGAATGCGTTTCAGTGAGTAGCTTTTCCTTATTTCTTACAATTTCCTCTCTTCTGTCTCACTCTTTTCCTGCAAATCTTTGGTTTACATACTTATTTACATCCTGATATATGCAAATTGCTTTTTCCTCTCTCATTTGTATTCCGACTTTGTTGAGGACTAGACAACATCTCCCACATGATGATATAGTCCACAACACCCAACACAATGTCTTGCAAATACCAAATGCTCAAGAGAGGGCTGTTAAGTGAGGAAACGAGTGAAAGAACAGGTGAAGGAACACTCTGGTGATATGTGTAAGGTCACACAGAGACCAGAGTGAAACCAAAGAAGAATGAAGGCGCTTGGCTGTAGAACTGGAGATAAACCCATGCTGTCCAGCTTAGTAGCAAGATCTTGAGATGAAAAAAATTACAACACATGGTACCTTAAAGTCAGATAAATCTGACCTCTTGTCTGGCTCTTGTTTTGTGGATGACACCTGGCAGATTCCATATATGGGATTCCATTTCCAGGCAGAATTGAAGTTTGATCCAGTTCTTAATCTAAGTAGTGAAAGGAAACACACAGTGAATGCAAATGCAACGTCTGTGCCAGAATCCAGCCCCAGTGGTCCATCAATTTTCAACTCTGTAACCAAGTATCTTTTAGATGTTACATAATCCAGTTAACATTTCCACATTCAGGGAGTTCCTGTTGTGGCTCAGCAGGTTATGAACCCAACTAATATCTATGAGGATGCAGGTTTGATCCCTGGCTGTGCTCAGTGGGTTAAGGATCTGGCGTTGCCATGAACTGTGGTGTAGGTCACAGATGTGGCTCAGACCCTGAGCTTCTGTGACTGTGGTGTAGGCCGACAGCTGCAGCTGCAGTTAGACCCGTAGCTTGGGCACTTCCATGGGAAGGGGGTGGGGTCTGGGTTTTCTGAATGGATCCCTGAAGAAATGAGTTCCCTAGATGCCAAAGTGATTGACTGACTTACATGAATAGTCTGCATGACTCATCAAACCAATGGAGAGCTATGTATGAGGTTATGCCAGAGCCCCTCTGATGGTGTAGTACCGAAAAGATTTTGGCCACACCCACCACCTGCAGAAGTTCCAGGGCCAGGGATCAAACCCACGGCACAGCTGCAACACAAGCCACAGCAGTGACAAAGCCAGACTCTTAACCTGCAGCACCATCAGGGGGATTCTTGGAATCCTTGTTAATTTAGCCTGCTTTCTGCAGAATATATAATGCTTCATTAGTTATTAGTCCCCACTAGTTTGGAGACTGAAACACCATAGAGAGTTTACAGTAGGCTCTATGATAAGATACCGATTTTTTTTTTTTTTTGTCTTTTTGGAGCCACACCTGCAGCATATGGAGGTTCCCAGGCTAGGGATCTAATCGGAGCTGTTGCCACCAGCCTAGGCCAGAGCCACAGCAATGCCTTATCCCAGCCATGTCTGTGACCTACCCCACAGCTTACGGCAACGCTGGATCTTTAACCCACTGAGTGAGGCCAGGGATCGAACCCACAGCCTCATGGTTCCTAGTCGGATTTATTTCTGCTGCACCATGACAGGAACTCCAGTAAGATACTGATATTGATCATCCAGTCTCAAATCCAGGGATTTTAGGTCTGTATCCTGTGATGAGTGGAAGAACGTATATTGAGCTTCAAAGATCATCTTCCTACTTTTCCCCATTTCTATCGGATGTTTCTTTTTACCCAACCCCCTCATTTTCCCTTAGTGATTCTCTTTCCTGCTTCCTTCGGATACAGATGGGCCTTGCTTCCCCAAATCCTTGGGACAATAAGTTTGATCTCAGTTCACCTTATTCTCAGATCTAGCCAAGTCTAAGGTGTAAAAAGACTTTTCTGTGATCCAAGTAATCTTGTTTGCTATTACTATTAGTTAAAAAATATCACGGAGGCAGCAGAGGACGTTCCAGAAGACATCCCAAAGCTTTGGCAACCTTGACTTCTGTTATGAAGTATGTATTTTCTATAATGATTCTATTATCAGGTCTCAAACGGCAGCAGGAGTTCCTAGGTGAAGTTTAAGGTCAGCTCTGACCAGTCCTCAGAAGGCTTCAAAGGTCTTCCGCAAGTTTTCTTAACTCTCTCCAGTGATTCCTTAAATCATGGTGGAGGCCTGGATTCTATTAAATTAACCAGCAACTGGATAAGAAATTATGCACCAGGCACACAGTTAATGTAATTTCTCTTACTCAGAATTCTGCTATCTGATCATCTATTCTCTTTTTCAAGATTTGGCATTAAATCAGGAAAGAACAAGCTAAAATGTTCAGCTTTTCTGAGTGATTCACACTGTGTTTACCAAAGAGAGCAATTAGTTTTTCCATTTCAAGGACTAGTTAATTCCTACACTATAGAAAGATATTTGGAATAGAGAAAAAGATTAAATATTATTCACTGTGCAAAATAAATGCGACCCCAATATCAAATACATGGAGATAAGATGCCATAAACCAATCTTTCTCTTCTCTCTCTCTCACACACACATCTGAAAAATTATAAAAAGATCAATAGAATTTAGTAGTTTGTATAATAATAACCTATCATGTATAATGGGATTTATTCTAGGAATACAATGGGAGTTAAATCTAATATTAGGAAACTTACTGAAATAATATAACATGAATAAATTAAGAATGGAATGTTTTTCTCAAAGTAGGTCAAAATGTATTGAGAGAATCCCTTCATATTTTTATTTAAATAAAATAAAGCAAATCTATTTCTGAAGTAAAAAGGGAAACATCTTTCCTTAATATGACAAAGCATGTGAGTGTGAAATAACAAACTAGAGCCTGTTAAATAGTTAAACATTTCTTTTGAAATAAAAAAACTTAGATGAGCCATTATCAATATTATTTATTAATATTCTGGAATTTTGGGTCCATGCTATAAAATATGAAGCTGGATTAGTATATTAGACATTATTATTTTTGGATGACACTATCATACACTTATCATACATTTTTATATATTAACAACTCAAAAGACTTGACAGAAAAATTCTGGAAATTAATTTAATTTAATTTAATTTTTTTCTTTTTAGATCCACACCCACAGCATATGGAGGTTTCCAGGCTAGGGCTGAAATTGGAGTTGTAGCCGCTGGCCTACACCACAGCCACAGCAATGTGGGATCCGAGCATCATCTGCAACCTACACCACAGCTCACGGCAATGCCAGATCCTTAACCCACTGAGCGAGGCCAGGAATGGAACCTGCATCCTCCTGGATACCAGTCAGGTTCATTAACCACTGAGTCACAATGGGAACTCCCTGGGAATTAATTTTAAAGCCCAATGAAATGGCAGGATACATGATAATCTATTAAAAATCAACCTGTATGCCAGAAATGAATTTTAACATGAAAAAAGAAGTGGCACTCACTGTCGCAACCAATATTTAAACCATGCCACCAAAAAACTTTAGTATTTTAGCACACATGCATTTCATAGAATTCATAAAATAATACCAAAGAAGTCATTTAGGAAAAGTGCAGGTTGTCCTAGTAATGAGCTATGAGCAGAGACGGGGTGGTATGGTGTGGTTAAATTCCTCAACATGAAGTGGTAAGAAGTACAAAAGCGAATTTTTTCTAGAGGTCACTTTGAGTATTCATCATGGCATTCCTAAGTTATAACCATGCCTAATGGTCATATGGCAAAAGCCATGAAGGCACAGTAATGCACCTTGAGTGTGTGGTTATCTGATGGTCTAGCTTGATTTAAAGACAGATTAAGATAGAAGCAGCACAGAGTTGACCTGGGATGGATAGCTGTTGGGGTTGGGGGATGTGTACAAGGAGGTTCATTATACGAGTCTGTCTATTCTTTTCAATTCTTGTGGGTTCTGAAATTCTCTATAATAAACGGTTAAACAGGCAAAACTAAAACAGCAGGGGGAGTTCCCGTCGTGGCGCAGTGGTTGACGAATCCGACTAGGAACCATGAGGTTGCGGGTTCGGTCCCTGCCCTTGCTCAGTGGGTTAACGATCCGGCGTTGCCATGAGCTGTGGTGTAGGTTGCAGACGCGGCTCGGATCCCGCGTTGCTGTGGCTCTGGCGTAGGCTGGTGGCCACAGCTCCGATTAGACCCCTAGCCTGGGAACCTCCATATGGCGCAGGAGCGGCCCAAGAAATAGCAAATAAATAAATAAAATAAATAAAACAGCAGGGTTTTTGTTTGTTTGTTTGTTTTTACATTTTAGGGCCGCACCTGTGATAAATGGAGGTTCCCAGGCTAGAGGTTGAATCGGAGCTACAGCCACCCGCCTACACCGCAGACCCAGCAATGCAGGATCCGAGCCTCGTCTGCAACCTACACCACAGCTCACAGCAACCCGGATCCTTAACCCACTGCGCAAGGCCAGGGATCGAAGCTACGTCCTCGTGGATGTTAGATTTGTTAACCACTGAGCCATGACGGGAACTCCCCAGCAGTTCTTAATATAGGCTCAACTGACCCAAGGAGGGATTTCAGTGGCTCAATAACCCTTCTGGAATCAGATACAAAGTGCTGTATGGACGGGCATGTGTGCATTTTTCCAAGGGAGGAGGTCCCAAACTCTGATCAGATTCTTGAGTCTCTTTTGCTAACATCAGAGCAATTGGAGTAAATAGCTTTCCTAACCTTTAGACAACCGCCATGAGGAATTATTTTTGGCAACTAATATTTATAATTGAAATTGGAAATAGAGTTTTGAAGGCTAGGATCTTTCACACAGACCTTGAAGTACAATGAGACTTGCCAAACTATGAGGTTTCATGAAATCATTGTGACTGAAGCATTCGTGACTGAGGAGCCTAAGACCTTATAGGAAAATAGTGTTGGGGATATTGGAGGTGCCATGAAGCCATGGAAGCTGTTATGATATGCTGTAAAGCTATTAAAACAGCATGTTTGGGGCAACACATTAAATAAAGCAAGTGAAAGTAACATTCTAGAAATCTTAAAAGAGTAATTATGGGCATTATAATTGTTAATTTCCATTTACCACTTCTAACCGGAGAAACTTAGTCATCGGGGTCCCTATTGAGCTGCTTTCTAATTGACTTGGTTTGCTGCTGCTAATATGCATTCTGAAAAGCTCTCCCCGTCCCTGCCTCCCACTGCCTACTTTGTCTCATTCCCGGTCCAAACGTTCAAGATCTTTTAAATTTTGTCACTAGAAATTGTTGATTCCCACCTCCCAGGCCCACGATGTTCTAAAGACAAACATAGCACTTCTTAAGAATGTTTTAATACTTTCTCTGAGAAAAGATGGAGTCCTGCAATGATTTTTCCTTAAATTCCTATAAATCACACATATCACACATGGTTTCATTAAAAACTTCTTGGTCATTCGCTTTGTCTCCTTCCCCCCGCCCCTCCTTTTCTTTTTCTTTTTTTTTTTTTTTTTGGTCTTTTCTTGGGCCGTACCTGCGACATGTGGAGGCTCCCAGGCTAGGGGTCTAATTAGAGTGTAGCCACCAGCCTACGCCAGAGCTGAAGCAACACAGGATCCGAGGCACGTCTGTGACCTACACCACAGCCCAAGGCAACGCCGGATCCTCAACCCACTGAGCAAGGCCAGGGATCGAACCAGCAACCTCATGGTTCCTAGTCGGATTTGTTAACCACTGTGCCACCGTGGGAACTCCGTCCTTTCCTTTTTTAAGTAAACAATTTTTCTTTCTTTTTTTTTTTTTTGTGGCTGAACATGTGGCATGTGGAATTTCTTGGGCCAGGGATTACACCTGAACTACGGCAGTGACAATGCAGAATCCTTAACTTCCACGCTGCCAGGAATTCCTCAATGATTTTTTAATGAGTAATCAAAAGTCAGAAGGTACAGCTGTGATGATGATTGATGATCGCTAATAATTACTCTGTGCCAGGCACTGTTCTATGTGTTTTGCTTGTATTAACACACGTGATTCTTACGTCAACCCTAGGAGTTAGTATCAGAAAAATTATCTGAACCCTAGAAATATGTAAAAGAGATAAGTGAGTATCTTTCCACGGTATTGCTGGGCTTTCAAGTTTGATTTTCTATTGCCTGGATAGACTCTTTTATAATTCTGTATAGATAAGAGGTGTTTGCATTGAGATGTAAATAATTTTCATTGGGAAAGTGGACTAAAGGGGAGCCGTGATAATCCCAAAGTTTATGGTTTATTGTCCTCTTGGACATCAGCCAATTTTGTTTTCAATTCAACTCTTATCTGAACTTTTCTTTATTAAATTGACCTTAAGTACCTACCTTCTCAAATGCCCTTTGGACCAGTTTTAACATTTTACTCTGCCCTGATTAAGTAATGAGTTAAATGAAATCTTTGACATGTTCATTTTTTTTAAAACCTTTTGAAAACCATATCCTAATACTAAGCATTTGCATGATAACTTTTAAAAATTTTCAAAAATTTTTTTACTTTGTAGGGCCGCACTTGCAGCATATGGAGGTTCCCAGGCTAGGAGTCAAACTGGAGCTACCCCTGCGAGCCTACGCCACAGCCAGGGCAATGCAGGATCTGAGCTGTGTCTGTGACCTACACCACAGCTCACACAGCAATGCCAGATCCTTAACCCACTGAGCAAGGCCAGGGATCGAACCTGCAACTTCATGGTTCCTAGTCTGATTCATTTCTGCTGGATCACAACAGGAATTCCTGCATGATAACTTTTTAATGGTTGCATATTATTCTGTTGTGTGGACTATAGGCAGTTTACTCAATGTATTTCCCTTGTTGTAGGATCCTGAAGTTGCTTCCAACATTTGTCCTTTTAAGAAAAAAAAAATGCCGTATTAAATATTTTGTGGCGAAACTTTTGAATTTTGTTGAATTATAGTAGTACAAATGATATTTCTGGGGTCAGAACTATTCATTTTATAATATATATAATACCTTTTATTTTACTTATTTATTCTGGCCATGTCTGCAGCATGCAGAATTTCCCCCGTCCAGGGATCAAATCCATACCACAGCAGTGACCTGAGCCACAGCAGTGACAATGCTGGTTAGTTAACTCCAAACTATTCACATTTTAAATAATTTTGGTAGACATTGCTCAGTTGCCCTCCAGAACTTTTGTGCCAGCTTATGCTTCAACAGAATATGAGAATGCCTACTTTTATTCTTCAGATCCCTTTTCTCTAATGATTTCCAACAGAAGTGACTCATACACATAATAAAAAAGGAGGAATTGATGAAAATATATAACAAAAACTTTGAGGAAAAAGAACCTAGAGTGGGGGATAAGTTACTGCATTATGTATTAAGGAGAGATTGTATGATTTGAGAATCAGTTGAGTAGGGTAGACGATATTAAATTATTTCCTAACTCATCTAACTAACATATCTGGGTAACTGTCTAATTCTGCTTTCTGTAAAGAAAAAAAAAGCTAAGTGAGTTTTAAAATGTTTTAATAAATACCTGTTTTGAAGTGCATATAACAAGGCAATTTCTTTATCTCAGTCTTTGAAAACTTAATTCTATTTTCAAGGCATGAAAAATTTAAACTCTTTAGACTTGCAATTGCTTAAAGTTAGCGGTAAGAACAAGTCCCATAACACTGCTGTTAGTACTTAACAGTTTTACAAGCTTCCCCTGCTTTATGAACATTTGTTTTAATATTTAATGTGAGATGTCCCTAAGTCCAGTGGGCTGCTAGAAATCTATTTAGGGCATAAAGAACTAGGGAGGAAGGCAGGCGGGTGTGTTGGGGGGGATGGTGGCGGGGTAGGAGGGTGGGTGTCGGGGTTGGGGAACAGATGGAAAGAAGAAAAGGGAAGAAAATCCAGTGCTTCCAGAAAGGAGTTAAATGCATTTTCTTCTTGCTACCAAAGACTTTTTTTTTTTTTTCCATCTTTTTGCATTTTCTAGGACTGTACCTGTGGCATATGAAGGTTCCCAGGCTAGGGGTCGAATCAGAGCTGTAGCCTCTGGCCTACACCAGAGCCACAGCAATGCAGGATCCGAGCCGTGTCTGTGACCTACACCACAGCTCATGGCAATGATGGATCCTTAACCCACTGAGCAAGGCCAGGGATCAAACCCACAACCTCATGGATCCTAGTCGGATTCATTAACCACTGAGTCACGACAGGAACTCCCCAAAGACTTTCTAATAGCCTGAAGGCACTGACACTTTGTCTTGAATGCCCCACAGCTTTCCACCTGGGCCCAAAGTGATCTCAAGTTGGGAGGGAAATATACATATTAACAAGTATAAGCTTATTATATACTCAAGCGTGAACAAGAACAAACCTAAGAGTCTGATGGTAGATTAGAGGGTCTTTGCGGCTGGTCTCTGCGGTTCCCCAGGGAAGTGGGAACCAGGCAGAGTGAGGGGGAGGAGGTAAGAAGCGGGTGGCTGAAGATCAGGGAATCCAAGGAGCTGTGCCCCCACCTCACCAAATTCCTGCCCTGATATCAGACCTGTGTGTGGGAAAAAAATACCCCTGTTTTGCTCTTCTAGGCACTTCGTGTTATTCTTCTTTTGTGTGTTTATTGAATTTCTGCTAAAAAAAAATTTCTTCTTCCATGGTCCAGGCTTTCATAATCACTAACGTGAACAACAACCAAAGGGTCACCAAAGTCATTAACCTCTGTGCTTGAATATCCAGATGCTGGGGGATGTTTACCAGAAATTTTCCCTAATGAGCCAGCCTCTTTTCTCACTTTGGCACAGATTTTGGGTGTTGTTAGAAAGGCTTTCTTGCAAAATCATTCAAGAATATCCTCTTTGGCCAAAGGGCCAGGCCTCAGGTCTGAAGTATATTTATGTATAAATATATTAATAAATAATATCTTAATAATTATGATATTAACAAATATGTAAATTAATAATAAATCTCAGACTCAAGATTTATTTGTTTATTTATTTGCTTTTTAGGGCCGTACCCATGGCATACGGAGGTTCCCAGGCTAAGGGTCCAATTGGTGCTACAACTGCCGGCCTACACCACAGCAACACAGGGTCCGAGCCCTGTCTGCAACCTACACCACAGCTCACGGCAACGTCAGGTCCTTAACCCAGTGAGCAAGGCTAGGGATCGACCTGCAACCTAATGGTTCCTACTTAGATTCGTTTCTGCTGTGCCACGATGGGAACTCCTGAGATTTATTTTTAATTGAGATGTTTTTCGAGACAAAAAGACTGGTGTGGTCAGAAATTAAAACAGAATCCACAGTAAGGTTTAAATGGCAAAGAGTTGGAAGGATTGAGATTTCTGCAAACTATAAAATATAGTTTTAGGACACCTGAGTGTAGCTTTAATGCAATGAACAGATTAGGTCAGTGAAGAAACATACAGGGAGCTGTAGAAGTCATACTTTCCCCAACTCCAGTTGCATGTACTCATCATACTTAAATTCCCAAGAAAAACATTTTAACTGAAGAAAGGGGAGCACAGTATAAAGATGTTCCTAAGCATCTCTGTCCAATTTCCTTGAGGAAATCCATTTTCCTTGAAGTTCAGTGTTCACAGGATTCCTTGCCTCTCCACTCACCGAGACCAGCCCAGTATTCCAGCTTGGCACTTGGGTAGCGATAATGTCTTGGGTAGGAGAGGCCCTGAGGGGCCCAGAGACATCCTGGAGCTGCCACAGTGTGGGGTCTCCTGGGTGTTGCTGTTACAGTACCAGTCTGAAGCAGAATAGTAGGATAGCCACATGAAGGGATGCTTCAGAGGAGATGCTGGGCCAACCCAGACTCCTGAAGGCTTCCTCCAAGTGGGATCATATATTATGAGTTTGAATCTCGGGGGAGCGGGGTTAGGTATTGGAGATAGAATTATTTGTCCTAGGATTAGTAAGAGCAGGATTTGCCTCTCTGAGAAAGGTGATAAAAGTTGAGGTGGCTTGTTTCTCAAAACAAGTGTCTGAGTATGTTTTCTCCCACATCGAAGATCAAATTTGACTTTTTCTACAAACAAAAATAGGGGACACCAAGGGGTTTTGTTACCTCAGAGAGCCCTGCAGGTCCTGCTTCGTTTCAGTGTTAACTTCAGATAGTGAAAATTGTGGTTTTTGAAATAACAAGGCTCAGGATACCTTAGCTTTCTGAACAGAAGTACCCTGCCTCTTGAAAAGCTCTTCATCCAAGCTAATTTGATTTTTCTACATGTTCCCTGTGTTTTTTTCATTTCTCAGAAACCAATTTGAAGTAAACCATTATCTGTCAATTTCACTAGATTAAACAAATGTAAGATAATTGTATAACTCTTCACTATTTCCCAATTACCCTTCTTATGCCACACATTGCCGAAGGAGCATTTATGATGACATTAACTTGTTGATCTAAATCCTAGGCAACTTCATTTCTAAATAAATTGACATTTATATTCTTTCAATGTGATGCTGCAAATGGAGGGCTAATATCTATCATGCAAATAAGTATTTTATGCACATGGGTTTATGTCCAATTTCCTTTCTTCTTATTACTCCTTCAGCTATTTTATTCTGATATCTCTCAGATTACTGCAGACTCTAGAGAAACTCTTTTCAGATTTAATTTAAATATTTTCTGTGACAATTTCTAATCCTGGTCAGAAATACCAGTTGATGGAATATATAGATTTCAGGCCTTATTTGTCATTAATGTGAAGCCCAATGGCTATATCTTTGATCCTATTTCAAAACAAACACTAATAAATTTGGCTTTAAAATGTGTATGAATTATTAGCCATAATCTCCTAAGGTTTAAAAAAAAGCTGTTAAAATTGTTGGGTAGATTGTACAGCTGAATGGCAACAATAGCAATAATAATAGTTCTGTGTCCCGGGAGATGAAATAAGCTCTTTTCATGCATTTTCCCATTTAATCCTCACATTATACAGTGGATATTATAGATAAAGTACCTGAAGTTTAGAGGTTAAGGAATTTGTCTGAGGGGGTGGGGGTAAAAAAAAAAAAAAGGAATTTGTCTGAATCACATAGCTAGTAAGAAGCAGATTCAAGATTTGAACCCAGGTTTTTGGTACTAGTGCCTTATATTTCCAGAAAGCCTCCTTAGTCAGATTTAGAATCATAAATAGATAAATGTGGTCATACCTTTCTTCAGTGTTCATTAGATCTCATTCTTTGGTTTTTAAAATTTTCCAATTTCCTAATTTAAAATTTGTCTCTGTGAATGACAATATATGATGACATTTAGCATCAAGGAAATAGGCTGATAGATAGTACTAGTTCTCACCTTGATATCCTAAAATTTTTTTTCTTTTCTTTTCTTCCTTTCTCTCCTTCTTTCTTCCTTCCTTCCTTCTCTGCCATACCTGTGGCATATGGAGGTTCCCAGGCTAGGGGTCAAAAGGGAGCTGGAGCTGCTAGCCTTTGCCACAGCCACAGCAATGCCAGATCTGACTCATGCCTGCAACCTACACTACAACTTGAGACAACGCTGGATTCTTTAAACCACTGAGTGAGGCCAGGGATCAAACCCACATCCTCATGGACACTAGTCATATTCTTAATCTGCTGAGCCACGGTGAGAACTCCGATACCCTAAATTTTTAATGAAATTCATGAATTTGTGTTTGCAATATAGCTAAATCCTAATTTATGGTTGAAACAACATGACTGGGAACTGAAACAACTTTTGTGCCTATCTACCATCAAATTATTTTATTCGAATTTCTAGGTTTTCTATATGGCATAAACTTCCTTGTCTTATGCCTGATTCCTTCCTGTGTAATTTCATGCAAAAGACCAGGGATTTTCCATGTCTTAGAAATCAAACAAATCTACTTCTAAGTCCCTCTGCGCTTGATGGCTTATTCAGTAAATGACACGCCCTAGCCACTTGCAAAAACATATTCTCTAGGTAACATGCTTCCTGACTTCACTGTTGGCACAAATTAGCAATGATAACATGAATTTCTTACTCCTCTTTTTTCACCCCCATTGTATTCTTCTCTTCTGCATATGTATCTTTGGGGGAATTTAAAGGTTGAGTGTACCATTATTTAGTTTGATTTATCAGCAGCCATTTGGATTCGGAATGGTCTCATTTACGATGAATCAGGGCTCTAATTAGTTAACCAAACGGTGTCAGATGCCAAATGTATGAGTTTCCATTTCTAATTTTGGCCCTTAAGTAGAATTTAATGTTCACAAGAATGAAATCACCTCACCCAATGTTCAGTACACATCACATTAACCATTATGGTTTCTTTGGCTGCTTTTGAAGTTCTTTGGTTTCGCACATATTTGATTCTGCTTTCAAGCTCCCACCAAGACTTGTTCCTATACTATTGAACTGGGTAACCATTGAAGAAATTCAAAAGATGACCCTTTGACCTATTTTATTTTATGTTATTGCCTCGTGATAAAGTATATTTAAAAGAAAAGCTAATATAGAAAAGAAAGTCCACAGGATAATATATCAGAATTGAATCTCATGTTCTTTGCCACTTCCCCAAGGCCAGTTTCCAACCCACATTGCTTTCACAATAAAGCAGCTGAGTTCACAAAACATCTGTCGCTATGGTGACAATAGAACAATGATAGCTAGAAAACTAATTGTGTTTTTCTAACTTGCCTTCTGGAATGTGTAGTAGATACAAAAGTGATTACTGAACGGAAAGGTCAGCGAACCCATCTGGTGAGGTACCATCTCTTCTCCAGTTTAAGAAGGGCAAGGAGGTTTGCCAGCCATTCCGCTGGAGTTCCTGTGTGTGTCCAGCCTTTATCTCTTTGTCTGCCTGAGTTCCTTGCAAAGACATCAAAAGAACAACAATAAACATTACTAGAAAGGCCATGAAGGAAGGGAACAAAGGGATGGAGAGATGAAAACATAAGTAGCAATGTTCTAGCTTCAAAGGATGTGGGAAGGGGGAGAAAGGCAGTGGGAACGGGGGTCAGGTGTAAATGGGGAGGAAGGGAAGAAGGCATGGCGGTGCGGCTTGCTCTCAGTTGTATGACCCTTCACACAGCCCATGTGGTTAAAGTCTACAAGCATTAGCTCTTCATATGGCAATGTACGTGTCCGCCTCTCTGTCTGTGTAGCAGTATTTGAGCATAGATGAAAATACGTGGATATATGGATATGTGGATACATGTAAGCAGTTAACATGGGTTACCTTGGAGATGGGGTGTGTGTGGAAGAAGGCGGGGAGAGAACCCGGTGGGACCCCAAAAATGAAAAAATAAGATGATGCACTCCGTTTGAAAGTCTCTAAAATTATAAAAAGATGTATAAAGAAATGAACTCTTCTGAGGGTGCTTACTTAGTACCAACAAAGCCTTAGCACAAAAACCCCAGGCTGAAAGGATTTTTGCTTGGACATCTCGTGGGAGGGACTGATTGTGGACCAGAAGATGATATGTAGGCTGTTTCCTGCTGCCCCAGCACTCAGTTCTGGATCTTTTGTCCACTGTTCTCTTGTGCTTTTGGAGAGGAGGTGGGGAGGCATGGTGGGTAAGGTAGGGAATTCTTTCCTGGAAAGGTGGAAAGATAGCAAAGCCAGCATTATACCTAAGAGAAAAAAAAATATTACTGAGTGATTTAAGGAACCTATAAAAGTTCTTAAAAATATCTTGGCGTTCCCATTGTGGTGCAGTGGTTGACAACTCTGACTAGGAACCATGAGGTTGTGGGTTCGATCCCTGGCCTTGCCCAGTGGGTTAAGGATCCAGCATTGCCGTGAACTGTGGTGTAGGTCGCAGACTCAGCTCAGATCCCGTGTTGCTGTGGTTGTGGTGTAGGCCAGTGGCTACACCTCTGATTAGACCCCTAGGCTGGGAACCTCCGTGTGCCGCGGGAGCGGCCCTACAAAAGACAAAAAGACAAAAAAAAAAAAAAAAACAACAAAAAACAAAACAAAACAAAACAAAAACTTACTTGTAGGTGCTTAAAATTTCACCTGTATTTAGGCAAGGGGTGGTTAATAGGTTTCAACTCATGGATAATTCCATACGGTTGCCTATCACTGTCCAGTGTGCCCTTATAATTATTTATGGCTATGTATCAAACCATCCCAACACTTAGGGGCTTAAAAAACTCTAAACATTTTATTATGACTCTTGGTGTCTGTAGGTCAGACATTCAGGAAGAGGGCTCAGCTGGGTTAGGGTCTTCCAAGCAGAACAGTCAACCAGTGGCTGGGGCAGCGGAGGTCTGGAGCAGCAGGGGGCTGACAAAGCATCTCCCTCTCTCTTTCTATATATGTGCTCTCTCTGCAAGGCTTCCTCACAGCACTGTAGGCTCAGGGTTGTGGAATGCCTGGAGACTGCAAGACACCTTATTCCACCCTAGGGCGTGAGCATTTCAGCTAAGAAGACAGAAACCGCATCATCTTTTATGACTTAACCTTGGAAGGCCAGCAGAGTTGTACATTCTCTTGGTTACAAGTGAGCTACAAATCTGCCCAGACTCAAGAGGAGGGGAAGTAGACTCCACCTCTTGGTGGGGGAGCAACAAGGTTCTAGAAAGCAGGTGGGATGGGAGTCATAGTTGTGGCTCTGTTGGAGGAATGCCATCTACTGCTGGTGCTTTATTGGGAAGGATTTAAGAGCCACGGCCAGAGTGTATGGGAATGTAGAAAATGTTAGAATGTGGGAGTAGGTCTGTGTGGCAGGTAACAAGGGATGGGTGCTCGTGTCATGTATTTGCCCTCCCTGCACTGTGCACTTTCTGTCCACAGCATTTTTATAAAACGAAAGTACCTTGCAAATAATATTCCCATGTTGTTTTCTTCCTCTTCTTCTTCCTCCTCTTCTTCCTCCCCCTCCTCCTCCTCCTCCCCTTCCTCATCCTCTTCTTCTTCTTCTCTTTTCAGGGCCATACCCACAGCATATGCAAGTTCCCAGGCTAGGTCACAAGTCAGAGCTACAGCTGCTGGACTACGCCACAGCCACCGCAACATAGGATCTGAGCCGCATCTGCACCTTACACCCCAGAGCACAGCAATGCCGGATTCCCGACTCACTGAGTGAGGACAGGGATTGAACCCCCCTCTTCAGGGATACTGGTCGCGTTCATTACCACTGAGCTATGATGAGAACTCCTATTTTATTCCTTGACAGAACACATCAAGTCTGCAAACAAAACAAAACAAAAAATAAAAACAAACAAAAAACAACAACCCACCCCCTACTCCCCACCCACAAAATCCAGAGTGACTTAGAGAATGGAGCATAGGACGAGAGCACATAGATGTATGTAGAAAAGGGTTTGGGGGAAAAAATAGAGGCTGGTTCTAAAAGATGTCATAGGAACCTACAGCTGTAAAGGCTACAAAATGCAGAGAATCTTTGTGTATCTTTGCAGTAGGGATTGAGGGTAAACTTCTTAGAAAAAAAAAGAATACTAAAATTTGACAGAAATTTTTTACATAGAAATTAAAAGCTTCAGTATGGCAAAAGAAAACATTAAAAAAGTCAAAAGTCAAATGATCAAGTGGGCTGGGAAAAAATGTTTGCAATAAACATAGCAAAGGATTCTATTTCAAAGAGTTTCTAGCAAATGTGCAAGCAAATTATAAACAATCCAATAGAAAAATGGCCTAAGGATATCAAGAGACAGTCCACAGAAAATAAAGGGAAAATGTCCAATGAATATATGAAACTTTGTCATCTGGGAAATACAAATTCAAACAAAAATGAGCTACCATGTTTAACCATTAGATTTGAAAATTAAAAATGATAATACCAAGTGCTGGCTGGGGTATGAGGGCACATGCTGGTGTGACTGTAAATTGCCAAAATTTGTAAAAAAGTTATCTGGAATTTTTTATTAAAGTTGCAAGTGCATGTATCTTGAACAGAGCAATGTATATTTTTGAGAATATACTGAACAAAAAATGTGCATGTAAATGTATACATTAGAGAATGTTTATTACGGCAATTTTCGTATTCACAAAAGCTAGGAAAAAACTGAAGCTCTGTCAACAAGGTAATGACTGAATGCTGGGGCTGAGCCCAAAGCATGTGGAAATCCCTCGGCCAGGGATCAAACCTGCACCACAGCAGTGACCCAAACTGCTGCAGTGACAATGCGGGATTCTTAACACTCCCACGAGAGGACTACTGAATTTTTAAATGATGGAGTTTTAGTCTATAAAATACTGTATGGTACAGTAAAATAATGAGGTATATGTGTATCTTGTCTTAGATGTGATTCAGTTTATAGTGGAGTGAAAAAAGTTACGGGATAATATGTGTATGGTTTATAATATTTACAGTATAAAGAAAATGATAAAGATATGTGCATGCTATGATTATTTAAATAAAGGCGCTAGAGAAGGAATCATTTAATAGCTAATCATCGTGATTAGCTATTATTAACATGGGAGGGAGACAATTTTACTTTACAAACATTTTCATCTTGAGAGTTCATGTCCTGTCTCAGTGGAAACGAATCTGACTAGTATCCATGAGGATGCAGGTTTGATCCCTGGCCTTGCTCAGTGGGTTAAGGATCTGGTGTTGTCGTGAGCTGTGGTGTGGGTCGCAGATGTGGCTCGGATCTGGTGTTGCTGTAGCTCTGTTATAGGCCAGTAGCTACAGTTTGTGATTCGACCCCTAGCCTGGGAACATCCATATGCTGTGGGTGCGGCCCTAAAAAGACAAAAAAAAATTTTTCATCTTTGGAAATGTTTCTGCAAGCATGTATGTGTATTTGATCCAAAAGATGAAAGAAAAGGAATGTCCATTTCATGAGTTGGCTAGCCTGGCTCCTGGTCAAATAGCTATTGAATAAATAAAAGAATATTTTGAATCAGTTGTCTCACTTAGATATGTCTGTTTCCTACTTAGAGGAAGCTTGAGATTTCTGCAGTTACAGCCATTAAAAAAATCATAGGGAGAATACTTTTGTTGTTCCCATGAAGAAGAATATTCCAGTAAATCAGGTTTTTATTTTGATAATTCAGGTCTATGTAGAATCATCAGAATAATTCCAGTAAAAAACAAATACAGCAAAAAGAATTGTAAACATCTCTAGTGCTGCTTTATTTAGTTGGAAGATCAAAGATGTGCAGCATGTATTTTCCAACTTGATTCAATTTTTCTGCCCAAATTAACTAGAAAATTCTCATTTCATGCAATTAGAGATCTTTATTACCTTTCATTATAGAAGGGTTTCCCTTAGGAATGGGCCATTTTTGAGAAAGACTAGTTTTCTGGAGTAATTAAACAGTGATAGCTAGCACCTCATCGTCCCCAATATGGACTTTGAACAAAATCCAAGAACAGTTTAAAATTCAACTTCCTACTTTGGAGGACTTCATCATAAACTCATCAGTACCAATCATGTACCCAGGAAGTTCATTTGTATATTTCTATTCCTAATGTAATTTTTATCACCTGATGAAAACAGTGGCTTAATTGTTGCTGGAAATTTGAGTCCTTCCCGCCCACGTGATTATCTCTGTATGAAGCTGGGTGATCACTTAGTGCCCTTATTCTCAGCAGCAGCGGGGAGAGGTGCCGCCTTCAGTATTGCGTCTTCCCCAGGCACCTCCCATGACTGACACCCCGGACTGTGAGTTCTTTATCACACAGCAAACAGGAGCAGGATCTTCTCTGCAGGTAACCTAGGACCCTGTGTCTGACCTAGTGGGCTGGTCCGTGAAGGCACGACACCCACTAGAAGAAGCTTCCCGTGAACTCCTGTCTCCCTGTCTAGTCTGCGAGCTCTGCACGAAGGCCGTGGTCCCTCAGGAGGGGAAGTTCTCAGTTTCTCTGTCACTTGCAGACAGGTTGGGAGGCTTCCACTGGCCTCCATAATACAGTACCCCTCGTGACAGAGGCAGGAAACCTTCGGGTGCCTTGAGAGTGTCTGGTCACAGGAAATATGATACAGAGCAAGGGCTTTTGTGAGAATAAGGAATTTTTCCAGGAGAGGGGAGGGCATCTCAGTGCAGATGGTATTTTCACCTGCCAGACTCAGGAAACAGGCAGCCCTCCTGAGCCAGTGACAGGAGGCTCAGAGCCGGGTCAGTAGAGGGTGGAGGGGATGGGAAGTGGCCAGGGGTGGCGGAGGGTGGTGTGTGTGTGTATGTGTGTGCAGTGTGAGTGCAGACCACAGAACTGTGCCTTTTCCCGGGGACAGACATTTTTCAGAGAGATCTGGATGTCGAGGGAAGCACTTTAATTCTGAGTAATTAGGGAGTGAGCTAGAGCACAGCAATTCAATCGAGCAGTTTCAGTGGATAAGAGCCAGGCTTTGAGCTATTACAGGATGCCTGGAAATGTTGGGATGCTGGCACTGTGTCATATCATGAGGAAATGACAAGCCTAAAATAGAAGAGGACCAGGGCACCATGCAGGTAGCAGACAAATTAAAAACAAAACAAAACAAAAACACGACAACAGCACTATCCATACCAGACCAGGAAAAAGAGAATTCCTTGAACTACATCTGACTAATGATCTTACTGATTCCCAGTGAGAAGGGATTGAAAGTTAATAGAAAAACCACAGGATATTCAATTTGTAGTTTCAATGAATTAGCATATATATATTCATGGTTAAGTTACTTTTTAAATAAGTTTTCTGTTAATTCTTGGTTTTTATGTGTGCGTGTGGAATTATGCATTTGTATCTCTCCCTGTGAGTGTAAAGCAGAGGCCATCTCAGTCAGTGGGTCCTCTAGACACTGAACCCACTGGAGAGGCCACAGAATCATGGACACTGGAGCTGAGACGTGCGCTGGGGTCCTAAACGCTGCCCAGTGCTCCTCTCAGATGTGGTCACTTCTCGACTCATCCATTCTTGCCCTAGGTGTGTGGGCCAGAGGATGCAGGGATGTGATGAAGTCATGGGCAGTAATTAGCTACTCCATGGAAGCCGAACCATTGAGGAAATGAGTCATAAAGTTCGTTTAGGGTCACATTTATACCTTCTCCAAGGCAAAAGTTTTAAAGACTCGTTGCTGTTAATTGCAGAGTCTGATCCAGCAATAGGTCTGCCGTGGAGCCCAGACATTGGCCTTTTCCCTAAGTCTAATGCAGGTGGTCCATGTCCCATAATTTGAGAAATACTGCTTTAAGGAGGCTCTGGTTCTCGAGCTAAGCGATTTTCTGATTTATTGCAGAGTAAACAAGTGCAATTTCACAGCAGATCTTCCCAGTCTGGTTGTGTGGAACTGAGTTGCGATAACAGGTGTTGTTATTAAGAGTTTCGGGGGCCCAGTTGGCCTGTCACCCTTTGGGCTGCCGTAAGCATTTTCCACACAGTAGAGTGATTTCCTTCTTGGAGACCAAAATCAGACTCTCATAAATATGGAAAGGGGAAAAGGAATTTTTTATGCAGATTAAAAATAATATTCCAAGTTCAGCCTCTCTACCCCTTCAAGTAAATCAATGAAAATATAAGCTAAAATAGGCAGAAAAGGGTGCCCCTGTGCAGGAAAAAGAGGCAATGGGAATAGTTGTGAAAAGGTCAGCAAAATGCACTCTAGAAAAAGAAAATCAGCCTCCTGGGTGCAGTGGTAATTTTGAGGGCCCACAGAACTCTCTTCTCCCAGTGGGCGAGTTCCTGTTTCAGCTACTGGAGTTAACGCCATATATAAGTACCAGTGTGTTCAATTTTTTCCTAGTATATCCTTGCAATAGAAAAAAAAAATTCATTTAGTGTACTGGCAGACATAAGAAATAAGAGTTCTTTTGAAGAGACCTTATAAAAAGAAAACTAGGGCAGGATACTTTATGGGGATCATACTACTGAAGCCTCCCTAGGTGGGAATGGAGAGATTGACTGCTCTTGGCCTCTAGGTCTATGGAGATTGGTTTTACCTTCTTTTGATGTGTCCTCACAAGAAGATAATTCAAAGCTGATCTTAAAGTTCTTCTCCCACCTCATCACGTATCATTATTGATAAGGCCAACTGTTGATGTTTCCTGTAACTCCGACCTGCTTTAGCGTGGTCTCACGGACAACCTAAACCTCAGCTGTAAAGATGTGTTAGCAGTCAATACTTAGTTTGAACTTTATCTCCTCTAGTCATTCTTTGATGCAGATGCTGATAAACCATGCGGAACAAGACACAGCTAAAGCAAGGCAGATGGGGGATATGTGGATTAAAAAAAAAAGTCCTGGTTTTTGACCTTTCGGATTTTAACGGTGTACCCGTGGTATCTTCCTGTCCTCTGACGCCATGCCTACCCTGAGCGAGCTCACTGCTTAGTACACACAGTAGACTCTGACTAGATATTGCCTGAAAGACACCATGTACTCTGTTAGTATTAAGTAATAATGGAATTAAAATCCATCTTTATTTTTAACCCACCTCATCTTAATCCTCACCTTTATTTTTTTTTAATTTTAAATTTTTAAATTTTTTGTCTTTTTAGGGCCACACCTGCAACATATAGGAGTTCCCAGGCTAGGGGTTAAATCAGAGCTGCAGCTGCCAGAGTACACCACAGCCACAGCAACGTGGGATCTGAGCCACATCTGTGTCCTACACCACAGCTCGCTGAACACCAGGTCCTTAACCCATTGAGCAAGGCCAGGAATCAAACCTACATCCTCATGGATACTAGCTGGGTTCGTTACCACTGAGTGACAATGGGAACTCCTCAACCCTTGTGTTTAAAGGCAGTTCTCCTGTTTAGAGAACTCTCCAAACCACCTGTGCTTCTGGATAGCACGGCAATCCCATGCTACCCTTATTCTCTGTTCATGTGAACATTTCATGCATGAGCATCTATGTTTAGATGGTTCACCTCTCTGTGGGTGACATGAGGGTAAAGAGAGAGGAAAACAATAGACACCAAAGAGCATCCTTTTTGAGAAAAAAACAAACAAACCCCAAAGCTGTCTTTAAAAAAAAAGAGGGAGTTTCTTGGTGGCCTAGAGGGTTAAGGATCTGGCTTAACTGTGTTACTGCTGTGGTTCAGGTCATTTTTGTGATCCAGGTTCGATCCCTGGTCCAGGAACTTCTGCATGCCTTGGGCCCAGCCAAAAAAAAGAGAACAGGTTCTACTACTTAATATGTTTATGATTATTTCATATCACTTCTGAGTCTTAGTGTCCTCGCCTGTAAAATGTGAATGATCTCTATTTCAGTGATTATCCCAAGGATCAAATGAAATAATTGGGGTTGTCAGATTTAGCAAATAAAGTCCATATATATATGCCCCTGCAATACACTAAAGAATACGAAAAAGTTATTTGTTGTTTACCTGGTGTCTTATATACTTTTTCTGGTATCCCTAAAAATAATGTGTAGCAATAGTAGCCATTTGTTGAGTGCTTTTCATGTACCAGGGACTGCTAGGTACTTCAATTACAATTGGCCCTCATTCCAACAGTGGCTGAAGGCAGTTCTTACTCAATCCATTTTGCACCAGAGGATGTGAAAGTTTTCCAAAATCAAATAGCTAGTAAATAGCATAGTCCCGATTCAAATCCACTGTAACATGCTGCTTCTTGGGTGGATGAAAGCGCTTTGCAATTGGAGGGTACCCAAGTGATTTATTATTATAAAGGGTCTCTCTGTTTATGACTCCTGTCCTGGGGAGAGCAAAAGAACTGGAGAGAGTAATGGGAATATGGAGATTAAGAGGTGCCATCAAGGGTAGGAAAAAGCCTGTATTTGTTTCTCAACTTCTAGGATGATGGTCTCCTGCCAGGAAAGCTGTGTTTCTAGGGATACCAAGGCAAGGGGGTAGGGCCTCTAGAACAACATCACAGTGTGTGATGCAACACATGGGATCATCTACTGCCAAACCCAAACCAGAGCAGAGATCTGTTGACTAACTGGGCCTTAAAATAAATTAGTTATGTACGCAACCATAATCACAGTTTTACCTTCTCAGGAAGCTTTCAAATAACCAGAATATCCAAATAAGAGGTTTCATTGCCTACTACAAAGGACAACTAAACATACTTGCTATCAGGGATTTTCTCTACCTCCTCCCTTCCCATCCTCCTCCCCACTGATAACTTCCAACGCTGCCAGTGGGGAACAACATTCAGCTGTAGTGGAAAGATGCTTCCAGTCTTTCAAGTAGTCAGACCTTCAGTCATTCACTCATTCGTTCAACAAGCATTTAGGTAGCACTTTGCAGATGCTCTTTTAAGCACTTTACACACATTAACTCATTTAATTCTCATGATCATCCTGTAAGGTAGGTAGTATTGTTTGGAATGGTTAGGAATGAAATTTGGAATGGTGCTCCAGATTCCAATGAGGCTCTTTTTGGTGACCAGTAATCACTCCCTCCCCTCAAAGATGTTCTTGCTTTAACCTGTGGAACCTAAGAATATGTTATATTATATAGCAGAGGGAACATATACATTAATTAAAGGTGTGGACCTTAAAAATGCGAGTTTATCTTGGATTTTTGAGGTAGGCCCCATCTAACTGTACCAGCCCCCCCAAAGCAGAGAACTTTCTGTGACTGGAGGCAGAAAAGCTGCAACAGAAAAAGTCAGAGATGAGAGGCAGGAAGGGGACTTTCTACACTGTTGCTTGTCTGAAGATGGAGGTCAGAGCATGATGGCCATAAGTGATGAGGGGGACTTCCAGCTGATAGCCAGTGAGCAAATGGGAAACTCAGCCCCAACGCCACGTGGAACAGAATGCGGCCAACAGCATGAGAGATTGTGGAGGCAAATTCTCCTTCCAGATGGGGAGCTTCAGATGAGGGCTTCCGAGGACTCCTTGGGCCAGCCTTTTGAGACCCAGAGCAGAGGAAGAAGTGGAGCTTGTGGGAACTGGCCGTAACAAGGGTGGGGTAATATATTTGTACTGCCGTAAACTGTTAGGTTTGTGGTAATTTTTATAGCAGCAAAAATAAAACTAATACAGGCCTTATCATTTTAGGGTGTCCCTTTTCACGTCTTAGTATGGTAGCCATCCAATCCTCGGTTGACTAGCGTATTTAATTAAGGAGACTATTTCACTTTGTAATGATTGTGCTAACCAAGTGTTCTTTGTATTGCACAGCTAAAGAGGCTCAGGATACTGTTCCCCAAGTAATGAACCACCACCCAATTCTAGGACTCAGTTCCTAAATTATTGGTTTGCTTGGAAGGGAAGTCATGCTCAAAGGAAACTGGAATAGAAGAGGGAAGGTTCTTCCAATGTTAAATCAGGAAAGGCAGCAGAGGAAGGGAGCTGAGAGCACAGCTTCTCAGCCTGAGTCCAGATTTCAACCCAGACCCTGTTACTTACTAGCTATTTGACCTTGCGAAAGTTTCTTAACTGTTTTGGTTTATCTTCAAAATGTGAATGATAAGTATAGAACTTAGGTTGGCATCATGATATATTGAGTAAATATACATACAGAGCTGTTGTATTATGGCCTCGTGGAATGTGCATGCATGATCTAGTGTTAGCTGTTATCATTAATCTTTGTTGCAGAAGTGGAGATGGGAACACAAATAAAAAAACAT
Source organism: Sus scrofa (assembly GCF_054392235.1). Taxonomy (NCBI): domain Eukaryota; kingdom Metazoa; phylum Chordata; class Mammalia; order Artiodactyla; family Suidae; genus Sus; species Sus scrofa. The sequence continues at coordinate 32,194,731 of NC_139383.1, read as the reverse complement.
TTGCAATGATAAGAAATCAGAGAAATGGAAATTATAAAATAACAATGAATTGGACGTCTGTATATGTATAACCGAATCACTTTGTTGTACAGCAGAAATTATCACAACCTTGTAAATCAACTATACTTCCAAAAAAACTTTAAAAAAATGAGATATCACTTATACAAATTAAATGGTACAAATGAGAAGGGTGGATAAGCCAGTGTAGGGGAGGATGTGGAACACGGGTACCACTCTCACCGTTGCTGTGGGAAGTGAGATGTTGTATAGTCTTCTGCTGAGCAACTGAATACTACTTAGTCTTGATAGATAAACACACACTTATGTCTTGAGTTCCCCGCAAACAGACCCCAAAATAAAGATCAGAAAGGAAGTAATTTATGTGGGAGATGATAGGAAACCCTGGTAGGAGAGTGGAGTGGAGAAGTGACGTAGAGAAGGAAAGGCACTCAATAAAGGGAATTGTTTTCAGGCAAGTTACCACTGGGGGTTAATGGAGCTTAACTGGGGAAGTCTAGGAGACAGTGTAGAATAAGACTCTCATGGTTTGCCCTCCAACCAAAGGGGTAAAGAGCTGGAGTATCTTTTTTATAACTCTCATTAGGCATTGGTTGAGGTCTGCTGAGAAAACCCACACAGGCAAGGAGATGCAGATGCTGATATAGGGCAGCTGGGGAGGAGTGTGCGTGTGCGTGTACATGTGTGTGTGTGTGTGTGTGTGTGTGTGTGTGATGGGGAGGTTGATAGGTTACAGGTACAGCACTGAAATTCTCTGTGCAGAATGGCCCAGGACTTTTACTCCTGGGCATCAGCCTAAAGGAATGATTGAAAAATTTCATCTGGGACATGTATGGGGATGTTCTTTGCATCATAATTCGTGGTGTCAGGGAATTATAGCAAGCTGAGTGACCATCTTTGGGGGAGTAAACAGATCCAATGTGAAGAATGGACACATTATGTAGTAATTAAAAGCAGCAGATTGGGTTATATACAACTACGTAGTGAATCTTTTTTTATTAATGTATATTTGATTTATGAGGTACATGGTGAATCTTAAAAATAATCCTGAGTGAGAATTGAAACAATAAAATTTATAATACACACATACACATACCCAAGGAACATTTTGTAGAAACACATTTATTTATTTGTTTATTTTATTGTCTTTTTAGGGTCACACCTGTGGCATATGGAGGTTCCCAGGCTAGGGACTGAATCAGAGCTGTAGTTGCCAGCCCACACCACAGCCACAGCAACATCGGATCCTTAACCCACTGAGCAAGGTCAGGGATGGAACCCGCATCCTCGTGGATACTAGTCAGGTTCATTAACCACTGAGCCACAATGGGAACTCCTTTTGTAGCAACACATTTAATTTAAAAAAATGTATACAAACACATCAGAAATTCTTTTTTTAAATTTAAGTATAGTTGATTTCCAATGCGTTAGTTTCTGCTCTATAGCAAAGTATATATGTATACATTTTTCTCATTTCTTTTCTATTATAGTTTATTACAAGGTATCAAACATAGTTCCCTGTGCTATACAAGTTCCCTTGTTGTTCATCTGTTTTACACATAGTAGTTTGTATCTGTTAATCTCAATCTCCTAATTTATCCCTTCCCCCCCTTTTCCTTCGGTAACCATAATTTGTTTTCTGTGAGTCTGTTTCTATTTTTTAAATAAGTTACTTGTATCATTTTTATTAGAGTCCACATACAGGGGATATCATATGATGTTTGTCCTTCTCTGTCAGACTTACTTCACTTAGTATGATAATCTCTAGGTCCATCCATGTTGCTGCAAGTGGCATTATTTCATATTTTTTATGGCTAAGTAATATTCCATTGTATATGTGTACCATAGCTTCTTTACCCATTCATCTGTCAATGGACATTTAAGTTGCTTCCATGCCTTGGCTATTGTAAATAGTGCTGTAGTGAACATTAGGGTGCATGTATGTTTCAAATTAAAGTTTTCTCTGGGTATATGTCCAGTAGTGAGATTGCTGGATCATATGCTAACTCTACTTTTAGTTCTTTAAGGCACCTCCATACTGTTCTCCATAGTGGCTGCACCAATTTACATTCCCACCAACAATGTAGGAGGGTTTCATAAAAGTTTTCCATAGAGGAGTGGAGGTAAGTGAATTGGCTATAAGAACAAGATAATATAAAGAAAATAATTGATTTAATTAATTTTTTAACATCACAAAAGGAAACCTTGTATAGATGGTTGATGATAATGTGGTATGAACTAAGGAGTTATTATAATTCAATAATCTGCGCCTGACATCAGAGACAAAATTTAAACACTAGTTTCTTGTGTGATGATTTCCCAGACTTCTGTCTCCTCAGTGGAAAATCTGGTGCATGAGGAGGGTGCCTGCAAGGAGAGGGCAGTGGAGGTCAGGGCATTTAGACCTGCTCTGAGGGAAAAGGAGAGGGAGCGAGGTCACATTGGGATGGAGGGTTGCTTGAACATCCCTACCTGAGAGCTGGAGTATGAGCCAGGCTCAGCCTAAAGCAAGTGGGAGGCAGTGGGGGTAACACCAAGCCAAGGAGAGAATCAGACAGGAGAAACAGGACAAGGCAGCCCCAGGCAGAGGCTGAGACCTTGGGTGCATGCAGCAAGTTCTAAGGCGGTCTGGTGGATGACCCCCTCAAGTGCATTTATATATGCTTTTATCTGCCACTGCCTGATAATAGGAAAGTTATTTTCCCCCAATGAAACTGTTAGGAGTATTAAAATTTATGTAAAATACTAAATACAATTTGAAGGTGGTTATACTAGCCAGCGATGGCTCAGATTTTTAGCTGAATATAGTCTGTGTACTAACAACGGACTTGAGTTCCAAATAGGGAATAATTCTTTTTTTCCTATTTGTTCTCTTTAAATTCTAATTTTTCACTTAGAAATTCTATTTGTACTAGTCAAGAATAACAACCTTGCCTTTGGTGATTTCCAGCAAGCACAGTGCAAATATTTAACAAATAAATATTATGGAGTAGATTGTTTTGCACAGTATGCATAAGAAATTTGTGGATTTAAACTGAATTTGAAAACATAGTGAATTCAAGGTACCATTTCCAAAACAGTTGGGTAGATAAAGATTAAAAAGTCCTAGTCTATAAATTTGATCTGTCTTAAAGGTGTATTATGCTGTTTGTAAGTCAAGGAATGTCCCAGAAAAAGACTAACAAAATACCCAATAAGACGGGGTTTTTTTTTTTTTTTTAATATCACACTTCCAAAAGGAATTTAGAAATAGGGCTTTTCCTCTCGGATAGTACCCAGAAAAAAGGCTTTGACCAAGGGCTTTGTCAAAAATTAGAAGCGATTTAAGTTCATTATAGAGGTTTATCTTCAATCACATGCTGCCTGGCACTCTTGAGTTGTGTTATAAAGCGTTCTGGCTGGTCTCCTTAGTTAGATGGTTGGTAAGATTATTTCTGCCTTCTTAGGACTGAGAATGGTGATGGTGGACTCTGATCAATCAAAATGGTTCACTGTGGCAGAATGCCTTCCATTGCCAATGCTAAGAATCCTATTTAATGGCAAGTTATAAAAGCTCGGAGTAGCTCCCAGATGAAATAGTTTGTTTGTGTTCTCCATAACAAATCCTTCCTTTGAAGTAACTGCTATTTCAGAGGAGAGTGTAGGCATTTAAAAAATCTGGGTCACGACTCATGCACTATGATAGAAAGAAAGAAATCTATGATAGACTAAGGCTAAGGACCCATCTGCGGTTATGTCAGAACTGTGGGAGGTTGTAAATAAAGCCTATGGCTGGGGGGAGGCGGGGGGGACCCCTGAGTAGCTTTCAGACCCTGACCCTCAGCACCAAGATTGCCAAATACTGAAAACTGTGGGTGGGAAAAAACTGAAAAATGGGATCTTTGTGTAAGTACATAATTAGAATGCTAAGCATAGTCACATTAATAATGATGATTTTAATATTGAAGCATGGATGACAAAGGAATTGGATTACATGAACGGATTATTAAAGCTCAGAAAACTATTTTTTTCCCTAACCGAGACCATTTTTTAAAGGAACAGTCACATTAACCTCTTTTTGGTTAAAAATAAAAAGTCACATTGTTTTTTTTTTTATTAGGGCAAAAGGTCATTCACAACACTTATCTCTAATTGGTCAAGGAGACAAGTAGCAGAAGGAGTGAAGTTTACTTTCCAGTCTCTAAAGGTCATGCAAATACACACACACAAACTCGTAGGACTTCTTGGTACTTTTTACTCTCTTAATGTTTCTTTCAATACTTTCTAACTATTTAATAATAAACAAATTGCATGGTGAGGCAGTATAGAGTGATAATTAAGAGGACAGATATTGGAGCTGGACTCATTGCTAGACTCTACCAGTTACTGGCTTTGTGACCGTGGGAAAATTATCTCCCTTCTCTATGCCTTATCTATTTATCTATTAAGGGGTTTAATGTCAGATTTTAAATAGAATGCTGATCATATTCAGAATAACAATGAATATTTCAATATTTTAATATTGATAAGATTTTTGTGAGCATCACATGAGTTAATACAGCAAAGTAACAGCATCTAGTAGGTTAAAACCTTCAATAGGTATTGGCTATTATTCATTCTTGCTTAATGACCTAAAACCAGAGAGAGACTTCCTGTATCAGAATTTTTAGTATCACCTGGGGATTATGATTATCAGCAAGCATTGCCAAATTCATTTCTACCATTTAACAGCTTCTAGATTATTTCCTCAGATTGACGTTTACCAACCTGGGGAACACCTCCCGTATTTACTGAGCTCCTACGCTCTGCCTCTTAAGCTTATAGGAGGGTACGGTGGGAGTACTGACAACGTCCTGAGCTTCAGTGATGATGCTGATTTACAGGTGCCATAACAAAGTACCACAGAGAGGTGATTTAAACAAGGTAAATGTATTTCCTCACAGTTTGAGAGGCTGGAAATTCAAGATCAAGGTGTTGACAGGTTTGTATCTTTGGAAGGTCTTTTTCCTTGGCTAGCAAATGAATGCCTTCTGATATCTTCAGGTGATTTACCCTCTATGCATGTCTGTCTGTGACCTAATCCTTTCTTTCAATCCTATTGGATTAGGTCCCCCACATAGGACCTCATCTTACCTTAATTACCACGTTGAAGGCTCTGTCTCCAGATACAGTCACATCTGAGGTTACGACTTCAACATACGAATGGGGTGAGAGGCATGGCTCAGCGCATAATAAGGAGTTTTGCTTTCCAGTTGGGAGGTGGAAGATAAGGATGAAGGCACGGCAGGTGCCTGTCAGCAGATTCAGCTCAATCTTGCCTTGGGGTTTGGCTTCATTCTGTCGTCCCTCAGAGGATTTTACCAAGTTCTGGTTCAATAGCTCAATGTGACTACTCAAATCATATCACTCTCCCTGTAAGTCTTTCTTGGGCTTTCTGATCCAGTTCTGAAAATAACATTAGCTAACACATATAGAGTGCTTACTATGCGCCAGCTGCTATGCTAAGTGTTTTACTTATATTTTCATTTTCTTCTTGATGACTCTGTGATCCACATAATCCACTTAATTATTTAATTGAAGTCTAGCTGATTTACAATACTGTGTTAGTTCTAGGTGTACAGCAAAGTAATTCGGTTATACATATGTATAACAATTCTTTTTCAGATTCTTTTCTGTTATACGTTATTACAAAATATTGAGTACAGTTCCCTCTGCTATACAGTAGGTCCTTGTTGGTTATCTATTTTATATACAGTAGTGTATATCTATTAATCCCAAACTCCTAAATTATTCTTCCCCTTACTCCTATTCCCCTTTTTGTAACCATAAGTTTTTTTTTCTATGTCTGTGAATCTCTTTCTATTTTGGAAATCAGTCTATATGTGTATATATATTCCAGATGTAAGTGATGTCATATATTTATATTTGTCTTTGGTTTACTTCACTTAGTATGATAATCTCTAGATCCAGCCATGTTGCTGCAAATGGCATTATTTCATTTTTTTTTTATGGCTGGGAAATATTTCATTTTCATTTTTGCTTCATTTTTATTCATTCACCTTTTAATGGGCAGTTAGGCTCCCTCCATATCTTGGCTATTGCAAATTTGCAAATAGTGCTACAATGAACATTGGGGTACATGTACCACTTAATCCACTCTTAAAATACTTTTACCTAAAAGATATCTAAATATAATTTTCAACTATCTAAATATAATTTTAAAATGACCATATTCATTACTAGAGTTTCCTCAAAACCGTGAGATTAAGTATAGTATGTAAGATTATGTGTATAAGATTTCTATGTGTGTTTTTTTTTTTTTTCTGCACCCATGGCATATGGAAGTTCCTGGGCCAGGTATTGAGTCTGTGACCTACTCTGCAGTTGTGTCAACGCTGGATCCTTTAACCCACTGTTCCAGCCCAGGGATCAAACCCTCACCTCCACAGTGACGGAGCTGCTGCAGTAGGATTCTTAACCCAGGGTACCTCAGCAGAAACTCCTCTGTCTTTTGTAAGAGAAATAGTCTCAAAAGCCCCTTTGCTCTCCTATAGACTGGATCTCCAGTCTTTCTTTCTCCAAAATCCTTGAAAATTCTTCCCTCATCCTAAACCTAGCAAAAACACAGCTTGAGTTATATTCCTCCTGATCTTCTCCCCAAATCTATATCACGAAAGCCCTAGGAACAACTTTGGCAATAACAGGGCCTTCTTTGGAGGATATGGGAACAAAATAATCCAAAAGGCGACCACCAGAATCTCCTTTAGCAGACAAAGAGAGGGAAAAGCCAGGCAACTGCAGGCTCAAACTTTGTCTCGTCACATGAGCATTACTTTCTACACTAACTCTGGCAAAGTTCTAGTCTTTTCTCCATTTTTCAGATAAGTAAAATGAGGCTTAAGGAAATTGAGGTGCAAGGAAGTACTAGACCTTGAGCTTGAATGGAGGCAGTCTTATTCCAAAGTCTACACTCTGAATCACTGCCCACACTGGATTTTAATGGGGCTGGATGTTTGCCATTATTCCTGGCCACTCATCATTTGAACATCCTTTTTTTATTTTTTATTTTTTTGTCTTTTTTAGGGCTGCACCTGCGGCATACGGAGGTTCCCAGGCTAGGGGTCTAATCGGAGCTATAGCCGCTGACCTATGCCAGAGCCACAGCAACGCCAGATCCAAGCCGCATCTGCGACCTACACCACAGCACACGGCAATGCCGGATCCTTAACCCACTGAGCGAGGCCAGGGATCGAACCCTTAACCTCATGGTTCCCAGTCAGATTCGTTAACTACTGAGCCACGACGGGAACTCCCTGAACATCCTTATATTGGAGAATAGTCCACAATATTTCCCAGAGTTCATGTGCTGCGATAGAAGGGGGCAGTGACTATATCCACTTCACAGCTTTCTTTTGGCTAGGGCATGGCACAGGGACCTGGCCTGCCGGCTGCACTTGGCTCTCTGCCCTCTGCTTCCCACTCCCAGTGCCCCCAAAGTCACACAGGGATTGGAAACTTGCGACCTAACAAAGCAGAGGCCATGCATAATGCACTCTGGAGAAGGTGGCAGCCACATCTATTAACCACCGCTGGTTGTATCTGAGAGGCTTGGCTTCTTTGCTGGACCAGGTTTATGTTGTGCTTTGGCAGTTGGCCCTGTGTCCCCCAAGCCTGATTCTTTGGCCAACTTAGGGATTCTGGTGTTGGATGCGACACCATTATAATAAATTCTCTTTCTGCTTAATTTAGCTAGGCATAATTTCTATTCCCTGTAAAGATGAATTCAAACTGACTAGAGTGCTGAGCTTTTCTCTTTGTTTTCATCAAGCTATTACATCATTCTCTGTTTCTCCCAAGAACATTCTTTGCCTTATCTTTAAAAACCTTCCCTCTCACATTTGTTCCCCAGGAACTAAAATTATGTCCCTATGGTTTCACCCTGTGACTGAATCTGGCTTGCTACCTGCTACCAGATCAAATAACATCCTGATGTTGCCTTGTCCATTGCTCCTGCGTGTCATGTGGCTGCTGCTGCACATATGACTGTAATAATACAGAATATCCAAGAGCCCAAACCCAGAGCCCACAGTCAGGAATGGAGAACTTGGTCCTGTCAATGAGATGCATGTACTAATTGAATTCTACAGAGTCCCCCCTCTCTGCTATATACTTTCCATTTAAAAAAAATAGATTTTGGATGTGCCAAAACATAAATATCACTTGATGTTATATCATAATCACTGTGAAAATATTTATGATAGAGTCAAAATGCTCTTGGTTGACAGTGACTGAAATCCTTCTCATGCCGATTGAAGAATGCTAGGAATCCTAAGGGTGAGTATGGCTTCAGGCATGGCTAAATCTAGGTGCAACAGTAAAATCAGGATTCTGTCATTGCCTCCCTTAGCGGGTCTCTCCATTTTCCAGGTAAGATGGTTGTCTATCTATAACCCCAGACTTATATCCCACCAGTTCAACAACAAAAGTATAAAGAGATAATTTTCCCCAAACTTTGAAATATACCTTTCTAGAGAGGATTCTGATGAGTCAGCCCTTGTCTGTGGTGGAAGAGGGTAGAGTGCCAAAACAGACAGATTCACTGAGTCCACATACTGAATTTGGCATGTAAAATTCACAGGAAGAATAGGATGCTGCTACCAGAAGAAAGAAGGACTCTCAGCAGTCAAAACCAGGAGATGTCTACGCAAAGCTCTTCTCAACTAACATAGGTGCTTTAAAGAAGGGTCTGTGTTAGACCTGCAAATGGGTGGAATCATATGGCTCCAAAGGTACAAGTGTTTGCTTCAGGTTCCAGTGTTCACACCTCCATTCTTGTCTTTCTTGAACAAACTCTCAGCATCCTTCAACACATGGTGATTTTGTGCATTCTTGAAATGCTTTTCTTCCCCTACCCTCCTGATCCCTCCTTCTCATTCTTCTTCCCCAGCTTTTTCTCTTCTAAAATGTTGGCCTGCTCACTGCCCTGAGTTTTATCTTTTCTTCATTTATATCCTCAAATAAATGACCTCAGTCCCCAAATAATAAATAAGAGCACTAATAATGATGGTGGTGATAGAATGATGAAAAATACTTTTCTGGCCCCATGTGCTAGGAATAGTCTTAAGCACACTGTGTATATTACATACCTTCATCTACCACAGCCCCTGTGATGTAGGTACTATCATCCCTGTGATTGCTAAATTTATGTGTCACCTTGACTGAAGGTCAAGCTGGGGGTTGCCCAAATCAAACGTTTTCTTCTGGGTGTGTCCATGAGGGTGTTTCTGAATGAGATTAGCCTTTGGATTGGTGACCTCAGGAAAGCACATTGCCTGCCTCAATATGGTGGGCATCAGCAAATTGGTTGAGGGCCTGAATAGAACAAAAGGCAGGGGAAAGAAGAATTAGCCCTGCTTTTCCTTCCTGTCTGCCTGTTTGAATTGGGACATTGGTCTTCTCGTGCCCTGGATTGGGATTTACACCACGAGCAACTCTGGTTCTCAAGCTTTTGAACTGGGATTGAGTTACACCACTGGCTTTCCTGGATTTCTAGCTGGCAGATGGCAGAGCATGGAACTTTTCAGCCTCCATAATCACGTGAGCTGATTCCTCATAATTAACCTCTCTCTCTCACCAAAAAAATTCAGCAAAATGTATTTGGTTAAATACAAAATCTATACTCAAGTCCTCACAATCGGGCATTTTAAGAAGAAAAACACTTCAGAATTCCTTTTTTTTGTTTGTTTTTGTTTTTAGGGCCATCCCCGCAGCATATGGAAGTTCCCAGGCTAGGGGTTGAATTGGAGGTGTAGCTGCCGGCCTATACCACAGCCACAGCAATGTGGGACCTTTAACCCACTGAATAAGGCCAGGGATCGAACCTGCACCTCATGAGTTCGTTACAGTTCAGCCACAATGGGAACTCCCAGAATTCTTATTTGAAAAAAACATATGAGGGTTTTTTTTTTTTTTTTTTTTTTTTAAAGAATGAGTGATTACATACTCTTTAAAATCGTTGAGGTAAAAATATAAAACATTCCAATTAAATTTTCCATAAAGATTGGTGAAATTCTAAAGTGAGGGAAAAGTAGTAGGACATGGAATAGACTTGCAGACATTTCAGATGTTATATGTTTAAAATTTTCATTGCAGTGAGTACAAACACTGGAGTATTCCTGGAGTAGTTGACTCAGGGTCAACAGTCTTACCTCTGGGAAGGGTCTGGTGACAAGAGAGCTGTCTAGCTCCTGCTTTGTATAGTGGGAAAAACTGAAGATATGCAAACAAATAGGTAAGATTTTTTTTCAGGGGGTGCTAAGTACCATGAGGAGAGTAGAAAAGAAGGATATTTTGGAGGATGACTGCTTTAATCCATTACTTCAATTATACCACTTGAGCAAAGAAGGCACCAAGCACAAATCTGAAGCCCTTTATCTCATTCTGTTGCTATTTTTCTAAAGATGACTTTGAGCAGCTGATCTTTTAGAGCACACAGTGACCTCTTCTCAGATGGAAATATTTTAGCAGATAACATGAAATGAATCCAAAATAATTGTTCTTGGAGACTTAGCTTAGAAACTAGTCAGGGTCACTTCATAAATAGCAGGATAAAAATGGTGCAGCAGCTTTCCCTCTACTCGAGGATGAAGAAATTTCCCAATCTGAACAACAGAGAGCAGATAGACTGGAGAAAAATTAAGTAGTTGTTAGGAATCTGTGAGGCTATAACATAAGATTTAGCATTTGTTTCATTGGAGATTTTGGAGAAGAAGAGAGAGAGTGAGTTTGAAAAAGTACTCAAAGAAATAATGGCTGAAAAGTTCCCAAACTTGGCAAAAGGCATAAATCTATAGATTTCACAAGCTCAGTCAATTCCAAGAAGAATAAACACAAAGACGTTGACATCAAGATGTACCACGGTTAGACTTCTGAATGCTAACTACAGCTGGTAAATGATGAACAGTGCTCTTCTGTGTATTTTGTGTGTAGGAGGGTGCCTCCTATTTTGTTTGCAGTGGTTGAAAAATGCATAAATGAGGGACCTGGTTTTGAACCTTAGATGTGTTATACCAACATGTTCATCCTGGAGCAAATTACTGAAGCTCTTTGAGTTTTAGGTTTCTCATCTGAAAAATGGGATGATAATGTGCCTCCCCAACTGCTGTGGAGCTATTGTCAAAATTAAGTGGGACCTAAGTACTTAGTACCTTGCAGGCACTTAGTAAGTGTTACTCTCTTTCCTCTGCCCTACCTCTGACCTCACTTAATCGATGAGAAGGCCAAGAACACTAAAGTTGGATATAAAAGCCTTCGGACTAGACTAGTTGAGCTCTGGCCCCAATTACCAGAAGATCTATTATACTTTCTAATTTCTTTGCAGCTCAAATGTTTATTTTCTCCTCAGTTGATCCTTCAGCAGATGTAGTTTCTTTTTATGGAGGGAGTTTTGACATTGTGGTTAAGAGGCTATTTTCTGGAGTCTGATAGTCTAGGGCTAGGCTCTGGGTCCACAGTGAGGTTGGTAATTTACTCAGGGTCCCTGCGGCTCACTTTCCTCAAATGTGTTACAGCATTCAACTATTTCCTACTCCCCACTAGGGCTGCTGTCCTGATTAATGAGTTAATATACCTAAAGAGCCTGGAATTGTTCCTGGCCTGGAGAAAGTGCTCACCAGGGAATGTTATTTGTTGGACACCGAAGCATGGATTATCTTGACACCTGAGGGCTGTACTTAGGAGTTACCTCTTCTCCACAAAATTAGTCTTAGACTCTGTTCCTCATGCACAGTTGCTGCCCCTAAACTTGCCTTGCCCACTCTTCACCCCACACTTCTCTATTGGTGCAGAGTCTTCCTTAATGTCTCAGCAGGTGTCCACTCTTTAAATATTAGTCCAAACTGAATTTGGTAGAGATGTAGTGTACTAGGGTTGTCCAGAGAAACAGAGCCAACAGGACACACACACACACACACACACACACACACACACACACGTAGAGAAAGAAAGAGAGAAAGACAGATTTATTTTTAGGAATTGGCTTATGTTAGTGTGAGGGCTGACAAGTCTGAAATCTGTAGGGCAAGTCAGTAGGTTGGAAATTCAAAGAGTTGGAGGTGAAGTCTTGAGTCTGAAATCTGCAGGCTGGAAACTCAGGTGGGGTTTCTATGTTGCAGTCTTGAGGTTAAATCCCATCTTTCTGCCTTTGGGCAACCTCAGCCTTTGCTCGTAAGACCTTTGATTGGATGAGGCCCATGTGCAGTATGGGGAGTAAACTGCTTCGCTCCAAGTGTACCCATAGATTGTTAACATCTAAAAGATACCCTCAAAGCAACTATACTGGTATTTGACTAAACAACTAGATGCACAGAAGTAACGATCACATAAAGAGGAACTAACCTGACACTTATTAAAGTTATAGACTTTTTTAATGTGTTCAAGATAAATTTATCACATATAGTTCTTCCAAACTAGGTGACTACTTGGGGGCATAGTAATCCAAAATTGGAATAGTGGAATAAATGAGTCATTTCTGTAAACAGTACAACATCATGTACAATTGCCCCTTGGTATCCACAGGGAATTGGTTCCAGGACCCCCAAGGATGCCATGGATGCTCAAGTCCCTTTTATAAAACCACATAGTATTTGCTTGTAACCTATGCACATCTTCCCATATACTTTAAAGCAGCTCGAGATTATTACAATACCTAACACAATGTCAATGCTAGGTAAATAGTTGTATATATAATGTAAACGCTACGTCAATGGCTATTGGCACACGGCAAAACAAAATCACGTTTCGCTCGTTGAAACTTTCTGGAATTTTAGGGGGAATATTTTTGATTCACAGCTGGTTGAATCTATGATGCAGAACCCAAGGCTATAGAGGGCTGACTGTACTAGTATCTTTCAGAATGTCAGCTGTCTGACTTTGCTGATCTCAGGTAGCTGTCTACTGCTGACTTAGTGTGATGGTGAAGCCAGCAGATGGTGAGCCTCTCGATTGCACAGCGAAAATACTTGATGGCTGATTTTTTTTTCCTCCCCTAGCACTGTCCATTTAGTTCCGACGGAGACAATTTTCATTTCTTCAGTTATGCTGCATATTTAATTTTATACTGTGAGGGTTTAATGTCATGTATAGATCAGTGTTCTGGGCATCTCCTGTGCTAACTCAGCCTGTGATGGTCTCTGTTATATGCTCAGTTGGCAGGTCTGACTAACCCACAGGGAAAGGTGAATCTCTTGCCTGAGGGAATATTTGTCCTTTCTCTTAGGAGAAGCACCTCTGAACGTGAGCCATACCTGATCCATTTTATACACATCTAAGCTGAGAGCCTTAGGCTCCTGGCCTGGACAGAAGGAGATGCTTTAAAGAAGTCAGAAGGAGACTCTGAGAAGTCTTTGTCCCCCTGCCCCCCCCCCAAATGTAGAAAATCTTTTAACAAATATGAATTAGGTAATTTTAGTGAAAATTTACAGTAACCAAGATTATGAGAAAATCAAATCTTAACATATTATCAATTTTATGTTGGCATCAAAGTGTTTTCACAGTTAATTAAGAGAGTTGGATTGGGGTTAGAATCATCTAACTCAGATCCTTTGTTCTTAGATGTTGAAGACAGGTGTAGAAAGGCACCATGTTTGCCAATTCATTCATTCATTGTGGGACCGTTGGCCAAACCAAGACAAAAACCAAACATCATGTCTTCCAGCCCAAGACTTTTTCTACCATGCCATGTGGAACATTCTTCAATATTGTTAGCCTTTTCTTTTATTCCTTTAAGAATTAACTTTATAAAATATAGTTTTGCTTCAAGTTATAAAATCTTTGATGGAGGCAGGGACTTACAGTCAGAGGTACTCAGGTGTTTGTATTTGTACACCATTGCTTTTCTCCAGGTGGGTTTATTCTTGCAGTGATTTAGGAGATTCCACTGGGTCCTCTGACTACAACAATGGACCCTGAGGATCCAGGATCCATTGGAACTTGTTCATCCTATTAAGCACTGGCTGTGTACCAAGCAGTGTGCTAGGTATTGCCATCACGGAGATAAATAAGAAGTGATTTTTGCCCCAAAGGGGCTTTGTTTACCTGAAGAAAGTCACATGTAGTCAAATATCCTACACAGACAGGATACAGTAAATTCTGTAATAGGAGTACAATATGAATGGAAGACATGGGACTGGGAATGAAAAATAAGTGCCCTCAAGAGTGCTTCCTTGGGGAGTTCCTGTTGTGGTACAGTGGAAATGAATCTGACTGGTATCCATGAGGATGTGGGTTTGATCCCTGGCCTTAATCAGTGGGTCAGGGATGCGTCATTGCCATGAGCTTTGGTGTAGGTCACAGACACGCCTCAGATCTCGAGTTTGTGGCTGTGGTGTAGGCTGGCACATATTGGCTCCAATCCAACCCCTAGCCTGGGAACTTCCATATGCCACAGGTGCAGCCCTAACCCCACCCCACCCCACCCCCCAAAAAAAGAAAGAAAAAAGGAAAAAAAATAAAAGAAAAAAAGAAGAAAGAAGAGTGGATCCTTGGGAGTTTCTGTTGTGGCCCACAGGTTAAGAACCTGACATGGTATCCCTGAGGATGCAGGCTTGATCCCTGGCCTTGCTCAGTGGGTTAAGGATCCAGTGTTGCAGCAAGCTGTGGCATAGGTTGCATATATGGCTCAGATGCTGCATTGCTGTGACTGATGTGTAGACCGGCAGCTGCAGCTCTGATTTGAACTTCCACATGCCGGAGGTGCAGCCCTAAAAAGAAAAAAAAAAAAAGAAGAGTGCCTTCTTGCAAATTACCATTTGAAACAATCTAAGAGGATGAGAGCAGTTTTTTCAGGTGAGGGAGGAGAGGCCTTCAAGGTATGCAGAGCAGGGCTGGGTGGAGAGATGATGAGGGGGGAGGAGAGGGTGGAAGGGCAGCTTGGGGTCATGGGGGAAGGTCTTACGCTACAAGCTTTTACCGTGGCAGTAAAAAATCCATGTAGTACAATGTCTCATCACAGAGATTTTCCGAAAGAGGGAATGGAGCTTGACAGAGTCAGTCTCATTTTTCTGAAAGATAAGGCTGATCCTTAGTTACTTCACCTAGAAATGAGATAAAATATTCCTGCTGTGACATTTGCTATAGGAATCAAATAGTGCATGTGAAAGTGCCTGGTAAATTATACAGCAAGATACAGATGTGAGATATTTATTAATGTCACACGATAGTGAAATCTGATGGTCAAAGTTGTGTGACAATGAATACTGGGCAGACAGTACACTTCTAAACATCCACAGCATTTTGAGATTTAATCCCGAGGATATTTCCACCAGCTTCTGTAGGACATAACAGAGAATGTATCACTCATGCCTCTCTCAAAATTGCTTTAAATAGACGGCACAGTATTGTTTTATACTTGGCTTTAAGTTAGGGCCCTTATAAGAAACAGTATAGAAACTGCTTTTTGAAATTGCTGTGAAACCCTTTTCAAACTTTGGCCATTAAGCAGCTCAGTTTTTGGCATATGAGTAAGTGTGTTTAATAAATTAAATAATACATCATCATACATCCTTATCATAATCATTATATATAAATAAATTAAATTAATAACAACTAAGGAAATGAGAGAAGATGTGCACAACGTGTTCACTGGAGTGTTGTTTATAATTAGGTAAAACTGGAATTGATGTAAATGCTTCTCAATCACAGTGGACATTACATAAACTATAGTTTGTCTACATGGTACAGTATTTTTGAACTATTAAAATCATGATTTTAAAGACTAATGATATGAAAAAAATGTTTCCTAATGTTAAGTGAAAAAAATTGCATAGCATACCAATCACTACTAGTTGGGGACCCAAAATTACTAGTTTTCCACAAAAAGATTGAAAGGAATAGATCAAATTGCAATATTTAAATTTTTCCACATAAAGTTCTTTTTTTTTTTTTTTTGTCTTTTAGGGCTGCACTCATGGCACATGAAAGTTCCCAGACTAGGGTTCGAATGCTACGCCACAGCCACAGCAATGCCAGATCCAAGCTGCATCTGCTACCTACACTACAGCTCATGGCACTGCTGGATCCTTAATCCGCTGAGCAGAGGCCAGGGATCGAACCTGCATCCTTGTGGATGCTAGTCAGATTCGTTTCCACTGAGCCATGATGGGAATTCCTCCACATAAAACTCGTAGGAAAGATTTTTCTTCGCCTTTTAAAAAGTTTTCCAAACTTAAAAAAGTGTTACTAATTCTATAATGAGGAAAAATGAAAGTTTCAAAGGATGTGTATTAAGCAAACTTGTGCTAAGAAATTATTTGCTTTGATTATCTTCTGTAGTTTATGCTTTTATACTTTTGATAGAGTCTCTGCTTTCACTATTGGTGCCAGCCGGGAAGATTTTACTCCAATAACTGGAAGTTTGGGGGTTCCTCAATCTCATTTTCTCTGAGAGAAATGAAATACCCCTCTACTTTCTTACCACTTCACTGTCAGTGGCTTGATTAACAGAAAAAGTAATTTTGTTTCAAAAACACTTTAATATGGCCTGCCAAAATATTCTGAGTTCTGTAAAAACTAAATGTGCTGAAGACACAAAAGAAGTTTAATGGGTTACTTCTGTACATGAGAGCTTATGATTTTTTTTTTTCTTTTTACAGCATATGAAAGTTCTCAGGCTAGGGGTAAAATCGGAGCTACAGCTGCTGGCCTATGCTGCAGCCACAGCAAGGAGGGCTCCAAGCCAAGTTTGTGACCTATATCACAGCTCAAGGCAACGCCAGAGTGGGGAAGAGGAAAGTATCCAGCTCAATTGGGCTGTGAATTAGTCAGGATGCTTTTAATTGCAGGCAGGCAACAGAAATCTAACGCAAACTATAACAAAAGAAATAAAGGAGGGAAGGCATTCGTTGATACATAATTGGGAAGTCATGGGGTTGAAATTTGGCGGGTTCTAGGAACCTAGATGTGGTTGGCAGGGCTCTGGCTCCATCTTTCTATCTTATTTTGTCTCTGCTTGGCTTCATTCTTCGGGCAGGTGTTCCCCAGGTACTTGGGAAGATGGCTTCCAGAAATCAAGGCTCACACCCTACTGTTTAGGAAGCCCCTGGAGATGCCTCCCTAGAAAGCTCTAGAAAAGTCCCTGAGAAGATGCATATTCCCCAGGCTCTCCACGTGCCTGTCCCTGCACCAGTCATTTTTGTAAGGGCATCTGGTTCTTTGGAGATTCAGCCCCATCCTAACCAACTGAAAAGGACTCCCCTTAGTAAAGGTGTGTTCTATGAGTAGAAGAAGAGTTGGAGGAGGAGAGGGGGTGCTCATCAAGTGTCCACTGGGGAAGGTTGTGCCAATGACCTAAGTATTAACCGTGTAATCCAGATGATAAATACGAAAGGAGGAGTTCCCGTTGTGACTCAGCGGAAACGAATCTGAGTAGCATCCGTGAGGATGTGGGTTCAATCCCTGGCCTTGCTCAGCGGCTTAAGGATCTGGCATTGCCATGAGCTGTGGTGTAGGTCTCAGACTCGGCTCCAATCTGGCGTTGTTGTAGCTGTGGCGTAGGCCAGTGGCTAGAGCTCTGATTTGACCCCTAGCCTGGGGTCCTCCATAGGTGTGGTCCTAAAAAAAAAAAAAACACACACACAAAAAAAAAAGAAAGAAAAAAGGAGAGAAATCTATAATGGGGCTTAAGGCTCAGTTTCCGAGCAAAGACAGGTGATGGCACCTATAAAATAATATAGAGTTAATATCCCTATAAAATAATATAGGGTTAAGGATAGACTAAAGAAAACCTAATGGTAAAGTAAATCTCCTTTTAAGAAAGCTCACACTAAACTCACAGAGACTTTTTTTATGACATATGCTTTTAGGGGTCATTGCAGTAACTAGACCAGTCCAACTTGCAGCTATTAGGAACGAGGTACTCTTTTTTTTAACAAACAGACTAAAGTCTAAAAGGCAGAGTTGTGATAGCAAATCTTTATAGATAATGACTCTAGAGACTAATCATTCATACAGTTAATGGAGATTTTAATTAGACAGCAAAATTTGTAAAAAACAGTGGAGGAAAAAGCCCCCAGCATTACCTGCATGTCAAAGTGAATTCTCTAATCACCAATGTGATGGGTGGAGAATTTATCACAACCATAATTCCTCCTGACATTTGTGTTATGCTTTACACTGTCATATATTAACTCGGTTGATTTTTATAACATTCCCAGGAAGTAGGCATTATTTTAATCATCTATATTTCATAGATAAGAAAAATGAGGTACAGAGAGGCCACACAGATAGTGAGAGCGAGACTTGAATTCATCCACTGGTGTTTTTCCATAGATCAAACAAGAAGAACACAAGTTTGATGAGAGAGAACTGAGTTTGAATCCTGCCTTCACCACCTACTAACTTGGTAACTATGGCCTTTTGACCCTATTTTTTTCAGAGTAAAAAAGTGCTAATCACACCTAAGATACTGGGTGTGCTATTAAAACCTGCCTCTCACCGTAGGTCCTCTTATGGGTTTTCTTTCTCAAACCCCATATGTCATTAAGTTCAGCCTTGAACCCGGAGTGGGGAAGAGGAAGGAATCTAGCCTGTCCTCCTGGAGCAGGTCTAGCAGAGGAAGCACCTCCCATAGGAAAGGGAAGTAAAAATGCAGCCTTCTTGCTTGAGGGCTAAAAACAAGAAATGGAAATGGAGGAAAAGGTCAGAAGCAAAGTTTTAGTTTTCTCCTTCCACCTTCTCAGGGGGGTAGGGGTGTCAGTGGCCCCAAAAAGGTCTCCTGCCTCCCTTTGCTTTCAGAGTGGAAGGAAATCTTGCAGCTGCAGCCCATGCCCACCCCACCCCCCCAACCTCCACACTCCCACCCACAGGCTGGACCAGCCCTGTCCTGAGTCTCTATCAAAAAACTTGCACACAATGTTGGGAGTTCCCATCATGGTGCAGCAGAAATGATTCCAACTAGGAACCATGAGGTTGCGGGTTCCATCCCTGGCCTCGCTCAGCAGGTTCAGGATCTGGCGTTGCCTCGAACTGTGGTGTAGGTCACAGACGTGGCTTGGATCTGGTGTTGCTGTGGCTCTGGTCTAGGCTGGTGGCTACAGGTCTGATTGGACCCCTAGCCTGGGAACCTCCATATGCCATGGGTGTGGACCTAAAAAAAAACAAAAACAAAACTTGCACACAATGTAATTAGGCAGAGCCCCTTGGCTGCTCATGGTGGGGTGAGGCATGTTGGGAATTTACTAGTCTCTGCCAAACTGAGGGTCCCAGGTGGAAGGAAGTATCTGAAAGATGCAGAGGGGCCAGAGATGTCTGTCTGTCTTTCTTTTTCTTTCTTTCTTTCTTTTTTCTTTCTTTCTTTCTTTCTTTCTTTCTTTCTTTCTTTCTTTCTTTCTTTCTTTCTTTCTTTCTTTTTTCTTTCTTTCTTTCTTTCTTTCTTTCTCTTTCTCTCTCTTTCTTTTTCTTTCTTTCTTTCTTTCTTTCTTTCTTTCTTTCTTTCTTTCTCTCTCTCTCTCTTTCTTTTTCTTTCTTTCTTTCTTTCTTTCTTTCTTTCTTTCTTTCTTTCTCTCTCTCTCTCTCTCTCTCTCTCTCTCTCTCTCTCTCTCTCCCTCTTTCTTTCTATCTGTATTGCTTTTTTAGGGCTGTACCCATGGCATATGGAAGTTCCCAGGCTAGGGGTCGAATTGGACCTACACCTGGTGGCCTATGCCACAGCCACAGCAGCACAGGATCCTAGCCACATCTGTGACCCACACCACAGCTCACCGCAATGCCGGATCCTTAACCCACTGAGCAAACCCACATCCTCCTGGATACCAGTCGGATTCGTTTCTGCTGAGCCACAACTGGAACCCCGCACACAACTGAGTGTGCCCAGGTCTTAGATTTGGAAATTGTAAGTCTAATAGAATATTTTTGCTTTTCCTTAGGAAAGTACACTTCTGTTTTTATTAAGGAAATTAGCAACTGGGGTCTCCACAAAATCATTTGGCAGCCATTATCTCTTCAGTCTGAAAGTGAAGAATTCCTTCATATCCTTTAGAAACATCAACTAGCACAGAATAAATAGTAAGTGGGAATTGTCTCTGTTACGAAAAAGACATTTCCACTTCCCTTCACAGTCCGGAGGCTCAAAGTGAAAACATGAGAGAGTAATGACGGGAGAGAGTTCCCGCTCAGGGCTTTCTCCACAGCCAGTTTCCATGGGGCCCTTGCTCCTGAGAAGAAGGAAAATTGTTTCCTCTTCCCTCCTCAGTCAGCTGGAGGCCTTCATTATTTATTTCCCAATTAAAATCTGAAAAGATGGGGACTCTTACCCAGAAAAGACATTGTGGCTATTTGACGCAATTAGCCCCCACCCCCAATCAATACCCTAGGCTGTGTACATCTGCAGGCTTTTTTCCCCCCTGAAAAATCAATATGCTTGGCTCAACTAGTTTTAAAAAAATGAGAACTGAAACAAACAGCTGGATTCATTTCAACGTGAAATAAACTTTTCAGCAGATCGCCTTTGTGGCAGTTGAAGGCCAACATAAATTTAAACAGTGGGTTGCTTGCCTTCAAAAACCAAGACTTCCTGGTGCCTGGGCCAACAAAGCCTGGCTGGGGAGTTGGCAGGCAGCTGCAAAGCGCAGGACTCTGTCAGCCTCCGCCACAGAAGGGGGGGGCGCCTGCTCTCAGGGAAGATGTGATCCATTAAAATACAGCTTGACTGTCGGGGGGATTCTGAGGAGGGCTCACAAGCTGTCAACCGATCCCATACCCTGCTATTGACCATGGCACCCTGCCCAGCCTGTGGTGGTTTCTCTCCATTGCATACCTCCTACTCAGGCAATAGCAGATTGCTAAGTTTCCAAAGGGGGGAAAAATAAGTGATAGCACGCTGTGAAAATCTCTGTTGACTGTGCAAAAGCTGTGTTTGTCCCCATTTCTCAAGCTTCAGCTTTTGTTAAGGTTGATCATTTTCTCAGTGGGAACAAGGCAGCCTAGATTCCCAAAGGATTTTTGTCCTGAATCTGATGCAGGCACACCTGGGATCCTATCCGTGGATACCATCCAACAAAGCGAGAAGAGAAAGTTGAGGAGGGCAAGGTGACAATTTCATTTGTTAATTCATTCAACAAATCTAGATACTGAAGAGCGATTATGTGCCATCCTCTGTGCTGAATGCTGGAGACACGATGGAAACAGACTGGGTATGCACCTTCATTGGGCTCATTGATATCATTTAGATAATAATTCGAATACATGTATCAGCACAAGAGCGCATGGAAGCGTGGGAGACCTTGTCAGCGAATTGGCCAGACCCAGGGGCCAGACCACACAAGTTCACGTTTAGAGTTATGTCTTTGTCTAGGAACAAAGAACATATGGGGGAGTTCCCATCGTGGCCCAGCAGAAACGAATCCAACTAGGAACTATGAGGGTTCAGGTTTGATCCCTGGCCTTGTTCAGTGTAGTATCTAGCATTGCCGTGAGCTGTGGTATAGGTTGCAGACTCGGTTCAGATCTGGTATTGTGGCTGTGGCTGTGGCCGGCAGCAACAGCTCCGATTAGACCCCTAGCCTGGGAACCTCCATATGCTACAGTTGCAGCCCTAAAAAGACAAAAGACCAAAAAAAAAAAAAAAAAAAGCATATGGATTTGCTTTGTTGCATGCATTTTTGCAAGAGTGTGAGACAACCAACTTGTTTTAGCTCACTTTGTGCTTAGGAACTGAAACCCTGGTAGATTATAACTTGCTATTTGACTTATGTTTGATACAGAAGGTATACTTGTTAGTGCTCCGATTGATTACCTGTCTGGCTTGGAGAAACTAGGATAATAATGTCCTTTTAAAATTAAAAAGAAATACTGACAGCCAAGGTGCTAAGTCATCATGTTGCCCTCATCAGATGAAAGGCACTGAAAGTATTAACTCAGATAGAGAATGATTTGGATCTTGGTTTACGTACGTTTATACTCTACAGGCAATACTAACTAAGGACAGCTAATGAAATTATTTCATGGGTTATAGAAGGTGGAAGAGTCTCCTCCCCAAATCCAGGTCCACCCAGAACCTCAGAATGTGACCTTATCAGAAATGGGATCTTTGCAGATGTAATTAGTGAAGGGTCTCCAGAGGAAATCATGCTGGATTTAGAGTGTGTCTAAATCTAGAGACTGGTATCTTTTTTTTTTGTCTTTTTGTCTTTTTGCCTTTTCTAGGGCCACTCCTGTGGCATATGGAGGTTCCCAGGCTAGGGGTCCAATCGGAGCTGTAGCCACTGGCCTATACCAGAGCCACAGCAACTCAGGATCTGAGCCACGTCTGCAGCCTGCACCACAGCTCATGGCAACGCCGGATCCTTAACCCACTGAGCAAGCCCAGAGATCGAACCCACAACCTCATGGTTCCTAGTCAGATTCATTAACTACTGTGCCATGACAGGAACTCCCAGAGACTGGTATCTTTTAAGAGAAAGGAGAGGGAAGTTTGGACACAGAGAGACACAAAAGAAAGCCATGTGAAGACAGAGGCATGTTATGCTGCCACAAGCCGAGGAATGCCAGAGGGTACCAGAGGTTGGAAGAGGCAAGGGAAAGATGCTCCCCTAAAGCCTTGGGAGGCCAGAGACTTGCTGATGCCTCTATTTTGGACTTCTGGTGCCCCAAACTGTAAATTTCCCCAAAAGTGAGTAAATTTCTGTTGTTTTAAGCCACCAAGTTTGTGCTGATTTGTTATGACAGCCCTGTGACGCTAATACATGGGTGCAAACAGACTTCTCACTACCAAGATTACACTGTAATTAGGGAAAGTTTTTACGCTGGTGTTGAATCATTACAAAATTGTTTGTTGCATGTATTTTAGCAATAGTTTTTAATCTCTCATTTTTTAAAAAAGAGAAACAAAGGTCAATGTCTCATAGTTCTTGCTCTCTGGTTTAGCAGCATTTGAGGGAGGATTTGTAAAAACAAAGATTTAAAAAAACAACAAACCAAACCAAATCCTGTTTATTTATTTTAAACCTAACAAGTTTCTGTGGGATTAGAAAAATATTCTTTTGTCTCTGACCTTCCTCCAAGGCTGGTGTGGCTTGATTTACACAGGTTCAACAATGAATTCAGGTTTTAGAGTGCCTGCATCTTATATAATTGGGAAGCCCTCATCAAGGATAGGAAAGTACAAATACAAAATACACAGGGGCTTGAAAGAAGCTGTGACAAGTGGCTTCACTAGTTTTAGTACCTTTGCTTTTGCAGTCGTAGGAAGAATCAATAATACACATTATAGTTTATTGAGCCTGCTTTACTCAGCTATAGTTTTTTAAAGGGTCTTATTGTGAGAAAGAAAACAAAATTAAACAAAGCATCATTGAGTATAAGAGTCAACTCGCAAATGATGTTCTCTGCCCAAAGCTTTGGTGTGTTCAGTAGTGAGAAAATATTATTAGCTTAACCGCCATCCCAGTAGAATTGTGTCCCCAGCTTCTTCCTGTGGAAGCTGTAGGTACATTCTGCTAAGTAGCCGATTGACAGTGAGGC
Source organism: Sus scrofa (assembly GCF_054392235.1). Taxonomy (NCBI): domain Eukaryota; kingdom Metazoa; phylum Chordata; class Mammalia; order Artiodactyla; family Suidae; genus Sus; species Sus scrofa. The sequence goes on along the minus strand of NC_139383.1, from coordinate 32,171,220 downwards.
CAAGAGAAAACCACTAATCAAATGGGGGATGCATTGCTGATTAATATCTTTTGTACACATTAGGTAAACTGCTCCTGAAAAGACACATTTATAATATGAAAAAGCCCTTAAAAAAATGACTCTATGGATGTCAGTTTAGATTTCATCTCTCCTTGGAGAATCCAAAGTTGAAGGAATTATCCATTGAGCATAACCTGGAAACTAAAGGCACAAGAATTTCAATTTGGTAACTGTCAACGATATGGTTCCATAAGACATGAAATGTCCCCTAGCTGTCAATTTAAATGTATTGCTGATCAAACTCATGTAGCCAAAGGGAAGAAGAGAAACTGTAAATATGAATTTCAATGTTTTTTTTTTCCTTCATAGCCATTTCTCAATATTGCTATTAAACATTTACTGCCTCAAAGTTTGGTTCCATCCATATTACTAACCTAGAGATAATTCAAGCTAAATTCCTGCTTAGATTCTGTCTTCTGACTCCCTCCAATCTAACCTCCATTCTTATTGCCTGAGTCACTTTTATTATGCTATTATGCCCCATTTTCTAATAACTACAGAGCATGGTGTGAACTCTTAGTATGACATACAAGCATTTCCACATGGGGCCGTGACTTCCCACCCAGCCTTCCTCCCTCTGACAATCCCTTCTGAGTCCTGCCCCATTCTGGCTGCATGAGTACTGCTTCTCCCCACCGCCCTCCAAAATCTCCTCTCTCTCATGGACCCCTGCCCAAAGCACATTGAGCTCTTTAGATAATTATTTGTTTACATGGTGTTCTCTTGGTTTGAGTCTATAAATCCCTAAAAGGCAGAGGGGACCTCAGATCACACCTTATGTCACACTCTTTTCTGCATGGCCGCTATTTAGTTTGGTGCAGGGTACAAGGTTACTTAATAAACATTTGATGAATCATTAGGGAATGCATTGGAGCAGAGCTTTGAGGGGAACTGTATGAAGATGTCAAGTAACACTCTCCCTCCTGCACTTCCATCCCCTGCTCTTTTTTTCCCCATAATACACTACAGTTGTCCCTTGATAGCTGCAGGGGATTGGTTCCAGGGCCCTACTCCCACCTCTCTAAAATATCAGATAGCGAAATCTTTGGATGCTTAAGTCCCTTATATAGAACAGCAAAGCACTGTTAGTGGCATATGTGGGTTCTGCATCCTAGGATTCAACCAACTCAGATTGATTGAATCCTGATGTAGACCTGCAGAAATAGAGGGCTAATCATATATATTTACCTGTTTCTTTATTGATTGTGTGCCTCAGTTCCCATCAGAATGTAAGCCCTAAGAGATTTTGAACAACAACAGCAAACGAACAAAGGACTATTTGTTATCCTCTGTTCCTAGTTCTGAAAACAATGCTTGGTAGTTTATACGTTTCTATTGAACAACATTAATCTAGGGATTTTCAACCAGAGAGCATGCTCCCATAAGGAGAGGCTTGGAGTTCTGTAGAATATGTTTGCCACATTTTGCAAACGAAAAATACTGGATGCCCAATTCAATTTGAATGTCAGGTATATAATGAATAATTTTTCAGTGTAGGTACTTCCATGGACTATTTGGGATGATGCTAAAAAATTATTTGTCATTTATCTGAAATTCAAATTTAACTGTATGACTTGCATTTTATCTGGCAATCCTAATTAGGCAGGCTTTTTCAAACTTTATGGAACCACCTCTCCTTAGAGATTCTGAAAAAATTTGATTTAAGATCCATGCTGTATTTTGCCATTGTTGCTGGTGGGATTATTTCATTTCCTTCAAATGCACTGGGGTAGAGAAATGGTTGCTATTGTTCACCAAGCCAATTTTTTTTGTTGTTGTTTAGTTTAGTTTTTTTTTTTTTTTTTTTTTTTTTTTTTTTTTTTTTTTTTTTTTTTTTTTAAGAGCCACACTCGTGGCATATGGAGGTTCCCAGGCTAGAGGTCTAATTGGAGCTACAGCTGTGGCCTACACCACAGCCACAGCAACACAGGATCCAAGCCACATCTGTGACCTACACCACAGCTCATGGCAATACCAGATCCTTAACCCACTGAGCGAGGCCAGGGATTGAACCTGCAACCTCATGGTTCCTAGTCGTTCGTTCATTCCTAGTCCCATTTGTTCCTGCTGCGCCACGATGGGAACTCCACCAATCCAATGTTTTTATTTATAAATGAGGAACATGTAGGGCCAAGAGAAGGTTGGTAGAACTAGTGCGGTGTAGGCTAATGGTTTTCCTAATGCACCTCACTGTGTTTTATGTGCCTGTTGATGTGAGTAGTCTTACTACAGAGTGAAAGAGGTCCCTGACTTAGTTGGACAAAGGAAATCAACAACATGAAATAACTAGAGAGCAGAGGGAACACTAAATGGCTTGATCTTGATTCTAAAGGTGAAGGAATCCAGGAAAGGTGAGGTTGCAGATGAGTCCAGTTCTGGGGGGAAGCTTGTAGGCACTGAACTGGATGGACACAAGCAAGTAATGGTGTGGCCAGGGCTTCCTGGGGTACAGCGGCCCCACTGCACAGAGGTGAGAAGGGCCTGGCATTTTCAGGATAGACCAAGGAGAGGGACCTGCCTAAATGGAGCAGAGTGTGTGCGAGTGTAGCAGTGAGTGATGTGTGTGTATTGTGGGGTAAAGGGATTGTCGGAGGGAGTTGAATGTTCATGAAATATAGCAGGGAAAAATAATGTGTGGGCTGCAGTGGCCAGGGGTATAACTGGTCCTAAACATCAAAAGTCTGGTGGGCTGGGCTGGTTTTTCTGCTTTGGGTATCCCCAGGCCTAAATCAGGGTGTTGGCCAGTCTGGGCTTTGATCTGGAGCCTCCAGGGGAGAGCCTCCTTCCAGGCTCATTTAGGCTGTTGCACTAGTTCAGTTCCAAGGAATCGTAGCGCTGAGGCCCTGATTCCTTGTCAGCTGTCAGTGGGGAGGGGCACTGTTCTCAGTTTCCAGAGCTGCCAGCATTTTTTGGTTCATGGTTCTATTTCTCCATCTTCTAGGTCGGCCATGCTGTGTTGAGTGCTTCTTATGCTCTGAATCTCTGACTTCCGCATCGGCTTTACCTCCCCTGCTTCTTCCGCGGTTACTTGACCCTCACTCCTATAATCCAAGGTACTCTCCTTATTTCAGTCCCCATCACCTTAATTCCCTCGCCCTGTCCATTTCTCTACCTAATGTAACATATTCACACACCTGACACCAGGGGATGAAGATCATGAGGGCCAAAATCCTGCTTACCACAGCTGCCTCTGGCCTTAGAAAATGAAAAATACGTACTTGTATTTGCATAAAGGAACACTTGACAAATAAAAAGGAAATGATATATGTGGTTAGCTATAGTTGGTGGTTGGGATGAGAAAAAGAGCATGGATTGAAACTTCTGAGTGTAAAGCATTTTGTATCATTTTTATTTTTGCATCGAGTGAATATATTACTCGGTTTAAAAATAAATATCCTCAAAAAATTAAAAATAAAATTACCATAGGATCCAGCGATTCTATTTTGGGGTACCTAGTTAAAATAATGGAAAGCAGAGTCTCAGAAAGATATTTGTATGCCTGTGTTCATAGCAGCATCATTCACAGTAGCCAAGGGAGGGAAGCAACTTAAATGCCCGTCAGTGGAGGAATGGATAAGAAAAATGTGATATTTACATCCTGCTGTGTAGCACTGGGAATGATGGAGCATGATAATGTGCGAAAATGGAATGTGTACATGTATGTGTAACTGGGTCATCACACTGCACAGTAGAAAAAAATTGTATTGGGGAAATAACTATTAAAAAAAGAAATAAATATTAAAAGAAGAAAAAGAAAAATGTGATATTTATAGACAATAGCATATTATTTAGCCTTAAAAAGGAAAGAAATTCTGATACATGTTACAATGTGGCTGAACCTTGAGGATATTATGTTAAGTGAACGAAGCCGGTCACACAGACAAATACTGATTTCACTTATATGAGGGGACAAGAAAGTCAAATTCCAATAAGCAGATGGTAGAATGGTGGTTTCTAGGGTGGTGGGGCGAAAAAAATGAGGAGTTTTTATTTGATGGGGACAGAGATACAGTTTTGCACGATGAAATGATTCTGGAGTTTTGTTGTCCAGTGATGTGAATGCACTTAATACAACTGAATCATACTCTTAAAAAGTCAGATGGTAAATGTTGTTATGTGATTGGACCACAATTAAAAATTTAAAAAAAAATTAGGAAAAACTATGTTACTTGAGAATGTGGGTGAAAAGCAAGGGGAGGGGTTGGCATTCCTGGGGACCAGGCTTCAGGCCACCTCTGCAACCCCTGCTCACCCATGTGAGCAACTGGGAGAATGTGGGTGGTGATTATTGAGCCCATTGGTGGAACTGAGGCTGCTGCCAAGCTCTCTTTACCAATGGTGTAGCCAGCAAAAGCCCTGCATGGCTTTGTCCCTGTAGCAGAGGCTGACATCCCAGCACTGGGAGTGTGGCCCATTACTGTCTGTGTGTTAAACTTCAGACCCTGTTCTCCGGAGGCGCTCCTGACACTTCCTTAGGTGATGACATTGAGAAAGTTCAGTCCCTTCTGCTGAATCCCCATCCTTCCGCTCAGAGTAATGTCTTGCTCAACAGAAGAGTTACTTCAGAATGATCCAACTTCAGCACATTTTGGTCACTATTTATAGAGCAGGGAGATCCGTCCACTATCTAATTGAGATGCTAGAAGCCTGGACCAATTCATTTTGTGTTTTTTTCTCACATACATCAGGTGGTGTGATAAGCTGAATTGTGTCCCCCCTGAAATTCACATCTTGAAATGCTAACCCCCAGTACCCTGAATGTAGCTCTATATGGAGACAATTTTTAAAGTGGTAATTAATTTAAAATGAAGTCTTGTGGGTGAGCCCTAATTCCCATACGACTGGTGTCCTTATGGAAGAAGAGATTAAGACACAGACACGCACAGAGGAAGACCATATGAAAACAGGGAGAAAATGGCCATCTGGAAGCCAACAACAGAGGTTTCAGAGGAAACCCACCCTGCCAATACTGTGGTCTTGGATTTCTAGCCTCCAGATTGTGAGAAAATACATCTCTGTTGTTCAAACCACCCGTCTGTGGTACTATGTTATGGCAACCTTGGCAAACTGATACAGGCAAACCGTGGGCTTTCCCCAGGAATGAGCAATAATTCCATACTCCAAAGAAAACCAATATTTTCCTGGAGAAGCCCAAAACAAAATCTGCTGAGAATTACCTCTGGCCACACATACACGCAAATATACTTTACCAAAATGAACATGTCCTTTTCAGGCTACGACATCTGTTCTTTTAGTTGTTTAACAGTTTTCTTTAAGACCCACGTGCACTACTTTAAATCTGTGTAATGAAAAGGGTGGGGTGTGTGTTGGAGCAGGAGGGAACTCCACAGCACCCTGGGGAGAGGGGTTGCTCCAGCTTAAGCCCACAGGGCCTCAGCCTTAGCCAGTGGCCTTTCGAGCCTGTAAACATAGTGTTTCTGGAATCCTCCCAAAGGGTTGCTCAGCTGACTCTGGATTCAGTTCCTCAGCATCCTTTATTCTCCCTTTTATTTCATATTGTGTTTCTTTTCCACTCCCAAATCAGTGTGTGTGTGTGTGTGTGTGTGTGTGTGTGTGTGTGTGTAGGCACAAATCATTATTGAAGTTATGTAAACAGAGAGGTGGCTGCTTTGCCAGTGGCTGCAAAACACACCTGCTCCAGAAGTGCAAGGAGAGACACAATGATGATGTGCCGTCCTGGAAGAGCAGACCTTTCCCGGATGAAAAGCAGAGCACAGAAGTGAAATCAAGTTCAAGCCCTTCTTTAGCTTGAAAATGTGACATCTGCATATAATTGTTGGAATATTCATCCTGCTTTGCTCCACTCCTCACCATGTATGCAGGGAGAATGAAGTAGGACAATGGCTGGCTAGGAATCCCTTGTTTGTGCTGTTGGAGGTGGGGGGTGGGAGTCCTGTCTCCCCAGATTTGCATGCCCTAACCCTGAGCCTCACGCAGGTAGACAGCACACTTGGCAGCCCTCCCTAATTTCGTGGGGGAGACTTTCCTTAGTGAAGGGGGCATGGGCTGAAATAGACTGGCCTTGTTAGGCCCCTGTTGTCTGCCCATTCATGATGCTGGGGAAATTTGAGTGGGGAAAAATCAAGCTGTCCTAATAGCTTCTTTATAAACATGCTTAGATCCAGATAAAATGCTAAATAATAAACAGGGTATGAAATGGCTGATTTTTCTTTTTCAGCCATAATGGCTTTTTGTTGCAGTTTCTTCAGCTGAGCTGGAAAGGAGCTGGAAGGCTCAGGGTTTATTTCTGAAGACACACACACACACTCCATGTCTCTCATTTATTTATAAATATGTAGACACTATGACATAGCTCTGAAGAACCTCGAGTCCTTTTCTCATGATTAGAGCTGAAAGACAAGTCTAAGTATTTTGAACGTAAACACTTTAGGTTTTCATGGAATTAAGAGCCTTTCGATTTGACTTCATTGATCAACAAGCCAAACTGTTATTAAACAGTGATTGTTGATAATCTAAACAAGAAGGAAAAAGTATCTAGAATTACTAAATGTTTAAAAAATATGAATCACTTGAAAAATTGTTGATAGAAACAGAGACCTGGTATCCTCAAAGTCACACAGATTTGCTGGGACAGAGAATTACTGTGAATTCAAACAGGTGAAATCCCACAAACCAGGATCTCCAAGGGTGCGTTTCAGTTCCGCAGAAACACCTCCAAGGAAAACAAACAGGTCATTTGTTTAGTCGACTTAGGTCTGGGACCACCTTGTCTGTTTATATAGATACGAGAGGAACTCTGAAGCTCACATTTCAAACAATGACTTGTTAACCAGGTAAAATCACCCTCAAAGGTTGAAGGTGCAGCCAATCTATGTCCACTGCTAAGGACTGCACAGCATAGGGTGATCCCATGTAGCACGTGGTCTTCGGGGACACAGGTGGCACTGCCTCTAGGATATGACACATCCCTATGGAGCTGGGGTCACTTATCCCTCAGGGAGCTGGCAAACCAGGGAAGCTTAATTGCGGGGGGTAGGAGGGCCTCAAGTTCTCGTGTGTAAAGTGAGGATGTTGGATCAGCTTGATGTTTCCTAAACTCTGAGCCCTAAAAATAGGATTCTAGGGGTAAGTTGAAGAGGTCTGGATTTAATAAGTTAAATAGGATTCTTTACCTCCATAGTTTTTTTTTTTTTTTTTTTTTTTTTTGCCTTTTTGCCATTTCTTGGGCCACTCCCGCGGCACATGGAGATTCCCAGGCTAGGGATCGAATTGGAGCTGTAGCTGCCAGCCTACACCACAGCCACAGCTACGCGGGATCTGAGCCACATCTGCAACCTACACCACAGCTCATGGCAACACCGGATCCTTAACCCAATGAGCAAGGCCAGGGATCGAACCCACAACCTCATGGTTCCTAGTCGGATTTGTTAACCACTGAGCCACGACGGGAACTCCAACCTCTGTAGTTTTGAGATTTTATATAGCAAAGATATTGTGACTGTCTCCAGTGGAGATAAGATGAATGATGCTTTCCAAAGAGGCTGGAACTCAGGACCCTTTGGGCGGTGCTGAATGTGCAGGTCTAATTCTCCATGATTCCAGGTAGAGGATGAGGCCAGGAGATGCAGGAGTGGGGGAAGAGGGAGATCCTTGGCTCCTGTTTCCAGAACCCTCTCCATGCCTTCCTAAGGATAGAAGAAATGGGATGGGCTTTTTTACAAAAAAAACAGATGACACCAGCACTTTCTAATTAAGGTGAAACTCATGTCTAGGCAGCATATGTTCTCACCTGTCATGTGCTGCTTTAGGTGCTGAAAAGTTAACTCCACCCTCTCAAAAGTCTTTAGCCACTAACAATGAATCCCTTAATTCCAGTCATGTTCTTTTTGTCATGTTAAAATGCAAATGCCACAGGAAAAGGAGACCTTTAAACCTATTATGTATGTGTGTATGAAGTTGACACTGTCAGATCTTTTTCTGAGGGGAAATTTTTCTTAAAGAAAATGTAGAATATTGACTGACATGGAGGAAAGAGAGCAGAAAGGGGATTGTAGAAATGGTGTAAGAGGATTTCAGATTTTATCTAGTTGCACTGCCTTAGGTTGGCTTCCTTAGAAGCAGAACCTGACACAGGGATTCTTGTGGAAAAACTTTGTTGAAGTAATGCTCTCTGGAGAAAGACTGGAGAGCAAGTTCTGACAGGGGAGGTAGGCTACGTGAGGATGAGTTCTCCTGGAGACCAATTTCAGCTAGACCCCCCAGGATGCTCTGAACCAGAGTGGTCCTGAAGTTTGTCTCACCCTGAGGCAGAGCCCAGCCTTTGTCCCTGTGTCAGGCAGTCATTGGTTGCCAGCTGTCCCATCCTCCATCCCTGGGGCAGGGTCCAACCTTCTAGAAAGGAGACTCACTCAGCTGAGGCTGCTGGGCTTGCCAAGGGGTCAACCATCATGGCGTCAGGGCCAAGGCTCCCAGCAGCTGAGCCCAGATGATGGGAATCTGGGCAGGGCATTGGCTGCACCCACAATTTGAATGTTCAGAATTGACTTGGTTTGCTTAATAAAATTCCAAGTAACTGAAATAGCTTGTGAAATTCCTGTCACTTCTCCTTCCTTTGGAGTCCTGGGTGTTGATTAAAGGTCTTCTCTGGTGATGAGGGGTTGACATTTCCTTGAGGGAACTTTAACAAGACTCTAAGCTCTTCTCTCAGTTCCAGTAATTATTAATTAAGGGTTAAAGGAACTGTGATATTTTCCTATCTGTCTAGGTTATTTTTCTTTCCTACTATCAAAAGGATTTTTTTTTAAAGGTCCCTTTCTATGTCCATATTCTTTTGAGCAATACTAAAGTTTGTATTGCAAAAAAAAAAGAGAGGTTAATGATTCAATGTGGTCATTGCTGTGGCTCAAGTTCAATCCCCGGCCCAGGAACTTTTGTATGGCACAGACCCAGCCAAAAAAAAAAAAAAAAGTGGGAAGGGGTATTCATCCTTTTGGGAAAAAAGAATCTAGTTTCTTTCTTGACTTCCATTTTTTTCTCACTGATCTGCCCACAAAGTAAGACAAAGAAAAACAAAGAAAGGGAAAACCTTCTGTCTTTCAGAATTTCTTTACCAGAAAGCAATTATAGTCTAATTTCAAGGAGATTTCAAGGTAATCCTTTGCAGTTCTTAGCATAAGCTAAGAGTAGTGTGCGTCTTATTATAGAGGTAATTTAATTAATTTGCCTAATAATTAGTATTTAGCTATAAAGGCTCTTCTAGCACATACCTTGGAGAACTATTAGGGCTCAGATTTTCTCTTTTAAAAGCCTCCAGTTTCCTTTTTCTAAGTATTTATCAAGTGATGGCGGCAGGGGGAGGTCATTCTGCTTAATCAATTCCCCTAGTTCCGCTGGTGTTTGGTAGTTTATCTGGTGGATTTGCATATTTTATAAAGTTACGATTCTAGTCCTCCTGGAAATTCATCAGAGAAAGGTCTATGAACATTTCCGGAAGATCTTATCAAAAGTTGTGTGTTTTCTGGAAGCCCAAGCACAAAGCCAGGAATCATAACGAAGTCTAGGTCAACGCGTCTCTATAGAGAAGGCTTGTCCATCCCTCTCATTGACTTATATGATCCTTTTCAATAAAGGAAATCATCTTTTATTTCCCAAGAGCCTTGCACAAAAGAGGCACTTAAAGTCAATTATAAAGCTCTACGTGTTTCTGCCTGCTGACCAGACTGTATTTCTTTCGATGGGGTGTGTGTGTGGGGGGGGGTGGGTGGGTGTGGGTGTGGGTGTGTATTTGTTGGGGGTGGGTGGGGGGAATGATATCATGTGGCAAAACAGTTCTTTTGTGCTCTTTCTGTTCTTTGTAGTTTATTTACAAAATCTGTGCTTTAGATTTTCCAGGCTTTGGCTCTATATTCAAAGATCGGCCCTTGGAATTCCAAACAAACAAACAAACAAACTCCTCCATACTCCCCACCCTGCCAAAAGAAAAAAAAAAAGCCCTGGCTTATGTAAATAAAAAAAGTGCTATGGCTTCGAAGCAGTTAAGTCTGCTATGAATTTACCAAATTCATGACGCAATTCCTTTGACTGTAAAGGCTCCCCACCCTGGAAAGCAGTGTCTGTAATTCTAGGGAAAGCAGTTATCTCTAATTCTAGGGAAAGCCAGACTGCAGCTCGAATGGTAGAAAAGTGCAAGGAATAGCAGGGAACAGCAGCCTCTTAACGTAGCCAAACACTAGCTCCAGTATATCAGTTCCTATCAGCAAAAGTAAATTGAATGCCATGGACATAGCTAGGGGTTTCCAGCAGGTGCAGGGAAGTAGAAGGCATGCTCACCAGCTGGCAGCACCTCTGGTCGAAAGATAATGCAGCCCAGTGACTGGTCCTTCCTCCTTCTCACGCTTCAGAGGGAAGACAGAGGTCTTTGGATACAATGGCCATCGGTGTTCTTCTTCCCCAGCCCCCACCTCTAAACTAACTTCGGTTAGCATGCATTCTTTGCTTTTTTCCCCTGACTCAAAAGATAAATAGTTCCACCCAAGAAATAGCAACAACAACAACAACAACAACAACAACAACAACAAAAATAGGAGTTCCCGTCGTGGCGCAGTGGTTAACGAATCCGACTAGGAACCATGAGGTCGCGGGTTCGATCCTTGGCCTTGCTCAGTGGGTTAACGATCCGGCGTTGCCGTGAGCTGTGGTGTAGGTTGCAGACGCGGCTCGGATCCCAAGTTGCTGTGGCTCTGGCGTAGGCCGGTGGCTACAGCTCCGATTCAACCCCTAGCGTGGGAACCTCCATATGCCATGGGAGCGGCCCAAGAAATAGCAGCAACAACAACAACAACAACAACAACAACAACAAAAGATAAATAGTTCCTGCTTCCATCTAATGGTGATCCTGGAAAACGTCTAATTCTCTGTTAGGATATGGGCTAAATTTCCTCTCTTCTGTGACTCCGTAACCGACGCAGCATCTGTCACATCTATCATTCTTCCTTTGTGCACCTCTGTTTTGGCATTGCTCTCCCTGCTCTGTATCTCTGGACACATCTCTCTCTCTCCCACTGGATCACGAGCTGCTCAAGCGTGGAGACTGTGCCTTATTTGTGCTTATCTTCAGAACCTAGCACAGGGCTTGCATACAATACATTCTCCTTATAGGATTGTAGAATAAATGATAGAATGAATTACATGCTTCAAGGAAATTAATATGAGAATGGTGCATAAAATGGATAGGAGAGTGGAAAAATTGATGATGAGGATAACTGTAAGAAAGCTATTGTGACAATCTAGTTGATAGGTAAGAAGCACCTGAACAGCCAAATATAGCAGTTAGAAGAACCATGATGTAGACTTGTAAGGAGATGATTGGAGTCAGAGAAGATTCCAGGTTGTGAAAGCTACAGTCAAATTGTGATAGTATTCATCCGTTCACTGGGTATATAGTGCCCCTTCTCATGCCAGGCCAGGCACTATTCTAGGGGGTGGGGGTACAGAGATAAAAAAGAAAACAAAACAATAAGAAGAATATAAACTCACTAGAAGAATCAGATTTAAGAAGGGAATAAAAGTAATACATTTAATTGTTTTTAGCTAGCTAAGTTTGACAGGGAGAAGGCAGTTGGAAATCTCATACTGGGGCTTTGGAAAGAGTTCATTATATTTAGGTAAATATTTGGCAGTCAATATGCAAAAGGAGATACTTTAGGATTCCCAAGGGTAACGATGGCAGGAAGAATTAATGAGAAAATACAGTGTTCTGAAATTTTTGAAATATACATTTTAAAACAGAAAGAAAAAAATCCCTTAAACATTTGAGCAAGAGAAACAGAGGTTACCTCTTTTGGGGGAGTGCAGGCTAAGACATATTAAGGTAGAAGCTGGGATAGTTATCAGGACTAGTCACAAACACTCTGGTTTTCTCTTCCTCCTGGGTGCATGATAGGATTACCAGTCTGTAATCCTCTTTGCATTAGGTGGGACTGTATGGCTTGCACTGTTGAGTGGAGTGATGCAGTTGACTAGCTGGAAGCTTTAAGGGACTGAGGGCAGTGCACCAGGTCCCTTTCCCTCCTGTGTGCTCATTAGAGAACTTATTTAGATGAAGCCCTCCATTAGGCTGGATCCCTTAGTGATTATGAGCAGAGCTGTTCTACCTATGTGTTGGATGTATAGCAAGATATAGTGTTAAGCCATTATGCTTTGAGAGTTGTTACTGCAGCATAACTTAAACTATCCTTACTGATGCACAGACTCATCTGTTATAACTAACAATAATAGCTTTCCATCCCCTAATGTTTGTCCTCACCCACATGGTTAAAGATTGTTCTCTAGCTCCACTTCTGCATTCCAGATCTAGGGAAGAAATCAAGGGCAATTGATTTACTTCTAAGGAAGCAAAGTTGCACATATAACTCTTTTTGTTTTTTTTGTCTTTTTGCCATTTCTTGGGCCGCTCCCGTGGCATATGGAGTTTCCCAGGCTAGGGGTCGAATCGGAGCTGTAGCCGCCGGTCTACACCAGAACCACAGCAATGCTGGATCCAAGCCGCATCTGCAACCTACACCACAGCTCACAGCAACACCGGATCCTTAACCCGCTGAGCAAGGCCAGGGACCGAACCCGCAACCTCATGGTTCCTAGTCGGATTCGTTAACCACTGCGCCATGACAGGAACTCTTCCTTAAATCCCATTCATGAAAACCTGGTCACAGCATCACACCTAACGGCATGGGTGGCTAACAAAAGTAGTAACTACCTGGGTAGTCACGTGCCCTACAAAATCTGGAGGAGAGTAGAATAGGTTCTACTACAAAAAGGAGAAAATGGATTATGGGGACGGTTTACAGTGTCTGCCATAGGGTTCATGGCATGTTTAAGGAACTAAAGTAAATGAATAGTTATGGCTGGAGAATCCAGTGAGACATAGAGAGTGGCTCAAACAGAGGCAGCAGAGAAAAGTGGGGCCAAGATCAAGGAGGTCCTTCCAAGATTTATTTAAACATAATGGAAAGGCACTGAAGATTTTTAAGTAGGGAAGCAACAGAGTCAAAGATGCATTTAAAAATATTCTTCTGGTTGCAGGGGAGAGAGAAGTTGAAGAAGAGCAATTAGGTAGTTTCTGCAGGATCCAGGTGAGAGCTGGTAGTCAGACTGGGGCAGAGGCTTTGGAGGTAGAATATGAAGCTGAATTCCACTGTGATGCAGGATATGGGACACAATCCAAAATACTGAAGATGGGGACGGGGATGTAGGGGCTGAGAGGAAGGGGGAGTTAAGGACAGTCCCAGACTTTCTGGCTTTAGGATTGAAGTGGACAGTGCTGTCATTTCCTGGGGGAAAATTCTGGCAGAGGATCAGGGTAGTGGATTCTTCAGGCGCCTGGGATAGAAAGAGGGGGCCTACAGGTGGGCCTCACCATGTGTGAGTGTGCTCTAGTTCTTAAGTTAGGTATTGCTTAATATTTTGGAGTTCCTGTTGTGGTGCAGTGGAAACGAATCCGACTAAGAAGCATGAGGTTGTGGGTTTGATCCCTGGCCTTGCTCAGTGGCTTAAGGATCCGGTGTTGCCGTGAGCTGTGATGTAGGTCGCAGATGAAGCTCTGATCCCTCGTTGCTGTGGCTGTGGTGTGGGCCAGAAGCTGTAGCTCTGATTCGACCTCTAGCCTGGGAACTTCCATATGCAGTGGATGTGGCCCCCAAAAGCAAAATAATAATAATACTACTATTTTTACCTTTTACATTTTATATACCTTTTTGTATGTATCAAACACAGCATAATTTAAACATTTTACAAAGGTGTCTACCCATAATCCCAAATTGAGAAACACTGCCACAGAGAACAACTACGATTTTTATCTTAAAAAAATTTCAAAATCAGTGTTAACAAGTCTGTTTCATGCCATTAAAAAAAAGCTCCAACAAAGTATTCTCAGAGGCCAAAATTTAATTAATACAACTTCTTATTAGATAAGAAGCGCTTGTAAAATGTACTCTTAGATTAACTGAATGAGTTGTATTCTCAAAATGTTCAAAGTCATTTTCCAAAAATTACAGCTTTTACTTTGGAAATATTGAGCTGTAGCTCTAATTTCTAATAGTGCTATAAATAGCAGGGCCAGGCTCCGTTAAGATAATTACTGTTGTGTGACAATGAATCATGTTGCCTGCCCATGGAAGAATGCTTATTGTTTGATGCTCTATGCATTCAGCTCATCCAAAAGTGATCTCAAATCCTTTGGGGGCAGGGGGCCAGGGCATGCCCCTTATAATTCCAGGAAACATTGTTATTGGACCCATGTGAAGACTGTTCCCGCAAGCCCTGACAAATGTACCGATAAGGAGCTGGTTCTCTATCAAAATCAATTGTTGGGGTTCTATTTTGAATTCAAAGAGCTTAGCTCATATTTGATAGCAGCGCATGGCATCAAAGGCTGAGAAAAGATCGGCAAAACTGAACAACCTTACTCCCTTGGCAGATTTTTCCCCAAAGTGCTGCTGGTAAGAGAAAAGTCACAGCTATAAGCTTAGGAAGCCCGGGTTTACAATTTATTTAGAGGGAAATTGATGCAGACTTTACATGGAATATTCAGTGTGTTCTTAGTTAAAGTAGAGAGCAATAGAGATTTCCCTTTATTTTTTAAAAAGAGGATAGATTATTGCATGTGTTCAAGAAAACAATGATCTTAGAATAGATGCATGTTCTTGAAAAGGTCTGGAGGCTGGGAGTACTCCCCAGGTACTCTATTTTCCTAGAGGTTTTCATACCACCTTGGGAGAATTTCTGAATCTCGTTAGAAAGAAATCTTAGATTTTTTAAAAAACACTTTTCGGCATTTCATGAATTTTAGACAATAAACATAGTCATCAAATGTCATTTCCATTTTAAATCAACCTCCCTCGGTTGAGTCAACATAAGGTTTTGACCTACAGAGGCTGGAAATACTTGACAAACTTCGAATGTGTGAAAAGTAGCAGAGCGAGAACCATATCCGTGAAGATGGGAGCTTACGGATGGGTTTCTACGGGCTGGCTCTAGGCTGAGCACCATACACAACAGCCTGCTCTCATTCAATCCTCGGATCATTATGATGTCAGTGTTGTTATTATCCTCATTTAACAGATGAAATCTAGAGCCTTAGAGGTTAAAAATTATGCTGCTGAAAAGAAACTCATGGACTAGGAGAACAGACTTATGGTTGCCAAGGGGCAGGGGAAAGGAGTGGGGTGGACTGGGAATCTGGGGTTAATAGATGTAAACTATTGCATTTGGAGTGGAAAAGTAATGAGGTCCTGCCGTATAGCACTGGGAACTGTATCTAGTCACTTATGATGGGGCATGATGGAGGGTAATGTGAGAAAAAGAATGAGTTTATATATATGTGACTGTGTCACTTTGCATTATAGTAGAAAATTGGCAGAACACTATAAACCAACTCTAATGGAAAAAATAAAAATCATTATACAGGAAATTATACTGCTGGATCCAGAACCTGGCCTCTTCACCTCTCCCATAAATGAATAAATACGAGATGTATCGGTGCAAAACAATGGCTGTATAGGAGGTGTGGAAAAATTTAGCTTCTATCAGTCCTATTAATACCAGAGCTGAGTCCTTCCAGGGAGATAAAAGTCCTTCCAAGGAGGGATGGTTTGGAAGACGTGGCATTCCTGCTTACCCCTTCCAGGTTTGCTTTCTATGTCTGACCAAGAACTATAAGTTGCCACCCAGCTTTTTAAGGAGCAAGAAAAAGTCCTCATCAACAACTACCATCCCTTTATGAATCGGGCCATCAATTTACCAAGTAAGTCACCAGACACATTAAATTCCCACCCCAGGTGAAGGATAAGTAGATGAACAAGGCAAGATGCATGTCTAGTTGGGAGACAAGATGTTAGCTGAGTGATACATTCAATTACACACTGCTAGTGGCTCAGTGCCCTTTCCCTCCTGCACATGCTTAGTGTTCGCTGGGGGCTTGCATCTGCCTTGTGATAGAACTTGAAGTATTTACCCTTTCAAGTGTGTATATCTTTTACTCTCTTAGATGATGCAAACCCTTCATGTTTAAAAAAGATGATGCTTTATTCCAGAAGATGCTTTCTCCCAAGCTTAGCATCTTTACAGACCTGATTAATGAGGTATTGCATTTGTAGATATTAAGAGCAAACTCTGGAATTGAAAAGAATTTACCCTAAATTTTAAAAAATTGTCGGCTTTTGGGAGTTCCCACCGTGCTCAGCAGTAACGAAGCTGACTGGTATCCATGAATATGAGGGTTCGATCCCTGGCCTCGCTCACTGGGTTACCGATTCGGCATTGCTGTGAGCTGTGGTGTAGGTCACAGGTGGTGCTTAGACCTGGGTTGCTGTGGCTTCGGAGTAGGCTGGCAGCTGCAGCGCTGATTTAACCCCTAGCCTGGGAACCTCCATATGCTGTGGGTATGGCCCTAAAAAGAAAAAAAAAATTTCGTCTTTTGATATTTACAGTGCTTAAAAGAATTTTAGATGACCAAAAGACCATCACAAGCCCAGAATATTACATTTAAAACAGAAAAATATGTCAGTTTATACTAAATTACATATCCTAATATAATAATTTTGCTATATTCACAAGAATAAATATCTTGTATATTTGTGTTTCAAGAGTTACTGTGGTTATTTTTAAGTGATGTTTTATAAACAGAATGAGTTTAAGTATTTTCACTATTAGACTTAAAAATTCCAGATCTTTAGGAATCAGCACTTTAATTCGTATGAAACAGTCTGAAGGAAATAAATATGTGCCAAAAATTTAGCTGTGATCATGTTCAACATCATATTATTTATATAATACTAAAAATACTTGGGGTTAAAAATGAAACAACCATCAAAAGGGCAATGGATTATTATGTGGACATAGAAAATATTTTCATGAAATAGTTAATAATATGGGAAAATGTTAATGTTAAGTTAAAAAGGAAAGAACTAGCAGACAACCAAGATAATGATCTCAGTTCTGTAATAACCACACACCCACATGGCATGCCCTTCAGCAGCTATATTTATTTTCTGTGAACCTGATTCACTACCCATGGAATTTAGAATTGGGATTGAGATGGAAAGTCAGTCTTCTCGACTGGCCTCACAGGTAGCTAGCTATGTGTGCATGAAGCTGGGAAGGAGGCAAGAGAGAGCAGAAAACACATAGATGCCTGGCTTCTCGATGGCTTCAAGTGCTGTATCCAGGCACTTACTGGTACCACTTCAGTTCTTCCCCTTTCCACTTAAGCTGAAGTCATTGCATGAAAAATTACTCACATCACAATTAGATAAGCAAAGAAGACACAGAAATTTTTCATCTTAAAAATAGATCTGATCTTCCTTACAAACTCCCCTGGGTGATGAGAAAGCTGTGCTTCAGATATATCCAGCAAATACAGTGATATTCAATGACTTAAAGAGTCTCTGCAGATATCACATGCCATGAAGGCCTCAGTGTTTATATTTTAGATTAGTTTCCCCCTCACTGTTCTTCTCTAAAATGGTGTCTGGGGATTTTAGAGGGCTTATATCAATTCAGTGTCCTTCTGGCAGACTTTGCTGAAACATGCGGCTAGCATAGTTCAAGGTCTATTTTTGTGTTATGAAATTAGCCTGGACCCACTCTTCTTCAGCCCTGGCTCTTTCTGTGGGCCCCTGAATTCGATTTTGCTATGTCTTCTGTTCCAGTGGTGCATTCCTCAGCTCCAAGTTCTCTTTGTCCTAAAGATAGTGCTCTCTTCCATCAAATATCTAGCTGAAGGCTGACTCATTTCAGAATAGCTTCTGGGGCATTCAGGAGATGCTGGGATCCTACTCCTGCCACGTAAAAACTGAGGATGACTTGGGAGAGCCAAACTCAAGTTCATTGTCTGCCTATCTCAGTAGGTGGTGGGGACCACTTATGAGAAGGCTCTCCTACAATTCCAAATGGACAATGGGCAATGGCCTTTCTCTTCATGTCCTGCCCCCTCCTTCCAGATCATTGGCCAGATAGGAGGTACAACACTGTGTCTCAGCACGGACTTGCTTTCCTCATCTTTCTGTTTCTCACAAGCCACCAGAATCAGAAGGGATGAGCTTTCTCCCCTTTGTCCTTAACATTATCCTACATCATGTGCTCCCCCTTCCAGTGGTCATACTTAAACTCTAGGGCCATGACAGCTGATGAGGTGGAGGAGGTGGGGAAGAAATTGACCTCCTGATAAAGGAGCCATCAGCACTGGAAGGTATCAGAATGAATAAAGTGGATTCTTATTGTCAGAAAAGAAAAAGACTAAGATACCAGGATATACACAGTATGCATAAGATTAGTCTAGGTCTGTACACACACACACACACACACACACACACACACACACACACGCACGCACACTCAAAGGCTCTTTTTTTTCTTTTATAATGACTTTTATTTTTTCCATTAAAGGTGGTTTACAGTGTTCTGTCAATTTTCTACTGCACAGCAAGCTAACCTAGTCACACATACATGTATACATTCTTTCACAGCCTCTTTAGACTATTGTCTGTGCTTTATTTAGCTTTGAAATGGGGCTGTGCTCTTATTAACTGAGAGTTTTTGTTATAAAGAGTTCAGTTAAAGAGACCCTAAGATGAAGCTTCTTCGTGCTTTGAAATGTATGTATCTTCTTCTGCGACCCCCATACACCAGTCCCAGCTAGGTTTTCTACGAGTGTGTCCTTGTAATTATTTGACTCCTGTGGATTAGGAAGTGACCTCGGCTTTTTCACAGAAGAGAGACAAAAGATTTTAAAAGCAGCTCTAAAAGATCTTTCCAGTTACATTGCCCTGCGATTCTACAAAGGCTGAATCTGCCAGAAAGTTGAAGGAAGAAAAGTGGTCTTTGACATTTGCTTTCATCATCTCCACAAAGTTTTTCCTGAACGAGTCAGATCAATCTAACTCAGAAGAACTATAAACATTTTCCTTGGTTTCCCTTCCCGGTCCTGTTCCATTAAGCAAGCTGCATAAGCACTCATGGGTAAACCGATGATTATAATAGCGCGTATTCGAAAGGGCTGTTTTGAAGGTTAGACCAGAAATAGAAATGCTTTGTAATCCCCAAAGGATTCTGGGCACCCCTGAGTCATTGTTGGAGGCAGAGCTTGTCAGAACTTCCAACCAGACAAGTCACTTTCTTCATGAGTGTCTTAGAGAATTGTCCCATATCAGGAGGTTGAATACAGTGAGATGAAGGGAGCTAGAATGAATTGATCTGTGTCTTGAGAAGAGAAATGGCTTGAGGTTGGATTCTGAGGCTGAAATCCTGCTCCTGGTTCCCTCTCATTCTATCAGTTTAGGCAGATCACTTGGCTTCTCTGAACCTCCGTTTCCTAAGTGCGAACAGGAAAACTGTCCTTCCCAGAAAGATCATTGGAAGGGGATAGACAGTTTTCAGAAAGCAAAGCAAAAACCAAACCTGAATGATGAATAAACATGTTAGACCATAACCAACTGCATTAATAAGTAGGGAAATGCACATTCAAACAGCAAGGTATATGCCTCAGATTGGCAAAGATTTCGAAGTATGACAATATTGAGTATTGGTCAAAATGAAGGGAAATGGGAATCTACAATCACTGGTAGAGTTTCACTGGTATAATTCCTATGGAGATAAATTTACCTATATTGAGTAAATTTTAAAATGTATTCATCTACAACCTAATAACTTCATTTTACATGTACTCTCTGAAATATCTTTTTCATACAAGCATGAGCAAGCATTGCAAGGATATTTGAGTAATTCTCATAATGACAAATTTTGACACTCATAAGTCAAAGAGGACTACGTTAAATTAAATCTTCATACAACTGAATACTACATGGTAGTTAAAAAGAGATGAGATTACATCTATTATATCTATAAAACAGTGCATTCTGACATGGATAAATTTAATTTAATTTAATTTAATTTTTGTCTTTTTGTCTTTTTTAGGGCTGCACCTGTGGCATATGGAGATTCCCAGGGTAGGGGCTGAATTGGAGCTGTAGCCGCCGGCCTATGCCACAGCCACAGCAATGCCAGATCTGAGCCAAATCTGAGAACTGCAGCAACGGATCCTTAACCCACTGAGCAAGGCCAGGGATTGAACCTGCAACCTCATGGTTCCTAGTTGGATTCATTTCTGCTATGCCACGACAGGAACTCCAGACACAGACAAATTTTAAAAACCTAATGTTTTTGTCCAGATATATCCATCTATTTCCATTTATGTAAATTAGAAATACTCTTTCACACAAAGATGTATACACATCTATAAAATAGACAGCTAATATACATACAGAAGAAATGATATTGGTAATAGTTGCCTCTGGGGAAAAGAAAGGAAATGAGACTGGAAATTGGTGTAAAGAAGATTTCCCTTATATTGTGAGGTTTTATTCCTTTGATAAGAAAGAAAAGCAAATATGAGCAGATGCCAACAGTTCTCAATTCTGTACTTGGTGTATTTATTTTCCTAAATTAAAGATTATCATTATTCTCAACTAATCCCTAGTAGGCATCATTACCATGTCTTCAGAGAGATTTTTGAAATTAAAGAAAAACAAGGTAAGTGAACCCTGCCTTTACATAATTGATCTGTCAAAGCAATTAAAATTTAATTTCTAGGGCTTCCTCGTGTCAGATTGTTGGGAAAGAGATACAAGAAGAAAGGCGTAGGCAGAGGTGGTGGGCCTGGTGGTGCCCCAAGAAATCAAAAGAGAAAACCTTAGGACATACCTTCCCCCATCAGCTTTTACAGACTTAAATGCTTATTTTGTTTCGGCAGTGTCATTTCCCCCTCCTTTCTCTTTCAAGACTGCTTTGGACGTTTACTGATTCTATCTGTATAAAAAAACGGTTGAAGTCAGGAGGGACAGCTTAAGGTTGGCCTTGGCATCTCCCATGTCCCTGGATATAGGCTGAGAAGAACCACCACCCACGCCAACTGCCCCAGCTAAACAAACCTCAGTTTTCTTTTTTCTTTTTTTTTTTTTTTTTTTTTTGCTTTTATATTCAGGGCCACACCCAGAGCACATGGACGTTCCCAGGCTAGGGGTTGAATTGGATCTACAGCTGCCAGCCTACACCAGAGCCACGCAGGATCTGAGCCATGTCTGCAACCTACACCACAGCTCACAGCAACACCGGATCCTTAACCCACTGAGCGAGGCCAGGGATCGAACCTGCAACCTCATGGTTCCTAGTTGGATTCGATAACCACTGAGCCATGACAGGAACTCCAGATTTATTTTCTTATCACACTTTCAGTGATCCCTGATATGCAAGGTTATCATCCATCCTGCAAACACAGTATCTGCAACATTTAAACAGTGTAGCTCTGAAGTTTAGCATGAAATTAGAGAAATATTGTGGCTTAGCACAAAGACAGCCTTTTTCCATAGGTCAGTCATCACCTTTATTAGGCCATGTGGTTTCCCAAAGTGAATTTTCAACCAAAGCTGATTTTACCCCATCAATTATTAAATGAACCAAGGACATTAAAAAAGGATTATGTTTGACACATTTCACATACTTGAACTTTGTTCAGTTATCAGTGACAGAAATGAGGGACTGGAGGAATTTGGGGAAAGGACAAGCTAAAACCGTTGTGACAACTACAGTGACATAGTCCTCTAGACTTCACAGAAAATCACCGAGGGTAACTATTCAAATTAACTATTCAAATTAACCATGGCCCCAGAGCAACATGGGAAAGAAATTATTCCAGACCTAAAAGAAAGCAGATAGGAGATGAAAAGAGATCAGAATGGATATTTTAAATTGTAGTAATGGTTTTTGGGTTAAGCTCTCTTTTCTTGGGTGACCCATTGATCCAGTTTGGGGATATATTATGATTTAACTCAGCCTTTTCCCCCTTCTTTGTCTGAGATGCATACAAAGCATGGATCTCATATGGAAAAACACTACAGTATTTCACAGACGTCATGCCCATTGGTATTGGTGGCTTGGATTTTACTGGCTGCATCCTGTCACTATGTGACAGTCACTCTGTGACTATGAGCTATCACTACTCTCATTGTTCTTAAAAAAGAACATTGGAAAGTGTGGAAAAATATTACAGAACTACTTTGAATTTGTTTGGATTTACTTTTAAAAGAGATCTTTATCCAAAGCAGGCATTTTATCATTTATAACTGATTATATATGTCAGAAATCACAACTGGTCGTGATAAACCTGTTTACATCAGTAGATCCGTGAAACTAAATGACCTAGGTTTTTGGCTGACCAACTTCAAGTTCTGAGGTAACTTGAAAGGAATTCAAAGGACTGAAAGAAAGAGTAAAACAAAGACTTGTTGGGAGTTCCTTGTTGACCTAGCCATTAAAGATTTGGTGTTGTCACTGCCATGGCTCAGATTTGATCCCTGGCCTGGGAACTTTTGCATGCCATGGGCGTGACCAAAAAAATTTGTTGGAAATGGCATCCGAGAAACAAAATATTGCTACTAACATGACAAAGAATCAGTACTTTAACTTAAAAAATTGGGCTATAAACATATAACATTATATTAGTTTTAGGTACACAACATAATGTTTCAGGATTTGTATATATTGTGAAATGATCATCACGATAGGTCTAGTTAACATCCATCACCACAGTAATTCATTATTTTAATATATAATATTTTTACAATGTAAAGAGCTAAGATGCTCTGATGAGAAACATCTTAAGCTTTTTAATACATAATTGAGGAAAAGTTACTGAGAAGACATAGAATGAACTAGAATTAATTAACAATATGGGAAAATTTTAACCTCACTAATAATACCAAAAAATGCAAATTAAAATTAGGCCCAGTAATTAATTTGCATTGTTATACTCATGCAGATATCATAACTCATAACAAAAATTAGGAATTTATGATAATTAAACATTTGGATTTGTTAAGTGACCTTTGGTCCACTGATAAGATGATCTATTCTTTAACCTTTAAAACATGTATTAAAGATTAAGTCATTTGGATTTCCTGTTGCGGCTCAGCAGTAACGAATCTGACTAGCATCCATGAGGACGCATGTTCAATCCCTGGCCTTGTTCTACGGGTTAAGGATTCAGTATTGCCGTGAGCTGTGGGGTAGGTTGCAGACATTGCTCGGATCCTGGTTTGCTGTGGCTGTGCATAGGCCAGCAACTACAGCTCCCATTAGACCCCTGGCCTGTGAACCTCCATATTCTGGGGTGCAGCCCTAAAAAGCAAAAAGCAAAAAAAAAAAAAAAAAAAAAAGATTAAGTCATTAAATAAAAAGCATGGTAAAATAGTATTAGGTACAAAAAATAGATCAATAACTGGATATCCAAAATTGCAACAATTTAGACCAAAAGAAACAAAAATTCGTGTTAAAAAAATGGAAAAAAACACCTGAAAAAATAAAAATGAGCTCTCACTGAGAAAGTAAAAACTCTGGCCTGCCAATCGTCCAGGGGAGATAACAGGCACGGATCAAGATCAAGATCAAGCCCACTGCTAAGGTAACAGGAAGCATTTTCTCCAAGGCTGAGCTGCAGCTATAAATGTCATAACGGCTCCCTTCCTCAATGTACACTTACTCTCTTGTGCACTGAAAAATCTTGTTTTCTAATATCTAGAGTTTCATAAAGTTTGCTCTTTTGAAATTGTAAAATAAGAATGAAGCGCCCCATTCTTCTTGCTGTGGGCGTGTCAATCATTCGACTCAGAGAAGCAGCCTCAACATCCAATCCATGTGCAGAGTTTCAGATAAGGGATTTCTGGACAAATCATTTCACATTGGTGTTAACTTTGTGGTTTCCCAGGAAAAAGGACTCTGGGTCTACTTTGCAGTCCAGACTTCATGTTGACTCTTTTATCTGCAGCACTGCTTTGCTCTGAGCCTATCAAAGCATTGCTTCTCTTAAATCCTATAATAACCTCATTTCTTTTCTTTCTTCGGTGAGACATCCCACGGCTCCTCTGGTTTGTGGTTCCCTTATTGTAAAAAAGTCAATAAACGTGATTTTTTCAGACCATAGCTTTCCCTGCTAGCAGTCTTTGGCTGATTGGGCTAGAACACATCAAAGTGGAAATGGACACTATCTTTATGTGACAGAATTGTTCCATGTCTATTGTGTTTTTCCAAATATTTTTCAATGCCAAACTATTTCTTTCTTAATGTAGAAAAGTTAGGCACTATAATTTTTTGACTAAAATTAGCCATATACGTCTCATATCACACAAACATGTCAGTACCAACCATAATTATATCTGGATGGTAAAATTACGGATAATTTTTTTCCTTCCTTGAGTTTTTCTGTTTTTTCTAAAATCATTATAATAAAAAGATGTTACTTTTTAAATTAGAAATGTCAGTAGTTACTATTTAAAAATGCTTTGACAAAAATTCTGCTTATTATCAAAATGAAAGCTATGATTCTTGACAAGTATACTGCCGTGTGGGAGACAGAAACAAGTTTAGGGCCTGGCCTGGGGGAGAAGGATGTGGTGCTTCCTCTTGTCAAATAGGGAGGCAATCTCCATCACCTCTGATGAACCAACTTGGCTTCTGTCCTCATTTCCAATTTCGGCACCAGTGATCCAGAAACTATGATTTGGTTTAGGCCTTTAAGAAGCACAGTTATTTTAAGGTCGTAGCAAGAAAAGGCTGGAAGCCTTTGATTTGAAATACTGCAGACTAATCTTTTTAAAAAAACTCTCTTCAATATTTTAATGATTTATTAACATCCCCTGTTTGATAACTAAGGCCTAAGAAAGGTCATTCTAGTGCTTTGAACTCAAACCAGAAAAGAACATTTCAGGGAGTTCTCTTGTGGTGCAGTGGGTTAATGATTCAGTGTTGCTGCTGCAATGGTTTGGGTGACTGCTGTGGCACAGGTTCGATCCCTGGTCCTGAAACTTCCTCATGTTGTGGGCGTGGCCAAAAAGGGAAATGAACATTTCAGAAGTTTTATTGTCAGTCTCTCTAGTGGTGTGACTGTATTCAAGTTCATCTTATGGCATTTTGCAGTATTTCTGAGACTGTCCATGTCCTCAGTTAAAATGCAGTGCTATGGGTAGGAAGGGGATAGAGAGGATTTTTTTTTTAATTGTGCTGATATATATATAGAACATTTTAGTCACTTTAAGTGTATAATTTAGTGGCATTAGTGCATTCACACTGTTTGCAACCATCACAACTATAGATTTACAAAACGCTTTCAGCATCCCGAAAAGAAACTCTACCGTTTAAATAATAACTCCCCCTTTCCCTTTCCTTGCTAACCTTTGGTAACTTCTAATCTACTTGCCGAATCCAGGAATTTGCCTATTCTAGATATTTCCTATAAGGACAATATTTGTCCTTTTATATTTGGCTTAATTCACTGAGAATTATGTTTTCAAGTTTTACCCGTGTCATAGCACATATCATGGTTTCATTCCTTTTTATTACTAATATTTCATTGATGTATATCCTTCATTTTGTTTATCCAATTGTCCACTCATAGTCACTTGGGTTGTTTCCACCAGTTGGCTGCTGTAAAAAAATGTTCCTGTGAGCATTGCCTTGAAAGTGTTTGTTGGAATTCCCATTTTCAATTCTTTTAGGTATATTTCTGGGAATAGAATTGAAAGGTCAGATGGTACTTTTATGTTTAACTTTTTGAGGAACTGCCACACTGTTTCCACAATGGCTATACCACTTTACATCCCATTAGCAATTTACAAGCGTTCTAATTTAAGGATGAAAGTAAATTTGGGACCTAATCCCAACTCTTTGAAAGATTTGAGTTCTTGTTTGACAAATCGAACTCTGTGTGAACTATCTCATTCCTTATTGCGCCATCTTTTCTTTTTCTTCTATTGAACCACAAATGTCAACTGTATCTGAGGACAGATAGGAGAATAATTAATCACCTGCCTTGTTATTTATGCTTGTAGGCTATGCTTTGAGTAATTACTCTAGTACTTCAATACCTCAAATCTTTTTGCTGGATTTCAAAATGGACCTTCCTCATATCCAATCTCAAATTTACAAATAGGATTACGGTAATATATAATACATTATTATACCATATTTAATTTAATTACATCTTTAATATAGATCCCATTATAATAAAAGTCATCTAGAAATAAAGGTGACCTTTGTATTACATGTAATAAGATACTGTTATGCCATTCTTTTGGGAAAAGAATCTGGGGAAAAAATTCCCTCTTGATTTCATATATACATATATATAT
Source organism: Sus scrofa (assembly GCF_054392235.1). NCBI lineage: Eukaryota > Metazoa > Chordata > Mammalia > Artiodactyla > Suidae > Sus > Sus scrofa. The sequence goes on along the minus strand of NC_139383.1, from coordinate 32,144,947 downwards.
GTATACATACATATATACATATATATATACACAAACACACACACACACATATATGAGAGATTTACGCTTAAAGATTCACTAACTTTGGTTCCAAATGTGAGTACAGATCACATCTGCTTTCCTAAAAAACATACTAATCCTTCCAGATGGTAGCTCTCTATTTTACTCCTAATTGTTCTTGGCATTTGGCAGTGGAGTGTCTTGAGTGTTAAAATTAGTAAACTCAAATGTCGTACAGTCTAATGGGTGGCAAGCTATCTAAGAAGCATGTCATATCTGAATACTTCAGATACCTGGTTTTTGTTTTTTCTGGTTACAATTATTTGATCATTCTTGTTTTGTGAACTTCCAAGAAGGATACTGGTAAAGCCGCATGTTTCTCAGGCACTGGGCTCCCTGGAGAATCGTCATATTTCAAACATGGAAGTGCCTGGAAAAATCAACATCCACATTTTCTCACACTGTCATTCCAAAGGCAAAATGCTAGAGATCTTCTATTTCTTCCCCTAGATTTACCCTCCTGTTCTCTGCCCTGGGACCTTGATACATCACATCACATCACAGCTTCCCAAACCCTCTGGCTTCTGGGTTGGTGAAGCTGAGGGGGAGCCAGGAAGGAGGTCAGCAGGGGAAGAGTGAGGGCAGAGATTTGCTTCTCTGGCTTCCTTCCTGAGTAGTAGCCTCAGGCTGGCTGGGACTCTTAACAAAAGGTCACTCTCAAGGACTTCTCTTCTAGACAATTCTTTCCCATTCTGATTTTTGCTTTTGCTCTCTCTCTTAAGTTCATGTACTACTCCTTGTGGTTCTCCTACTTTTGTAGTGATTTTCTTTGTAGATTAAGTCTACTTGATTTAGTTTCATTCGGCTGTCCATCGTTTTACTATTGGGACCGTGAGTGATACAGGCAAGAAAAGGATTTGGGTGTTGCTGTGTCTTTAAATACACCTCACCTTGGCTACAACTAGTGATTTTCTACCCTAGGCTGTGACAGTTCTGGGTGATGCTATTTGTTTCAATAGACATCATGAAGCTCTCAAAATGATTTCCACTGTAATTCAAAACCCCGAACTTGACATTTAGCATTTGTAGCAGGTGGGAATGAAAGAGGGGGATCGTTAGAATCACTGGCTCCATCATTCTTGAGTTGATAATTGGCCATTAAAAGAAGTACATTCTAGGTGGCTGGGCATGAGGCCAAGGAGTGGCAAACACACATGTCCAAGAACAAAGGCAGCAGAAGACAAGAGAAAATATTGGATATTGTGAGTTAGAGGGTGGATGCTTTCCTTTAGGGCATTCAAATTCAAATTAATAAAAAATACTTCAGAACTAGCAGAACTAAGCTGCATTTTTTAAAATGCAAGCACAGGTAGAATTTTTTGGATGCAAGCACAGGTGTACTTTTGGGAATGCAGTGAAAAGTGATGACATGTTTACCAGTGACTGTAAGTCAAGTGAATGACTGTGTCCGAAGTAGGAAGGGAGGATGTTGTCATCAGGTTGGGACATAAGGGTCCTTCTGGGAACACTATATTAGCTTGCTTGGGCTGCCATGACAAAATACCACAGACTGGGTGGCTTAAAAAACGGAAATAAATTTTCACACAGTTCTGGAGACTGGAAGTCCAAGATCAGGGCTGTTGGCAAGTTTGATTTCTTTTGAGGCATCTCTGCTTTACTGCAGATGGCTGTCTTCTCCTTGTGTCCTCACATGGCCTTTCCTCTGTGCCTGCGCATGTCTGCTAACTCTGTGCCTCCAAAATTTCCCTTCATATAAGGACAACAGTCATTTTGGATTAGGGCCCCATCCCAATGACCTCCTTTGACCTTGATGGTCTCTTTAAAGGCCCCATTTCCACATACACTCACATTATGAAGCGCTAGGAATTAAGGCTTTAATGTAAGAATTTTGGGAGGAAACAATTCAGCTCATAACAGATGCCGATGTTCTATTTCTTGACCTGGGAGATAGTTTCAGATGTATTCAATTTACAATCATTTATTAAGCTATATATCATGTATTTTGCATTTTTATGATTCTTATATTGTATTGACACCTGTTAAAAAGGTAAGTCAGCACACTATGCTAGCTAGAAAAACAGTTCTCGGCCACCTTTTCAGACTTTCTGTATTGGCCAGTAACATTATCTCTAAGAAGATCATCAAAAATAAGGTGCATATTAGGACAAAGCAATTCATCTTCTTAGTGCTATTTTTCCTCCTCAAGAAAGTTATAGTACAGAATATTTCAGGATACTTATTCAGAACTCATGGGACATAAATATTTCAGCTGATTTTATTTTACTTCTTTTGAATGTTAAAACTGTGTGCGAGTTGTGTGTTTTAACACAAACTCTGGAGTCTGGGTGATCTTCATTCCCCCAAACCTGCAGGCATGAGACAGGCTGCCCTCCTGTGAATTATGCTTGGAATTTGTCCTTGGGTTGTGGATGACCTTGTGGTGGTTCTAGTCATGAAAGCGCTCTACTAAAAGAGAACAGCATTTCCAAGAGGAGCAGCATATTACAATTAAGAAGGAAAAGTGCTGTCTTGTTTCTTGGACTCAAGGAGGAAAAAAGATGTTCCTCACAAAGTGAAAGTTTATAGCAGTGTATTCGTTTCCACACTCTGCTATTGAGATAACCTAAAATGCAATCAAACTGTGCACTATCTGTTCTTAGTAGGAAGAAATTAGGTGGTGTAGTATTGTTTGAAGGATACCAAACATCATCCTCCCCCATCCTCCCCGGAGAGCTTAGTTATCGGCCTGCTGCAGAATAATATATTTCCCACTTTCCAGTTACTTATCTATTCATTTTCCAGCAATGTGCCAGGGAATAGAAAGCAAAGATGAAACAGACACATTTTCTATCCTTTAGATCTCTCTGTCTAGGGTGGGAATCAGGTAGGTAAACTGGTTATTATAACACAACACAATGAAGCAGCAATAAGAGGTCCATATATGGAAATATAGAAATAGCAGGGGATACCCAAGGCAGTTTCAAGCTTCAGGAAATTCTTACCAGAAGTGATTCCGTGCTTAAATGTAAAGGAGGATTAAAATTTAATCAGGTTACAATGTCCTGAAGAGTTGGAACCACATGAAAATGTCACAGGGAATGCCCTGTGTATCTCAGAGTGTATAACTATGGTCATTTCCATATTCCAAAGGCAAAAATGAAAAATGAGGCTGGAAAGGTAGGTGAGAAAGGAACTTTCATTTTATGATGAGTGGTGGTGCTTTATTTCTTTTAGCTGTGTTAATAGAGCTGCAGTATTGAAGACGGACTTGAAAACTAAAACACAGAAGGCAGAATGGCCATTTAGGAGATATGTTGAGAGTCTGGACTAAGGGGGCAGCAGGGGGATGAATAGGATGGAATAGCTGCAAAACTGGCAGTGCTTGTGAGTGATTAGATGAAAACGAGCCAAAGGTGTAGAAAAGCTTGTAGGTAAAGAGGGCAGGGCATTGAAGCCAATCATGCTTAATGACCTCAGTTATCATATGCTGAGAGTAAGTTAGGGCAGAACCAAATAATGGACTTTAAAAAGTGGCAAATATGGGACTTCAAGGCCTCTCTAAGGAGATAAAACTCAAAAAGCCTCTGCTGAGACAAGAATTACCAAACCCTATTGCCGCACCCGACTCATTGTAATGGTTACACAATTTCTGACACCCTACTCCACCCCCCAACCTTGAGCAACCTTGCTTACACCTTTCTGCTCCCTACTAAGAAAGTTATGTGGCCCACTTTTCACCCTACTCCTATAGGGACATTATATGCCCCCCCAAAATCAGCAGGTGTATCTGAAAACCCCATCTTTCCCCAACCAATCAGCGGGTCAGCCCATGTATTGTTAAGACCTTTCCTTTTCCTGAGCTATGAAAACACACATGACCATGCACTCAGAGTCACCTCTCTCTGATTATCAGGAGGTTGTCCTGCTGCACTAGCAGCATTTCTTATCTCAGTTCTTTCCCTTCACCCTGCTATGAGTCTAGAAACTCTTTTTCCAACACACACATGGACCACAACAGCAAAGATCTAAAAGTGTAATAAAAGGGAATGGATGGGATAAGTGATGTAGCACCAGTAAAAAGATTGATGGATAGTGGTGATGAGAGTTCACTTAAGGCAGGGAAGTGAAGTGAGTGAAAATGTTTCCATTTCTCCTCACCTCCTACACACCCTCCAAAAAGGGGGAGGAAAGGGTGTTTATCAGATCAAAGAATGTGGCAAGATTAATGCAAGGGAATGGAAGAAACCCAGAGTAAGAGGAGTCAGCAGGGAGTAAGACAGGGTGGTGAGACAGGGTGAGATTTCCTTTCTCTGACTGAGGAATGAGAGGCAGGGCTGGAAGAAACTGGCTGCATATAATATAATTCTGACACATGCTGATATAGACTATTTATTCCTTGAAAAATATAGCTAACGCTCAGTGAAGACAAGTAATTTTCACTGCTTCGCAATTTGCCAAAACTTTTTACATGTACTGTTTTATTTAAAGCCAAGAATCGTATCACATACTAATTTCTATAGAACTTGGTATGTGAAGAGGCTGGCTGAAAATAAGATTTTTTCTTATGGATTCAAATATTTCATTCAAGACAAAGAACACAATCAATTATGTCTATGACAGTACACAGGAATCTAGGGAAAGAAGAGGGCACAGACATGTTCATTTTAATGGGAGCTGGAGGGCTAGAAGAGAGCTGGTTGATAAGCATTGCAAGCAAAGTATAGCAGAAAGGAGCTTGGAATCTGGAGTCAGACACACCTCTGTTGGATGTGTGGGTTTTGTGGGTTTTGTTGGTTTTGTGGGTTTTGTGTGTCTGTGTGTGTGACTATGGGGAGAACTGTGAGTCTATTTTATTTAATTAATTAATTAATTAATTAATTTATTTATTCATTGGTCTTTTTTAGGGCCACAGCTGAGGCATATGGAGATTCCCAGGCTAGGAGTCTAATTGCTGGCCTACCCCAGAGCCACAGCAACACCATATCTGAGCTGTGTCTGCAACCTACAGCACAGCTCATGGCAATGCCAGATCCTTAACCCACTGAGTGAGGCCAGAGATTGAACCCATAACATCATGGTTCCTAGTTGGATTCATTTCTGCTGCACCAAGATGGGAACTCCTGAGTCTTCATTAAAGCCTCAAAAATGATGACCTGGGTAGCAAACTACTTCCTGGGAGGCTGAATGCAACCTAAGGTGTGTACGATTTGGGCCAGCATGGAGCTTTTTTAAAAGTTGATTTTGAATGCTTTTAGACAAGGTCCTGTCCCCTTGTTATAAAAGAAGCAATAAGGAACTAACATGTCGCTATGACATTACTGAAACTGACTGAGGCAGAAGTGACCAGGTTAAGTTTCCCACCATCTAACAGACATGGATGCCAACAAGAGAGTTAAGTCTAATGACAGAAAATGACAGAGTTACATTTCTTAAACACTTGTAGGCTATGAAATTAATAGCCACTCTGCTAGTTAATATTAATTGTCACATTTGGATTTTCTCATTTCCTTAGCAGTTACGATTATATATATAAAACACTGTAGCCTTATTTTCCTTGCTGTTCTTTCTGTAAACAAGTTTTCTTCATTCAAATAGCCTCGTCTCTCTATTCTCTGCCTTTTATGCAGTAATATTTTGTTTGGTCTTTTCAAGTAACTGAAATTTAGAGCTAACACTAATGTAATTTAGAGAAAGGGAAATGAGAAAAAAAATGAGATCAATTTAAAAATCTGTTCCTCAGTAATGCAGATTCCTTTAGAAAGGAACTAGAAAATATAAAGGGTAGCCAGGAAAAACTAGAAAATTCATTTTCAGAGATACAAACTGAGCTAAAGACAATAAAGAACAGAATGAATAATGCAGAGGAACGAATTAGTGACGTGGAAGATAAAATAATGAAAATCACCCAATCAGGACAGCAGACAGAAAACCAAATGAAAAAACATGAAAGCAATAGAAGAGACCGATGGGATAATATAAAGCGGGCCAACCTATGCATAATAGGAATTCCAGAAGGAAAGAAAAAGAAAAGGGGATTGAAAATATATTTGAAGAAATTATAGCTGAAAACTTTCCAAATCTAAAGGATACAGGAAGAACAGAGGGCGCCAGACAAGGTGAACCCAAACAGGCCCACACCAAGACATATTATAATAAAGGATTCTAAAGGCAGCAAGAGAAAAGCAAAGTGTTAATTATAAGGGAAACCCCATAAGGCTATCAGCTGATTTCTCTACAGAAACACTACAGGCCAGAAGGGAGTGGCAAGATATATTTAAAGTGCTAAAAGGAAAAAAATTGCAACCTAGAACACTTTATACAGCAAGAATATCATTTAAAATATAAGGGGAAATAAAGAATTTCTCCAAGCAAACCAAAGCTAAAAGAGTACACCAATACTAAACCCATTCTAAAAGAAATACTGAAAGGGCGTCTGTAAATTAAAAAAAAAAAAAAAAAGAAAGAGAGAGAAAAGGGAAAAAGAAGAATTAGGATGGAGGAAACCACAGTTGGAAAGGAGTCACTTAAATAAGCCAGCATACAGATCTAAACATGAAGGTGTTAAAAAAAAAAAAAAGACATCAAAATCATACAACGTGGGGAAGGAAAGTAAGAAGATATAGATTCTTTGTTTTTATTTTAACGATGTGTTTGAGCCTATATGACTATCAGGCAAAAGCAAGCAGATATAGGAAGGGCTTAACGTGCTTAAAAAACAGGGCAACCACAAATCAAAACAAACATTACATTCACAAAAACTGAAAAGGAAAGTACTTGAGCATAAAATAAATGGAAACCATCCAACCCCAAAAAAAGAGAAGAAAAGAGAAACATAGAATCAACTGGAAAACAAGGTTTAAAATGGCAATAAATATGTATCTATCAATAATCACCTTAAATGTCAATAGACTGAATGCTCCAATCAAAAGACACAGAGTGGCAGTCTGGATAAAAAAGCAAAAACCTTCAAATCTGCTGTCTACAAGAAACTCACCTTAAGGCAAAGGACACGTAAAGATTGAAAATGAGGGGATGGGAAAAGATATTTCATGCCAATGGACAAGAGAGGAAAGCAGGAGTTGCAATACTCATATCAGACAAAATAGACTTTAAAATGAAGGCAATAAAGAAAGACAAAGAAGGACACCATTTTTAATGCTTAAGGGATTGTTCAAGGAGAGGATGTTACAGTCATTAATATATATGCCCCTAATATAGGAGCACCCAGATATCTCCAACAAATACTGACAGAAAAGAAGAACTTGATGGGAATGCAATCATAGTAGGAGACTTTAACACCCCACTCACATCAAAGGTCAGATCCTCTAGACAGAAAATCAATAAGGCAACAGAGATCCTAAAGGACACAATAGAAAAGTTAGACTTAATTGACATTTTCAGGACATTACATCCAAAAAAATCAGAATGCACATTCTTCTCAAGTGCACATGGAACATTCTCAAGAAATGATCACATATTGGGGCTCAAAGCTAACCTCAACAAATTTAAGAGTATAGAAATTATTTCAAGTATCTTCTCTGACCACAATGGCATGAAACTAGAAATCAACCACAGGAAAAGAAATGAGAAAAACCTTACTACATGGAGACTAAACAACATGATACTAAAAAACCAATGGGTCAATGAGGAAATCAAGAAGGAAATTAAAAAGTTCCTCGAGACAAGTGATAATGAAGACACATCCACTCAAAAGCGATGGGATGCCGCAAAAGCAGATGGAAAGTCATAGCAATACAGGCCTTCCTCAAAAAAGAAAAACCTCAAATCGACAACTTAACCCACCACCCAAATGAATTAGAAAAAGAAAAACAAAAAACCCTAAAGTCAGCAGAAGGAAGGAAATCATAAAGATCAAAGAGGAAATCAATAAAATAGAGATTAAAAAAACAATAGAAGAAATCAATAAAACCAAAAGCTGGTTCTTTGAACAGGTAAGCAAAATTGACAAACCTCTGGCTAGACTCACCAAGAAGAGGAGAGAAAAAACCCAAATAAACAAAATAAGGAATGAAAAAGGAGAAGTCACAATGGATACTCCAGAAAAACAAAAAAACATGAAAGAATACTATGAACAATTGTATGTCAACAAATTTGACAACCTAGAAGAAATGGACAACTTTCTAGAGATTTACAGCCTGCCAAAACTGAATCAAGAAGAAATAGATCAACTGAACAGACCAATCACTAGAAATGAAATTGAATATGTCATAAAAACACTCCCTACAAATAAAATTCCAGGATCAAATGACTTCACAGGTGAATTCTACCAAACATACAAAGAGGAACTTATACCCATCCTCCTTAAACTTTTTCAAAAGGTTGAAGAAGAAGGAACACTCCCAAAGACATTCTATGATGCCACCATCACCCTAATTCCAAAACCAGACAAAGATACCACCAAAAAAGAAAACTATAGGCCAATATCTTTGATGAATATAGACACAAAAATTCTCAACAAAATTTTAGCCATCAGAATCCAACAACATATAAAAAAGATCATACACCACGACCAAGTGGGAGTCATCCCAGGTGCACAAGGGTGGTTCAACATTTCGCAAATCAATCAATGTCATACACCACATTAACAAAAGAAAGGTCAAAAACCGCATGACCATCTCAACAGATGCAGAGAAAGCATTTGACAAAGTTCAACATCCATTCATGATCAAAACTCTTATCAAAGTGGGTATAGAGGGAATATACCTTAATATAATTAAAGCCATTTACAATAAACCCACAGCAAATATAATACTCAATGGAGAAAGCTGAAAGCCTTCTCACTAAAATATGGAACAAGACAAGGATGTCCACTCTCACCACTGTTATTCAACATAGAACTGGAAGTCCTAGCCACAGCAATCAGACAAACAAAAGAAGTAAAAGGCATCCAAAGAGGAAGAGGAGAGGTAAAACTGTCACTGTATGCAGATGACATGATACTATATATAGAAAACCCTAAGGACTCAACCCAAAAACCACTTGAACTGATCAACAAATTCAGCAGAGTAGCAAGATATAAGATTAACATTCAGAAATCAGTCGCATTTTTGTATATAAACAACAAAATATTAGAAAAGGAATACAGAAATACAATACCTTTTAAAATTTCACCCCAAAAAAATCAAATACCTGGGAATAAAGCTGGCCAAGGAGGTAAAGGACTTATACACCGAGAACTATAAAACATTAATCAAGGAAATTAAAGAAGATGTAAAGAAATGGAAAGATATTCCATGCTCCTGGGTTGGAAAAACTAATATTGTAAAAATGGCCATACTACCCAAAGCAATCTTCAGATTCAATGCAATCCCTATCAAATTGCCCATGACATTTTTCACAGAACTAGAACAAACAATCCAAAAATTTACATGGAACCCCAAAAGACCCAGAATTGCCAAAGCAATTCTGAGGAACAAAAACCAAGCAGGAGGCATAACTCTCCCAGAGCTCAGGCAATATTACAAAGCCACAGTCATCAAGAGAGTGGAGTACTGGTGCCAAAACAGACAGACAGACCAGTGGAACAGCATAGAGATCCCAGAAATAAACCCAGACACCTTTGGTCAATTAATCTTTGACAAAGGAAAAGAATATAAAATGGGAAAAAGACAGTCTTTTCAGCAAGTATTGATGGGAAACCTAGACAGCTGAATGCAAATCAATGAAACTACAACACACCCTCACACCATGCATAAAAATAAACTCGAAATGGCTTCAAGACTTAGATATAAGACAAGACACCATCAAACTCCTGGAAGAGAACATAGCCAAAACATTCTCTGACAACCTTACAAATGTTTTCTCAGGTCAGTCTCCCAAGGCAACAGAAATAAAAGCAAAAATAAACCAATGGGACCTAATCAAACTGACAAGCTTTTGCACAGCAAAAGAAACCAAAAAGAAAACAAAAAGACAACTTACAGAATGGGAGAAAATGGTTTCAAATGATGCAACTGACAAGGGCTTATTCTCTAGAACATACAAGCAACCTATACAACTCAACAGCAAAAAAACCAACAACCCAATGGGAAAATGGGCAAAAGACATGAATAGACATTTTTCCAAGGAAGATGTACAGATGGCCAATATCCCTGATTATTAGAGAAATGCAAATCAAAACTACCACGAGATACCACCTCACACCAGTCAGAATGGCCATCATTAATAAGTCCACAAATAGCAAATGCTGGAGGGGGTGTGGAGAAAAGGGAACCCTCCTGCACTGTTGGTGGGAATGTAAGCTGGTACAACCACTATGGAGAACAGCATGGAGGTACCTTAGAAATCTATACATAGAACTACCATATGACCCAGCAATCCCACTCTTGGGCATATATCCAGACAAAACTTTCCTTAAAAAAGACACGTGCACCCGCATGTTGATTGCAGCACTATTTACCATAGGCAAGACATGGAAACAACCCAAATGTCCACCTAAGATGATTGGATCAGGAAGATGTGGTCTGTATACACAATGGAATACTACTCAGCCATAAAAAGAACACGATAATGCCATTTTCAGCAACATGGATGGAACTAGAGACTCTCAAACTGAGTGAAGTAAGTCAGAAAGAGAAAGACAAATACCATATGATATCACTTATATCTGGAATCTAGTATATGGCACAAATGAACCTTTCCACAGAAAAGGAAATCCTGGACTTGGAGAATAGACTTGTGGTTGCCAAGGGGGAGGGGGAGGTGGCCGAGTGGATGGGGAGCTTTGGGTTAATAGATGCAAACTATTGCCTTTGGAATGGATTAGCAATGAGATACTGCTGTGTAGTGCTGGGAACTATGTCTAGTCACTTATGATGGAGCATGATAATGTGTGAAAATAGAATGTGTACATGTATGCGTAACTGGGTCACCATGCTGTACAGTAGAAAAAAAATTGTATTGGGGAAATAACAATTAAAAATATTAAAAAGTACTAAAAAAGGAGTTCCCGTCGTGGCGCAGTGGTTAACGAATCCGACTAGGAACCATGAGGTTGCGGGTTCGGTCCCTGCCCTTGCTCAGTGGGTTAACGATCCGGCGTTGCCATGAGCTGTGGTGTAGGTTGCAGACGCGGCGTGGATCCCATGTTGCTGTGGCTCTGGCGTAGGCCGGTGGCTACAGTTCCGATTCAACCCCTAGCCTGGGAACCTCCATATGCCGTGGGAGCGGCCCAAGAAATAGCAACAACAACAACAACAACAACAAAAGACAAAAACAAAAACAACAAAAAAAAAGTACTAAAAAAATAATAAAAGAAAAATTGATTCCTAATTGTTAATGAAAGGGGAAAATTCTTCTTTAAATATCTGTGAAAAACTGTCTGGTGAAGCAATTCAAGGCTATTAGGATGGCAGACACTCCATTCTTGAATCTCCAGTTGAAGAACTCACTTTAAACTCTCCCTAAAACCTACCAGAAATCTTTCAGGACAATAAATAATAATAGTACTATTTTTACCATTTCAAAAAACAGTAGAGTGTAGGATAATTAAGACGTTCAAAGCCAGACTGAAATTGAATACACTTGGCTAAAAGCTCCAGTTCCTCATCTGTGAGATGGGAGTTCCTGTCTGCATCTCAGAGGGTGTCCCGGAGGTCATTTTCAACTTCCTCCTTGCTAGTTAAGCACAGGGCAGCAAGTTCAGGAAATGAACTGCCTGTAGCTTCAATTGGGGACTCTTGATTTGTCGACTGGTAAAGATGGCCATTCCCTTGGCCAGCATTTCCCAGTGTGTTCCATGGAACACTAGTTCTGTGAAGGGTTCCTTTTCACATAGTTTTGGGAAATACTGCATTCTCTTCCATTGTCTTCTTAGAGACTCAAAACATATATTTTTTATATTCAAGTCTCAGGCTAAGCCCACACTAAGAAAGCTGTTTAATTTAGAGTTTTCCATTTGTATGTGATGGCAGAGCTCTATATTCACATTCTACTCATCACCAACCATTAAGTTAGTCTTTCAAGAAACAGACTTAGGGAAATGTTGCACAGGCATTTATATATTGCTTTCAAATAAGTTCTATTGAATTGTAAATCCCTGAAAGACTGTTTTATAGTGTATTTGCATCTAAACTATTTACATTTAAATGATGTTCTCTTTGGCTAATACCAAAATTATCCTTAGCATCCTTGTCTCTTGGTGGAGATGATTTAATAAAATCCTGTGCCAAAGGAAATTGGCCGAGTTTTAAACATTCTCTCCATGAATTACACAAAGGAAATAATCAACAGTGATTGTGCACAGACACAGGACATTTGTGAAGCACTTATGTGACTGTAAATGGTAATAAAGTTGTAAAAACAGAAAATTCCTAACATTTTTCTAGGATAGATTTAAACATAACTGCAATATTATATTGTCCATCTGTCAATATGATTTCTCAACCCATTATAAATATACAACATACCATTTGGGCTGCTGAAAAGTTTTGAAAATTGTACCCCTTCAGTGAACACCAAACAAGAGCTTTAAAAACACATACTATGTCACAAATGCACAAATAAATAACATACATGTACATTGTTTTATATTTGACACTGATAACAACTTCCTGTAATTTAACTAAAAAGAACAGTACATGACCAGGAATCCTCATTCTCTTAACAGGTAATATAAGAATGAGTGTCATAGCAATTAGGGATAGTTACTTCTTGGGAAGACCTTGACATTAGTCAAAAAGTTCCTAGGGTCAGATTTTCCATCATGGCTCAGTGGTTAACGAACCTGACTAGGATCCATGAAGATGCGGGATCGATCTTTGGACTCAGTGGGTTAAGAATCCGGCGTTGCCGTGACTTATGGTGTAGGTCGAAGGCACAGCTCACAACCCATGTTGCTGTGGCTGTGGTGTAGGCAGGCAGCTGTAGCTCCAGTTCAACCCCCAGCCTGGGAACCTCCATATGTTGAGAGTTCGGCCCTAAAAAGCAATGTTTCTAGGGCTGCTAAATGGAGGACAGAGAACAGAGACAAATCTGAGTCCCTGAAGGAGGGACAGGATGCATCTCCACCTCACAGGTACACCGTGTCCCTCAACAGTGCTGACATGTCCATGCTGCACAAATATTAGATTCATTCCCTTTTCGGCCATTTCAAGTTTCACTGACACCAGAACTAATGAGTATCGATTTTCAAGACGTTTTATCCAGGTCAGGAAAAAACGTCATGGATGATGGAGTAGGTTGAATAACTGCCAGCCAAAGATATCAAGTCCGAGTCCCTGAACTTGAAAATGACATCTTAATAGCTACTATGGATTTCAAAACGAAGGGGATGTCAGAATGGAAATAGATGGTTTAATCTGAAGCAATGAAAGGAACTTAATGTTACAAAGCATATGACTAATTGAATATATTCTAAGGCCTCCTCCAGGACCTGGGAAAGGGCTCAGGAAAGGAGGGATGTAAGCTTCATTAACTTCTCAGTCAGGTCACCCCTGTACCCAGGCGATCTCTCTTCTTTTAGTAAAAGTTCTGCCAAAGCAAGCACATGATCTCTTTTCTTCTCATTTGAAGAAGAAATACTTCCCTGACAAAGCTGACAAGATGTGATCCAAGAGAGACTCCTTTCTATCCTGCTTTTCACTCTACATACTCCTTTATATTCTACTCTGTACTTGATCTGTAGTTAATGGTGACTTGATCACCAATTGGGTTTTTTTTTTTTGGCCCACCCAAGGCATGCAGAAGTTCCAGGGCCAGGGATCGAACCTGAGCCACCGCAGTGACAATGCTGGATTCTTAACTGTCTGCACCTCCTGGGAACTCCAAGGATTACCAATCTTTATTTCAAGCCATTATTTTCCCCCAATTAACAGCAGATTCTAAAGAGTATGACGTGTAGCTGATATTTTTATCTGCTTTAAGCTTTGATAAAAGGTAGTACATCTGCCACTCTGCACACTCCACCTCCCCCACCTAAACTGTTTTCTTGGATTTCAAACTACCTTCATGTGAAGTAGATAATAGTACTGTTGGGAGCTTTTCAAAACGGAAGCATTTGCACCAAAATGCTTCACACACTAATGGAATATCTGTCATCACACCATTTTACCTAAAGGTTTCAAAACATTTGGAGCATGGATTATCCAATGATGGGTAGGCTGCAAAAATATGCCATTTTAAAGGACATTTGAAGTTTCTGAAATCCCCTACTGATGTAAAGACCTAGCTGTAGGGTATAAACAATCTATCTTTTTGTTTTTCTCATCATGTGGCTCTGCTTTTTTTCTTTTTTGCTGTCTGAAGGTATGAATGAAATAACAATAGGGAAATTGAATTCTTTTATCCTTGAATTGGACAAGATGCCAAAGCCATGATATTGCTGAGACACTTCATCAGTCATGTAAAACTCATAAGAAATTTTAATGCCTTTCAAAAATAGTGAGAAGAAAGCAGGAGACTTAATTAAAATGTCCACATAACACATGCTCAATAAATATTTGTTGATTCATATTCTAAAAGGAAAATTTTAAAAAATGAGAAAATTTTGAGGTACTTTTGCAGTAGTTTTTGAAGTGACTTTACATATAGAAACAAATGGGAAGGAAACATCTTTCTGGCTATTTTGGAATTAACAGTATCTCAAAAATCTTCAATTAACAATATTAAGTGTTATGCAAATTTATTCATCCTATTCCCATTACAAGTTCGAAATTGATTATGACTAAGTCTTCTTTTTTTTTTTTTTACTTTTTAGGGCCACACCCGAAGCATATGGAAGTTCCCAGGTTAGGGGTCTAATTGGAGCTCAGTAGCCAGCCTATGCCACAGTCACAGCAACTCGGGATCTGAGCCACATCTGAAACTTATACCATAGCTCACAGCAACACCCATTCCCTGAACCACTGAATGAGGACAGAGATCGAACTCGCATCCTCATGGATACTAATCAGATTTGTTTCCTTTGTGTCACAATGGGAATTCCCAAGTCTTTTTAAAAGATTGAACTTTTGACATCATCAATCTTTAGTTGACTCTAATTCACCAGTTTGTCATCATTACATTTTTCAAATATTGAATCAATATGTGATAGTCTGTATTAAAAAATGAAATAAATAAATATAAAGAATACAACAAATTTGTTTAAAACCTCTGAAAGCAAACAAATTTTATCACTAAATAAAACTTGGCAAGTAAAAAATAAAACAAAAAAAAAAAACAAAAAATAAAGCTTGGCAAGTAAAGAAGGGAAAATAAGAACTGAAAAGTAGTTTTCCCTCCAGAATGTGGGCTTGTCTGTATAATAGTTGCTATTCTCCTTTTCATTGCTGGGCCTTTCTTGAGTCTAAATTTTTTAGCCAATGACACATATGCACTTATATACACTTAACTTACATCCTTTTGCTTACTTTAACAAAATGATTTCTTTACTAGAGATAGTTGTGAAAATCATGAAAAATCAAAGAGATTCTCTGGAAGTGGGGGAATCTTGGTTTAATTGCTTGATTTTTTTTTTTTTTTTTGGTCTTTTTAGGACCACACTGGTGGCATATGCAGGTTCCCAGGCTAGGGGCCGAATTGGAGCCGTAGCCACTGGCCTACACCACAGCGACAGCAATGCCAGATCCAAGCCGAGTCTGCCACCTATACCACAGCTCACGGCAACGCCGGATCCTTAACCCACTGAGCGAGGCCAGGGATCAAACCTGCCTCTTCATGGATGCTAGTCAGATTCATTTTTGCTGAGCTATGACAGAAATTCCAATTACTTGACTTTCAATGTTACTTTAATATGCATGCTTAGCTCAGTCATTTAATTGCTCAATATCACACTTTCCCATCTTCGAAATTAAGAATAAAGGCCATAGCTCAGTACAAGATGATGATGGTGGTGGTGGTGCTTGTGATGGTGATGATGATAAACTTCGGAGTAAAATCCAAACTCTGTTCTTTTGCCTTCCCTCCTTGCCTGACTTATGAACTGATGGGGCAGATGTTTATAAATGTTTATTCTGGGCTGGAATAATCCTAGTCCATGTCAGGCTCTAGAGACCCTTAAGAAGCTTACAGTATAGTGCGATGAGACATAGTAAACAAATTATTGGTCCTGGGGTAGATTACATGTGCAGTGGAGAGCAGCACATAAAGGAAGATAAAGACAGTGTTTGTGTTTGGGGTGTGTGTGTGTGTGTGTGTGTGTGTGTGTGTGTGTGTGAGGGAAGGTCATTCAACTCCAGGGCAGCATGAGGAATTGCTTCATGGAAAAGTGACTCTGTAGATGTGTTTGGTGAAATCTATCCATCCATTAAGATTCAGCTCAAATTCTACTTCTGACATCTTTGATTTCTGTTACCAATGATAATCTGTTTCCACTCTGTACTGTAAGCCTTTGTTTCTACACGTTCTTTCAATGATGTCTCATGTTGTATTATCAGCTCTCTGAGATGAAGAATTTTTTTCTAATGTTTGCATCCTTTAGAACCATCCTTTAGTGACTTGACTATTATAAGGCCTCAGTAAAAGTATGCTGAATTAAATAAAATAGATTATCCTTCTACTTCTTTGCTATATTAAATAATGTTGTCATATCATTTGACATTTGAGTTTATACATGTGCCTTAACTGGCAGTCAGTATTAATTTGGGAAAGCATCTGGTCTAAAAGAAAAATATGTCAAGTTGGAAAGACAACCTGGTTTTTTTTTTTTTTTTTTTTTTTTGTCAAAATGGACACTGCTCTTTTCAAAGAGCTATAAATAAACACCCTAATTTTTCCACTCACTGAAAGAGGCACACTATCTAGCTGAGTGCAGCCCTGAATGTTAATTTTGTTCTATTGAAAGCACCTGGGATTCAAAGGTTTTCCTTCTCTGACTTGCACAAGAGGTGTTTTATCGGCTGCAGAGAATTTGGAATAACCCAATTCTGTCACTTTGGTGGAAACAAATAATTAAAAGAAAGTTGGTTGACAGAGATAAAAAGCACAGAAGAAGGAAAAAGCCAAGCACAGGAAAAATATCAGTGAGGTGCTTTCTTGGCATTTCATTAGTTTTGAATGAGGTAGTATTTTTTGCTTTGAACTGGATCAATTCAAGGCCATTCCCAAGGCTTGGTTTAAAGTTCTGTCATAGCTAGTAAAGCACCTGAAGGCTCATACCAGAGATCATATTAGTAAAGCTTCTATTCAAGACCAGGGGAAGCACAAGGCTCTGCCTGCCCCCTGGGACACTGAGTAGATCCTTAAGCCTGCTATTCCTTTAACTCTTCAGTCTAATTATTTTGCAGGCAGTGCACCCAAACAAGCAATTTAGAAATGAATAGCACCATGAGAAATAAAGAGAAATTCCAAAATAAGGTTTTTTGCTATCGACAATTGAATTTTCGCTTTTATTTATTTTTTCTTAAATCAACTCCAGTGAGGACAGGACCATGAAAGATGAGTTAGGATTCAGTGTAAGTACCACAAAACTGTTTGAAGCAGTAGAAAGCTTGGATTTTGAGAAAAATAATGGGAGATCAAAAACAACAGGCTTATTTGTATTCTTCGGTTGGCTTTACCCCAAGAATAACTAGAAACACTAGATGAAGTATTACAAGATATCTCCTTGAAAGCATCAGAGACCTACCAAGGCGGCTCTGGCTTAGGAACCAAAGTCGCAGGAGAAGAAAAGCATAATGTCATGAGCCCAGTATTGGCCCAGCTTTACCACTTATGGCATTTGCCAATCCACGAGCAGTGCTGAGATGCTGTGAAATCAGGAACTTCTACCTCTTAGGAGATGGGTGTTAAAAAAATGTGGATTCTGAATCTGCCAAGGAAGGCAGACCCCGGATTTCAGATGAGATTTGAAAAATACTGTATGCTGGGAACAGGAGAAGCTGGCTATGGAGAAGCCCCAACAATGACGAAACTCAGGTTCAAAATCATTCAATTTGAGATTGGATGAAGATGATCTATCTTTACCATAATCGTTCGCCAGAAGAAAAAGCACCATGGAGAACCTTACATTTTACTTAGATTTTGTTCATATCCAATATCTGACATTAAATTTTAAAATTATCAGGCAGTTCTTGGTGGCATCTCTGAGCCCCAGGACAAAGAGTCACCCCCTGGCCTGGTACAGTGGGTTAAAGGAACCCATGTTGCCACAGCTGCAGCCTAGGTCAGAACTGTGGCTTAGATCTGATCCCTGACCCGGGGAACTCCATATGCCACAAGGCAGCCAAAAAAGAAAAAAAAAAAAAAACTATCTGCATATGAGAAATGAGATGAAATGACTAAATATCAAGCGAAAAACACAGAAAACACAAACTGACCCACAGAAGATCTAGATTTTGGAGTCCTCAGGCATAGAACTGAAAATATCTATGGTTAATACATTTAAGAAATTACTGACATGATGGAGAATTTTAGTAGAGGACCGGAAGACTCCATTTAAAAAAAAATCAAAAGGAAATAGTGAAACCGAAATTTTCATAACTGAAATTAAGAGCTCATTGCTTAGATTTAATAATTTATTAGACAGTCTGACAGAGATAATGCCTACCTGTGAGGAACAAGGAGGGGTAGTGATGTGGGTACAGGGTGTCCAGTGATATTCTCTTCCTTTTATCTGGTTAAACTAACGTATTCATTTTACAATAACTCATCAAGCTGTACCTACATGACTAGTGTTCTGTTACATATGTATGTTAATTGGTGAGACTTGCTCATTAAAACACAGGAAACACCCCTCAGAGATACCCCGAAATTTTTGGAGGGGTGGGGTATTTCAGGAATCTGAATTCCTATAAGTGGGCCAAACATCAAAGATACAGAAAATAACATTTTCAGGAAAAAAATGTTAGACTCTTAAATGACTTCCTCTGAACTGACTTGTGGGACAACTGACATTCACCACTCCCTTTGTTCAGCCTTCTGATGGATGCCCACAGAATTTAAACACTCCTCTAGCAGGACCACACATTTCTTCCATTTGTTAGGGTGTATGATTACAAGTCAGATGTGTTTGCTGCTAAATCTGAAACTAAGCCTACTGTACTTGTTCCTTTAATAATACAGGAATCAGCTAAATATTATATAAACTTGGAATTCCCGTCGTGGCTCAGCAGAATCAAATCTGACTAGGATCCATGAGGATGCAGGTTCAATCCCTGGCCTCAGTGGGTTAAGGATCCAGCATTGCTGTGAGCTGTGGTGTAGGTCACAGATGAGGCTCCAATCTTGAGTTGCTGTGGCTGTGGCAAAGGCTGGCGGCTACAGCTCTGATTTGACCCCTAGTCTGGGAACTTCCAGAAGCCACTAAAAAGACCAAAAAAAAAAAAAAAAAAAAAAGTATATAACCTAATAACAATTGAGTGCAGAAAAAGAATTGTTTCTGTGAAAAGTTGAATACTTCCTCAATAGAGGTGAGTCAGTAGAAAAAAAAGAAAAATAAACAGACTGCACAATGAATAAGGAAGGTCATGAGGAATAATCTTTTTGTGCGCAGGCACCATTATCTTCTTACCCATTGGAGGAATGTGTGGACCTACATGAATATACAAATATGTGCATAATAAAGATGACCGAGGCATTTCCCCTATGGTGCATTGGGTTAGGAATCTGACTGCAGGATTCCGGCTGTGGCTCCAAAGGTTAAGAACCTGACATAGTGTCCCTGAGGATGTTGGTTCTTTCCCTGGCCTCGCTCAGTGGGTTAAGGATCCAGCATTGCTGCAGCTGCTTTGTAGATTGCAGATGTGGCTCAGATCCGGTGTTGCCGCTGCTGTGGTGTAGGCCAAATAGACTAACAGCTGTAGCTCCAATTCGACCCCTAGCCTGGGAACTTCCATATGCTGCAGGTACGGTCCTTAAAAAAATAAAATAAAATAATCTGACTGCAGTGGCACAGGCTCATGTTGCTGTGGAGTTTCAGGTTTAATCCCCAGCTCAGTGCAGCGGTTTAAAGGATTCAGTGCTGCTGCAGCTGCTGCTCAGATTCAGTCTTTGGCCAGAGAACTTCCATATGCCACAGATGTGGCCATAAAATTAAAAAAAAAAAAAAACAACTTAATAGTTATTACTTCATACGGTTGCTCTGAGAGCAAAATACCTTGATTTGTCTAAATAACTTAGAAAAAATGGGAGTTCCCATCGTGGCTCAGTGGTTAATGAATCTGACTAGGAACCATGAGGTTGCCGGTTCGATCCCTGGCCTCGCTCAGTGGGTTAAGGATCCAGTGTTGCTGTGGCTGTGGTGTAGGCCGGCATCTACAGCTCCGATTTGACCCCTAGCCCGGGAACCTCCTTATGCCGCAGGTGTGGCCCTAGAAAAGACAAAACAAAAACAAAAACAAAACTTAGAAAACATAGATTAAATGGTAGTTATTATTATGATTAGTCATTAATGTAGAAAAGCCAGAATATGGATAAAAAGAAATAGCTGCATTTCATGTGGATTCTTTCTTATTTTTATTTTTATTTTGTCTTTTTAGGGCCACAACATGCAGCATATGGAAGTTCCTAGGCTAGGGATCCAATTGGAGCTGCAGCTGCTGGCTTACGCTACAGCCACAGCAACATCAGATCCGAGCCGCGTTTGTGGCCTTCACCACAGCTCACAGCAAGCTGGATCCTTAACCCACTGAGCAAGGCCAGGGATCGAACTAATGTCCTCATGGATATTAGTTTGGTTCAGTTACTGCTGAGCTGGGGAACTTCCTGGATTCCTTTTTAAAGTGCTATTGCATTACAAGAAAATTTGAAAAGCGTTCCTGTCAGGGCTCAGTGGTTTACAAACCCAACTAGCATCCATGAGGATGTGGGTTCGATCCCTGGCCTTGCTCAGTGGGTTAAAGATCCGACATTGCTGTGAACTGTGGTATAGGTCCCAGACACGGTTCGGATCCAGCATTGCTGGGGCTGTGGTGTAGGCCAGCAGCTACAGTTGATTCAACTCCTAGCCTGGGAGTGAATGCTGTCAGTGCATTCCTAACAAACAAAAAACCCCAAAAAACAATACAAGAAACAAAATAATTTGACGACTTAGGTGAAAACATGCTCTCCTGGAAATGGCCATATTCTGGTAATATTGATATCAAGTGGACATCAGCTAATAATTGGAAATATATGAAAATCATGAAGATTAATAATATTTAAGCTTGTTTTTTTCTGCAGATGGGGACAATAGTAGAAAATCAAAAGATATGGTTACAGGTGACCACTGATATAACTGTAAACAGAACAAGTAAAATCCATGGGTTTAATCAAAAGTAGCTTTATTATTTATCTCCCACTCTCCAGTTAAATTCTGTGGCTTTGCATCTTCCTCTAACAGAAATTTAGGGCAAGTCCTACTTTCCTTACAGAAAATCACAGACTTCTCTGATCACATGCAGGTAATTAAAACAACCTCAGTTCAGTAATAGGGACAAGTGAGTCTCCTTTCCTGGATCAGGCCCACTGCAGGCTGGCTGGGGACAGGGCAAGCGGGTCCCTCCTGCTCTTCCCCAGCTGGCCCTCCACCTCACCCGCCTCTTGCTTCCTCTGTTTCTAACCTTGCCAGATCAGAGCCGTGTGGAGAAGAGGGAGAAACAGGAAGGAAAAGCCTTTTTTAATCAAACGTGAGCTTCCCCTGGGCTTGGGAGCTTTGGGGAGCTGTTTCTCTCCTAGGACCATCTTTCCCATCACTGGGGGTTTCAGCTACATTCTCCAGGTGGGATTGGGTATCACCTCTGGCTACCCACCTGTGGTTTCTTTTGCTTCTTTGTGTGTGCATGTGTGTATGTGTGTGTGGGTGGGTGGGTGGGTGGCTTCTTCTTTAGCCTCTGGGAATACAGGGGTTCATTCTTCTGTTAGGGTCACTTTGGATAGGCTCTCTCTCCATCATGGCCCACATGCCAGGACACGCTCACATAACCCTTTCCCTGACTGATTCTGGGAACACAGGACCTCCAGCACAGGGGCCTCTCTTGACCCCTGTATCAGAGCAGCTTCTGCCTTTTGCATTCATTGGATACTGGTCGGACACCAGTCTTTGGGTGGCACTCAGGGGACACTCACAAATGCCCCAGATTCCAGAGGCTTGAAGTAGGGAGAAGCAAGAACCCTTCTTTAATTTTATTATTAAAAATTTTTTTTCTTCTTAGGGCCACACCTGCAGCATATGGAGGTTCCCAGGCAAGGGGTCAAATCGGAACTGCAGCCGCTGGCCTACCCCACAGCCATAGCAACACAGGATCCAAGCTGCGTCTGCAAGCTGCACCACAGCTCACAGCAATGCTTGATCCTTAACTCACTGAGCAAGGCCAGGGATCAAACCTGTATCCTCATGGATATTACTCAGGTTCTTAGCCCACTGAGCTACAACGGGAACTCCAAAAGAACCCTTCTTTGGGGATGGGTTGTACAGGCCATTAACCCCCAGTCCCCCGTATTTTCTCTCCATCTTCCTGGAGTCTCCAACTTCTAGGTGGGGGGTAGGGGATCAGTTTGTGTTCAAAACACCGTATCTTTTAAAATTCCTTCCTCCAATCTTGCATAGTAATTTCATACCTTACCTTGTACTATAGCATCTGTCGGCTTGGATCTTTAACCCAGATGAGACAAACATAACTCTCTCCCCTCCAGTAATTTCTTACATAACTGGAATGGCTGCAAAAACATATCTAATTCATTGATTTGTGTCTGAATGTGTTAGTGTTTGTTGAATCTTTATTGAAGCCTACTTAAATGTGCCAATACACATTTCTTATTTGTAGACATAATTTTTTTTTTTTTTTGTCTTTTTGCCATTTCTTTGGGCCGCTCCCGCGGCATATGGAGGTTCCCAGGCTAGGGGTTGAATCGGAGCTGTAGCCATTGGCCTACGCCAGAGCCACAGCAACGCGGGATCCGAGCCGCGTCTGCAACCTACACCACAGCTCACGGCAACGCCAGATCCTTAACCCACTGAGCAAGGGCAGGGACCGAACCCGCAACCTCATGGTTCCTAGTCGGATTCGTTAACCACTGCGCCACGACGGGAACTCCCATGTAGACATAATTTGATTAACTGGTTATGATGGAAAATGGCTCCCTCTGAGAACTTTCAGATTGAGTTAAGCTGTCCTGTCAGAAAGGGTCTGGTCTACCGTCCATGAGTTCAATGGTGGGGACTACTACCACTGCCTGTTAGCCTTTTTCATGCCTATGTTTCTAGAAGCAACGATGTCAAACTTTTGAAAAAGAACACAGCTTCCGGTTCCAGAGACAACTTGCTTTATCTCTTCCTCTCACCTGAATTCCGCAATCCTGTCACTTGGGGGCTTTTCTGGCTCCAAGAAATGGATTCAAAGCCTGACTCACTATTTTTGTTCTGCCACCCTGCTGCTAAATAACCCTCCAATCACTAGGTAAGAGGGGAGTTTCTCTTCACAATCAGGCATCTTCAGACCCCGGCTGCAAGAAATCAGGCCTTTGGAAGGATTCCAAGACTTGGGATCCAAAGACCCCACGTCTGGGCCCAGTGAAGCAGACACACAGTCTTGGGACCTGGGAGTGTTAACTAACCACTGTCTCTACAGCTGGGAGGAGGTGAGTTGCTGGAAAAAGAGGAGCACTCACCTGCAAACAACTCTCCTGCTGGAGGGACAGAGCTGAGTCCTTGCCCACCACACTGACAATGGAGCCAAAGCCCTCACTGTGCCAGAGAGTCCATATCATCTTCCCCTCTGGTCCTCCTTCCTGTCTCCGGCTACTCGGGCCGTGCTGGCCTTTTTGGTGTTACTCAAACAAGGCAACTCAAACCTGCCTCGGCCTTCTCTCTACCAAGAAATGACTTTCCCCAGATCATGAATGCTTCACTCTCACTTCTTTCAGGTCTCTGCCCAAAAACCATTTCTTCAAAGAGGGCTTCCCTCACCATTTACCTAAAAGGGCTCACAGAAGCCCTGCCCCCAACCTGAGTCACTATCTCCTCATCCTGCTGCATTGCAATGCACCTGTCCCTGCCTGATGGATTCATTTGTATCTGTCTGTTTGCTAGATTTCTGGGCCCTTCCCTGGAAAGTAAGCTTCATGAGGGCGAGGGGTTTATCCACAGCTGCTTCCCAGCACCTCAAACACTTAGGGGGTGCCCCCTAAATATTTCTTGAATTAATGAGTGTTTTCCTATTTGCTCATTTTTGTTTGTTTGCATCGAGTCTCTCATATGCACAGAAGTCTGATTGTGTGACCCACAATCTGAATTATGGGAAAGTCTTATAACCCAAACGTGGACCATCAGAATTGACACAACAATGATGGAGCCTCTGGTTTTCTTCAAAACTACATAGGGAAAGGACTGTGTACTAGTTTCCTATGGTGTCCACAGCAAATTCCCACAAAGTAGGGGGCTTAAAACAACAGAAATCTCTTCCCTCACAGTTTGGGAGGCAAGAAGTCCAAAATCAAGGCATCAGCAGGGCCATACTCCTTCTAGGGTTCAAGGGGGATCCCTGTTTTGCTTCTTCCAGCTTCTTGTGGCTGCTGGCATTCTTTGACCCCAGTCTCTGCCTCCATCTTCACATCATCTTCTCTGTGTGTGTCTAAGGACAATTGTCTTCATATTTATGGGACACCTGGATAAGCCAGGCTGAACACTTCGTCTCAAAATCCTAAATTTAATTACCTCTGCAAAGACCTTTCTCCAGAAAAGTAACACCCCACAGGTTCCAGGGATTAAGACATGGACATGTGTTTTGGGGGGTCTACTACAGATAATAAAGCTAAAATTGGAGTTCAATGTTTCTGATCCATAGTTAAACTTACTAAGTCTATGATTTCCATTTAGATGCCAATATTTCAAAAACCTTTCAAAAGGAACTATAAAGTGTCAATCTAAAACACACAACAGAAATATAATTTGCTTTTTTTCAAGATCTCAAGATTTCTTTTTTATTGCTGAGTAATATTACAGTGTGTGTGTGGGTTGTGTATCACATCTTCTTTATTCATTTATCTCTCATTGGGCACTTAGACTGTGAATTTGATATTTAACCAACTGACTTGTCACTGCATATACTAAACAATCACATCACCCTGGAGCAGCCCCAGGTAAAGATTTGAAGCAGGCAAATTTTGTCTTTGCTACTATCCTCTCTTCCCTTATGTTATCCTATTTCTTTTTTTTTTTAGCAGTATCCCTTCCCTATTCTATATTCCATTGATCTCCTGGCAACTTTTGTGGGGTTTTTTTGTTTGTTTGTTTGTTCGTTTTTGTTTTTTAGGGCTGCACTCCCAGTATATGGAGGTTCCCAGGCTAGGGGTCTAATCAGAGCTACAGCTGATGGCCTACACCATAGCCACAGCCACTCGGGATCTGAGCCCTGTCTGTGACCCACACCACAGCTCACAGCAACGCCAGATCCTTAACCCACTGAGCGAGGCCAGGGATTGAACCTGCAACCTCATGGTTCCCAGTTGGTTTTGCTTCCACTGTGCCACGACAGGAACTCCCCTACTGGCAACTTTTGAAAATAGTATTTCATGTTTTTAAACCTTGTCACCCATATTCATTCAGAAATTTTCTACGTCCATTTTCTTCCCTTAGTGTTGAAGAAGGGGAATGGCTGATCCTTGATCATTTTTTGTTTGCAGTTCAGGTTTTGTTTTTCTTTTTCCCTTTCAGGGCCGCACCCTTGGCATATGGAGGTTCCCAGCCTAGGGGTCTAGTTGGAGCTGTAGCCACCGGCCTACACCACAGCCATAACAACACCATATCCAAGCCACGTCTGCGATCTACACCACAGCTCACGGCAAAGCCAGATCCTTAACCCACTGAGCGAGACCAGGGATCGAACCCACAACTTCATGGTTCCTAGTTCGATTTGTTTCTGCTGTGCCACGATGGGAACTCCTGCAGTTCAGGTTTTCATTCAGTACCCATCAACACCCCTCTTACGGTTGAACTGTGTCCCCTAGCCCAAAGATACATCAAAGTCCTAACCCCAGTATCAGATCATGATCTTATTTGGAAATAGGATCTTTACAAAGACAATCGAGTTAAAATGAGATTATCAGGGTGAACCCTAATTCAATATGACTAGTGTCTATACAAAAAGGGGACAGACCCAGAGACAGACAGGATACAGAGGAAAGATAGCCACGCAAACATTGAGGACTGGAGTGGTGCATCTGTAAGCCAAGGATTGCCAAGGATTGCTGGCTAACACCGTAAGCTAGAAAAAGGCAAAGAAGGGTCCTCCCAACATGTTTCAGCGGGAACATGGCTCTGCCGACACCTTGATTTTCAGATTCTAGCCTCCCAAACTGTGAGACAGTAAATGTCTATTGTTTTAAGCCACTCAGTTTGTGGTACTTGGTTACAGTGGCCCTTGCAAACAAAAATAACCTTGACTTCTACTATCCCCTGCCGGAAGCGCACAGAATTCAGTCTCCTCCTGCACCTGCCCTCCTAGCTGCTATTTAGGTTTTCATCCCAGTACTTTGATGGGACTTAGAATAATGCAATGAAAGGCTAATCATTTGTTAGACGTTCCAAAGAAGGCTTTAGGCAAATTATTTCACAATTTGAGGTGAGTGAATGCATGTGTTATAGTTCAAGATGAGGGCTTATTTATATAATCTCAAATTGGCTAGTGAATATGTTCGTTCATTTAAAAGCTGTGTAATTATTTAACCTGATTTAAGATGTAAGATAACTTAAGAAGACAGGAATCCTGCTGTGAAAATAATTGGATAGTGGGTTAAGTCTGGAGCTATTGCTTCATATGGATTTATGAATTATGAAAATAAGAATTTCCCCCTTGTAGTTCCTGCTGTGGTGCAGTGGGTTAAAGACCTGGTGTTATCTCTGCAGTGATGCTGGTTCGAACCCTGGCTCAGCAGAGTGGGTTAAGGATCAGGTATTACCACAGCTCTGGCATAGGTCAGTCCCTGGCCCAGGAACTTCCATTTGCTGCGGGTGCGGCCAATAAAGAAAAAAAAATTTCCTCCTTGTCTTCTTCATCCTTCCTCCCTATTGATACACTCCTAGCCTCCCAACAGGGCACCACTTTTTCTCCTACAGGTTTTCTGTGCCCCGTCCCCAGGGCAGAGAACGGAAGGGCCCTTTGGTACTTTCCAGGATGCTACAGCAGGCTAGGTCCTGACCTGGAACATTTGAAGCCTCTTTGTGTCTATTGCTGAGGAAGGTGCTTCTCAGAGGCTGGTACTATTATAAGCTATCCTTATCATTTAGATGTCTGCATGTAATGTCATTGGTAATTTTTTCTTTTTTTTTCCTTTTCTTTTTGTCTTTTCTAGGGCCATTCCCGTGGCACGGAGATTCCCAGGCTAGGGGTCTAATCAGAGGTGTAGCCACCAGCCTACACCACAGCCACAGCAACGTGGGATCCGAGCCGCATCTGTGACCTACCCCACAGCTCACGGCAATGCCGGATCCTTAACCCACTGAGCAAGGCCAGGGATCGAACCTACAACCTCATGATTCCTAGTCGGATTCGTTAACCACTGAGCCACAATAGGAACTCCGGTAATTTTTTCTATTTTTAATTCTGAGAAGGAAAATTTCCCTCTATCCTATCCATTGCCAATATTTAATCATCTAATAAATACATGTTTTCTTATTTCTGTTCTTCGTGAAAGGAAGACACTAATTCAAATTCTTAGAAAAGGGATTACCTTCCCAGAAGAAATGTGCATTTTATCAGGGCCCCTGATCCAAAGACATTAATACCTGTATCTCTTATTCTCTGTAGGGTTGCTGAGGGTGGATTTTGGGGGAAGGGTCTTACCTAGTGGGTCCTAAAGCACGTAGCCATGTGGCTGCCCACACTGTCTTTGTATAAAGTTATCCTGAAAGCTTGGCAATATGAAAGTGCAGCACTGTGTGTAAACTCTGAGGGTCAAACAGTATGTGGCCTCCCAGCTCATGGAGCAAAAAAGGTCAAAGTCTAAGAGGAGCTGATGCAGGAGATGGGGTGATGGTGGCCTCTTGCCCCTGAGACCGGTATTTCGCCATCCTCCCCACAGCTCATGTTTCCATGACCTTCCTTAAGTGGCAATCAAGCAGTGTTGGGTCAATGTCACCATCTGGTGACTAGTGCCACAAAACACCTGACCTGAAAGTTGTTCCTACTTTCTAGAACAAATTAGACAGAACAAAACCCAACTCCCAATACTCTGCTTTTCCTCAAGGATTAGCATTCACAACTTTTCCCTCTTTAATTGTCATATTGTAATAATATTTTCTATTGTGAATACATAACTTTTTAATAGATTACTCTTTTATTTTTTCCCCATTTAAAGCATATACCTTAATAGTTTTCTGCATAGTCACATCACCACAATCCACTTTAGAACCATTTTAAGCAACCCCCCCCCAAAGAAACCCCATTCTCCTTAGCCATCACCCATTCTCCTTAGCCATCTCTGCTCCCTCGCCCCCTCCCTTTACTTCCTGGTCCCCTATATGATTTTAATTTTAAATTAAATTAAATCTTTGAAGGCCAGTTCGATGATCTATTTGCTTTCCTTTTCTTTCTTCTTTTTTATGGCCACGCCCGTGGCATATGGAAGTTGCCAGGCTAGGGACTGAATCCAAGCTGCAGCTGCACCCCATACCACAGCTGCGAAACTTCAACTCCTTTAACACACTGTGCTGGGCCAAGGATTGAATCCACACCTCCACAGGAACTGAGTCACTGCAGCTGGATTCTTAGTCCACTGAGCCACAGTGGGAACTCCCTGTGATCTACTTTCTATGCCTAACGTTGTTTCTATGGGTAAATGTGTTCATAGTTACAAACTATTGAAATGTTAATGGCATTCACTTTTGGTTTGCAGCCTCCTGATAATTTGGAAAAAAAAATATAAACATATATTTGAACACATATCTATATATCATCAAATACATATTTTAATTCAACATCAGGATGCAAAGTGTGTCATTTTCTTTCACCCTTTGAATAAAATATTTTCGGAACCTCCATTTGGCTGTAAAGGCAAGAAATCCATTCTCACTCATTGTTAGACCCTCATTACTGCAATTTGAAAGGGTTAGTCAAAGGTCCAAGGTGTTTCAGGCAAAGTCTACTGTGAAGGGTCCTCTGTCTTTGGCCTTCATGGTCACTGCTGACTGTAGTGGCAGCCAATAGAGGGAAGATGTTCTACTGCTTTGTCAGCTGAGGTGCAAAGGAATCTTTGCCAAGTATTGAGGTTCCTTTCTCAGGGTCAGAGCTGTGTAGATGCTCCAGACAGATGTTCCTTCCCCAGGGGTCCTGCCGTCTCCCCAAAGTGCTTCCTTAGCTGTTCTCTCCCTGTCCTCTCACTGCTCAGTGCCACCTGCCCGGGTGGGGAGGGTCCCCATCCCTCCCTCAAGCCCCCATCTGGTTAGAGCAAGCTCTTTCAGTTCAGGCCACCTTGCATTCCCACTCCCAGCCCAGCAGACCCCGATCCCAGCCTCTCCACCCCCAGAAAGCAGATAGTTTCAAAATCTTTCAGTTCTGAGCTGGGAGTAAAGGAAGCCACAGATCTTCTGGATTTCAGTCCTTGCTTGTCACCAAGGTTGGGTTCTGTGGGAAGAACAAGTACTCCTCACTCTTTCTCACCTCCATATGCACACAAATAAAATAGAAAGTAAGCAACAGTAGCAAAGAAAACAAACACAAATTAATGTGGTATCTTAATAAACTGCCTTTCAATATGGATTATTGTGATGGGACTCTGATGTTCTTAATCTGCTGAGGCATCTTCCACATTCTCAGTCATTAAATGTCACACTTTATGAAATCGTGTCGCTGAGTCTTTGAAAAGAGTAATAGAAAATACTATTTGGATCTCATTTGGTGTCTCTAAAGACACATACCATTCTAATTTTTTAAAACTGGGATAGGGATTATTCCAGAAAGGTTTTCACCTTTGTGTAGT
This sequence comes from Sus scrofa, assembly GCF_054392235.1. NCBI lineage: Eukaryota > Metazoa > Chordata > Mammalia > Artiodactyla > Suidae > Sus > Sus scrofa. Next base: position 32,115,076 of record NC_139383.1, on the reverse strand, counting down.
ATGCACACTCAAACCCAAAACATTTGAAGCTAATTTTTGAGATAAGAGGCAAGTCTTACTGGCAGAGTTGCTGTCGCTCTCATGTGGTGTCTCCTACAGGTAGGGAGAGATCCGATGCTAATATTTCCTTTCCTTGCTTCCCTCTCCAGATATGACTCCCTCTAGAAGCATTAGCTTAGTCAGAAAGAGTTAAACATCTACAAGGAGCAAATCTATTATTTATCTTCCTTTAAGGAAAATCACTTCTAAATCAGCATATGAACATTGGATAATACATTTAAGAATTGAAGGGATTTTTTTATACATATAATGGTTTTTATTTTTTTCATTATAGCTGGTTTACAGTGTTCTGTTGATTTTCTACTATACAGCATGGTGACCCAGTTACACATGCATGTATAGATTCTTTTTTCTCACATCATCATGCTCCATCATAAGTGACTGAATGGATTTTTTTTTAAATGTTATTTTTCTTTGAAAACCAACTTCCTTCATTTTTCTTGAAAAATTTTGAAAAATCCTGCAGAGCTGGGTGATGATAAATGCAGCCCTTGGCCAGCTTTGCCTGTGTTGGAGTGTTGGAGGTGCTGATGTAGGGTTTTTTGTTTTTTAAGTTATTTCAGGGGATAGAGCTTATTTCAATTTCACCAATTTGGAAAAAAAAAAAAAAAACCACCCCCAAACAGTGCTGCTTCATTTTGGTTGAATAATTCACAAATGGGCAGATGGAAGTACACATATAGCTACAAACTGAGTGTCCCTTCATATAAGCATCCTTCTGTTCAACATTCCTTACCCAGTTCCATCATGGTTAAAGCAATACTTGGGAGGAATGAACAAGATGAGGGTCTTCACTAAAATACCTCATTGACATGGTATTTATTAAAAACTCTTCTTAGTGAAGCTATAGGTCTCTGGAATCTTCTAGAAAAAGGACAGTAATCAGTATCCAGGCATTGTACTGAAAAATAAACATCCAGTGAAAGAAATCTGCTCCTGGTTCTGAGTTTATTTCCGCCCCCCCAAAAAAATGTTGTTTTGGAAAAACACAATTACTGCTCTACTCATTCAAAACATGAACAGAAAATCAGAACGAAGGCCTCTACCATGTTTTCCTGAGCCACTCAGCCCAGGGCTCCTGCAGAGCAGCAGTGGGGGTGGCATGACTCAGGGAATTTGGCACCAGGCTAAACTCTTGGGGCCATCATCTAATTTTCAGTGACCGTGTGAAAATTACTTCAAGGGTCTGTGCCTCTTCTTGCTTTTAAGGTGAGGTGAATAATATCAGCCTCCTACCAAGAAAGTTGGGGGTGAATAGCAAATGAGTACAATTGAAACTGCCTTGCTAATACATTGTGAAGAGCCATGTGAACTGTGAAAAGATAACCCCACCTGATGTAGCATGACTGAAGGTGAGGGATGACACATAGCCTGGTGCATTTTGAGATCTACAGTTCAGCCATGATGTAGCTTGCAGTCCTTTGAAGGCTTTGTCATGGTTTAAGGGCATGAATAACTTGTTTTAGTCCTAAAGAAATGAGACTTTAATGACTTGCACAATCAGGCACGTCAATAAGAATCTGGAAGACCTATGTCTACTTTTAGCTTATCCTAAGAGCGTAGAGGTCTCAGAAGTCCTTGAGTCTACCACTGCCCATACCCAGGGGTAGAGGAACCACATTCCATAAGTAGGGCCATTTCCCATGAGAAGACACTCCCATCTCCTAGTGAATATATTGGGCAGCAATTCTTCCTGATATTGACATGAATTCTGATTCCCTATAACATCCATCTGTTAGGTCTGGTCCTATTCTCTGAAGCAACAAAATCAGTCTATTCCTTCTTTCATATAACAGACTTTCAAATTGTTGAAGTCTCCCATTTTTCTTGAGTTTCTATATTCAGGTAAAATATTTCTGTTTCTGTTCCATATATGACAAGTTGCCTGTAGATTCTCATCATCAGTGACATCTTGTAATCAGCCCAGCTTGTTTTCGTTTCCCTTAAAATGTAGTCTTCAGGGAATTCCCATCGTGGTGCAGTGGAAACTAATCCGACCAGGAACCATGAGGTTGTGGATTCGATCCCTGGCCTTGCTCAGTGGGTTAAGGACCTGGTGTTGCCATGAGCTATGGTGTAGTTCACAGACGCGGCTTGAATCTGGCGTTGCAGTGGCTCTGGCATAGGCCCTAAAAAGACATTAAAAAAAAAAAAAGTAATTTTCAAAAAGGACCAGTACTTTAAGTGGTGAGTTTAATATTTCAAGGTTCAGCAAGGCATCTTTTATTTGAATTTTCACCAAATGGGTACTGATTACCACTATGGATATAATGCTGAACAATATAGACACAAGTCTTGTTCTTATGAAGCTTGTGTTTGGAAATTGTGGAAATGCATGGAAAAGACTCTCCTTCCCCCCAAAAAAGACAGTTACAAAAAGTCAATAAAATACTTCCAAGTCTTGAGAACAAACCAAGAAAAAGAAGAAACTCAGAACCCAGAGCAGAATTCTTGTGGTGAATATGGCTGAATGGAACTCAGTGTCTATTTCCCCTCCTTCCTTTTCTGCATAGCCTGGAAAGCTAACACTGCACATCCCAGACAGCCTTGTAGGTGGGAGTCTGCATAGAAATTAGGTTCCACCAAGTAAATGCAACTCAGGTAGACCCTTGTTAGGGAGTTATTAATGCAATGAAAAGACACTAAATGATTTTAAGCATTGTTTTAGCATTTATATCTTTAACAGGTTTAGATAGCTGGTAAGACTAATTTCTTATTTCTTAAAATTTTTAAGCTTTTTTTTTTTTTTTGGCTCAGTTATCCTTTAGGTGAATTTCAGGATAACTTCATTGATTAAAAAATCCAACCATGGATGATTATAATGAGTTAAGCTTTAAAATTAATGTGAAAATAAGTGATTCAATTTTCCATCCTTGACATATTATTTCTCTCCACTGATATAAATTTCCTCTCTCTTAAAAAATGGAATGCTGGAGTTCCCGTCATGGCGCAGTGGTTAACGAATCCGACTAGGAACCATGAGGTTGCGGGTTCGATCCCTGCCCGTGCTCAGTGGGTTAACGATCCAGCGTTGCCGTGAGCTGTGGTGTAGGTCACAGACGTGGCTCGGATCCCGTGTTGCTGTGGCTCTGATCCCGCGTTGCTGTGGCTCTGGCGTAGGCTGGCGGCTACAACTCCAATTAGACCCCTAGCGTGGGAACCTCCCATATGTCGCAGGAGCAGCCCAAGAAATGGAAAAAAGACAAAAAAGACAAAAAAAAAAAAAAAAAAAAAAAAGGAGTGCTAAGCCAAACATACTAAATATTGCTACAATAAGGAGTCATTGGGGGTATTGTGAGAACTTACAGTAGTGGAACCTAAGCCACACTCACGATTAGAGGCAAGTCTTAGCAAAAGGGACATCTCAGTTGAGTCTTACAAAAGGAATTGGAGTTCACTGGGCAGAGAGAGAGGTGAGGGAAGAGACTTCCAGACAATTTGATCCATTTATGGGGAAATCCAGAGGCGAAAGAGAGTATGGGGTCATGCTTCTAGGTACCGAGGGAGTTTAATATGGCTAGCACATAAATTTCAGAAAAGGGGAACAAAAATGGAACAACCCAAGTAGGCAATAGCCAAATTATGAATAGATTTGTAAGCTGTATTTGGGTATTTAGTGTATATTTGGAGTTTAGATGGCAGAACCAGCTTGAGGAAGTATGAGAAGGGCAGGGATGGTGACGGAAAGGGAGGTGTTAAGTTGAGTGCCCAGGCTTCTGGCTTTGGACCTGAGAGAAGGACTAAGTTTTTCACAGAGACAAGAACAGGAGATGAGTCATATCTGGTGGAGGAAAGATCCTTAAGTCACTTCTGTACATGTTGGATTTGTGGTACCTGGGGACACGCAAGCAGAAATGTCCAGGGGATGTTTGGATTACAGTCAAAGAAGATCAAAACCAGAGATGAGCAATGGAGATGGAAAAACGGATTTTTTTTATCATTGTAACTGAAGGCACAGAAGTGGACATTATCAGTGAAGGACAGTGTGAGGATCAAGAAGTACAAGAGAAACAGCATGTAATTTAGACCCTTTGCTTTGAAGCCCGAGGATAACCTTGGTGACATTAGAAGTCCCATTGCACTGGTGACTCACGCTGCACTCATATAAACCTTCTGACACGTTTCACACAAACTCTAGCAAGGTCATCTGGTTGCAAGTGGCAGAGACCCAACTCAAATTACTTTAAGAAGGAAAAAAAAAAAGAAGCATGAGTTCAAAAAAGTAGGAACTCCAAGGTGAACTTCAGGCATCACTACATCCAAGGGCTCAAAATCTTATTTCTGATGTGTAAACTCCTGTAGAGAATCTCCTATATAACAGACAAGATGAACCCCAGCCAATCCAGCTTATAACCTCAAAGCTTAGCAGTATTGGTGGAAAGAATATATACACATTAATCTTTTTTTTTTTTTGTCTTTTTGCTATTTCTTGGGCCACTCCCGCAGCATAGGGAGGTTCCCAGGCTAGGGGTCTAATCGGAGCTATAGCCACCGGCCTACGCCAGAGCCACAGCAACGTGGGATCCGAGCCGTGTCTGCAACCTACACCACAGCTCACGGCAACACAGGATCATTAACCCACTGAGCAAGGGCAGGGACCAAACCCGCAACCTCATGGTTCCTAGTCGGATTCATTAACCACTGAGCCACGACGGGAACTCCTATATACACATTAGTCTTAAGGAAGGCACCAATTGGTCCTGCCTAAGTCTTTTGTGCAGCCATAATTCAATTGCAGTGGCCAGGAAAATGGAGCAAAATCCTTAGACATCACGGATTAGAATCTCTAAGAAAAATTGCAATTCTTGAAATCCCCTCCAGCCCTTCTGAATCAGAGTATCTGGGGAAGAGTTCCAGGAGTGGCTATTTCTTACAAGCTGCTTGAGTGATTCTCATTGGGGTGGGATAAATAGGGCAGGCTCCAGAACTGGCTGGGATAGGATGCTGCCTAAGAGAACAGGTCTGTGTCTGAGAGGACTTCAGGTCTGTGTGCCCTATCAGTCTCAGTGACGTTGGAAAATGTTCAGGCTTTCAAGTGGACGTGAAATGACTTGGGGTGGAATCTAGTCTGAATCAGTTTATTAAATGTATGACCAGGGAATTCACTTCACTCCCCTGACATTTAGCGCCCCCATTTCAGCACAAAGGAAAAATACTTGCCCAGAAGTGTTGCACAAGGTTAAATAAAACAATATTTGTGAGGTCTGATTGCCCTCTAGCTTTTACCATTACTCAAGCTCCCCAACCCCATGACAAACCTTCCATATTTTTTGAGGTCCCTAACACTGCACTTCCAGGATGCTAAACTCTGCCTACCTGCCCAGACCCTCACTGTCTCTCTACTTCTCAGCTTCCCTACTCAGTGGCTCAGGGAACTTCCTGATCTCCATCTTCTCCAACTCTAAACCCAGGATACAAACACAGAATTTATTCTCGGAGTTCCCGTCGTGACGCAGTGGTTAATGAATCCGACTAGGAACCATGAGGTTGCGGGTTCGGTCCCTGCCCTTGCTCAGTGGGTTAATGATCCTGTGTTGCCGTGAGCTGTGGTGTAGGTTGCAGACACGGCTCGGATCCTGCATTGCTGTGGCTCTGGCGTAGGCCAGGGGCTACAGCTCCAATTAGACCCCTAGCCTGGGAACCTCCATATGCCGCGGGAGTGGCCCAAGAAATGGCAAAAAGACAAAAAAAAAAAAAAAAAAAAAAAAAAAGAATGTATTCTCATGTACAATCTGATGAAAGTGACATTGTCTCAAGGTGAAAGCTGATCGGGCTTTTAGAGAATGCCAGATTGCAGGAGAAATAGCAATTATCACTCTTTTCCAGGAAAAAAAACATCTCATATAAAGAACCTGATAATAGACTGACTCATGAGACCCCTCCTTAAAGAGCCACGTTTGGATAAAATAGACAAAAACCCACAAATGCTGGGCTATATTCTCCATATATTTGGTTCTTCATTATGTTTTAATTTTTTTTTCAGGTGCCATCTTGGGAGAAATTAAAAAAGCAAAGAGGAGACAGATAATTGACTGGTAATTTAAAAAGAAGATGACTCTGCTTATGAGAGCCCTGATGGTGTCGACACAGCACACATTAGAAATGGGACAATGAAAGAAGTGGTGTCAGTGGTCTGTGAACTCATGCCCCCCATAAGTACTTCCCCGGCTCTCAGAATGCTCCCGAATATGTGTGGGGAAGAGGTTTGTACAATTGCTCTTATGTGAAAGGACAACCTTTTTAGCTTCTAACTTTCTTGGATATTAAATGCACTGTGCTGTAGTTGACATATTTTGCACTGCTGTGTGCTTTCTGGTTTGGTGCCAGAAGATAAGCTACTGGAACTGTCACCCAGATCACCCAAAGACCTTTATTCTATGCTTTGTTTCTAACAGCTAAGTGGCATTTTTCTTCTAGAGAGCTCAAAGTGGTGGCAAGATACTATTTTGGTATAGTATAGTAAAAATACCATATTACTGTATTTTTTTCCTCCTTGTATTTTCTTTGTTGAAACAGCTCATAGGTCTGGACCTTCCTGTCTCCAGAGAGGAAGAGGCAAGATAAACTTAGAAAGCCTGGCTTTAGTTTCTATATCCTAAGCCCTGGAGGGAGGAGAACATTTGTGGGTTTGGGGAAAGTGACCTTTGGGTAAAGGATTCTGCAGATGAGAAATATTCCTCAGGACCCAGAACCCAGGGCTGTGGGAAAAGAGGTGGGTGAATTTGTGCCCACCTTCCTGGTCATGCTTTGGGTCCCAGAAGCAGAAGGGACCAAGGCAAAGCATGACCATGGGGATCAAGGTGGTTCCCTAACCAGACTCACAAACTCAGTGTATCCAGGTTTCCCGTAGGTAACATACAGGTGAGCTTTGTATGTGGTGTGAGTGGGGGAGAAAACTCTAGATCGTGTGCCTTGCCCATGTGTTTTCAATGGACAACAATGAAACTAGCTGCCAGCAGAATCTTCTCCCAGGTTCAGATTTATAATATAGATGCCATCATTTTTCCTTTTGCAAATGTTCTGTTCTACTTGGAAGTCAAGGCTGGTGCCACTTAAGGGGGTTCCTGCTGCAAGGAGTTTAAGAGCATCCTCCTCCTTTATATGCAGGACATCAAGGGCTCCTGACATTGCAAAAGTTTCCCTTTAAGTGACAATAGGAACCCAGAACAAGGTCTTATGGACCTCTCTGTGGGTAACTCAGAAAGGCCAGAAAATCTAATTGACACTTAATGAAGGCACATCTATGAGGGCCTAAGTTGCTGTGGTCCACATGTATGGTCTTTGGAACTTTAACATGATTCCAGAGGTGGAATATTTGCAGAAGTGGAAGGATAGGCATGTGTCCCTTACACTGAAGACTTTAGGTACCACTTCTCTCAGCTGGACTCCTGAGTTGTTGCAGCCCCTCCCTCCTGACATTTTGTTTCGTTTTCTACTTAAACCCTTCACACTGGTGGAGAAAAAAAAAAATCACTCAACTCACGGATGTTCAGCTGGTCTTTGAGTTTTGCTGGGAACTCTGGACTGTCCCGGTTATTTTTCTTTTTGCCATTGTCTGTGATGACAATTCAAACCACCTACTGTATGGCCTCCTCCCTCTGGCTCAATAAATGATCTTGTTTTCTTCTTGTTCTAGATTCTTCTCTCCTGCCTCCGTGGCTGCCTCCATGAGTTTTTTTTTTTTTTTTTTGCTTTTTAGGGCCACATCTGCAGCTCCCAGACTGGGGGTCAAATCGGAGCTGCAGCTGCCGTCCTATGACACAGCCACAGCAATGCCAGCTCGAGCCATGTCTTTGATCTGCATTGCAGTTCATGCCACCACTGGATCCTTAACTCACTGAGTGAGGCCAGGGATCAAACCCACATGCTCATGTTTACTAGTTGGGTTCTTAACCAGCTGAGCCATGATGGGAACTCCTCTCACTAAAACTTTTGAAGTAGGCTTCTGGCCGGGCTTATTGCATCTCATCTGGGTTCCCACTAGTCAACAGCACAGTCTGAGAGATCTCTCTGAAACAGATGAGCCAGTGATTTCTCTTAAGGGCCAAGAGTAATTATTTTAGGCCTGGGGAACTCTATGATCTCTATTGCAAGTATTCAAATTTACTTTTGTAACACGACATCAGCCATAGACAATATGTAAAAAATAGGCATGGATGTGATTCAATAAAACTAGTGACAAAACAGGCAGTGGACCAGGTTGGGCTTGTGATACATGGATTGCTGCTACCTGTTCTGAAGTATAAACTTGAACACATTCTTCCCATTGCCTTTAAAATAAATTATAACTTCTTGAAAAACAGCTTAAGAGCCCAGCCAGACTGCTTACCATCCGTCTCCAACACAAACTCAGCTCCAGCCATGTTGGAAGACTTGAATTTTCTGCATCATGTTTTGATCCACAGTGGACCTGGCAGGTCTATTTGGGGCTGATGTTCTTACAACACAAGCTTAAGAGGCATGAACTGAAGAAGGTTAGTTATAGCTCTGTCCTTACTAAAACTGTGATCTTGGGCAAGCCTCAATTTCTTCATTTATGCAAATAAATGGGGATCATTATATTATCTTGGAATAATAACATTAGCTCTCTCTTACGTAATTCAGTTGCTTAAAAATAAATGGTGTAGTGAAGAGGAAAAGCACTCATAAGTGTAAAGCATTGTATCAATGTCCATCTTGTCTACCTAGGCTTGGCCAGTCCCTGCCTCTTCTTTCCCCCATTAGACCATCTCAGCCGGTGCTCTCTCTGATCCTGATCTCTGCATCTACCTGCTTTTATGGTAGTGTGGGTCAGCTACAGCTCAGCGGAGCCCTGGAGGATTCAGGCCACCTGTACCCTCCTCAGATCGACTCATTTGTTCCTTTATAGAGCAGCCCACTCTCACTTCCCTGCCCAGCCCCAAATCTGGTGATGGAAGGTCTGGCCCTGTCCCCACCCATTTCTAGAGCAATTTCTCACTCCCATGAAGGCTAGTTAGAAAATGACCTCCCTCTCTCCCTCTGTGTGTGTGTGTGTGTGTGTGTGTGTGTGTGTGTGTGTGTGTGTGTGTGTGTGTGTGTGAAACAGAGTTGGGAGAGGTGGTGACAGACAAGGGGAAAATCAGGCTACTCACTGTACCTGGACCTCTCTTGTTCCCTTGCTGTCCTAGGAGGGGACAGTGCATTTCCAAATGGAGGAATTATGGACTGAGCAGATTGTAAGGAAAAACAAGTCAAACCAGTGCATCCTTCTGGATCTCGATGCCCTCGGTGGGCCTGGAGATTATTCCCACATATTTACAACACCAGAATGTGGTCCATAATTTAACATCAAACAGGACTTTTTATCTTTATATTTACCTTAAAAAAACTGCTTTATACCTTCTATCTTTGGTTATCTTCTTATTTAAGATTTTTCCGACTCATTCAGGCTTGTTAACTCGCCTATTGAAATTTTCTGAGGGCTCAAAATAGGAAACCAATCTTCCATATTCTGTAAAGTTTTGAAGAAACAGCAGCCCTGACATCTGGGCATTGGGATCAATTACACAAGAGAACACTATAAAGGAACAGAGTAGAGCAGGGCTTTTTTTCACTGTCTCAAACTAGAGCAAATTACTTTTTCATAAACTGGAAAATGTACTTTTTTATGCTTGATAGAATATTCACTTTTTGGATTAAAAAATTACTAAGAACACCATGACAGGTATTTACATACATATATTTCATCTGCTCTGAATGGCACCTCTTACGAAGAATCGTGTGTGTGTGTGTGTGTGTGTGTGTGTGTGTGTGTGTGTGTGTGTGTGTATAAATATATATATAGGATAATATAGAATTTTCACAAAGGAGGAAGTTCTGCAGGCTTTCCTATAATTGATTTTCATTTCAAATTTGATTAAAAATCCATTTTATGGTCTTAATCTTTCTCTTTTCCTGTTTTAAAAAAATTTCTTTATGTGAATTAATTAATTATTACAAATGCTTCCAGACCCTGCATTATGGCAACTACTATATATATATCCCAAGTATTATGTTAAATATTAACCTGCAAAAATAGAGCTACCCAATCTAGTGTTAGATTTTATGGCATCTTGGGAAAAAAAATCTGTCATCTCCTTAAGGTTCTGAATGAGTATAGAAAGGCTTCATTATGAATCAGATATAATAATTATAAACCTACACACCCGACAACACAGCCCTTAAATGTATAAAGCAAAAATTAACAGAATTAAAGGGAGAAATTATTTTATGATAGTAGGCTGAATGCTCCATACCCTACCTTCTGTAATGGACTGAACAGCTAACAGAAGATCAATAAGGAAATTGAGGACTTGAGCAGCACCATAAACAAACTGGACCTGACAGACATACAAAACACTCCACCTGAACAAGCAGAATGCACGCTTTTCTCAAGTGCATTTGGAACATTCTCCAGGATAGGACATGTGTTAGAATACAAAACAAGTCTCAATAAATTTTTAAAGTTTGAAATCATCTGAAGTATCTCCTCTGATCACAATGAAATAAAACTAGAAATCAAAAACAGAAGGAAAACCGGAAAATTCACAGGTTTGAAGAAATCAGACAGTGAGCTCTTAACAAAATTCAGTGCATAACAAGGATTATTATTTGTTTGTTTGTTTTCTCAATTCCAATTAGGAAACTGGAAAAAGACTCTAATGGTTCAACTGGAGATTAGGTACTTTTCCTGGGACAGTCAGCTGGGGCCGGTGTTAGAAGAGGCCAATACTCCTGCAGAGACATAATGGGGTTTGGGTGATATCTCAGGAACAGGAAGGGGAACTGATCAGACAGGATGGTAAGTCTACCACACTGATAGTGATCTGTATAAAGTTTAAAAAGTTCTAATAAAATTAATATTTAAGATACAGATGGAGAAAGGAGGCTGGTGGGATGGGTCCTCTATTGCTCCACTGGGTGAGGGGAAGCTTTGAGCTCTGTCATCCAGGCAATGTTGAGTCTCTGCATCTGGAAGTAGCAATGGCCAGTGAACCCCAAAGTAGGTATCTCTGGCTTTCTCAGCTGGAGAGAATAAAGTATATCCAAATGTCTCATTACAACAATGTCCCCTGAGCTAAACATACAGAGTTAGAATACAAAGAAAAAAAAGAGAGATATAAGAATAGAGATATAACTTAGAGGGATGCCAGAAATACTCTTGTATTTGTGCACATCTTTAGAAGCCTATGGGAAGGTTAGGTTATCAAGATCTGATGATTTTATGAATATCTTTTGCCTTATTTTAATTCTTTCGTATGTATTTCATTTCTTTCCGTCTTTGTCTCTGGAGATCAAATGGAAAGAGTGCTTCTGCATTATAGGAATGTGACTATGAATTAATTCACCATCTAGAAATAGGCAGCTGGAACAAGATCCTTCTGCTATTGTCACTTAAAGGGGAAGACCTGGTAACAGGTAACAAGTCCCTTTCTCCCTTTTGATAATCTCCCTGTTTGTGGTGTCCCTCATTTAAAGGTGCTCTTCTTATCTGGATGCAGCTGAGTGACAGGGAACACACCAGAAGCAGCTCAGAGCAGACAGGAGATGGGTGGTTCTCAAGGCAGAGCTTTCTTTTGTGCAGAATCTGCTGAACTTGCCTCTGTTTCTGGTAATTAACAGACTCTTCTTTACCCTTGTTCTGGGAGAACTACCTTTTCTTGCCCCTGGCAGTGACCAGTCATACTTCTTCAACAGCCTTGTGAAATCCCCAGGAGAGAAAGGATAAGAATAGCTTTCAGCAAATCTATGGCAAGAAGAAATTCTTTTCTAAGGAATTTAAATTAGGAAATATACTGACTTTAAACAATATTTGTGCCATATCAAAACCTGGGTGAAATGTCTTAAAATATTTTAGATTTATTTAAGTTCATTTGATACATAAACTATGTGTCGACTAAAAGAAACCTTCCTGAATACTCTAAAAATATAGATTTTTTTTTTACAATATTGGAGAAAACTTGAATTTTCCTAAAAATCCTCAAACTCTACGTGAACTTATTAAGATTTCATTTTGAAATCACAGATCTAAATTAATTATTCAATTAGTCACTTTAAATTGGAATTACAAGGCTGATCTGTGACCCTAATTGGCTAATTTCTTGTAAACACACTAAGTACAATATATTAAAAGTACACAGATTCATTAACAGAAATATTAATGTGGATTTGATTACTCAAAAATTTCTGTATTTAATTCTAAATCTTTACAGAAGTGAAAGATGCTTATCAAGGAAATAATTATGCCTTTGAAAGCAATTTTGAAGATATTGTCTCTGCAGTTCTGTAAGTGTTGAGGTTTTCAGCTGGGACACTGGATTCTTGTGGATGACACTGATGGGACATGTTTCGGCCTATTATGTCATGACCCTCTAAATAGGATGGTCTGGAAGTTCCCATTGTGGCTCTGTCAGTTAAGGAAGGATCCATCGCAGTATCTATGAGGATGTGGGTTCAATCCCTGGCTTCGCTCAGTGGGTTAAGGATCCGGTGTTGCTGCAAACTGCAGCATAGTTCAGAGATGCAGCTCAGATCTGGTGTTGCAGCTGCAGCTCCAATTCCACCCCTAGCCCAGGAACTTCCATATGCCTCAAGTGGGGCTGTAAAAAGAAAATTAAATAAATAGAGAGGTCTGAAGTCACTCGTGGTCCCTATTCTTGTGATTACCCTATTCTTTTATCTACTTATAGAGCATAAGACTCTCATTCAGCAGCTACATAAATTATTCTCTTTACTCTTTCTGTTCTTTCAAGAAGAGCAGGGAGAAGGACCTTCTTCCAGCCACGTTTTTCTAGATGATAAACTAATTCAAAACTTGGTGGCTTTAAAAAAAAAACAAAAAAAACCTCCATTTAATTTTCTCACAATTTTGGGTGCTAGAAATGTGGACAGTGGATTTCCCATCGTGGCTCAGTGGAAACGAATCTGACTAGCATCCATGAGGATGCAGGTCCGATCCCTGGCCTTGCTCAGTGGGTTAAGGATCTAGCATTGCCATGAGCTGTGGTGTAGGTCGCAGACTTGGCTCAGATCTGGCGTTACTGTGGCTGTGGCTAGGCTGGCGACCACAACTCCCATGCGACCCCTAGCCTGGGAATCTCCATATGCCAGGGGCACAGCCCTAAAAAGGTAAAAAAAAAAAAAAAAAAAAAAAAAAATTGGACTGGAATCAGCTGGTCCATTCTTCTGTTTCACCAAGTGACTTCCATTAATACCACGTAGAAGATCATCCCAGGAACCCCACGGCATTCCTGATCCACAAAACTGTAAAATATGATAAAATGGTCTGAAAAGTCCAAAGTGATTTCATTCTCATGTCTCATACTTTGGGAGAATGGCTGGAAGGCTGGGACTGCCCATCGGAGAGCCTATAAGTAGCCTCTCCAGCGGTGTGACCTCAGGGTAGTCAGACTTCTTATGTAGACTCTAAGGCACTAAAAGCAAGTGTTCCTGTAAGCAAGGTGGAAGCTGCAAGGGCTTTTGTGATCTAACCTCCGAAGTCACATAGGGTTCACTTGCCACTAGACTTGACTGGTTGAAGCGTCACAAGCCCCCTCCATATCCAAGAAGAGGCGACATAGGGCCTCCCTTTCTGTAGCAGAAATGTCAACCAATTTGTGACCATGTTTTAAACCTGCCACAAAGCTATTAAGATAATTAAAGGTCTTTTCCATTTAGCTCAAAAGTCTTTGACTTTAATGAGTGTTCTTTTCAAATCTTTCCTGTAATTTGCGAAAACATAACTTACAGATACTGAAGCAACATCTAACTAAACTCTAGGTACACTGCATTGTATTGTCTCATAATCTGGTCACAACTTTGAAAGGTGAGTCTGTTTGGTAAAAAGACCTTGAAAGATCATTCTACTTGATGAAATCAGATATAAGAAAATGTCTGTACTTCATTTGCCATCTCCTGAAATAAACTCAGAGGTGAATTGTCCTGGTCTTACATTTACTATTTTTTAAAATTTTCCTAACTGATTAATATGCTATGAAGAATATTTTATGTTTTTAGATATTCAGTTCAACAAATATAAAATGAGTATCTTCTGTAAGAGAAGTGCATATTAAAGGTTTGGATTTTATCAAGTGTAGGTGGTTTGAAAGTCATTCAAAATGAATGAAATAAGATGAGCAATTGAAGTAAGACATTTTTGAGGATACTGTGCTAAGGTGTGAGCATGTCTGCAACCTGCTTCATTCAGTCAGGCTTGGGAACCAAGTTCCTTATGCTTGTCTTACTGTATCTGTAAGTTGACTCCTTCTACAGGGTTCTTAATCTCTATTCCACTTTTTGAGTGATCTGTCCATTGGCCCTCATTGAAATAAGAATTGATGGCTGTTGAGTGAATATTTGTTGACTGACTAAATGAATGGCCAGTTTCAAAGAACTTGACTGTGATAAATCATCTTTTCACACTAAAATTATACTGTTCATGATTTAATTTTTCAGGGATCAGAAGGCCTTTTAGGTTCTCACTAGTACCTTTGGTCATCATGGTACATAATCGGTTATCATTGTTTTTGCTATTCAACTTATTTTGCTTTTCTGAGTATTTTGATTCCAGATAAAGAGGCACGTACTACATTTCTCTCCAATTCAGAGTCAATGGACTCATATACATACCAACCCCAGCTCTTCTCAGTGGTGACTGTAAAATAGCCTCAGGAAGAGAATCTTGTTTGGTTCCAGTGAAATGCACTGAAGAAAGCACAATGTTTGATGTGTCAAAGGCAAGATAATATTACAAAATTGCCACTCCCTTAATTCGTCTGGTTTTGATCTCACATTATAGTTGTGTCCTATAATGTGGGTTTGGAGAGAGATGTGCTTATGCTGCCCCTGATTTAGTTTGCAGGACTGCTCTACCTTTTATTTTTCATTGCTTGCTTCCACCTCCACATTCACCTCCTCTTTCTTCTCCAAATACCATGATCTTTCTGTTTTGTCTTACATGCTTTGTGCAGCTCTTGAAAATAACCTACTGTAGTTAAAGGGGCCAGAGAAGAAAAGCTCTCTCTGTGATTTAGGCTCATGATTTCAACTTTCAAAGGCCCTCTAACTATAGCATCTACTTGGCTTGGGAAAAAATGTGTTTAGATTGGGATCAATTGAGTCAGGTTTCTTGTGCTCAGAGTATCTGAAGGGAGTGCTGAACAGAGGGGAGGAATGAAATGTGAGATGCGATTCCTGGTCCTGAACCCTTGCAGGCTGAGCTGTGTCATGGTGGGAAACAATTTAGGGGAAGTGTGACATGGGCCAGTGGATATGTTTTCTCTTTATGCTATTGCAGCTAAGTGACTGGGCTGTCACTGTTTTGCTATCGTTTAAAAACAAGAAGTATTCCTGGTAGGAGGGCCTCTAGCTATTTTTGATTTATTACCCAATTTTCAGACACTAGAAATTAACAACAAGAACAAGAAATGAAAATGAGCAGAAACTAGCAGGAGCTCTACAGTGATTTTTTTCCTTCATAAGAACAAATAGCGTCATTTCAGCATTAAGACAAAGCAGGTGTGGCCTCTTGAGAAACACCAAGGTTTCTATTATCTTCTATTTTGGAGAATCTCATCATTGTATAATAACGAAATTGTGCAAAGAGCTGATCATGAACATTAGCCTTTTTGCCAAACTAGTCCATGAGGTTTTAACAAGTAATCTTTTGGGGAGAAACTTTTTTTTCCCCTCTTGAAAAATTAAGTTGGAGAAAGGAGGCTTGCTGAACTAGGGTGCCTAAAATTGTAAAAGCAAATATTCAGTAAAATAAATTTTCACACACAAAGATTCTCATGCTGCTGACCTGGCCTCTTTTTCTGTGGAATATAAATTTGTCCGACTCAGCTAATTTTGCCACATGGTTTTTACTCAGCTAATGCAGTAATAGATTTTTTTAAATATTTAAAAAACATTATATTATGCTGCATTTGTTAATGATAACAGTGATCAGTCTTATTCTGACTTTAGTGAAAATAGATGAATTTTAATTTAATTTAAAATTGATGTTTTTATTTGAATCCATGTTCCCTTTGGTTTGGAAAGGGTCTCCAGGACTTCTTTCCATCCTGATTACACATCGCCACAGTGTCATCGTGGTAGAATGTACTTCCCTGCCCTGTTGATGCTGGGCTTGTCCTTGTGACCTGATTTGGCCATCGGAGTATTACTGTACATTACTAAAGCAAAGTTTTCAAAAGTGTTCCTTTCATCAGCCCCAGGTAGCTGGAACACCTTTTGTGAAGCTCTAAGAATGAAAACACTTGTAACAATAACAGCAAAAAATTGGACCTGAAAATTATTTCACCCTGGGATCACAAAGCCCAGGCTAGAGCAGCCCAACCACTGCAGTGTGCAGACCTATGAGAATGCAAATAGTTGTTTATTGTTATAAATCATTGAATTCTGAGTTTATTATGCAACAAAAAATGACTAATACCTTGCTTCTAGAAGTGGTTATTGTCTTTACAAAAACCCAAAATATATGGGGGCAGGTAGTATGAAAACTAGTGTAGAAAGCTGGAAAACATACAATCTGTGTTATACACTGACAAAACATTTGGTTAAACTCTCATCTGCTATACCCTTGAAGGCAGAAAATGTAGCTTAATGACCTTGTGGAATTAGATAGTTCAAGGCAGAATGTTGATAGCATGAACAAGTTGGTGTAGGAAATGACCTCAGAAAAAAAACCTGGCCAGTTTACAAATGGAACTGAAAGAAAACAGAATCCAAACAATACTGTTTGGGTAATGAAACTGTTTCTCACTGAATCATAGCAAAGGCCGTGAAGACATGGAACAAAGACATATCAGAGATGGAATCTGTAGCATCCTTTTTTTTTTTTTTTTTTTTTTTTTTTTGCTTTTTAGGGCTGCCCCCATGGCATATGGAGGTTTCCAGGCTAGGGACTGAATTGGAGCTGTAGCCACTGGCCTACACCACAGCCACAGCAATGCCAGATCCTTAACCCACTGAGTGAGGCCAGGGATGGATCCTGCGTCCTCATGGATGCTAGTCAGATTCATTTCTGCTGAGCCATGATGGGAACTCTGTATAATTGGATTGTTTAGTAATTTCTTTCTTTCTTTCTTTCTTTCTTTCTTTCTTTCTTTCTTTCTTTCTTTCTTTCTTTCTTTCTTTCTTCCTTCCTTCCTTCCTTCCTTCCTTCCTTCCTTCCTTCCTTCCTTCCTTTCTTTCTTTCTTTTTAGGGCCAAACCCTGCAGTATATGGAAGTTCCCAGGATAAGGATTGAATCGGAGCTTCAGTCACTGGCCTATGCTACAGCCATAGGCATGCGGGATCTGAGCCATGCTCTCGACCTACACCACAGCTCACAGCAATGCCGGATCCTTAATCTACTGAGCAAGGCCAGGGATCGAACCCACATCCTTATGGATACTAGTTGGATCTGTTACCGCTACGCCACAATGGGAATTTCCTAATAATTATTTCCTCTTGTGTCTTATCTCTAAGAACTTTTTCTTATCTCAGAGAGTCAAAGAGATATTCCATTTTTTCCCAGGAAGTTTATAGTTTTAGTTTTCACATAAAGGTCAATGATTCTTTTTGAATTAATGTCTATGGTCTGAACAAGGAGTTAATATAAATTTTTCCCCTCTATGGATATTCAGTTTCTTCAGTACTATTTATTGGAGAGTCCTTTCTTTCTCGTATTAAATTTTATTGACATCTTTGTTGAACATCAAATAGATGAGTTCTCTATTCTAATCCATTAATCTACAGATTTATCCTTATGCCAAATAGGAAATTCACTGTTTTAATTAGTGGAGTTTTTTGTTAAGTTTTGAAATCTTTTAGTATATTTCCTCCAAATTTATCTGTTTAAATCAAGATTATTGTACTATTTCAGGTCCTTTTCTCCACATATATGTTAAAATCAATTTATCAATATCTAAAAAAAAATGCCTACTGGTATTTTGTTTGGGATGGTAATCAACAACTTAACAATGATGAGTTTGATGCATGAGCCTCGTCTGTCTTTCCATTTATTTAGATCTTTAATTTCAGTAGTAGTAGTTTAGATTTCAGCAGTAGTTTTTTGTTTTCGGTTTTTTGTTTCTTTGGTTTTTTTGGGGTAGTTTTCTCTTATAGCTTTCAGCATAAAAGAATCTGCTTTTCTTTTGTTAAATTTACTTCTAGGTATTTGCTGTTTTTATGCTATTATAAATGGACTGTTTTTTAATATTTCGTTATACAATGGCTTATTGCATGTATGTGGAAATGCCATTGACATTTTAAGACACTGACCTTCTATTATGACTTTGCTAAATTCTCTGATTAGTCCCAACCATTGATGTTGATTCTTTTAGATTTTCTACTTATGTAATCATGTGATCTGCAAATAGTGGCAGTTCTACTTATACTTTTACTCTATTTGTTATATTTATTCTTATTATATGAGCTAAGACTTTTATTTCCCTGTTAAATGGAAATTGTGAGAGTAAACATCTTTGCCCTCTTCTTAATCTTAGGGGAAAAGCATCCAATGTTTTATGGGATAGTATTAGCTCAAGGATTTTGTTGTTAGATATCTTTTATTAGTTTGAAAAACTTTCTCATCCTAATTTGCTGAGAGTTTTGTTTGTTTGATTTTATCATGTACAAGTATTAATTTTATCCATTTTTTTTACTTCTACTGAGATGACTTTATATTCCTCCTCTTTATTTTCTTTATGTGATTGACTTTCTAAAGTTAAAATAACCTTGAATTCCTGGTGTAAATGCTCCACTAGATCACGATATAGTATTATTTTTATATATCACTCAATTCTATTTGCTACTATACACTTTAGGATTTTTTTCTATCTTTGTTTATGAGATATGAGACAAATTTCTTTTTCTAATAATATCCACTTTAGGTTTCAGTCACAGGGTTATGCTGACCTCATAAATCAATAGTGAAGTACTCTCTCTATTCTCTGTAAAAGTTTTTCTAGGATTGATATTATTTCTTCCTTAAATGTTTGGTAAAATTCTCCAAAGGAACATCTGGGCCTGGATTTTCCATTGAAGGAGGAAGTTTTTTACTTGCATATTTGCTTTTTAAAAACAATATACAGCTCTTTAGATTTTCTATATATTCTTGTGTCAGTTTTGGTAAGTTGTATTTTTAAAGAAATTTATCCATTTCCTCTAAGTTTTCAAATATATTTCCATTAGTTGTTCACAAAATATCCATTTTTATTATTTTAATATTTGTAGGTTCCATAATGGTTTCCTCTTTTATTCTACCCTCTTATTGGTAATTTGTGTTTTTCCCTTTACATTTTGATCTGTTTTTTAAAGAACAAACTTTTGATTTATTCTGTAGGATTTCCTTTATGGGTTTCTTTTTTCTTAATTATTTCATTTTTTTCTATTTCCTATAGGTTTAATTTATTCTTCCTTTTCTAGATTCTGGAGACAGAAGTCTACATGATTGATGTTAATTTTTCTTTTTTTCTAATTTATCAAATACTTATAACTATAAATTTCCATTTATGCATTATTTCAGCTGCATCTCAAAGATAATATGGTATATTTTCATTATTATTCAGTCAAAACTAGTTTCTAAATTTCATTATTATTTTGTTTTTGGCCCTTAAGTTACTTAAAAACGTGTTACTTACTAACCAAACCAGAGATTGTTTGGAGAATTTATTATATTCTTTTTCTTATTGATTTCTAGATTCATTGTGATCAGGAAACAGACTTAAAAAAATTTTTTTTTCTTTTTTCTTTTCAGGGCCACACCTGTGGCATATGGATGTTCTCTGGCTAGGGGTCAAATCAGAGCTACAGCTGTTGGCCTACACCCCAGCCATAGCAACACAGGATCCTTAACCCACTGATTGAGGCCAGGGTTTGAACCCACATCCTCATGGATACTGGTCGGGCTCATTACAGCTGAGCCACAGCAAAACTTCCTAGGCTTTTAAAACTTTTCTCTCTCCTTATGATCCTACACATGGTCTGCTTGGGTATATGTACCTTGTGAAGTTAAAAATAATGTGTATTCTGTAGCTATTTTTATAGCATCTTATAACATCAATTAAGTTAATTTGCTTAATATTGTTCACAGCTTCCATATTCTTACCAATTTTAGCCTACCTGTCCTATCAATTACTGAGAGAGGCATGCTAAAAACTCCAATGATGGTTAATCTGTCCATTTTTTTCTTTATTCTTGTCTTTTTTTTTTTTGCCTAATTTCTTCTGAAGTAACATTCTTAGGATTATTATGTTTCTAATGAATTGACCCATTTATTTTTATGAAATATCCCACTTCATCTCTGGCAATATCCTTTATCTTGAAGTCTATTTTATCTGATATTAATATAATCATACCAGACTTCTAATTATTAGTATTTGGATGGTATAACTTGTCTTTTTATTTCATCCTATTTATATCCTTATATTTAATGTGTGATTTTTTTGCCTAGATATTTGTTTCTAAATTATTTCCTCACTAAAAGGAAGCAGATACCCTCAGAGAATGATTGAGTTCATGACTGAAGAGACAAGGAAAAAAAAAAAGAGCTTGGAGAGTTCCCGTCATGGCTCAGCGGAAAGGAATCTGGTGATACAAGTTCAAACCCTGGCTTTGCTCAGTGGGTTAAGGATCTGGTGTTGCTGTGTGAGCTGTGGTGTAGGTCACAGATGCAGCTCAGATCCTGTGTTGCTGTGGCTGTGGCATAGAAAAGCAGCCATAGCTCCAATTCAACCCCTAGCCTGGGAACCTCCATATGCTGCGGGTGCGGCCCAAAAAAAAAAAAAAAAAAAAAAAAAGAGCTTGGAATTTTCTTTGTGTGTGCCAGAAATTTAAAAAGCACTAAAAATGAAATTGGGGCATGTTGAAAGGATATGCGAGCCTGCTTTAAGGGTCTCCCATTAGCCAAATCCAGGACAGTTTGAACATCAGAATAGGTTAGGAAAATAATAAGTTATAGTGCAGTAAATAAGAATACACGTGTCCAAACTGGAAAGGAAAAAAGGAAAGAAAGAAGGAAGATGTGTGTGTGTAGGCTCTTCCTTACAGTAAAATGTCAATCGATAAATATAGAACAAATAATAGAGTTTTTAAAAATCATCAGAGCATCATATTAAAAATACAGACAAGAAACATACACAAAGGTAATTTAAATAATCTATGGTAGTATATAGTGTAATAGGGGGACTATCTGATGAAGAAAATGCTATTACATTATCTAAAAGAATTTCCCAGAAGTTATTAACCATAAAAAAATAGTAACTTTTCAAGTAAGGAAAACAGATAACACATCATCCAAGTCCTTAGTATTACCACTAAGTAGAAATAAACATATATCTCTAGATATGATACTTCCAGAAGATTGTAATATCATTCATGGAGTATTTCATCAAAAATGGGTAGCCTGAATCTAATCGTAAGGACAAATCAGGAAAGAAAAAACAAATTTAGGGAAATGACATAAAATAATTGGACTATATTCTTTGAAAGTGTCAGTAAAGAAAAAGCTGAGAAACTTTCAAAAATTGACTAGTATATATGTTATAAATCCTATATTACATTGTTTATTTTTGTTTTGGGTAGGAGCCTCTTTAAATTTTTAATAAAAATAGTATTTAAAATTTACCCACATGCTTCTCTTTTCTGTGCTTTTAATTCCTTCCTTGATTTGTGATTATTTCCCTTCAACCTGAAAAACTGCCAGTAGCATCTCATGTTTTCTACTTCTGCTGACTTCAAATTCTCTTAGCTTTTGTTGTTTGGATTTGTTTGGGGTTTTCAGCAGCTTGACCTAGGGTAAGTTTAAGTGTGTTTCTTTGTATTTATACAATTCTTTGAGATTGGCTGAACTGCCTCAATATGTAGATTTACGCCTTTCATAAATTTTTGAACACTCTTGGCCATTGTATATTAAAATATTTGTTCTGCCACATTCTCTGCTCCATCTGGAACTTCATTTGTATGTTAGAACATTTAATATTGTTGTTCATTTGGTGGTATCTTTTCCTTCTCTTTTTAGCTTAGGTAATTTATATTGATTTGCCTGGATGTATTATGTGTGCTTGAGGAGAGAGCCACACAAATATATTAGAATATCAAATGAACCATCTCCTAGAAGAGAAAACAGTCACTAAAGACCTACACATCCATCAGTAGGGGAAACATTTTGTAAGTGATAATGATCTTCCTTTCCTCTGGTTGTTGCTCAATCTTCCTCTGTTTTCCTTCAGTGCATGTCAGTTAATTCTTTGTGAAGTAGTGGGAGTAAGTATAGTACCGTGTCTGTCAAAAAGTCAAAGAAAAAATAATTGATCGGGAAAATTATTATTATTATTATTTTTTGTCTTTTTTTTTGCTATTTCTTGGGCCGCTCCCGCGGCATATGGAGGTTCCCAGGCTAGGGGTCGAATCAGAGCTGTAGCCACTGGCCTATGCCAGAGCCACAGCAACGCAGGATCCGAGCCACGTCTGCAACCTACACCACAGCTCACGGCAACGCCGGATCGTTCACCCACTGAGCAAGGGCAGGGACCGAACCTGCAACCTCATGGTTCCTAGTCAGATTCGTTAACCACTGCGCCATGACGGGAACTCCTGGAAAATTAATTTTTAATTGTCAAGGTTGGATATTTCTGCAGTAAGTTTAGGATGAAAAAGCCCAACTCACTAGTAAATCAGTAAGAGTGGACCGTGAATGGCAGGATTTCTTATTGATGCCGTTCAGATACTAATCTGATGGAGGATCCGTATGCGCAGATCTGGTCAGTCAGAGAATGAATATGTCCCGACAACAACCATAATGTATCTTCTAAAAAGTTTTTTGGGAGTTCCCATTGTGGTGTAGTGGAAATGAATCCAATTAGTATCCATGAGGATGCAGGGTCAATCCTTGGCCTTGCTCAATGCGTAGGACATCCAGTATTGTTGTGAGCTGTGGTGTAGTTTGCAGACTCAGTTCTGATCCCGAGTTGCTGTGGCTGTGGTGTAGGCTGGCAGCTGCAGCTCCAATTTGACCACTAGCCTGAGAGCTTCCATATGCCACAGGTGCAACCCTAAAAAGACAATGAATGAATGAATGAATAAATAAATAATGCTTAACTTTGCTCATAAGAAGATGAATGAAAATGAAAATCATTTTACACTATTTTTCTTCATCATTGCAAAGATGAAAAAGTTGATAACACCGAAGTTGGTAAGACTGTGGGGAAACAGTATTATCTTATACTTGCTGATGGTCATTTAATTGGTACAGCTTTTATGAAGGGTCATTTAGCACCCTCTTTTTTTTGATCCATCAATTCCATTTATAGAAACTGAAATGACATATTTACCCATTGAAATTATATTTTCATGAGTGTATTACTTTCAGTATTGTTTTCAGTAGCAAAAGATTGGAAATGACTTATATGTCTAGGTACAGGGAAACTAATCATATAAATTAGGGTGTACCATGTAATGTAATATCAAGGAAGTATTTTTAAAAACAGATAAAATCTTCTAGAAAGAGATAAAGTTATATTGAAGATATATAGTTTAAATTAAAAAAATAGGTACAAAGCAGTGGATATAGTGTGCTACCAATTATATAAAAAAGACAAAATAAAATTTTGGAGTTTATATATGTTTACATTTACATAAGTATATATTTTTGCAATACATGAATCTGCTCAACTGTAAACTATCTTTAGAATGAAACGCAAGTAAATGATAGCATTTGTTTGCCCTCATGAAGGGAACTACATATATATATGTACACACACAATATACATGCACATGTTAGACATAGAACAATTTCTGGTAATAATTTTAAAAAATTGTTCTAGAGAATTTAAAGAATTTTTTTCTCTAAAGCTGCATGTTATTCCTTAGACATGTTTCTTGATTAAACAAAGATGTACATTCAAACTTATTGACACAGACTCACAGACGTGGAAAACAGACATGCGGTTACTCAAGGGGAGGGAATGGAATGGACTGGGAGTTTGGGGTTAGTAGATACAAACAATTACATTTAGAATGGATAAGCAATGAGGTCCTGCTGTATAGCACAGGGAACTATATCCAATCACTTGTGATAGAACATGATGGGAGATAATACGAGAAAAAGAATATATATATGTACGTATGTGTGTGTGTGTGTGTATGACTGAATCGTTTTGCTGTACAGCAGAAATTGACAGACTATTGTAAACCAACTATACTTTAATAAAAAAATTTAAAGAGATGTATTGACACAGAAAGATGCCCACATCACATACCACACAAAATTGCATATATAGGCATCTGTGTGTATGTGTGTGTCTATATATTGATAGACACTTAGAAGAGGGATGTATATGTACACACACTTGCCCCTAGAGAGATGCTTGGAAGTAGCATAGGTGCCAAATATTATCCATAACATCTCCCTCTAGGTGATAAAATTTGCAGGATTTTTGCTTTCTTCTTTGTGCTGAATTTTGTAGTCGAATTTACTACACATAATGAATATGTATCTTTTCCCCCCAAAGAACAAAGTTTTTGTAAAAGAGTACAAAATATTCATAAGTTGGAAAAATTGATGCTAGAATGAATAGAATTAAGTGCAGTGTTTTTTTCTAAATTGCCACTTGAAATTAGAATAAAAACACCCCATTTTAAAATAATAATTGCTGATTCCCTTCCTTAATAGTGTACCAGGCTAGTAAGAGCAGTATTTTTCTAAGGTTCCAGCTATTTCCAGGTGTCACAGTCCCACACGTTTTCATGCCAATGCTTTCCTGGATACAATGTTGTTTTCTCTTGCAAAGAAAGACTGACACAGAAAAACATGTGGGAGAAAAAAGGCACTAATTCTCCAAAGTTTTTAGACTCTTTTATTAGATAGGATTTGCAGACTGAACAAGCCCAGCCTTATGTAGTCTCCTATAGGAGGGATGGTTTGGCCTGATACTTATACCGCTTTCCTGAAGGGTCACTAGGTTATTTCTGCTCTCCACCCTGTCCTTTGGCACTGATTAATTTTCCTGAAGTTCCTCTTCAAGTTTTGAGAAGCTGCCAGCACAGATGCTCCCTACACTAAATTGTTACCTGACCTCTTAACCCAGTAACTCCCAACTTATCATGACAATACGGAAGACCTACAAAAATTTCCAAGGCTGATCGCCAGTGTGCACCTACTAAAAACCAAAACATAGACATACATTAATACATAAAGAGAAAAATATTGCCTTTTTCCTGTGCTCTGCCAGTTCTTCATGATGAATAGACTTAAACTTGTTTGTCTATCCAATCTAAATCATGAAACAATCTAGGATTTTAAAATATATCTACAATCATTAGTCTACTTAGCAAGCATTGGGAGTTACTTGGCATCTCAGGGGGTTACGGATCCACTGTTGTCACTGCTGTGACTCAGGTACCATCCCTGGCCCAGGAACCTCTGCGTGGTATGAGTGTGGCCAAAAAAAAAGTCTCCTCTTAGCAAGCACTGTAGTGCCAAGGACTACGGTAAGTAGCTTATGTTCTTTATCTCCAACTTGCCAAGGAAACTTCATAGTGTTTTCCATAGTGACTGTGCCAATTTGCACTCTTGGCAACAGTGTACCAGGGTTAACAGTGCACTCGTTTAAAGAATGAGAATTCTTTACACTAAGTTTGCCAACTATTCCACATCATGCACACCAAACCTAAAGGAAGGAATAAAGAGGGTGTGTCAGCTAAGCCTGTCATTTTTTATTACATAAGCAAAGTTTTCCAGATGCCCCATTCAACATGCTTCCACTTGTTGGTTAGAACCATAGCACAAGGCTAGTCCTGGCTGGAAGATGTCAAGCGAAAGGGGTTGGAGCTGACCAGAATACAGGTCAAGGAGAGAGCGTATAAGAGAAGACAAGAGAAGGGTGAATGGGGCTGAGCAGAAGCTGGGGAAAAGGACCTGTCGCCACCCCTGGGAAGGTTGTGGTTGGGGATGGGAGAAGGATGGTGGGTGATGTAGACACCTGTGCTATCTTTACAGTTTTGCATTAGACTTGACTTTCCAGCATGGCTTATGTAAAATGGATTTTCTGTGTCTCTCTTTTATTCATTCCACAGATATCTATCAAGAGTCTAGTAGATATTCCAGATGGTTTTCAAAGGAACACATAACTCATGATTGGGCTATATGTGTGTGTGTGTGTGTGTGTTCTATATATATTTGGTCTTTGTCCCTAGTTCCTGGCACAGAGCTCCTAAAATTCTTGAAAGGTCCTGAAGGATAAGAGTGTCTTGTATTACTCATAATGAACCCTTTGGGGGAACACCTGAGCCTGTGCCCTTGAGGTGACCTAGGGTGGGGTTCCTAGATGGTCTTAGGATGGGGGCTCCTCACTGCAGACTAAACTTGTGGTTTTACAGCTTGGGAACTCTCAGCCCCACCCCTAGATGATCAAAGGAGGGGAAGTGGGCTGGATATAAAACTCTTGAGAGTTTCTGGACTGGTGAACACATGGAGTTCTGGGCGGGTGGTGCCTCTTGAGAAGGCAGGTAAGCTCAGCACTACCCCTTCATACTTTGCTCTGTGTATCTCCTCCACTTGGCTGGTTCCAAGTTGTATCTTTATTTATTTGTTTATTTACTTTTTGGCCACACCCACAGCACATAGAACTTCCTGCTTGGGCCTGGATCATAGCAGAGACTCAAGCCACAGTAGTGGAAATGTTGGATCCTTAACTTGCTGAGCCACCAGGGAACTCCTGAGGTGTATCTTGTATAATAGACTTATAATCATAAGTAAAGTGTTTTTCTGAGTTCTGTGAGCCATTCTAGCAAATTATCAAAGCAGAGGGTGGAGGGCTCTCAAATTGCAGTAAGGCAGAAGTGTGGACGGTCCAGGCACCTCATTCGAGCTTATTTTAGAAGTTGGGGCAGTCTTTTGGCACTGAGCCCTTTAACTTATGGGATCTGATGCCAACACTGGTACAGAGTGGAGGGTTTTTGTTCATTCCCTCCCCCACAAGCATATTCTCTTTACTTCTTTCAGAAAACAGCCTTTAGTCCTCTGGTCCTTGCAAACTTTTAACACAGTTGGTGTGAGATCAAACTGTAAGTATCTATATCCTTGGTCTGTGTGGCTGGGGTGAGTTTATACAAGGAGAAGTTGGAGCAAAGGCAGTGAGCCCATAGCATCAGCATCAGAAAATTGGTGTTGGAAAAAACATCATATGTTTGGTATCAGGAAACAAAACAAACAAACAAACAAAAAAACCCACACACCAAAAAACCAAAAAGGCAAAAATGGAACCAAAACCCCATGAACAACAATAAACTTACCAGTATGACCATCAGTTTTCACATGCTAGTTAGAACCAAAGCTCAGCAGTCCAAACCCTTCCTTCAAAGTTGCAAAATAGTGATTCTTTGAAGCCAAGAGAGCAGTCACATTGGCACACGTCTCCAGAATTCACAGTGCAGGGAGCTGAGGTCAGCATGTTCTACATATATGGATAATCAGCTCAATTGTTCTGTCACCAGGTAACCCATTCCCATGAGACAAGTCTTTAAAACGTGGACCCACGCCCAAATGAACCCTGGTTTGCTAAACTATTAGAACACACCGTAGAGGTGTGTTTTCCCACAGTCATGTTGGAAAAACACAACAATATTGTGAGTTGTAAACACTTGTTATGGGTTGGATTGTGTTGCCCCCAAAAATATATTGATGTCCTAACTCCCAGTACCTCAGAATGTGGCCATATTTGGGAACAGGGTCATGGCAAATGCAATTAGTTAATATGAGGTCACACTGGTGTTGAAATGGCCCTTAGTCCGATATGACGGGGGTCCTTATAAGAAGAGAAAAAATACAGACACAGGAGGGGGGAAGGCCATGTGATGATGAAGCAGAGATGGAAGCATTGCAACTGCAAGCCCAGGAATGCCAAAGGCAGCCAGCTGCCCACAAGAAGTTTGGCCAAGCAAGGAAGGAGTCCCCCTTAAAGATTTCAGAGTGAGCATGGCCCCACTGATATCTTGATTTGAGATGTCTTAGCATCCAAAACTGTGAGACAATAAATTTCCATTTTTTTTCTTTCTTTTTAGGGCTGCATCTTTTTTTTTTTTTTTTTTTTTATGTCTTTTTGCCATTTCTTGGGCCGCTCCCGCGGCATATGGAGTTTCCCAGGCTAGGGGTCTAATCGGAGCTGTAGCTGCCAGCCTATGCCAGAGCCACAGCAATGCGGGATCCGAGCCGCGTCTGCAACCTACACCACAGCTCAGGCAACGCCGGATCGTTAACCCACTGAGCAAGGGCAGGGATTGAACCCGCAACCTCATGGTTCCTAGTCGGATTCGTTAACCACTTCGCCACGACAGGAACTCCAGGGCTGCACCTTCGACATATAGAAGTTCCAGAGCTAGAGGCTGAATCAGAGCTGCAGCTGCCGGCCTATGCCACAACCATAAGCAATGCTGGCTCCTTAACCCATTGAGCAAGGCCAGGGATCAAACCTTCATCTTCGTGGACACTAGTTGGCGTGGACACTATGTTGGGTTCTTAACCCCCGAGCCACAAAGGGAACTCCTCCATTATTTTAAGCCATCCAATTTGTGGTACTTTGTTATGGCAGCCCTGCAAAACTATTACAAAACTGATATATTTTTATTTCCTGTTATATGCCATGGAAAAAAATACCGGAAAGGAAATATTTAGGCTCTTGATAGAAAAGAGACTTTTTACTCCTTAGTGTTCTTTCTGGAATTTGACTTGAAATGATTTATTCTAGGATTCTCTTTCTCAAGGATTACCAGTAGTGTGTTTTATATCTTTGGCTAAAACACAATTAAAAATGATAATCTTTCCATTGAGACTGGAAAAATTTTTACCATTAGGACTCTATTCTTTCTACTGCCTGGACCACGGGCTATATTGACTCAGTGGCGATTTTTCCAATCTGTGCCCTCCTGCTCCACCAAATGTCACCTCCACAGCTCTCCCTATGATCAGGAGCTGGAGTGGTGCCTCGAGGCCAGTCTCTTCCTTGCATTCCAACTTCGTCCAATGTGGAATTGATTTTCCTTTAAGAAACCTTAGCTTTTTTTTTTTCTAATAAAGTATAGTTGACTTGTAATGTTTCAAGTGTATAGGAAAGTGATTTAGTCTCATATATACATATATAAGATTCTCTTCCATTGTAGGTTATTATAAGATATTAAATATAGTTCCTTCTGCTTATACAATAGGTCCTTGTTGGTTATCTATTTTATGGATGGAATTCATGGCAAGAACCATGAAGTGTCTGAGACCTTACCCTATTTACGAGCAAACAGGTAATCATGGATGATGGCAAAAGACAGGAGACTCTGGGGTCAGAGACAAAGATATGACCAATCATAGCAAAAGCAGTAAACTTTCACGTTCATTTGAATCAGAGTCCCATGGCCCCCAAGTCTCTTGGAGACACTGCAAATAGCCCTCGATGAATGCCTATAGACACACTGAGTTGGATTACAGAACACTGATCTTGGGGAATCTTTCACTTTTAGAGTGAGATTACTCCTTGTCTTGGGGAGATGTGCCTCATCCCTCAAGATTGCTTCCTGCTGATGGACTGGTAAATAGCATCAGGGCCCTGCACTTTTGGCATACCAAGCAAGGCTGTGCAGGACCACTCAGAGCCCAGGGCAATATAGCTTCTCCCAAAGGGGCAGAAGGTAGAAAAAACTACAGATGGCGTGAGATGTGGCCTGTTACCTGTTCCTGTACAATCCATGAGCTAAGGATGGGTTTTGCATTTGAACTCTGAATAAGAAAATGTTTATACCTCACAAAAGAGAATGCTATTCTTTTCCTTCATAGATGTATATTACAAAAAATTTACTCAATTATTGTTAAAGTACCTGGACTTTCATCAGCAAAAAAACCTCTTTTTATATAAGTATCTATATAATATTGTTGTTTTGTCTCTTGGCCTGCAAACCCTAAAACTATCTGGCTCTTGATAGAAAAAATTTGCAGACTCCTGATCTAAAGTTCACAAAAGGTCCTGCTTATCTTCCATTTTTGTAACTGCTAATTTCACTGCTAAGCTTAGAAGAAATATATGACTAACCAAATTAGTTCAAGCATCTGCAGATTCTTTTTTAAAATATAATCTTTGAATAGGTAAACATGTATACTATTTAATTCAAATAAAAATTTAAAAGGCTTCTTATCAGCCTTCCTCCACTAGTGAGGTTGATCGTAAGTGTCCCATCACTAAAGCCAGGGTTTATCACTGAAAAACACCTTGGCTTTGTATTGAGTCTGATAATAAAGAAGATGAGCATGCTTGAATGAGAGAGATAGAATATTGCTTATCCAAATCATTTTTTACTTGTATCATTTCCTCTTCTTTTTCGGATCCAGCTTGCCCAGATTAACTTCATTTAGTCCTCAGACTCAGTACAAATGTCAAACTAGTTAAAGTTGGTGTTTCAGTTATGTATTGGAGCATAATAAACTACCCCAAACTTAGAGACTTAAAGCAATAACAGTGTATTATGTCTCGGATTCTATGGGTTGACCAGATTGTTCTCCTGCATTCTGCGGTGTCAGCTGGAATCCCAGGTTGGCTGAAGGACCCTAATGGCCTCAATCACATTGTGGGCTGTTAGTGCCAGGGGCCAGCCGGGAGCTCAGCTGGGACTATTGGCTGGGCCCTTGGCTTTTCTCTGACTGGGTCTCCCACATGGGCTGCCTGGGTTTGTTACTTCCTGGACATGGGGCTCTAAAAGAGAGCATTACAAACCTAGTCTAAGAAGTTATGCTCCAACCATTGAATACCATCGATCAAAATATATCAGAGAAATATATCCTGGTCATGTGAAATATTAACATTATGAGAAGCTGGGTGAAGGGTACACAGGAACCCACTCTATTATGTGTTCAACTTTTCTACAAACTAAAATTATTTAAAATAAAAAGTTGACCAAGAAGTAAGTCACAGGTTTAGCTCAGATTTAAAGGAAGGGGAAATAGACCCCATTTTTTGATGAAGGAATGACAAGGTTATATTACAAGAGAGCCAGTGAGATGGGAGGGGTTGTTGCAGCAACACTAGTGAGCTTCCAAACCCTGTTCAGGACATTTTAGTCAGAGAGAAAGAGAGAGAGTTTGTGTGTGTGTGTGTGTGTGTGTGTGTGTGTGTGTGTGTGTGTGTCTGATTTCTAATTCTTTCCCATCTCAACTTGACAATCTTCCTCTTTCTCTTTTGAACCAGATCTTAAGTACCTCTGTGGTCATATTGCCATTACTCCTCCTTGGATCATGTTTTCTGGGAATGATCCAAGAAAAAATAGGTTGTCTTAGGTAAAGTTAAGGAGCAGTCACTGACTTGACTCCTGTGATGTGCTGATTCCAAGCTTGAGAATCAGACACAGAAATCTATCACAGGCAAATTGTACATGAGCTATAGCAGAGAGTGTTTTTTCCTGGAAGACCTGAGTCTCTAGGTTGTAACCTCTGGAATCTAGATGAACCACTCATCCTCAGTATTGGCTTTGTGAGCTACTAAACCACCTTTAGATTTGAAAGCTTGGCTGTGATAATTTGGGAGTCATTTTTCAACACCTCAGAATTTCTTTACATTACATTTGGGAGTCTGCCTTGGTCTTTTCTGAAGTCTCAAATTCTGATTTCTGCTCCTTTAATTTCCTTTCCTACCATAGTATGGGAAAAGAGGATTTATGGCAGAAAAAGGAGAAACCTGGGATTATTTGGCACTGAAATTCTATCTACATCTTCACTGTTTAAGAAACCACCATATTCATCAATGAAATTGATCTGTGCTTTACCTTTTGTGCTGTCTATGTCGGATTTAGTATACTAGAATGCTAGTTTTCCAAAATGAACTGGAAAGACTTCAGTCTTTGCATGTTCAGCAAAAATTTAAATATCACAGGAGCCATCTGTTCTTTGAGTAGGGTAAATTTTTTAGAAACAGATCTTTGGTAAGTTTTTCAATTTTTTTCAGTGACTATTGAAACATTCAGATTTTCTATTTATCCTTGAGTCAATTAAAATATTTTTCTTCTAAAAAAATCAACACTCTCACCTAGACCTTCAAATTCATTGGCAAAAAGCTACACATGGTACCTTATTATGAACTTTCAAATGCATCCCCATCTGTGGTTTTACTGTCTTTCTCACTAAGTTGTACATTTTTTTGGTTTATCTCTTTTCCTCAATTAATCTTAGCTATTCTTTTTTAAAATTTTTTTTTGGAAGAAAAGGCTGTGATTTTATTTATTAATTCTACTTTGCTGTTTGCTTTCTAATTCATTAGCTTGGTTAATTTCTTCGGCTTTCTGAGGACTCTCTGTTTACTGATAAGGTCTGGGAACCAAGATAATTGAGTGGTAAATTTTCAGCGTGGGTATGAAAGTTGTCTAAACTGGTGGCGGGGCACATGGTGGAGAGGAAGGCTGTTGGATGTGATAGAGGCTTCTGAATGGTCAGTAAATGAAGTTGGGAGAGGAGGGACCACTTCATTTTAGTATGAGTGATATCTAGAGATAGTCCTTTTGAGTGATTTCCCTGCAGTGCAATGAATAATTTAAAGACGTTTAGAGGAAGTAGAGCATAAAGAACAGAAAGGAAATAAAATGAGCACATTTAATGGTGCTTAGGTAGATCTACCCTGCTCTGACTACTGTCAAGTTGTTTTATAGCCATCAAGAGCTTTATGATTTCCAGGGAAAAAATTACTCTGAAGGTTATACTTCTAAATTTGAATTTATGAAATATCTTGTTATTCAGCGACACTTTTTCTTCCATCCAGAGCTATGAACTCCCCACATCAAGATGTAGAATTGTCCCTTCTTGAAACAAAAGCATATTCGTAGTGAGCAGAAAGAGGTTTTTGTGTCACTGGGAAAGCAAATTATCTTTCTGCCATTTTCATAACTCAGGGAGAATAATTGAGATTGAATTCAGAATGGAGGACTCTGTCTCAGGCTTCAACACCTTATAGACTATTATAGAGAAGCAATTCCTTGGATTCTGATTCCTCTGAGATCAAATGGCTGTCTTGTTGAATTTGAATGCAGAGCATATAAAACTTTTCCCAGCATTTCGTGCAAACTGGATAATGAAGTGTTCATATACACTGCTTTTAGCCATGTCCAACAATTTAATTACATCCAACATCTTTAATTCCCTGGCCCCAAGAATCTGGACCCCACAAACCTCTTAAAGTGATATTGTTTGTATTAGTCTCTTCCATCCTACTATTACCTCCTATTGGGCCTCTAAACCTTCTCAGTGGCCTCAGTTTTTTTGCTCTGAACTCAACCATCTTTGAATTTTTTGCCCACCGTCACTTTCCCCTTACAACTAATCACTCACCATCAATTCTAGCTGCAATGCCTTTTTTTTTTTTTTTTTTTTTCTTTTTAGGGCCGCCCCCGCGGCACATGGAGGGTCCCAGGCTAGGGGTCGAATCTGAGCTACAGCTACCAGCCTACACCACAGCCACACAATGCAGGATCCAAGCCGAGTCTGAAACCTATACCAAAGCTCATGGCCCTGCAGGATCCTTAACCCACTGAGTGAGGCCAGGGATCGAACCTGCAACCTCATGGTTCCTAGTGGGATTCGTTTCTGCTGTGCCACAACGGGAACTCCTGCAATGCCTTTTAAATGTAGTTCAGACCCATTCTTGCTTTCAGAGTCAGAGGAACTAGGAGTCACCAAGCTCCTATCGTGTGTTAGACATCGTGGCAGACATTGCTGCCTAACGATGTTTATTCTCCCTTTTCCTTTAGTAAGAAAATCCTGATTTTTAAGCTGGATACATAATTGCTCAGCTAAAAGGAGATCTAATTAAAAGGGAGTGTGCTGGCCTTTCTTAATACCCTTTCTTTATCCAGCTGCCCAAGAGAGGGGTCAGTCACTGAACTGTAGCCTGCAGGCAAGAACAGTAGAAAATTGGGTGAGGGGTGTTATGATGGACTAAATTGTGTCCTCTAACCCCAGTTCATATGTTGAAGCCCTAACCCCCAATGTGACTGTATGTGGAGAGAGGGTCTTTAGGGAGATCATTAAGGTGAAATGAGGTCATAAATGTGGCATACTAATCTGTTGAGACTGGTTTCCTTATTTGAAGAGGAAGAGATTCCAGATATCTCTGTCTCCATCTCTGACTCTCTCTCCCTGTCTCTCCTCTCTCTGTCTCTCTCTCTGTGTGCACACAAAAAGGGCATGGAGGAAAAATAGTGAGAAGGGGGCTGTCTACAAGCCAGGAAGTGATGCCTCACCAGAAACCAAGCCTGATGTCACCTTGATCTTGGACTTCTAGCCTCCAGCACTGTGTTGTTTGTATCACCCAGGCTGTGGTATCTTGTTGTGGCAGCCCTAGCAGGTGAGTACATATGTATGGGGACTCTCTATACGATACTTGTAACTTTTCTGTAAATTGACAATTATTTTTAAATAAAAAGCTTATTAAAGAAAAAAAGAGTGAGAAGAAAGAAAAGAAAGAGAGGCAGAACACAAAAGAGTCAGAATGCAGAAACACAAAAGCAGGCTGTGTTGGAGAATGGCTCTCCTCCACCGCCTCCCTTTAGATCACCCCCTGCCATTTACAAATTCATTCCTTTCACTTTCCTGCTTTACCTCCCTGCCTTCTTCCTCGTGCTTCCATTTGAGTAGAAATCCTCTGCTTTTACAGTCCTGCTATCTTCCTCCCTGCTTACATCTGTATATTTAACTTTCTTGGATATAAGAATTAAGCAAAGTATGATATGTACTACAGGTACTGCCTGCAGCCGTGTTGTTTCATGATTATGATGTGATTCTTACAAAGCACAAGGCCACAGGCAACACATATCAAATGAATGGCATAGATGCTAAAGACACCTGGATTCCAGGAACCAAGGGAGTCTGGTAGGGCTCTGAACAGATTCTGATAATATTCTCTGTGGGTGTAATGATATAACAAATGAGGAAACTGAGGTTCAAAGAAAGCAAGTAACTTTCTAATGTTACCCCCTGCTATGATCTGAATGTTTGTGTCCCTTTAACATTTCGTGTGTTGATATCCCGACCCCAAGGTGAAGCTCATAGGAGGGGAGGCCTTTGGGAGGTAACAAGGTCATGAAGGTGGAGCCCTCCTGAATGGGATTAGTGCCCTTTCAAAGGCTCCAGAGAGATCCTTTGCCCATTATTCTGCCACATGAGGATACGATGAGAAATCTGCAATCTGGAAAAGACCCTCAGCCAACTCTGCTAGAACCTTGATCTTGGGTTTCTAGCCTCCCAAACTGTGAGCAATAAATGTTTCTTGTTTGTAAAGCCACCCAGTCTGCAGCCTAATTGGACTAATCCATCCCCTTACCAATCCCAGTATGTCTGCTTTAGTAGAGAATCCTAGCTAGCTATTTAGTCCCAAACCTAGAAGTGCCTGGCCCACAGAGGCACTGATTAAATGCCTGTTGAGTGAATGACTCAGTCCTCTTTGATTATTACATTGGAGTTCAAAGGGCACAGGCTTAAATTTAAATCCCTGGCTACTTTGCTATATTATCATCATCCTCGAATGATGGTTGTTAGGACCTTTGCCTAAGAAAAGAATAATTGAATATTTCTCCAAATATTCTCCTTTTATGCTCTGACACTGTCTTTGTGCTTAACAACCCCACATACCGTCACCATGACAACCCACTGTCCTTAGTCCCATTCAGACCATTAGACATACTTTATAAATAGAATATTCAGTTTCATTCTACCCAATTTTGCCTTAACTTTTTTTGTGTGATAAAGCTGGAGATACTAAACAAAGCATTAAGTTTTTGCTTTAAGATTCAGAACATGGTGATTTCCTGAGCTTTTAATTTAGTAGTTCAAACAGGTCATGTGAGACTTGTCATGAGCATTTAACATTTAGAAAATATTAATTTTGTTCCCATAACAAGTAGCAAGAATCTTCCATCTGGGTAGGTGTAAAATTAGGTGACAGAAACACGAAGATACGCAAAAGTGCCTTTCTTTCCCCGGGGAACCTAACAACACAATACCTCATGTATTTATGTATATGATGCATGAATCTGTAAATTTAAAATTCGACATAATATGGTCAGAGAGTGTTCCTCTCATTTCTTCTAACACAAACACAACCAATTATTGATGTCTTACATTTGCAGTTTATTTTTGATTTTACTCTGAGAGTCTCAACACTGAATGAAGGGTTTGAATCTTAACACTGAAGGGTTTATAACTAGTCACATGACAAGAAAGCCAAATTAGGGGAAAAAGAGACTGCATATTAATTCCAATCAGTGGGTTGTCTTCCTGTTTTATTTCAAAATACATCTGGTAAAGAAGCATTTTCCTTTACCTCAGGTAATAAAATGTGCTCAAGGAATCTTTTTGAAAAATAACAGAATCCCACCTTATTTAATTATATTTTATATCCAATCATAAGATTATCTTTCAGATTTTTCTAGGGATGGGAAAATTGTGCAGAACTAACTAGGATTGGTAGTAACAATGATAATGCCAGTTTATTATATGCCTTAGGCATGGGGATCTGCCTATTTACATCATTATCTCACTCAGACAATCTTTATGAAAACCTAGTGAAGGATGTACTAACACCGGCCCCAAGGAGGAATCTGGGGATTAAAGAGATTAAGTCGTCTGTTGAGCTCCTAAATAATGGAGGTGAAGGGGAGGAAGTTTTGGATCTTGTTGGTACTCAACTTCATTAGCAAAAGGTTGACCTTCATTTGTTCTTTTTTTTGGCATGTGGAGGTTCCCAGGCTAGGGGTTGAATTGGAGCTACAGCTGCTGGCCTACACCACAGCCACAGCAACGTGGGATCTGAGCTACATCTGCAACCTACACCACAGCTTGCAGCAACGCCAGGTTCTTAACCCAATGCTTGAGGCCAGGGATTGAATTCATATTCTCACAGGCCCTATGTCAGGTTCTTAACCTGTGGAGCCACAATTCTCACCTCCATTTGTTCTCAAGGTAACTGTCACATTGACCATTTGCAGCAGAATTTTTTTACTACGAGCAAATATTCTATTAAGCCAAGACATTTCTAGCCCTTGGCCATACACCTTGGGTTATTGATGTCTCTCCTGTTATGAATAAAACCTACTTCTTGTCACCCTGTAATATCAAGGTATCTCCAGCTAGACTCTGGAATCCAGAACACTATCCCTGAGGTCACTGCGATGCTGATGTTTTCTTGTAGATCTTCCTCCTCTTCTCCAGGAGCTCTGTTCTGCATCCCTGACTCACAGCACATTCTAATGGATCCAAGAGGCAGTGATACAATGTACCTTAGTTAATAAGCCCATTAGCAGTCATCACCATTGTGGGTGGAAGAGAAAACAACTCTCAGTTTGGGGTGAAATAAAAATACACACAGTACACCAAAGCATCGGAAAGGGTTGGGAGTACAACCAGGAAAGTCACAGTTATTCCCTTAGGGACTCCATGCTGTAAAAAAGCTCATTAAAATATTTTATTCCCATCTTTCCATGACTGAGAAGCATTTCTTAGTGTTAAAAACAGAAGAAGAAGGAAAAAAAAAAACCTACTGAAACTAAAACCTAAAAGGTAATGGAAAGAATTAGTTTTCACCCAGAGGCCTCTAAAAGGTCCAAGAAGAAAAAAATCAGAGTTGTTAAAAAAAGAAAGATAAAGCAGAGCTCTTTAGGATTTCAGAGTTAATGGGTAGACCTCCAGAGTGCTGGCCACTTGAAAACCACTGAGATGAACATCCAAAAGACTTCACTAGGGAGCAGCCTAATTACTCAAATCTACAGTGACTGAGGGGAAAAGAGGTTGCTCTTCAAGATTCTTATCTTCCAGGGGTGATTAAAATATGGCCCTAATTCCAGGATGCATGGTTGGATGGCATGGACCAGGGTTTCTCAGTCTCAGCACCACAGACACCTGGGCCAGGTGATTCTTTGTTGTGGGAGCTGTCTTGTTCACAGTGGGATGTTTACCAGCATCCCTGACTTCTGCCCACTAGATGCCGGCAACATACCCCTCCCTCAGTCATGACAATCAAAAATATCCCTAGACATTGCCAAGTACTCCATATGGAGCAAAATCACTCTAATCAAAAACCAATGGCTTAGACACTCCTTTTTCAAGCTCCCATTATGTTTCATGACCCAGCAGACCTTCCTTTAGGAAACTCAAATACATCAGGTCAGGCCAGGGGTATGGACGTCTGCACTCCTTCAGAGGACCTTGAATCCCAGCTCTTTCACTTACTAGCTGCATGGCCTTGGTCAAGTTACAAAATAATAAAAGATCAGTAGTTATTATTTATTAAGTGTTTATGCATTCACTTTTTATCCAGAACGTACTGAAGGAGCCAGGAAACATCAGGTCTTAAAGATCATGGAACTAAAAGCCTAGTGATGAGATGGAAGTTAATCAAATTACTGCTCAGGTAAGTGCTTAATTACCCAGTCAGATGAGTGCTTTGAAGTAAAGTACACAGCATTAGCATGTAAATAGGTCCTGTGGTTGGAGAAAGATTCAGGGTTCTGAAAGATCGGTATGGTTGAGCCACAGAAAGCAGGTTTGCTGGAGGCCAGCCATTCTGCTAGGCACTTTCCTTGTAGGATGGCAGGGAGTGGATTCTTGCCACAAGATAAAGGTACTGTGGTTAATACCCCTATTTTTAAAAACTGCTATATTTAAAAGTTACATTTTCTGTCTAATGCAGTTGATTTTTGTATATTGCTCTTCTATCCAACAGTCTTGCTGAAGGCTCTGCTTAGATCTTATAAATTGTCTGCAGATTTTTTTGTGTTTTCTATGTAGACAAGCATAATGTTTATACTCATATTGCTAAGACTCAAATTTATCACATGAGGCTCTGTGATGTTGTCACCAGGCTACTGTCACATGATTTGAGAGCAGGGAAACTGGGGTTCAAGACCACATCTGTTGTACTTCACAGACTGTGTTCTTTCTCCATTCAATTGTGCTACCTCTTCATTATCCCATCTTTTAGTATTTTGTTTGAAGTTTGATTGATTTAATTTTAATAATGAAGTATTTCATACATATCACAAAGATACAGAGAAGAATGGAATAAATACCCATCTATTATCGTTCAGCTTGAGAAATCCCAAGTTACCAATGGAATTGGAGCCCCGACTGGGCTATTTTCTGATCTCGGTTCCCAATCCCAAACCATGTTCGCCAGAGGTAACTACCACCCTGAATCTAGTCTGTATCTTTCTCATGCATCTCATTGACCTTTCTTCCATATAAGAGCAGCTAACCTAAAAATATGTTGTGCAAGTTTTTAAGTTTTATAAAATGATATAAAATTATAGGTCTCTTTTAATAATTTGGTTTCGTATTTTCTTTTGAGGTATCTGTTTTCTTTTTCAGCGTATCCATGCTGACACCTGAAGCTTTAGTTCATTTTTTCATTGTTCTGGAGTGTTCAACATATAAATATGCTACAATTTATTTATTATTCCCCTATTGCCAAAGTGGATTATTTTAAAGTATTTTTACTATTATAAACAATGCTACCATAGTATTCTTGTACATATCGTCTTGTATACAAGCGTAGGAGTTTCTCTGGAGACCATATCTAGAAACTGCTAGACTGAGAGTATGTTTCTTCGATATTGTTAGGCATTGTCAAATTGCTCTTCAAAGTCATACCAGCATAGAAACCCTGAGTATGTGAGAGCTCTCCTTGTTCCATATCTTCTCCAGATTTAGGACCTGTCAGTTATATATGATTATGTATCTTCCAGTCTGTAGCCTGTTGTTTTACTCTATCTATTGTGACTATTATGCAATAGTCAATCCTAGTGTCATCAAATCTATCAGTCCTTTTATTTATGGTTTGTGCTTTTTGTGCCTTCTTTGACAAAACCACAGAAATGAATGGTTTATAGAGGTTCTTTACATATTTGGAAAAGCAGTGGTGTGTTAGCCATAGCTAATGGTTTCCTTTTAATTTCCTTGTCATGTCTTTCGTTATTAGTCTATTCTTTTTCATGTTGACTTGTCAGTTATACATGTTGCAATATCTTTTCCCAGTTCATAGCTTATTTTTTCACTTTGTTAATGTAGTATTTGTCAAGCAAACATCACTAATTTTGAGGCTGACAAATTTATCATCTTTTCCTTTATTGTATATACATTTAACATGTTATTAAAGAAAACTCTCCTTACTCAAAGCCATGAAGACTTTTTTTTTTTTTTTTTTGGTCTTTTTGCCATTTCTTGGGCTGCTCCCACGGCATATAGCAATTCCCAGGCTAGGGGTTGAATCGGAGCTGTAGCCGCCGGCCTACACCAGAGTCACAGCAATGCGGGATCTGAGCTACGTCTGCAACCTACACCACAGCTCATGGCAATGCCGGATCCTTAACCCACTGAGCAAGGCCAGGGACCGAACCCGCAACCTCATGGTTCCTGGTTGGATTCGTTAACCACTGAGCCACGACGGGAACTCCCATGAAGACATTTTTTAAGAAAATGTTTAAAGATATATTTTTCAATGTAAGTTTCTCATAAACCTAGAGATGACTTCTGTAATGTAATAATGTAATTACATAGGGATCCTATTTAGTATTTTCCTATATGGATAACCAATTGTTCTAGCATCCCTGAATCCCTCCTGAACCCTACCTCGGTCACAAAAACATTAACCAAATGTGTACAGATCTTCTTCTGAACTATGGCTTCTCGTCTATTTTTCTTTTCTTGTCACATCTGCATTGCTATAGTTTCATCATAAATCTTAATATCTAGTAGGTATG
This sequence comes from Sus scrofa, assembly GCF_054392235.1. Classification (NCBI taxonomy): domain Eukaryota; kingdom Metazoa; phylum Chordata; class Mammalia; order Artiodactyla; family Suidae; genus Sus; species Sus scrofa. Next base: position 32,074,264 of record NC_139383.1, on the reverse strand, counting down.
TATTGATCTTATCCAATATTATTTTTAATATGCCTTACCCTTTGTTTCTCCATGTAGATTTTAGGGTAAACTTTCAAGCTCTATCAAACCTTGCTGGCATTTTTTATTGGAATTATATTGATTTATAGATGAATCTGAATGAAGCATTATAATTTGATTACCTAAATATATACAACTCTCTACTTATTTTGGTCTTTAATATCGTCAGTAAAGTTCATAATTTTCTCTGAGTCATGCACATATTTTATAATGTTTATTTCTAGATTACTCATGTTTTGAAATTATGTTTTCTAAATGTTGCTAGCATGTAAAAATACAAAAGATTTTTATTTTGCTCTTATATCTAAAGGTCTTGCTGAACTTTCTGCTTTGAGTTCACAAGTTGCCTATTTTCTTTGATTTTCTGTGTAGACAACCATAATGACTATAATCATATGCCAGTACTCATATTTATCACATGAGGGTCTGTGATCTTGTCACCTAGCCAAGGTCACATGATTTTTTTTTTTTTTTTTTTGGTCTTTTTGCCAATTCTTGGGCTGCTCCTGCAGCATATGGAGGTTCCAGGGTCGGGGTTGAATGGGAGCCATAACCACCAGCCTACGCCAGAGCCACAGCAATGCAGGATCCAAGCCACATCTGCAACCTACACCACAGCTCCTGGCAACGCCGGATCCTTAACCCATTGAACAAGGCTAGGGACCGAACCCGCAACCTCATGGTTCCCAGTCGGATTCGTTAACCACTGCGCCATGACGGGAACTCCAGGTTCACATGATTTGAGAGCAGGGAAGCTGAAGTTCAAGCTTGTGTTGTACTTCAGATCTGTTGTACTTCACAGCTTGTGTTCCTCCACCACTCAGTTATGCTACCTCATCATTAGTGTTTTGCTTGACAGATTTTTTTGGGGGGTTTATTTTTTCAATTGTTACATATTTTATTTTGCAGACTTTTTCTTTTTGAATTGTTATATATTTTACATATATTTTTTCTTCCCGCAATTGCTAAGACTTCCAGCAGTAGCTTGGACTTGTATTAGAATACTAAATAGAAGCAATACAGTGGACATTCTTGATTTATTCTAGGTTTTAAAGGAATGTTTCTACATTTCTACCATCAGGCATGATATTTACTGTAGATTTTTAAATATATATTTAAATATATTTATATATTATATGTATATTCATATATAAATATATAAATTTCTTAATAGATTAATAAATTCCCAGAGTTCCCTGATGGGCTAGTGGGTTAAGGACCCCATGTTGCCACTACTATGGCATGGGTTCCAACCCTGGCCCAGGAACTTCTGCCTGCCACTGGTGAAACTAAGAAAAGTAATTCCTTCTGTACAGAGATGGCTCAAACATTTTTATCGTTAATGGAAACTAAAATTTTTCTAGTGCTTTTTTTCTGCATGTACTTAGATTTTTTTCTCTTCAGTCTATTACTGTGATGACTTCTACTATTGGAAATGGTGCAAATTGAGAAAATCTTTACTTTGCATAATTATGGTTAGGTGAGAAATAAATTAGATTGTGTCTATGAAGAATTGCCGGGGGGGGGGGGCACAAAATAAAGGCCACACCCATGTCTTCCCCTTTCCCCCACCAGACCCACTCTGTGCTCTGGCTTTGTGCCCTAGTCCTGTGTTAATAATTATGACTCCCTTTTTTCTGTTTCTGGCTAAGTTCAGCCAATGGAAAATAGTAGCAGGCTATTGGAGCAGTATGGGAGAAGAGTGAATGGGGTGTTTATTGTGCCAGCCATCTCTTCAGGCCACACCAGATTATCTGTATCTTTGCTCAAGATTTTGGTTGCTATCATGCAGCCCTCTATAGAACTGCCCCATCAGATTCTGCTAACAGTCCACCTCCCGCCTCTTTGAGCCCAGAGGTGATATAACTCTTCATGCCCACCTGCTCTTACCAAACTCTGAGTCCTACTCTCTTCACATTGGATTCCTTAATCTCTGCCCACATCTTTGTAAAATGTCCTTTTCCTTAACTATCTTCAGATGATTCAGTCTGAGTACCTTTGTTTCATCTTAGGAATCTGATGAATACAGAGACAAATAAATGCATTTTTTTATCCCATCCCACTATAACCTGGGTATGGAAATGGATGAGTTTTAAATCAAGCATTTCTGTTCAGTGGAACATCTATTCATTGTCCTGATTTAAATGATTGAATTAATAATTATTATCTCTGATGGTGTCAAAACTGTTTTCTCTGGTTATTGATTGGAACTACTTGCAGCTTTCAAATCAGAGTTAAATAAGCAATGTACATAAAGAGCCTAGCATGCTACTTTGAGGCATTTTAAAGGCACTTTAACATTTGTTTTGTTTAAAAGAAAGGAAGGAAGGGTATTATGAAAGGTTTCAGGAGCGGAAATTTGAGCCATTTTAGTAATTTTCAAGCTCACTGTGCTCTGCAAACCTAATATTACCTCTAATTTGTGATATTATAATAGAAATTACAGAGCACAAGTCAGATCTGGAAAGCAAAGATAGGAGAAATTATTTAACGTATCAAAGGAACTCAAGTTTAATCTGATTTTCCTCTGGGTTATGCCGACAATCTTTCTCATTTTGGAAGGTCTTCCATAGCTTTGTAAAATGTCCTGGGCCAACATAATGGGCCCGGTAGAAGCTAAGTTGGAACTGGAAAATTGTTCAATAGTCATCCCAGCAAGAAACTAGCAATTCTTTATTTGATGGAATTCTTGCTTAGAGTGTATTTTGAATTATTCCAGGATAAAAAGAAATTTCAAGTGAATTAAAAAACCCAAGGTATTAGAAACTACAGCTTCCCAGCTTTTTCAAAGATTAAACAAATACCTCTGGAAAAAAAGAATTATCGCAAACAATAATCCACTGACCAATCTCTTGCTCGGTGTTTAAAATTCTGTATTTAATCTATACAAAGTATGATACAGAGTCTTGCTTAGAAAATAGATAATATGATATTACTGAGTTTGGTTACTTTCAAAAATATTCTAGATAGCCCTATATATAATGTCATATCATTGAATCTCTATATATTCCATCTTCCTCACCAGTAATGTTAGAAGAACATAGACTTGTGTTTAATAATGTATTTAAAAGCTCTAATAATTATATGAAAACAAACCAAATAGAAAACAAAGAATGTAGACTCTCTGGATTGATATTTAAAATCCTACAACGCCAATTCTATTGTGCCTTCCTGTGCTATAAAAGAGTTACTTCCCCAATCTCTGTTAAAGGTGGAGTTCCAGGAGTAACTCAGGTTCTAGCATTAGAAGAGACTCTTACTCTGAGTTACACAGAGGGAAAAGCAGAGTTCGGGGCAACCATCTCTCTCCCCAAGAGAGCTTGTCACCGGTAGCATGTTGGTATCAGCAGCAGTGGCTTTCTGATTCAACAGTCTCATGCTGTGGAAGAGCCAGCAGTTCCTTGGAAGTTCAGCCCATTTTTGCAGTCGTCTCAACAATTCTGGGAGTTGCTTCTATCCCTTAAAAAAAAACAAAAAAAACAAAAAAGCAAAGAAACAAAAAAACCTTACCTTAATGGAGTTGCCTACTGCTAAAAACCCTGCCTAAGACAGTTCTAGTGTATCACTGCACCCACAGTAGAGCTGAAATCAGTAATAATAGGAAAGGAATATGACCTCTGAAACAGTAGGGTTGATTCTCTTAGTCTTGCACAGATACTATGCAAAGTTTTTGGAATACAGCCCCCGCGAAGAGCTCCTCATGAGAGTTTTTGAACGTGGTTGTGGGGACTGGGGTGTCCAGGGAGGGGGCAAGGAAAAATTAACAAATTAAAAACAACAAAATATTAAACATGGCTGCAAGACACCTGACACTTTTTGAAATCAGAGAATTTAGGAAGGGACAAAGGAAAAGAAAGAGGAGAGAGGAGTTCCCACCCTGGCTCAGTGGTAATGAACCCAACTAGCATCTCTGAAGACACACGTTCCATCCCTGGCCTTGCTCAGTGGGTTAAGGATCCGGCGTTGCTGTGAGCTGTGGTGTAGGTCGCAGACGTGGCTCAGATCCCTCCTTGCTGTGGCTGTGGTGTAGGCTGGCAGCTGCAGCTCCAATTCAACCCCTAGCCTGGAAACTTCCATATACTGTGGGTGCAGCCCTAAAAAGACAAAAAAAAAAAAAAAAAAAGAGAAAAGAAAGAAGTATATCCAACACTTTATAGATATTATTACATAATAAATAATGCCATCATGATATACCAAATACATTGAGAATGTCGATCTTCTTTTAGATATGAGAAAACTGAGGCTTTGCACCTGGGATTTAAATCCACATCCATCTATCCTAAGAACATACACTGTTTTTAATTTAATGTAGTGATGGGGACAATGGGGATAGGGAGAGACTTAGTAAACTTTTGGGTTATCTTTTAAAAAGTATTAATTGAATACCCAGTCTGCAGAATGAGATTTAGAACTGTGAAAATTTTCCCCCTTGGACTTTAATTAGAGATGTCTGATTTTTTTCCTCTACATAAATTCAAATCTTTATACTATGGACATTTACTGGACAAATTTGAAATGAGGACATAAATGTTTCCGGATATTTCTTCCCTCTCCTGAAAATTTTGCTGATTTGTTCTTGATAGTTCCTATAAATACCTCTGTGGGATGGGAAAGTGTAAAGTTAGGAGGAATGACCCGGCCAGAATGAACTATGATTCATGATAACACGTAATTCCCTTAAATGTTTAAATTTAAAATCCGTGTAAATGAATAACCTTTTAAAAGACATGCTGCATCACCAGTGGAGTTTGACAAATGCTTCTAATTACTTAATGCATTACATAGGTAAGAAAGCTAAATACTCTTAGACCTCATTGCTATTTCAGATCAAATGAGAGATGGGTGCATTGATTTGCCATGCATGTTTGTGTGTGTGTGTGTGTGTGTGTGTGTGTGTGTGTAGAATTCATTCAAAGAAACTTTTGAAATCTCAGATGTAAAAAGAGATTAAATTCCACGTGGAATGTGAAAAAAACTCTTCAATTGGTTAATACTGACAATTCTCAACTATAGCTACAATTTATTTTATGTTAAATTATATTCTAAAGCTAACTTGTCTGTTCTTTTATGAGATTAATTTATTATATGTAATCTAGCGCCCCCTTGTGTAATAGATTTTATTAACAAAGTTTGGGAACCAGTATTTGTATACTACAGATACTTTCCTGTAAATCATGTATCTGATAAAGTTTTGGTATCCGTGGCATATAAAGAATTCTTACAGGAGTTCCCGTCGTGGTGCAGTGGTTAACAAATCCGACTAGGAACCATGAGGTTGCGGGTTCGATCCCTGGCCTTGCTCAGTGGGTTAAGGATCCGGAGTTGCCGTGAGCTGTGGTGTAGGCCGGCAGCCACAGCTCCGATTAGACCCCTAGCCTGGGAACCTCCATATGCCACCGCAGTGGCCCAAGAAAATAGCAAAAATACAAAAAAAAAAAAAAAGCAATGAATTTGAATATGCATTTTTTCTCTAAATGTATATTCTTACATGGCCAATGAGCACATGAAAATATGGTCACATTTGTCCTTAGAGAAACGTAAAATAAAACCACAATCCAATAGCACTTCACATCTTCTTGGATGGCTTATATATTGTGTTTTGATTTCCAATTTTAGTCCTTGGATCATGGTATTATTTTATCTTTATTTTTTGGTTTGTATTTCCAAAGTCATACACAATAAAAAAATATAGAAAGGAGCAAGGTTGAAATTTTCAGGTTTCATGCTTTGCCTATAACTGTCATTGAACCAAAACCACGTATGCATTGGAATGTTTCTTAAGAAAATCAGATTCATTCTCAGGAGGGAGGAAAAATAACTTTGTAAAACAGGAGAATTAGTTCTCAGAGATTCTTGGAATTTCAGGGTAAGAAGAAATTGTGGTGATGGAGCGAGGGGCAGAATATGGCTGACATTTGTTTTTCCTGTGCAAATACAGCTGTCACTGTGTGGTGTGGCACAGGCTACAGGGCATGGTTAGTCCTTCCCATGGAGCATGGGTTTATGACAGACTTCTCTTTTTTTAAAAAATTGTGGTACACATACAGAGAACAAACTACTCATTACCAGTAAGACGGGGAGGGGCAACATAAGAGGTGGAGAAGTGGGAGTTACAAACTATTGGGTGTAAGATAGGCCACAAGGATGTATTGTACAACACAGGAATATAGCCAATATGCTAACAGTAAGTGGAGTGTAACCTTTAAAAACTGCATATGTTGGGAAAATGAGTCATCGTCTGTGAGTCTCCTCTTCAGGAAATATTGCTGTAAGACAAAAATCAGTTGAGCAAATATAGTTTGGGGTGCTTTGTTCAAAAAATGTGATAAAAATCACGTAACATAAAATTTACCGTCTGAACCTATTTGTAAGTGTGTAGAGTACAGTAGTGATAGGCAGAGGTACTTTGCTGTGCATCAGAACTCTAGACCTTTTCATCTTGTAAAATCGAAACCCTGTATCCATTGAACAACTCCACTTTTCCCCTTCCTGACAGTTTTCCTTTTTTCAGGAAATCTCATGTGAACACCAATATGTGAAGAGGTAGAAGCTATGTTGCTGCAATCCATGGCAAGGGAGGTGGCACCCTTTCCCTGGGACCCCCCTCCCTGTTGATGCTCAGGCTTGTGCACTCTGTGACTCTAGGCTTTTCAAGACTGTGGTTTCACACAATCAGAGACTTAGCTCTTCCCCACTGTAAAGGGTAGAACAGTACCCTATCTATCCCCCAAGTTCATATGTTGACGTCTCAACCCCCCAGTACCTCAGAATGAGATCCTATTTGGCAATAGGGTCTTTATAGAGGTAATCAAGTTAATATGTGGTCATTAGGGTACACCCTAATCCAACAGGACTGGCGTCCTTATAAAAGGGGGAAATTTGTGACAACCAAGGCAGAGGTGGCGGTGATGCTTCTAAAAACCAGAGCACCTAGAATTGCTCATAAACCACCAAAAGCTGAGGAGCGATTCTCTCTCACAGCCCTCAGAAAGAACCAGTCCTACTGACACTTTCACCTTGGACTTCTAGCTTCTAGAAGTGTGAAAGAATAGATTTCTATTTTTTTTGATGACAGCCCTAGCCAGCCAATACTCCCACATTTCCCATCAGTGAAGCTGTGGATTGCTATGGCTGCTGGATATGGCCAACACAGCCAACAGAGACTTAAGTTTTAGGCTGAGTAGTTACAAATCCCCAGAGATATGACAACTTTGTACTATAATGCAATTACAGGTTATGGAAAATAATTAACTCAGTGAAAAATGTGCTTTCTAATTGGCCATAAAGGAGAGCAGAATATGCACCCCCAAATATGCCTCTTTGGCATAAGGATTGTCTTGGGCTGGTCTTTTTTAAGAAATAGCAGACACAAGGGAAGCTTTGAAAACTGAACAGAAGTTACCCTTTGGTCAGGGACATTTCCATTTATTAGGGAAATCTTCATTGGTGAGGGTGTCTCCCTCTCTGTACCAGAAAGAGAAAGATGATGAAATTGCTACAATCTCTTGTCAGTGGAGAAGGCAGCAACTTAAATTGATATAATAATTAAGTGAAATCTTTTTTTTAAATTGTTATTTCCCCAATACAGTTTTTTTTCTACTGTACAGCATGGTGACCCAGTTACGCATACATGTACACATTCTATTTTCACACATTATCATGCTCCATCATAAGTAGCTAGACATAGTTCCCAGCACTACACAGCAGGATCTCATTGCTAATCCATTCCAAAGGCAATAGTTTGCATCTATTAACCCAAAGCTCCCCATCCATCCCCACTCCTTCCCCCTCCCCCTTGGCAACCACAAGTCTATTCTCCAAGTCCAGGATTTTCTTTTCTGTGGAAAGGTTCATTTGTGCCATATGCTAGATTCCTGATATAAGTGATAACATATGGTATTTGCCTTTCTCTTTCTGACTTGACTTTACTCAGTATGAGAGTCTCTAGTTCCATCCATGTTGCTGAAAATGGCATTATTGTGTTCTTTTTATGGCTGAGTAGTATTCCATTGTGTATATATACCATATCTTCCTAATCCAATCATCTGTAGGTGGACATTTGGGTTGTTTCCATGTCTTGGCTATTGCGAATAGTGCTGCAATCAACATGCGGGTGCATGTGTCTTTTTTAAGGAAAGTTTTGTCTGGATATATGCCCAAGAGTGGGATTGCTGGGTCATATGGTAGTTCTATGTATAGATTTCTAAGGTACCTCCATGCTGTTCTCCATAGTGGTTGTACCAGCTTACATTCCCACCAACAGTGCAGGAGGGTTCCCTTTTCTCCACACCCCCTCCAGCATTTGTTATTTATTAATGATGGCCATACTGACTGGTGTGAGGTGGTACCTCGTGGTAGTTTTGATTTGCATTTCTCTAATAATCAGGGATATTGGCCATCTGTACATCTTCCTTGGAAAAATGTCTATTCATGTCTTTTGCCCATTTTCCCATTGGGTTGTTGGTTTTTTTGCTGTTGGAGTTGTATAGGTTGCTTGTATATTCTAGAGATTAAGCTCTTGTCAGTTGCATCATTTGAAACCATTTTCTCCCATTCTGTAAGTTGTCTTTTTGTTTTCTTTTTGGTTTCGTTTGCTGTGCAAAAGCTTGTCAGTTTGATTAGGTCCCATTGGTTTATTTTTGCTTTTATTTCTGTTGCTTTGGGAGACTGACCTGAGAAAACATTTGGAAGGTTGATGTTAGAGAATGTTTTGGCTATGTTCTCTTCCAGGAGTTTGATAGTGTCTTGTCATATCTAAGTCTTGAAGCCATTTCGAGTTTATTTTCATGCATGGTGTGAGGGTGTGTTGTAGTTTCATTGATGTGCATTCAGCTGTCCAGGTTTCCCATCAATACTTGCTGAAAAGACTGTCTTTTTCCCATTTTATGTTCTTGCCTCCTTTGTCAAAGTTTAATTGACCATAGATTTCTGGGTTCTTTATTCTGTTTCATTTGTCTGTATTAAATTGACATAATAATTAAACCCTTGTTTACTATGTTTTGCCTGACAACTTCCTATAACTGGAAAATTAGGTTTCCTCCCCTTCATCTAGCAGCTTTCTTAACATTTATTTTTATGTAGAAAATTGTTTTAAAGCGACTTCCAGACACTGAGACATTCCACCATAAGTATATCACTTGCATCTTTTAAAAATAGCAGCATTTTCCTACGTAGCTAAAGTAACATTTTCTAACTAAAAACATTGTTCTAAAATCTTTAGTATCATCTAATAACCAGTCCACATTTAAATTTCCCTAGGTGTTCCCCAAGTCAACTCCAAAACAGGATCCCATTTGAGACCACACATTGCATCTGATTGTTAGTGCTTTAATCTCATTTTAATCTGGCCAGGCTAACATTTTAATGGGACTGTCTTGCTCAAGAGAATGGTTTACAATGAAGAAAATACCCCCAATTCTGGATTTATCTGATTATTTCCTCGTGGTATCATTTACCTTTTGGCTGTTAATTGGAAATTAGATATAAAGGCCTGATTTGATTTAAACATTTCTGGCTATAATACATCCTAGATGATGTGTTTCATTTCATATCGCATCTCACCATAGGACTCTTGAAATCTGGTTGTCCACCAGTAGGATGAAACCACGGGGCGGGGGGAGGGCAGGGGGGATGTAGGGTTAACCTCTTGAGCCGTCCATGGCAACCAAAACCCAATCTTTGTGGTGTTATTGTGGCCCCATTCAGTTGTCCACTTCTCCAACAATTATTCTCCTAAGGGTCAACACCAGTTCCTTGCCTGAATAAATGATTGGATGAATTGTAGTGAAATGTGTATTTCCTAATTTTATTATTTCCTATGTATTGATTGGGAAATTTAAATGTGGACTGGTTATTAGATGATACTAAAGATTTTAGAACAATGTTTTTAGTTAGAAAATGTTACTTTAGCTATGTAGCTATCTTACGCTGTAGGAGAGGGAAAATAATTTTCCCTCCACTTTTCAAGGTTATTGGCTGTGAACCTCTATAACAAAAAGATACATGAATGAGAGAAAAACAAATAGAAGTTTAATCATATGTAACTCCTTGAGACGGGCCAAGCTACTACCTTAAATACCATCTCCAACTAAAGATAAAAGGAGATATTGGGGGTGAGGGTGGGGAGATAGGAGAGCTTAGGCAAAGCACAGTAAACAAAGGTGTGTTTGTTGTGTAGATTTAAGTCCTTGACTTTTCCATTGATAAAATTTTCTAGATAGTTTGTTATCGTCCTCTTTCTGGTACAGGAATCGATCTTCCTTCTTTCCTTCTTTCCTTCTTTCCTTCCTTCCTTCCTTCCTTCCTTCCTTCCTTCCTTCCTTCCTTCCTTCCTTCCTTCCTTCCTTCCTTCCTTCCTTCCTTTCTTTCTTTCTTTCTTTCTTTCTTTCTTTCTTTCTTTCTTTCTTCCTTCCTTTCCTCAAAGACATTGTTAGAGGGAGGACATGTCACCTGGAATTGAAGAAGCCCAACCCTCAGGTGTCTTGTCCCACTGATTTCAGGAAGACAGCAGGGAGCAAAGGCTTGAAGTGAGATCTTAATTTCCCATTCAGGAACTGAATTTGGGAAACCAGGAATCCTAGCCACTACACCATCTGGGACTAGAGGTTAAAAGCAGAATTGCCCTGATTCTTGCCCCTGTTGAAAGCAAGAATGTTTCAAGGAGGCAAAAACTGTAAAAACAGGCACAAAGTTTATTATTGTAAGCACATCATATGTAGGAGAGCACACAGGGAAACAGTTTAGAAGCAAATCGGCAGACTCAGAGAGGAGTGTGCATGCCCCTGTTAGAGGGGAGCATCCAAAGGGCTGATTTAAATCACTTATATAAGGGCAGTTCTTCCAGTTCTTTGTTTTCCTCTGGCCAATTATCTTGCTTTGTTTTTCTCACCTAATCCAACCCAGGACCCTCCCTCCCAATATGCCTGCACATTTTTAGCCAAGACAGATTCCAGTGTGTGTGTGTGGCAGGGGGGGGGGGGGGGTTATAAGAAGATTGACAACATCTATCATGGGGTAGTGCCCCCACATTTTCGAGCCCAAGGAATCTTTCTGCACTTGTGTAGCTGGGGGTATCCCTGACCCCAAAGATGAGAAATCTGTGCCCTCTTGTTCTTTTGCCTATGTAGGGCTTAGCCCCTCTCTGCCCCTGCTATTACCATTATTTTTTAATGGCCCCAGGAGACAAAGCCCAGCTACTTACCTGTTCCTGTTGTTATTTCTACCTCAAAGTATGAACAGGAACCTATCTATTTCCTGCCTCACCATGAAGGGTGAAAATGACAAGTTCATTTGAACAACAAAAGGAATGAGAAATGATGAGTCTCAGTCCTACTCATCTAGGGTGAATAGTTCAGTTTTCATGGTCAGTTGAGTTTTCAGATAAGCATACAAACAATACCCTTAATGCTGCATACCATGGAGACTATTATGATAATTATAAGCAGAATAATTCCCATTGTCTGGAGTACACCTCAGAGCCATGGTTTCCAAGACCCTGATCAACTGGAATCAAAAAGTCAAAGAAAAATCCCACTTAAGGAGTAACTTTCTTTCTTTTTATTTATTTATTTAAAAAAATTACTCAATGAATTTTATTACATTTATAGTTGTACAATGATCATCACAACCTGATGTTATGCACTTCCGACCCAAACCCCCAGCCCATCCCCCACCCCCAACCTGTTTCATTTGGAAACCATGTTTTCCAAAGTCTGCGAGTCTGTATCATTCACCAATACTGAAGTTCATTGTGTCCTTTTTTTAGATTCCACATATAAGTGACAGCGTATTATGTTGTTCTCACTGTCTAACTTTACTGATCATGATAATTTCTAGGTCCATCCATGTTGCTGCAAATGCCATTATTTCTTTCCTTTTAACGGCTGAGTAATATTCCACTGTGTATATGTACTACATCTTCTTTACCCACTTCTCTGTCGATGGACATTTAGGTTGTTTCCATGTCTTGGCTACTGTATATAGTGCTGCAATGAACATTGGATTACATATACCTTTTCGAGTCATGGTTTTCCCTGGATAGATGCCCAGGACTGAGGAGTCACATTCTTAAACCAGCTGGTTTGTTCAGTGGTCTTATGTAGCAGAGTCTCAACTTTCCCAGAAGTATCAATCCAAGTATAGCAAGTGGTGTTGACCGTAGAACAAATAACCGCCTTGCTCTGCTAGTCTAGCATCTAAACCAATCTTGGCCAGGCAGTCTAGGGATTTTTGTTGGGCAGCTATTGCTTTAGCAGCAGATTGTCCAGTGTCTTTAAGAGCTAAGAAGAGATTCCCAATCATAGCCTAATTTTCACTTACTCCTAGCCAGGGAAATAGGGATGTGACAAAGAGAATGAATTAGAATCATGAATGCCTCCTGGTAATTCCCATCTGAGTCTGTGGCTCAAGACTGGAAGGAAAATTGACAGCCACGGAAGCCAGTAAAGTATAAGGTCAGGTAGCTCACACAGGTGGCTTTATTTTGGTTACCCTTGCCTTGTGTCCCTTTCTTTGTACAGGGCCTGGGATGCAGAGTTCCCAGGTTTGGGGTTGGTAACCAGAGGCAGAGAAATGGACCCCTAGGGTTAGGGAGTCTGACAAGATTGAGAAGAGGCTGAGTTTGTTCCACTGAAACTGAGACTATAGGATCAGCAGTGTTGTGGCAAATCCAGCAGTCATGTGGAGATTGGATTATCCTCTGTGGAATGACCTAAGATACTCGAATAATGTCATCATTTTTCCAGGTCAGAGAATATTTCGTAACCCCTAGAAATGTTACCTGAAAATTGGGTTCACCTTTTGGTGGATGTGGAGCCAAAAGACACAACCAAGCCAAAGATTGGGGAAAGGGGAGTTCCCTTGTGATGCAGTGGGTTAAGGATCTGGCATTGCTGCTGCTGTGGTGTTTGATCACTAGCCCAGGACCTGCTGCATGCTGCAAGTGAAAAAAAAGAGGGGAGGTAATGATAAGGGTTTATTGCTTATAGCAAGCAAGAAGAATGCTGGGGATCTTTCCCAAAGCAGTGCATCTCCAAACCACAAAACTGTGGAAGTTTTAAGCTAAGGATGCATGCATATTCATGAAGGGGCTTGAGCAAAGGAGAATTCAGCATAGATTTGGGCAAAGGTTGATCAATGGAGTCCAAGCTTTGGTTGATTAAGGTCATAAGGTTCAGAATGAAGTTCATTGTCATCCTGTAGGTTTCAGGAGATCTGTTGACTGAGCTCTTGGGGAGGGTGGTGTAAAATTCTGCAAAACAGCTCAAGAAAATGCCTTGGACTAATCTTTGTCATTCCAACAGAATCTTTACAACTGATGCATTGTCTTTGCTATTGTTACTTCTCTTGCCTAACAGTCATTTGTTTGGGGATTCCCTTAAGATTGTTATCACTGAGACCTGTTCAAGAGCAAGCATTATGGCCAGGTGTACATCACTAAATGGCTTAGGCCTAAGATGCCTTCTCTTGTGTCAAAAAGCTTTATCTAGTCCTTTTCCTCTGGGACCTCCTACCCAAACTGCTTACAAAATTATGTTCTTCCTCACAGTACAGTTTTCAATGTGGCACAAAATGTGCTTATTAACAGAACAAAATAGTTTAGTTCCCCTGTAAAAGGAAGTCAAAAGTAGACAAACTCACGTGTGGTATTTAGTCTTTTCAGTTTTTTATATTATTTGGACATGATCTAGATATTATTTAATGCATACTCATCAATCAAGTTATCTCCATATGACTTTAAGGTTTCAAGTAACCAAAAAATTTTGGAAATTATTTTTAAGTGCATAAACCATAAAGCACAATTATTGTTGAAAATTTTATTTATAAACTAATATCTTACTTATATCAATTTAATTTACTTATTATTAACAATTATGTTTAGATTACTCATAAAATTTTCATTGGACATTGAACAGCTAACTGTGTTCTTAAGTTATATATATATATATATATATATATATATTTTTTTTTTTTTTTGTCTATTTAGGGCTACACCCATGGCATATGGAGGTTCCCAGGCTAGGGGGTGAGCTGGAGGTATAGCTGCCAGCCTACACCACAGCCACAGCAATGCCAGATCCTTAACCTGCTGAGCGAGGCCAGGGATCGAACCTACAACCTCATGGTTCCTAGTCTGATTTGTTTCTGCTGAGCCCCAAAGAGAATTCCCTTAAGTTATCTTTTCTTGCTGACTAATTCTGTGACAGAGATAACACAAGCTTATCTTAGTAAACCTAGGTAGAATAAAGTCTTATATTTAATACTGATGACTCTTAAAGATATGATTTTAAAATTAAATCAAAAAACTAAAACTAGGTTTTATTTATTAATGTAGACAGAAAATGTCAGCTTGCTATGTGTTTATATATACATATATGTATATACATATATTTTGTCTTTTGTCTTTTTAGGGCCACATCTGCAGCACATGGAGGTTCCCAGGCTAGGGGTCTAAACCTCCATCACAGCCACAGCAATGCCAGATCCAAGCCACATCTGTGACCTACACCACAGCTCATGGCAATGCCAGATCCTTAACCCACTGAATGAGGCCAGGGATCAAACCCGCATCCTCATGGATACTAGTCAGGTTTGTTAACCACTGAGCCACGACGGGAACTCAAAACTTGCTTTATAGAAAACAGAGGATGTTGAGGCCCTCAAGCCATCAGTCACTGCAGCCACCCTTGAAGGTGCATCCTGAAAGGATTCAGGGTGGAGAAAAACAGGATCCTGGCGCTAGATAGATAAGGTGCATATCAAAGGAACAATTTCATTGCATGAAATTTGGTTGAGTTTCATATTCCTGAGAGTCCAGAAATACTTAATTCATGTAGGCGCTTATTTTTCTGTAAGCCAATTAAATAGAACTCTCTTACAAATTAATGTTGGCAATACCCTCTGCAGGTAGAAAAATATCACAAATATCACATACATACATAGACATACATAAACATGCACGCAGAGATGCAGAGATCTTTGAATTTTTGTTTTAGCGTTTGAGCCACGAGACAAGTACAATAAAGCAAAACTCACCAGTTTGTAAAGAACAATTTGATCCAAACTGTGTTTCTGGAAATTCCCTTGTGGCGCAGCAGGTTAAGAATCTGGTGGTGTCACTGCGGCAGCACAGGTCACTGCTGTGGCATGGGTTCAATCCCTGCCCTGGGAACTTCCACATGCCTCGGAATTTGTCAAGGTTTTCCATTAATTTTTATTTTAGATTTCCCTTGGCTGTTTAAGGGAATAACTGGTAGCAGTTATGGGAGAACCCCAGCATCCCATCAACCCTATTGGGGCCCAAATGGGGAACTTCTTCCAGGATGAACATGAGGATGTCTGTAAGGCCACTAACTTGGGGGGCTTTTTAAGAGATTGTATCATCTCTTCAAAATGGAAAGACAATTCAGGCAGAATATTAGTAGAATGAATAGTCATGTAAAGATGTTGAAGCAGTAGGTGTTTTGTGAATGTTACAGTTTTGTGTTTCAGATAATTCTTGGATCTCTAATTTTTCCTGAGCCTTTTACCATGAATCTTTCAATAAAGTTATTTTGGAATTTTGAAACCCTTTGGAGTTTTCTCCATGCCAGTTAAAATAGGTATCCCATTCTGTCTGACTTGGGAGTACTTGCTTTCAAATGCCCTTTTAAATAACCAATCTTGTCTAACTGGAACATTCTTCATAAGGCCATTGTAATTCTAGGTTGTCTTCAGTAAAATTGATCCATGCCCCTAAAGAAAGATCATAATTTTTTTTAAAGCATAAAATTGGCTAGGGTTCCTAAAAGGGGAAGGGAGGGGGTAACTTTAGAACATTTAGATGACTGAGATCTCATTTTTGGAGTTTTCCTGAGAACAAAGAAAAAATTTCTACATAACTTATGCCTTGGGACTTGGGTATTTTTTGATAGTATGTTTTTCATGGGATACTTCTTTTCCTGGTAGATGGCCTTGGCCTTACTTGAGCCATGCCCCGGTGTTTCTCCTTGCAGGGAATTTTTCTTGGAGATGGCTAGTGACCTGTTGTGAAACTTGCTCACCCATGACCACTATAGGTCTTTTTTTTTTTTTTTTTTGCCACATTCATGACGTGTGGAAATTCTCAGGCCAGGGACTGAACCTGCACCACAGTAGCAACCCGGACTGCTGCAGTGACCACGGGGGATCCTTAACCCGATTCACCACAAGGGAGCTCCATTTGTAATGATGTCCCTTTTAATCTCCTATGTTTATTTTTGCCAGTGCACTTAAAAGAAAAATTTCTTCCTTTCCTACACAAAGAGTGGTCTGTTATTGACTTTTGTACTCCCTTGCTTTTGTACCTAACCATGTATCCTGGTAATCTCTCCACAGTGTGTTATTTCTATCCTTTTCTAAGGGTATAGAAAGTCTCTCTTATAGTCTTCATATATTGAGTTTTTTAATCCAGCATCTCTTGAATAGTCTCATTATGTTTAGGAACTATGTAGCCTCACAAGGGTAGATACTGAGACCAGGCAAATTGATTCCCACATCTCCCCACTCCTAGCATCCCCCTTGCAAAAGTGCATTGTCATATTTCTTGGGTCCCTCCAATCAGGCTGAACTGGCAGTGAGCCCTGGGGGAAGGCAGTTCTGCATGATACCTCTTATGATGACCTCGGTGGCAGCAGGATTGTGAGGCTTCTGCGTGGTTCCCGGTGCAGATGCGTCATGGGTGACTATGGCGTTTGCAGATGTGATAAAGTCCACTCGACGGCATCAGGACAAACAGTAGCATCTGGTGCTCTGTGGCAGCAGTCACCGTGAGGACCCCCTTGTCAGGCCCCCTCTGTGGGCATGTTTGAGGTCTTGTTCCCAGAAACAGCCTTGAGTGGCTTTCCAGCCCTCTCTGCATTTCTCTGAAGCTGCCTGGGATCCTTTTAATAAATTCCTTTCTCAGCCTAATTGGCCAGAGTATGCTTTCTTTGCTTACAACTAGGAACTCTGACCTAAATCCTCTTTATGAAAAGATAATGACTTTAATGATTAAACAAGACTAAATATAGAGAGTGAGAAAAAGGAGTGTACCATCTGCCCTCACTTCATCTGTAATAAATTATCTTTGACCCACTCTCTCTAAGCCTGTCCTCAATATTTCTATTATCCTCATTATTCTGCTTTAAAAAAAAAAAAGCAAACAAGTTTTGAATTCTATGTTTTGCTTCCTCATTGTGTGCCAGGATGGTAAGTGGAAGTGGTGAACTGCAGGTTAGCCCTCAACCAGTGCCAGCATTTCTCAGGGTCCGTGGCCCTTCTCCCCTTGTTGTGGCAGCAAAGATGGCTTTGAACATGACTACTCTCAAGACAGGAAAGGTAAGAGAGGAGTCGAATGGCTGACTTTGGGATCTCTACAGAGATTCTTGTGAACTTCTGGGTAAGGGAGATGTTGATTTTTTTTATTTTTTATTTTTTGATTTTTAGGGTCACGCTCATGGCATATAGGCTAGGGGTCTAATTGGAGCCACAGCTGCTGGCCTACACCACAACCACAGTGATGTTGATCCGAGCCACATCTGTGACCTATACCACAGTTCATGGCAACACTGGATCCTTAACCCACCAAGAGAGGCCAGGGATCGAGCCCGCAACCTCATGGTTCCTAGTTGGGTTCCTTAACCCTTGAGCCATGACAGGAACTCCCCAAAGAGAGATGGTAATCTTCAAAACATAATTTTCAATTTCAAGAGCCAGTATTTGAAGGTCCCAGTATTTGAAGGTCCCAAGAAATGTGATTATTTCATTTTCAGAAGTCCGAAAATCTTATCTTCGAATGTCAAGAACAAAATCAGGAGAAATTCACACATTAATGTTTGCACCAAGAGGCACTGAGAAGAAAGAGGGCTACCATGGGGGAGGTTTGGGTTTTCTCCCACTTCTAGAGAAGATGTGGCTGAGTGGATCCGTGGACCCGAAGATTCCTTGGGGTGGTGCAGTAGGAGAGAGCTTTGTGGATCTTGCTGCCTAAAAGCAGAGGGGTCCGGGGCAGCGGCCACCAAGGGACTAAAAGACCATTAGCATCAGCAGCATGTGTCCACAGAGACGTGGCCACGTGACAGACTCTCGCCTGCCCCTGATGCCATGATCCTAGCTGAGCATGGTTAAACTCACTGCCTGGAATATGGGATCTAACGAATCATGTTCTCCTATTGTTATCACATTGTTATGAACAGGCTGGAGCTCTTCTTGGGCACGGCTGGAACCAAGCGCTTGCTTAATGAAGTTACGCTAGGCTACCGAAAAGAGGGACTGGCTGACTCCTGAGAGGACAGGGGGCACGGCAGTGTGCTGAGCACACTCAGACCTCCAGCAAGGGTCAGAGATGAGAGTGAAAGAGAACACTGGGCTCTGGGAGGCCAGGCACCCTTCACTGGTGCCTCTCCCGGGCTCTGATGTTGAAGGAGCTGTAGTCAGGCTGCTTACATTCAGGAGGGGGAAGAGGGGTCCTGGGAGGTCCGTGGTGCAGAGAGAAGATGTCGCACCTCAGACACAGATCCGGGAAAGCCTGACGTGACCTGGATGAGACCCATAACCAAGGACGTAATTTTCCCCTTCTTCCCTTGTGTTCTCCAGCCCAGAGGTGGTCTTGGATGCTTTCCACGACTCCCCTCTTCATGCCTAAGCATCCCCTGACCCTGAGACCCACCCCCCAAATCTGGGGCCTCCACCTGGCTCCTTGACCCCCACTGCTTTTGTTTTTCATCACTTGATTCCTTCCCGCCAATCTAGAAGGCTCAGGCTACTTTTACAGTTCACATACAACTTTATTTAAAAAAAAAAAAAAGTGGGAGTTTATTTTCCTTTCCTTATAATAGATTGTAAACTCCTTTGAGACAGGGAACCCACCTTCTACAAGGTGCTTTATATGATGGACTAGGCAAACAGCGGAGGATTTCCAAATGTTGCCTGATGGACATCTGGTCCCCTCCATTCTGATGGGAATGCTGACGCCTCTGTCCTCAGCGTCACAGGGGAAAATTACAAATAGCACTAGATGTTCCAAACGTGTTTGCTTTTCTTTCCCAAGAGGACTACTTTGTGCTTCCCTAAGTCGTTCCACTTGGTGGCTCACCCAGCTATAACTGTCCAATAAACTTGTCTGGCAAACGACCTCATAGAAGCTGACGCTAATAACCTCGAGGACAAACCAGGATTTCTGGCTTTGCCTGTTGACTTCAAGTACCTGGAGCACTTGTTCATGTTTTCTTGACTTTGTTCCACATTTAATTTTCTTAAAAGATGCTGTATTAACTGGAAATTCATGGGGTTTAATAAGATGATAATGTAGAATACTTAACACAACTTTAACAGCAAGCAAGCTCTCTCAGTGTGAGCTAAGCTTATTACCCCCATCGACAGAGAAATCATTCTATTCATTCTCTCTCCGGTAACCATACATGACACAATAGGAGAAAGCAACGTCTAGGTGGTGGTTCTTTTTGCTTGACACATATTTTAAAGTTTGCCCCCTCCTGCTTTCCCTGCATTTTCTACGTTCTAAAATGGTCACAAATAGTAGCACAGTAAGAACTGCATGAAAAGAAGCTGCATGCTCTGTGCATTATTCATGGCCTCCGTTACCCACAAAGGGCTGGCCTAGTTTTCTCTCTCCACAGGGACGTTGCACACAGCCCACGGTCCGTGTGACTGTGAGCACTCATGGCAGGTAATATTTTATTTAGCCGACTCTAGACATCCACACAACCCTCAAACTTGGTAAGAAAGCTGAAGCCCCTCTTGGGAAATTGATTTTCAGGAAATGTGCTGCCTGTTCCAATAGGGTGCCCACTCTGAGATGGTACTTCAAAGGAGCCTATCATGGGATTCAAGTTAGTGAAATGTGCACACGAGATGTTTTCCTGGATTGAACTTGCTTCTCCTCCACTCAAGGAGGTACTGTTACCTTTTCCTACGAGGGAGCTTTATTTATTTAGGGCCACACCCTCGGCATATGGAAGTTCCCAGGCTGGGGTCGAAATGGAGCTGCAGCTGCCAGCTTACACCAAAGCCATGGCAATACTGGATCTGAGCTGCATCTGCCAGTTATGCCGCAGCTTGCAGCAACACCGCATGCTTAACCCACTGAGGGAAGTCAGGGATCGGAGCCGCATCCTCAAGGACATTATGTGGGGTTCTTAACCTGCTGAGCCACAGTGGGAGTGGCTCTTAGATGAAGAGGCTGGTGTCTTTTTTGGCTGATTTATTTAGTTTTAAAATTTTATTTTATTTTTGGGGGGCCACACCCATAGCATGCAGAAGTTCCCTGGCCAGGGATCGAACCTGTGCCACAGCAGTAACCAGATGTCCATATCTACATATCCATGGCTCCCAGCTTGCATGATGGCACCAGGATAGGGGGTTTAAAGGTGTCCAGGATGACCAGGTAGCCCTGCTGTGGTCATGAGGGCATTCTGAGGCTATGTTCTAATGCTCTTCCTTCTTCCAACTGACATTGATTAAGAGAAGGAGCTCCAAGCCCTACTTTCTAGTTGATAAACATTAATTTATCTTTTATTTATTTATTTTTATTAACAAAATTTTTTATTGAGGTTCACACTGTGGCTCAGCAGTAATGAACCCAACTAATATCCATGAGGACACAGGTTCAATTCCCAGCCTTGCTCACTGGGTTAAGGATCCAGCCTTGCCATGAGCTGTGGTGTAGGTTGCAGATGCATCTCTGATCTACTGTTGCTGTGGCTGTTACATAGACCAGCAACTTCAGCTCTGATTCGACCCCTAGCCTGGGAACTTACATATGCCTCAAGTGTGGCCCCAAAAAGAAAAAAAAATTATTAAAGTATAGTTGATTTCCAATCTTCTATCAATTTCTGCTGTACAGTAAAGTGACCCAGTGAAAAAGAATATATATATATATTCTTTTTCTCATATTATCTTCCATCATGTTCTATCCCAAGTGATTGGACCTATACAGTAGGACCTCATTGCTTATCCATTCTAAATGCAGTAGCTTGCATCTACTAACCCTAAACTCCCAGTTATCTTTGAGAGTTATTTTAATGAAAAAGATAAAATACAACCTCTGAGGAGTTTGTATGACACTAGAGGATAGAAAATCCATTCCCGGGGTGGAGGTTTTTAACTTCCAATTGTCGTCCTTAATGATAAATAGATCAATTTTTGTTACTGATCAGCCACTCTGCTAACAGTTTCTGTTAAGACATCTATTTCACAACTAATGGAGAAATTTTTGTTTTGAAGAGTTCTTTCTACTTACATGAGAAGGAATTTTTGCAAGTCACTGTCCTCTAGAATATCTGTACGGGGTCACTCGAGTCAGATAAAAGACACTGCCTTGCCCAATAGTGTGAAGTTAAAGAGATATAGATATATACATATACATACACATTAAAAAATAATAGTAGCCACCACTTTATTGAGCTGTTGTTATAAAAGACACTGTATTGGATATATACATACATTAGTGAATATATTCTTCACAAGAATCACTCAAAGTTTATTATTGTCCCCATTTTGTAGATGCTCTTCAAGGTCTAATACTCAAGATTCAAAGCCGGACTTTTCTGATTCCAGAATCTATGAACTTTTCACAATATCGCACTATCTTCAATCCTATTATGACACATAGAATCCTAATATTCATATCATGCTTCATAGATTACCATGGGGAAGAGTTATGCAACAGAACTCCAAACTCCTCTTGCAGTTGAACGTTTGCAAGAGCTAGCTGCATAATGCTCACCATTTCCCTTTGCAATTCCTATAAGAGCTGCCTCTCTTTTAAGCTGGTGAAATACTCTCATTTGATATTAGTTTTATCTTGGCAATTGTATGAGAGCCTGTAGAGTGGATAACCTTTAAAGTCTAACACAGTAATTTGACAGTAGTGAAGAGTGAAGCAATCTAAATATTCATGACTCAAATTAATTATGATATGATAATGCGATAGACTATTGATAGCGCTTTAATTAAAAATCATTACTACTATAGGAAATGTTCAGGAAATAATTCTAAGAGAATAAAGAAAGATATAAAATTGTTCTCGATAAGCAAAATTTTTTCATGAATAACATATGTAGATACATAAAATATTAGACAGAAACATAGCAGAATATAAGCAGTATCTATGTATGGGAGGTAGATTGTGGGTAATGTTCATTTTCTTTTCTCAATATTTTCAATATTTTACAATAGGCACATATCAATTTTTAATGATAAAAACTTTATGTTGGTCTATCATAAGGAAGAAAAATAAAAATTATGAGGAAATTTACAAATCATTCAACAGATAATTGAGTTGTCTAACTGAAATGATAAATGACCCTAGTCATTCTCAGTCTCATTAGAGATATTCATGTCTGGATATACAACTTTTATGAAATTATGTCTGTTTTATAGAAAACCACTGGTTATTAACACTTTCTTTGGGAATTTGGATTTATAAGATATTGGTTTGTATCTATCCATTGTTTTCACACTAGAAATAAAGTAGAAGTTGGCTGATACAAAGGACCTTCTCAATAAATATTTGTTGAATGAATGAATGGGTGAGAGGTGATGCCTCAGGTTGTAATGAGTAAAGAGGTCATTTTTTGTCAACTTGCTCTTTTTTTTTTGGTCAACTTGCTTTTACCATTGCAGTTTTGGATATGTTCAGGACCATTGTCCTCTAAATATTTTATTTTATTTTATTTTATTTATTTATTTTTTGTCTTTTTTCCTTTTCTAGGGCTGCTTTCCAAGGCATATGGAGGTTCCCAGGCTAGGAGTCAAATCGGAGCTGCAGCTGCCAGCCTTCACCACAGCCACAGCAACGCCACATCCGAGCCGCGTCTGCGACCTACACCACAGCTCATGGCAATGCCAGATCCTTAACTCACTGAGCAAGGCCAGGGATCAAACCCGCAACCCCATGGTTCCTAGTTGGATTCATTAACCACTGAGCCATGACAGGAACTCCTCCTCTAAATATTTTAATCATAATTTTCTCTAAGCCTTCTCCTGGAGGATTAGCTTAAATATGCTTACAACATCAATATGCATTCAACTAACACTAAAACTACCTACATTTTATGAGGGTGTGACTTCTTTTTGTTAATACAGAAAAGAAAGCATCAAACCTTACACTTTCATACAATTGTCTGAAAGCCCTGAAAACAGTAGAAGCTCCTCCCAACAGCACAGGTCTTCTTGGAAGTTCACTTGAAATAGAATTTGGCAACCATATCTATGGACATTACATAATAAATACTGCCTATAGCCTTGCTTCCAAGAGCATTGTTGGCAAAAATTTTGAAACTCTGGAAGTACCATACTCAGAAGGTAGACCTCATTGGGAATGGAAAGCAAAGGATGTTCCTAAATCAGAGAAAAAAGCAGTAACAGGATGCACCCAATTGAGAAGCTGCCTATCCCCTCCCCCCTTTTATTTATTTATTTTTATTTATTTATTTATTTATTTTTAGAGCTGCATACAGACAGCATACGGAAGTTCCCTGACTAGGGATCAAATTGGAGCTGCACCTGCTGGCCTATGTCACAGCCACAGCAACGCCAGATCCGAGCCGAATCTGTAACCTACACCACAGCTCACGGCAGCACCGGCTCCTTAAGCCGCTGAGAGAGGCCAGGGATAGAACCCAAGTCCTCACGGATGCTAGTTGCGTTTGTTACCACTTAGCCACAATGGGATGTCTGAGAAACTACCTATCCTTAACTAAAGTTGTACTTTTATATTCTTAGGGCTTTCTCGCTGTTTCCCGGTCTCTGTTTGCCACTGACTCTCACAAACTATTTAGGGCCACTTTTTCAACAAATACAAATAAATCAACCTCTGGCATTTAAAGAAAAAAAAAAAAACATGGTATATCAAAACACTTTAAATTTGGCTATTTAATAGCTTATTTATTTTTCCCATGCTTTGAGACAATGATGAATTTGAGGGTGCTTTTAGGCAACATGTAAAATCTAATAATCAAAAATATATTAAAATTAAAATGTGTTAAAGTAAGATTAAAAATCAAGATCAGATAAAATGAAAGTGAAATGAAAACACACACGCACTCAAGTAATACTGTCCAAACACACACATTCAAGTAATACTGTCCAAAATAATTGACTGCAGTTGGAACATAAATTTAGCTTTGAGCTTCCTAGAGAAAATGGCACAGAAGAAAAGTCAGTTGCATAGTACTTATTGTTCAAAAAGAAGAAAATTCAGTTTCTCAAGTTGAATATTTTATAGCACTCAGTTCTGAAAGAAGAGGACTGCATGTAGGGAGTACTTAAAGATATGGCACACGATGACTTCAATAATATCTCCACTGCAAACAGACATAGATTTCATATGGCTGCTTCTTATTGTGTCTTTCTAAAAAGATTAATTTCGTAATACTAACAGCAACCCAGAGAGATCAGTCTGCAGTGAATCAAAACAGAGCCCCAGGATATCAGTTTCTTAGATTGTGGTTCAAACTCTAAATAAAACCTACATTTAAAAAAAAAATCAGAAGCAATGGAATCCTGCTGTATAGCACTGGGAATTATATCTAGTCACTTGTGATGGAGCATGTTGGAGGATAATGTGAGAAAAAGAATGTAAATATGTATGTGTGACTGGGTCACTTTGCTGTACAGTAGAAAATGGACAGAACACTGTAAACCAACTATAATGTAAAAAATAAAAATCATAAATAAGTAAATAAATATTTCCACAGAAAATATCAGAAAGGATGAATTTTTTCACTTGAGATCATTCATCTATTAATAGATGTAGGTATAAAGTGTCATTTATTGAAGGATATTCCAGCCAAATACTATATGATCAGCAAACAGAGGAGTGGCCAAGATGGCAGGGTGGGAAGGCCCTGAGCTCACCTCCTCCCTTGGGCACACCAAAACGGCACCTATTTATAGAGCAACTATTGATGAGAAAAACTGGAAGACTAACAGAAAAGGTCTTCTACAACTAAAGATATAAAGAAGTAATTACAATGAGGTGGGTAGAAAGGGCAGAGATGTGGTACAGTCAGGACCTGTATTTCCAAGTGGGCAATCCATAATTACAATTGCAGGGTTTTCCTCAAGGAGCGAGTAGTCTGAACCCCATATCAGGCTCCCCACCCCGAGATCCTGCACAAGAAAGGTAAACATTCAGAATATTTGGCTTTGAAGGTCAGCAGGACTTAATTTCAGGAAAGTCAGAGGGCTGCGGAAAATAGAGACACCACTCTTAAAGGGCACGTGCAAAATCTCACATACTGTGGAACCAGGGCAGAAGCAGTAATTTCAAAGAAGCCTGGGTCAGACCCACCTGATAATCTTGGAGAGCCTCTTAAAGAGGTGGCGGGGCAGGGGGCGGGGGGGTGGGGGCGCAACTGGAGCTCACCCCGGGGCCATAGACCCTGGTGACAACCATTTGGGGAGCTTGTTCTACCATGTGGACACTTGGGCTGGTAAGCACCAGTTTGGAATCCTCCTTCTAGCTTGTTAGTACAGAGACCAAGCCTAGACCTTTCAGGGTGCTTCAGGCCAAACGACAGCTGGAGGGAGACACAATCTAACCTGTAGGCAAGCCTACTGCCTTAAGACCCACAGCTGCCCTGGAACCTGGCCCCGTCCACCAGAGGGCCCAGTATGTGGCCCCACACCGCCATGATGGCTGTCAACCAAATGGACTGGGGGCCAGCTCTGCCCGCCAGACCACCCACAGTAGCCAGCTCACCACAGCAGAAGGACCCTGCAACCCAAATAGGAGGCACCGCTAGAGTATATAGCTCTGGTAACCAGAGAGGACTGTGCTACTAGGATGCACAGGGCACCTCCTACAAAAGGCTACTTCCACCAGGCCGGGAAACATAACCTACCTACCAGATGTATGGAAATAAAAACAGCAAATTAGGCAAAGTGAGGCAACAGAGGAATATGTCCAAAACAAAGGAACAGATTGAAACCCTCAGAAGAACAAAGAGAAGTGGAAATAGGCAATTGACTCAATAGAGAGTTCAAGATAACGATTGTAAAGATGTTCTAAGAACTCGGAAGAAGACTGAAGTTTAAGAGACAACATCAAGCATAGCATTTGCATTAGATGGGGTCCCAGAATGAGGAGAGAGAGAGAAAGCGGAAAATATATATAAAGATTTCATTCAGATTTGACAGAGGCATCAAAAGCTTTACAGACAAGCAAAAGCTAAAAGATGTCAGCACCACCAAGCCAGCATTATAGAAATGTTAAAGGGACGTCTCTAAGCAAAGGAGAAAAGGCCACAATTGAAACATGAAAATTCTGAAGAGAAAAATCTCATTGGTAAAGGCAAATATACAGTAAAGTTAGTACATCAGCCATGTATAAAACTAGTAGGAAAGTTAAAAGATAAAAGCAATAAAATTCACCTACATTTACTATAAGTAGTTAAGCTAAGGGAGACCCAAAACCAAAATGTAAAACATGTTGCAAACTTAGTGGGAGAAGAAGTAAAAATGCAGGGTTGTTAAAATGTGTTTGAACTTAAAAGATAAGTATATATATATATATATATATAGAGAGAGAGAGCAATCGAGCAAGAGAGAGACAGCTGTGTACTAAATGTAGTCGATAACTATGTAGTATGGTGACATATTGTAACTAGACTTACCATGGTGATCATTTTAAAATATACATAAACACCAAATCACTATTTCATGTGATAGTAACTAACATTGTGTCGTAGGTCAATTATACTTCAAAAACAAATAAACTCATAGAAAAAGAGATCGGATTTGTGGTTACCAGGGGTGGGGAAGGTGGGGGAAGGGGGAATTAGATGAAGGCAGTCGCAAGGTACAAACTTCCAGTTATAAGATAAATAAGTACTTCATGTTAAATATAATGAACCCTGCTGTATATTATCTTTGAAAATTGTTAAGAGAGTAGATCTTCGGAGTTTTTGTTGTTCTCTTTCTTTAATTCGTATCTGTGTGAGATGAAGGATGTACACTAAATTACTCTGATCATCATTTCATGATATTTGCAAGTCAAATCGTTGTGCTGTACACCTTAACCACATATAGTGCTGTATGTCAATTAGATCTCAATCAAACTAGAAAAAAACAATAGCAGACTGGGACCAACTAGCTCAGAAGCTTGCCAGCCCCAAATTCAAATGTTAACGCATCTAGTTGTCTTAAGCATAGCCCAAATAAGCAGACTTTTAGCCATTTAGAGTTGCCTGCCTGTACCCAACATCTGCTAGTCATAGATAAGATAAACCCTGCAGTCATATAAGTGCCAAGCTGCTGCCACCCTTGGAAGCTTTCTGACCCGAGACATCCTGCTAGACTGCTGAGCAACATGACATAAACCTGTAAGTCCCTTCTTTTCCGGGAACTTCCTCGCCCTTCTCTCCTTCTGGATGTCCCTCCTCCCCCAAACAGTCTTTGGATTGTCTGGTTCTGTGAGGGACTATTTTCATGTGGATGGATGGTTATAGGAATAGGTGTGTATGTGTGTGTATATTTCCCAGCTTTATCTGCTGAAAGACCACAGAGGAAATGAATTCCCAGGACCAATGGGCACTCCTAGAACCCAGATCTTGGTTTCCATATACCACCCTCAGATAAAAGGAACTGGGTCTCCTTGGACCAAAGGCTGGGCCCAGAGCTGTCACTGGCAAAGCATAAGATGAGCTTGGAATCTATTGCGATGCCAGCAAGTAAGGAAGTGCTCAACGGGGGGGGAGGAGGGGGGTTGTCATCAAACCGAGATGCAGAAGTCACCTTGAAACTTTGGACAAATCTAGAGTAATCTGAGAACAAAATAATAAATGATAATAGCATAGGTCAGAAAGCTAAAAAATGCTATAGACTAAGTGGCTAAAACAACAAAAATTTCTTACAGTTCTAAAGTTTAAGATCAAGGTGCCAATAAAGTTTCTTTCCTGTGGTTTTTAGGCACCCACAATCTCTATGTGCTCACATGACTGCTTATTTTTGTGCCCCTGGAGAGAGAGGGAGCAAGATTTTGGTGTGCCTTCTTATAATGGCAATAATCCCATTATGAGGGCCCTATCCTCATGACCTCATCTAACCATAATTTCCTCCCAAAGACTCCTATTTTCAAGTATCATTGCATTGGGTGAGGGGTTCAACATATCAGTTGGGGCTGGGGGATGCAAACATTTGCAACAGATAATAATGGATCACAACCTTAGAGTAGAATGAGAATCCATGAGTACATGGCGATGTAAATAATTGAATAAAAAAATAAATGGAGAGGAAATAAAAAAATTTTCCTTAGAGTAGAATTCCAACTAATGTAAAAAATAGAGGAAATAAATGATCACAATTTAGCAAATATCAGGTCAAGAATCATCAATGAGGGCATTCCATTTATGGCTTAGTGGTTAACAAATCCGAGAACCTGAGTAGGATTCATGAGGATGTGGGTTTGATGCCTGGCCTCGCTCAGTGAGTTAAGGATCCAGTGTTGCAGTGAGCTATGGCGTAGATCGTAGACTTGGCTGGGATCCTGTGTTGCTGTAGCTGTGGTGTAGGCCAGTGGCTATAGCTCTGAATCAACCGCTAACCTGGGAACTTTCATATGCCATGGGTTTGGCCCTAAAAAAGAAAAAAAAAAACCAAAAACAGTCATCAATGAATGCTAAACTTTGTGTTTTGAAGTATGATGAGAAATAGGATAATTATGTAAACTTGATTAACCCCACAAGCTATTTATGAATTACAAACAAAAAAAAATAGTAACTTTACAGTGGAGAAAGCTGGCAAATCCTACTTTGACAAAATGTTCGAAGTTAACCTCAACAAGGAGTTCCTCTTGTGGCTCACTGGTAACAAACCTGACTAGTATCCATGAGGATGTGGGTTCAATCCTGGCCTCACTCAGTGGGTTAAGGATCCAGCGTTGTCGTGAGCTGTGGTGTTGGTTGCAGATGCGTCTTGGATCTTGCGTTGCTGTGGCTGTGGTGTAGGCTGGCAGCTGTAGCTTCGATTTGATCTCCAGCCTGGGAACTTCCATATGCTGCACATGTGGCCCTAAAAAGCAAAAAACAAACAAACAAACAAAAAGTTAACCTCAA
This sequence comes from Sus scrofa, assembly GCF_054392235.1. Lineage (NCBI taxonomy): Eukaryota > Metazoa > Chordata > Mammalia > Artiodactyla > Suidae > Sus > Sus scrofa. Next base: position 32,045,150 of record NC_139383.1, on the reverse strand, counting down.
CAGTAATGGGACGAATCAACATTACTCACTTTTCTAATGTGGTACACTGAGAGTACGCAATAAGAATATTTTCGTGGTATTCTTGCAAAAATGTGAAACGAATTTAATCAGAGACTGAAGTCTGAAGTTGGTGAAACACAAAGAAAAACTGAGGAAATTGATTATAAAAGACTAAGCGATCAGGTCAAGTTCATGCCATCTGTGATCCTGGGTATATCCTGAGTGAAGGGTTGTGTCTATTACACCTTTGATTCCACAAAACAAAGGAGCAGAGAAGCAAGTACTAGATAAACTAGTTTTTAGAAATACTTACTGTACTTAGTAATACTTAAGGATTGATTACTCACCACAGAATCTAGGTGGGTAGGGTCCTCTGGCTGCATCAGCCTCCCTCTCTTTAACAGAACTATGTGTTTTGAACAACCCATAGAGAAGGTGGGGTGCTTATACATGTCAGAGGAGCTCTGTCCTTCACCAGAGAATTTCTAGCACGGAGGCTGAAAAAACTGAGTGGTTGCCTTGAGCGTGCTAGACTCTGCCAAAGAAGGATGTTTCATAATCTCAGAGGTGATTCTGACTCATTCGTTCTTGACTCTAGAGAGCCAGAGAGCTCCCCCTTCTTGCTGAGCTGTCCTCAGTACACAATTTCAGAGTGTCTACCCAAAGAGTGGGTATCTTGTTGACATCCCTTTGGGAAAATGTCACTGGAAGATCATAAATTAAACTTCCTACTGTATTTTTCCCATAGCACTCACAAAAATTCACCTGTAAGCTTTCAGTTTCCAAGAAGAGTAATCTAGATTATTGAGACCAACTCCATTGATGAAAATAACTAAAACTAATGGCACAACTCACTTAAAAGCAGTGATAAGCTAACATGATAGTAAAGAATGGTGAGGTTAAAATTAAGAATAAAGGAGTTCCCATTGTGGCTCAGTGGGTTAAGAACCCAACTAGTACCCATGAGGATGTGGGTTCTATCCCTAGCCTCACGCGATGTGTTAAGGATCCGGTGTTGCCACAAGCTGTGGATCTGGCATTGCTGTGGCTGTGGTGTAGGCCAGCAGCTGCAGCTCTGATTTGACCCCTAGCCTGGGAACTTCCATATGCTGCACTTGTGGCCCTAAAAAGGAAATAAATAAATAATAAAATTAAATTAAAAAGGAAAATAGGAGTCTTGAGGAGTAAGCTAGAACAGAAGCTGCTTTTGCTCTGGGGCATTTGAAAACAACTAGATAAAAATCCACATTCCTCCAGAAATGCTTCATTGGAAATTAGATAAGTTAGTCTCCAGAGCATGAGCTATTTTTTTTTTTTAATCCTGCCATCTCTTAAATTAACCCCCCCCCCGCCCCAATTCCTTTAAGACTTATAAGAGGGGAGTTCCCGTCGTGGCGCAGTGGTTAACGAATCCGACTAGGAACCATGAGGTTGCGGGTTCGGTCCCTGCCCTTGTTCAGTGGGTTAACGATCCAGCGTTGCCATGAGCTGTGGTGTAGGTTGCAGATGCGGCTTGGATCCCGCGTTGCTGTGGCTCTGGCGTAGGCTGGTGGCCACAGCTCCGATTCAGCCCCTAGCCTGGGAACCTCCATATGCCGCGGGAGCGGCCCAAGAAATAGCAACAACAACAACAACAACAAAAAGACAAAAAAGACAAAAAAAAAAAAAAAAAAAAAGACTTATAAGAAATCCAGGGCCAATATCCAGGGCCAATTAACATACGAACACACTAAAACTCCTCAGCAAAAAATAAAATTTAGCTTTTCATTTCAGTTTAATTTTCCAAAGAAGTTAGACTTTGAGGGTACCCATCGTTTAGTGGAACAAATCAAAAGAAAGAAAGCGCTGAAACATAAGACATAATGATTTGATTCTCCTGGTCTGGGTAGAGACTATGATGAACTTTCAATTTTTTCAGAGTATAGGGTTTACTAGTCATCAGGTTTCATTTCTGAAAGCTTCTCAAAATCCCTTTAATCTTTTAAAAGCTAAAACTTAACTGTCTCATTTATGAAAAGGAAGGGGTCTTGCAGATGAAGAGAAGCAACATCCGATCGTGGGCAAGCATTAGCAGGGTCCAAGAAATGCAGACCCCATTCTCAGCTCTAGACTCAGTGTTGTGAGTGGAACAAACGGCTCTACCTCAAGAGCACAGTTATTTCATATGCTTGTCACCCTACATTCTCAGCCGCATTTACCTTGGCGTAATCTAAGTCCCAGTACTAGGCAAACACAGTAGTTCTCTGGCTCCAATCTTTGCCCGCCAGTGCAGGACGGTAAGTGTCCATACTATTTTTAGGGTACTTTGAAATGACCCATACGCACTCATGAACCTAGTGATTTTGTTTCCTGAGATTCATACCTTCATTCCTTCTCTCCTAGATTCTATCTGGGAGTCTGTAGCTGCAGCCACCAAAATAAAACTTAAATATCTTCCCCAAGTTGGCTACGGTTCAAGGTCCCCCTGGGAACTGAGTGATTGCTCTGGAGACTCCGGGACCCCAAAGTGGGTTGCCCTGAGCTCCTGTGCTCATAGAGTCATCAGTGACATTGCTCTTCCACACGTTGTTTCCTATAGCCTGCACACTCTCAGGAGTGCTGCCTCAAGTTGGGCTGGGTTATGGGAGAACCGCAAAGGAAGAGGAGGAAGTTACACAACACACAGCCATGAAGCAACGTAAGCCAGACACTCAAAAGGAACCTTCTCCCTTGGCCGCCCACTGTGCCTAGACATCTCGTGTGCCTCAGAGGGTTAGAAGTTCCTTCCTAGAGACATGACTAGGTAATGTAGCAGGGATCATCAGTTTGAATATTTGTATAAACTCAGTGTTTCAGGAGCAAGCCCAAGCTTCCTCTGTTGGGTTTAAAGAGTTTGAGCAATGTGCCAGACAAAATGTTCCCTGAAATCACTCCATGAGTGATTTAGTCCTTTGGATTTTGTGCACCTTCTAGTTCTCTATAAAAGTGTTAAGAATCTTGGCCTACATCAGAAGAGAGTCTTGTTTGTTAGTTGGCTGCTGAAAAAAGAATGCATAAATGGGCCACAGTTTGAAGGCTTAGAAAAAGAAAGGGGTAGATAGTAAGCACTAGATTTTTGTTTGTTTCTTTCTTTCATCATATTTATTCACTCTTTCTTTATTTTTGAAAAAATATTAATAGAGGACTTGTAGGGTTTGCACTATGTTTCCCAAAGATACGGTGAAGTCTCCTTATCTCCAGTCCCTCAGAATATGGCCATATTTGGAGATAGGTTCATTGCCTATATGTAAAATTGAGGTCATACTGCAGTAGGGTAGGACTAATCTAATATAACCCGTGCCCTTGTAAGAACATGACCTTGTGAAAACACAGAGACATAGGGAGAATACCGTATGACGATGGAGGATTAGAGGGCTGCATCTACAAGTGAAGGGAGCCAAAGATCACCAGAAAACTGCCAGAAACTAGGAAGAGACAAGGAAGGATTCTCCTATTGGTTTCAAAAGAGCATGTCTCTGCCACATTTTGATTTCAGACTGCTAGCCTCCAGAATTATCAGGTAATATATTTCTGCTGTTTTAAGGCATCCGGCTTGTGGTATTTCTGTTTTGGTATCTCTAGGAAACTAATACAAAAGCCTATATGCCAATTCTCATTCTACTGGCTTTGGATCAAAGTCAAATAAAATGTGATTCCATCTTCAGAGAAATGCTAGATAGGATTTCAGAGAGAGAGGAGATAATGGTTAGGAGATATGTTATATTAAAAGAAGGGCTTTAATGTGTGTGTGTGTGTATTTATTTATATATACTCTTAAGATAAATGAAAAGATAGAGTTGGAAAAAAATGGAGCTCAGATAAGATGATGTAGGTAAGATGCTTTCTGTCTTCTTTTAGAAGTTCTGAGATGACAGCTTTGGAGCCTGATAAGAAGGTTTATGCTTACAACAAAAAAGAAGCAGTGATCACTAGAAGTCAGCATGGATTTCCCAAGAACAGGGTGTGTCAGGGCCAACTCATCTCATTTGCCAAGAAAGTCAGACTAGTGGATGACAAACTATAGCAAGAATTTATTGGCACATCTGGTAGTTTCCCTTATGACATCCTAATGGACAAGACGGAGTAGTGGAGTTGGGAATTGGGAGAACAGCTGTAGCTACAGATTGATGATTAATTAATGGACCTATGGCAGTCTGGGCTGAGGTTTCCAGTGGAATGCCAAGGAGCTCTTACATAGGTGCTGCCCTGTTCATCAAAGTCAAGCATTACCATACTTGACTTTGATGGGCCAGAAACTCCAGCTCCGCCTGCATGCGTGCACTTTGCTTTGAATGGAAACATGTGCTTAAGGAGGGCATAGGGAAAGCTAGAAGGTGTTTTGAAGGGAATGGCCAAGTTGATGACCTGAAAGAGAGTAGCAATCATCTACTATAAAACACTAGTGAAGTATCTGAGGATATTCTAGCTAAACAACAGAGGACCCAAGAAAGAGAAGAAGCCAAGGGATAGTGTGTTTTACCTGGACTGAAGCATTATGATCCTTGGGTCAAATAACAGGAAGATAATCTCAGTTTACTATAGGAGGAACTTTCAGATGTTAGAGGGAAAAATAATATACCCACGATCAAATTTGAAAGGCCACAAATCTCTATGGACTAACATAAATTTAGTAAAAATTCTAGCAGGATTTTTTTTTAAGGAATGTGACTTATTCTGAATACATAGAAGAATAGAGGCCCATAAATAGCTAAATTAGTTTTGAAAAAGAAATGCAAAAACATTACTCTTGACCAAAGAATCATAAGATATACCATAAAGCCATGATGATAAAACAGTGTGGATGTGGTACAACCATAGGTGAATAAGCCAGTGGATCATAAGAAAGGGTCTAGTGGCAAGCCCATGTGTTGAGGGGAACTTGGTGTATGAGGGAAATCCACCAAATCCATGAGGCAAAATGGATACTTGTCGCAATGGATGTTGTTGAGAAAACTGATGGACTCTACAGGGGAAAATATAGTTGGAAAATGTACACATTATGCAAAAAATGGGTGTAGACCGGTTAAAGAAAGAAATGTGAAAGATGAACTGTGAGTTCCCATTGTGGTACAGTGGAAATGAACCCAACTAGTATCCATGAGGACATGGGTTCGATCCTTGGCCTCGCTCAGTGGGTTAAAGATCTGGTGTTGCCATGACTTATTGCCTAGACTGGCAGCTGTAGCTCTGATTTGACCCCTAGCCTGGGAACTTCCATATGCTCTGTGTGCAGCTCTAAAAAGCAAAAACAAAAACCAAAAAAAGACAAGCTTTAAAGCAAATAGAAGAACTATAGGAACATATATTTGTGATTTTGGAGTCGAATGGACCTGAACAAAACTCCCAAAGCACAGAGCATAAGGAAAAATTATTAAATTGTCTATTGCAAAATGAAAATTTTTGAGTGATCACAAAGTTTTCAGATTACTGACAGATGTGGAAAAGTTATTTGTGATGTGAAACCATAAGAGATTAATACTTAGCTATACAAAATATCACAAGTAAATAACTAGGATATACAACAAATCTGCAGGTAAAAAATAGAAAGTCCGTGGAAAATGGTCCTATTAAAAAGGGACATTATGGAGTTCCCATTGTGGCTCAGGGGTAACGAACCCAACTAGTATCAATGAGGATGCAGGTTCAATCCCTGGCCTCCCTCAGTGGGATAAGGATCCAGCCTTGCCATGAGCTGTGGTGTAGGTCGCAGACGAAGCTTGGATCCCACGTTGCTGTGGCTATGGTGTAAGTGGTGTTGTTCAACCCCTAGCCTGGGAACCTCCGCATGCCACAGGTGTGACCCTAAAAAGACAAAAACAAAACAAAACAAAACAAAAAAAGACCTTATGAGACCTTGGTTTTCTCATTTACACATTCAGTAAATATTTATTGCGTGCCTATCACATATCAGCACTGTCCTAGGCACTGGGGTTGTAGCAGACAACTCTCTGCCCTTGTGAAAGAGTCCACAATGTTCTGTACTACTAATAGGAAAAAAAGAGATTCATTTCTACGAACAAATTTTCCTTTTACATTACTATCATATTTTTTTAAGGTTCAAAGATTTTTTGGGGTGTGTTTCCTCTAAATCCACATTTGCACTAAACAATTTCCCATGGGCATGCTAGTCTGAGAGGCTACCACTTCATCTGTGTTTAGACTGTAAAGCCCAGTGGTTAGGGGATCCAAATGCCTACAACTGAATCATAGCTTTTCTTCTACGTGACATTTGGCAACGTCTCTCACTCCGCTTTGGTTTTTTAATCAGTAAAATACTGCTAATAATGAAACTGGTCATTAAATTCCTCTAAGGATTAAATGAGATAATATGAAACAGAACAGCACTTGGCACACGATTAAAAACTCAGATTTGGCTGTTTTTATATCTATATTTAATTGTGATACTCTGAGTCCCGAAAGTGCTGTTTTCCTGCGCACCAAATTCCAAAATTAGGGTGGTAACACCTCTGGATTATTAATCAGGCAATTAATTTTTCCTTTAAGTAATCATCAGAAAAGGGAGTCATACGCCTTCCCTGAGACTGTACCCTGGTGCTGTATGAGGTGTGTCTTGTGGATTAACCATTAATCCCAGTGTGAAAAGTAAATTCAGAGTTGTGGGGCTAGAAGAGGGCTGAGAGACCATCTCACCAGTCCCAGCCCTTTGGACACAGGAGGAGGCAAAGCCCTGGGGGAGGCAAGTGCTGTGCCCTGAGTTTGCACAGCTAGAACCACGGCATTGCTTCTGTGGTTATGATGAAGTGATTATGATTAGAAAAGATGATTGGGACTAGGAAGTCAAGGTGGTGATGCAGAAAGATTGATGTCACCAGCCAGCTTTGTCAGATGGGTGTGAGCTGGCCACATGGATGATCTCACTTAACGAGGAACTCAGACTCAGAGTCGGACTCATGGTCATTCCAGGTATGAACTTGCTGGGCTTCCACCTGACTGTGTCTTCCGTTCAGTAGGTGGAGCCACTCTTCCTCATTAGAATAAAGTCAACAGATTGAACTCAATTATAAATAGGAAAAAAAATGTGCCCTTGGCCACTGAGTGTTGCTGAGAGGGAAGACTGGCTGGAGGACTCTGGTGTAGCGGTGAGAAATATTGGAGCATGAGTTTCAAGTCACAATCCATCGGGATCATCGGAGCTCCTTTCTCCAAGGGTCAGGTGAGTAAAAAGCTTGGCTTTGAGAAGCCAGAATTTCTTAGAAAATTTAGACTTTCAAAATGAGTAAGGAGTTAATGTCTGGTTAGTTAGGTTCTCTGATGCAACTCTGGCCCGAAATATATAGTTTCAAGTTCTCTTACCATTCTGTGTCATTGTAGAATTATGGTCACAAACCCACTTATTCTTGTGGCTCCTGACCTCAGCAACAGCCAATTTTATTTAAATCCACTGAATTTTTCCTTGTATTTTTAAAGAGAAATGTTTTTATTTGAATGGAAAGGGGCTGTTTCTGCATTGTAGCTCTTCATTTAGATTTCCATGCTCTCCTTGCTTCTGAGGTTCCCATGTATAAGCAGGAGAAAGAATTTGAAGAATACACATTTGTTTATTTATGTAATGATCACCTAAAAAATTTCAGAGATGGGTGGCTTCAGACTTTTAAAAATGTGAAAAACCTAAATATTACTGCTTTCCCAACTTCATGAGTGGCTTATTTTTTCTTGTCTTTAATGAGTCTATAAAAGCGTTAATTTATGGTCTAGGTAGAGTCCTTTGTATACCTCTCTTGGAGGGAGGAAAAAAGAACAACAGTAAAAGGAAATTTGGCCGCATCAAAAGGACTAATGGATTTCTGAAACTCCCAGGTTCCAGAACATGCCAGCAGCACTTAAATAGACAGTCTTTTTCTTCTGCCCAGGCACACTCATTCTGATAAATCCAATGAGATTGCAGACACCTTGCAAGAATCTGTGCTAAAAGGGAGGGTGGGGGTTGCCAGAGAACAAAAACAAAAGCAAACAAGATAAAGTGTGAATTGAATTTTTGTTGTGGTTGTGGTTGTTTTAAATGTTTCTTGGTTTCTCAGAACTTTCTCTTTGCCCATCTGGGCAACTTTTTTGCTTCTCTTAGTTTTGAACTCTTGCTTTGCATCTGGATTTTTTACAGGTCGGAGGTTAGAGACACAAACTGCATTTGGACTGTCAGTTAATACTGCTTCGCTCCCCCCTTTGAAATCTGTCAAAGCTATCTCCCAGAACTTGGGGACATTTTGCTGACGCAGAAGTGTTTCTTTTAATGCTGGGGTTAATTGCAAAATCCACAATGTGCTCCTCTATTCTTGGGACAGGTTTTGACAAAAGATAGCACTGAAATAACTAAAGGAAGGAAGAAAGGGAGAGAGGGAGGAAGGAAAGGGACTGAACATGACTTTATCCAAACATGAGGTCCCTAGACCTCAGCAGAAGGTCTTATGCTAATAACAGCCCCTCTGTGGGATACTATGTTGAAATAGAGCCTGATGCATTTGCTGTTCTCCGTAATTCTCCCCTTCCCCCGGCCTCCTCTAGCTCTTCTTTATTAAAACCTGGCCCCAGGAGAATGAGGCTTATCGTCTCATGATAGTAAGGACAAAGAGAGAGAGATTTGTCTACACTAAGCCATAGCCTAGAGGGGGAACAAATGACCAAACATACGTGTCCGTCCCACCAAAAGGAGGCAAAAATTTGATAAACAGGTAAAGGAAGAAGATTAGAGGTCAGATGACGAGAAGGTTGAGCCCGAGAAAGAATTCCATCTCCTGCCTCATTCTCTTGCAAGGCAGTGGTGGGGGGAGGAGGTGATGTGAAAAAATGAGGTAGGTGTTATGTTTGTTTTACTGTTAACTAAGGCTCCGAGAGGTTTGGTCATCTGCTCAAGGTCACACAGTGTTGACTATGTAATTCCAGACAGCGCTGCTGGATACCAAAGCCTCTGCTCTGACATTGGTGCCTCTTTAGTGCTACAGCAGATCTCAGAGTGGTGGTCAGTTAGGGATGGGAGTCCTGCTTCAAAGTCAGCTGAGGTGACAAACCAATCTTTGTTGAGAAGCCATTTGAATCAGACAAAACAAACAACAGCAACAACAAAATCATAGAAAGTGTCACTCTGGGAAATTGAACAACTGTGTTATTGTAAATATACAGCCACCCTCCATATCTGTGCGTTCCACATTCACGAGTTCAGAAGCCACCAAAACGGAGTGCTGACTTTACAAGTCATTTTATGTAAGGGGCTTCAGCATCTGCCAGCGAGGGCAGGTGGCAGAGGAGGTATGTTGTCTAGGAACTAATCCTCTACAGATACTGAGGGATGACTTTAGTATCAACTAGGGGGTGTATAAAATCTGTTATTTTTTTCTAAATAATTCTTAAAGTTCAGAATTTTTTTTCAATTTATTGAAATGCAGTTGGTTTACAATGTTGTATTAGTTTCAGGTATACAGCAAAATGATTATCTTACATATATGTGAATGTATGCATATATGTGTGTGTATGGTTTTTTAGATTATTTTCCATTATGTTCTACATTTAGAATGGATAAGCAATGAGGGAACTATATCCAGTCTCTTGGGATAGACCATGATGGAAGATGATGCAAGAAAGGGAATGTATATATATGTATGACTGGGTCACTTTGCCATACAACAGAAATTGGCACAACATTCTAAATCAACTATACTTTAATTTAAAAAGAAAGAGATTGTGTAGTTAATAAGTCAGCTGTAAAGAAGGAGAAATAGTATCTGCTTGATGAAGAGGTGAGGAGTGGAGGGAAAGAGTAAAATGTGCCCGGCTGAGTGGCTGGGGTCCCTTTGCCACCAGGGACAGAAAATTGACAGGGAGGCTTTGCCCAGCAGCCAGGGCAAGTCATCTGATAATTTGAGTTGGGAGAAAATACCGGCTTAGTTTGGTGATGCAGCGCAATCCTGGGGATAGACACACCTGTTTTTGGCACATCTTCCCACCTGACAACACACAATCACTTTCCGTATTGAAAAGTCTTGCTGGAAATTAGAATCAGAGAGATGCAGAAGAAAACTACTTCTTTAGATGGCTCATCTGCCAGGAGGATGGAGATGATTTACTCTAAGGAAGAAGTCTGTTAGCTTCCCTGGCATAAAAACAACAGGGGTAGGAGTTCCCGTGGCGGCTCAGTGGTAATGAACCCAGCTAGCATCCATGAGGACTCAGGTTCAATTTCTGGGCTCGTTCAGTGGGTTAAGGATCCACATTGCCATGAGATGTGGTATAGGTCACAGATGCAGCTCAGATCTGGTGTTGCTGTGGCTGTGGTACAAGCCGGCGGCTACAGCTCTGATGCAACCCCTGGCCTGGGAACTTCCATATGCAGCAGGTACAGCCCTAAAAAGACAAAAACAAAATAAAAAACAGCAAAGGTAGAACTGTGCCAAATGTGCTTAAAACAGGTCACAACCTGAAATACTGGGTTGGTCTTTGGTTTTAGCACCCAGGTGATAATTCTCCCTGCTGCCTGCTTTCTCCACAAGAACCCTACCTTACTACGTAAGGACCAGCACGTAGGTCTCCTTCATGCCATGCTCCTTCTTACCCTTATGCTTTTACTCAAGTTGTTCTTCCTGTTTCCAAAATTTCTCCATCACCCTATTTTCCTGAACAGCTACTCATGTTGCAGGACTCAGCAGAAATGACATCCACTCTGTGTAGCCTTCCCTGACTCACTCTGCCCACATCCTGTGTTTATAGTTATGACATCTTGTGTCTGCATTGAAGCAATTGGGATTAAATATCCAAATTTCCTTTCAGCTTGTGAGTTATTCAAAGACAACACCATCTCCTTTTAATCCTTGTCGCTCCGTCTGTCAGTGTGCTTTTATACAAAATACATGTTCACTGGGTGGCTGACATGGTGTGATGGGAAAGGACATATAAGTTTTGAAATCCAAAGGACTTGGGTGTGAATTAAGGCTCTGCCACTTGTTAACTGTGTGTCTGTAGGAAATTTATATAGCTTTTCTGATTCAAGATCCTCATATTCCACAGACATAGGAATAATTCAGCCTACCTTGCTGTGATGATTAAATGAGATAGCATAAATTCCTGACTCTCTAGGTCCTCAAAAAATGATAGTTATTTTTCAACTGATTAAAGAAATGTGTTCCCATTGTGGGCATCTTATGGTCATAATAATAGTGTCTGAATTACCCTATTTTTCAATTGTTCAGCCACGAGGAGGGGTGGAAGAAGGCCCTACAGCATTGAGAAAGGCTGGTCTGCTTGAGAAACTTAAAGAACAAGGTAATTTTAAAAAATGAACTTTTATTGAAATACAGCTGATGTACAATATTATACGTTACAGGTGTACCATATAGTGATTCACAATTTTTAAAGGCTATACTCCATTTATAGTTATTATAAAATGTTGGCTATGTTCCCTGTGTTGTACAACAGTTCCTTGTAGCTTAATTAATTAATTAATTAATTAATTTTTTTTGTCTTTTAAGGGCCACACCCACAGCATATGGAGGTTCCCAGGCTAGGGGTCTAATTACAGCTGTTGCCACTGGCCTATGCCAGAGCCACAGAAGTGCCAGATCTGAGCTATGTCTGCGACCTACACCACAGTTCATGGCACCCCACTGAGCAAGGCCAGGGATCGAACCTGAAAACCTCATGGTTCCTGGTCGGATTCTTTTCCACTGCACCATGATGGGAACTCCCTTGTGGCTTATTTTACACCTAATAGTTTGTGCCTCCTAATGCCCTCCCCTCCCCACCCCCCCGCACTGGTAACCACTTGTTTGAACAAGGTAATTTTTTTTTTTTTTCTTTTCAGGACCTTACCTACAGCATATGGAAGTTCCCAGGCTAGGGGTCAAATCATAACTGCAACTGCCATCCTGCACCACAGCCACAGTGATGTAGGATCCTAAACTTGTCCGCAACCTACACCACAGCTCACAGTGACGCTGGATCCTTAACCCACTGAGCAAGGCCAGGGATTGAACCCATCTCCTCATGGATACCAGTCAGTTTCGTTACCCCTGAGCCACAGTGGGAATCCCCTGAACAAGGTAATTAAGTTGAGAGATGATCAGCCTGATCTCCTTCCCGTTCTGAAGAAAAGAGCAGATTTCTGCTAAAAGAAGGTGTGTCTAGAGTGATATTTATACCACAGAACTGCAGAAGGCTATAACCTTTAAAGTACATCCTATTAAAAAAAAAAAAGCAGTGGAGATCCCGTCGTGGTGCAGTGGTTAACGAATCCGACTAGGAACCATGGGGTTGCGGGTTTGGCCGCTGCCCTTGCTCAGTGGGTTGAGGATCCAGTGTTGCCGTGAGCTGTGGTGTAGGTTGCAGACAAGGTTAGGATCCTACATTGCTGTGGCTCTGGTGTGGGCTGGCCGCTACAGCTCCGATTCGACCCCTAGCCTGGGAATCTCCATGTGCCACGAGAGCGGCCCTAGAAAAGGCAAAAAAACAAAAACAAAATGAACAAACTAAAAGCAGCAACAGGGAGAATGCTCAGTAAATACTGTTGGATGAATACCCCCACTTAGATATTCTGTCTTTACAGCAAGACTATTGTATATGAGAATCTGTGTGTACAAAAACTAGTTGTGGGGGTGGGTGGGTGGTAGAGGAGTCAGGGGATTGAAAATGAAAAGCTAGGGGCAGCAGAAAGTACACTACTAGCAAGAGGACCCTTATTTGTAAAAGGAAATAAAATAAAACACTAATATAATGATAATAATATCTAGTGTTTGCTTAGTGTGTATACGTGTATGTGTACACACACACATATATATACATGAGCATGCAAATAAAAAATGATGTAGTTTTAAAAGTATGGGCTAAGTAAACTTCATCTTTTTATATAAAACCCTGATAAAGTGTTGGTGAGGATACGGAGCAACTGGAACCCTCATGTATTTCTGGTGGGAATGTGTAATGATACAGCCACTTTGGAAAACAGTTTGTAGGTTTCTTAAATAAATATATGTTTACCTTTTAACCCAGCAAATCTCCTTGATATTTACCCCAGAGAAGTGAAAACATATACTACAAATACCTCTCCTTGAATATTTGTAGCAGAATTATTTATAGAAGCCAAGAAATGGAAGCAACGAAATGCCCATCAACCAATGTGGTACATCCCTTACTGGGGGCTGGTACTCACCACTAAAAAGGAACAGACAATGGACACCAGGCAAGAATGTGGATGACTCTCAAAGATATCACACTGAGAGAAAGCGGCCAAACACAGCAGAGGCCAAAGACAAACTATGACTAATATTCTAGCAAAGACAAAAACATAGCAAGAGAAAGCAGATCTGCAGTTGCCTGGGAATGGGGACTGGGGTTGACTCTAAAGAGACACGAGTGGATTTTTGAGGGGTAATGAAAATGTTCTAAATCTTGATTATTGGTGGTGGTTGTAGGACTGTGGATGTTTCTAAGTCTGATTCACACTTAAAATGAGTGAATTTTACTGAATAATCATTATATCTCATAAAGCTAAAAAAAAAAAAAAAAAAAGACTCCAAGAGAGAGCATAAGGCTTAGGTAAATGGACTAGACTAATCTTCCAGCTAACAAGCATAATTTGGTCATATTTTTATCAGGTTGAATCTCTTGAAGTTGTTACTGAACTATGGATACACACAGACATGTGATAAACTCAATGTACAATGACTAGTTGATGCAGAGCATGGTATTGATCCCATAACAGTTTTCCATGAAGCTCTGTACCTTGAAGGCTAAGCAGGACCATTTAGGAAGTGTACCCGGGTCCTTAGAAACTTCGGGTTACTTGCACTTTCTCCTTATTAAAAAAAGCTTGGGGGTTCCCGTCATGGCTCAGTGGTTAACGAACCCAACTAGGATCCATGAGGAGGCGGATTTGATCCCTGGCCTCTCTCAGTGGGTTAAGGATTCGGTGTTGCCGTGAGCTGTGCTGTAGGTCACAGACATGGCTCGGATCCAGCGTTGCTGTGGCTGTGGTGTAGGCCAGCGGCTACAGCTCTGATTCTACCCCTAGCCTGGGAACTTCTATACACCATGAATGCAGCCCTAAAAATAAAAAAATTTTAAAAAAGCATAGTAATAGAGCCTTTATTTCTTGACCTCATGGAAGTATTAGCTCATTGCTAAGCATGTGTTTTTTATTAAAAAATTACCTTATTATAGTTGATTTGCCATGTTGTGTTAATTTCTGCTATACAACCAAATGATCCAGTTTATATATATATGTGTGTGTGTGTATACATATATATATATATATATATATATATACACACATTCTTTTTCATATTCTTTTCCATTATTGTTGCCACAGGATTTTGAATATTATTCCCTGCGCTATACAGTAGGACCTTGTCTATCCATTCTCTGTATAATAGGTTGCATCTGCTAATTCCAAGCTCCCAATTCATTCCTCCCCACCTCACCTCCAATATATTTTTATTTAATTCAGACAATACCCCTGTGAGGCAGATACAATGGACAGAGCAAGGAGCTGAGCTCCTTCAGGTGGTGACAGATTGGATTGAAACTAAGGACTGTTAATATAGTGTAAGAAAATTTAGAAAATATTGGTGTATTTTCTTCTGGGCATTCATATATATGTATTTTTTTCTTTTTAAATGATTTCTTTATCATATATACAAGACATGCTTATTTTAGACAAGTAGACAGCACATAAACAGATCAAGTGTAATGCCACCCATTACACTTTCATGTCTAGCCAAACTGGCTCAATTCTAGAAGTATGTACAGAGAAGCCAGTATACAGCAGGCACCAGTGTGCAGCAAAGGTGGCTGGTGAAGTCAGGCAACAGTGGTCGTGGCTTTGCCCTTGATGAGCTTTCATAGCCATTCCAGACATTTTGCGTGTATGTGTACCAATTTACCTCTTCAGTAAGATTGGAATCATTCTGTTTTATAATGTTTACTTCATAACCTGAAACTTATAATTTTCATTACAGAGTGTGATGTGAAAGATTACGGGGACCTGTGCTTTGCTGATGTCCCTAATGACACTCCCTTTCAAATAGTGAAGAATCCAAGGTCTGTGGGAAAAGCAAATCAACAGCTGGCTGATGTGGTGGCAGAAATCAAGAAGAACGGAAGGACCAGCCTTGTACTGGGCGGAGACCACAGGTCTCATTTAATGATTATCTCTGTGGGAGTCTGGCACAAATACCGTAAAGGAAGTATAACCAAAACCAAGAGAAGAGCGAAAATAAGGGAGAGCACTGATCCATATTTTATACCAAATTTTCTGCACTTTTTCTTTTAATTTTACTGGTTATTGCTTTGTTTGGAAACATAGATTTAGGTTCTATTTGAAGTCTGGCATTATCTTTTTCTACCTCAGCAGAAAATACATGGGCTTATATTTCTAAGTAGATGAGCACTGAGGAAATTTATCATCAGCGTATTGTATTTGATTACTGATAACAGAAACAACGGATTTAGCTCAACAATTAAAACATGTGTTTCCCATTATTAAAGTCATAACTATAAAAATTTGAGGGATTCCCACTGTGGTACAGTGGGTTAAGAGTCTGACTGCAGCAGCTCCGCTTGCTGTGGAGGTGCGGGTTTGATCCCCAGATCTGCCATTATCGCAGCCGTGACTCAGATTCAGCCCCTGGCTGGGGGAACTTCCATATGCCATGGGTGTGGGCATAAAATAAAAAAAACTTTTTTTGGAAATACACACACATATATAACAGAAAAAAAAAAAACCCCCCAAAAAAACCACTGGCCATTGTTCTCTAACAACAATTTCCACTGGAATTTTGAAAATCCGGCCCATTTCCTTCCTGTCATGAGTTTTTCCTTTGACATGATTTTGTTTAACAATTGTGTATGTTACCTTGTTTTGTTAATCTATACTACACATTTGTTAATCTATACACACACACACACATATATATGGGTAATTTTTTTTACTGTTATTTGATTTTTCATCAGAGTATTATATCACCTATCCATATTGTCAGATATTCAGGTTATTTTCAGATTTGCACCATTAAAAATAATGTGGCAAAGATAATCTTTGCACACAAGCCTTTCCATGTTTACTCTCAAGGTCTCAGGATATGGTATCCGAAGAAGTGTAATTAGATCAAAAAGTACAAACATTAGAATGGCTCTTTTCTTCTCTAAAGCCAAAGTGTTACCAGGGCTTCTGAGACAAAACTGCCATTGGGAGCTCACTTTCTTTTGTAAGTAGAAAATTTGAAAGTGGAAATTTGTTAAGTGTGGCCAAAAGAAAAGAAATCTGAAGGGAAAGACAAACATCAAGCTGAATCATCAATAACTGAGCATTAGGAAACCACTGCTTTCACTTTGAGAATCTCAAAGTTAAAGGTTCTCCGGATGATCCCTGAGCATTTGCAAGTGGGAGAAGGCAAACATTGTATGGCTAATCCTGATCTCTTAGCTTTTGCGTAGATATTACTTAGCTTTTCCATTCCGGCAAGTTTTCCAAAGTTTGGAGCGTTTGAGATAAACTTTGAGAGTTCTGGAACCGGCAGAGTGGGTCTTTCAATATGCAGGAGGAGAGTAGAAAGTTTCAGCAGAGGCTTTGAACATTGAATAGAGTGAGTGAGCTCCAGGATATGCCGGGACTTTTGAGTGATGGGCTCCTATGGTAAAATCATTGTTTTTTCAGAAAAATGGAAGGCTTCCATCATAATTCACTTGGGAGAATTTAGTGTTTGCCAAGAGAGATGAGAGTACAGAAAAAGAGCCTGATTTAACCCTGAGAATTGAGGAGTGTCTTATGTTAAAATGAGTTGTTGTGTGGCTAGTGTCTTTACATACATAGAATTTTTAGTTAAACTATAATTTGCAACTTTATTAGCAGGTGATTTTGAAAAAAAATACAAATTTTTAGCATGCCATTGAAGTGATATATATAACATGTTAGTAAATATTAAGTGTAAGCTATACTTTCTCTACTGTTACAATTATTTAACTGGCATCTCCAGCTTCAAATTTCTCGGAAATACTAGCCATTTAAAGGAAAATCAGGCAAGGATATTGTACTAATGATATGATGTATGTCGTGATATTGCAAACCTAATGTTCACACAAACTTCTTCTCTAAAGTATGGCGATTGGCAGCATCTCTGGCCATGCCAGGGTCCACCCAGATCTCTGTGTCATTTGGGTGGATGCTCACACCGACATCAACACTCCACTGACAACCACGACCGGGAACTTACATGGACAGCCTGTGTCTTTTCTCCTGAAGGAACTAAAGGAAAAGGTAAACAGAGGATTGTGCTCAGTTATAAAAGAATGATCATTAGCACACATTCAAGAGGTGGAAGGTAAATAGGAATCCTTTTGCCATCTTATTCTTGATTAACTTCTCAAGCTGGCAGCTGGTAAGCCATGGGCAGGGGGATGGATAAAAGTGGTGAGGTGCTCTTACTTGATAGTTTGCAAACTGACGTCATGTGTATCTTTCCTTTTGGTTCCTAAACTATCCTTTCTCCCCCTTCTTTAGAGGGCTGCACCTGCAGCATATGGAAGTTCCCAGGCTAGAAGTCGAATCGAAGCTGCAGTTGCCAGCCTACACCACAGCCTATGCAGCAGCTCACAGCAACGCCGGATCCTTTAACCCACTGAGTGAGGCCAGGGATCGAACCCTCATCCTCATGGATACCACTGAGCCATAGCTGGAACTCCAGGGAGTAATCCTTTATAAGCAAGTTAGCAGGGGTTCAGAGGTTAACAGACATGCTGAAGGTGTAGCAAGGCAAGGACCAGAACTGGTCTCCTTGGGCCTCTTCTTTTTACTACCTGTCCCACCACCTCTCCTTCTAAGTATCCCCTCCACTCATAGGCTTTTTCAAAAATGGAGTTTTTAAATGTGGATTATTATGGTTTGTTACATAACATCTTTACTATGAGAAGCACATATCTAAATCACAAGTGGAAGAACAACCTCCTTGCTCCCAGGAAACTTCTTTTCTAAAAGATGTAAGATGAAATTCCAGAATAAGGGTTAACATTGTGGTTCATAATTTGCATTGGTATCATAGCAATTGTTATTTTTATTGATACAACCATAGTAAATTGGCCTCTGTGCTGATACTTGGGGATCCAAACTCTTTACATGAAATGTCAGAGGCCACATTTCCTGAAAGGCTGACCAAAGGGATGGGCTTCTGCACTCGCAAAATGTGTAGCTAGCACATGGGATCAGCCAAGCTCGGCTCCAGAACATTTGAAGATAAGGTCAAACCAAAGATTAAAAATTTCCCTCAGCCGGAGTTCCCGTCGTGGCGCAGTGGTTAACGAATCCGACTAGGAACCATGAGGTTGTGGGTTCGGTCCCTGCCCTTGCTCAGTGGGTTAACGATCTGGTGTTGCCGTGAGCTGTGGTGTAGGTTGCAGACGTGGCTCAGGTCCCGAGTTGCTGTGGCCCTGGCTAGGCTGGTAGCTACAGCTTCGATTCGACCCCTAGCCTGGGAAACTCCATTTGCCACCAGAGCGGCCCAAGAAATAGCAAAAAGACAAAAAAAAAAAAAAAAAAAAAAAAATTCCCCTCAGCCATGCTAAGTCATCCTCTGGCTGTAGTTTTTATTGAGAAAGAGGAGAAAAGGAGGAGGCTATGAAAGTAGTGGGAGCACAGATTTCCTGATGGGAGAGTTCTGGGAAAGCAGGGCCCAGTGGAAATGGGATGCAGGGCAGGTAAAAGCTGACAAATGAATGATCCAGGTCAGGTCTGGGCCACACAGCGAGGCTGGGTTAGGCCAGAGCAATCAAGGGTAACACAGAGGTTAAGAAAACATTCCCTTCTTAATTTTGTATTCTATTTTAAGGATTTCCTTGCAATTTATATTCTAAATTAACATACATGCAATCTAACAGTGTCCTTAACTTTCAATATAAGATTTGCTCAAGAGAAGCTTGTATAACCAAATGGAACCATTGCAATTTCAGATTCCCGAGGTCCCAGGACTTTCCTGGGTGACTCCCTGCCTATCTGCCAAAGATATTGTGTATATTGGCCTGAGAGACGTGGACCCTGCAGAACAGTAAGTGTATTCCTTGATGAGATTTACCTTCCAGGTTATCCTTTTTTTTTGCTAGATGTGCTGGTCAAACCAATGAGAAAAGATTACTTTCAGCACCAAGTCTATAAATCTATACCTACATATGTATTTATACACACACACACACACATGTACATACATATATAAGTATATATTCCAGTGATTTTTACCTTACTTGTTATTAACAGTATATTGAAATACATAGTTCACAGAACTTAAATCTTTTTTGTATCTTACCACATTGACCTTTCCTTCAAAAGGAAACAAGAGGGTATAGAGCCAACCTCCTTATACATTGTAGATCATCTTAATATCTCCTCTTTCATAGCTATATTTTGAAAACTCTGGGCATTAAATACTTTTCAATGATTGAAGTGGATAAGCTGGGAATTGGCAAGGTGATGGAAGAAGCATTCAGCTATCTACTAGGAAGGTATGATGCTTTGTGTGTCTGTGTCTGTGTAACATAAACATTATTAAAGGGACTTGCTACTGATACCAGTCAATGTAAGTTATTAACAAAGCCTATAAGTACAATCATGGAACTTCATTGGGTTGTTGACTTTTTATAAAGCAAAGTAAGAACTGTGTTTTTCTACTAAATATTAAACCACTAACTTTAAACTGAATTCCTTTCCCACCTCTTAAAAGAAAGAAAAGGCCAATTCATTTGAGCTTTGATGTGGATGGACTGGATCCATTTTTCACACCGGCCACTGGCACACCAGTCCATGGAGGTCTGTCTTATAGAGAAGGTATCTACATCACGGAAGAAATTTACAAAACAGGTAGGTAAAAATCTGAGTGAATAAGAAGTGTACACCTGGCCAATAATATAGTGATACCTCCCTGATCGGAAAATCAAGCCCCAACCGACACCATGTGATATCACCGTGGTGTAATGACTGTTTGTTACCGCCTCTTTGCATTCCTGGAAAATATGCCAAGTCTGTCTGTACTAAAAATGTCAACGATTTAATGACATTATTTCCATTTTGTTGTAGGGCTACTGTCAGGATTAGATATCATGGAAGTGAATCCATCTCTGGGGAAGACACCAGAAGAAGTAACTCGGACGGTGAACACGGCAGTAGCACTGGTCTTGGCTTGTTTTGGAGTTGCTCGGGAGGGTAACCATAAGCCTATTGATTACCTGAAACCACCTAAGTAAATGGAAACATTACATGAAAATCTCACAGCTGATGACATAATTAGCAAATCTAACAGTTTAGTTAAACTTACAGTTATCTTCCCGATTGGACTTTCAGAAAAATGTTTTGCCCTGGTAAATATGAGTACCATTAGTATAAACTGTATCAATTCCCTCTTGGTGTGAAAATCAAGATATGGAACTGCTAGCTTTTGTGAAATTAAAAAACTTATTATTCCCAATTTGGCAAAGGACTTATCTTTAGAAAGAAATATGCATTAATTCCAAAGAAAAAATTGGTAGCATTAAATATAAACATACACCTCCATCAGCCCCCACACATAGAGTGGGACTCTTGATATCAGGAGATAAAGCTACCCAACCTGGAAAGGACCATAGTTCCACATTCTTCAAAGATGTAATCTCTAGAGACCTCTTTTTTTCTTTATCCCAAGATTCTGTTGTCCCTACAAAGGTTTCTAAACACATGCAAAATACACACACACACATTCTGCTTAAGACTACTATAAATATTTAAAAAGCTGCAGTGAAATCATTATCTCCCAAACACTGTAAGAATTTGTGAAGCTACTTAAACTCTTTGGCTCTGGTTCCTTCACCTGTAACATGGGTAATCACGACACTTGGGCCATCTACAAGCTCATTAATGTTAGATGAGTTTGACTTTTTCTAAACTTCAAACATGATATTGGTTGATATTTTAGGCATGGCTTCTATTCAGATAGCCTTTCGGGAAATAGAGGAAAGACATCAAACTACTTTGTTTCCAAGATATGCTAATTTAGACAGGGATTTGACCTAAAATTATCTGTGGCTTCCAAGTGCCCCCTTTCATTCTTTGCAATGACAGTGTATCTCAATGGTTGAATTCCTAAACATCCTAAAAACTCATCTTGGCTCTGTTATATAGTGAAGAAAATAGACAAATGAGAATAAACTATAATCAAAACAAGGCAAGCAAATTCTTTTCCTTTCCTCCAACTTATATAGAACTCAAAGTGGACTCCATAATGAAGCAGGTTCCATGGAAGAATTTTTTATTGTTATTCTTGTTCTAACAGCTTTATATGTTAAAGAGACTCTACCATCGGATTTTTTTTTTTTTTGCCTGCAACTCATAGTTGACACTATGACTTTGTACTGAAGGATTTTTAGATAAAAGCAATTATGAAGGACCTAACTCTACAGTACATTGTCCAATACAGTAGTCACAGGTGGTTAAACTAATTAAAGTTTAGGAAATAAGAAATTCAGTTCCACATTTCAAATGCTCAACAGGCACATGTAGGTACAAACTACTACCGTGGACATCACATAGACTGTTTCCACCACTGCAGAAAGTCCTAGTGAACAGAGCCACTCTAAAGTTACCAGTTCTCAGAGTTCCCATTGCGGTAGACTTGAAACAATCTGACTAGTATCCATGAGGACACGGGTTCAATCCCTGGCCTTGCTCAGTGGATCAGTGATCCAATGTTGCTGTGAGCTATGGTGTAGGTTGCAGATGTGGATAAGATCCCACATTGCTGTGGCTGTGGTGTAGGCCAGCAGCTGTAGCTCCAACTCAACACTGAGCCTAGGAACTTACATATGCCGTGGGTAAGGTCCATAAAAGCAGAAAAAAAAAAAAATTATTTTCAAAAATAAGAAATTTAGATCCAACAACATATGAAAAAGATCATACACTACAACCAAGTGGGATCCATCCCAGGTTCATAAGGATGGTTCAACATATGCAAATCAATCAACGTCATATACCATATTAACAAAAGTCAAAACCATATGATCATCTCAATAGATGCAGAAAAAGCATTTGACAAAGTCTGACATCCATTCATGTTAGAAACTATTACCAAAGTGGGTATAGAGGGAACACACCTTAACATAATAAAAGCCATTTATGACAAACACACAGCCAATATAATACTCAATGGAGAAAAGCTGAAAGCCTTCCTGCTAAAATCTGGAGTAAGACAAGGATGCCCACTCTCACCAGTTTTATCCAACATAGTATTGGAAGTTCTAGCTATAGCAATAAAACAAATAAAAGAAATAAAATGTATCCAAATTGGAAGAAGTAAAATTGTCACTATATGCAGATGACATGATATTATATATAGAAAACCCTAATGACTCAACCCAAAAACTAGTTGAATTGATGAATGAATTCCACAAAGTAGCAGTATACAAGATTAACATGCAGAAATTGGCTAGATTTCTGTATACTAACAGTGCAATATTAGAAAAGGAATACAAAAATACATATCTTTTAAATTTGAACCCCCAAAATTTAATACCGGGGAATAAACCTGACCAAGGAGGTGAAAGACTTATATGCTGAGAACTATATAACATTAATCAAGGAAATCAAAGAAGATGTAAAGAAATGGAAAGATACTCCATGCTCCTGGGTTGGAAAAATTAATGTTGTAAAAATGGCCATACTACCCAAAGCAATCTACAGATTCAATGCAATCTCTATCAAATTACCCATGACATTTTTCACAGAACTAGAACAAACAATCCAAAAATTTACATGGAACAACAAAAGACCCAGAATTGCCAAAGTGATCCTGAGGAACAAAAACCCAGCAGGAGGCATAACTCTCCCAGACTTCAGGCAATATTACAAAGCCACAGTCATCAGGACAGTGTGGTACTGGTACCAAAACAGACAGACAGACCAGTGGAACAGAATAGAGAACCCAGAAATAAACCCAGACACCTATGGTCAGTTAATCTTTGACAAAGGAGGCAGGAATATAAAATGGGAAAAAAACAATCTTTTCAGCAAGTGGTGCTGGGAAAACAGGACAGCTGCATGTCAATCAATGAACTGGAACACACCCTCACACCATACACATAAGTAAACTCAAAATAGCTTAAAGACTTAAACAAGACACCATTAAACTCCTAGAAGAGAACATAGGCAAAACATTCTCTGACATCAACCTTACAAATATTTTCTTAGGTCAGTCGCCCAAGGCAACAGAAATAAAAGCAAAAATAAACCAATGGGACCTAATCAAACTGACAAGCTTTTGCATGGCAAAGGAAACCATTAAAAAAAAAAAAAAAAAAAAAAAAAAAAAGACAACCTTCGGAATGTGAGAAAATAGTTTCAAACAATGCAACTGACAAGGGCTTAATCCCTAAAATATACAAACAACTTACACAACTCAACAGCAAAAAAGCCAACAACCCAATTCAAAAATGGGCAAGAGACCTGACTAGACATTTCTCCAAAGAAGATATACAGATGGCCAATAAGCACATGAAGAAATGCTCATCATCAGTGATTATTAGAGAAGTGCAAGTCAAAACTACTGTGAGGGACCACCTCACATCAGTCAGAATGGCTGTCATTAATACGTCCACAAATAACAAATGCTGGAAAGGAATGTAGAGAACAGGGAATCCTCCTACACTGCTGGTGGGAATATAAATTGGTATTACCACTATGGAAAACAGCATGGAAGTACCTCAGAAAACTAAATATAGAACTACTGTATTACCCAGCAATCCCACTCTTGGAGCACATATCCAGACAAAACTTTCCTTGAAAAAGATACATGCACCCGTATGTTCACTGCAACACCATTTACAATAGCCAAGACATGGAAACAACCTAAATGTCCGTCGTCCACAGCTGAATGGATTAAGAAGATGTGGTGTATATACACAATGGAATACTACTCAGCCATAAAAAAGAACAAAATAATGCCATTTGCGGCAATACGGATGGAACTAGAGACTCTCGTACTAAGTGAAGGAAGTCTAAAGAGAAAGGCAAATACCATATGACATCACTTATATCTGGAATCTAACATATGGCACAAATAAACCCTTCCACAGAAAAGAAACTCATTGACTTGGAAAACAGACTTGTGGTCGCCAAGGGGGAGGGGGAGGGGGAGGGAGTGGGATGGACAAGGAGTCTGAGGTTAATAGATGCAAACTATGGCATTTGGAATGGATAAGCAATGAGATCCTGCTGTATAGCAGTAGGAACTATATCTAGTCACATATGATGGAGCATGATGGAGAATTGTGTGAGAAAAAGAATGTATATATGGGAGTTCCCATCGTGGCTCAGAAACAAATCTGACTAGCATCCATGAGGACACAGGTTCCATTCCTGGCCTCGCTCTGTGGGTTAAGGATCTGGCATTGCTGTGAGCTGTAGTGTAGGTTGCAGACGCAGCTCGGATCCTGCCTTGCTATGGCTGTGGCATAGTCCGGCAGTCACAGCTCCAATTTGACCCCTAGCCTGGGAACCTCCCTACACTGTGGGTGTGGCCCTAAAAAGACAAAAAAAAAAAAAAAAAAAGAAAAAGAATGTATATATGTATTTGTGACTGGGTCACTTTGCTGTAGAGTAGAAAATTAACAGAACAATGTAAACCAACTATAATGGTAAAAATAAAAATTAAAAAAATAGGATGTTATGGATATATATTTTTTCCTCAGCTGCTTTTTTATTTATTTATTTATTTTTTGTCTTTTTGTCTTTTCTAGGGCCGCTCCCGTGGCATATGGAGATTCCCAGGCTAGGGGTCTAATTGGAGCTGTAGCCGCCAGCCTACATCAGAGCCGCAGCAACTTGGGATCCGAGCCGCATCTGCAACCTACACCACAGCTCATGGCAATGTGGGATCCTTAACCTGCTGAGCAAGGCCAAGGATCAAACCTGCAACCTCATGGTTCCTAGTCGGATTCCTTAACCACTGTGCCACGACGGGAACTCCTCAGCTGCATTTTAAACACAAATAAAGCTTCTGTCTTCTACTAATATCTCTGATTATTAATAATCTCTTAAAAGCCTATTTGGGGAAAATCATGTTCCCATTTTTAAGCTGGAGAGGAAAAACTAAATTTTTTATAAAATTATTTGGAATGTGTATGTCCTTATACATTTTCATTTCCTTTTATTCTGTTTTTATGCAGTATTACAATTATTCCCACTCTAGGATCTGAAAACAATATATACCTTGCGGCAGCAAGAATATATTGCTGAGACTAGGTTAAGAGTAATACTTGAAATCATTTCTAGCATAAAATTTCTGGAGAATTTTAAGAATATTATTAGTTTGGAAAAATTCTTATATGATTATATAAATTTTAAGGTGTCCCTGCACAGCAATAAAAATTAAATAATTATGATAATATGAACCACCAAGATAAAGGTCTAGGAGGAATGTATGTGGAAATTAAAATTTGAAGTATAGTTGGTTAAACTTCACTAATTCTTTTTTTTTCTTAAAAAAATCAGTAACTCTTAACTCCTAGGTCAATGACGGTCACCAACTATAGTGTACAGCCTGTGGAAGTAGCTCAGTTCTCTGTCCTAACCCAGACAGTCCACTGCCTGGCACAGAGCAGACACTCATTCAAACTGGGTAATTAATCAGTTTATTCATTCAACAGGTTTTACAAATTATTTTTCAAATCTTTTACAATTTTAATGTCATTCCTCCCCCCAATTAACAGTCTCTCAAAATCTAATAAATTCTAAAGAACCAAAATGTACATGATATTTAAAAATATAAATACTTAAAAATTTTAAGATTATAAAAATTCAAAGAATCACATCATCTGCCAGATAAGAATGGCAATCTCAAAAAGCAATTAATTTTTAAAAGCAGAGATTGAATAATCATCACTTAAGCATCATTTCATTAAGTTTATGCATTCTAGCTTTGTTTTCTTACATGGCTTTCAACTCATTTCATACAGTAAGTTCAAGTCCACAGCAAAGGCAAAAACTTGCCAATATACTGTGATAGAAAAACTAGCTTATTTACTTGGGTATCTATGATAAAAAAAAAAAATAAGCCATTTTAAAAAGAGTATGAAAGTATTCTTGCTCCAGTAATGCAATGAATTCTAGAGTCTTTTACTTGACAATAATCTCTTATCCCAACGATATCCCAAAAGAGATGTATGTATAAAAGGATTTGTAATAACTATTTTATATGTGTGGTGACTTTAAAAAATGTATTTAAAGACTGAATAAGTCATTAATACTAAAAAACAAAACAAAACAAAAACAATGGCCAAAATAGGAAAGATGGAGAGTGCCTTGTACAAGTCACTTGGTAGGTACTTCCCTGTTCCCAGGTAGCTCTAATGCACTGTTATAGGTATGAACAGCGTGTAGCTTACTTGATCTCTTAGAGACAACATATATAGGGGGAAGGGAGTTGGAGTCAATAGATTCACCATTTGAATCAAAATAAAACAATCTGAACGTCACTGCTTTGACTACTCACTATGCAGCATGACCATGTTCAGATTTAATAATTCAAGTCCATTTTCAAAGACGGACGCCTTTCCACTTCACTGCAGCACACTCTGACTTCACTGAGTCACAGGTAGAGACACTGGCCCCTGACTGGACTGCGGTGCTGGAGACCCACTACTGATGGCTTGTGGAGGCACTGCAGCTGGCTCCATCTTGCTGATGTGAGTGATGAATCGAAGACGAAGTTTTAAAGCTGGTTTTAAATTACAGATAATCTTCTCTACCTAAAATGAAAACACATTAAAAAGATATTTTAACCAGAGAACTTCGACCTCCTACCTTTAAGGAAGCAATTTACCCAGATCATGAGACAATAAACTAGGGAGTGGAATGAGTGGATGAGAAATTTTATGTTTTAACAAAAGCAGATAAAACTACTTCTCTCTTACATGAGGAAAACATGTGCTGTCTCTTATATATATATATATATACATGCACATACACAAAGATATTCACATACCCAGCTAGCCAGTTATCCCACTGCCAAGAGCTAGTATAGTTCACACTGGGAATTCTACACATCCACAAGGGTGACCATCCTTTTAAAATGCCATCTTCACAGACGCATGAAGCATGATTCTATTTCAAAGTTCTTTGAATAACTAATGTTCACAATTTATCTATAAAGCTAACATTTTTTTTGGTTTTGATTAACAGTTGGAATTCAAACTAAATAATATTAGCTCTATTCTTACTTAAGATACCTTAAAGAAATACTTTAAAGAAAGCAGTTCCATGGCTTTCTTAATTTATTCATATGTTCATTTGATCAGCCCATTAATAAATCTCTCTCTCTTTTTTTTTTTTTTTTTTGGTCTTTTTAGGGCCACACCCACAGCATATGGAGGTTCCCAGGCTAGGGGTCAAACTGGAGCTGTAGCCACTGGCCTACACCACAGTAACAGCAATGCAAGATCCGAGCCACATCTGCGACCTACACCACAGCTCATGGCAACACCAGATCCTTAACACACTGAGCGAGGCCAGGGATCAAACCTGCATCCTCATTGATGCTAGTTGGGTTTGTTACCACTGGGCCAAGACAGGAACTCCGATTAAAAATTCTTCCTTCCTGTGTTCTGTATTGGGTCAAAGTTTCCTAGGCCCAGATAGAAGGGATATGCTAAACACAACACTTCTGTACTAGTCCCATCCAGTGCTCTTTGACAATCTTGCTGAGACATAAAGGAGTCAAGCTCCAAGAATGAATCCCGAAGACTAGGATTCACAGGTTTATGCGTATCAATTTACGTTCCTTTCTCATTTTAGAGAGAAATAACATTAAAGTATGGAGAGGAGATCACTTAACTTCACCTCCACCTACCCTCCCTCTACCCTTCTAAAAGAGCCAAGATTCTGCTTCCCACAGACAGGAACCTCAATTATGATCTAAGGAGGTCCTTTCCACTTTGAGACCACCTTACCAGGGGGTGGCTCTTTGTACATTGGGTCAGAACAGGCCTCCCTTTAACTTCACCAGAGTTTGTATGCCTTTTAAAGTGATGCAGAACAAATTTAATACTGATTCTAGATGGCAACCCCCCAAATAGTAATAAGGATACAATTAATTCCCTGGGACTTTTAAAATTCAAGTTAAGCAGCCTAGGTTCCCTCAAATACCTTTCATTAGTTATTCTCTTGACAGCTTTAGTCCTCTAGTTACACTGCAGTTTGTCTGATGTCCTGACAGTATCCTAATCACTGTGGGGAAAGCTAGGCCCTGCTTCACTCATAACGTAAAGCCTCTCTGATCTTTCCAGTAGCCATAATGTACTGTTTCTTCCTAATGAGTTTACTATTAATAAACCCCCCAGGTCTTTTTCGATGTTTTGTTGCAAATACCAAGGGGGGAAAGTGTGAGAAATTATAATAGGTATTTACTTTAATACTACATCCAGAATAATGTGCTCGTGTAACCTAAAAAGGTCCATTAGCCTTGTCCCCTTAAAAGAAAAAAAAAAAAATGCACCAAAAAACCCTACTCACTCAAACAACAAAGTCCAATGGTGTATGTTTAAGTTTTCTAAACTAAACATCATTTAAAAATAAAGTTAACTTACTTGCTCTTTCACACTGTCGCCAGTGAACATATACTTCATGTGATACAGGAAGTCACAGATAGGATCCATGTAGTTTAAGTGGGTGCTACACTGGTCTACATTCAGCAACATGTCATAAAAGGCCACACCAATCTATTTAACAAACAAGATAAAATGATTTAAATGGTCAAAAATGAGAGGACAGATAACATATTCGTTGAGGAACTGTCACTGTCATACAGACCTCTAAGCACATGAAGGACACTATATTGCTTGCATTTATAACGGAATCCAGAGAGCTACAGGGTGTCTGCTACACTAATAGGGCTTAAATGCAATTTCTTTTCCTAACGTAGTAATTTCGCTTCAAATTAAGAGGCAGACAATCCCTTTTCTAGAAACCATCTCTCTCTGGGATACCTGCAGTCTCAGGGAGCCTTTATACTGTACCTTCTTGGTTCCATTTGGTGGCTCATACTTGACGATTCTATTTCTGGCTCATTTTCTCTTCTCTACACTCTTCTTACAGGTGATCGACTTCAGCCATTCCCATGGTTTTAAAGAATCCCTCTGTCCCATGGTGCCTGTTCTCAAATGCACTTCTGCATCCTTAACTTTCTTCTCAGCCTTGATGATGGGTATTTCTCCTGCATCTCCAGTGCGTCACACCCCACACCAAACTCATTAGAGGCATACTAGGTTATAGGGATACTAAGTCCTTAAAAACTTCTCTAAGATCCTCCTAAACTGATTTTCCTACTAATGGTAATAATATGCAGTTTGAAAAACACTGGGTAAGAAACCTAAATATATCTTTTAGAATTTAATCCTATCACAGAAACCCCAGATTATATTTTACCTCTATCATACACCGAGTTCTCTCTTGCTGAAATCTTTGTAAAAATGGTCCCACAAGATGGTACACATAAAGCAACTGGAACTCAGTTTTCACTATAGGAAGAAGTACTTCAGTGAGAAATCTAAAATTTAAAGATAAAAATAAAAATTTCTTATGACCTGAAATCAGTTGAACTGTTTGAATTTTGTTAATACAGCCTATCTGAGTATTTGCAAAATTTATAATTTTGTAAAAGTTTCTTTTAATTTTGGTAAAATTTCTAGTTAAGCTCACATCTCTTACTGGCTCTTATTTTCATTTGATTACTGAAATAAATTATTTCATATTTAGGAGTTATTCCTAATAGTAAAATTACTGAATGTTAGTTATTTGAAATAAAGAGAATAACCAACCTAATACAAAGGACATTCTTGAGAAATGTGAACTTAGTTAATGCCAACTTTGCAGTAAAAAAAATAATCAGAAGATAGGCTATGGTCAGTTCAAAAGGCAACTTTGAGATATATTCTGGAAAAAAGCATGCATTTGACTAAAACCCCCCAAAATGGTAATGGAAAACTAGATACCAGGTTATTATACATATAAATTAATTCCCTTCAAATAATTTTGAAATAAAGTAGGCTTCTGATTACCTAGAAACTACTTAAGACTTTTACTGTGAAGTTTTTCTACTGAATGAGATATATACCTCAAGTGTAAATGAGATTAAAAAACAAAACCAAAATGAAGTCAACATGTCTTTAGGAAATAATAATACCTACTTGGGAATGAGAGAAAGTTGCCCGATGCTGGAATGGTGCCACACAGCATGTGCCAGAGCTAACGTGTAGCTACAGCTCATCTCAGAGTAAGACTGATGACAAGCAGTGAAATCAAAGAGGCGGAATGGATAGCCGACCCACTCTGTCTCAGAGGTCAAGCTGGGGCTGCTGATAACACTCACAATTCGATCATGAAGGACAATCCAATACGGTTCCTTGAAAACCAGAAGAAAGCCTGATGAAAGACAGCATTTCTCCAGTATTCTATCCCATATTCTTGACTCTACTGAAGCCTAAAATATAGCACTTTCTTATTCTTTAATGTTTTCTGCTTATCCAGCTTCACAATGAGTCAAATTAAGTCAGTGACAACCTGTGGAAAGGAGTCTGTGAGTTAGAGGGTTCCATACACACTATACAGTAAATTGACTTTACTTACATTTATGATACAGATAACACTGGTACACATTTAAAATTCATACATACATATATACACACACACACACATATAGGAGGTGTGTAAGGAATAAAGGTGTATAATCGAACAAGTTTGGCGAGCATGGGTTTAGACAATATTAATGGCATTCAAAGATACAGACAACTGTGTGGTGCTGACTAGACACATGGAGATCACCAAAGGGAGACTTTACATGAGCAAAGAAGTCATGGAAGGCTTCACTGAAAAAGCAAGTCCTGAGCCAGCAAAGAATGAGTAGGCTTTAGAGAAGATGACAGAGAAGTAAAGGGTTCTGGTATATTCTCTTACATGACAGAAGCATCTGAAACCTGTCTCAATGGGCATTAGCTGCAGGAGCAAAGGTTGTAGATACATAACATGTTAAAGGGTTGAAAGCAGATCAGATTTTAATGAGAAAAGTAAGTTGGATAGATAAGGTGGGACCAAAGGTGCTGAGACACATAAGCTGGGTGGATTTATTTAGATCTGATGCAAAAGGCAAACAAAATAGTCACTGTAGATTTCTGAAGTAATAATAATGAGAAAACTTTAAAAATAGGAAACACTTCATTAACTGAATGATGTCCTTACACAAATCACAAGGATTAACTCACTGGTAGGGCAGTGATGATCAATCCAATTGCATTCATCCATGCTGTGATGTTCTCTCGTGGCACTAGAGGCTGACTGTTAGAAGGGAAAAAGAATAAAAAAGTGAAATTATAAAGACATTTTATATGGTTGACAATGGATCTTACTTTGAGAACATAGTTTGGAGAATTATTTCAATAAAGCTACAATGACTTTTTATTGAGTAAAAATTTAATATAAACAAAAGCTAAATATAAATAAGGCTTTTTTTTTTTTTTGGTTTCCTTTAACAACGGTTACCAAAGACTATTTCACTTATTTATGCTTCTCTTCTTCAATCATTATCCCCTACATTATGGTGGTCTTTAAGAAGGGAATCTTCAAAGACTATCTTTAGTGAGAAGTTAACATTATTCCTAAATTAAATATCAAACAGCTAATTAAAGTAGAAGCGGGAACAAACCCAAGTCTTCTGACCCTGTTCAGGGTTCATTCTATTTCATTTATATCGCAAGAAAAGTCTAGAACTAAAAGGCAGTTGCTATATATTGTGCATTGGCCTTGGGACAACAGGTTAGTCTAAGAGTTCCAAATAAAATATCATTCTCTACAAATAAACAATGACTGTTACTGCATGAAACAGGATACACACCTTTTCAAGACAACATTTAGAAGAGCATTTCCAACATCTTGGCCAGAAACAGCCAAGGCCATGAGCTCCACACAAGTAACATGCAGCGCGTGGGCAGCGGGGTTGGGAAACTCATTGAATCTCCAGTCACAGTTTGGGAATGGACCAGGAGACTTGCCAGCCATGGGTGCAGATGATTAAGGCAATATAACTAGTGGATGATTTTGAGATTAAAGGCTCACATTTGTACAGTGCTCTACAGTTTTCAAAATGTTCACATGTAAACATTTCATTTGATTATCAATTTATCTGATATGAGCCTTCAAGAAGGGGTTTATCAGAGCGCTTTAGGCAAACAATGCAAACCCAGTACAAATTAGTTTGATATGACTGAAATGTATTGATAGCTCCTATATGATCAACCACAGGTATAAACGGTTGGTTTTATGTAAGTGGGCTCTTATATCTGTGACTTAAGAGCTACAGATGCAGCCAAGCTATCCCTAGGCTTTATCAACTTATTTCTTTTAGTACCTATAGGACAGTTAATAAGAAAATTTCTTTAGCCTAAGTAATTCTTTTACTTCAGGAAATAATTCCTTTGTGTAGTAAAATAAACCTAGTAAATAGTGGCATGGTGTACAATGTGCTATTAAATACAATGTGCTAATTACTTGAAATAAAAATATCAATATAGAATTTCTCACTAAAAAAAAGAAAAAGAAGTTTTATTACTATCTATTAATGCTTTAAAAAATTCAGGTTTTTATTTAAAGCAACAAAATTCTATGTTCTCTGGTGGTGAATAGATGCATGTACTACAAGACTTAGTACATTTATTTAGGAATAGGATATTTTTCTTTGAAATAAATCTCTTCTCTAAGGTCTTTTTTCTTTTTTTAGGGCTGCATCCACAGCATATGGAGGTTCCCAGGCTAGGGGTCTAATTGGACCCGTAGCGCTGGCCTACATCATAGCCACAACAACGCAAGATTCGAGCTGTGTCTATAACCTATACCATAGCTCACGGCAACACCGGATCCTTGACCCACTGAGCGAGGCCAGGGATCGAATCCTCCTCGTTCTCATGGCTAATGGTCAGATTCGTTTCCGCTGAGCCATGAAGGCGGAAATATAAATTTTTAAATATAAATTTTTTTAAATATAAATTTTAGTGGAGTAAATTTCTACCTACATGGCATGCTGCTACTAATTTAAGATTTCAAAACCTTTACAGAAGCAAAAATTAAAACATAAAACATTAAAAAACCTGAAGTCTTGGAACATATAAAAAGACAACATATGTTCACACATATCGACATACAGTTATTTCTGCAGAGACTGGAAAAGCACAATAAAAAGGATATTATCTACTAGTCTGCCAATCAATTTGCAATAGTAGGAGTCATCGGGGACCCAGGGATTGTCTTCTCGTGCGTTCATAGCACATTTCAGGTAAGTGTCACTTAGACACCAGCCCTGTGGTCGGTTATCCTTGAGCGACCCAATGATTGCATGGACAAGTTTTCGTTTGAGACTTTCACGATTTCTCAGGTGCATTTCATAATAGTGCAGAGTATTATACAAATAAGTTACTGGACGATCTGCCAAGAAGAAAAGAGGTCACTACAATGTTTACCTGGTTACTGACAACTGTGAAAAAATAACCTTCTATTTTTAAGATTACCAATAAATAGCTCAGAAGGTTATGAAAACTACTTCACATGTTGGCCAAGTGCATACAATGAATGTTTTTATCCTAGGACAAGGCAAAAGGCTTCTAACAATATACAGAGCTTATATTGAAGGATATTTATCACATTCTGAGGTCACAATTCCACTTCTGGAAATTTACTCTGCAAAAAATGTCATAAATGTAAGCAATGTCGCTGAAGCCCTGCTTATACCAGCAAAAGATCAAAACAGCCTAAAGAGTGAAAAACAGTGGACAGGTTAACTTAATTACCGCATATAAGAAGCAGCTTTGTATGTACTGATACAAATTTATCAACCCCAATACATTAGAAAGGTTAGAAAGGTTAAAAAAAAAAAAAGGTGCAGAACAATGTGTAGTATTACATATTTGTGGGAAAAAGACTACCAACCTCACAATATTTATGGTACGATACACAAGAAAGTGGTAACAGAAATTGCTTATAGAGAAAGAAACTGCTGAACTAGAGCACAGGCTTGGGACTAACTACTTTACACTTCATTATGTGCATATATTATCCGATCCAAAAGAAAAGTATTTTTATTTTTAAAATTTTTTTTCTTTTTAGGGCTGTACCCACAGCATACGGAAATTCACAGGCTAGGGGTCACATTGGAGCTGTAGATGCAGGCCTACACCACAGCAACGCTGGATCGTTAACCCACTGAGCAAGGCCAAGGATTGAACCTGCATCCTCATGGATGCTATTCAGATTTGTTTCCGCTGAGCCACGAAAGGAACTCCAGAGAAGTGTTTTTAAAAGACTGCTCCCTTGAACTTCATACTTACTCTACAGTGCTAAAACATAATTCAGATTTGTTTTGGAGGAAGACTTCTTACACCAAGGATTAAGAAGAACTACCCCCCAAATAAACACTCTGTCCCCATAGTGGCTACTCCAAGACTTCCACACTCTGTCACTGATTTCACTATTCTCCAGTTATCAAGCTTAAAACATCATAGAGCTGTCTTTGCTTTCTTTTGATATTCCCCCCATAACTGGTCAATCAAGCCCAATTCTTACTTCCTTGACTATCTGTCCCTTCTTTCTCATTCAAGGCCATCATACTTGTTTAGATGCTAATACAACTGAATGTCTTGTTATAAGTCTTTAAAATGACTTCCTCCTTCCAAGTTGTCCATATTGGAATTACAACTGACTAGATTTATCTTTCTAAAATAATACTATGACATGACTTAACTCAGTAACTTCTAGTTAATGCTTGATTATCTTTAGGTTATAAAATCAGAACTTCTGAGCCTGGCATTTACGGTGATCTGCCATCAGGTACAATTTAGCCCAACGAGACGACTGTTTTCAAAATGCCTTGTTTTTAACATCTCCATGATTCTTCCAAAAGATTTTTTCTGCCTAGTATGTTCTCTTCTCCTTCCTATTTATATAAATCCCATACATCATAGTTCAAACCCTAACCATCCAAGAAGCCCACTAAGATCTATTTAGTTCACAGTAACACCAGTCTGTTCTGAACTTATTTTTTTTCCTTCTGTACTGATTTGGAAATTAATCACACAATATATACAACAAGGCTTCTCTTGCATATTACTTTTTTTTTTTTTTTGCTCTGATCTGTTGATATTTTTATGTCATTTATTTTACATTTCATGGCATCATCACACATACCTCCTCTCAAAACACTTATATTAAAATTATTAAAATAAAACCTTTAGAATCACCATTATCCATTTGGTCATGACCAGCCTACTTTTGTCTATAGGGCTATTAGATGGAATTAAAATTTGAAAAAGCTCACCATGAAATTTATACAAGCCTCCCAGGTGATCTAGTAGAGTCTCCAATGATTTGGATACTGGGAGCAATTCTAAAAATCTGTGGATTACTATATCAAATACTGGAAGGAAGCGGAGACACACATTTCCAAAATAGATGGGCAGGTAGGGAGACTGGATCGGCACAGGAGGATCAACCTGCTCTGCCAGGCCCTCAAAATAGAGCTTCTCCGGATATTTCTGTGGAAATGAGGAAATGGTAAATGTTGAGGCATGTTTTTTTTTTTTTTCTCCTTAAAGGAGCTAAACTTGTCGTTTTTCACAGAATCTGAAACTGTTTGCTGCTACAATAAAATGAAACTTAAGAGTCCTTTTATCCAACAAAAAATCTCTACTGTTTCAAAGATACATTTACATACATAATTCTTTTCATTTTTTAAGTACTCATGTCTACTAAAACTATAGTTTTAATTTATTCTGAACATTACAGATAGCCTCTAGAACCTTGAGAAAGTTAAGAGAGCTAATTCACTTCTATACGGACCAGAGAGAAAACAGTAGAGCTGCAGAGAAAACAGCCAGGTCAATTAGCCAAATACCTACAAGAATGGCTTTAAAAAGGATTAACTGAAGCACTAACTTGAATTAGTACCTTGTGATAATTCATGTGCTTGGTGTGCCAGTCATTCTGTAGCCAGTGCTCTGGGGAATTTTCCTTCACAAAGTCACTTACTCGATTTCTAAAATCATTTGGTTTGAGCAACAGCAACTGAATTATGAAATAACAAACCTGGGCTTCATTCCCTTCATGACTACGCATGGCCTTTGAAGAAGAACAGAAAAATTATATGAAAATGCCTACCTGTACAAAAGCATGCCTTTGAAGAGTCTAAATCTGAATACAGTAAAATTTCACCAATATTAGAATTTCATTATACGTCTAGTCTACCCAAAACAACTGTTCAACATTCCCCAAACATATATGACCCCTTCTTGCCTATTTTTGGTTCTCACCTGGAATGTTCATCTTTACTTTTTCAAAATTTAACCCATCCTTCAAAATTCATCAGCTAGGTAAATGTGATCTCTCACTGTTGCCAGGCAATATATTCCCTAACCTCTAAGTTATTCTTTTATTTTATTGATTTATAGACTTACCTTATTTCTCCTACTAGACTATAACCATTCTGTTATCTGTGCTCTACAACTAAGAGGTTAATATTAACCAATTAAGCCCCCCAAATATCACCACTACAGTATTTTTAAAATGTGGCATTTTCCAGCCTGGTTCAGTGATTTTTCTTAAAATTTGACCTGAAATAGACATTAAAGTCAGGAGGAAAAACCACTTGGGGAATATTAGGTGGCTATAAGAAAAATTCAGTTATGGCGTTCCTGCTGTGGCTCAATGGAAACAAATCTGACTAGTAACCATGAGGATGCAGATTCAATCCTTGGCCTCCATAAGGATCTGGTATTGCCGTGAGCTGCGGTGTAGGTCGCAGACGCAGCTCAGATCCTGCATTGCTGTGGCTGTGGTATAGGCCAGTAGCTATGGCTCCAATTCAACAACTAGCCTGAGAACCTCCATATGCTGCATGTGCGGCCCTAAAAAAATAGACCGAAAAAAAAAAAAAAAAGAAACATAAACATTCAGTTATGACTATGGCTACTGAAGAGTACAGAAATGTTTACTAGCACTCTGCAAAGAAATTCAGTGACCTTCTACTACTTCCTGCCTCTAAAAGGAGTCTTTGAGAGTCAACTCAGAGCATCACAAGGCCAAGACCACATCTGTCTTACTTACTTCTATACCTTCTGTGCATGTAACAGAGAAGGTATTCCATACATCCTTACTGAATTAATGAATAAAGAAATTAGGGAATCTAGTTCCTTAGGGAACTGATAGCAATGTTTGACTTACAGTACACATTTATTAAATCCTTAGAAACAATATAATATAGATCAGCATGAGACCCATTAGTCATACACACTGATCCAAAAGAGAATGGGACTGCTTAGAACCTTGTTCTTAAGTAAGTGTATTCTTACCAGGCAGAGAATTAATCTGTCCAGTGTAACAATGTTGTACTTCCATACCATGTCATTAAGAATTTCAATGCACTTGTTGAGTTGCTGACCCCCAGCTGATGTAGAAAATTCATATACGAGGAAATCTGCAAATGTTCTCACGTGGACTACCAAGGCCCTGGCTCCAATTCTCTCTAATACTCTGGAAAACAGAGATTAAAACATAAATTATATTGCTGTATGGTATAATGGATTGCCAAGTAGAATGCAGATCTAGAATTCCGGCTTACCGATAGCCAATCTGATTAATATGATCTGTTTCCAGGAGCATTTTCCAGAGGAGACAAAGGAAGAGAGGAGGAGAGCGTTGTGCAGAAAAGTGGGTAATGATGTCATTTTCATTGGTCATTGACTTCCACTTCCTATACTCCTCCTCCACGTTTTTTTTCAGATTAAAACGGCTTTCCTGAGGTACATTATTTTGTTTAAAAAATGCCTAAAAGGAAGATCAGAAGTTTATTTCAATGGTGGTAGTAAAAAGGGCACTGGCTATAGTCAGGAAACCAGTTCAGTTCTAGGCTTGATCCTGACATTAACACACTGTGGGTGACCTCATGCAACTCAGTGTTGAAGACCTGCATTTCTATATTGGGAAAATACAAAGGCTTGACTAGATTATCTACAAGACTCCTTCCCTAGACTTCCTAAACGGAAATTCTAAGCGAACTTGAATTCAAAGCATCTTCAATCATCTGTTGATACTGCTGCTCATCCTTGCAAAAAAAAGAAGAAAAAAAAAGGAAAAGAAAAATCTATGTACTCATCGGTTACATACTTTTGGTATCTAGTAAGAGGAAGGATTTTTTTAAAAAAGTAAATGAAAGCTAATTTTCTGTGGATGTCATTAAAATTCTAGGATAACACTGTAAATGGGAAGAATAATTTCATATACTGTATACTAATTATGCAAATCAAGACAAAATTACCTGTAGTGGGCCTGGAAAACAACTAAGAGTGTGGGAAGCCCAATTATGAGGTGTAAAACTCATGATGGTCTGAAGTATGTCTTTACACCAAGTTCCCTGAATTGAATCAGAGCCTGTAAAAAAATCTAAACATAAACAAACAGATGTAACCCAGATATAAAATATCATGGCCACAGTTCATAAATTATGTCACAAAGAAAGTCACAAGTGGGTACAGTCAGAGAATTTCATTCCAGTGCCTTCACAATTTAATTAGTTATATTCAACTTAGGACCTACATTCTACTAGTTTATGAATGATTTAAGCAATCACATCAGTAAATATGAACAAAACTGGTGAAAAGGTATTCTAGCTGCCTCACCAAAGTATGAGGGGTATCGAGGAAAAATACTTGTGTAACTGATTATTATGTCAAATTAGCTCTTTTTTCATGAAATTCCAATTTTACTTGAAAACACCTGCCAGAAAACTAGTTATTCAGATTTGGGCATTAAGCACATTTTCTTGAAAATAACAAAGGGAGCCTGTCACTTTAAGAACAAATGACTGCATCTTTTACCAATGGTAAAATTTGAACTTTCAGGTGAAAATTAGAATTTTGGAAAATTTATATATTACCACACATGTAATAATTTTCCAAAATTTAAAGATTTTTTCCAATAAAATTTGTAGTGAGATTAAAAAATTTTCTGATCCTGGAGTTCCTGGAGTTCCCGTCATGGCGTGGCGCAGCAGCAATGAATCCACCTAGGAACCATGAGGTTGCGGGTTCGATCCCCGGCCCTGCATAATGGGTTAAGGATCCAGTGTTGCTGTGACGGAGGTCGCAGATGCAGCTCGGATCTGGCATTGCCGTGGCTGTGGCATAGGCCAGTGGCTACAGCTCCAATTAGATCCTTAGCCTGGGAACCTACATATGCCGCAGGTGCAGCCCTAAAAAGACAAAATAAATAAATAAATAAATAATTTCTGATACTTTATAATGAAATTGTCAACATTTACAAGCTCTACATAACTCAGTAAAACCAACATTTTTCAAAAAACGAGTTCATGCAGTTACAAAATATGCATGAACACAAAATCCATTAAAAGCTCAAAATAGACCAGTGGATTATAATATAGTATAAAGAGTTTACTGATAGGACTTTGGATTCCGCATTTCAACTAACACTTAAGAAACTGTCAATTTTCCAATTTTGTGTTACATGAAAAAAGATTCACAATCAGCTGAAAAAGCTGTTAAAAGATTCTTCCCCTTTCCAACCTCATATCTGTGTGCAGTCAAATTTTCTTTACTTACTT
The DNA here is from genome assembly GCF_054392235.1 of Sus scrofa. Lineage (NCBI taxonomy): Eukaryota > Metazoa > Chordata > Mammalia > Artiodactyla > Suidae > Sus > Sus scrofa. The sequence continues at coordinate 32,005,482 of NC_139383.1, read as the reverse complement.
CTACTAAAATAACATTTGTAACAGATATAGGTATAAACAAACATGAGAATCCAACAGCAATGTTCCTTTATATCAGATGCTATAGAAAGGTGCAAAAAATGTAAAACAATGGTATTTCTTCTTACTAAACTTTTGTTTCAGAGAACACAAGCTCTATTTTTCATAAAAATTACATTATTTAAGTTAACATGTTTATTACTTTTATTATTGTTATTTTAAAATGAATCAGGTACTTTAAAAACTCTTACTTTAATATCTAACAAAGTAAATATTTTAGATATAATCCACATAAACAAAATCTTTGGGAACTTCAATCATTTTTTTAAGAGTATAAAGTGGACCTGAGACCAAAAAGCTCAAGAACCATGACTTTAAAATGATGTCAGATGACCAAAAATTGATATTCAACCCAGTTAAAATGGTAGTATGCAGAAGAACTAACATTGACTGAAGTGGTGAAGATATCAGAACAACTGGTTTTTGAGGCACAAGTGAGAAATATCTTTCCAGTATGTTACTCCCTTAGTAATCAGTAGGGACACTGCACACTCTGACTCATCTGTTTCTGTTGGCAGTGGTTGGATAGTCACTGTACCTGTTACGTGAGTTGCTCTAGCTAAGGTCAATATCAAGGCGCGGTTCAGTTCTTCGGATTCCGCTGAGAGCACAGTTTTGGGATCACTAAGGAAGCGTGTAAACTGAGGCTGTACCTCCGAGCTACCTAATGCTGTTATAAGCCTGAGTGCAGTGCTCTCAACACTGAAAGGAGAACAAAAAAAGAAAAAAAAAAAACATGAAAAATTTAAGTTGCAAATAAAATCTAAGAATTAAAGAATTAAATCTAATTCAAGGTTAAACACCATGAGAAAACATGCAAATTATAAATTTCCCTTCCTTGATTATTAAAAAAAAAAACCTCTTCTTTAGTGTGAGAATGAGCTTTGCTTAATTTGTTTTGAAAACCTGAGGTGCCAAATTTTATAGCAAAAATAGTCTAACATTTTTACACATTTGAAAAAGACAGTTTGTAACCTGCGGGACTAAAAAATTTCACTTGGATATACAGCATTTCAAAAATTACATTTTTAAAAATTTGAAATATGTTTTTTCATTTACAAAATCAAAATGATATGATATTTTAATGATAATCTAAAATATATTTAAATCTAGTATTCTAAAGGGCTAAGTCGGAACATAATGTTAATGGCCCTGCCTGGAAGTACCTATTTTCAGTCCAAAGATCCCCAGGCAATGATTCAACTATCTTAGTAAGTTTCTATTTGAAAAGCTGAACTCTACTCCTTTTATATTGGAAATAAAAACTCCAGAAGCAGAGGAGTTTCATGACAAGTGAATAAAAATACTACAAGGTAAAGGATTAAGTTTTGCCACCTCCAACAAAGTTTCTAGTAAATCCAAGGAAAGACAGTCTCAAGTGAGCTCACCAGAGATGGAGCTGGTTCTGGTTTGTTTGTGCAACTGCAGCCAAGGTATGAAGATGACTCAGGAGCTGAACTCTGTAATGAGGCTGAATGTGGTGCATCCGATAGCTGAACATCTCAAGAAGTGTGTGCAAGATCCCCCAGGCATGAGACTTGAAAACAGTTGGCAGAAGCTGACCTTGAGGAACAAGACAAGGTACCAATTAGTAAAAGCTATGTATTAAAAGATATTTGGAGAAAAGTCACATCAAGTAAAAGCCATGCAAAGATTTTGATCATGAACACACACATACACGCACACACACAAATGCACATGCACACATACATATATATATATATACACACAAATATACTTTCCAAATTTTTTCCACAATTTATACTTTAATTATAAGTAAGAAAACCCACATACTAATTATAATACTAAGTTTCCTTTTTTTCTCTGGAAGTTGATAAGTGATATTCAAGTTCATCTGGAAAACTAAGAATTAAGATATGGGAAAAAACTTTCCTCACTTACTTATTTATCTTTTAAATTACTTTTACAAGTTAATGTTCTTAACTTTTTCAAGCATGCAGATCACTTTTTTTTTTTGATTGCATCAGCAGCATGTGGAAGTTCCAGGGCCAGGGATAGAACCTATGCCACAGTTGTGATCTGTGCCACAGGTGCAGCAACACCAGACCCTTAACCTGCTGTACCACACAGGAACTTCTGAGGATCACTTTTGAATACATAAATTGTATCACACCTGCTCTTACTAACTCCTCCCTGCTAGGAAAGTTTAATCTGACTTTCAATTATCTGAGAAGAAAAGTAACCACGGTTAAAATTATACTGTGTTGGCAAAAAACTTAGAATTACCATAAATCAGAAAAACACTTCCATATTGGAGCACAGCTATTATTTAGAACAGCCTAATAACTAGCAGACATTGTAGCTGTCTACTGCAATGCAGGAATGATCCTTTCTTATTGCCAGTCAGGCTTAGTACCCACTGCTATCCTGGGTGGGGCAGACCAGCAAGAGAGGCAAATGGGACCATGGATTTTCACATGGGTACAAGGATCATGTCTGTCTGCTCAATGAATCCCAAACACCTAGTGCAACTGCCACCCTCCTGCTGCCCCCTTTTTTTTAAAAAAACAAAAACAAAAATATAATTTTACTTAAAAAATGCAACCCACTTCCTTGACCCTCTGTGAGGGTCTTATCCTTCTCTTTTGCTTTATTTTTCTCTATATGATTTATCACCTGAAATATTCCATATCTGATTTATTTATTTTTTTGTCTGTCTTCCTCATTAGCAGGTAATCTCTATTAGGGCAGTGACTTCTGTTCACCACTGTGTCCCTAGCAACCAAAAAGTACATGAATTAATAAAAGAGTTAATGGTTAAAAACACCAGAAAGTCCTGCCTTACTGATAAATCCTTTGATGCCCAAAGACTCTATTTCCATGTAGACCAATAAACGGCTGTAAGTTTCCACTAGGGCTGGAGCCAAGGCCACACTGGACTTTGCATGAGCAAGTTTTATCACTCTGGTAGCAATGCTGTGGATAAGGCTGAGAAGAAACAAAAAAGAAAATAAAAATCCATACTTAAATCCGAACTTAAATATATGAAATGAATCAGCTCCATTTTATCACTTAGGTTGTGCAGGGCATGGTAGTGATGCACTGTACAACCTGAGACTAACCGTGGTTTTTATGCTGCTTTTCAATGTGCATCAGGATCCCTCTGCTCACGGAGAAGCAAAATTTGGGCACTACTCATGTGAATATCATTGAATAGTTTTAGTCTGAGGTTCTTTTTCAAATATATAACTAAAGCCATTTAAGAAATTAACTTTTGTTACAGAACTACTTAACAAGTCACTGCTAAGACCCAAATATTAGGTTCTAACAGGGCTTTCCTCAACTTTGCATATGCCAGTAAACTGCGTGTAAAATTCTTTTTTTTTTTTTTTTTTTTTTGTCTTTTTGCCATTTCTTGGGCCGCTCCCGCTGCATACGGAGGTTCCCAGGTTAGGGGTCGAATCGGAGCTGTAGCCGCCAGCCTATGCCACAGCCACAGCAACGCAGGATCCGAGCCACATCTGGAACCTACACCACAGCTCACGGCAATGCCGGATTTCACCCACTGAGCAAGGCCAGGGATCGAACCCGCAACCTCATGGTTCCTAGTTGGATTCGTTAACCACGACGGGGAACTCCTGCATGTAAAATTCTATCACAATGTTTACCATCTGAAAAAGAGCGTGCCCACTTCCCCAACACGCCTTCTTGTTTGACCTATACAGTGTTTAAAGTTTGAGCTAATACTGCTTTTTTGTTTCTTTTTTCTTTTTTTTTTTTGCTTTTTAGGGCTATACTTGAGACATATGAAAATTCCCAGGTTAGGGGCTGAATCAGAGCTATAGCTGCTGGCCTATTCCACAGCCACAGCACTGTAGGATCTGAGCCCTGTCTGTGGCCTACACCACAGCTCAGGGCAATGCTGGATCCTTAACACACTGAGCGAGGCCAGGGATTGAACCTGCATCCTTATGGATTCTAGTTGGGTTCATAATCCACTGAGTTACAACGGGAACTCCCTAAGCCAATATTTAACAGCTGAAAGCCTAGAAATTAAAAAAAAAAAAAAATCCCAATTTCTAGCCCTTTTTAAAAGAAATCTTAGAAGAACTAGCTATGCTAGTGTGTATTTGTACATTACAGATAATAGCCCAAGTGGCAGCACCATGAGTTGAGCCCTGCACACTCCATCACTCCCTCTGTCCACATAGGCTTCCATGTGCAAGGTTATCTGGCTGGCCTTCACACAGCACTATGCATCACTCACATTATCAGCGTGGCTCCTAGGGGCACTTGAGGTTCTAGATTCATACCCAACAGAGCCTTTTCTGTCTAAAATACACAGTCAATACTGGAAAGGTATTACAGTTTTTGCATTCTTGGACTCAGCTATTCTACTTCCAGCAAATTATTTAACAAGAATGGAATTGTGGATAGATAGGTGCAAAGACAGCCATGAAGATAATCTTCACAGCCATGTTCACAACACTGAGACATTGCCAATAATCTTAATGCTCAACAACGTCAAAGTGACTAAACAATCTGATAGAGCCACACAAAAGACTTCTTGGTCATAATTAAGACATACGTTTCTGAAGAGCATTAGTTCTAAAAAAGGTATTTAATTTAAACAAATAATAAAAAGGTGTTTAATAGATTACTATGAGAAAAAGGTGGTTATAAAATAGTTTTGCAGTAGAGAACACATTTTGTAAAAACAAACAAAAAAAACCCCTATAAATTCATGTATTTATACATAGAAAAAAAGACTTAGTTTTTACACACACACACACACACACACAATTTTACAATACTTACAGAGGGTTTATAGTAATTATTATTATTATTTTTTTTAAGTGTTCCAACTTCTCCACACTCTCAACACTTGCCATTCTCTCTCTCTCTTTTTTTTTTTTTTCTTTTTGTCATTTCTAGAGCCGCTCCCACGGCATATGGAGGTTCCCAGGCTAGGGGTCTAATCGGAGCTGTAGCCGCTGGCCTACGCCAGAGCCACAGCAATGCCAGATTGGAGCAGCATCTTTGACCTACACCACAGCTCACGGCAACGCCGGATCATTAACCCACTGAGCAAGGCCAGGGATCGAAACTGCAACCTCATGGTTCCTAGTCGGATTCGTTAACCACTGCGCCATGATGGGAACTCCCCTATGGTAATTATTTTCTTTGGGTTTGTTTGTATATCCTCTAAACAATATTTTTGTAATAAAATAAACCTAAATGTTTTTTTAAAATGTACCTGACCATAAAATTTACACACATAATCATGAAATCAAGTCTATACTATACTGATATCAATTCCCTTACATAGGACCAAATAAATAAAAAAGAACATACCTCATCTTGGCATGAACTGTCAGTGAATCCAGGAGGTTCATTGGTAAGGGAGTAATAGATCCTGAAGCCAAACAGCTCGTTCCAGGAAGCGGTATCCTCATAATTCCATTTCCATAAATAGTTTCTACCAGAGCTCCCATGGGTAATGTAAAACATTCTGAATTCGTAGAATATGCATTACACAGTAGGGCGATCTTATAGTCATTCATCTGTAAACTCTTATTTCTAAGACTTTGCTGCAGGAACCTAAAATTTCAAGTTTCATTAAGCAGAAAAAAATGCAATAATTTCCAGAAAGGTAATTCATATTTAAAAAAAAATTTCAATGCAACTATATACTATCTTCATTCTTATAGATTTCATAATTCCTGCTCAAAACATAGAGTGTTAACACACGTAAAAGTTTAAGAAGCATTTCAGAAAGAAGTAATTATAAGTTAACAATTAATGGTTTTATTAAGTATGTACTACATACACTGCACTAAGATTCAGATAATGAAGAAATAACTCACAGATTCCTGAACTAGTCTTCTATTTATTATCTATTTGCTTAAGTACAACAATATGCCTTCATTTCAGATGTCACTTAGAAAAAATGCTTAAGGGGTCATTTCATAAAATGAAAGTCAGATGTGAAGTCTGACTACCCTACAGTCTCCTATGAAGAGATCTGACAGTCAGCCCTTTCCAGAAGCTCTAGGTGGGAAGTTCAGCTATTCCTAAAACCCTTGACGGAAGCCTAGTCTTATCTGAAAAAGGGCACCTTCTGTGAGTAATCACAGCTTTAGAAATGATGTAAGGGAGCTTGCTGGCCAGATCAGCTCAGTCAACCCTGGCAGCCCAAGAAGTGAATGATATCTCAGTCAGGTCACACTCAAACTCCAAGCACTTAAGAAATTCTGAAACATTTTCCGTTTTGGAAACGATTTCAGCTAAGGTAAAATGTGTTCAATCAAAGATTAGACTTGAAATTATGTATTAATAAGATGGGTTAATCTTCTAGTTGCTTTCTAATGCAAGTATTGATTAGTTTCTCTTGGTTATGACACACACATTAAATATTTACCCTTATCTCTGGTGGATGTGGGAAGAGTTCCATATTTCACATTAACTACTGCAACCAATAGACTCTATTTATTAAATCAAAAAAACGAACTGTTAAGTTACAAACAACTTACTCATGGTGAAGTTTTAGGGAATGAGGTATTGGAATCTGTAGCTTGGAGTTGTCATTTTGGGCTTTTCTGTTGAGGTGAATCCAAATGCAGGTCATTGCAAAGGCATGAGTTGACTGAGGTTTGTTAATGTCAGGAACTGGGATAAACTGAAGAAAAAAAAATTTGCATATTATAAGAAAGTAGAATTAATTACATATATCTCAGCAATCCCATTTCTGCTGTATCTTTTAAAAATATGCTATATAAATTTAGCTCCAATTATTCTTTGTTCAAAAACACAAATCAGAAGATCTAATAGCTATCAAACATTGAAACCATTACCAGATTGTTTTTAACTGCCAATAAAATAACAGAAATCTACTGGTATTTAGTCAAGCTTTTCCCACTGCCACAAAGCATTCACAATCATTAAATTTTTATTCTTTAAAAATTAGGAGTTCCCTTGGTAGCACAGCAGGTTAAGGATCCAGTGTTGTCACTTCTGTGGCTCAGGTTGCAGATATGGCATGGGTTCAATCCCTGGTTCCAAAACTTCCATGTGCTGAAGGTATGGCAAAAAAAAGAGACGTAAAAATAAACACATCACTATGAAATCTTACTGAATGTGATAACTATGAATACACAGTTTCTAAAAGTCATATATGTGCTTTTCAAGAATGCATAAAATTTAAGAAACACGTGATTTAAATGAGTAGCATTAAGCATGAGGATGAAATGACATGGATGTCTGGGATTTGCTTTAAAATTATTATTTATTTTACATTTTTTGTGCATTTTAAAATTCCCATAATAAATATTTCTAAAAAATGGCTATCATCAACATATACCGTATTTTACTCAAACACCTTACATAATAAAACACTAGGGCAACAAACTTAATTGGCAAACAACCAAAAAAAGTTATTAACAGACACCGATGTTGTATGGTCATTCAATATGTATAGATGAAAACAGTTTTATGCTTTTTAAAACTGTAAACCTCTTTAGAATGTAGAGAGCTTGCCATATTAGATGTTTGATAATGATTTAAGATAAACTTCAAAAATAACCTAGCTAAATTTCTTCATTTTTCATAGGAGTAAACTAATGTCAAGCAAGAATGAATGTCCATCCTGTGATCACAGCTATCACAAAAACTGGGAGAAGAACTCAATTCCAGATTTCAAGACCTGTGCCCTTTTCACAAAAATCACACTAAAATCTTTAAACATAAATTAGACAAAATTCTAATCAGGTTGTTAACTATTAAGTAAAACTTACTTCTTTTTCTGGGTACAGAAGATCAAAGAGCTTCATGACAGGGAGAAAATCAGCTAGCGCATTTTTCTGAATACTTCCAGAAATGAATTGTAAGAGAACCCACATCAGGTGATCTCTGCCTTTAATCAGTCCTCGCCCTGCTAACTATAAAAGATGTTTAAATACACAGCTACACAGCTAGTTAAAAAAAACAGATGTAGTGAAGTTTAAAGAAAGAAAAAAGGGAGAGAGAGAGAGAAATCTTGCTCTCAGAAAGTTAGCATCTAATGCTGGCATTTACTAACTACTCAGTTTCCATTCAAGGCACACCCAGCAAAACCATTTATTTATTTATCCCAATTTCTGCTGTACAGCAAAGTGACTCTGTCATACATAGCCATTATATGTATGTTCTTCTTTTAAATGTTATTTTCCATCATGGTCTATCCCAGAGATTGGATATAGTTCCCTGTGCTATACAGTAGGACCTTACTGTTAATCCATTCTAAATGCAATAATTTGCACCATTAACTCCCAACTCCCAGTCCATCCCACTCCCTCTACCCTCCCCCTTGGCAACCACAAGTCTGTTCTCTACGTCTTTGAGTCTGCAAAGCCTTTTAAATTATTTTAATATTATGTTTTCTTCCTGACCTCCAAAATAACTATACATACCAAAAACTAAATGTTTTAGAACATAATAAGTCTACCATGTGTGCATGTGAATCATGTTTAATACGGTAACATTACTAAAAATATTCCATTAAAACACAAGGAGTACTTTATTATACAAAAGCGTTAAAAAAATTTTTTTTAACTCTACAAGGACTGGTTATCAAAACACTTTTCCTGGTTTCCTGTAGATTATATCAGAAATCGGTGGTGATGATAGGAGTGGTGGGTAAGTGGTGACTGAAAGGATTTTAACAACTCTTATGAAAACATTTCCCCCAAATAATCCAGGCTATAGAGATGTCATAGCTATAACAACACTTATCTTACTCCCACTGAAGGTGGCTAAAGCTTTATGCCTAAAACCAACCCTTCCCACAAACTCACTCTTCTACTCGTATTCCCTGTTTTGGATTTACTGTCCTCCTCTTTCATTCACTCCCAAAGCAGAAACCAGTGAGGGATCCGAGGCTCCTGTAACTCCCTCCGTCACCTACTGTCAACCAAGTCCTATTCACCTCTCAGCATACTTGCTTTCTGGCTCCTCCTCTCTGTCTCGGTTTAGGCCTTCCGCATCCCTCAACCCAGACCATTCAAGAGCTCCCTTACTAATTTCTCTGATTTTGGCTCCATTCATCTCTACATCACTGTCTTCGTACATGGGGTCATTAGCAGTAATTTTTCTAACCTGTATTTGAGGATGTCATTCTCTTCCTCATTTGCTTCCTAAAGCAAATTTGACTCCTTAGAATAAACACAGGGCCAAAGAGAGTTCTCCACGTCTGGTCTTGCCTTCCTGTTTTCCTCATCTTGCCAAAACTTCCCATTTTATATTTTTCTCTTCAGTTATCAAACGTTTCTGTCTCTTTTCCAAATGATGATCTTATTTCTATGGAAACACTTTTATATCTGTTCCTCTTGGCAAATTTCTACTTGTCTTTCAAGTCCCAGTTTTAAGATCCCTTCGATAGTCATTCCTGATGTCTTTAATACCTATTCTCCTTCATTCTTTTTGCAAGGAAACATGCTTCCATTATGTGAACTATTACCATCAAGTCATTTATACCTATATCTTCCCACCAGTAAGGAGCTCTCTGAAGGTACTATACTAGTGCCTTTTCATTTTGTATCCCCTGGTCCTTACACTGTGAATACGTAAAATGAGTAAGTGAATCCAGTTTTTATAGTGACAAGAAAGTGAAAGGTAAATAAACCCTAAAAGCACTGAACAAAATAGAAATCAGCGCTCAGACCTCCACTGGTAACATCCACAGCAGCCTAAAACATACTAATCAACAGGGAAAGTAGCTCTGACAAAAGGTTTCTGTTCTTACCTTCTGATGAAGAGAAAGGACCATATGAGGAAAACTTGCAAACTGGAAAAGCACAAAGAAAATGAGCTGACTTGAGAGATGCTGCCACAGGAGTTGGCTTGTTCCCCCATCATCAAACTTCTCCTCCGTCTCAGATCGCTCCATGGCATAAACTACCAGATCCACCAACTGGTCCTCCAGCACTGGGCAGCGCTGCTTGTGCTGTAGGGCAGAGATTAAATACAGTATTCCAAAAGCCTCCCGGTTAGTTTTAGAAGTTACCAGTTAGTGGGCATTAATTGTAACAAGAGGCTGAGAAGCATGGAATGAAGTTGAACTTAGAAAGTTAAGGTTAGATTTAGTCTATTAAAGCTGCATCATGTTACATGATCATAGAGGATGAGTTTCATAAAAAATTATTTTTCAAGTCTCACACAAAACAGGCTTCCCATTAACTTTTGACTTTCACTAAAAACATCACTGTTCCAATTTGACAAGGAGCATTACACAGTAGAATATTTTGTTATTTATTTTTTGAAAACAGATAATTGAAAAGTATGAAATGGGGACAAGAGATTTAATTTTGCAATCTAATTCAAACTATGAAAATCCTGGATTTCCAGGAATCAAATGCCATGACAAGAGAGCAAAGTTCTGTGTGTGTGTGAATCTATTTATTTAAAGTAATCATCACATGTTTATACTAACTTTATATACAGACGTATATCTAAATAGCTGCCAGATTATTCAATGTCTGTTTTCCAGTGGGTGGTATTGATTCGATACTGAAATGGAAACTTCCTCTTCAAAAAAACCCACACTTGATCTCAAAGTAAAATCTCTGCTCTTCCCTCTTAGAAGCCAAACATAATGCAGCTTTAATTTTAAATTAGACTATTTTAAAATCTAAAACAAGAAAAAGAATTGAATTTACACTAAAAATGAAAATGCAACTTCCCTTTCTAGAGGCAAAAAGATTTATGCTTTTTAAAGTGATTTTTTAAAAATACACTTTTATCAAAATATTTTAAGCCATATTTTAAGCCATTTTCATATTTTTAATAAAATGTTACATGACTTAATAGCCAGGCAGTTGGAAGCCTTTCTAATGAATACAGTAACTAATACAGATGCTTTCTCTCTAAACTTTAGATGAGATTATTAGTCTTTTGCCATGAAAAAGGGATATGATTTCTTCAAATTTAGGGGGGAAATGCAAAATGGGGACGAATTTGGAAAAAAACAAAACATAATGATAGCATCCCCTCTTTTGCATGCTTTTTGCCAGCTCCAAACTTGTAAAGCTCCAATATAGCTGCACTTTCTTAAAGCATGCAAATAAAACAAACATCTTTTCAAAACAGTAAGCATCAATGGTTGTTTCATATTTTTTCCAAAAACACAATGCCATGATCACAGTTCAACCACATTACAGATTTACAAAGAGCAATATTAACACCACCAGTTGAGACTACAGTACTTTTCCTCCAAATGTAATTATCATTATGAAGCAGAGCAAAGTGCAACAGACAACACTACAAACTATTTCTTAAGTCAGCATGCAAAACTACTGTGTACAGGGCTTGAAATTCACTAGTTCTGCCAACCACCAACAACCTACGAAATGTGTCAGACAACACAAAATTTAGAGTGAGATCATTCAAAGTATATAAGAGTCAGAAAAATTTGTGAAAAGAAGTAAAGCCAGGATTTCCAGTAGGAATTTTTCATTAGTGATGGGAATTTGCTTCTGGTTTGGAAACTAACCAATCTGCCAACTATTCCTCCATTCATGATGGTCTTCCATCAATCTGCTTCAGGAAAAAAGAATAAACTAAATAAAACTGGTTTTTAGCACCTGAGTCATTTTTGAGTTTCCGTTTTTGGCATCAGCTATTTGTTTTATAGAACTGGATATTTAACTACATATTTTTGGGGATAGAGTGATGGCTATATAGTTAATGATTTAAAGAAGAAAACCAAAACTATTAAGATTTTGGCAAAGTAAGAGCAACTAGGAAATTCATAGTTAAAGCGGATGATTCAATATACACCATGACTCAAGATTACTCCCAAATTTTTTTAAGAATTAAATCAGTCAGGAACCTCTATGGCACCAAATGCCCTGGTTAGTTTAAGGGTAGCAGAACATGCATTAGAATTAACTCTATATTTCCCACATGTTTTTGGTTAAATCAAAGGATTGTTCTCAAACCAAGTTTAGGGATAGCTTAAACATGTTTTTTTTTTTATTTGCCAATTTTAAAAATACCAAGGAAAAAAAAAAAAAGGAGGGAAAAGCCTGGAGTATAAAATAATCTGTGCTGTTAACTACTTTAGAATAAGTTTTGCTTTAGTTTTCAATTGCTAAATTATAAGTACATTAAAATTAAGACTCTTCACCACATAAATTACTTTATAAGGTGGAATAAGTGAAAATTTGTAAACTATTCAGTCTAATGATCTGTGAATAAAGGTTAATTATCAATCACTAGGTTGTGATAATTCTGGTAGCTGATGGAAGCTATGTCTACTGCTACTCACAACTTACTTTCTGAATGCTTGTGAAAACTGGTCTTCAAGATATAGACATACAAGTTGAATTAGTTTACATCAAATGTACATGTGTGTTTCGTTAAAACCTGTTTTAACAATAAGAATCTAAATTCAATGATTTCAACAATTCGATTTTTGCACAATAGAAAAAAACTGCATTGGAAACGTTTTAAATTTTCAGCTTTGACAAAAGCTGCGAATCAGGCACAAGGTATTAATAGAAACATTAACATTAACCTCCACCCATATTCCTGCTGTTTTCCCAGCATATATTTCAAATGGTAAATGATAACGGTTTCAGTCTTAGTAACCACATCCTATACTAAGTGCCACTGACCTTTTCATATAACAGTTTTGATCCTGCTGCAGTGGTGCAATTTTAACATACTGTATTTAGGTGAACTTAAGTTAATTTACAATCATTCTTTCAGGGCTAGAAGTCAATTTTACAGCAGTATCTATTCAGGACAAGTTCGGGAGGAAAATCCCTTTTATGTTATGTATCATACTCTCTACCATTCAGAACTGGAACCCATGCTAGTTAATACCACTTTCAATGGGTAAGGATAAACTGAGTGATTAGTCCAGTACTTCACTGTCTCAGGACAGCCAGAGTTCATATACTATCACATAAGAACTTGAGCAGTGAATCTGTTTTGTAATGCTCCTATTCAGTAGAAAAAACACAAACTCTCCTGGAAACACAAAACAGGATTCTCCCACTGTGAACATCTACCCTGCTGGTCACAGAACCGGGCTATTTATTTATGACTTTCCAAATGCACCTGATTTTAGGATGAAATACCATAGCCCAATTCCTACTGGAAAATGCAATATGGACAGCTCTTAAAAGGTTTCAAAGCTTTAGGTAAATTATTGCATTGCTAGAGAAAAGGACAAGAAAGTATAGTGAAGGATATATAGTTCTGTAATGATAAAAGATGTGATCAGATAACTTATTTTTAATCATACGCTTCTTAAACAGTGTGCTCTCATTTTGTACCCTATTTTCCAGGTGGTAAAAATAATATATCAATTCAGCATATCTTCTATCTTCAAGTCCACTCACTACTGAGTTTTCTACCAAAGCAATTAGTGATGAATTGTGAACTTTTGACAATGTTTACACTACAGTGGGATCAAGACTAATAATGTTCTGTCAGCATTTCCATTATAAACTTTATTTTTTATGGATTTATGTCTTAGTCATAAACTTTTTTTAGGTTGAAACTTGTTACTAAAAGGATCAGATCAGAAATACTCTCCTGTAAATTTTGTCAGTTTCTAGTTTGAGAAGAGCTGCCCCCCAAAAGCAAAAAGCTAAGGATGACTAATGATATCTGGGGGAATGTACTTGCAGCTCAAATGACCGTGGGTACATTCATCCACCAAACTGCAAAAAAACGGAGTCAAGTATGACTTAAAGTTCATTGCAAAAATTAGCTTTAAAACATAGCATGAAGCATTTTTTTCAAAGTTAACTGAATACTTACCTCTAACTCAAGTGAAAGCTGATCAGAATTAATGACTTGGTATTTAAGATGCTACATTGACAGGTTATGTGAGGTAACTGTCAGATACTGTAGTGTGAAGCAGTTTCAGTTTCACATGTACAAAGGCTTGTCCAAACAAGGAGACTTGGTAAATTTTTCAGAAGAAAAAACTTAAAATAATAAAAGAGATACTGCTACTAGGGTGAGGTTTGGCATGCAAAGTTTCAACACTGAGCAAGTTTTATGGCCAAGCTATATGTCCTTAAAAATAGGGCTTTATAAATGGAAGCACTGGCACAACCTTCACTATAGTATTGCAAACAGCAACGCTATTTTATATAACCTAGACAAGAACGTCTTTTTAAAATCAAAAAGCTGGTCTATTTTAATATCTTGGGCTCAAAAATTTTTAACAAAAATAATTGGAACCACTATTTTGCTTAAAATCTCAAAGGTGAAAAGTCCTGGAACAGACTTGGGACTGTATAAGAGTTTGGTTTATAAAGTTTGGCCAGGTGGTGTTCCTCCTGCTACAGGCGGGCTTCAACTGAGAGGCGCTCACTCCAGGAGAAGGACACTTCTGGCAAAGACTGACAAAGAAGGGTGTTTGTCAAGCAGGTGTGGGGTCACCTAAGAGTGTGACATTTCTTAGTCATTCCCCATGTTTCCAAAAAACACCTTCCCTGTGTAAAGCTTACCACTCCAACTTTTAAAAGTAACATATCTCTGTTACAGTGCTTTTTTCTCTCTTTTTCGTTTTGTTTTTCATTTGTTTTTGTTTTTAGGCAAAGCAACGTACACATTTTTTATTGATGTTTGTTTATGTTTTAATAATCTGGAAAGATAAAGGCCACCACAAATCTTTCCATCTCTGAAAATTCCACCAGGCTAGCTTTAGCCCTAAAGTATGAAAAAGAGTAAAATGGAGTGGGAAGGAAAAACAACCCATCAAAAAGTGACAGGCTTTATCATGTGCCAGGTGTTGTCTCTTGGTTTAAAAAAAAAAAAAAGAAAAAGAAAAAGAAAAAAAAGAATATATAAAAAAAAAACAAACACCAAAAACCAAAATCAAAAACAATCCACCAAAAACAACTCTCATATCCCAAGAAGAAATTCATTTTAGTGGCCTTGGTCTCAGCATGGTCCTGCCAATTTCAAGCCCCGACCATACACGTATTCTCTAAATGGAATCAGTGGCTACAAAGCGGCCAGCGTATCGTTAGTCACAATACAACAGTAAGGTTGTGAACATACCTGAGCAATGTTCAAGGTCTAGAGCATTGGAGGATGGGCAGGACAAGACAGGACAGAACAAAAATAAAGGAAGAAAAAAAGAAAAGACAAAACAGTGACTATGAGGCCAGCCTCAAGGAACCCAGAGTCAGCACAAACCCTCCCACATGTTAAACCATTAAAAAAACATACACCAAAAAGAAAAAAAAAAAAAAAAAAAAAAAATCAGCAATGAGGCCACGCTGAAGATATCAAGGGTTATAAAAAGAGACACCCAAATAATAATTTTAAAAAAGCCAAAAATCATGGTTAAGTCATGTGTAGGTTTCTCTGGCAAAAGGTATACTTGAAACTGGCCTTATAGAAAAAAAAGCAATGCAAAATAAACCAACTTTTAAAATATCTCCTTTTTAATTTAAACATTCTTAAAGCAATAATATAAATGATAGGAACAATACATTGTTTAATAAACCATATATTTAAAAAAAAAATCACCAAATAGTTCTTAACTGTTTTGCTCAGTTAGCTATAGCAAAGAAAAGAGAAAAGAATAGTGCAGATTCTATGCAGAATTCACTAGGTTTCCAGCACAGTACAGTACCTGCTTATTTAAACCTAGCATATTGCAGACCATATCCCTGGAATAAGGCTGCTCCAAAACATATCTCAACAAAGCAGTCTGTGGTTCAAACAGATCCTTTAAAGAAAATAAAGAAAATTATTGCTTCAAGATGAAAGTTAATGTAAATTCAAATAATTTGAAATTGGGATTAAAAAATCCTCTAAAGGCACTTGTTACCTTCACACAGTAGGCAGTATCTAGTGGAAAAAAATCATAGGATTTTAGTGCTTACAATTAATCTGTTCCCACCCTTTATTAAATAAGTGATGTATCTGCAGTGAAGGGACTTGCCCAAGGACATAGAGAAAAACTTAGAAATGGCTTCAGCACTATGAAATTCTTAAGCATCACTGTAAGGAAAGGATTTTTGCCCAGAAATCCAATCAAAGAGGAATAGTGTTTACATTTACACTTGTACATTCTCATACAGGTGTAAATGTTAATACTATTTTCCAAATTTGGACAGAACGAATAATGACTGGACAGCACAGAGCTGAAGAGTTTAGATGCCAGAATCAGATTGTCTGAGTTAAAATTCTGACCATACTATTTCCTAAATTGGCGGGGGGGGCTAGTCAAGTTACTCTCCCACTTTGTGTCTCAGTTTCATCATCTGAATAAGGGAAATATTAAGATGATTGCTAAGAATAAAGTTTGTTGCAAAGTCAAACTCTTAAAACAGTGCCTGGCACATAAGTATACAATAAGTTTATCTGTACTCATTATTATTATCATGATGATGGCATATTCCATTTAGTTTACTACTTTTTCACATTCCAAAGTTTTGCTAACTAACGTGCCGAGAGCCCAGAACTATCACCTCAGTTGCACTATTTAACCCTCCTTTTAGACAAGTTTCCTAATCCCTCTGTACATCATTTTTAACATGAAACATTTACATGAAAACAATCTTGCCCTCTGCACCTCCTGCTCTGTTACCACTGCAAACCCCAAGATGGATAAAATGAATTTATCAAACTTCATTAGAACTTTATGTCCATATCTCATATTTCATCTTATGGGTGTTTGTATTTTTTTTTCTTTGAGAATTTTCTACTCTACTTTTGTCCTCCCTTGCCCCTTCCCTTTTGAAAAAAAAAAAAAAAAAATCTAACAAAGAGGAGGCTCACTCTTCAGATTTTAGCAATACTGCAAATTCATTTTTGGTCCTTGCTTTGTAAAGAAAAATGAAAACAAAGAATTAATTTAAAAGTTCAATTTTCTGATGTTCCTTTGTGAGGCAGTGGGTTAAAGATCCAGCGTTATCACCGCAGTGGCCCAGGTCACTGCTGTGGAGCAGGTTCGATGCCTGGTCTAAGAACTGCCATATGCTGTGGCAAGGCCAAAAAGAAAAATTCATGTTTCTAACTGTAAGTGTTTTGCTAGAGGTGGACCACTGGAACATAAACATCAGCAATATGAAAAACCACATGCTATACTTGCATACTGAAATCATATGATAAATCATAAACTATCTTTCATTAAATATTCACTTCTTTAGTCTATGAAAAGATAATTTAGCATTACACATCATATAATCCAGGATAAAGACTCTTAATGGATCAAAAGTTCCATTATACTTAGTAACATACCTTATCATATGGCAATAGGCCTTTCAAAGGAAAACGGAGAGTTGCAGGGTCCAATTTCCATGAGTTACAAATGGCACCCGAGTTATTTACAACTGGCAGAAGGCTGCAGCGGCCTGTACATATTACAAAAAATGTTTCTAAATAAATGTGAACACAGTAACACCTGGTTTTTCAAATATTTAATGAATACATATGCTAAACCAGGCACTGATTTAAAAAATATTTTAATTAAATGGAAGTTTGGGGATTTCCTTCCAGATGGTTAAAGACCAATTTGCATGGGCCTTCCAAACTCACAGATGTTCCATCTATCCAGGGACAGAGGTCGGCAAGCTATGACCCATGAACCAAATCCAGCTAGCCACCTGTTTTGTAAAGTTTTATTGGAATCCTTCTGCTTTTGCACTGTAATGACAGAGTTGGGTAGTTGCAATTGATTGTATAGCCCATGAAGCCTAAAATATTTCTTACATCACCATTTACAGAAAACGTTTATGGACCTTTAGTCTAGGGTCAACATGAGTAACTTTAAACATGATGTTCCTAGAGGCCTTGGATGTTGTATATGACCATCAGTCTGCTCAGGCATCCAACTGCCTGATGAGCACTATCACTGGGATGCCCTGCAGGCACCTCAAGTTCAACAACACTTAAGCTAAATTCATCATCATCCTTCTCAAACCTGCACCACTTCCATAATTCATTAAATGATGTCAATATCCACTCAGTTACAAAAGCTAGAAGCCTGAGGTTTATCCATCTTGGGTCTCTTTATTTTTGTATTTTCAGTGTCTAGAATAGCACCTGACTCATAGAAAATGCTCAAAATTTGGTCACTGACTAAATAATGGCCTATACTGGACTTCCTGTCGTGGCGCAATGGTTAACGAATCCGACTAGGAACCATGAGGTTGAGGGTTCGGTCCCTGCCCTTGCTAGGTGGGTTAATGATCTGGCGTTGCCGTGAGCTGTAGTGTAGGTTGCAGACATGGCTCGGATCCCGCGTTGCCATGGCTCTGGCGTAGGC
The DNA here is from genome assembly GCF_054392235.1 of Sus scrofa. NCBI lineage: Eukaryota > Metazoa > Chordata > Mammalia > Artiodactyla > Suidae > Sus > Sus scrofa. The sequence continues at coordinate 31,987,184 of NC_139383.1, read as the reverse complement.
CGGTAGCCACAGCTCCGATTAGACCCCTAGCCTGGGAACCTCCATATGCCATGGGAGGCAGCCCTAGAAAAGGCAAAAAGACAAAAAAAAAAAAAAAAAGTCCATATTCCCAGGCTGTTCAGAGGCTACCAAGATTTCTAGAAAAAATTCAGGAAAATATATGATCCCTGCAAAAATTGCAAAATAAATATTTATTTTTAAAAGAAAACTCAGAGAATCTAACAAACATGAAAAAATGGAAAATAAACGACATACAGAGCAAAGATGTAAATTAGTATGGGCTGAGAGAGTCAGATAATGTTGTATACTACAGCCAGAGAGGGACAGATCCATTGAGACTTTCAGTTGTCTACAGATTCCATGACACTAACTATTGAAAGTTCCCTCTAATCACTGGGAAATACACTTTCTAGAATGGTTCTATCTCAAGCTTAGACCCAGTCCAGACAGTTGCTTTTCCCTCCTTACGCTCAGCACAAAGTACCTGAAAACAAGCAAAAGGCCATTATTAAGCTCCTAGAGTTATACCTTGTGTAAGTCATGAAGACATGTACTAGATACCATGCATTAACTTTGTTCAATAGTCAGATAGCTAAAAATTGGGTACTGTTTGGTATATTTTAGATTATAGTCCTACCACAAATGGAATTTATCCTTGCTGTAGGCCTGAAAGTATCCACAAAGTCTGATACCAGGTTTCCAAGTAACTAAAACAAAATAGAAAACAAATAAGTATAAAAATAAAATCAAGATTTTCCTCAATACAAGGATCATTTATATAAAACAATATGTAAAGATTTAATACAATTCCTGACACATAAAATTACTCAAAGATTAGTTTTCTTTTGCTTCTTCCAAACAATTATTTACCAGTTCATTTATCCCTGAATTAAGCCAGGTCATACCACCATGTCCTTCACTAATTAATGAAGCTGAGTATATTTTATCACAATGATATATAAACTGTCTCAACAGAATAGCAAAGAAATGAAAGAAATATATCATCTCATAATAAAAAATGATTATTATCTACAGATAAAATGACTTTTAAAAAGCAAGTACATAAAAATAAAATCAATATAACTATTTTTAATACAAATTTCTAGTAAAAATTTTAGAAAAATTTACCCAGTGTGGAAGTTTTCCCTCAGGATATAGTTTCCTGATCTCTGTAACTGCAAAATATGCTGGTAGTAAGCAAGCATTTCTTTCCAAGATATATGCAATAACCTAAGTAAAATAAAAGGGCAATGTTATTATTTTGACTCACCTTTCCCATAGATAAGCCCTTCAAATGCAACAATGGTATTAAAAGGTAGCGATATCATTTCATTCATTCATTGGGCTTAAGCTATAGCATTAAAAAATTATTTGTAAGTGGAGAATATCTAAAAATGAAGAATAATAAGCAATAGAATGGATTGCTGACAGTTCATAAATGACATTGAAAATGCTTTAAATACTGGTAGACTCCAACAGGAAGCAACAGACTAAGAATTCTTACAACATTAGTTACAAAACACAGCAATCTTTTGAGTGTTCCTTAGGCTGACTTCCTATAAGGGTTGAAATACTTTAATATATCTATATTGTTCTTTTCCTAATTAAAAATTATGAATTAAAATTTAAAATTTCAGAGTTCCTGTCATGGCTCAGTGGTAACAAATCCAACTAGTATCCATGAGCACATGGGTTCAATCCAGGGTTGCAGTGAGCTGTGGTGTAGGTTGCAGATGTAGCTCAGATCCTGCATTGCTGTGGCTGTGGCGTAGGCTGGCAGCTACAGCGCCAATTTGATACCTAGCCTGGGAACTTCCATATGCCACATGAGTGCCCCCCAAAAAGAAAAAAAAAATTTAATTTCCTCTTCAAATATAATGAAAGTAAAATAGCATTTTTAAAAGTAGACATGATTTTTAGGTGTTCTGGCTGTGGCACAGTGGGTTAAGGATCTGTCATTGCCTCCGCAACAATGTGGGTTTGATCCCCAGCCTGTCACAGTGGGAAAAAAGGATCTGACATTGCCACAGCTGTGGCATAGGTCACAGGTGCAATTTGGATTTGATCCTTGGTCAAGGAATTTACATATACCATGTGTGCAGCCAAAAAAAAAAAAAAAAAAAAATGACATGATTCTTGTAAAAGTAAGCAAATGGCAGATTTTACAAACTACCATTAAGTTTTACAAGCACAGAACTATGTAATATTAAACTTTTTTTAAGGCATGATCAACAAGTTGCAGAAATGTTTAAATTACCTCTCTTGCTGCTAGGAGCTGCTGTACAACAGCGGAGCTCACTGTATTGGGAATTGTTAAGATTTTCTCCAAAATCACTTTTAAAAGATCTCGAACACCCTGATATAATAGAAAAGTCATATGTTAAACTTAAGTAATGTCACCTGTGCTAGTTAAAATATCTAAAAGTTCCAAGATTATATACTTGGGGGGAAAAATGTTATCTTCAAGGTAATACTTTTAATTTTTCTGAACTAGAGCTAACATTCAAGCCCTTAGGATTAACCCAAGAGAAGTATCATGTTCCAAAACAGAATTGTAAAGAACAGCTTGCAGTATAAATGAACAAAGAAACTCGCTCATAAATAAAAATTAAATTTTCCATACTCTACTAAGCTTTTTTGACCTTCATAACATTAAAAGAGTTTCTATTATTATGAGTGCCAAAAAAACCCTTAATTTGAACTTAACAGAAATACGTTTGAATAGAACTTGAAAATATTCTGAAAACATGGATAATGATATAAAACTTTCTGGTAGATGACTCCTTCAGCTCCTTCCTGTCGGCATATTCTAACTTTATTCCCTCTCCTCATAATCCATCACATACTTTAATCCCCCCAACTTATCTAATAAAGCTATTCTGTTAATGGTCATCTACTCATATCTACTACCAGCTGCATTATTTCAGAGCAGAATGCGATATGTAGAGAAATTTCATTCTATAATATAAACCATGAGATCAATCTTGTAAAAGAGATAGATGAAACATATACATGAAAGAAATGAGAAACAATTATAAAGCACCATACAAGTAAGTAAAGAAGTAAAAACTACATATTAAAATGCTAAGGAAAGTGAAGTACAAATAAAGAGAAAATAATCAGAAAAAGCTTCTCAGAAGTGATTTTATACTAAATCATGATTCTAACCAATAACTGTCAGCTAAGTCATTTTAGATTAGGGAAAATACGGACATAAAGCACAGGGGAGGTACTGGCAAATCTTTCAAAATGGAAAAAAACAAAAGTAGCTTGATGAAGCAGCAGATTCTACAGCTACAGGGCTCCTGAGCTGTATTATGAGACAATCAGAGAGGGTATGCTGTTGTTTTTGGTCAAGAACAGAGTGCTGAAAATACCAGTTTTGAAAAAACATGTACCCAACAGAGGTCAAAGGGAAGCAGGACCCGCTCCTTTCATCAGCTGATGTCTGTGTCCCTTCTCATTCCACACACCCCTGCTCTGTGCCCTTTGATTTGAAAGGGGCCCAAACACCATTCAGATCTGTGGCATGAAGGGACCCAGAGTCTGCTTGCTGACTTCCCTACTTGCTACAGAAATTTATCAGCCACCTCTAGTATTAAGAATGTTGGGATGGGAGCCGAGAAGCTGTGGGAAACACAGGAATTTTAAATCCCTTCAGGAAATACAACAACAACAAAAAAGATTTTGTAAATGCTTCCACTTTACTCCTCCCATGTGAAATTAAAATATATACACTGAAAAATTAATCCTGCCTGACAGCAATTACTTCTTATAATCAAGAAAAAAATACCTTGTAATCTACTCCTCCAATTATTTTCCGAACCAGTTTAAATGTTAATGCCCAAAGCTGTGTTCTTTCCCATTCAAGAGTGTCAGAGTTTATCAGGGATTCACAAACCATCCTGGAAAAAAAGGAATACCTATTCCAGTTACAAAGCAGAATTTTTCCAAGTTCTCTAATTGCTAAGGTCTGTGTACTCTGTATAGTTGTCATAATAAGTATTTTTCCATAAAGGTATGTATTATCAAGCACACTTTCAAAAAAGTACATATGTATTTTACATTTTTTAGTTGTATGAAAGACTAAACACAAAGTAGAACTAGACAATAATTATGTTATCTTTTAGAAAGAAATCTACCAAAAGCTACTAGTTAAATGTTTACCATCCATCAGTTTGTGGCAAACTGTCTTTTTCCCAAGACGGCTGCAAAACCACTTTCAATCCCACATGCTCTTCTAAATTGATACTCTTCCCATGAAGACTATCAGTGTCATGCTCTATCCTTCAATCTGGGCAGGTCTACAACTGGCAAATGGGATGCTGTATGACTTCCAAGGCAAGGTGAGAGAGCTTCTGCCAAGCCCTCTTCTGAATGCTTGCTCTTGGACTCCACCATGCAGTGACAAAGCACAGGTCACATGGAGAAAATATATGTAGGTTCTGGTCAACAGTGCCAGCTAAAGTCCCAGATGACAGCCAGGCATTACCCACCAGATGGGAACAAGAAGACCTTTGTCATGACTTCAGTTCTAGCCACCATCTGACTGCAGTCACAATACCTGAGAAGAAACTACCTACTACTTGGCCAGTCAAGCACCATGAACGTTAATAATAAAAGGATTATTATTATTTTAAGTCACAAAGTATTGAGGTAATTCATCATGAAGCAAAAGTTAACTGGAACTGACCCAGCAATTCCACTCCTGAGTACATATCTGAAAAAACCAAAAACAGGGAGTTCCCATTGTGGCTCAGTGGTTAATGAATCCAACTAGGAACCATGAGGTTATAAGTTCGATCCCTGGCCTTGCTCAAGTAGGTTAAGGATCCAGCACTGCTGTGAGCTGTGGTTTAGGTCACAGATGTGGCTCAGATCCTGCGTTGCTATGACACTGGTGTAGGCCAGTTGCTATAGCTCCGATTAGACCCCTAGCCTGGGAACCTCCATATGCCGCGAGTGTGGCCCTAGAAAAGACAAAAAGACAAACAAACAAACAAACCAAAAACACTAATCCAAAAAGACAGATGAACTGTAATGTTCACAGTATTATCTGCAACTGCCAAGATACAGAAGCAACCTAAGTGTGTATCAATAGATGAATGAATAAAGAAGATGTGGTGTGTGCACATACACATGCACGCACGCACACACACACCAGAATACTACTCATCCATAAAAAAGAATGAAATTTTGCCATTTGCAACATCATAGATGGACCTGAAGGGTACTGTGCTAAGTGAAATAAGTCAGAGAAAGACAAATACTGTATGGTATCACTTATATGTGGAATAAAAAAAATCAACAAATTAGTGAACAAGAACAAAAAGTTAACTGGCCCAAGCTGGTCAAAGAAAGTGATTTTAGCCCCTGGGCTGAAAGGCAAAGACTCCCTGGGTTTGAGCATTTTAGGTATACAATCCTGAGAATACTCCATCCTAAAAATTAGACATTATGAAGGATTTCTTGCTGAATCTAACTTCCTTCTTCATTCCCTTATCCTTTTACAACAACAACTTCAACCAATTTCTAAACATATGTAAAAAAGAAAATTTTTTAGATTGCTTATATCCACCACTAAACATACCTGGGTGGAAGAAGACCAGTCTCAACTGCCATTGCTAAGCAGTCATAAAGAAAAGAAATTCTTTTAGGACTATGCTGGCCATGAATGAATTTAACAATCCACTGGATGCACTGTTCATGAGATTCCTGGAAAATTAGAAAATAATTATATTTTAAGTCTAAACTTACAATCTACAACAAATAGCTTATAGTAAAAATGAGAGAATATCAAGACTATGAATGAGATAATTTGTGGATGAAAACAATTTCTAAAAAAACAAACTGAAAAAATTCAGGTTTAGTACTTCAGCTATATTAAGCTTAAAATCATACAATTACATAAATTAAACTCCTACCATTTATATTACATGGGACCTGCAAAAGGAGTATGATCTTATTAACATATTCATGATCAATACAAAGTTCTAGCAAAGACTGTATAAGCTATCGTAAGCGGTGCTCTTAATTGCAGACATAAATATTCCTGTCACTGGGGTAAAAATCAATTATGAATTAGTACATTAGTCTCATGAGAATTTAGTGTGCATCTAATCTCTAAGAGCCCAATCAGTTATGAATCTAATGTCATATCCAATTTCCAGACTTGGCAAAACTTTTAATTTGATACCAAAATGTAGTGCCATATCACAGTCTGTCCTGCTCCTCTGCACTGCCATTGTCCTTCAGTCACACTTCTATTATAATCCTGATTTAGAAATTCTTATTTTCCTCCTGACTCCCCCTTAGATATAAAATTCTTAAAGACAAAGGCCATATCTTAATTCATAAAATGCTTAATGAATTATTAAAAAATTAAAGTATGTTGGAAAGATGTTCAACATTACTCAGAGAAATGCAAATGAAACCATACTGAAATAAAATTTCTAAAGTTTTAGATTGGTAAAGATCAAAAAGTTCTTTAACTCTCTACTGTGAGGCTCTATGGAACAGATATTCTTATACACTGCTAGAGAGAGCACAAACTAGTAAAATCCTTACAGAAAGCTATCAGACAATTACACACAGACATACCTTTGACCCAGCAAAACTACTCTCAGGAATTTATTCTGTGTCCAGTCCATACAAATATTCATTATAGTACTATTTAAAGTGGAAAAGTTAAGAACTGTCAGTTGTTAGGAGACTGGTTAAATAAAGGAAGGTGCAGCCATATAAAGAATATTATACTGCTCTAAGAAAGTAGGAAAGGAAGGCAGAAGTAATTCTTAATGGACTGATGTAGAACTACATTGAGAATTATAAATTAAGAGGAAGAAAATCAAGGTTCTAATGAACAGTGTACATACACAGTATATAAACATTCTATAGAAATGATTCTATGCATAAAACACTTCTAGAAGGAAACATAAACTAAGAATACTGGCTGCAAACAGGAAAAGGAACAAGTTATTAAGTTAAGAGAGATGGAAAGCAACTTATTCATTGGGTCCAACTTTTGTACCCTTTGCATTTTGTATCATATAAATATTACCTATTATTACAAAATAATTAAAAGTAAAAGGAACTTAAAAAAGAATGTATTGGGAGTTCCCGTCAAGGCTCAGCAGTTAACAAATCTGACTAGTATCCATGAGGATGCAGGCTTCGATCCTAGGCCTTGCTCAGTGGGTTAGGATTCCAGCGTTGCCGTGAGCTGTGGTGTAGGTCACAGACCTGACTCAGATCTGGCGTGGCTGTGGCTGTGGCAAAGGCCTATGGCTTTGGCTCCAATTTGACCCTAGCCTGGGAACTCTCATGTGCCACAGACGCAGCCCTAAAAAACAAAAACAAAAACAAAAGAATGTATTGCCACTATGTGATTCACCTCTTGAGTAGTAAGTCTAAAGCAGCAGCTCAATCGCAAACAGTTCTCATTTTCCTACCTATAATGAACCATGAGAAGATAATGTACTACTGCACCATGAGCTCTCTAAGGATTACACTTGGGAGTTCCCACTGTGGCACAGCAGAAACAAATCTGACCAGTATCCATGAGGTTTCGGGTTCGATTCCTGGCCTCACTCAGGGGTTAAGGATCCGGTGTTGCCGTGAGCTGTGATATAGGACACAGACATGGGGGATCCTGTGTTGCTGTGGGATAGGCCAGCAGCTGTAGCTCCAATTCAAATGCTAGCCTGGGAACTTCCATATGCTGTGGGTGCGACCCTAAAAAGCAAAATAAATAAATAAGTAAATAAATAAAATTTAAATAAAGTATCACACTATTGCCTTTTTCAAGGCTACATTATCTGGGGAATGTTCTTTGTTACTAAGTTTTACTGTTACTTTCTTCAATGTTGTCATACTATCTTTGTATCCCTATTATGGCACCCTTGTATCTCTGCTATGGTATCCTTATTATAGGATCTTCATGTCAAGGCTAAACCAGTTCCTTTGTTGAAATGAGTGAAATTTTTATCCATTACAATCACTAACACAGCTGTTCTGAAGTGCACCAAATAAATCAGAATAGGTTGAAAACGGTTTTATATAATCTACCATGGGAAAGACTTTTAAAAACATCTCACATCTGTGCTGTAGTTAACCTGATTTTTCTATACAGATTCTCCACTGGAAGAATAGGAATTGAAACAAACAGGATACTAGAATAAACAAAAGACAAGTTATTTCCTTTTCCAGAAAGACCTTAACAGCAACATCAAAGAAAATGTAAAGAAGTCAAAAATCATCAGCCAGGTGTATTAAAAATGCAGTGCTCACCTGAGAAAGACCACCCCAAAACTGTCGGAAGGCTCCCAAACAGCTAATTAGTTTTGTTTTTTCATCTTCAGGGTTGTCCATAAACATGCTAAAAAAATAAAAATCACGGTGTTTGCCACTAGTTTTAAAAAGGTAATTCAACGTAACCAGAATAATGGATCTTATAAACCTACATACAAGACAGACCTAAATAATATCATACAAAGATACACTCAGGTAAAATGTGCCATGCATACACTCACCCAGGGAAAGCCTCTTCTATAATTTCTGTTTTCTGTAAAAAAAAAAAAAAAGTAAATGGTGAACGCGAATTTAAAAAACAAAAGGGGGAGGGGCCTCCCCGAACAAAACAATATAATGCAACAGAGAGCAAGTCACCTTAATCAGCCACAAGCGGAAGCAAACAATACCTGTCGTGCTGGCCTGTAACAAAGCGTGTTGTGGATTTCGAAGGAGACTTTGAATTTGACAGCAATTTCAGAATTCCTCAGCCGTTGCACACAAAAGTGGCATCACAACAAAGAAGTCTAGGAGAGGTTGCCCGGGCCGTTGTCCCCTCGCCACCCCCTCGCCCAGCCATGGCCCTGGGTCCCTAGCCGTTCCACTCACCACCACCTCCTCAAAAATGCTTTGCAGTTGCGTCTCCATCTGGACCATCGCCCCCTCCTTCCTCGGACGTCAACCGCGCGGCCCGGACCGGCCGGAACTCCGGGAATAGAGGGGCAGAGGGCCAGAGGGCTAAAGATGCCCGCAGGAAACTGCAGCGCGCCAAAGTCGCGTTCCTCTTCAAGGATCCAGCTGAGGCCGAGCCCTCTAAGGCCCAGCAAACAACTGGAGCCTGCCCGGAAGCCAGGTAGCGATGGGTGCGCGCCGATTACGAAACCCGCAGAAACCAGGGATCCAGCCATTAAGGTTCCGCCTGTGGGAAAGAGCGGCCCGCGAGCCAGGCGAGAGTGCCCCCCAGTGGAGCCTGGGGCCTAAGTCATCCCGAGGCGTCGTTGCCTGCAGGCTGCCACTTCTCCGCTGAAGCAGGAATTTCCTCCTCCTCGGTGCTTAAACTTTGGCATACTGGGAAGTATAAAAGTTTGAGACCCAGGGGCTGCAAAATCGGCCGGAAATGCTCCTCCAAGCGGCTGACCTTTTGGATGTCCGTCAGCAGAGTGGAGTCAGGAGTTGGAATTGCACTTTTCTTGACGACAGGAACCAATGTCTTCTCAACTATGGTAACCTCCGTGCCTTGCACAAAACCAGAAAAGCAGCAGGGTTTCAGTGAAGGTTAAAAAAAATGAATGAACGCAGCGTATTAATTTTTCATTAGAATAATTGAATAATAATATCTATTTTCAATTAATCATCTAAAATAATAAAATTTACCAATTACAGAATATCTATAGCCTCTTTGGCAGGGATAGAGATGGACAAGGGTGGTAAAGAGGAAGACTGATCCACAGGCATGGTCTGAAAGGATGCACTGAGTCGTGTGTGCCCTCCTCCCCGCCCTACTCCACTTTATTCTCTCAAGCATCAAGTTTGACATTTTGGTAGAAACTTACTCTCATTTGTAGAAATGGTAAATGTTTAACTCGTTCCCTCAGTACTAGACTTGTGTTAGGCATTTAAAGAACTGTATTGCAGAATGTATTTTTCAGACTGCCCAAGCTAGAAGGGTAACAGAGTCAGAATGATTAAACTTTAAAAGCTAGGAGTTCCTGTTGTGGCGCAGCAGAAACGAATCCGACTAGTAACCATGAGGTTTCGGTTTGATCCCTGGCCTCGCTCAGTGAGTTAAGGATCTGGCATTGCTGTGAGCTGTGGTGTAGGCCACAGTGGGGGCTGGAATCCTGCATTGCTATGGCTGTGGTGTAGGCCAGCAGCTGCAGCTCCAATTCAACCACTAGCCTAGGAACCTCCATATGCCTGGGAATTTCCATATGGTGCGGGTGTGGCCCTAAAAAAGCAAAAAAAAAAAAAAAAAAAAAAGTCTAAAGCCCTCTAGCTTTCTTTTTTGTTCCTTTTGTATGCTAAACAGATTATTTATTGTGTATTATCTTTAATCATATTCACTTCTAAGACAGTTTTCATTTCATCTAGCAGACTTCCATGTTTCGGCTCTGTATTACAAATGTTGCCCATGGCTTGTACAATCAAGTAGGTAAAATGGTCAGGTAAGAATTACTTGTCATAACTAAATAAAATTAATTTTTATATTATACTTGCTGATATTTTATTCATTGAACAAAAGTTGACCATCCATTTCTAGACCTTCTTAATGCCCTTCTCAGTCATTCTATATTGATATATACTTTACATACAGTGAAATGCATAAAAATTTAATTGTGCGGATCCATGAATTTTGGCATATGTTCATACTTGTTTAACCACTCCCTCAGGCAGGATATTTCTATCTCCCCCAAAAAGTTCCTAAAGTCCCTTTGCATCCAATTCCCCTCCCAGAGGCAAACATTGTTTTGAAATCATTAATTAGTTTACCTGTTCTAAAAGTTTATATAATTGGAATCACACAGTATTTACTCTTTTGTATCTAGCTTCTTTCATACAACCTTATATTGAGATTCACGTTATATTTTGTATAGCATTTCATTGTGTGAATATACTATAGATTATTGTTCAGTTTATCTGTTGGCGGGTATTTCAGTTGTTTTCAGTTTTGCTATGAACATTCTCAAGTCTCTCTAGAGACAAGCTATTTTTCTATTATTTTTCTAGGAGCAGAATTTTGGGGTCATATTGTAAGTATATGCTTAACTTTATAAGAAAATCCCAAGCAGTTCTCCAAAATGGTTTTACTGCTTTTACATCCTACACATTTGTGGGATTTCTAATTGTTCTGCTTCCTTATCAACATTTCATGGCGTCAGTCTTTTTACCTTTACCCATTCTAACAGGTGAACGTTCCCCTAGTGATTAGACTGATTTCTTTTTAATTTATATCTTATAAGCTATTCAGATACCTTTTACAAAGGGTCCGTTTAAGCTTCTGCTTACTGTCAATCAGGTGATTTCTTATATTCTCATTTATTTATAGGAGTACTTATATATTCTATATACAAGTCGTTTATCAGATGTATGTGTGGTGGACATTTTCTCCCTTTTTTGACTTGCTGTTTCAATTTTCAAATAATGTCTTTAATTAGAAATTTCTAATTTTGATAAGTCCAATTTATTATGTTTAAATTGTGTGGTTATTGTTTTAAGTAGCCTATGAAAACTTTGTCTATGTTAAGGTTGTGAGGCTATCCTCCAAAGTTTTCTTCTAGAAGCTTTATAGTTAGTATAGATAGTGGGTATAGATACGTACTATAGACATTTGGATCCATGATCACTTGAATCCTTTTTTGTGGATGTGTATTAGTGTGTGTGTGAAGCTGAGGCAGAACTGTTTCCTTCTCTGCTCCAGAGTGGTCATGGCTGCTGCTTAGGGCTGAGCTGCTTGGCTGACCCCTGATGGGCCTAGAGGATAGAGCCTCAAACTAAAGAGAATTATTCTTCAGCCTTAAAATCTAGTGGAATTTTCCCTGCCAAGTCTCAGGCTTGCCTGGAACCCGTGTGACTCCTTTCTTCTTTCTGATTTCTTTCTTTTGCAATGGGAATGCTGGTCTCACCATTATGTGTGTGTGTGTGTGTGTGTGTGTATGTGTATATATATATATATATATATATATATATATATATATATATACACATATATATATATTTGGCAGACAAAAATCTTTATGTTTAAATTTTTCTTCTTACCATAAAACCTGAATTTTATGTCATACATTGTATCTGCTAGTTTGCTCAGCAGTCTACAGCTTGCAAATACCCTCCAGAAAGAACCGAATTTTTCTGGAATGTAGTAAAAGCTGAATGCTCCCTTCTCTGGGCTTACAAGCACTGAGTTTCTCAGCCTACTTCTAGTTACTCCTGGTTCTGCATATTCACAAGAGGGCAGCGTGAAGTCTGCATAGGTGCTCGGGTGTGCACGTGTGACTTTGCTATCGCTGCACAGGTGTTGAGTTTAATAGTACAATATATATATATATATTTTTCACAGTCCCAGGGGTCTTCTGGCTTGCATAAGCGTCTTCCTCATCCCACACCTCCATGGAAGTCTTGCCGGTCTCAAGTGAATGTTTGATCCACAGGCTACCTGGTTCACAAGCATTGCGCACGGGCGAGGCAGGGGTTGGCCAGCAACTTCTGGGCAGCCAGGGGTGGGCGGGGCAGTGACGCGCCTAGTGTGTCTGACCCCAACACCCCTTTCTGGGTCTTCCATTTGGGATCCCATGTCCGACTCCAAAAGCAGGGCCCAGGAGTTGGGGAGGAGGTCCGGAGGAGCAGATGGGGGCCGCAATCATGCAGCCTGGGTCACGCTCAACATTGTTTTTTGAAACAGATAATTTATGTAGTTTTACAAGTTCACAGTAGAAAGGAATTTTGCCAAAGGATGAGTCATACCTCTAGTCTCATCCATTTGTTCCAGTGTCCTTTGTTGAAATAACCTTTTTTTTCTCCCATTGAATTGTCTTTTATTTGTATGTATACTTTTAAACACTATTCAGTTCTTTTGATGTTTTTCTACCCTTATGCCAGTATCATATTGTCTCAATTGCTATAGCTTATTAGTAAGTCTTGTAGTAGGGTAGCGTAAGTTCTCCAAATTTATTTTTTTCCAAGTTTATTTGGTTATTCTAAGTCCTTTTCATTTACATGTAAATTTTAGAATAAGCTTGTCAATTTTTTTTTTTTTTTTTTTTGTCTTTTTGCCATTTCTTGGGCCACTCTCGCAGCATATGGAGATTCCCAGGCTAGGGGTCGAATCGGAGCTGTAGCCACCGGCCTACGCCAGAGCCAGAGCTAGGCAAGATCCAAGCAGTGTCTGCAACCTATACCACACCTCACGGCAACGCAGGATCCTGAACCCACTGAGCAAGGCCAGAGATCGAACCCGATGGAGGGACAGTTCAGCAGAGGATGTAGGCATCTGAGTGGGTTGATGTGGGTATCCAAGCATGGGAGGGCATGAGGTGGAGAGGCAAGTTCCTACAGGGGAGTCTTTCAGTTTGGCTGTGCCTGGATTAGTCAGTAATATCTGATGTGGTTCTTGTCATTGTGGCTGCAAAGTATCTTTTATTTGCTGTTGTTTCCAATAAACAAAATATCTAGGCTCTAATTCGTGATCCTTTTCACTCTTGGGAGCTTGCTGTAAAAGTGTCTCAATACGATTTTGTCAATAATGTAATATAAGTCCTTTGAACAATTGTGGGTAAAGTTTTCTAAAATATTATTTTTGCCAAATGTCTGCCAGTGCTGAACTGAAACACAGAGACAGAGTTTGGCTTAAAAGAGAAAAAGATAGCTGTAGTACTTTGCCAGCCAAAGGGGGGCACAGTCTTTAAGACTTTAGCCTGCTGTGATCCCCCCCCCCCCCTTTGTCTGGCAAAGCAATAAGGAGGAGAAAAGTAGCATCTGGGACATCATGACACCTCTACCAGCAACTGGATAAGTTCCCTGACTTGGACCTTGGACCTTGTCCATTTGTGAAACCCTTGATTCCTGTTTGGGGCTTTTCCTTTGGGGAGATCCCATCTGTAATTTTGTGGCTTCCTTTTGGCTGGCAAGGATTCTGGTTTTGCTTTCAGTTTCATGCGTGAGTATTTAATTCGTGATGGCACCCTAGAGAAGATTTTGACAGAGGTACTAGCCTAAGCCTTAGTTTTGAAAGCTAAGGGAAAACAAAGCCAATCTGGGAAACATCTCTAAAGTTCCATCATGCACTCCTCTGGGGAAGATCACAGGTGACTAGTCAAGTTAAAGTTATGAACCAATCGCTAGGTACAGCAGCTTGCTTAGTTGGAAGAGACTGAGGAGTCTGGGCTGGGTGTTTAGGTAAGAGGCTGCTATGACACCTTTCCTCAGTTCAGCTGCTTTAATGGAGTATGTCGAGATACAGGGTAGTACCTGACATCGTTTGCTCCAAAGAAAAGGGGCAAGACTTTTATGGTTTTCTCTGGTGATGGGGGGGTGGAGGCCAAGTCCTCACGCTGTGCAGTGGTCCCACAGGGAAACCCACTCATTAATTAAAACCTGCTCAACCAGGGACCTGAAAAAGAACTGGCCATTTGACGATCTGAGCACCTGCGGTGTCCTAGTTTCCACTGGGAGACCCAAGACACATAAGACAGAACTGAAGCCTCTCTGAGCTAGAACTGAAACAAGTGCTCAAGCAGCTTCACTGGCCCACAGCACTTCAGTGTGCTCTCAACCCCACAATATCATTAGTCTCAAATATAAAAACAAGGAGCACCAGGAAGCCAGCCTCCAACATCTCAGCCAGATTTACGTCCATACAAAACTGTTGCTTGCAAGTATCTACTTAAATGAGTATTAAAGGGAAAATTTCTTGCTCTGAAAATAGTCAAAATGGGCTCTTCTATTGCATATGCAGTGATTAGAGAAAGCTAGCTTGGAAGAAAGAAGTTCAGAATTCACAACTCTGGGCAGATATCCCTTCTTTGCCTTGACTGACATCCTCATCACTCCGATACTTGAGGACCAACTCACCTGCTGATGGACTAGACCCGGTGGCTGCCACAGGGACCCTTTGGTCCCTGGTCTCCTCCTGACACGGATGACTGGCCAGAGTGCCCCGACAGGGTAAGGGACAAGAGACTTTGTTGACCTTTTCCCCTTCCCTCTCCCTTTTCTCTTTTCAAACTCGAGCTGGCCTCTTGTCTCCTCCTTTTGAAACATTTGAAGACTCAAGATACTCCCATTTACTCTTTTGGCATATACAGTTCAAAAAAGCAAGCTTGAGAAAATGTCTTTTCAGAATTCTAAACTTGAGGGAATAAGTCCTTCTAGGAGAACTTGCTTTTCTTGCCCTGTGCCTTGAGACCTTGAGAAAAAACATGGGGAAAGAAGTCTTTTTTCAAAACATATTTATAAACTAGTGAGTTTTATTTGTAATAGCTGACTCATGACGAAGCTTAGGAAATGAAGCTATGAGATCTCTGTGTCTGTCTATGAGTTGCATGTGCATCATTTATGTCTAACTTTGGGATGATATTATCAAAAATTAAGTGTAAATGAGCCCTATTTAATTGGCTTCAAGGAAATTAAGTGCATAGATAAATTCTTAAAATATGAAAGGGAACTAACTGGCCAGAGTTAATTTTAGACTCGTGACCTGGGAAATATTCAGTATAAAATTAATATCTTTTAGTAGAATTAAAGTTTGTTGAGCTAATTAATATAGACATGATTTTAGAGTTATCAACATTAAGTATAAGAACTTATTTTACCTAAGTTTAATAGAAGTCAATTGAGACACTGAGACATCAGTTATAAAACAGAGAAACTAAAGGTATTTAGGTCTATTAACCAGTATGTTCGGTACCCCCCTGAGATGTTCTCTATAAGAAAAACACATGTTTTTAGAAATTATAAAAGACAGTCTGTGATTGCTTTAGAAAAGTAGGATGTGTGTGTTCTCAATAAAGAAGGAATGAGGAAATGGAATTGCATTTTATTAAGGGAAAAGAAATAAGTCTCTTATATCTTGTTGTTTTGGTTGGGAAAATAAGGGACAGACTCATATGGATACAGAGAGTGATGGAAAGTTTGTGGGAAGTGGACACTGAGGAAAGAATTTTGTGCATAGATGGGACTAAGTTTAGAATAAATTTAATTGAGTAAATTAATTCTAAAAGTAAGCTGGTGCAACAGACCAGGGCATGCAAAGACAAGGAAGAAATAGTCAAGCAAAAAAGTACAGCCTTGGGAAGGATCCTGGTTCGCTCTCAAGGGATACACATAAAAACATAGGCATCTCAGAGTTAGCATCGTGGCACAGCGGAAACAAATCCGACTAGGAACCATGAGGTCTCCGGTTCGATCCCTGGCCTCACTCAGTGGGTTAAGGATCCAGTGTTGCCGTGAGCTGTGGTATAGGTCGCAGATGCGGCTTGGATCCACCATTGCTGTGGCTGTGGAGTGAGCCGGCAGCTGTAACTCCGATTAGACCCCTAGCCTGGGAACCTCCCTATGCTGCAGGTGCGCCCTTAAAAGGACAAAAAACCAAAGGGAAAAAAAAAAAAAAGCATCTCACATACCTAAGAGAAAAGTTATATTCCTTATGCTTCTTTTAGAAATAATACTTTAAAACTGGACAGCTTAGAGTCCTTCTTTGTCCTCCCTGGCTTAATTGCACCCTAAACACAATCACCCATAAGCTAAAGATTAGGCACCCTAAGCATAATTGCCCGTGGGTTAAAGATTATTAGCACATGATGTTTTTCAGGAACTTTCCTAGTTGGCTCTAATCTCTGATCGATATGCCCTTTTCTCAAGTACTGTTATTCTGGGCAATAACCCAGAAAACCACCATCATGATAATGCCAAGATCTCTGACTTCAGATTTGATGACTAAGACTCCCGTGAAGAAAGAAGAATGTGCGTTTGTCCCAATCCTGATTCCTATCTGAAAACCTGTTTATCTCCTTTTTACAATAAAACTCCTTACAATTCTTTCCATTGGGGGCTACAGTCTTTAAAGCATTAGCCTGCTGTGGCACCCTTTGCCTGGCAAAGCAATAAAGCCATCTTTTTCTCCTTTACCCAAAAACTCTGTCTCTATTTCAGTTAGGCACCGGCTGACAGAGACTGAATTTCTGTAACATTATTTTCCCATAAAACCATTTTCTCACATGTGCAGTGGGTTAAAGAATGTACATCTTGGATTAATGGCAGTTGGGCTACAATAGACACTGTAATTTTTGTTTTATCAGGTCTAAACTATATTTGCCTGGTGAAGTCAAAATTACCCCCTTTTGTGGCCATATCTGTTTCTTCTTCTATAATGGCAATTTCTTGAGCCTATATAGTGAAATCTTCTATTGGGTTGGCAGGGTTAATGTCAAGCAGTGGCCATTCTCAAGGCTGGACAGGATGATTATTTAAAGCTGCCCATTTGGCTGCAGCATTAGGAAGCTATTTCTTTTAGCTTCCATAGTGTCCGATTTGGAATCCCTGTTATTTCAGTAATTGCTAACTGTTTTGGCAGTTGTATAACAATTAATGAATCTGCAGACTTTTTTTTTTTTAATAGCTTGTCCTGAAGAGGTTAAAAATTTCATTGTTTTCATAGCATTCCAAAGTTGCATGCCATTCCAAAAGCATAGTGATTGTCAGTATTCATATTTGCTACCTGGTCTTTAGCTAGTTGACAAGCTAGAGTTAAGGCAATTCATTTGACTTGTTGTGCTAACTTTATTTCTGGTAAATAAATCTTTCAGTTATGTCCACTGTGACTGTTATTGCATAACCCATTCTGTGATGACTCTGCTCATCCCTTAAGCAGGAGGCATCTGTAAATCTAACTGGATAAGCCTTATCAGTTGGGCTTTCTTGTAAGTCAGCCCTGGGAGCAAGAAGATACTCTGTTAACAAAGTACAGTCATGGTTATTTTCTTCCTATGATGGTGGAAGCAAAGTTGCAAGTTTAATGTTATTACATCCAACCAAGGTAGTATTAGGGGCAGAAAGCAACAATATTTCATTAAGAAGTAGCTGACTTCCAGAATTGTGCTGAGTGTGGTGAGAGTTTGGAAGAGACTCAACTGAGTGTGGGACATAAATAGTTAATGGAGACTATTCCTATTTCTATTCCTATTTCTTCAGTAACCTTGCATAAGAGTGCCCTTTCTGAAATTACCCTCATACAAGGTGTGAAAGTCCTTTTGCCACTGAGTCTAATTTAGTTTTAGAGCACAAAAGCAAGTCATCTACAAGCATTTCTGTAAAAGCATCAGAGTAAGACACTGTAAATGACAAAAGACTTAGAAAGCATGGTTAAAGACTTGATTACCATGCAGTTGTCAAGGAAATTTGGCTATTTCTGTACAGACAACCTTTCAAGATAATAACTAGAATTATGACTGTCAACATACCAGGACATTTCAAAGTTTGGGTATTTCATATAACTTCTAAAGCATTTGTATTAATAATATTTCTCAATACAATATAAATTGAGAAGATTTATTATTACTCACTTGATGGTGTTTCCCATGTAATTTAAGAAGCCTAATTAGTTTAATGCCACTCTTTGGGATGTTAAGGGGCCTTTTGAAGCATCCCAAATTTAGCTGTGGGTCAAAAGAATTTCATTAATTTGATTTGAGAAACATTGTCAAAAATATCCAAAGATTTTATTTTATTTAATTTATTTATTTATTGTCTTTTTGCTATTTCTTTGGGCTGCTCCCGCAGCAAATGGAGGTTCCCAGGCTAGGGGTCGAATCAGAGCTGTAGACACCAGCCTATGCCAGAGCCACAGCAACGCAGGATCCGAGCCGCGTCTGTGACCTACACCACAGCTCACGGCAACGCCGGATCGTTAACCCACTGAGCAAGGGCAGGGACCGAACCCGCGACCTCATGGTTCCTAGTCGGATTCATTAACCACTGCGCCACGACGGGAACTCCAAAAATATCCAAAGATTTTAAACATTTGGCCAAGTAGGATCATAAGTCACTGTGAAATGATACTATTTACATGACCAAAATGGAAAAAAAAAAAAAAATTTCAAAGGCAAGTGCAGAGAGTTACTGGTAAAGAAACTTTATAATCTGTTATCAAAAGCAAATCTCAAGAAAATGTCTTCTCACCAGAAAAAAAAAAAACCAAATTCTAGTTTTACATGATTCACATTTGGTATTAAAATTCATTAATTTAATTAAATTCAATCTATTTTTAGTCTTGACCTGCATAAAACTAGCTTCTCAAGATTCCCTTTTTAAAATTAATTTCTGGAAATGTATGTCATTTCATAGGACAATCTTTCAATAAAGTGCAAAATATATTTATTAATAGTTTCAAACATATTTAGTCTCTCTGAAATAAGACAAAAAACAGGTAAACATAGACTTCTTTGACAATTTATGTTTCAGTATTTTATCTTTTTAAAAATGATTTAGATATTCAGTGCATTTCTGTAATTTAATTTAATTTAGCAGAACTCTAAAGTTTTGAGTTGCCAAAAATCTGGAGAAACTCTTTTTAGTAGACATTTTATAGAACATATTATTCTTAAAGAATTCACCCAAAACTTTTATCCCATTTATATTTTATTTCTTAGGAAAATATCATCATGCCATTAATTACCTTATTGACAAAGTTATCATATTAACATAGATAATATGAGTATATTGATTTTCAGTTAACCAGGTTCGAAAAGAGTATTATACTTAAGGTCGATGATTCTAAAGACATGCCTATATTAATTAAATCATCAATTTATATTTGTTTTTATTCATTAAAGATGAATCCTAGATCATGTGATCCTTTAAATTTTGGAGTTAATTTAAGTTGCATTTAGAAAAATTCAGTTTTTCAGCACTTACTTTTTAGCCAGTTAAATAGACCTCTTTTACAAATTACTTTTGTTAACACCATCCAGGGATGGGGACATACTGCATTTATAATGTGCACGGCAGACATACATACATACATCAAGACAGACACAGAGATCTCATAATTTCCATGCTTGAGTTTTAAAAAACCTCATGTCTTTTTAAAATTTCCTTTCATGTTTAAGTTCTTCTGATTGGATTGAGGCTGTAGTCTCAGATGACATGGGCTGTGTTTTCATTTCAAGGACATAGGCTTTCTCCTAGGAGTACAGCATTTTGAAAAGGTGTTTGGTCAAGCTGGCTTTCTCTAGAGTGTCAACAGAGCTCCATCCTGGCCATTTAAGAGTTAAGTTGTTGCAAAGATTGGCTTCCTTCCAATTGTACATAAAGCCAGCCAGAGTTTCAGTGAGTGGCTGCCCATCCAGGAGCTGTTAGGACTCTGAGGCATAGTTTCCCACTCTTAATTTGGTGGCCTAAGTCAGATTTGATCTGGACAGCTTTCTGAGGGCAGCACGATAGATCAAATGTCTGCTGCTTCTATCTCCCCAAAGAGCTTGGGTTTGTTGGACTCTATCAGGAGTCTTGGTTCCTCCCTTCAGTAGTCTAAAACTACCATGGGTTCTCAGGACACTAGGTGATCAGCCTTTATAATGCCAGCTGGCTAGCAGAATTTACTTCATGATTCTAGTGGGATCCTCTGTGAGCTAAGAACTGAGCCTCAGACACCTCCCCTAGGTTCTTAGTCACCTAAGAACACCTCATGGCTAGAAGGAACAGATATTCCTTCAGCCTCTCCTTTCACTAGCAATTTATTCAGACTATATATATATCTCTTTCCAATATAAACCAAAATTTAAAAAAGATGACCAAGCCCATTTGCTCCAGATATCTCCCTAGATCCCTACCTAGATAAGCTACTGGAATCCTCTTAAGACTCCAAATCCCAAGACAAACAGCTGAAGTAAAATTCAGGAAATAATTTAAAGCAGTGATGTCCAGATATCAGGAGAACTCACTGAAGCACAGGAGGAATTCTGAGAAGCAGGTGGGGTTCAAGGGCTGGGGCTGGCACCAAGTATTAGTTCAGGGTGGATGCCAGGAATGTTCTGATGGATGTCTCTGATATCCTACCAACTATGCCAAGGAAAACGTTGACCAAAATTCAATTAAATCTCAAGTTAAGAAACAAAGGGAATTTTATTCAAGCCAAACTGAGGATTACAACCTGGGAAGCTCTGAGAACTCTTCTGCTTGTTAGAAGTCAAAGGCACGGTCATATACATTTTCAAGACAAAGGGTCATACATCAAAATGACATTGTGATATTTTATAGAAAGTTCACCAAGGATACATAGTCCAGATAAAGTAAATATAAAAGTGAGCCGCCAGTTGCTATGACCTCCCACCCCCACACTAGAGTTGGGAAAGAAAGTAATTCTTTAAAAAGTCGCATTGCTAGTGTAAGAAGAAAGAAAAAAAAATTGGTGTTCACAGTTGGGCAGGCACTCCCATCTTTGAGGAGCTCGGGTTAATGTGTAATGCAGATGCACACTACACATTAGGGAGAGAGGAGGCCCAAGCAGACACACAGAAAGAATTTTATGTTTAGTTTTTTCTTGTCATGCCTTAAAATATACATTTTATCTCATCAAAAGGATAAAAAATATTTTTGCCTATAGTAGGCAGAATATTGAGTACCTCCCCCCCACAAATATCTATGTCCTAATCCCCAGGACTTGAAAATATGTTAGATTACATGGCAAAGGGAAATTGAATTTGCAAAATGGAATTAAGATTGCTAATCCACTGACCCTAAAATAAGATTAACCAGGTAGGTCCGGTGTAATCCAAAAGCCCTTAACAGTGGAAGAGGGGAATCAGAAGGAGATCTGACTAAGGGAAAATGGTCAGGCAAGATGCAAAGTTTCCACCCTGGAGGATGGAGGGTGGGAATCACAAGGAATGTAGGAGGCTCCTAGAAGCTGGAAATGAAGGCAATAAAACTTTAATTCTCCCTCAGAGATTCCAGAAAGGAATTCAGCTCACCTGAGTTCTTGATTTTCGCTTAGTGAGACTTAAACTTTAAACCAAGGGAACTGTGAAATGATAATTTGTGTTGTTTTAAGCCACTAAGTTTGTGGTAATGTATTAACACCAGCCACAGAAAACTAATAAACATGCTTAAGTAACAATATTGGCTACCTGAGAGGGATGGGAGAGATTATTTGACTTGTTATACTATTTATTATAAAGTAATAGTTTAAAAAAAGAGTAGAGCCATTTTTACACTTCTTCCCTAAAAGATATTCTTTCTCTTTACTTTTGAGGTTGAAGACATCAACATGTGTGTTCTTTAAATACCTCAACCGAAACCTAGCTTGTCATCTTTCCAGAAAACTAACCTCCCCTCCTGATGCCCTTTTCTCTACTAATGGCCCCGCACTTGTCTTGGTCACCTGGGTCTGGAATCTTTCTTTAATCTCAGCCTTCATATTTTTTTTTTTTTTTTTTTTTTTTGCTATTTCTTGGGCCGCTCCCACGGCATATGGAGGTTCCCAGGCTAGGGGTCCAATCGGAGCTGTAGCCACCGGCCTATGCCAGAGCCACAGCAACGCGGGATCCGAGCTGAGTCTGCAACCTACACCACAGCTCACGGCAACACCAGATCATTAACCCACTAAGCAAGGGCAGGGACCAAACCCGCAACCTCATGGTTCCTAGTTGGATTCGTTAACCACTGCGCCACGATGGGAACTCCTCAGCCTTCATATTTCTAACCCAACGTATGTTATCCATTTCCACTGCCTTCATCGGACTTGTGACCTCTCACTGGGACTGTGACAGCTACACCTTCCTGGCCTCTCTGACTTCATCTCTCCCCATTTGGGCCATTGTGCTCTCAAGAACCAGGAAAATATTCCTAAAATAGGTCTTTTATCATTATACTCTCTGACTCTATTTATGGCTTTTTTATTTATTTTTATTGAGGTATAGTTGATTTACAATGTTAGTTTCAGGTGTACAGCAAAGGGACATATATATATATATATATATATATATATATGTGTATGTATCATGTATATTCTTCAGATTCTTTTCCTTTATTGGCTATTACAAAATGTTGAGTATAATTCCCTGTACTATACCATAGGTCCTTGTATTGTTGTCTATTTTATATACAGTAGTGTATATATGTTAATCCCAAACTCCTCATTTATCCTTCTACCCCTGCTTCTCCTTTGGTAACCGTAAGTTTGTCTTCAAAGTCTGTGAGTCTGTTTCTGTTTTGTAAATAAGTTCATTTTTATCTTTTTTTTTTTTTTAAGATTCCACATATAAGTGATATCATATGATGTCTGTCCTACTTCACTTAGTATGATCATCTCTGGGTCCATCCATGTTGCTACAAATGGCAATTTCATTCTTTTTTATGGCTGGGTAATATTCCATTGTGTATATATATCACATCTAGTTTATCCATTCCTCTACCAATGGACACTTAGGTTGCTTCCATGACTTGGCTATTGTCAGTAGGACTGTATTGAACATTGGGGCACATGTATCTTTTTGAATTATGGTTTTCTCCAGATATATGCCCAGAAGTGAAATTCCAGGTGCATATGGTAGCTCTACTTTTAGTTGTTTAAGGAAACTTCATACTGTTTTCCATAGTGGCTGTACCAATTTACATTCCCACCAACAATACAGGAGAGTTCCTTTTTCTCCTCACCATGTTACTCTCTGACTCTATATTCAACCTTGTGCTTTCATTTGCTACAGATTCATGTTTCAGTTTCTTTAATTCTAGCCTCTTCATTTCTTCTTTCTTTCTCCACAAAGTGTCTTTTGACTCAAAATTTATTTTTTCTTTTAACCATACCACACAAATTTTACAGACTGAAGAATTCTGATTTTTACAATCTATTCTGCCATATAAAACCCTCACTGCCCCAGATCATCTTACTTGTGTATAGAATTTTTGATTCAAATAGTACTTTAGCCCATACCAACAGTGTTCATTGTGTTGTCCAGAATTTAAAACTTTAGTTTTTTAGTTACTCATTGTAAAAGAAATTGATAATACTGTTAATATAATAATTAATTTCTTTTTTTCCTATAAAATTTTAAATAAAATATGTAAATGTAAAAAGATGGCTAATTCTTATACATTGATAATAGGTCAATAAAAAGATGACTACTTCTCCATAGCTCATATTTTGGTAGTATCAGTTCCCAAACACCTCCCCACCTTCAACTCTCACTCCCCAGAAGTAACCACTTTCAATTTTATTTGTAAATAACATGCTTTCTCACATCATTTCTTGCTCTCCCAGTTTTAGGTACTATGTATTGACATACCACGAAAGATGAGTAGTTAATGTTCCTGAATACCCCTCGCATTTCCTCCATCTTCATCTTACCCGTGTATCAGAATTTATCGGTTAGACTACAGACTTTCGTGTTGTTCTGACTCAATATCTATTATTTACACAATGCAATACAGTTAATTGTGATTATATTTTCCTTTTCTATACAATTTTTGTTTTGTTTTGGGGGTTAATAATTGCACATGTTTTTTCTTCGCTTAGTTTTGAAAGTACCAATGACTAATTTGTCCAGAAATCTCTACCTGAGATATCAGTCTCCTCTCAGCAAGTTCAGACACATAAAGTGGATACCAACTTCATCTTCCTTTTAGGGACATCCTTCTTGGAACTTCTGCCCTTCTCTGCCAGTCTGGATTGACAGATCTCTAAGCCTGTTTCCTGGCTACTGTCCAGTGCTAGTGTCTCTCTCTTACAAACATCTTTTGTTTGCTCAACTTACTCTTTTATTTGAAAATGGACGTTAACATATCCTCCATTAATTTCCTCAGAAAGACTATTTCTTTTCCCCCAACTTTATTTTGAAAAAAATTCAAACTGAGAGAAAAACTCAGGAATTTTAGAATCATCATACATATTTTAAATGTTTTTACCACACTTGCTGTTTCTCTCTGTCTCTTCCTTTCCTCCCTATCAATCTATTGTCTGTATATGAACTGTTTGAGAATTATTTATAGACATCCTAGTTCATCCCGAAATACTTCATTGTGTCCTTCTGAAAGTCATGCATGTAGGACCTGATTTTCATTACCACAGTATACTTAGCAGATCAGGAGATTTCACATCAATATAATACTATTATCTAAAATACATCCATACTCACTGTTCCTCATTTCTCCCAACAATGTCCTTCACTTATTATTTTTTTCTTCCCCCAGGATCCAATTAAGGATCTTGCTTTGCGTTTAGTTATTAGGTTTCTGTGATCTCCTTTACTTGAAACAGTTATGAACCCATTTCCCCCTCCCCTTTCATAAAATTGACAT
Source organism: Sus scrofa (assembly GCF_054392235.1). Taxonomy (NCBI): domain Eukaryota; kingdom Metazoa; phylum Chordata; class Mammalia; order Artiodactyla; family Suidae; genus Sus; species Sus scrofa. The sequence continues at coordinate 31,962,110 of NC_139383.1, read as the reverse complement.
TTTTGAAGGTTGCAGGCCAGTTGTTTTGCAGAGTACCCCTCAATTTGGATTTGTCTCATTTCTCATGATTATGTTCAAGCTAAACATGTTTTGTTTTCTGTAGGTGTGTCATTGTATCCTTAAAAGTATTGTTTCTTAGAAAGTTTAGCTCTTTGCCTTTGAGACTCTGATGTAAGCTATACAGAAAACAAATACATGCATGTGCATATACCTACTTATATGCACAATAAAGTTTGTGCATAATTCCAGAGATCCACAGACCTTCTCTTTAATCCTAGCCATGCAAGTTCGTGAGAACTTGGCAAAATCTCTTCTGTAAATAGAATTGGTGTGGGTGATGAGATTCATGTTCTCACTACTCAGCAAGAGTGCTTGAGTTAATTTTTAAGTCACATAATGTTTATTAGGAAACTTAATGCTAGAGTTCCCTTACGCCCTAGTGGTTAAGGATTTGGCATTGTCACTGCCATGGCTCAGGTTTGATCCTTGGCCAAGGACCTTCAGAATGTCTCTATATTCGAAACAGTGACTTTGAAGATGTAATTAAGTTAAAATGAAGCCCTTAGGGTGGGTCCTGATCCAAAATGGCTGGTGTCCTTATAAGAAGAGAAGATAATAATGCAAAGACACCAGGCAGGTGCATGCATAGACAACCATGTGAACATGGCCATCTGCTAGTTAAGGATAGAGGCTTTAGAAAAATGCAACTCTGCTGACAACTTGATCTTAAACTTCTAGTCTCCAAAATTGTGATAAAATAAATTTCTTTTTTTAATGTCACTCGGTCTGGGGCACCTTGTTATGATAGCCTTAGTGAATGAATACAGGCACCTTTCTAAATCCCCTGAAGAAAAGTTTATTGTTTCCTCCTCTATTCATTCCCCTGGTATTTCATTAACCACACTAGTGTAACTAGTGTAAAGTACACGTCACACTACATTATGGTTTAAATGTTTATTCTATCAGACTGAAGCTCTTTAGAATAGATACAGAAACAGAACATTCTTGCATCTCCTAACACCTTGCATAAAATTTGGAGCTTGGTGATACTCAATTATTACTGTTACTCTGGATTGAATGAAAGCACCCAAAGTGGCATTATTTATTTCATGGGTGAGGCTTCCTTTGAGGTAATAGCTATTTTTGAAATGCTTGGTGTAGAGAAATATTTGGATTACATATCTATAGGGTTATAATTTGTTTCACTAGACATTTGTGAAGTAGACTTAGACCTCTAAGGTTATTTCTGGAACCATTAAATAATTTACTCAGCAGGTGTTCATTGAATATCTTCTAGGGTGGAGTTCCCATTGTGGGTCAGTGGTAATGAACCAAACTAGTATCCATGAAGATGCAGGTTCGATCCCCGGCCCCACTCAGTGGGTTAAGGATCTGGCATTGCCATGAGTGTGGTGTGGCTCAAGTTGGCATTGCTATGTGAGCAGATGTGGCTGGAATCTGGCATTGCTATGTGAGCAGATGTGGCTGGAATCTGGCATTGCTATGGCTGTGGTGTAGGCCGGTAGCTGCAGCTCCATATTGACCCCTAGCCTAGGAACTTCCATATGCTGTGGATGTGGCCCTAAAAAGCTGGGGGGGGGGATGTCTTCTAGGTGTTGGTTGGTCATTGTACTAGACAAAATGGAACAAAATGGCAGTCCTAAACTAATGTAGTCTCTGCCCCAATGGAGCTGACATGCCAGAGGGGTTTCAAGGTTTCAGAAAGTCACCCAGTTCCCATAAGGGTTTAAAGAAGTGGAGTGAACTCACAGCCTGAATCTTTATGGATGGCACTTGTGGGGCTGCTCACCCAAGTGTTGATGAACTCATGTAGCATGATGGGACTCTTGTTTGAGGATGTCTCTTCTGGAGATGTCTCTAGAATTTGAGTCCTGAGTGAGACCCCCTTGAAAACACCAAATAGAGGAAGATCATCGTAAAACTTGGGCTTTTTTTTGTAAATACGATTATATATGAATTTTGAAATGGAAAAGAGTAGGCTTGTGGAATTCTAACACTTGTAGGGCAGATTTCCACACTTGAGGCAAAGAAAGAAATAATCCTTCAGGGTCCAGACACAACCTTAGAAATATGATTGTTCAGTAGAAAATAATTGCAGTGCCATGGGTGGCATCAAATCAGGTTCTAACTTTTTGAATCATCAGAGGTGGTAGTCAATGTTTCAAGGGATAAGCTGGAGCAGATTTCTCTGGTTAAGTCTATTAGTGCCAGCCTTTGAAACTTGGAAGAATCAGGGGATAGATTCAAAACCTACAATACTTCAGAGGGCCAATTAGTGAATATTGTAAGCTTTGTGGGCCAAGAGGCATAACCAAAGATATTATGTAGATATGTGTACGAAATCAAAGAAGTGTGTACTTATATAGCAAAGCAGGAAACACATTTCACACATTTTTATTGATAGAATTAAAAATATAATAGTAGAGTTTGTTTCCCCCCCCCCCCGGGTTGGGAGATAACATTTTGTTTAATTGAGGTTAAAAATTATTGGTACCCATCTCCAAGCTGATTATAAATGTTCATCTGTGCTGATTGGTAATGAGATTTTATGTATTTCATCTTGGAAAACGTTTGTTCATACACATAGGTACACGAATACTGATGTCAATTCATGAACTTCAATTCTACTTTATCATCTGTTTGGATGTCTAGTAACCCAACTGCTTTATTGATATTTCAGTTCCAAGAAAATCTCAGTCCATGCTGAGATTTTGCCTCATCCCTTCCCATGTCTGTTGCCTCTTGGCCCTGGTTTGGCATTGCTTACGGCAGTCCCACCTGGACAGCTAATTATAGATGCAGCTCCAGTGTTAGATCTCCATTTGCCAAGGACTAGAATCTGTACTTCCTATACCACCTGCCTGTCTGGTTATCTTTCTGTTTACTAAGCAGACCCATCAATCTACCTGTAGATTTTTCTGCCTTTTTTTCATAATAAACCTTCCTTGAAGTTGGCCACTTGCCCACTCATGCCTGCTATTATGTTATTTGAGTTCTCCCTGTCTTGATGGACTTTTTTTTTTTTTTCTGTCTGCATCTGCAGCATAATGAAGTTCTTACGCCAAGTATCGAATCCAAGCCATAGCTTCAACCTAAGCCACAGCTGTAGCAATGCCAGATCCTTAACCCACTGCTCTGGGCCAGGCATCAAACCCACACCTCAGCTATGACCCAAGCTGCTAAAGAGACAATGCTGAATTCTTACCCTGCTGCACCAGAGCAGGAACTCCTTAATGGTCTTTTTCTGCTCTGGATCTGAGCCTAATATCTACCTCACTTCCACCACCCTCAGTGTATCTAGTTTCTCTGAACTTTCCCAGTCTGGTTTGTCCAATTACCATCCAAGCTCAAGGGCAAGAACCATGAAGGGTCAGTTTACAAGACTTAAGTAAGTTGATGTTGGCAAGGCCCCTGGGACTTTCCTGAGACATTAGCAAGTGGGCTTTCTGTGATTTCAGAAAATTTTCCAGAATTCTGTAGACACAGGAACCTTGTAGAGTGTAAAAAAATATGTATGATTGGTAAGGGATGTAATGGTGTCTGCCTTTCAGAGCACAAGTGTACAGAACATTAAAATATGTACAGCAAAGCTTTCAAAACCCAGAAGGAGCAGACTGTCCTAAAATTGAGGGGAAAAGAATCATGAGGCTTCCAAGGTTCAGGTAACTTAGAAAGTACAGATTCAGATGACACAGTCTATTCTGCAGTCTAAGTTTCATGGAAGGTGTGGATTTGGCTGGTGCCCAACACTTACAAGAACTGTTAGGAATAAGTTTATAAGACAAGAGATTCCAAAGAGGTTGGGTCTTAGGGTTCAATTAGGGGAACTGCTCTAACAGAACATATGACTAGAGACTGGGCAATGCCAACGTGTCTACTGAACATACCTGAACTTGTCCCAGGTAGATTCTCTGAGGCTTACTACCCTCAGGACCTACAGGACTGAGATATTTCTCCACTATAATAACCAATGTTCATTAGCATAGAGATAATCTGAGATCACCTTGAAAATAAGGAATCTAATGTCAAGGGTCAATTAACTTGTGACAGACATAAAACTTTATCAGAGGCCTCATGACTTCTTTATCTAGTATTTTCTTGTGTTCTTGGGGTTGCAGGGGGTTGGGGAATGAGAGTGGAAGGAGATAGGAGAGATTTCCTGGCAGTGTGGGAGATTAAACAACTGGTTACTATGGCTTAGCCAAGTTGACGTACAAAACTAACCATCACATAGAGGAGGGAAGGTAAGGATAGGAATACAGTGTTGACTTAAAAAAAAAAATCACAACCTTAAAGTTGAGAGTTAAATTTTATTTGAGGTGTAATTAGGACTTAAGTCACGGAGACGGCATCTCAGGTAGCCCTGGTTTCCGAGGAGGCCAGGGGAGAAACTAGGATATATGAGTTTTTGCAACAAAGGGAAGGTAATAGGAACAAAATATTTATAGATAAGCAGATTTACAGAAAACCAGTTTCTATGGGAAGATGTAAAATTCTGGGCTTATTGGAATCACTCCTTTGATATGCACCCCAGCTGCGGGCCAGTATTCTTTATTTCTTCCCTGAGTTCTCTCAGGGCTCACTGGTCTACTCTTGGGAGTTACTGTTCTCACAGATGACCATGACATCTTTTGTCCACTTAGCTACAGACCAGGAGGCAGTATTTCAGGCAGATCTGAAATACAGTGAAATATAAGTGGTAAAGGTGAAAGGGGAGGTCCATGCAGCCATGCACACATTTTACAGAAGTTTGCTGCTGGTCTCATGAAGGTGACTGCTAGTCACAGGTATCAGTCATCACTGAAGGATTTTAGTGTTTTTCTAAAGATGAGAAGATGCTAGAATTGGGCCCATAAATTCTTCTCCTAAAATATATAGCTATCTGAAGACCTGGTCTTCCATTTTTCCCAAAGCACACAGTGCCTCACTCCTGGTCTCCACCCTAAGCTCTGCTCAGGGGCTGCTGTGGGTCTGCAACTGCAGTGGCTCATGTTTTACTCCCATGTAGAGGCTGATGGCAAGGGCCAAGCTTCGTGTCACAACTGTGAACCGGAGTTGAGACTAGATAGATTGTCATAAGTGCAAATAGGCAATTAGAACCCAGAAACCCAGAAAAACAGAAGGCTTAATTGGATGAGTAGTTAAGAGCCATAGGTCCTAGGAATCTCCTAATGTTTGAGGCAAATTGTGGTGTAAGCTTGATCACTCTTTTATACGATTAGTTTGATATTATACAACAGTAACACCCAAATTTCCTGCAGTGGGAATCTAAAGACCTGGGGGACTCTCGCTTCTGAGAGATCACTTACCAAGGTGATCTGGGAAAATGATCAAATCCTTACGTTCCCTAGTCTTATCTGTAAAATTGGCAAGTTTGGTTAGAATCTAGAGTGAATTTTGCGGAAGAGTATCCAAAAGTGCATATAAGACTCAAAGCAAAGTGTTTAGACTGACTTTGGCTATATTAAAAAAAAAGAAAAAAATCACTTGGTGGGATACTTCAAAATACTTCCACCTTAGACAATATACCAGAAGCTTCTAATTCTATTGATGTGGAGCCTGGGCTTCAGAATTTTACAAATTAAAAAAACAAAAAAAAAAAACAAAAACAAAAACAAAACTGCTTTGGGAGCTTCTATGTTTACCCAGTGCAGAGAACCACTTGCTGAAGATATTCAAATATGTTTTTGTTCACTTCTGAACTTTTAAAATTCCTGGTAATTCAATGTGGTCCACGGAAAGAAGTCCACAAGACACTGAATTAGTTTTTCTCTGCATGGGAGGGGCAGGGCCATCACTGCAGCCGCTATCTCCAAGCAGGCCCCTGGGGACCCCAGGAAAGGCTTCCACCAAGGCTGGCCCAACTGTCCAAACCATTATCCCAGCCCTCCCACTGGGGTGAACCTGGACATCCAATCTCTAGCCCAACTCCCCATCTAGGGGATTCACTGCCAACATCTCTGGCCAGCCCATTCCCACAGGAATCATCCCTTGCACCTCATCCCTGCCCACTTCCTTTCTGGTGGGCTTATACATCCAGATGCCACCCACTTCCCTCCTACCTGGATAGGCTCCTGAACTCCCGCTTCCTTAGGAAACAGCCTCCAGGGTGTTGACCACACGCAGAGGTGAGGCTGAAACCACAGTTGAGCCCCAGTGCCCTCTGACGAAGAAAGAAACCTAACATCTCTCCTCCTAGGTGTGAGAACCACAGATTTACATCTCTGCTCCAGGCTTTTGTAAATCCAGTAACTATGGAATATTCAAAAGGACTTCTGCAGCTGAGATGGGTCTGGCTTAACATCTATGGGCTATGTGGGCATGTACATGTGGGGTTGAGACCAGACCAGGGTCTGAGCTGCCTCTAGAGAACCCACAACAGGCCTAGGTACACAACTATTGCAGGCCTGAGAACTGACCTCAGTGGATCTACCCTGGTTGCCCGGTGAAAACAATGCCTGCAAGATTCCAGGGCCAATTGCCAGCATAACAGTGCCAATTGCCAGCATAACAGTGCCAATAACAGTGTACTCTGTGAATCCACACAATGGGTGAAAGGTGACACAATAGAGCACACTCACAGGGGAACAGCTCCAATGGCGGAACACTCAGGAGCTCCTATCTTAGTGGGAGTGGTCACCCTGCCTACTTCATGCCACAGACCAGACATACAGCTCAGAAACAATTGGAGGCTACTACTCCAACAGCTAGGGAGCAGACACTGCCCCTGAAAAGCCAGTGGTAACTGCAGAGCAAAGCGGAGGCCCCATTCAGTATTCAGGACAGGCTCTGGTCACCACAACATCAGTCACACCTCCTATCAAGGGGATAAAGGCCAGCATATACTAAGGAAAGAGGTGACAGACATCCATATATAAAACAGCTCTTGCTCCTAAAAAAGAAGTTAAACCCAGAAAGGCTTCCTAAAGTTATTTGGAACTTGCAATCACCTCTAAACAGATCTATAGACATGGCCCTGATCACCAGAGGGAGGTGAGGCTAAACAATGTACTACCAAACAACCAATGTATCACTGAAGAAATTAAAGAGGAAATCAGAACATACCTAGAGACAAATTACAATGAAAACACAACAATCCAAAACCTATGGGATGGAGTTCCCGTCGTGGCTCAGTGGTTAACGAATCTGACTAGGAACCATGAGGGTGTGGTTCGGTCCCTGGCCTTGCTCAGTGGGTTAAGGATCTGGTGTTGCCGTGAGCTGTGGTGTAGGTCGCAGACGCAGCTCGGATCCTGAGTTGCTGTGGCTCTGGTGTAGGCCGGTGGCTGCAGCTCCAATTCGACCCCTAGCCTGGGAACCTCCATATGCCGCGGGAGTGGCCCAAGAAATGGTAAAAAGACAAAAAAAACCCCCCAAAAAACAAAAAAAAAACCTATGGGATGCAGAAAAAGCAGTTCTAAGAGGGAAGTTTATAGCAATTCAATCTTATTTCAGGAAACAAGAAAAATCTCAAACAACCTAATCTATCACCTAAAGCAACTAGAGAAAAAAAGAACAAACAAAGCCCAAAGTCAGTGGAAGGAAAGAAATTACAAAGATCAGAGGTGAAGAAAACAATAGAGAAGACAAATGAAACCAAAAGTTGATTCTTTGAAAAGATTAACAAATTTGATAAACCTTTAGCAGATGCATCAAGAATAGAAGGCAGAGGGCTCAAACCAGTAAGATTAGAAATGAAAAAATACAAGTTAACAACTGACACCATAGAAATACAAATGATCATAAGAGACTACTTACTACAAGCAACTATATGCCACTAAAATAGACAGTTAGAAGAAATGGGCAAATTCGTACAAGGGTACATCCTTCCAAGACTGAACCACGAAGAAATAGAAAATATGAATAGGCCAGTCACAGTACTGAAATTGAATCTGTGACTTAAAAACTTCCAACAAACAAAAGTGCAGGACCAGATTGTTTCTTTTTTTTTTTTTTTTCATGATAATCTGGTTCTTTTTTTTTTTAAATTAAAGCATAGTTTATTTGCAATATTGTGCCAATTTCTGCTGTACAGGAAAGTGACCCAGTCATGCGTATATATGCGTTCTTTTTTTTTTTTTTTTTTATTTTCCCACTGTACAGCAAGGGGGTCAGGTCATCCTTAGATGTATACATTGCAGTTAAAGTTTTTTTTCCCCCCACCCTTTCTTCTGTTGCGACATGAGTATCTAGACATAGGTCTCAATGCTATTCAGCAGGATCTCCTTATAAATCTATTCTAGGTTGTGTCTGATAAGCCCAAGCTCCCGATCCCTCCCACTCCCTCCCCCTCCCATCAGGCAACCACAAGTCTCTTCTCCAAGTCCATGATTTTCTTTTCTGAGGAGATGTTCATTTGTGCTGGATATTAGATTCCAGTTATAAGTGATATCATATGGTATTTGTCTTTGTCTTTCTGGCTTATGTCACTCAGGATGAGATTCTCTAGTTCCATCCATGTTGCTGCAAATGGCATTATGTCATCCTTTTTTATGGCTGAGTAGTATTCCATTGTGTATATATACCAAATCTTCCGAATCCAATCATCTGTCGATGGACATTTGGCTTGTTTCCATGTCCTGGCTATTGTGAATAGGGCTGCAATGAACATGCGGGTGCATGTGTCTCTTTTAAGTAGAGCTTTGTCCGGATAGATGCCCAAGAGTGGGATTGCAGGGTCATATGGAAGTTCTATGTATAGATTTCTAAGGTAAGGACCAGATTGTTTCACAGGTGAATTCTATCGAACATTTAGAGAAGAGTTAACACTTACTCTACTGAAACTCTTCCAAAAAATTGCAGAGGAAGGAACATTCCCATACTTCTTCTTTTTATTCTCTCTCTCTCTCTCTTTTTTTTTCCTCATCCATAACATATGGAAGTTCCCAGGACAGGGACTGAATCTAAGCTTCAGCCTACACCACAGCTGTGGAAACACTAAATCCTTAACCCACTGTGCCACAGTGGGAACTCATACACTCATTCTATGAGGCCACCATCACTCTCATACTAAACCCAGACAAAGATGCCATTAAAAAAGAGAATTATAGGCCAATATCACTGATTGAACATGGATGTAAAAATCCTCAACAAAATATTAGCAAATGAAATCCAACAGTATATTAAAAGGATCATAAACCATAAGCAAGGGGGATTTATTCCAAAGATGCAAAGATTCTTCAGTATTTGCAAATCAGTCAGTGTGATATACCACATTAACAGACTGAAGGATAAAAACCATATGACCATCTCCATAGATGCAGAAAAAGCTTTTGACAAAATTCAACACTCATTTTTGGTTAAAACAAACACAAAAAAACTCTCCAGAAAGTGGGCATGGTGGGAATCTACCTCAACATAATAAAAGCCATATATGACAAATCCACAGCTAACATCATTCTCAATGGTGAAAAGCTGAAAGCATTTCTGCTAAGATCAGGAACATGACAGTGATGTCCACTCTCACCATTTTTATTCGACATAGTTTTGGAAGTCCTAGCCATGGCAATTAGAGAAGAAGAAGAAATAAATCTAAATTGGAAAAGAAGATGTAAAGCTGTCATTGTTCGCAGATGACATGATGCTATGCATAGAAAATTCTAAAGATGCTTCCAGAAAACTATTAGAACTCATCAATGAATACAGTAAATTTTCAGGATAAAAATTAATGCACAGAAATCTCTTATATTCCTATACACTAACAACAAAAGATCAGAAAGAAACATTAAGGAAATAATTAAATTTACCATTACACCAAAAAGAATAAAATACCTAGGAATAAACCTACCTAAAGAGGAAAATGACCTGTACTCTGAAACTATAAGTCACTGATGAAAGAAATCAAATCAATGAGTGACTTAAAAACCATAGAAAGATGCTCTTGGGTTGGAAGAATCAGTATTTGTCAAAACGATGATACACTCAAGGCAATCTATAGATTCAGTGCAATCCCTATCAAATTATCAGTGGCATTTTCATAGAACTAGACAAAAAGTTTTAAAATTTCTATGAAAACACAAGACCCCAAATAGCCAAAATAATCTTGAAAAAGAAAAATGGAACTGGAGAAATCAGACTCCCTGACTTCAAACTATACTGCAAAGCTATAGTAATCAAAAACACTAAAGAACTAGCACAAAAATAGAAATATAGATCAGTGGAACAGGATAGAAAGCCCAGAAATAAATCCAAGAACTAATCTATGACAAAAAAGGCAAGAGTATACAACAGAGGAAAGATAGTCTCTTCATGAAGTGGTGCTGGGAAAACTGGACAGCTACATGTGAAAGAAGGAAATCAGAACATTCTCTAATACCATATACAAAAATGAAATCATGGACTTCCTGTGTGACTCAACAAACTACCCAGCTTTGCTTCTACAGAAGCTGTGGCTCAACCCTTAGCTCGGGAACTTCCATATGCTGCAGGTGCAGCCACTTATTTTAAATAAATAAATAAATAAATAAATAAATAATAAAATCAAAATGGATTAAAGGCCCAAGTGTAAGCCTGGATACTACAAAACTCTTAGAGGAGAATGGTCAGAACACTCTCTGACAAAAATTTCAGCAATATCTTGTTTGATCCACCTCCTAGAGTAATGAAAATAAAAGCAAAAATAAGCAAATGGAAGCTAATGAAAATTGAAAGTTTCTGCACCATGAAAGAAACCATAAAAAAATGAAATATAACGCACAGAATTGGAGAAAATCTTTGCAAATGAAGCAACCAACAAGGGGTTAACCTCTAAAATATACAAACATCTCATGCAGCTTTATATCAAAGAAAAAAAAAAGCCCAATCAAAAAATGGTCAGAAGATCTAAATATCCATTTCTCCAAAGAAGAAAGATAGATCGCCAAAAGCACATGAAAAGATGCTCAATAGCACTAATTATTAGAGAAATGCAAATCAAAACTATAATAAGATTATCAGCTCATACCAGTCAGACTAGCCATTATCAAAAAGTCTACAAATGATAAGTGTTACAGAGGGTGTGGAGAAAAGTGAATCTTTCTACACTGTTGATGTAATGTAAATTGGTACAACCACTATGGAGAACAGTGTGCACATTCCTTAAAAAACTAAATATAGAACCACCATATGATCTAGCTATCCCACTCCTGGGCATATAGTCAGAGAAAAACATAATTCAAAAAGATACATGCATCCTAATATTCATTGCAGCACTATTTACATTAGCAAAGCCATGGAAGCAACCTAAATGTCCATCAATAAAGGACTGGATAAAGAAGATGTGGTACATTCATACAATGGAATATTACTCAGCCATAAAAAGAACGAAATGATGCCATTTGCAGCCATATGGATGAACCTAGAGATTATTGTATTAAATGAAGTAAGTCAGACAGAGAAAGACAAGTATCACATGATATTTCTTATATGTGGAATCTAATAAAAATGATACAAATGAACTTATTTATAAAACAGGAACAAATTCACAGATTTCAAAATCAAACTTAGGGTTACCAAAGAGGAAACCGTTTGGGGGAGAGATAAATTGGGAGAATGGGATTAACACCTACATGCTACTATGTATAAAATAAGTAACTAACAAGGACTTACTGTATAGTACAGGGAAGTCTACCCAATGTTCTGTAATAGCCTATATGGGAAAAAAATAGATACATGTGTATGTATAACTGATTCACTTTGCTGAAAACCTGAACCTAATACAACACTGCAAATCAACTATACCCTAATAAAATTTTAAAAAATTCTTTCTTCAAAAACCAGTAACCCCTTCTCAGCATAAAGTATATTTATTAGGATGTTTTTGTCTGTATAGATAAGAAAAGATCATGTTTAATTGATTAGTGAAAATTACCTTGGATTTAGGGTTGTGGTAGAATTGGGTTCCAGTTCCATTTCTGGCATCTAGTAAATGTGACTTGGGACAAGTAAGTCACACAACTTAATTCAAATAATCAGAGCCCTACTTTACTCATCATACAAAATAGGGACAAATGTTTATAAGGGATATTGTTAAGTTTGACATGAGATAATGCATTTGAAAACACGTCAAATTGTGAACACTGTAAAATCCAAGCTATAATTATCACATAATTAATACTTTGTATAGATTCAGCAGAGTTGGTGTTTCTATTGTATTTAAAGCGCATGGTTGATATATTGTTTTCAACTGTAAAATGAAGTTTATATAAATGCAGAAACTTTCTGGAATTTCTATAACCAGGCATTTTGGTTTTGGTTATTTTTATAGAAAATAAATGATCATTGTATTAAGATGTGATTATTGTATTATTCCTGTTATATATTTTTTGATAAGTATTTAGTATAAACTCTAAGAAAAAAAAGAACAGCTGTCTACCATGTACTGGAAATGGACTTTCATCTCTCAACAGTATTGTTATTACAACTTTTTTCCTCTCTTTTAACTGCCCAATCACTAAAGAGCTGTGCTCTTCCCAATCATTTAAAAGTCAGCCACAGCCGTGTAATTCATACAGTTTCTCTTTGCCGGACTAAATAAAGGAAGGAGTTCTGTCGTCTTCTGGTAAAACAGGTTTACACAGCTAACAGAACAATGGATTCAATGCTGAGCTTATCATTGGAAGAACCTGTTAAGAGAAACGCTGCCAAGAAGTACAAGATAATTTGTATTGTAAGTACATTTGAACATTTTCATCTTTGTAGCTTTTTGACAAATGTTAGGGGTATGACTCCCCAGTTATGTTTGTTTGTGTTGCTATTTAAATGTGAAGTTTTCAGCAACTGTGTTCAGTTTTGTTCCTCATGACAACTCTAATATAAAGTGAAGGTTTTAAACCACATTCAAACCACATTCTGCAACGAAGAAATTTGAGTAACAAATTAATATTTGATCAATCTAAGAGATTAGGATCTGTGGCAAAATACTTGGCAGCACTGATTTTACTAGCATTATAATTACCTCCCAAGTCACCTTTTTTTTTTTTTTTGCATGAATATTTTAAGATGAACAAGTGAGAAAAAAATCACTGTACCTTATATTCTTTGTTGGACCACGAATTTTATCCTATTTTACTTCACTCCTAGAGATAGATAGACTTTTTTTGGCTATTTTCTCTTTCTTTTCCTTAATACAGTAAGATATTTCCTGTCCTTAAAAAAAAAAATTCTGTTTTTTTTTGGATTACATTATCTTTGCCTTTTACCACCAAATTTTAGCCTCTAACCATTGTCTGTTTTCTAACCACCCATTTTGTACTCAAGGCACAAAAGTCAGTCCATCTCCCCTGTCTTTCTCCTGCTCAGTCTCCATAACAATGCACAGATACTGTGCGGAGTTTCTGCTGTGGTGCAGTGGGTAAAAGATCCAGTGTTATCTCTGACTTGGCTGCATAGGCTTGATCCCTGGCCTAGTGCAATGGGTTAAGGATTCCGAATTGCTACAACTATGGCTTAGGTCGCAATTTGGGATCAGATTCAATCCCTGGCCCAGCAACTTCTATATGCCACAGGTACAGCTGAAAAAGAAAAAAAAAATACACAGATACTGTGAAGTAGTTTCGCATTTTGAATTCTTCCATCCCTTTGATTGCATGATGGCATTGAAATTCCCTTTTCGGGAGGTATTTTAGGACCATACCTGCAGCATATGGAAGTTCCCAGGCTAGGGGTCAAATTGGAGCTATAGCTGCTGGCCTACACCACAGCTCAAGGCACAGAGTGACCCACAGAGTGAGGCCAGGGATTGAACCTGCGTCCTTATGGATACTAGTCAGGTTGGTTACCACTGAGCCACAATGGAACTCCATGAAATTTCCATTTTTATCACTTATGTGCATTGTTTGGCCGATTTATCTTTCTTCTCATTTTGCATTTCACCAAATCATAGCTAAAGAGCTTTACTTTAGGAAATCTCAGTGCCTTTCGTGGTTTTAGGAGTATATTCTCCTCCAAGAATTCCAAGTAAGCCACTAATTCTTACCACTTCCTGAGTTTCTGTCACAGGATTTCAAGTGCCTGCTGCTGGTCCCTTTGGCTCCCTGGTTGCCAAAACCAATTGAATAGTTTTTTCACACCTACCTGGCTACACTTTTCTCCTAAATTCCTTACCTCACTTAATGTCATCACCATGTTCTCTGTCACACAAGCATTGTTTGAAGGAGTAAATGAAACAATGAGCTTGGTGACTATAAAAAAGGAAGCCCTTGTGATACTTGATTTATTCATTATCCTTCTTGGAAATTGGGCCTTCTCTTCTAGCTCTTATGCCATTTATTATATTTATCCTATCATATAAATTTAGGGAATTATCAACTTGGGAGCAAAACTTTTTCATCATTAATTTCTCTTTTTTTTTATATTATTCCAGTGGGTTATTAGTACACACAATAGAAGCTCAATATTTTAAAAATCATAGTTTCGAAGGTACCCTAATGTCTCCAAATTCTAGCAAAAGTTTTATCTAAAAATGTAAATGCATCTACTAGGTTTCTAGCATTCTTTATTGTGCTCCCTTAACAATCACTGAGGGAGGGTGATTGTCTGGATCTTTGTATATTTTAACGGAATCGCAAAGGTCACATTCTTTTCGTTGGTGATAGGTTCTTCTTGTTTTGTTGGTGGCTGTGTCACTTGCGTTTGGCCTGGTGGTTGGACTCAGGAAACAAGAAGAGCAAGGTACTCCCCTCGGCATCATTGTCTCAGAACCTTTCCTTCTTTCTTCTTTCTTATCACTTTCTCTATCATAACCTGGAATTGCCTCCACTCCCCTGCATACAGCACTCTCCTGCTAGGCTTCTCTTTCTCCCACACCCCATTTATCAGGAGCCCACAACTGTAGTTAGCATAATCCACTGTCATTTCTGGACTTTCCTCTTTGACCATCTTTGATATTCACGTCATTCCAGTACTTCCCCTTACTTTTCCTCACCTTCATAGAGGACTTTGGTACCTCTCCTAGTTCCTATTTTATTAATAACTTGTGATGAACTTGGCCTCCAAAGTCTTTGTTGCTTCTCTCCCAGGACCTCCTGCCACAACTTCTGTATCTTGATATCACATTAGCATTATCCCATCCCTGAAATCTCACTATTTTTTGGTTAGACAGTGCCACTTTCTTGAGAGGTACTGCACAAGATAAGCTTCACATCTTTTTCTCATAAGAAGCAAAGAAAAAAATAGGAGATCCTTGGCCCAAATTATCAAAACACCTCACATCCCTTTTGCCATATCCCATTAGTATGAACAGTAAGTAAACCATTTACAAGTGACTCTATGAAAAGCACTTTCTATAATCTCAATGTACTATCTTGATACTTTTTACTAAGGGGAAGTAGGAAGTCAAATGTTAGATAACTTATTTCCCTTTTAAATTTGGTTGATTAACTTCTAATCTGACTCCAAAGGGGAACGTCTTATTGCTTCTTCATTAGGAGACTCTTGGTGAGGTTAACCAGAAATTTTCCAGTTATTTTTTCCCTTAATAATTTACAAACACTCGGTACCCCTAGTGTAACATGGGAAGACAGTGAAATGGAAAAGATGTGTATTGGCTGGAAAATGACTGTCTTTTCTCAGTCACTTGGCTGTTATGTTTCTGAGCTGCAGGAGCAGTCCTAGATCTAGCAACTGTTGGCAGGGCATTTTGGTGGTATTATTCTGATGTTGGTGCACACAGGTGGGCACCATTTCTTGTTAATTTATCCCACAAATCACATAAATTAATTGCAAGAGGCAAATAGTAATATCCAAACAAAATCTCCAATTATGCTGACTCTTTCCCTCCCTTCCTTGCATTAGTATAGTACTGTCTGGCTCCCCAGAGTCATTGTTCCTTATTCTCTTCCTTCAGTCTCGGTCTATCAGGGCCTTTATGGCATCACTCTCTTCCCCCTCCTGCCCAGGGGATTGGTGTTTTGACTCCAGCCCCTCTTTGCCAGCGTCCTTAACATATTCACCCCCTCATTCTTCCACCACGACTGGTTCCTAAATCCAACCTTGGATCATTTACACCATTCTCTGCTCCAATTAACCTACTTTTCATAGCTAATATACATTTTTTTTCTAGCGTGAGTTTTTAAACCAGTTTTTCTAGTTTATGTGCAGATCCTTTTTCACTTGTTCTTCTGCAATTGAGCACTGACTCTATGTTAGGTACTATTCTAATTACTGGGGATACAGTGATGAAGAACGATGAAAATCCTTCGAAGAGTTTACATCCTAGCATGAAAGACAAATAACAGAAAATAAGCAATATATGTCTAATATGATAGGGAAAGTACTGAGGAATAAGTAAAACTGAAAGGGGAAATGCGAAATACTGAGTCAAGACAGGATGGAGTGTGTGTAACAACTTTTGAGTAAAGAGCTAAAGGAAGTGAGGAAGAAACAGGGATATTCTGGGGATGAACATTCCAGGCA
Source organism: Sus scrofa (assembly GCF_054392235.1). Classification (NCBI taxonomy): domain Eukaryota; kingdom Metazoa; phylum Chordata; class Mammalia; order Artiodactyla; family Suidae; genus Sus; species Sus scrofa. Next base: position 31,945,697 of record NC_139383.1, on the reverse strand, counting down.
AGAGAAAATAGCAAGTACAAAGGCCTGAGGCAGGAGCTTGCCTGGCGTGTTCTATTTAAAGTATAACAAGGAGATCAGTGAGCTAGAACTAAGAGGACAGAGGGAGGTTAGTCATAAAATGAGATCAGCCAAAGAGGAGTCAGATCACAGAGGGGTTGGTAGGTCAAAGTATAGCCTTTGGCTTTCATTCTGAGTGTGAAGGAGAGTGACTGGAGATTTTGGGCAGAAAAATGACATGATGTGGTTTGCTTTTCAATATGACTACTCGTCCTGCAGTATTATGAATAAATGGCAGAGCAAAACCAGAAGTAGAGAGACCAATTAGAAAATCATTGTGATAATGTAGACAAGCCCTAGGCCTTGGACCAGGATGGTAGCATTGTAACTGGTGAGAAGTATTTGGATTCTGGATATCTTTTAATGCAGTAGATAGGTTTTTATCAACAGACTGGATGAAGAGTGAGAAACAGGAGTCAAGAAGTATGTCAATATTTGACATGAATATCTGAAACTATGGCATTTCCATAATTTAGATGAGGAAGGCTGTAGAAGGAGCGGGTTTGGGGAGAATAATCCAGAGCTCAGTTTGGATATCCTAAATCTGAAATACCTACCAGATGTCCAAGTAGAAAAGTCAAAAAGTAGTTGGATACATGAGGCTGGTTTTCAAGGGGGACGTCCTGGCTGGACATACAGTATGGTGATTGCCAGCATCATACATGGGATTTAAAGCAATATGACCAGGGTACGAATCTTAAAGGACAGAAGACTGGAAAGGAGGAGCCAGGAATGTGGAAGAAAGCAGGTGATTATTGTGTCCTGAATGTATGGAAAATGTTTTAAAGGAGGAGAGTGAGTATAAAAATGTGAAGACCTGTTATGTAAATGGTAGATAAACTTTCCTCCTGGCTTTCTCATTGAACTTTGGTATGTGATTGCTATGCATCTAAATTGATAGGCATGTATCTGTCCTTGTGCGCCTATCTACTTATTGCCTGGTACTCTTTGGTGTGTATCTAACATGCCATTTGGCCCATGCCCTCTCCCAGTACTGCTTTTAGGAAACTTGATAGCATTCTGTCTTGTGATCCTTTATAGAGTTCTCCTGATCCTCCTCTGTGAGCTCTCCAGATCTCTTTATCCCTATTGAGTTTTGCTGTGGAAAATTTGGTAGGCAATTTTGATAGAATCATTTTTGCTCTCCAATACTGGGAAATTTTATAAGATGATTTCTCTAACTATCATCTCCATTTTCTGTGTTTTCACTTTTCAGTACTATCTCCCTATTTCAAGGTCAACTATGTAGAAACCTTAATTATACTTGCAAAGTCCCTTTGTCACGAAAGGCAGCATATTCACAGTCTTAAAGACTAGGCCATGGAATCTTCTTGGGAGCCATAATTCTGCTAACTCCCTCTTCTACTGAATTTTTCATTACTGCTTGCGTCTTTTTTATCTCCAAAAGCACCCTGCATGTGATTTCCCCTTTTAAAATTATAGCTTACTTTCTTATTTTATGATGCAGTATCTTTTCTGAGCATCTCAATATCAGTTGTGAGTGTGTGTGTATGTGTGTGTATGTGTGTGTGTAACTCTTCGGTTCCCTGCATTATTTCCTCTTCAAATATTCTTTTTTCTTTTTGTTTTGGTATTTATCTTTCATGTTGGATACTATCCTGCTGTCCTCAAATGTCTGGTAATCAAATGTTTGGTATTTATCTTTCATGTTGGATACTATCCTGCTGTCCATCAAATGTCTGGTAATGATGTGATAATTCACATCATTAAATGTGAATGATTACACATTCACATTGAAGAGTAAGACATGTTCATCTTTTTTTCTCATCATAGCTACCCTCCATGTCTACTGTCTCTGTGATGAAAGCAACTCCTCCCAGTTTCTTCCAGTTCATGAGCTTTCTTTTCTGGAGTGGAAGGTGGAGTGGGTAGCTGCTACTCCATACCCAGACTTTCAACCAGTTCCACCATCTTTAGACTCTGCTTATGCCTCCTACTCTCTGCTAATGGTACCTGGTGTTTTTGAGTCTGTGACCTCTCAGGGGTCCTAGGTAAAAATCACTTGTTGTGTGTTGCTCATTGATTATCACTTTGCACTGATGAATCATACACCACAATAAAAATTATCTAATCATCTGTCCTAGTCCGTTCCGCCGTCCAGCTGAGAGACACTAGATAACTTCTAAGCACTGGTTTCCTTATTCCTTCACACTCCAGGAAGCTGCAGGAAAAAATGCTTTGATCCTTCACATAGAGGACTAGAGGGCTGTCGGTGTGACGTGGGATGTAAAAGCCGAGGCGACTGCTGCTGGGATTTTGAAGACACCTGTGTGGAATCAAGTACGCATACCTGAGAACAGGCACAAAGGCTCGCCAGACACCTTGTGCATGAGTTTGCTTGGGCCGCCATGGCAAAGTCCCCCACACTGGGTGGCTTAAACAAGAGAGATTCATTTTCTCACAGTTCTGGAAACACAAGTCCGAGATCTAGGGGTACTGACAGGGTTGGTTCCTCCTGAAGCCATGAGATTGTTCCATGCCTCCCTCCTAGGTTCTGGTGGGTTGCTGGCAGTCTTTGGTGTTTTTTTTTTTTTTTTTGGCTTGGGGCAGCATGACTCCCAACTCTGCCTTCGTCTTCATATGGCCTTCTCCCTGTCTTCCCAGTCTTCTCTCTGTGTGTGAAGAATAATCGTCATACTGGATTAAGGGTCCACCCTAATGACCTTACTTTAACTTGATTATCTGAAGAGATCCTTTTCTAAATAAGCTGCTCACATTCATAGTAATGGGGGGGTGGTAAGACTTCAACATTTTGGGAGAAGAGACCTGATTTAGCCCATAACACCTTGTACACAGGGTCTCTTATTACCTTTTCCCCCTTGACAGTGCTAACTACAGAATCCACACTTTCTTTCACTGAGGTGGAGGAATACACAGCCTCTAGCAGCTGAAAAGCTGTCTAATTACAGCAGTTTCAAAAGTGTTTTACTGTGGCTTACGTTAATCCTCTTATTTAGTTTCATTTTCAGTGGTTCTCAGATTTCAGGATGCCATAAGACTCCCTTGGAAAGCTGATGATTCTTGGCCCTCCTGATACTGGTGCTCCACAGAACACAACCTGAGAAATACTGTATTCTCAAGGCAGAAGAGACAGTTTAGTGTTCGATATTTAATTTTCTAAGAAATCAGGAAAAGTGATGGTGGGCGGTATCTAGTGGTAGGAAAAGAGTGAAGATTAGAACAGTAGAGCTCCTTACCTTATTTATGCTCTCTGAAAAAGGCAAGAGGAAGGGGGTAACCCTGTACAGATAAACTCGGTATCCCCTTTAATTAATCTCGCCAAATCTTTTTGTGAGTACATAGTGATGAAGAATGAGGAACTGTGCATAACTGAAACGCACAGCTGTCACTTAGCCAATGCATTTGTCTGAGCACTGGGCCGATGTCGATTCTCATCACTGTTTCCTGGCAGGTGGCCCCAGGAAGCAGCCTCGGTCCAGCCTTTTTTTTCTAGCATTGGGATTTATTGAAACTGACCTCATATTAAGTGCCTAGCCTGGGGGAACACCAGAGGCAGGGTGGGGAGCTAATCTACCACTTTTTTCCTCTCCGTTGGGAGGCACCCTGACCTGCCCACATTCTTACAGACCTGACCGTGTTGGGTCTGTTGTCATCGCCTCTTCCTGGAGGAGTCTGTCCCTAGATAGGGTTGGGGGTGGGGGGCTGCTCTTGGGGGGCAACAGTCAGTCAAGGTTAATGGTTCTTTACCATCAGGAGCTCCTGCACTTGGGTGGAAATGGGATAAGTGTTCAGAGGTTCTCAGAGGTGTACCTGTAAGGGAGACCAGAGCTGAAACTCATAAAGCTGCATTTTTGTCTGCCACTCATGTCAAATGAAAAGGGGTGCATTGTCCCCCCCCCCTCTTATTTGTATTATGTATTTTCATTTATGAATGCAGGAAAACTAAGATTTGATCATCCGATAATACAAAAAGAAATGCACAGAGTTTATATTTTTGGTATTGGATGCTTAAAATAAGTTATATGTTCATAACCGAATCATGTAATTTTATAGCTCGATTGTGGACATGCAATAAATTTCGTTGTGGGGAGACCAGACTAGAATCCAGCCTTTGCTCCTGTTCAGATGATTGTTTACAGAAGAAAGACTGCTGTGTTGACTATAGGAGTGTTTGCCAAGGTAAGCAGGTGTTGGTCTGTTTGCCTCTGTGAGTTCAGTGACCTTAGAGCTGGCCCAGGCTGCCGATTAAAACAAGTCAAAAAATCTTTGGAGACTCCATATAGATGAAAAGACCAAATGCATTTATTGTGGGAAGACAGTTTTGTGCATGATAGAGAAAAGGAGTTTATAGCATAGATATTGTAGAAAAGAAGAAGAAAAAACTTGAAATTCCATGTTGTCTGTAAAACGAGGTCTTTGTCAGTCCAATGACTATGCTGGACCTACTTGCAGTTTGAGCCACTGGATGGCAGATCCTAAAGTTAAAACATCACAAAAGAAGTTCTCTGGCCCAAATGGCAGTTTGTTAAACCAGTGTGATTATTGAAACTACTGTGTCCTTAGTGGTTTAATTATTGATTTAGGACTCTCAAGGAGGTAATGAAGAGCCAAGATTAGAATCCAATGGAGTTCCTTGGTGGTGCAGTGGGTTAAGGACCCAGCGCTTTCACTACTGTGGTACAGGTTCAATCCCTGGCCTAGGAACTTCCTCGCACTATGGGTATGGCCAAAAAACAAACAAAACTCCCTCCACAGAATCCAAGTTATTCAATTCCTGATTTTACCTGCTTTGCCACTTTATAAGTGATGTAGTTTTATTTATTTATTTATTTGTCTTTCTCTCTTTTTAGGGCTGCATCCATGACATATGGAGGTTCCCAGGCTAGGGGTCCAATCTGAGCTATAGCTGCCAGGCTATGCCAGGGCCTCAGCAATGCCAGATCCGAGCCGCATCTGCGACCTACACCACAGCTAATGGCAAAGCCGGATCCTTAACCCACTGAGCGAGGCCAGGTATTGAACTTGAGTCCTCGTGGATGCCAGTCAGGTTCGTTAACCTCTGCGCCACAACGGGAACTCCATAGATTTTTTTTTTAAAGGGTCACCCATCCCTCTGAACATCTGTTGAGATTTAGGAAGAATTCATATGACACATATCAACAAAATTCTTTCAAGCTGCCATCCCTCTTTTCATAACACCACATGCAGTAGAGCTTATACTTGGAAATTATAATCTCTTAGTAGAAAATAGGTTTTGCACTAATAGATAAATAAGTTTTTATACAAAATATAATTGAAAATCAGCTAAAAATGGGAATCAGAACAGAAACTAAAAGCCTAAAATGGTAACTGTGTTTTTAAATAATAATTGATATTTAACAGTGAATATTGTCTAGGTAAAAATCCCCCTAAATTTACAAAGGCAAGTGTAGTTTTCAGGTTTGCTTATTTCCCTAAAGTTCATTGACCTTACTGCCTCTGACCTTTGCATTCTCCTGCCTTCTACCCTAATTTTTTAACTCAACTTTTTGTCTCAGTACTGATCCTCAGGTCATCTGGAAAATTTTCTCACTGAACTCATTACATGATATTGCTTGAATTTAAAAGAAACAAAAGTAATTTTTGTAAGCAGTGCTGAAGCTTACTATTACCACTAATTAATTACTTTGAGGGAGTTCATTTAATCGTTGCAGTTCATTTTTTTAAGCAAAGGTAAATGTTTTCTCAGTCTAAGAATACAACACTTTTTAAAGATGTTAAATGGTTCTTGCCAAAATTGTACCTCTAGGTAGTAGCTGGAGGGGATAGGAATGATTTTTGTGCAATAAACCAACTAATTACTTATATATTTTATTTAGAATTTTAAAAAATTATGATAAATTTCTAACATATAGAAAGAAGAGTATAGTATGATGTTTTACTATATGCCCATCACCTTGCTTCAACAATGATCACTTCATGACCAATTTTGTCTCATACTGACACAGTAAAATTTTCAAAAGGATGGAAATAAAAACTCCCATGAAAGTAAAATGAATACATCAAAGATTTATTAACTCATTAAGGAGATAACCAACTGGAATCTAAAGCTGGCTCAGAGAGAGAATGCAAGAAATTAAGTATACATGGGATTGAAGGAATGTTGGAATACAATCACTAAAAATGATTCTATAATCACTAGAAATGATTTGCTTTTCTATAGGACAATTTATCTGCTCTCAGGCAAGAATCAGTTATACTGCTGTTAATTTTTCACCGATTAACTGATTAACTTGTATTAAGTTGTAAAATGAATAAATGGTAAAGGATAAACCAGATAAAGGTATGAACTCCTAGGTAATTGGATAATCCATAGGTGGGATTTTTTTTTTTTTTTCGTCTTTTTGTCCTTTTTGGGCTGCACCTGCAGCATATGGAGGTTCCCAGGCTAGGGGCCTAATCAGAGCTGTTGCTGCCTGCCTACACCACAGCCACAGCAACCCCAGATCCTTAACCCACTGAGCAAGGCCAGGGATTGAACCCACAACTTCATGGTTCCTAGTCAGATTCATTTCTGCTGCACCACAACAGGAACTCCCTGGTGGGCTTTTTAAATACTTCCCAGCATGACATTAAAGTGAAGTTTAGGGATTAGTCCCCATTCTGGTTATTTTCAAGTTTGGGGTTTTTTCTCTTCATAAAATATACACTGTATTTCCCCAACCTCTGTTTCTTTTACTTTTTTTTTTTTTTTTTTTTTTTGTCACACCGCAGCATATGGAAGTTCCTGGGCTAGAGGTCGAATTGGAGCTGAAGCTGCAGGCCTACGCCACAGCTACAGCAATATCTGATCTGACCCACATCTATGACCTATGCCTCAGCTTGAGGCAATGCTGGATCCTTAATCCACTGAGTAAGGCCAGGGATCAAATCCTCATCTTTTCTGAGACTGTGTTGGGTCCTTAACCTGCTGAGCCACAATGGGAACTGTCAACCTCTCTTTCAAAATTTTAGATTACTTCAAAGCAAATCCTATACTTAAATATCTATAAGTATTTTCCACATGTATCTAAAAGAAGATGAGGATTTAACAAAATTAGAATACCATCAATATATCTAAAAAATGTCTTCAGTAATTATTTATTGTCAACAAATATCCCATCAGTGTTCAAATTTTTCTTTTTGTTTCATGGCATTAAAAAAAAGAGAGATTTGTGTGAAACAGGGATCCAAATAGATACCATACATTGCAACTGGCTGATATATTTCAGGTCCTTTAAAATAGGTTCTCCCTAGACTTGTGGTTGCCAAGGGTTAGAGGGAAGGATGGGATCAACTGGGAGTTTGGGGTTAATAAATGCAACTATTATTACATTTAGAATGGATAGATGGTAAGGTCCTACTGTATAGCACAGAGAACTATATTCAATCTCTTGGGGTAGAATATGATGGAAAATAATATATAAAAAAATGAAGCATATATGTGTATGATTGAGTCACTTTGCTGTACAGCAGAAGCTGGCAGCATGTTGTAAATCAACTATATTTTAATTTAAAAAAGTAGGTTCTCCTTTCCTCTTTTTATCCCCTTTGCAACTTACATATTGAATAAATGGGGTCATTTGTCTTGTAGAATTTTCCAGTCTGGATTTTGCAGATTCTATCCCCTGTAACTTAAGAAATGGTTTGTCATCCCCTATGTTTCCTACAAATTGGTAGTTAGAACCTGAGAACTGTTCATATTCAAATGTTTTCCTACCGCTATCTATCTATCTAACATGTATCCTTCACAGGTAGTGTATTACTTCCATAAAGAGGCACCACTTGCCTGGTTGTCTCTTTTTTTGGCATTTTAGTTGTTGATGATCATTGCCTAGATCCATTAGAAGCTGCAAATACTGACCTTCCTATTCTATCATTTCTACTTCATTAACTAGCTAGAATGTTCTGTAAACAGAAACATCTATAGAATGAGAATTTTTTACTTACAATCTTAGAAATTTTGTTTGTTCAGTTTTTCCCACTTGATATCAATATCAGTTATTCTCACTGGCTATTTCTCTTTTTTTCATGCTTTTCATTTTTCTTTGGATGGTATTCTTTTATTTATTAAACTCATTTTTTTTTTTTCCTAGCAGTTGGGAAGAAATTGTCCCTGAAGGAAAAATCATTATTTAAAAAAGAAGTACAAAATTGGCCTTTTCCAGCTAGAGGAATTCCCTTTGTTACTTTTGTAAAGATGGGCTTCCTGGTATTCAGTTAGTGTCAATTACTGATCTCTGCAAATCACCAGAGGCACTGACCTTGCCACCATGTGAAGTAGTATTTAACATGTTCTGGAAGAACTTCACTGGAGTAACATGAAATAAGTTGTTTGCAAAGATCATATCATTGAACATTTGTTTCTCTTTCCCTGTCTAAAGATTTTGATCTTATGTTTTCAGGAGAAACCCCATGGGTGGAAGAAGAGTGTGGCGAAGCCCAGCAGCCTCAGTGCCCAGAAGGGTGAGAAGGACGTGGGAATATTTATCCTCCTTTAATGGATGGCATGTGGGAATATAGTTGAGACAAAGGTGGAATTTCCTCCACCCTATGAACATTTTAAAACAGAAAAGTTAACAAAAGATTAGATTCCTTGTGGCTTCAAACTCATAACACACCTTCATTTGCTTTACTGTTTACAGAGCTTTTTTTTTTTTTTCTTTTCTTTTTTTTTTTTTTTTTGGCTGCCCCAAGGCTTATGGAGTGCCCTGGCTAGGGATCAGATCCAAGCTGCAATTGCAACCTAAGCAGCAAATGAAGCAGCGCTGGATCCTTAACCCCCTGTGCCTGGTAGGGGATTGAACCTGTGTCCCAGCTCTCCCAAGATGCCGCTGATCCCGTTGTGCCACAGTGGGAACTCCTACAGAGCATTTTAAAATATATTACCTTATATTCATATCTTACAGTGACTTGAAAAGATGATTATTTATATGAACATCCCAAGGTCTTGTGATCAGGAGAATTTAGATCTAAGTGTTTCCAGCCAGAGCTCTCTTTTATTATCATCCTGGCACCTCAGATCTATTCTGACTGAGGGAAGGGGAAGAGGTTTGTCCATGGAAGGCCTCCCAGTGAAGTAGACCTTGTGGAACAGGGAAGGAGAACTCTGTCAGGAGGGCCCTGGAGATGAACTGGGGGAGGCGCCGCCCCTCTCCCACCCTTCCCACGCATCTCCTCCACACGTTTGTGATGGTGGCTCCCCAGACTTTGCCCAGCCCTAGAAATGTGACCCACGTCACCTCCCAGTCAAAGAGGAGTTCCCCTCCCCCTCCAGTTGTCCTTTCTATCCTTCACCTACTTTACTTTTCTGCCTCAAGCCATGGGAGGGGGACAGTCAAACAGAAGAAGGAGAAAGGAATATCTGGCTATAGAGAATTGATGAAGGCATTTTTAGATAATGTTGTTTCATTAAAAAAAAAAATGTGTGTGGGTGATGTGTCTGTTTGTATACCATGCTACTTTGGTTTATGCCAGTCCTCAGATCCAGATGCCTTCTTCAGAAGCTTCTAGTTAGAAGAGTAAAGAATTTAGAATGATACTAGAGACTCTCATAACAAGTGAAGTAAGTCAGAAAGAGAAAGACAAATACCATATGATATCACTTAAATCTGGAATCTAATATAGGGCACAAATGACTCTTTCCACAGAAAAGAAAATCATGGACTTGAGAATAGACTTGTGGTTGCCAAAGGGAAGGGGGAGGGAGTGGGATGGATGGGATGCTTGGGGTTAGTAGATGCAGACTATTGCCTTTGGAATGGGTTAGGAATGAGATTCTGCTGTGTAGCACTGGGAACTATGTCTAGTCACTTATGATGGAGCATGACAATGGGAGAAAAAAGAATGTATGTGTAACTGTGTCGCCATGCTGTACAGTAGGAAAAAAATTGTATTGGGGAAATAACAATAAAACAATTTTTTAAAGATTAAAAAAATAAAACAAAAGCTAAACCTAAAAAAAAAAAAAAAAAAGAATTCAGAATGATAAAAAAAAAAAGACTTGAGTTTCAGTCCTGGTTTCGCCTGTATAACTTTGCACTAGTAACTTCCCTAAGCTTCATCTATAAAACCAGGATAACAGTAATAATAATAGCAATAATAATAGTGCCAAGTTCAGATATCTTGTGAGAATTGAATCAACATCCTGATCCCAGAGATATACAACCCTGTTTTTAAGTGACGATGTCATTTTGATGGCATATTTATAAATGGAAATTTTAAGATCAGCACTATACTTATGACTTTATGAAAAAAATAAGTATTTTGAAATGCAAATTGCAATGTCACTTTAATTTCTTAATGAATTTTTCACACATTGTAGTCAAAGTAGTCACAGTTTTCCATTAATATTTTTTTAAAGTATGGTTCATATACATTGAAGTTTCCACAATTTATGTATTCAGTATAATGAGATTAGGAAATTCAGAACCCCATGTAACACACAGATATAGAATATTTCCAAGATATAGAATATTTCCATCTCCCCAGAAAGATGTTCTAATTTTCATCACCATGGATTCTTGTTTTAGAATTTCACATAAATGAAATCATATATCCTTTTTTTTCTTTTCTTTCTTTCTTTTTTTTTTTTTTTTATTTTTACCGCCCCACCCTTGGCATATGGAAGTTCCCAGTCCAGGGTTCCAATTGGAGCTACAGCTGCCAGCCCATGCCACAGACACAGCAATGTAGTGTCCGAGCCGTGTCTGCGACCTACACCACAGCTCATGGGAACACTGGATCCTTAACCCACTGAGTGAGGCCAGGGATTGAACCCACCTCCTCATGGATCCTGGTCACGTTTTTTCTTGCTGAGCCACGACAGGACCTCCTTCGTTTGTTGTCTTGAATCTGTTTTTTGTTTTGTTTTGTTTTTGCTCAACCTGATGTTTTCGAGAGTCATAAATATTATTGCAGGCATTGTTTCTGTAACATGGGCTCCTGCACAGCATGTGTTCCTTGAGTAAAACATTGGTCTCATTCACATTTCATATTTTTCTATTCGTTTTTTTGGCATCAGTTCACATGTCACACTCCCTGGAAAGCCTGCTTTTACCTTCAAATATTGAATCTGATGTCCTCTTATGTACTTGAATAACATTCTATACCCAAATCTAGTCCTTAACCACTTCTATTTATGGCTCAATTTCACCACTTAGATACGTTTATTTCATCACTCTATGCTTTTATTCTTAGTATCTAGCACCATGTCTGCCTCAAATATTTGTTAAATAAGTTACTCTACAATAAGCCACATTCCAGGAAACCAAAGAGACCTCCTCCAGACTCTCCTCACAGTTTCTTTCACAATGTGTAAATAGACAACAACCCTAATATTTTTTGCTAGCTCTATGGAAACGTATTGAAAAGAACTGAAATTATTTGTCTTATTTTTAGCTGGTATCAGCATTCAGAATTTTCTTTATAGTAATACTGGGCAATTGTGAGAATTTTAAAAGACTTATTCTAAGCAAATTTCTTGGAATTGTATGTGTTTTTTCAAAAATTTAGATAAACTACTGAGCACTGAATTGAAAATATCTGGCATTCTTATTTGCATGCACTATGTTTAATTTTTATAACAAACTTACTGTGTTCATAGTTTCTATTCATGATAGCCCTAAACTGGGAAATATCTAAATGCCCATCAACAGTTGAATGAATAAGCTGTGGTTTACTCATTCACGGGAATTCTAGACTGCCATGGGAATGAATGATCTACAGCTATATGTAAAAATATGTCAAACATAATATCAGGTAAAAGAAGCTAGACACAGGAGAATACATACTGTATGATTCTGTTCATATATAAATAGAAGTACAAAAATAGATACAACGAATCTATGCTCTTAGAATCAGGATGCTGATGGCCTTGGTGGAGTGTGGTTTGCAGAGTTTGGTGACAGGAAGGGAACTTGAGGGAAGGATTCTAAGTAATAGCGTTTCTTGATCTGGGTAATAGCTGCACCTGGAGTTCAGTTAGGCAACATTTATGAAGCTATACATCTTTGATGTGTGTGTGTTTAAAACGCAAGTAAAATTTTAAAAGTGAAAAAAATTTAGAATGGAAAAAAGATAATCTCTGGCTATAATTCAAAAGTTACCTTTCATCATTATAGCTTAAATACTCATCTCAAAAAAGATTGAAATGCTTTGGAGGTTCATATCCTGAGATATTGAAATAAAGAATAAAACATATAGAACTTTAGAAGAATAAAACGTCTTATAAGCTACGGAGTCTCTAAGTCCAATATCATAATAAGTAACAGTTATACCCAAAAGATGGCAGAATAATTGTAACTTTTATAGTTTTTGAAAGTGAGTACTGAATTCAGCAATTATTGCCTTTGGATCCTTAGGCAAAGCCAGGATTGTGAACGGTCTGTAATAAAGAATCCCATTTCGGTGATGTTTGGTTAGTGCTCTTCTTGCATGCTGCTGACTTTTATTGCAAATAGTGCACATAATGAGCTCTATGTATACCTACCCCTGTAAAATACTAAATATATCTGAGATGAGGCAATGATACTAACGTGCCATGTTTTAATGATTCCAAAGTGTTGAGTGAGTGGGCTGAGATTGAGTTTCAAGAGGTTGAATAACTTCTTAGTTAAATAGCTTATAAAGAATGAAGCAGAGAACTGAACTCAAGTTTTTCAAGGCCAAAGCCCTTCCTTGTTCTCCACAGCACCCTACCCTGTCATTGTAAATTCTCAGGGCTAGAGATATTTCATATGCGGTGCATGTGGTTTTCATAGATAGCAAATGCCAAGGAGTAAATGGAAATAAAGTTAGCCAAATTTTTTTAAACTCTAGAACTCAGAGAATGGTAGATCCAAGTTGAAAGCTTGGATAATTTATGTAACATTAAAAAAAATTTTACCTTTTTTATTATGGATTAATAACACACTGGAAATACTGATTTCTTTTTTTCTTTTTCTTTTTTTTTTTTTTTTTTTTTTTTTGTCTTTTGTCTTTTGAGGGCTGCACCAGCGGCATATGGAAGTTCCCAGGCTAGGGGTCTGATCAGAGCTACAGCTGCTGGCCTACGCCAGAGCCACAGCAACGCAGGATCTGAGCCACATCTAAGACCTACACCACAATGCCGGATCCTTAACCCACTGAACAAGGTCAGGGATCGAACCCGCAACCTCATGGTTCCTAGTCGGATTTGTTTCCGCTGTGCCACAGTGGGAAATACTGATTGTTAATGGAAATAATTTTTATTTTATTGTATTTCTTTTTTTTTTTTTTTTTTTGTCTTTTTTACCTTTTCTAGGGCTGCTTCCATGGCATATGGAGTTCCCAGGCTAGGGGTCTAATTGGAGCTGTAGCTACCGGCCTACACCAGAGCCACAGCAACGCCAGATCCTTAACCCACTGAGCAAGGCCAGGGATTGAACCCGAAACCTCATGGTTCCTAGTTGGATTCGTTAACCACTGCGCCACGACGGGAATTCCAATGGAAATAATTTTTAGAAAGAGAAAGGAAAGCTTGAGTTAGGAACTATCTCTGACTGTACTTTCCTAGCATTTTCTAAGTAAGGGAATTATAAGTAGTATAGAAAAGTGTCTTTTTTAAAAAATTAAAATAATGGACTAATTTTTTGTTTTCCGTTTTCAGATTTGACCTTCCACCCGTTATTTTGTTTTCCATGGATGGATTTAGAGCTGAATATTTACAGACATGGGGTACTTTAATCCCTAATATCAACAAACTGAGTAAGTCTCCTACAAACAGGGTCATACAGATGTGAGACACCTAGTTGGTTATTCAGACAGCGCACCTTTCTTTCTGACCTTTACCTTTAATATTTAGTGCTTTGTCTTAACCCAAGTCCTCTCAAGAACTTGAAGACTTTACTACATGATATGTATTTTCATACTTGTTGGCTCCTCCTTCCTTTTTTTTTTTTTTTTTTTTTTTTTTTTTGCAGCATGTTCATCTTTTTGTCTGTCTTGATTTGTTTTTTATTTGGATATAACTTCTGCTCTGTGAAAATCTATGCATATATACCATCTCATATGGCGTTTGTTAGACCTGGGTTCTGGGTCTTAGCAAGGTGGATGTGACTAGTTAGGATAAGAACCTGAAGGAACCTGAGTAGGTGAATAGTCCAGCATCTATTCCCAGATATGGAATCAAAATGCCTGGAACCTGGCTCTACCACTTACCAGCTTTGAGACCTCGCACCACTTTACTTCCCTGCTGGTGCCTCAGTCTCTTCATCTGTAAAATGGTCACTTCCCTCCTGATAGAAATACTGTGAGAATATATATACAGTGTACATTAGGTGATTCTAAGTTATTAATGCTTAGCTTTATTATCATCTTTATCATGATGTACTTCTGAGTTAGGGTAGTTGGCTTTCACATAGTTTTATAAAGTTAATAATAAATAGGAATGGGGTACCCAAGGGTAAGAAGCTAAGACATATTGGAGGTTTGGCTCCAGGGTGCATACTCTCCACTGCCCCACAAGGCCTCTCTTTCTTTATCCTTCTACTGGGCCAGGCCCTCTTTTACCTCCACAGTCCTCAAAATTTATGACAATTCTTGTAGTTCCCTGTTTTTATTTTTCTCCAAATTATTAAACAAATATCTGAGGAGTTCCTGTTGAGGCTCAGCAGTTATTATCCTTGAGGATGCAGGTTCAATCCCTGGCCTCACTCAGTGGGTTAGGGATCTGGTTTTGCCATGATCAGTGGTGTAGGCTACACACGCAACTTGGATCCCAAGTTGCCATGGCAGTACCGCAAACATATGTGTGTGTGTGTGTGTGTGTACACACTCAAACATATATTATATATTGATTACCTTTTCTGAACCTCAGTTTCCTTATTTGTAAAATGCAAGGATTAGATCAAATGTTCTACTACTAATTCCAGCACTAAAATGCCATGATTAGAAAGACATTATTTCCCCCTACAACACAAGGGACTTTGTTGCTTTAGCTTCTCTCTCAATTCAGAGGCAGATCTTTTAGCATAGAGATTAAGAGTTTGGGTCCCAGAGAGAACTGGCTCCCAATTCAAGATTCACCACTTACTGCTAAGTATTTGGCCTGGAAAGTTAATTAACAAATCTCAGTTTCTGTTCCCTTATCTGCATTTCCCTTGATAGTCTGGATATTAAATCCTGTGTCCAAAAGGACTTCATCTAGCCAGGCTGAACTGAATCCCTTTAGACGTAGAATTATTTGATTTGCTCATCCCATCCAGAGCTGGAAAGGACACTAATGAAATACTGGGCCCTTCAGAGCTTTCCCTTTCTAAGGTTTAAAATATTTTAAAAGTCATTTATACAACATCTCAATCCTTTAATGTGTGACGCCATCACTATCTAGTCTACCAAGGCAAAAGGGGCCTTTCATTTCCAGGAGGCCCAGTTAAGAGTAGATGTAGGAGTTCCCGTCGTGGCGCAGTGGTTAACGAATCCGACTAGGAACCATGAGGTTGCGGGTTCGGTCCCTGCCCTTGCTCAGTGGGTTAACGATCCGGCGTTGCCGTGAGCTGTGGTGTAGGTTGCAGACGCGGCTCGGATCCCGCGTTGCTGTGGCTCTGGCGTAGGCCAGTGGCTACAGCTCCGATTGGACCCCTAGCCTGGGAACCTCCATATGCCGCTGGAGCGGCCCAAAGAAATAGCAAAAAGACAAAAAAAAAAAAAAAAAAAAAAAAAGAGTAGATGTAAAAGCATGAGGATTAGGACCTGCCAAGAATGGCAGGCTTGAGGTAAGGTACATCACTTGAAGAAAGTCTAGAAGCTCATCTCTGGTGTCCCACAAAGCTGCCTGGGTTGGGCTACAATGCTCGTGGAAACTGAGCATGCACTAATACCACCCTGAAGTGAGAGTCATATCAGTGATCTTGAGGTTTTCATGGTAAAGTTTGTGAAGAATTGGCATTTTTAGGTAAAATTAACCTGTAAAGTTATCTTGTCTTGGGCTTTTCTTTGTTAGGAGGTTTTTGATGCCTTGTTATTGTTCTGTTCAGATATTCTATTTCTTCACAATTCAGACTTGGATGGCTATACATTTCTAAAAATATATCCATTTCTTCTAAATTATCTGGTTTATGGGGTATAATGTTCACAGTAGTCTCTTATAATCCTTTTTATGTCTGTGGTATTCGTTTCTGATTTTATTGATTTGAGTCTTCTTTTTCTGCTAATCTGGCTAAAGTTTTGTCTCTTGTGTTTATCTTTTCAAAAAATCAACTCTAATTTTGTTGATTTTTAAAATTGTTTTTCTAGCCTCAATTTCACTTATTTCTGTCATCTTTGTGTTTTCTTCTTTTTTGCTAACCTTGGATTTTGTTTGTTCTTTTTCTAATTTTTCTAATTCCTTAGGTGTAAAGTTAGATTGTTTATTTGAAACTGTTTCTTTTTTTTTTTTTTGTCTTTTGTCTTTTTAGGGACGTACCCATGGCATATGGAGGTTCCCAGGCTAGGGGTCCAATCAGAACTGTAGCCACTGGCCTACACCACAGCCACAGCAACACGGGATCTGAACCGCCTCTGTGACCTACACCACACTCAGGGCAACACTGGATCCTAAACCCACTGAATGAGGCCAGGGATGGACCTCCCTTCCTCCTGGATGCTAGTCGGGTTCGTTAACCACAGAGCCATGATGGGAACTCCTGAAACGTTTTCTTTTTAATGTAGGTGTTTATTGCTATGAACTTTAGATTTTGTTTGTTCTTTTTCTAATTTTTCTAATTCCTTAGGTGTAAAGTAAGATTGTTTATTTGAAACTTTTTCTTTTTAATGTAGGTGTTTATTGCTATGAACTTATTTCCTAGTGCTGCAAAAGCTGCATTGTACATTCTTCAGCTATTCCTTCTACTCATCCATTAAGTCTTCTACTCCTTCTTATAGTTTATAGTTACTATGGATATATGTTCATTCCATTTGTATTTTAAGGTTTTTTGGGTTGGTACTTTCTTTTTTCTTTTTTTTTACAATTTGCTTCTTTTACTCGGCAATTTTTGTCATTTTTCTGTCAGTACTTCTTTACTTTTAACTGCTGCAGATAATACATTTAATAGACCTGCTGGTTAGTTATTATTAGTCAACATTTGGGCTATTTCCAAGTTTAAAAAAAAATGTTTTAACAAAAACTCTTAGATTCATCTCCTTGTTCAGGACAAATTTCTAGAAGTGGAAGTTCTGGATCCAAACCAAGAATATGTTGAATCTTTTTTTTGCCTTTCGGGGCCCCACTTGTGGCATATGGAGGTTCCCAGGCTAGTGGTCTAATCAGAGCTACAGCTGCTGGCCTACACCACAGCCACAGCAACGCTAGATCCGAGCCACGTCTGGACTTATACCACAGCTCACGGTAACACTGGATCCTTAACCCACTAAGCAAGACTGGGGATCGAACCCGAAACCTCAAGGTTCCTAGTCTGGATTCGTTTCTGCTGTGCCACAATGGGAACGCTGAAGAATATGTTGAATCTTACTTGATGTTTCTAACTTACACTCTAAAAATGTTGTACCACCTTATAAGGCAGAAAATGCTATTTTTTTTTTTAGATATATAATCATCTAAATCTTTGCTAAACCTTTTTAAAGGTTTCAGACCTACCCTTTTAACCACTGAAAAGACTGTCTCAAACCTGCCTCCTTACTGCATCCAAGGACTATCCTAGAGTTCGCAACTTAGATTCCCTGGTGTGAATGAACAGAATTTTTCTCAGATGTGTGATACACATAGAGTAATTCATAGTTCCTCTTTTCATCTAATTTTAATAACCGAGTTCTAGCTCTTCTGTGTAAAATCTATTTCTCACCTTTGGACCCATCTGTCTAGCTCCTATCTCTACAGGCCCTGGTTTCAACTCATGCCGCCAGGGGACTCTCCCACTCTGGGTTGTCTTGCTAGATAGTAGATATTCTACCCTAGGCAGGTGCTGGTAACCTATTCCTGGCTCTTGATGGGCATTCAGACAGTTAGAGCAAGAAATGTTTCACAAAAGGTATCTGATACATGTCTAGCTTAGATGAATGGCAAATAGAAGCACACTGCTTTGAAATAATTATCCACAGGTCCAAAGTCAACAAAAAAAATACATTTTGGGGAGAGGGAGAGGGTGTGAAATAGATCAAAAAACACTTTCACATTAATTGTTCTTTTCCTATACTTCAAAGTTGTACTTAATGC
This sequence comes from Sus scrofa, assembly GCF_054392235.1. Classification (NCBI taxonomy): domain Eukaryota; kingdom Metazoa; phylum Chordata; class Mammalia; order Artiodactyla; family Suidae; genus Sus; species Sus scrofa. The sequence continues at coordinate 31,927,471 of NC_139383.1, read as the reverse complement.
CTTTCTCTTCCTGGACATCAGAAGGAACTCCTGAATATTCTGGGAGAAGTTTATATTTTTCCAAGTCAATTTCTGGGAAAAAAATGTGTCACTTTCAAATTCTTTCATGATCCTTGTCACAAAAAGTCTAAGATGGCCTGGCTTGTTCATGGCTTCCTTATAAACTGAACTGCCTCCCACTAGCCAAACCATGTCCACTTTATTTTTTAATTCTGGCTTCTCAGTAAGTTTTAAGGCATCATCCAGACTTTTGGCAAGAAAATGAGCTCCCTGTGGAGGTTCCTTGAGTTCTCTACTGAGAACTGTATTAATTCTGTCCTTTAAAGGTCAATTCTTCTCTGGAATGGAAACCAGGTCTTCCTACCCATAGTCACCAAATTCTGTTTGCCTTCTACTGAAGAGGTTGTGGTCATTCTTTGGAAACATTTGTAGTCATTCCTGAGTGGAGGCCAGGGCAGGTCCTCGTTCTTGCCGAAGCCCATGTTCTGGGGCACAGCAACGATGCAGTTTAGCGGACGAACCATGTCAGTGGCTGTAAACACCTCCTGGTACTTTCTTTTTAAAAGATGTTTTTAACAAGTAAAATCTGGAAATGATAAACTTTTGAAAGTGATGTTAAAGAGTATAGAGTAAAACAAAAATAATTAACCAACCAACAGACTCTCTTTCCTGATCTTCCTAGTTTTTCTCTGCAGAAGTAACTGTTCTTACTGGTTTATGGTGTATCCTTCCAGAATTACTCTGTTCGATTGTGATTTAGATTACTGAGATCTGGAAGAAACGAAGGTAGAAGATCTTGCTTTTGATAACAGCTCTGGTTCAAAGGCAGGTGATTCAAAAAGGTAGCTTGAAGCTATTGATAGTCAGTAGGTGTGTCTGGTTTAAAACTGGGATGGTGTCATGTTTTCACATCACTGGTAGCTTTGTTTTTTATTTTATACTGTATGCCTTCAAGCATTTAAGAATTTGACTGTGTTAGTCATGTTTCAATGAAATAGAAACTGACTTTTTGTCTCTTTATTTATGATTGTTTTCCTGACGTAAATTCTTTTTTTTTGTTTGTTTTTTTTGTTTTGTTTTTTGTTTTGTTTTTTTTTTTTTTTTTGCTATTTCTTGGGCCGCTCCCGCGGCATATGGAGGTTCCCAGGCTAGGGGTCGAAACGGAGCTGTAGCCACCGGCCTACGCCAGAGGCACAGCAACGCGGGATCCGAGCCGCGTCTGCAACCTACACCACAGCTCACGGCAACGCCGGATCATTAACCCACTGAGCAAGGGCAGGGATCCAATCTGCAACCTCATGGTTCCTAGTTGGATTCGTTAACCACTGAGCCACGACGGGAACTCCGTAAATTCTTTTAATTACATGGATGGATTAGTTCTCATTTTGTTTTCTTATCATATAACTTTTTTTCTTTTTATGGCCACACCCATGGCATATGGGTGTTCCCAGGTCAGGGACTGAATCCAAGCCACAGCTGCAGCAATGCCAGATCCTTTAACCCACTGAGCTGGGCCAGGGATCAAACCAGCATTTCTATAGCGACCTCAGCCACTGCAGTCAGATTCTTAACCCACTGTACCACAGCAGGATCTCCAATCATATGACTTCTTAACAATATTAAATATGTCTTTCCTCGATTGAGGACAAGATTTACCTATTGGAGGTATTGACTAAAAAAGAGGAAAAAAGGTTATTTTAATCTTTGATGATATGCTATGTCTTAGTGCCAGCCTCAAACTCAAGTACATCAGAACAACTTGGGGTGCTTGTTAGAAATGTAGGGGTTTTTTTGCATTCCCTTTCCTCTCCCTTTCAACCCTCACCATTCCCCCGCTCCCCAAATCCCATTTCGTGGACTTGGTATTGGACCCAAGAGGATTCTAAAGGAGGTAATTCCTAGATCATATTGGAAACAGTACTCTAGAGGCTGAGAAGGAGACCACCTGCAAGCCTTGAGAAAACCTTATTTCCAGCTGCAAAATTTGTTACTTTCTGGACAGCAGTCATTTTCACTTTTTGCTTGCACCCGAATAGAGTATCTAACGGTGAAGCTTTCTTTCAGAATTAGAGTCAGCAGGATTTGGGTTTGGAAAATTTTCACTGCTGTTGAGGAAAGAGCGATGGACTCCAGTGGCTCTGACCTCCTCAATAGGGTTATCGCACAGACAGAAACAACAGAACAGTTGAAAGCAAAATTAATGCCATGCTTTGTGGAAAACAGATCACAGGAAACTCCACTGATTAAGTGGAAATTCTACTGAAAAATAATAAGCAGTAAAGTTAGTTCATTTTGTAAACATTGCTACATGGTATGAATTTAGGCATTTATAGGAGTCAAATTCCTTCTCAGTTACCTAGATAGTTGTGTGAACTTTCGTTTTATTAGAGACTTTACGTAGAAGAACTAGCAAGAAGCAAATGTTCCATAGAAATTCTTATTGTAATGACTTGGGTCAGAAAGAGGAGAGCGGCAAAATCAAACAAAGCTGGCACTGTATAAAAATTTAAGGTATGTTTAGCTCAGTGGTCAACAAGCTGTGGCCTATGGGCCAAATATGTCCCACTCTGCCTGTTTGTGTATGGCCTGCTGATGCTAAGAATTGTTTTACATTCTTTAATGGTTGAGGGGGAGAAGAATGTTTTGTGCCATGGAAAAAACTGTGTGCAATTCAAATTTTGATGTCTACAAAAAAGTTTTATTAGAACATAGTCATGCTCATTTGTTTTCATATTGTCTATGGATGCTTTGAGGCCTTAATAGCAAAGCTGAGCTGTTGCAACAGAGATCAAAGCCTAACATATTATTATCATTTTTTTTCCCCTGAGCCATGATTTAGCTCCCTCCTCTCCTAAAAACTGGCGTTCCTTGGGATGGAGGAATTTTAGGCATCAGAATTTCAACCTCTTTTCATCTGCAATTCACCCCTTAATTTTCTGTTTCTCTGGGTAACGTTCGTATTCAGATTTTTAGTTATTCAAACAACTTCCAAGGAAGAAACAATGTCTTAATTTCTCACTGTGCTTCATTGCAGAAACATGTGGAATTCATTCAAAATACCTGAGACCTGCCTATCCAACCAAAACCTTCCCAAATCATTATTCCATTGTCACAGTAAGTGCTTGGCCCCAACTACTTTGCATTTTAGTCTTTTATTACTCTGGAACAGTAATTACAGCTTACTTAAACTTTAGCCCTTAGTTAGTTGTGTGTGTGTGTGTGTGTGTGTGTGTGTGTGTGTGTGTGTGTGTAAATGCAAATTCCATTTTGCAGATTCACCTAAACATTCAAGTTATCCAGCTCACATGTTCCCAACCGGGGTTTAACAAAGCAACACTCCATTCTAAAAACAAATGTTGTTTTCACAGTCTACTGTCTAGTGCTATGTTTTTCATATGTTTGTGCTTTTGTTTTTTTGTGGGGTTTTTCTGGTATTTGGGTTCAGACCCAGGGGCTTTATATTGAAAGGTGTATGACATTGTTTAAAAATATGAGTTATGCTATTTCAATTTAAAAATATGTTTTATTAATGCCATTTTATCTCAAATCTTTTTTTAAAATTATATTTTTAGGGGTTATATCCAGAATCACATGGCATCATTGACAATAATATGTATGATGTAAACCTCAACAAGAATTTTTCACTTTCCTCGAAGGAGAAAGAAAATCCAGCTTGGTGGCAAGGACAACCAGTATGTAGCATTCTACATGTGGCACCAAAGTAACCTTCTTTTTGCAATGTGACAGTGGACCATTCTTCTCTCTCCACTTTGCGTTTTACATTATCTTTCTAATTTCCAAGGGCTAAGGGTGAGAAGGTGTTTCGCCTCTGTTTATAATTAATTTGAGTCTTTTAAATGTGTATGATTGTTCACCTAAATTGCCTTGAGTTGAAACTTGGATGTTATATCAGCCTGGAAGTTACTCAGAAAGAGTATCCATTCATTTTTTTTTACCCATTCTGTTTTATAAATCTTTAAAAGGGAAAAAAGAACTATGGATTTTTCAGTTCGAAGAATGATCTTTCTTATTGCCTGCCTACATTTTTTTTTTTTGTTTTCCAAGGTGGATGCCTGGATAATTACTTTTTAAAATTACTATAAATACAAATGTTAATAATTTAAATACAATTTAATAATTAAATACAATTTTCAGCTGTTAATATTGTTCAGTTTCTCATAAATAGTACCATTTTTGCCCAAATTAGTTGTTCTCCTGCCCTCCATTTACCTGAAATTTTCTCTTTTTATAGATCTGGCTGACAGCAATGTATCAAGGTTTAAAAGCTGGAACCTTCTTTTGGCCAGGATCAGATGTGTTTATAAATGGCACCTTTCCTTCCATATACAGAATTTACAACAGGTAGTGAAGCACTTGCAGGTGTGATCCCACCTAGACAGGAATGGTTAAATTTTTCTGGGTCTGAATCTTGATGGTAATTGTATTCTTCTAGTTGTCTGGGCCAAAAATCTTGAAGTCAACATAGATTCCTCTCTCTTACATCCCTTTATTTGCTCTGTCAGCAAATGCTTGTGCCTCTAATTCAAAATATATGCAGTCTGAGAACGTTTTATTATGCATTTATAGATAACGATCATCTTCTTTTACATGTATTATTGCAGTTGCCTCTTTACACATCTCCCTGGTTCTATTTCTGGTCCTTGTAATCTATTCTCAATTCATCCTCCAGTATAATTACTTAAGAAAAGAAGTCCAATTATGACACTCCCTGGCACCATAAACTTCGGTGTCTCACTGGTTCACGCAGAGCGAAAGCCTACAAGGTCCTGTTGACACGAGCCCTGCTATCCTTCTGCCTCTCAGACTCCTCTCCTGCTATTTTCCTGGGTTCTTACTCTGGTCAAGCCATTCTGACCTCCTCGGTGACCTCAGCACATCAGACTTTCTTCCTCTGTAGGGCCTTTGTTCCAGCTGTTCCTTTGCCTGCGATAATGTCACTCCGTGTATCATCACAGCTCACTCCCTCACCTCCTTCTGGCTCTCGCTCCAAAATTATCTTCTAATATTGTCTTAGCCTGATCACGCCGAATTCCAATTCCAGACTATCTGATTTTACAAGAGGGATAGTTTAGTTTCTCAGTGCTCCTTATTCTGGCTCTAGTCTTGCTTCCCCACCTCCCACCCCGCCATAGCATTTGTCGCCTTTTAATAACCTAAGCAATTTATTTATGGAGCAGGCCTATTATTTATTATTAGAATGTAAGAATGTACTATTAGAACGTCTAGAATGTAGCCTCGAGGAAGAAAGCCATCTTTGGTTTGCTCCCTGATAAATTCTGTTTGAAATAAACACGTTATGTCTGACAATAGACAGTCATTGCCTATAAATGCATAAATGAATGAAGTGAATAAAAAGAAATGAATGAATGGATCATAATAAATGGCCATTTATTTTATTTGGAGGAACAGTGAAGGAGGGATGGATGAGAAGGAAAGTAAGCAATACACACTTAGTTTACAGGGAGAGAAGAGTATCTCCATATGGGTATTGAAAACAGGTATTGCTTTGAATAATACTGAATCCTGAATCCCTTTCAGTATTTTTATAATCTATGAACATAAAATGAACAGCTGAAAAATCAACCTGCCTTCCTGAGTAAGAATATAATGAAGTTGTTCTTGATTTGATTATTCATTAAAGATTATTTTTACCTTTCATTTTAGTACTGTCACATATGAAGAGAGGATCTTTACTGTGTTAAAGTGGCTGGACCTGCCCAAAGCTGAAAGGTAACGTCTAGCATCAGAGAAGTATTGGCACAATGTGATATTTGTGGGCATAAAATGAAAGTATTTCGTTAGTTTCAGACCATTTTGGAAAAACAAAAACAAAAACTTGGCAGTTCCTTTTTATGGGTGTTTTTTTAAAGTTTTTTCCTGCAACCATTTAAAGAAAGAACTAAAGTGGCAGAACAAAGAGTCAGCCAAAGGTTGTAAACCAGGAAATAGGGAGGCTCAGCACGGAGTCTTAGCAGGAACAAGGCAGATTTTCAGAACTGCGTCAGACCAACGCTTCCATCCTGGAAGGTCTCATTTACTTCCTGGTAGGACACTGTCCCTGATGAGGACACACTGAACTACTGGGTCTGGATGAAGAGAAGGAAAGACCAGAGAACAAGAGGAGGGAACTGCTACAATGTTCCAGACCTACAAATCTCCCAAACCCCATTTGCAGGTTTATCCCAAATGGATAACATCTTTTTCTGTTTCAATTTTACCCCTAGACCTGATTTTTACACCATATATGTGGAACAACCTGATTCTGCAGGTCATGAAGAGGGACCAGTCAGTGCTGCAGTAAGTTTGTTTTGTTTTTTTAAAAACAAATATTAAATTTTCTAGCCTTCACCCACAACATGAAACACTATTCTTTAGTTCCCACGGAATACAAATATTTTGATAGATACATGAAGACATAAAAAGAATTAAAAGTCTAAAAAATGATCTGCTTTATTAACCACAAAAATAAATGTCTAAAAAGAATATCTGCTTTATTCGCCACATCTTGACTAATTTGATAACACTTACTGAATACTTAGATGCAGCATAGTTATTTCACATGACAAAAACAGTAAGGCTAGATACCATGGGTCTGCCTCACATCTTAATGTAGCCCATCTCAAGCTGTGTCACTTGAAAGTCCATCGTGGAATATCCAGCTGTCTATTCAAGCATAGTTGCAATCAGAAGTTCTTTATAAGTGGACTTAATGTATTATTGCCTCAGAGTTATTCCCCTCTTAGGCCCCCATTGTACTTGAAATAGATTCTTCAATATTAATTTCTTCTTTATCTAAACCATTCTGTATTTACTGCAGAAATAGAGTCTTTAAATATGATTTTTTGAAGCCAATTCTCTTCCGAAATCCACTCAAGCCAGCATTGTCTTGGACACAATATAAAACTACAAAGGTATCCATGAGTACAGCATTTTTCTACCCCATGGAAAGTCATTTAACAGTTGTCCTCAACTGGAATGCAATTATATTTATTCTGACAGCATGGCTTAGCTATTCATCAGAAATGCCCTTCTTCCTTCCCATTAAATCAAAATGATTCCTAGTTTAAGCCCTGCTTAAGTCTGACCATTTTGGACCCATTAGTCCTCTTTTATATTCCTGTACCACCCTTGACTGTCTCACAGAACTTAACACTTAATTAGGTTATTCCAAGAGTGATGGCTTAGTAACTATCGACAGCATATTCACCATTTCCTCTGTTATATTTTAATTGTCATACATATTTGATGTGATTAATTATTTGAGAGAGGGCATTCTCGTCTACGTTTGACTCCGACAGCTGAGTGTAGGTGCCATTATCTTTTTCTTCTATTCAATGCTCTAGTGTAGCACCCAAATACATTTTAGGTATACTTTGGAAAAGCGCTGCAAAGGAAAAGGTCAGGATGCCCTGAGAGGTCTAAAGGGGCTTAGTCTGGGTTAGGGAGGGTCAAAAATTTCTTTGAATAACAAAAAGGATAAAAGTTTACAAACAATCTGACTGAGGCAAGAGCTGAGTGCATTAGAGAAACATCAAATGAACAAACGGACAGACAGATGAACAGGTGACTAGACAAATAGAAAACATCATAATGGTAAAAATAACAATCACAGCTAACTCTTATTGTTTGCTGCTCTGAGCCAGGTATTGTTCGAACTGCTGTATGAGGATTACCTCCCACTAAGGTCTGTGAACCAGGGGGCAGGGCTAGTAGAAAGTCTTCAGAAGGAGGCAGGTGCCAAAACATGCAGGTCCTTCTAGGCCATAAAATGTGCAGTGGGGGGCTTAGGTGTTTTAATCAGTGAAGGATATGATCAGATCTGTGTGCATTTATTGTGGAAGAGAAATGGGTTAGAGGGAGCAAGGGAAAGTGGGGAGAGACGAGTTAGCTTTTAGAACATTCCAGGAAACAGATAAGACTGACTTGGACTATGGTGGTGGCAACTATTTAGAAGATATATTTAAGATTTATTTAAGTGATAGACTTGATATGACTTGGTGTGCCCTAAGTGACGGGGTGGTGGGTCAAGTATGGTTTTCAGGTTTTCATCCTAAGCAGGCATATTCCTTCCAATAAGACCATTGAAGGGCGATAAGTTGAGAGGAGAAGACCATGCTGTGAGTGGGGGAACTGTGATGTCTGGAAAGCAACAGAATGTGGAGTTTAAATCTCACAGGTGGAGTTCCCGTCATGGCTCAGTGGTTAACGAATCTGACTAGGAACCCCTGAGGTTGTGGGTTCAAACCCTGGTCTTGCTCAGTGGGTTAAGGATCCAGCGTTGCTGTGAGCTGTGGTGTAGGTCGCAGATGCCGCTCGGATCTGGCGTTGGTGTGGCTCTGGCATAGGCCGGCAGCTACAGCTCCAATTGGACCCCTAGCCTGGGAACCTCCATATGCTGCGGGAGTGGCCCTAGAAAAGGCAAAAAGACAAAAAATAAAAATGAAAAAAATAAAGCACAAAGGTGATGGAGATCAGGCAGCTTGGCAGCATACAGATAGTGCATAGAAGTAGAGATGTACTCAGGAAAGAATGAAGAATGAAAATAGAAGAGGAATTAAGACTAAGCCTCATTTAAAACTTAAGAGGAAGAGGCAAAACAGATGGAGAAAGTGGAAGATTTTATGCTTTTATTATTGCTATTGTTACTTTTAATCACATACTTTGACTCAGGGTTAGTATGACATAATTTAAAAGTAAAAAGATGATTTTAGTTTGTTTTCACTCATTTACTATGTGGAAAGCTTATAAACTTGTTCTAGATTTTTAAATCATCAATACCCTTGCTCTTGACCTGTTATCCCTTTAAAGCCTAGCTTTAGCTGCTTCCTGTGGCCCATATGTTGTGCAAGGCATGCTTAGAGGTGATGAAAATGAGGCTCCGTGCCAGAAACCATGTTGAAAAGGCAGCTAAAGGAAATAATGGGTTAATAAACAACAAGATTCTTTTAAAAAGAAACCTTAGGAGTTGTCATCATGGTTCAGTGGGTTAAGAACCTGACTAGTATCCATGAGGATGCAGGTTTGATCCCTGGCCTTGCTCAGTGGGCTAAAGATCCAGCGTTGCCCTGAGCTGTGGTATAGGTCACAGACACAGCTCAGAACTGGCATTGCTGTGGCTGTTGTGTAGGCTGGCAGCTACAGCTCTGACTCAAGCCCTAGCCTAGGAACTTCCATATGATGCAGGTGTGACCCTAAAAAGAAAAAAAAAAAAAGAAAAGAAAAAGAAACCTTAACAAGATTTCATAGTTTAAATAGCGTTTAAATGGGAAGAATATTATGACCTGGGGTAGCTGGAGAAGGCTTTATGAAATGGAGATGGAGAGGGCGATGGAATTAGGACAGGCAGGAGGAGGTGGAGAAGCATTGGAAATATAGTAAAATCAGGTACTTCATAACAAATTTGTCCCAGTGAGTCTTTAGCATTGACATTGAAGTAGGCACAGAATGTCCTGAAGTCCTAGTAACTTTCAGTAATTGTCTAATACTTTAATAAGATCTAGCTGCGATACTTTATTGAAAAGCAAATTATTAATCTTAGATGGACTGAAAAGTGGGAAAGAGGAGTTCTTAGGTGCCCTAGTGAGTTAAGGATCTGGCATTTTCTCTGATGTGGCAAGGGCTTCATCCTTAGCCTGGGAATTTCTGAATGCCATGGGTGTGGCCAAAAAAAAAAGTTGGAAAGAAAAATTCAATTCAGAGGACAAAATCGAAATTAAGAACAGATTGATTTAAATGTTGGTAATGCTCATGTCCGCGCTGGGAGAATTTCGGAGCGCTGAAGCTCTCCATTGGGGAGACAGAACAAGATGGGAAGGATGTTGGACCTTTTGAAAAGTAGACTGTGTCACCGTTCCATCAATCTTCCTGCCTAGCAGCCTTGAATTCCAAAGGGAACTTCTGGATCCAAAGAAAAATTTTCATTGAGGGCCTTACCAGTTAGTTCATTTTATCAAGGATTGATTTTTACCGTTTCTACAGTGTCCCCTGTGAAAGTGAATGATCATGATTCCATGTGAAAGAAGCAGAGTTTTCTGCTCAAACTAGTTTGCCTCACCTCTTTCTATTCCTATTAATTATCTTAGCATCCAAAAAACCACTTACTCATCTCCTGCTACAGGAATCTCTTGTTTCCTTCCCTTGTCCTGGTGAGAGCTGGAGGCTGGCATCTACTCACATCACGTTCAGTGCAACGTGCCATCTGTGTGTACTTCATGAACCACTCTGTGCTTAGCAAGCAGGTGTGAGTTACATTGCACTGTCTCTTTCCTGTAGGAGCTCATGTGCTCCTGGGGAGGCAGACACATGCTCAGATGATTTCAAAACTGTGCAGAGTCCAGTGGTAGTAGGATGCCAGGGGAGGACGAAGGAGAAGGGCTCTTAGTGCTGGAGGAGTCAGGAGCCATGAATAGGTTGACTATGTGAAAGGGAACAAAATCCTGTCATGACAACAAGTGGAAACCGTGACTCTCACTGGCAAACCAGAGTGCATGTGTCACCCCAAGAATGAGGGCAGGAAAACATCTTGGAGTCCATAGATTTGGCAGTAGATAGACATGATATGAGAGCAAGCTCTGCTCTGTCCTGTAGGATCACAAATATGCTACTTATCTTCTTTAAACCTTGAGTTTCCTAGTTACTCCATTGGAAGTTCCAATAGCACCATCTATGAATGTTTGCTGAGATAATTTCATAAGATAATGCACTAACACTTTTAATAGTAATTGGCTAGTAAAATTCTTTCTCAAGAAAGGAAAGAAAACAATCATTGTAATAATAGTACCATGAAAGATTTGGAGTTCCCGTCGTGGCGCAGTGGTTAACGAATCCAACTGGGAACCATGAGGTTGCAGGTTCGGTCCCTGGCCTTGCTTAGTGGGTTAAGGATCCAGCATTGGCATGAGCTGTGGTGTGGGTCGCAGACATGGCTTGGATCCCGAGTTGCTGTGGTTGTGGCTTAGGCCAGTGGCTACAGCTCCGATTCGACCCCTAGCCTGGGAACCTCCATATGCCGTGCGAGCAGCCCTAGAAAAGGCAAAAAGACAAAAAAAAAAAAAAGAGAGAGAGAGAGAGATTGAACATTGCCCCCAATCCAATGCTATTACACTTTCTTATTCACTGGAAAAAATAATGAGAAGTTATGTCAGTTAAATATTATTCACTAAATCTTTTAATGGTCACACCTGCGGCGTATGGAAGTTCCCAGGCTAGTGGTTGAATCAGAGCCACTGCTGGCCTACACCACAGCCACGGCAATGCCCGATCTGAGCTGCATCTGTGACCTACATCACAGCTCACAGCAAAACGCCAGATCCTTAACCCACTGAATGAGGCCAGGGATCAAACCTGCATCCTCAGGATATTAGTCGGGTTCTTAACTTGCTGATATCCTATTTCAAAATCCAATGATTTCTTAATTCTCTGATATCTTATTTCAAAACCCAATGATTTCAGAGAAGGAAATGTATTTAATTTTTAACTTGGTTAATTAAATCCTAAGTTATACAGACAATCTTAACTCCATTTTTTTTCCCCCTTAGGTAATTCGAGCCTTACAGTTAGTGGATAACACTTTTGGATTGTTGATGGAAGGCCTAAAACAGAGAAACTTAGACAATTGTGTCAATATAATCCTTTTGGCTGACCATGGTATGCTTCGTTTTTTTTAATTGTATTTTATCATTGATTATATCTTATCACTTCGGGGAACATACAAAAATAATTGTGATGTTTTAAAGTCTGTATTTCTAGACCTAGCAGCTCTTGAATGAGCAAAGAATGAGTTTTGTCATAGGCCGGGATGAACAGAGGACTAAGATTTATACTTCCAGTTTAATTATCCTAACATTCATCCCGAAAAATCTATCCATAGGCTTCATTTTCTGTAAAAATGGAGTTAATAGTACTCACAGAGATGTGGTTGGGCTGTTAATCATAAAAAGTGTCTTCTTTTCAGTGAATGACTCATTTGTATAGATTGGCTACAGTTTACAATATTGGTTAGTTTTACCATTTCCTGTGTATTTATTTATTGTTCCTCCATTTCATTTAACCTGAGTGTTAAAGGAAGTGAGACAGCTATCACACTCTCTGCAACCTCATCTTTTTTTAAAAGTACTCACTCATTCAAAAAATGTTGTTTAGGAGTTCCCATCAAGGCACGGTGGAAATGAATCCGACTAGGAACATCGAGGTTGCAGGATCGATCCCTGGCCTCAGTGGGTTAAGGATCCGGCGTTGCCATGAGCTGTGGTGTAGGTCACAGATGCGGCTCAGATCCGGCATTGCTGTGGCTGTGGTATAGGCTGGCAGCTACAGCACCGATTAGACCCCCAGCCTGGGAACCTCCATATGCTGTGAGCGCGGCCCTGAAAAGACAAAAAAAAAAGTTGTTTAAGTGCTAACTCAATGCTGGGTACTTTCCTCAATATGGTGTGTTAGGAAGTGCATAAAACAGAAATAGACCTTTTCTAGACGGAGTAGTCGAGGTGGAGCAAGAAGAGGAAAAGGAGCACGACTGCAGAACTTTTCTTTACATCTTAGAATGTCAAGATAATGGGAAACATAGTAATTTATTTTATAAGTTTCTAAAATGTTGCTCTAATACTTTGGCCTATTGTTTAAAATTAAAGGAAATATTTTAATTTTCTTTTGTGAAAATAAATGATAAAATATACAAATAATAAAATTAATAAAAATAGAAATTTGGATGGAGTCTGAAGAATCTTCAAATTAAAAAATTTAACTACCAAAACTTTTTTAGAACATATACTATGTATGTAAATTTACATAATACATATGTGAAAAGTAAATATTCTCTAAATATATTGTTTTATAAAAATGCATGTTACAGTTTTATTTAAAAATTTTAAAATATAGCATGTTGCCTTATTTATAAAGATTTATTTAGCGGAGTTCTCGTTGTGGCACAGTGGTTAACGAATCCGACTAGGAACCATGAGATTGTGGGTTCGATCCCTGGCCTTGCTCAGTGGGTTAAGGATCTGGCATTGCCATGAGCTGTGGTATAAGTTGCAGACGCGGTTCGGATCCTGCGTTGCTGTGGCCTTGGCATAGGCCAGCAGCTATGGCTCCGATTTGACCCCTAGCCTGGGAACCTCCATATGTCATGGGAGCGGCCCTAGAAAAAGGCAAAAAGACAAAAAAAAAAAAAAGAAAGAAAGAAAAAAAAAAGATTTATTTAGCTTCTGACAGAACTTTCTTCTTTGAAATTACTTTAATCGATCAACATTGACTAGATGATTTGTTTATAATTCCTGTCTATTCTTCTCTTATAAGCATGATCCTTCTCTTCCACTGCCAGGGTTTTTAAGGCCTGCCACTTGGAGTAAAGTAATTGGGTAACTCCTAGAGGTTCTCAGGGAAACTTGGTTTGAGATCCATAATGTAATATGACTCCTATTTGACCCGATCAAAAGACAACCAATTGTTACTATCTTATACATTCAGTGGATAATTTTTTTTTAATTCAGGAATGGATCAGACTTATTGTGAAAAACAGGAATATATGACTGATTATTTTTCCCAAATAAACTTCTACATGTATGAAGGACCTGCCCCCCGCATCAGGGCTCGCAATATACCTCAGGACTTTTTTACCTGTAAGTATGAAGATGGAAATGGAAAAATAAAGGTAAAACTAAAAGTGAATAACCATAGCCCTCTGATTCTGAGGATGAAGGGATTACCAGCCCCACTATTCTGACTTCTTGGAAAGACCATACAGAAGCAAACGAGAAACTCCCCTATTTAAGTACAGTCTATTGATAGAGTCTGTGGTAGTATCTAATACTGTTGGGTTAAAATATATTCCACTTCATTCTTAAGTGCTAAAATAAGTCTTTCTTAAAAAAAATTTATTTCATTTTACCAGATCATAATCATTAATAAATGTCTCTTTCATTTTCATGTGAACTTTTGCATTTTTTTGCATTTATCAAGTATCAATTGTAATGTGACATTTATTTTTCTTTCGAAACAGTTGATTCTGAAGAAATTGTTAGGAACCTCAGTGTAAGTACAGTCTCTTAACATACATGTTTAAGTTAATGTAATGTCCTTAATCTGGGTTTCAAGAAATTTGTGTTCTCTAACTTCCATCTAAGCCATTTGCAATTTATTTCTTAAATTCGCCATTGACAGTTTATATTCCTGTTAGTTGCTTTCATTTTAGTTGTTCTTATTTTGGAGTTGACACCATGATAGGAAATTCATTTGAAAAACAGGGATGCTGACTCCTAAATTGAATGGGCTAATCTTTCATTTAAAGGAGCTGGGCTAGTGAGCTTCAGATGTCATTGGTTTTCACACTTTTTGTTATTTAATATCAGAAAATAGTGAAGCACAGATATTATAGATCGTTTGTACCAGTCAGAAAAATAAATTCCTTACCCTAAATGTAATTGTAACTGCTTTTGATTGGCTCTTGCATCTCAGGTTGTAAGTGAACAAGCAGATCAAAAAACCAGATAGCTGGTGTTCCCCTTGTGGCCCAGCAGAAACGAATCCGACTAGGAACCATGAGGTTGCAGGTTCAATCCCTGGCCTCACTCAGTGGGTTATGGATCCGGCATTGCCGTGAGCTGTGGTGTAGGTGATAGATGTGGCTTGGATCTGGCATTGCTGTGGCTGTGGTATAGGCTGGCAGCTGTAGCTCTGATTGGACCCCTAGCCTGGGAACCTCCATATGCCGCTGGTACGGCCCTAAAAAGACAAAAAAAGAAATAGCTTAGAGAAATCAGGATTTTTTCAAGGTGGGGTTCACTACTCCTGGAAAGACCTGAAATAGCCTCGTGTGGTGGTTTTAATAGTTCTATGCTTAAAGTATATTTGCAAGTGTAAAACGATTATATGGATTCATGAGTTTGCCAATGCTTGGGATGGGGCTGGATTTATTTCTGTCTAAGTGATATGCAATTATAGTAAAAACTCAGAATGAAATGTGAGTGATTGAAGATTAGGAAACATTGGGGAAAGAATGGTTGCTGTAACTTGGGACCCCCTGCAAATTTGAAGTAGGAAGCACTGTTGGGGCAGAAATTCTTTAGTATTAATCCTTCCTTTTTTTCTCTTACATCTGATATTCTGGTCTTGATTAAGCATGGTGGGCATTCTTACCTCCTGCTGGTGTGGGGTGTACATGCAGTGTGTTCTTGCAGCTGGAGCAGTAGTGGAAAATTATCAGCAAATGGACTCAGAATCCACACATTGTTTTCCCTTTTTTCCATCACCTATCGATCCTCATAGCTGAAGTCCTGTTAGTGAGATGAGAAAGGGCAAACGTCTAATAATCCCAGTGGTGCAAAAGGGATTGGACATGCAGGCTTTGGAAATGGTCATGACATGACCTCACAGACATGCACCAGGCCTGGAGCTGTAGAGTCTCAAAGAAATGGACTGTCATTTTACGAAGTAGTCCATTCTTCCCAGGAAAATGGTGTGGTTGTGCAGTATTTCCAGGAATGCTGTTCTGTGGGCCTATATTGAGCTGATATTGGACAATCATAAGCAAACATGAACTGGCAAGCTTCATGACAGGTAACAGCTTCAGCTTTGTTCTTAGATCAAATGACCAAAGTTTCATCTTAACTCTAGGGTCTTCGTCTCAAATTCTCAAATGCAAAGAATAACCTTATTATTCTTCAGAGCTTAGCAGTGCATCCTCAGTTTTCTCTGGATTTTATCTGGCTGTACACCCAGCTGGCAAAGGGTGATTCATCCATTGATCGGTGGTCCTTCAGGGCACATTCTGATCCCTTGAACCTTTGAGGAAGTTGCTTTTGCAACAGATGCCATCATGTGCTTGCCTGGAAGTTACAAAATAGCAGCTTAAGAAAGAAGTAATGATAAATGATAAAGCATTCTCTTCCAGAATCCTGGAAGAGATAGAAAAGTAGGCAAGAAAAAATAGGGGAGATATTTGTGCAATAAATTCTTTTCTCTTCCCTTTTTTATTCTATAACTCTTCACTCTCCTACTCTGTATTTCTTTTTAAATTGTTTTTTGTCTATTTCATAGTGACTCTTCTTTTTCTTATGTAGAAAGAATTTTCAGAAGTAGAAGGACTGTACTAGATTTCAAAAACTATTGACCTGATTTGAAAAATAAGCAAATGCAGGGTAATTGAGTTAAATGTGAAGGAATGTTTTGGAGCAATTAAACTAGTTTTAAAAAATTTACCCATATCTATGAATGTTTTACATAGTTTTAAGGTATAATTTAGACTCCAAAGTTGTAATTGCCACTCTAAATCTAGACTTCTATCCATTCTCTGTCAAAAAAGAAGGGGTATTTATGGTCATTTAAGATATATACACAGGAAGAAAAACTTTCAAACATCAAACATATAGTTTACATCATATTTTAAATTGCAACTTAAATATGTTGCAACAGTTAAAAACAATATACTTAGGGAATGTGACTACACTGAAAACAGGTTTAATATTCCTATTTTATTTGCCAGGCTTAAATCCTCTTACTTTAAAAAAATTTTTATTGAAGTGTAGTTGATTTAACAATGTTGTGTTAATTTCTTCTGCATAGCAAATTGATTCAGTTATACATACAGATATATGTACATACAGGTATATATATATACATTCTTTTTAATATTCTTTTCCATTATGGCTTATCACAGAATATTGGTATATTTCCCTGTGCTATACAGTAAGATCTTGTTGTTTACCCATCCTGTATATAATAAAACTATTATTATATACTAATATCTGCTCATCCCAAACTCCCAATCCTTCCCTCTCCACCTGCTCTCCCCTAAGCAACCACAAGTCTGTTTTTGCTCTGTGAATCAACTCTCTTACTTTTAAAAAGTGTTTAATAAATTGACTTAGGAGATGAAGTTATGAATTATTTTGCATCTTTTAAAGGTGTCATGAGGAAATACTTTCTTTTTCAGTGCCGAAAACCTGATCAGCATTTCAAACCCTATCTGACCCCTGATTTGCCAAAACGACTACACTATGCCAAAAATGTCAGAATTGATAAAGCTCATCTTTTGGTGGATCGACAGTGGCAGGCTGTGAGGTTTGTGTCCCTATTAATTTATCTCATAATATTTAAAAAAATTTTATAGGTATATTTGATTTACAATATGTTAACTTCTGCTGTACAGCAGAGTGATTCAGTTATGCATATATATATTATTTTTCATACTCTTTTCCATTACAGTTTATCACCGAATATTCAATAGAGTTCCCTGTGCTATACAGTAGGACCTTGTTGTCTTGCTGTATGTACTAGGGTCTCGTGGTACTTTTAACAGTCATCTTTCATTATAAATTTGTTTAACCTTACCTGCTATTATGATCACATGGGTTTTCCTGAGCATGACAATTTCTTGATCTTTTATATGCTATCTAGCGCTTCCGTGTTTGAAAGGACAGTTATTGGTTGGCTGGTCTTAGCATTCTAGCCTTCACAATATAGATGAGAATGAAGAAGAAGGCTGACTGTTCATTGACTTTTCCAGAGATGATCCGTATCAGTACATTCTTAACTTCCGCTGTGGTCTCCTTCAGGTGGCAAACAAGATATAAAGATGTACCAGTTGTCTTACAGGCTTGTAGTGAGTAATTGATTAAATGGCTCTTTCAGGTCTTTGTCATCTTTGTGGTTTTTACAAAAGAGCATGCTTATGGCTAAAAGGCCAACCTAATCAATTAGCTGTAACCTTTCTTTTTTTCTAGTCATAATTGTGATTCATATTGACTATAGAGCATTTGCAAAATATGTCTCTTTAGAGAAAATAAAAGCCATTCTGAATCACTCCACCCCAAAATAATCGATTAATTGAGTCAACAGAATTTTACTGATGCTTGTTATGTGTATCCCAAACCCTGTTCTAGGCATTTGGGATACAGAAATGATTCCTGCCCTCCTGGTCAAATGGAGAAGCCTGATAATAAGCCAGTAAATAAACACACACTCTCTGATAGTTTAACTCATGTTCCCTATTTTTGCATTATATTCCAGTTATTTTTGCATAGGCATAAGTGAATATAAATGGAATCAGGATAATATTACATTTTCTGGCCTTTTTTTATTTGTTTGTATGTTACAAAATGCCAGGGGGATGCAGAGGAAAATGCTTTTGATACGAAACATAAACATCTTTTATTTTAGGGCTGCACCTGTGGCATATGGAATTTCCAGGCTAGAGGTCGAATAGGAGCACCAGCTGCCGGCCTACACCACAGCCACAGCAACTCGGGATCTGAGCGGTGTCTGGGACCTACACCACAACCCTTCGCAACACGGGATCCTTAACCCACGATCAAACCTGCATCCTCATGGATACTAGTTGGGTTTGTTACCGCTGAGCCACGATGGGAACAACTTTTCTTTTTTTATAAACATCTTTATGAAAGATATGTTTAACAGAGGAAGAGGAGATGGAATAGAGGAAGTTGTGTTCTGATATTAATGTGTGCAGGATGAGGAACTAGAGATTTGGTAGAGTCTATTGAATGAGAGAACAAGAAAGCTAAGTACACTGCTAAGTCAGAGAGAGTGTAATTTAAATTAATACCACTAGATGGCACTGGCCTTTCTTCTTGGAATTGGAGTCTCATAGCTCTTTGGCTCAGTGGGCTGTACTGTGGTTCAGGGTACTGTTCCCTGAAAGAAGATTAATATTTGTGACTAAAATTGAGCTTTATTAATGTTAAATATATAGGATTTTTAGTGGTATATGTATGTAATAAATTAATGTGAATAAGATCTCCAATTATTTACTGTTAAGGATAAGAGATCAAAGGAGTTAAACCACTGGTACAAAATGAGAAAGTACCCGTCAGTTTGACAACATGGACTATGGGTTATAGAAGGAGAGTCCAGCGGCCAAAATACCTCTGGATTTCACACATTAATACTCAGTCTCAAATTGTGAGCTTTGTACATTTACTAGCTAGCCATCAGATGTAAAAAGAGCAGCAGCCCTAGAGTTCAAGACCAGGCACCACACCTAGCTTATGGTGAGAACTTGGACAGATTAATGTCTTAATGCAACATTGTTCTCATTTCTAACAAAAGGATAGTCTGATTTTATTATTCCCTTGCTATTTGCATACAGGGTAACTTAGAGGAAACCTTGACCTCAGCCCTAACCAGAACACCTGGGGAGTCCCATCTGATTAGGTCCTGGGTTTACTTTATCTCCAGCTCTTAACATATGAGTCTCAGGCTACCTATTTTCTAAGTTAAAATATGTCATCTTTAGTTATCATGTTGAATATTTGATAATTAGGTTAGATTCCCTTTTCAGAATTATAGAAAATTTCATTATATAGCATAATCTATCTTCCTTCTCTTATTTGCCATTTTAAAAATGTGTTAGATCTCACTAGTTTGGGAAACCTGATTATTTGAAACCAGTTGGAATAATGTTAAAGTTCCCTTTTAGAGAACATGAATAAAAGCTTTTCATTTTATGTTTGGAAACTGACAAAATACATCCTAGGCAAAATGGAGATAGACGCAGTTCCCACCCTAAGGGTTCCTGTCCAGGGAAGGAGGATGGCAACAGGTATAATCGGGTGTAACAACTGCTGCCCTGGGATCAAGTATAAGGCACAAGGAAACAAAGAGTGAGTTCACCCCCAGGTTCATACCCCAGGTACGGATGCCAGATAATGTTAGAGAATGCTTCCTGGTAGGCTGTTTCCTGTCCTGGGTTTTGAAGATTCAGGATGGTTTATGCTAAACACAGCCCCATAAACAAGTCTTCCTGAGCAGTTGTCTGGTCTGTGCATTGCACAGAGGCACTCACCCAAGAAGATGAGTGGGAGCAGAAATCTACTCCTTGCTCAGCCCGCCAAGTCTTGACAAACTGTGTCTGCAGAAGGAAAGGGACCCCTTTTCTTTACTGGAGGCAGCCATCTGCTTGCTGAGCCTTGAGCCTGCCTGGCTGTGTCTTCTTAGAGGTGCTTCCTTCTCTGACTATTCTGCTCAGAGAAGAGGAACCCCCCCCCCCCCGCCAACCCTTTTTAAACCAACTCTGGGGCAAGGAAGGGTAGAGAGTCGGGTTTCCAGGCAGAGGGACTAGATTCCATCAGCTGCAGGTATTCCCTATTGCCAGAGCAACTAGTGAATGAAGCTTCCCTCTGTATGAAGGACCTTACCTTTTAAGACTAAGGACTGTGACTTTGTGGAGAAAATAGGAGGTCACTGGGAGGTACAAGGGGGCTAGAGGTAAATATATTGGGATTTGCATTTCAGAGGTCTCGCTGCATCTTCCATATGGAGGAGATGGTCCAGTGAGTGGTAGAGACAGCCAGTTAGAAAGAGGTGTAGTGACTCATTCTTCAGCATTATGGCAGCCCCAAGGGACACTGTGGCGCCATGGCGGGTGGTGAAACTAGTTAGCACACTATCAGGAAATTATGTATGGTGACTCAGATTTCCCAGGACGGTACTGGTTCATTATATTCTGTCTCACATTTGTACTCATTACAACATATGTTTCCATTTCCAGCAGGGATATATAGTGTTAAAGACAATTAGGGGTGTGTGTGTGTGTGTGTGTGTGTGTGTGTGTATTAGAGTTATTTGGAAGATCTGGAGTTCAGAGTCACAATAACCAAGTTAGGTCAGATCTATCTATCTTAGAACGGTGAAAGTAGAAGAAAGAAACGAAACAAAAAGATAGGACTTGGCAACTAATTGGGTATCAAGAGAGAAGTCTTTCTCATCTCCCATCTGTGTCATTACCCACCTCTAGTGAGAAAGGAGGCCTTGATTTTGCCTTTATTAATTAGACATGAGGAAGATAAAAGAGAATTTGTTTCAAAAAATTTTATATGGTACTTGGAAGTTGAGCTAGACTATGACAGATAAAATCAACTCATCTTTTCCAAGTGTCAGCTTCCATCTTTCCACGTGTAATTTCCAGTGCCAAATTAATGGTTGGAAAGCTTGAATACAGGCAATTAAAGGAGCAAATTTCTAAGGTTTTCACTTGGAAAGCGATAGAAAATAGAGCTTTTTTAAACAATATTTTAAACTTTTGCTTCCAAATGCAATTTTGTAATACTAAAGTTTTCTAATTCAGTTGGTTTAGAAGTTGGAAATATGAAAACAAACAAAAACTAGGTTTTCTTCTGAAAGTTCCCTGCAATTAAGTGTATGGCATTGTCACTGCTGTGGCTCAGGTGTGATCCCTGGCCCAGGAACTTCCACCTGCTGCAGGTGAAGCCAAAAAAAAGAAAAAAGAAAAAGAAAACCCTAGATTTTTCTGAAAACAGAAAGATAAATAAAGGATCAATTTTAGAAAATTTTACCAATGGCTTGGTTCAAAAGACCTTTTCTTTTTTTCATTAATGAATACTCTAGCTTCCCACACAGAACTTAAAACTGAATTATCCTCAACCATACAGTTCGGTGAATCTTGGGAAACTGAATATCCATGCAATAGGGATAAAAATACTTTTTAAACAAATTTTACCTTCTACCAACAGTTTTATTGGAATTAAGATGATGTGAACTGACACCTTAGAGTAATCGGATTTAAACCCCTTATAAATAGGCCTCTCTTGCTTTCCCCATTCTAGGTAGTACTTACTTTCTCCTTTCTTGATAATTTCCTCAGTTCCAAAGATTTATTTTTAAAGCACTGAAATACGTAAAGTAACATATTAATCAAACTATTCTTAGTCACACAAGGATAAAAGTACAGGTATAAAAGTACAGGTAAGCCCGAAGACAAATTTTTAAAAAATTTGTGCCTTTGTTCATCCTTTTCTTTTTTTTTCTTTTTAGGGTCGCACCCATGGCATAGGGAGATTCTCAGGCTAGGGGTCAAATCGGAACTACAGCTGCCAGCCTACACCACAGCCACGGCAACTCAGGATCCAAGCCTCATCTGCAACCTACATCACAACTCATGACAATGCCAGATCTTTAACCCACTGAGCAAAGCCAGGGATCGAACCCGCAACCTCATGGTTCCTAGTTGGATTCATTTCTGCTGCGCCACTATGGGAACTCCTGTTCATCCTTTTCTTAATGTTTGAGTCAAACACTTTGAATTCTATTTATAGACCCTGGAATTTTCCATCCTCTACCATTTTTCTGTCTGTTTTTCTGTGGTTGTGAATTTGCACATGAAAATAAATATATTTCTGCTGTTGTTGACCGAAAAATTTACTTATATAAAAGTAGAAGCTACATCAAAATCCATTACAGCTCCATTTGCAATAAGGTTTCATGTCAAAAGATTGGTAAAAATGTAATAATATCATTTCTTTACAGGAGTAAAACATCTTCATCTTGTGGAGGAGGCAACCATGGTTATAATAATGAATTTAAGAGCATGGAGGTAACTTTTTGCTTTTTTATAACAAACATTTATTGAGCACTTACTTTATGACAGCTGATGTTCAGGATGACTCTTGTATACATTTGTGAACAACACAGATAAAGATCCCTGTCCTCATGAAGTTTTCCTTCTAACAGGTGGATATAGACAACTGGCATAATAAAGCAATATATTGTTTGGTATGTTAGGGGGATAAGTGCTATGGGAAATAAAGATAAAGGAAAGGAGAGCAGGTAGCAATTGGGGGTGTTTGGGGGTGCCATGGGAGCAGAGTGCAACTTTAAATAAGATGGAGAGAGTAAGATTCATTGAGATGACATTTGAGTGGAGACTTGAAGAAGGTGAAAGAATTCTTCTTTCAAATACTCAGGGGACGAATGTTCCAGGCAAAAGAAACAGCCAATGTCAAGGCCCTAAGGTGGGAATGTGTCTGGTGTGTTGAGGGCACAAGAACCTTCATTAGGCTATTAGAAGGCTACTAGGCTCTGGCTGCAACTGACTGGAGGGGAGAGAGTGAGTGTTAGGTGGACATGTTAAATTTAAAGTATTTATTAGGCATGCAAGAAGAGATGTTATGTAAAGGCAATTAGAGAGTCTACCTAAAGAGACAGAAAACCGAGCTTTAGACTCATCAATTGTTTACGTGTATAAGGTGTATAAGTAAATATACACAATATAAATTATGTACGTGACTAGAGAAGATCCTCAAGGATTGAATGTAGGTGGAGAAGAAGACCAAATACTGAGCCCTAAGCTCTTAGACTTGAAAGCAGATCCAATGAAAGAGGAAAAAAGCAGGAGTGTGTGGTGTCCTTGGAGCCTTGAAGGAAGCCATGTGTAAAGTGTTGCTAATATTCCCCAACAGGTGAAGGAATACAACCTGCTTGTCTTACCTGGTTCCACTTGTAACACACACACATACACACACACACACACACACACACACACACACACATCCTTTTCCAAATAAAGAAAGATGTATTGGGCTCTCTATGAATAGAACACACTGCCTCTTAACATGGTCATGATGAGTTATATCTCTTAGTAAATACTTGAGAAATTTCTGGAGACATCATACTTCTCTTTTAATTAGGGTACTATTTGATAATTAAGTTAATTACTATAAGAAAATACCTATGCCTCCAATTCTTGGCTGATTATCTCAGGATAATATATATGTGTGTATATATTCCTGTCACCTGAAAAGAATTGCTTATCCATGTTTGATACTGTTCCTCCTGTTTGGAGTTTAAAACAATTAGATCTGTTATAAATAATATAATTAAGTTACCTTTAATTAGTTAAACACAAAGAAAAATATTTAGATCTCTTCATCCTAAAAGTAAATGGGAAATGTATCTAAGAAATCAGTGAGTTGGTACAAGTTGTGCAAAAATTTAATGCTTAGAAATGTCAACATTTTTGGTCACATAGCAGCAACATATTTGAACAATGATATGAAAGGAGTATAAAAAGAATATATGACACTGTGTGATGAATTCTAATTTCTATTGCCCGAGTCTTGTAAAATTGTGCTGGGACTGGTTGCACACGTTGCTTGTATTCTCTTAGTCTGTTGACATAGGAGGCTCTATGGAAGCAGGTGATTTAGAAAATACAGCATAGATTATATTTGATTGGGATTGGTACAACGTCACAGGTGGAAATGATGCAAAAATCTGCAAAGCAGCCAGTATAAGTGGAGTATTTTAAATTGTGGATCAATATATGTATACACCTATAATTTATGTAATATTGTATAGCAACTATACGTCAATTATAAAAAAAATCATACAGTGGAAAAAAGTCTGGACAGAGGGCTAAGACAACAAATAGAAGAGCTGTTAGGGAAAGAAAATTGTGTTTCTTTCAACATCTGTTTTTGAGTTTACGTGGCATCTAGTAACAGGAGGACTATCACCACCTAGGCTATTTTTTTGGCACATGGACCCAGTTTTAAAGAGAAGACTGAAGTTGAACCATTTGACAATATTGAAGTCTATAACCTAATGTGTGGTAAGTATGTCTATATAAATTGAACAAACAAATAGAGGTAGAGTTTTAAACATATGTATTTTTTTTTTATGGCCGCACCCATGCCATATGGAAGTTCTGGGGCCAGGGATTGAATCCGAGCTGTAGCTGCAACCTAGGCCACAGCTGCAGCAATGCTGGATCCTTAACCCGTTGGGCCAGGCTGGGAAGTGAACTTGCCCTTCCTCAGTGATCTGAGCCACGGCAGTTGGATTCTTAACCCACTGCACCACAGAAAAAAGCCTAAACTCACATTTTTGAAATTGGTGAAAGATTGAATCCCAGAAATAGATGCTCTGCCCTAAGAAAACAGAAAATAGAAAAGAGGAGGGAGAATTGTTTATTATTCAGAATTATTCAGTTACAAGTGTGAATATTTTCTTTTCTTTTTTCTTTTTCTTTTTTTTTTTTGGTAATGATAAAGGTTAGATCTCAGGAAACCAGCTTTTCTATTAGTTACTATATGAAAATTCAGTAGAATTTAATATAAGTAAAATTACACTTTCAACTTTTCAGAGCAGGAATAACACACCCAAAAACAGAAGTGTTTTCTTGTAGTTACAGAGAGAAAGCTTCAAGCATAAAAGGATGGTTAAAAAAAAGTCCTGTTTGGGTAGATGTTTTTATTACACTCATTGTTAAAAAAACCTTAATGAATGAGAGTTTTGAGGAATCTAACCTCCCATCCTGACTACATGCTTACCTCGGACCACACGTCGTTTAGCTAGGCTAGTCAGTGACTGAGTTGCAATTTCATCTTTAGCTATAGGAATTTGTGAACATAAATATGCTCACAATTATCACTCTTAATCTTGCCACTGGCCTGTGGTAATCGAATGTGACTTAGAGACCAAAGAGTGTTCAGTTAGAAATAATGTGTTATAGCCTTAACTTAAATTCCTGGTTCCCAATGCTGACTTTATGGTCAGGGCTGCTGGCCTTTCTCAGGGAAGGTTTAATAGGAACCAGATGGGATTCAGTTCAAGGAGAGATTTCTTTGATAGTATTCAGTAGGAGCCACTTACAAGGTTATGTTTGTGAAATAGTTGTATGTTTTGTTTTTATGGGAAAAATTAGAAAAAATTCTCAAAATATTAAGCAAAGTTTACTAGGTTTAATTTCTCTTAAGTATATGTACTTAGAGAATTTTCCTAGAATTAAATATACCATAAGTGGGGAGTTCCCGTAGTGGCGCAGCGGAAATGAATCCGACTAGGAACCATGAGGTTGCAAATTCGATCCCTGGCCTTGCTCAGGGGGTCAGGGATCCTGTGTTGCCGTGAGCTCCATATGTTGTGGTGCGGCCCTTAAAAAAAAGACAAAAATATATATATATATACCATAAGATTGTACATTACTTAACTAATGTACAGTCTTATTATTATTATTATCTTATTAATAAATTAATTTTGTTTTTACTAAAAGTATAGCTTTTTATGCTAGAAAACCATGATATATCCGATTCGACCCCTAGCCTGGGAACCTCCATATGCCGCAGGGGCGGCCCAAGAAATAGCACAAAAAAAAAAGACAAAAAAAAAAAAAAAAGAAAAAGAAAAAGAAAACCATGATATGTCTAAGGCAAAATGAGATGGTTTAAGCAAAGACATTTTTCTCTGGAGGAGCAGAAACAGTTCATGAACTTTCCTGTGGCTCATTTCAGCAACTGTTTCTGTTTTCTAGATAGAGTAGGTATGGAAATTGTGGGTTATGGAGGAACTGGTAAACTGAATGGCCGTATTCCACTGCATTACAGCAGAATGTATTAAAGAAATGAACAGTGGGTGTTTGTTTTCTCACACCCTCTGCGTAGATATTGTTGCCTTTTAATTTAAAACTACTTTGAATTTATTTTTTGAACAGATCTTCTACACATTCAGCCAGCACCAAACAATGGTACACATGGTAGTTTAAACCACCTTCTGAAGGTGCCTTTTTATGACCCATCCCATGCAGAGGAAGTATCAAAGTTTTCTGTTTGCGGCTTTACTGTGCTATTGCCCACAGATACTCTGGAATGTTCATGCCCTGGGCTACAAAATGTAAGTAGTAACTTCATGAATCCATTAGAATGTAAAGGGGCAATCTAATCTATAACCAGGGTAGCTGACAACCATGTTTGTGTTCTGGCTCAGACATTTACTAAGTAAACATGTGGTTTCTCTGAGCCTTATCTGGAAATGAGAGATACATTATCAGATTAAGTATGTGAATATATTTCATAAACTGGAAAGCACTATTTGGAAATTGTTAATCCCTTGTGAACTGTCTTCAGTGATTTGAAACTGTGGAGGCCTGGGGCTCTGTTGGATTTCCTTCATCAACCATCCCTCTTATACCTTAAGGATCAGATGGTCATGCCTGGTTAATTCAGAGCAGAAAGAGCGGGAGGACGCAGGGCCTGGGATCTAGCATCAGATACACCCACCAGGATAGGAGCTGTGGCATCTACTCAGTGGGAAGCCTAGTATCCAAAGTGGGAGGTATTCTTCTGGGTAGCAGTGAAATATCCTCTGATCAGATAATGCTCGGGGGCTGGCTGACCAATACTCAGCCTTGGGAAGTTCTTTTTAGTGGATTAGTCCTGCTCAGGGGCAGGACTTCAGCTCCCAGGAGACTCTCAACAGGGTGAGATTCTGGCGCTAGGAGGGGCCTCCTAAAGGCAAGGAGTCAGAACAGGAGCTCAAAATGCAAGGACCAAACCCACCTGTGAGAACTGCATCGAGTGGATGGGGCTGGGATTTCAGAATGGAATGGGAGCCCAGTTATCAGGAGTCCATCAAGCTAAAGCTAATGTCAAGGTGCATTTGATACCAAGTTCAAAGTGTGGTTGTAGAACTAAATAAACACCTGCTGCCTCAGATAAGAATTGTTTTTGGGAGCCAGGGGGCAGGGAAGACTACGCTCTCTAATCCTCAGAATGATATTATGCCACAGAAATAAATATGTAATTAAATTACTAACCAAAAAAGGCTTAAAGGGACAAAAGTCCAAATTTCCCAATAAAAATCAAATCCAGACAAAAGATCAGAGTAAGGTTATGGGTTTCCTATTGCTCTGGATTTCAGTGGAACCACTGATTAAAATAATAATAATAAATATTATAAGGTGAGTGTTTTATTCCTCACCTTAGAGATAAAGAGGGCTCAGAAAAGTTAGGCAAATTTTCCAGTGTCATGGAATCTCAGTCTCTCTGACAGAAAACCCCAAGTTCTTCTCTGTAAGCAATGCCCCTTGCTACTCAAACTGTGGTCCCAGGATCAATGTCAGCATTGCTTGTAAGCAAGTTTGAGATTCAGAATCTCAGGCCCCACTGAGGTTGGGCTTACTGCATCAGGATCTGTATTTTAGCAAGATCCTTGAGGGAGTTGCATGCATATTAAAGCTTGAGAAGCCCTGAGATGTTGTCATCCCAACTTAGTCGTTGATTCCAGCTAAGGTCAGAATAATCTGTCCCATTATCGATTACATCTTTGCAAACTCCCCCCCACCAAAGAAAAAAAAAAAAAAGTGTTCCTGGGAGTTATATCTCTATATTTCTGAGTTAGAAGCAGAACTGGAATTTAAACTCAAGTTAGTCTGACTTTTTTGTTCAGTAGTAAAACATTCATGTGACTACCACAGAAATAATCTTGATCACCTTTTAAAACATAGGTTGTAACTTTGATTCACTTTCTCCCTCTCTCCCACATTATCTTGCAGAATGCTGACATAGAACATGTAAATCAGATGCTAAATCTCACTCAAGATGAAAGTAAGTCAACAGAAAGTGTGTTGCTTCCATGTTTAGACCTAACAAAGCGCCATGTTGCTTTTTGGGGGTTCTCCCAAATAAGCTCACAGGTTCATCTGAACGTAAAGATTTTATTGCCAATATTCAGGAAAGAAAAAACCCCAGATCTAAGAACAACAAAACAAGCATGGAGTGCTTACAGTGGTTCTAAGCCTGGCATGTGCCTTGTCTATATTGCCCTCTTCACTTTCTTAGATGTAAAGAGACAAACTGCCTGGGTTTAAGTTCTACATCCACTGCTTCCTGACTGTGTAACCTGGGCCAAATTACTGAACCTTTCTGTGTTTCAGTCTCTTCATCTATAGTAATGGTACTCACCTCATATAACTGTGAAGATTAAAAAAGCTAATCCATGGAAAGAATTTAGAAGTGCTTGGCCTGGAGCAATGTTATTACTACCAGTTTCTTTCTTTCTTTCTTTTTTTTTTTTTTTTTTACATAAAACAATTTTAATTGAGGTAATTAACATTTAACATAAGTTTCAGGGGAACAACATAATGATTTGATATTTGTGAATATTGAAAAATGACCACCATGGTAAGTCAAATTAACATCTGTCCCCATACATAGTAACTAATTTTGGTTTTATCTTTGTTTTTTCGGCTGGGTGTTTGTTTTTGTTTTTGTTTTCTTTTCATGTTTTAAGCATACGGAAGTTCCCAGCCTAGGGGTCCAATTGGAGCTCTAGCTGCTGGCCTATACCACAGCCAGAGCAACACAGGGGTCTGACCCGAGTCTGCCACCTACACCACAGCTCATGGCAATGCTGGATCCTATAACCCACTGAGCAAAGCCAGGGATCAAACCTTTGCCCTCATGGATACAATCAGGTTCATTACCACTAAGCCACAATGGGAACTCCTGTTTTTGTTTTTGTTTTTCTTTGTCTTTTGGCCACCCCACGGCATAGGGAGTTTCCCAGGCCAGGGATCAGATTTGAGTCGCAAGTTGTGACCTGAGCCACAACTGTGGCAACGCCAGATGCTTAACCCACTGTGCTGGGCTGGGATTGGAACCTGTGTCCCGAGCATCCAGGACGCTACCAATCCTATCACGCCGCAGTTGGAACTCCACAAATTTTTTTTTTTTCTTTTTGCTTTTTAAGGCCAAACCTTCGGCCTATGGAAGTTCCCAGGCTAGGGGTTGAATCGGAGCTATAGCTCCCGCCTACCCCAAAGTCACAGCACATGGGATCCGAGCTGCATCTGCAACCTACACCACAGCTCAGGGCAACATGGATCCTTAACCCACTGAGCAAGTCCTGGGATCCAACCCACGTCTTCATGGATACTAGTCAGGTTTGGAACCTGCTGAACCACAGCGGGAACTCCTACAAACATTTCTTTTTTCTTGTGAAGATGATGTTTAAGACTTACTCTCTTAGCAACTTGCAAATATGCAATACTGTATTATTAACTATAGTCAACCTGTTGTCTTTTAAGTATTCTTGTATTAAACTCTCTGGGTCTGATTCATCATTTATAAAATGGAAATACCTACTTTTAGAGTTGTTATGAAGATTAAATGAGTTAACAGATGTGTGTACCTAGAATAGTGTCTTGCACATAGTAACTTCAATAAATATGTTGGCTGTTTTGACAATCTTCTTATAAGCTACTGAGGGTTATTCTTGACATGAATACCCTGTGGGTTTTTTTAACCATCAATAATTGATGGAATTTAAATTATAATGGCAGACAGTTAAAAACCAATAAATACATTAGGACATACTCTTAATAAAACTCTGATTTCTTTCCTAAGAATTATTAAAGTAGGTCATCTTTGTTATACAGTATGTACTTTTGATTTTAAGGTTTTTATCTCTTGAAACATGTCTTGTGAGCTGTTAGCTGTTTAGCTAAACATTTTCTCTAAGCCTTAGTTTTATAATTTGTAGAATGGAATAATAACACCTACCTCATAGGGTGGTTGTAAGGATTAAAAGAGGTTAAAAATGTAAAATAGATATATGAATACCTGGAAAATAATAAGCCATCAGAGAGTGATAGTTGCTATGTATAGAAACATTTGCTAATTTCACAAAAAATTTTTTATTTTATGTTATTTTTATTTTAGTAACAGCAACAGAGAAACTAAATTT
Source organism: Sus scrofa (assembly GCF_054392235.1). NCBI lineage: Eukaryota > Metazoa > Chordata > Mammalia > Artiodactyla > Suidae > Sus > Sus scrofa. The sequence goes on along the minus strand of NC_139383.1, from coordinate 31,897,174 downwards.
GCCATATGGGAGGCCCAGGCTTATGCAAAAGAACAAAGAACCCTGTCTCCTTTATCACAGGGAATATGTCAGTGGATTTGACAAAACTATCAGGATGCCCCTTTGGAGCTCATATACTGTCCCTAAACCGGTAAGTTCCTGTGTCCCTTGATCCATGCAGACTGGAAAGAAATTGTAGTTCTTTAATATTCTAAAAGTTGAATTTTGATTTCCAGTAGAGATTCCAAAGGGAGCCCGCTGGCCTTCGGCTTGTAAGACTATCTATGTCCAAGGTTTTACAGGTGCAACACAGATGCAAAAGAGTAGTACATGGTGTTTAGCCAGGAGAAAGTAGAAAGTGTTTCAGGCCAATTGGCCAGTTGGTCTAGCAGACAGAAAAAAGATTTCAAAGAGAAGCAACAGGAAGTACAGAGACTCATTTCATTTGGTATTTTCCAAATATATGGTGGGTATATCTGAAAGGTGATGGTAACTGAGGTCTTAAGGGTTTTGTATTTATTTGATTACCTAAAAATACTTTACTATCTGCTGCGTTCTGTGGTTGGCACAAGAAACACCGTGTGAATAAGAGGTAATGCTTCCCAGAAGATCTAGCACTCTAAGGAGTCAGGCTAGACTTACGCGCACGGTTGTGTCATGTCGCAGAGACTGAGGTTGAGAATCCAATTCTTAAATCCTCTTTCCTCTTTCACTATCTTGCAAACTCCTTTTTAATTAATGGCACCAGGACAATTGGCTATCATAAAAAAATGTTAGGTTCCTTCTTTTATTTGTATTCCAAATAAAATCGCAAGTGAATTTATAGACCTAAATGTGAACAGCAAATTGATATTTTCCTTTGTTATATCTTTCTGACCTTAGGATAGAGAAGGATTTCTTAGGACAGAGAATAACAACAATAGCAAAAGTACAGAGGAAATTGATTAATTTTCTGCACCAACATTAATGTGTGGCAAAAAAAAGTTATGGTTGGGACAGTGTACCTGCATTGCATGTAAGAAACAAGTGATGAGTGTACAGAATAGCAATTGGGATCCAGAATAGCTAATACATTTCTACCAGTAAACAAGAGAATGATAGGCATCTTAGTTAATAAATGGGCTAAGGAAATGAGTCAAGTAATTGAATTTCAATAGCAGTCTGGGAAATAAAAATTAAAGCAAAATTGAAGTCTGTCAAAAATCAGCCCAAACACTCCTGAATGGCAGGAATGGTTTTATTTAGCGCAAGGGAGCTGCCCAGTTAAATGCTTATTGGATGAATGCACTGGATAAATTAATTACAACCACTATTTTTTTTTTTCTCTTTTTAGGGCCGCACCCATGGCATGTGGAAGGGCGCAAACTAGGGGTCCAATCAGAGCTGTAGCTGCCGGCCTACACCACAGCCACAGCCACAGCCACAGCAACACAGGATCTGAGCCACATCTGCAACCTACACCACAGCTCAGGGCAAGGCCAGGGATTGAATCTGCGTTCCCATGGACACTAGTCAGGTTAGTTAACTGTTGAGCCACTACGGAAACTCCCCAACCACTATTTTTAAAGAACTAAAGACAAAGCAGTACTTCCAACCAGGGTAAATAAATAATCAGGAAGCTGTATTTGTAGAGGAAATCTTAGTATTTTTAGATGCAAAGATTCTGATGACACCCCCCTACTTGTTACTGTTCTTGCTAAGGGTATAGTTATTCCTTTCCTTTTATGGGAAAGAAGTGATTGGTTGTATCCAGTTTATTTACTCTTCTTGTTCCAATTCAGAATTTTGGGAAAAAAAATAAGTATATTTTCCCACTACTAACTAAAGCTTTGTGTGTTCTGAAAGCCAACTCTGTTGCTGACAATAGCCTAACTGTGTTCAGTGGTAGGAGAGCACTAACGTCGTTTACCAATGTGGGCAAATTTTACAAACAGTTACCTGCATTCATATGTATGGTTAATGGTAACATCGCTTCTATAATATGCAGAATGTTCAGTTGTCTGATTTTCTTCAGCATGCTAGGAAGCATATTATGAAACAGTAGTGTGAAATTACTTATTTCTTAAAATAATTTCTATTTCCTTTTTGTTTTTGAGAAGGACAGTATATTCAAGGCCAGTTTGAGTATTCAGATCTCTATTTGAAAAGTCCAGGTACCAGAGATTATGCGGAGTTAAGGGGAATGTTTGTTTTTAATACTTTCCCTTGCTGTCTTGCATTCCTGAATTTATATGAGCTTTAGCGGAAACCAAAGGCAGAGAGATTTTAAGTGGGCTCAGAGGAGGAGTTTAGTACAATTCTTTTTTGTTATTGTTTTAAAACTAGCTTCTTTGTTACCAAAAGTTCCTGTCCTTTCACTGATCCCACAGAGCTGCTTGTGTATTTCTCCTTCCACGTGACAGGATGGAATTCTAGCAATTTTCTGCTTTCTAATTCAGAAATTACTGTTAGTATGTTGTGGTTCAAGAAAATTACATACGAGGATGTTTTGAGATTCACATAAAAATGTTGTAAATCAGCTCTGTGTTTGAAAAATCAGACTTTAAATAAGCACTTTTTGGAACATGGACCCAATTGGCTTGTGTCTTTAAATTTTAGGGAGCTTTTGTTTTCCTGTGGTTTTGGTGGGTTTTCTGATTGCTGTTGTTATTATCTCAGAAGAGTTCTGGAGAAGTAGCTGTGATTTGAAATCATGGTCCTACAGCATTTGTTTCAAAACCATTAAGGTTGATCAGATGGTATAAGGGTATTGCTTGTGGGCCTTCTCAGTAGGAAGATGGGAATTGTTTTTTCTGTTGCTTGGTGACAAATTAAAAATAATAGCAAGAATTACAATTATTACTTAGCATATATTCTTCAGGAGTTGAATATGAAGTGAAAGGGCTTTTCAGAGAAGAAAATGTAATACATTTTGAAAAATATCTCCCTCTCTATATACATATGTATATACATTTCCCATATCTAAAGTTTTACAACGTCTTTTTTTGTTTCAAAAGCTTGTTAGCTCTGATATTATAAATTATGACCAGTCATGTTTTGTGAGTCTTTAAAAACTAGGGACTTTATTGTTTATTGCATAAGTTTTTTTGAACTATAAGAAATATATTTCCCTATAGAAAAAAGTCCCATGAGTAGAAAAATAATTTAAAATGTGTATAGCCATTATCCTTACCATAAGGCAAGATCATAATTATCCAGTCTTCAAGAAAAGAAGTTTTAGCTTTGGCAGTCAGCCTACAGGTAAGGAGAGTCTATAATGTCAATAAAAATAATTTTATCCCTTGTTCAAGTTCTATTTTGTTTCCATGCCAGACTAGAAATGAAAGCATCTCACTTTCCTGTCTGTGCTCATTGTCTGCTTCCCTTGAAGAATTTTGAGAGCGAGGGAGTTCAGATTTTATCTGAGTGCTTGGGTTCTATTTATTGTTTTCCTGCCTTTCTATCCTCTGGCTTAAAAAATTCTAAGGAACTCTGAAAGGATAATAGGATGAAAACCGTGGGAGGAGGGGAGGTAGTGGCGCAGGGCGTAGTGATAAGGTGGTGGTTCCCTGTGCCTTCTCTCAGGAGCCCAAGATTCAGAAATGATAGAACCACAGCTTCCCTTCATCCTTCTAGAAGGCTGCTTACTGCATGATCTCTCCTTTATAAAGGAGGCCACATCTGTCTTTCCCAGTCTTGATGCACTTATATTTGGAGGTTCAGGTTTGACATGTAAGAAACACATCTTAAGATTTTCAATTAGCCGAAAATGTGTAACTTTTTTTTTTTAAGTACTTTCTGACTAAAGCCATTCTGGCCCTTTTCCCCCAGCCCCAGGTCTGCACCACTTCGAGAAAAGTAGTGAACATTTCACCCAATTAAATCGCTTGAGCACAACTTCCATGGCTGCAGGCTCAGTAAAGATTATAATAAACTTTCTTCCTTAACATTTTTATGATTTCAAGTATTAAATATAGTCATTTCACTTTCCTTACATTATGGAAAGTGCATCTACAGCTACTTTTATGTGTATATCATATATTTCTTCAAGTCAAATACTGGGTGGTAGGAAACCTCAACAGACAATATGCTGGGTGTCTATAGGGCTGATTCGGTCATCAGTCAACCTTTCTGATTCTCCCACTTAACAACATTTTTATGTGCCCCTTTAATGCCAAGTGAAGAAACCGGGCCGTTCAGAACTGTTCACTATATGTTTTTGAAAAAATATAAGCAATTCTAAGCAATAATAATATAAGCAATAAGATTTCTAGTATCTGCCACCAGAAGGAAAGTGAAATAAATGGTGAGAGCTAATCCACTGCATCTAACACAAATGTCTTCATCTTTCTTGGTCTGCTCCTTGTTTTGGTGACTATATGACTGAGGAGTTTCCTAAGAAAAAGGAATTAGGGAAGAGACATATCTGAGATTTTGTGCATCTCAAGATGTTTTTATTCTGTCGATATGCTTAATTGATGGTTTAGCTTTAGAATTTTAGATGCAATTTTTCTTCAAAATGAATAGAGTACTAGACTAATGCTTTTTTTCTTTTTGTATAGTTGAGTTACAATGTTGTGTCAATTTCTGCTGTACAGCACAGAGACCCGGTATATACACATTCCCTTTCTTATATTTTCTTCCATCATGGTCTATGCTAAGAGACTGGTTAGAGTTCCCTGTGCTATACAGTATGACTTCATTGCTTATCTATTCTAAGTGTAATACTTTGCATCTACTAACCCCAAACTCCCAGGCTATTCCTCTCCCTTCCCCCTCCCCCTTGGCAACAGCAATTTTATTCTCTATGTGTGTAAGTCTATCTCTGTTCTTTGGATGTGTTTATTTGGAACACAGTTTTATTCCACATGTAAGTGATATCATAGACTTCTAATGTTTTTATATGTTCCCTTTCCCCATCTCTCGTCTTTAATTCTGCTTCTTGAGCAATATCTGCAAATTCATCTTCTAGATCTCATTGACTATCTAATTTCTGCTGTCATATTTTTAAATCTAAGAGCTCGGAGTTCCCATTGTGGTGCAGCTGAAAGAAATCCAACTAGGAACCATGAGGTTGTGGGTTCGGTCCCTGGCCTTGCTCAGTGGGTTAAGGATCTGATGTTGCCATGAGCTGTGGTATAGGTCGCAGATGCAGCTTGGATCCCTCATTGCTGTGGCTGTGGCATAGGCTAGCAGCTATAACTCTGATTAGACCCCTAGCTTGGGAACGTCCATATGCCATGGGTGTGGCCCTAAAAAGCAATAAATAAATAAATAAATAAACAAATAAATAAATAAATAAACCTAAGAGCTCTTTCTGTTATCTCTTTCTCTTTTCTGCTCTTTCTTTATGGATGTCATACATACTCTCATCTCTCTGAGAAGTGAGTTTTCTTCTGCTCTCTGCATTGTCTCTTTATCTTCTCAATTTCTCTCCCCAAGCCCAAGAAATATCTGGTGGTCCTTCGCTGTCAGCTCGTATTTTAAGGGAGAGGCACTAGGCTACGTGGCTGGGCCTTGCCAGCTTGATAGGCTTCCTGATAGTTAATCAGGACAAGAACCAGACATTTTGTTGGGGACTTCCAATAGTAAGTATCTAGTTTTCATTTCAGGCTGGTTTGTTTTCCGAAGAAAAGACACGTCTCATCGGAATCAAAGTACAGGATTATAGGCTACATGGGGGCAGGCGATGAGACTGGAGGGAATCTTACCTTTCAGTATATAGGTTTTTAATTTAATTCTATTGCTTTCAATGTGGTTTGCTGTTCCTCTGGTTCAGCCTCTCCAGTGAATAAATTATCTGGCTTCATTTACAGACTTTCAACCTCTCCTCTTCTTTCCAACTGTACACATACCCCCTGTCTTTAGGAGACTCCAAGTTTTACGCTTTTTGCTGTTCTACAATAGGAATCAGCTTCTTTGGGTTTTTCCCAACTGTAGTCTCCCAACCAGTGTTTACTGGTTTACCAAGTCAAGGTTACCGTAGTAAACAAACATGTTTATCTGACTTTCAGCTTCTAAAAATTTCTTTTCATGTCTTATATGTCTTCATCATTACTGTTCTTTTAAGGGGATCCCAGAAGGGAGCAGAGGTAAATATTTGTGTGGCAGTCAGTTGAGAAATTTATTCAACTTTTATATAGTGTTTTCCAACTGGCATGTTGCTGTATGTTAGGGATACATTCTCTCCTTGTCTTTCCCCTCATCTTCAACTTCTGCCTGTCCTATACCTCATGGTGGGGCTCTCCTGCCTATGGATATAGTATGCAGTATACGTTGCCTTTTCCTTTGTGAATTGCTCTTGTATGTTTTGTTTCTTTTCACTCAGCTTTATTGAGATATAATTGACACATAACATTATGTAAGTGTAAGGTATATAATGTGATGCTTTGATGCATGCATATATTCTAAAATGATTCCCACATATGTTTTAGACCACCATAGCTAATTTTGCTTTTAGTATAATGTAGTAAATAGAGGGAGAACATTCTAATTTAATTTAATTTTTCAAATAAATTATAAAATAATTTTGTCAAGGACTATATACATTGTGGGCAGTAGAGGGCATATAAATCAAAATCTCTGAAAAAATTAAATGAATAGCAAAACGTTTATATACTTGTGACTGCGTGCTAATCAAAATATGATCATATAATACTGTATTACCTTAAAAATTCCACATTTATAGGATGATTGCTAATAAATAAATTATTGTCTTAGTCTTTAAAGTTGCAAAGAAGGGAGTTCCCGTCGTGACGCAGTGGTTAACGAATCCGACTAGGAACCATGAGGTAGCGGGTTCGGTCCCTGCTCTTGCTCAGTGGGTTAACGATCCGGTGTTGCCGTGAGCTGTGGTGTAGGTTGCAGACGTGGCTCAGATCTGGCGTTGCTGTGGCTCTCGTGTAGGCCAGTGGCTACAGCTCCGATTCGATCCCTAGCCTGGGAACCTCCATATGCCGCGGGAGCGGCCCAAGAAATAGCAAAAAAAAAAAAAAAAAAAAAAAAAAAGTTGCAAAGAAAATAAAAATATATTCCTATATTCATGATGAATACAGAATAGCTACAAATTTATTAAAGTCCCGAAATGAGTTAATTTATACAATTCTAGCTTCTTTGAGTTAATCTAAGTTAATTAGAATTTCTTGCTCAACTGAAGGATATCAATATTTTAAAAATAAGTTGTTTATATTTTATTTTCAATTTTTATTTGCAAGTGCAGCAAATATCACCACCTAAAATTAAGATCCTGAAAAGGATTTTGGTTTTTAGCAGTAGCAGCTCCCACTGTTCCTCTGCACTCAATTTAGGTTTTATTCTGCAAATATTCCTTTCCAAGGTGTATTTGATTTGCCCTTCCCATGTCCCTAACCAGAAGGGAACCACAGAAGAAAACATTGCTGAAGACATCCATTTCCATTGCTTGTGTAGACCTGATTCACTAAGAAAATAGGAAACGGTCAAATGAAAAACATTCTAGGGAAGCGACAAACCATATAAGGCGATGGGTGAGCCACAATGTGGGCGTCATTTTTTTTTCTTCTTCTCTCTTTCAACAGGGAGACACATCGCCTCTTCCTCCCACTGTCCCAGACTGTCTGCGGGCTGATGTCAGGGTTGCTCCTTCTGAGAGCCAAAATTGTTCCTTCTATTTAGCAGACAAGAATATCACCCACGGCTTCCTCTACCCTCCTGGTTTGTATAACTCTTTTTTAGAGCAGCTGCTTAGAAAGCTCTCATCAGCTGGATGTGGGCATGTGCCTTAAACATATGCTCCCCACCAAAACGACCTGCTTGGGCTAAACTAGCTGTCCAGGAGGCTTCCAGTGGTTATGGGCTGGCCTGGAGTAGGGCAACAGCTATAATAGAGACTAATAAATTTTGCTCTGGGAACCACACATCAGTTCTAATCTGGCCCAGATGTTCAGAGAGTTCGGCAGGTTTAAGTTTAATTTTAAAACCGAAGATTCTTTGGAGAGGGACACAAGCGTCTAAAAAAACATTTTTTTTCTTTTTTCTGGTGACTGGCCAAGCTAAGGCTTTCTTCTCGAATGCAGCTGTACCTGTGACGATAAATCAGGCTGGAATTTGGGCCTCTCACTTTATGAACCAGCAACTTTAAATTGTGGATTAAGCAGCTGAATGAACTTAAAAAAAATTTTTTTTTCAGAAAACCTCTCTCTTGGGAACATACAAAAGCCAGTGTGATTTTTCTAAAACTCAAATCTCTTCTCTGTTCAACAGGAATTGTCATTTCTTTAATTTACCCATGAGATTTCCAATAATTTTCAGCTTCTGGGAATGGGTATCTTCAGATATTTGGCTTCATTTTTCTGGAAACCATGATCAAAGAGATCAATTTAGAGATTTATAATTTAGAGAGTCTGAAATTTGTAGTGGGAAAAAAAGGCTTAATGAAAACAAGTAGCATATTAAAGTAAAACATCTAAGAGAACTGGGATAATAAACTGATATATCTTATTACAATAGCTAGAGATAATTAGAGTTGTACCAAATTTATGTAAACCCTAGGATAAACCTTAAATAGTTGCAACATTTTGTTAACAAAACATTTTTAATTGGCATGTAAAATTATTTCTATGACACCCTAAGATATTGGTTGATTGGTAAATGTTTGCCTTAACAAGAAAATGAGATGAAGAACTAAACAGCTTGTCTCCAAGAATTATAAGGATAGAATGAAACTCCCTTCTAACTCTCCATTACAGATTCTGATAGCAGTTCCGTTACAGGCAAATTCTTATTTTTCTCTGGAAAGAAGATAATGTTACATTTATTGACTTTTCCAACTTTCAGAGTTTAGTTTAAGAATAGAAAAGGCTAGCAGAGGATATGAGGACATGAACAGCATATGAAATTTTAAGGGGAAAAAAAATCTTGCTTTTCTTTGCTTTTTGGTGCCCACACATTGGCCTTTCATTGGAGTATTAGTTAAGGTAGCCAACCAAATGTAGCTTAAATATAAAAAGCATTATAACTAACATCTCTAGGCTTGCAGCAATTTAAATCCTCCTAATATTTCAATAAGATAGCTGCCATGAGACGCATGAGGCACAGAGGGACAAAGCATTTTGTCCAAGTGGGTCAGCTGGTGGGCAGTGGAACTGAGGTTCCAACCAGTAGATTTGTTCCAGGGCACACACGCTCAGCATGCACGGTACAAGATGGCACTTCCATGAGCCCGCCAAGCCAGTCCTTTGTGGTGTTGTCAGCAGTCTTCACTGAGTTAAAACTCACTTTCTTTTTTTTCTCTTTTCTCTTAAGTGGCTGTACCTGTGACATATGGAAGCTCCTGAGCCAGGGATCGAGGCACAGCCACTGTAGAAACAGCACCACGTCATTATTTTGTGAGCCCCAAAGGAAGTCTAAAATGTGCTTTCTTAAGAAAACTTTTTGTTTTGTAAGAATTATTTTTCATAGCATTATTATTTTATGTATATTCAGTAACGATGCTTCCCTATCAGTGTTATGTTTGTTTCCTAGAAACTGCTGTAACAAATTACCCACAAACTTGATGGCCTAAAAAAAAACAGAAGTTTATTCTCTCAAAGTTCTAGAGGCCCGAAGTCTGAAATCAGGGTGTTGACTGGGCCACGGTCCCTTTGAAGGAGAGAATCTAGGGGAGGGTCCTTCTTTACTTCTTCCAGCATCTGGGGCTGCAGGTGTTGCTTGACTAGAGCTGCTGCATCTGCATCACCCCAGTCTCTGTCTCCATCTTCCAAAGGCCTTCTCCCCTGAGTCTCTCCTTTTTTTCAATCCTCCCTCTTCTTATAAGGAAACCAGTCGGTGGATTGAGAGCCCACCCTAAGTCCAGGATAATCACATCTCAAAACCTTTACACCTGCAAAGACACTATTTTCCTACCTATCACATTCAGAAGCAATGGGGGTTAGGACTTGGACAGATATTCTTGAGGGTCACCAACCCACTACAGGTATCAAATGCTTAAAACTTCCTGCATTATCCTTCTACTGGGGAGTGCTTGGTGTCCTTGTGTTGCCTGTGTTAATAAATTTACATTAACATGCAATCATAGTGAGCCTATTATGTAGAATGTCACATTTTTCTTGTAGCTGGGTTTAATAAAATTCATTTGTTTTGCAGCCAACAACAGAACTTCTGATAGTCAATATGATGCTTTAATTACAAGTAATTTGGTCCCTATGTATGAAGCATTCAAAAGTAAGTATATACTTAGACTATTAGTTTTCAAATACCTTAAGTGACTCCTTGAACTTCTGAACTAGACACATATTTTATTGCAATTTGTTCCTGTTATTGAGTCATTTTGTTCTCATATTTTAAATATAGAAACAGGAGGGATCTCTGACATAAATTCTTTCCCACTTACTTCAACTGTGGGTGACTTGCTGCTAGAGTTTTGATAATTCTTTTAATCCTAATTTTACTGTAAAGAGCTAGTCACAAAACAAAATTCGCTGATACTCACCATAAGGAGATGAAAAATGTTTGTCCCTGCAGTCATAATTAGGGTATGTGTTCTGACCATTTTTCAATACTCACTGTCCCCAAAGCAAAGCCCCAGGGAGGCATTTGGAGACGTATTTAGCTGTAATTTCAAGACTGCAACTACATCAACAACAAAAAGCTATCATGGATGTGGCTGTTTATTTTTGTGGCATAGACTGTTTTGCAGAATTACTCAATGACGACTAACAAGTATTGAAGCAGAATTGGTTGCTAGGAGTTCCTGTCGTGGCGCAGTGGTTAATGAATCCAAGTAGGAACCATGAGGTTGTGGGTTCGATCCCTGCCCTTGCTCAGTGGGTTAAGGATCCGGCGTTGCCTGAGCTGTGGTGTGGTTCGCAGACGCGGCTCGGATTCCTCATTGCTGTGGCTCTGGTGTAGGCTGGCAGCTACAGCTCCGATTCAACCCCTAGCCTGGGAACCTCCATATGCCACAGGAGCGGCCCAAGAAATGGCAAAAAGACCAAAAAAAAAAAAAAAAAAAAAAAAAAAAAAAAGGAATTGGTTGCTAATTTCAGTGTACCTGTTTACAATAGAAAATGCTTCCGTGTTCAATAGAGGCAGGGTTTGTTTTTTTTTTTTAACACCTTATTCTTTTATTTTTAGAAATGTGGGATTACTTCCACCATGTTCTTCTTATAAACTATGCCATGGAAAGAAATGGAGTCAATGTGGTTAGTGGACCAGTATTTGATTATAATTATGACGGTCATTTTGATGCTCCAGATGAAATTACTGAGTAAGTAATTTGAAACCAAATGGACTTTTTGATTTACCAAAAGAGTATCATAAGGGGAAATTTCAATATTTTAAATTAAAGTTTATTCTAAATATTATCTAACATATTTATATAGAAATGTAATTTTTAAAAATTTATTTATTGTTTTGTTAGGGCTATACCCTCAGCATATGGAATTTCCCAGTCTAGGGGTTGAAGTGGAGCTGTAGCTGCCAGCCTAGGCCACAGCCACAGCAAGATCCAAGCCGCATCTGCAACTTATACTGTAGCTCATGGCAATGCTGGAACCTTAACCCACTGAGCAAGGCCAGGAATTGAACCTGTGTCCTCATGGATACTAGATAGGTTCTAGTTGGGTTTGTCACTGCTGAGCCACTACAGGAACTCTGATATAGAGATGTAATTGTTTTTTCTATTTTCAAGTAGTCTACCTAAACATTTAGCAAAAATTTTATATGACAAATGTTTGAAACAGGCAAAGAAAAAAATGTCTAGGAAACGTTTAGCAACATTTTTATTTGGAAAATTTCTAAACTAATGGGGAAGGGAAAATGTGATTTTGTAGAGGTTAAGGAGGTAAGGAAGATACACTGTGTTATCAATAAATATAGAACCAATTCAGCAATAAATTAAAAAAGTCAAGACGTGATTATTCAAAATATTGTACAATATTTTGGATAGTGGATGATTCATAAAAATGTCTCCTAGGAGACAGTGTAGCCTTGTTGTAGAAAACTAGTCCTTCTAAACTGTACATCTTTGTACTAAACCTGGTCATAATGGGTTGCTAAGAATTACCTTGAATGTAGCACGCAGGAATAGAGAGTTGTTTTGCTTTTTTTTTTTACTTTAAAAAAATTTTTGTGGCTGCACGAGGCAGGAATTTTTGTGTCTTATTTTATTTTATTTTATTTTATTCTTTTTAGGGCTGCACCTGCAGCATATGGAAGTTCCCAGGCTAGGGGTTGAATCAGAGCTGCAGCTGCTGGCCTACACCACAGCCACAGCAATGTCAGATCTGAGCCATGTCTATGACCTACACCATAGCTTATGGCAATGCTGGATCCTTAGCCCACTGAGCTGGGCCAGGGATTGAACCTGAATCCTCATGGATACTAGTCAGTTCTTAACCTGCTGAGCCACAATGGGAACTCCAGGAATAGAGAGTTTTAGAAATGTTGTCCATTATTTTTATTATCGAATTGGATGAAGGGCCAAACTAAACTATTGCACTGTCTATGCCTAGATTATGTAAAGCAATAATTTCTACCTACACCTACATAAAATAACATTTATGACCACTAAGTGTGTGACCTTTTAAATTTTGTTTGCCTTATCCTTATCTTAGTGTTTGTTGATCCTGTCTTTCACTGTTAAATTATCCTAGCAAACACCTTGATAGCACTTTATTCCTTGCTAAGTACACATCTATGCACTTAGGTATACCTCGTTTAATCCAGAAAAGATCCCCATGATAAATTCTACTAGTTCCTTTTGGAAAAGGAAACTGAAGCACAGGGGGGTTAAGCAGCTTATCTAGGTTCCATAGCTAACTGGTAAACCAGAACATGAACCCAGACAGTCTAGCTCTGACACTAAATCCCAGTAATATGGTACTACTTATACCAGCTCATATTCCTTTTAGTGGATTCATACTAATAGCTTACCTTTACTTCGCACTTAGAACTTTTAGAACTTTTATGTTTGTTATCTGAGACTGGAGGACTGTCATATCAGCTGTATGGTTTTATCCCCGTCTATACTGTGAAGCTGGTAGCACAGGATCACTTGAGAAAACTTAGAAATGCATAGAATATTAGAGGATGATACACATCCAAACATCTTGTAGAAGTGGGCAGCTAGAGTTGGAATCCCAGCTTCTTCATGTGCAGGCGCTGCTTTAGTGGTAAATGTCACTGTGAAATATGAAGTCAACAAAACCAGGAAACACAGGAGGTAGACTATTACGCCCTGCTTTTCTTTGTATTTTAATATTTTCCCATGATGTTAAAATGACCAAGCATGGGCTTCTATAAATCTCGCTTCTTCTGATTCACTGTAGTTTAAAAATGTATGATAACAGGATTTTGTATTTTCTATTTATTTACTTTCTTTTACTCTAATTTTACCTTGACATTTCTTTTAAAATATATAAAGGTATGTATAATCTTCAGAAGCAAAAGTATAATAAAGTCAAATCTTTTCAATTATGTTTTTAGATATGTAGTCAACACGAGTGTTCCCATCCCAACACACTACTTTGTGGTGTTGACCAGTTGTAAAAATAAGAGCCAAACCCCTGAAGACTGCCCTGGGTGGCTGGATGTCCTACCTTTTGTCATCCCTCACCGACCTACCAATGTGGAGAGCTGCCCTGTGAGTATGCTCCTGGATTGGCCCCGGGCCTGAGAAAATGATCAGTCAAAGCTCATCTGGGTTTTCATAAAAGTGGCCCTGGGAGTTCTCTTGTGGCACAGTGGATTAAGGATCTAGTGTTGTCACTACATCGGCTTAGGTCACTGCTGTGGTGCAGGTTCGGTCCTTGGCCCCAGGAACTTCCACATGCTATGGGCACGGCCAAAAGAAAAAAAATGCTGACTCTGACTGCAGAATATTTTTTAGGTGTTTCATGGGCTAGAGTTGTACTAAATATAACTTCATTTTTGAACTTTTCCTTAGAATGCTGATCTCTATGGAATTAATATCAGTTTAGGAGTTCTGATAAGAATCCAACTGCAGTGGCTCAGGTTGATACAGAGGTACAGGTTTGATCCCCGGCCCCCCGCGGTGGTTTAAAGATCTGGTGTTGCTGCAGCTGTGGAGCAGGTTGCAGCTGCTGCTCAAATTCAGTCCCTGGCCTGGGAACTTCCTTATGCTGAAGGTGCAGCCATTAAAAAAAACAGTCAGTTTGAACACGCATATGCTTACATGAACATGTGTTTATATATGCGTGTCATGTATTTTATTTAGATACATTTTATTCACTTTCACTAACAAAGGAAGGGATTATATCTTATTAATCTTTTTATTCTGGACAAAAAACTTTAAGACTCCATCCCAATGTTGGCACAAATTAATATTTATTAAATAAATATGTAAATGTAACAATTTCATCATCTTGAAACATGAGTCTGAAAATATATATATCTGTCTATCTATGTTGGATTGGATAGGATCACACACATACACACACATACACATATTTACAAAGTGAATTAATTCACGTAACATTCCTTTTTTAACACCATGAAATAGGCCACCTCAAAATCTTTTGTATCAAGACAAATTATATGCATATAGTTATTTCACCTTCATATATGTTCTTTTTTTTTTTTTTTAGCTACACCCATGGCATATGAAAGTTCCCCTGACTAGGGATTGAACCTGCACCACAGTAGCAACTGGATCAACCTGCTGTGCCACAAAGGGACTCCTCATACAGTTCTTTATGGAAAAAATATGTATTCTTGTAATTGGGTTTTACTCAAGTCATTCAACAAATGTATTATATACCTTTTAAGTATAGTGTCTCATGATAGAAACTGTTTGGAATGCACCAAGGAGGAACACATTGTCTCTGCTCTCAAGGGGTTCATATATAACTTTGATATATAAATGCGATTTGACACATCAATGCGTCAGTTGATCACATAAGAATTATTTTAAAAATTATGTTAGAAAGAGACATTATAAAGTTAAGATTGATTGCCAAATGTCATTATAAGGATTTAGTATTTCAAATTCAAAACACATTTGGCTGGAATAATCAATCAATAAAGGTTGCAAAAATCGCCCTTAAGGAAGGGCAGAATTTTAAGCAGATTGAGAGGATTAGGAGGGAGGGAGTGAAGAAGGGAAGAGGACTCAGTAACTGCCTGGATGCAAGAGCCAAAGGAAAAGGGAGTCTGAAAGCTGGATCAGAGATTTTACAAGTGAGTAATTAGGAAAAAGAAAGAGGGGAGTTAGGAATGAGAACTGTTTTGGCAGGTAGGTAAGGAAAATTAAGTTCAGGCACATCTGGCTTGTAGAAATGACCATTCACATGGAAAATCCCATGGGCTGTTAGAGATGGGAATTAAAGTTTAGGTTCTAGGCCAGGTTGGGGTTCATCACTATTCTTTCAGGCGTTCAACACAAACTGCCTTCACCATACTGTGGACTATGGGTGATGCACAGATACAACAGACATGAATTCTAGCCAAAAAGGCTCAGAGTCTAGCACTTAGAAACCTAGTAAAATAAAAGAAGGAAGAATAAATGACACAAGGAGGGACAGATAAAATTGTGGGATTTCAAAGGAGAAATAAATACTTCCCGGTAAGGAGAGCAACATTCTCGCTGCGTCTCAAAGATAGGATTTGGACTTGAGTGTTTCAGTCACCTTCAGTGAATAAAGAGGGAGGGCAAAGGTTAGAGGTTAAGCAGTGGGTCACTCATAGCCCTAAAATGAGGAAGATTTTCCAAACAAAAAGCTATCAGGAGATGTTGCATAGTTGATTCTTGTCAGAAGTTTTCTAGTCCAGACAAGGGTAAGCCATCTTTCTTCACTTCCTCTTTTAGCAGCAGACATTGGTGATTAATTCAGTGTGGTGCTGTTTTCCACTGAATCAGGAATAATTAGTTCTTTATATAGAGGTGCTGGGTAGCCATTATGTGTGGATTAGAATGGGTGTGAAACGAAGAATCTATTTTCTAACCCTGGTCTGGGCTCAGATTGCCTTCTATCAGGACTTCTGATAGGTAGTTTCACTGTCTCCTGTCCTCCTCCCCTTCACCTCTGTGTACCACTACCAAGCTCTTTGCCTTCATGAGGACATAGTTTCATATCCCAAAAGTTTGATTGTTAACCTTGAATAAAAATGCAAACAAACAAAAATCTCCCAGCCTATACTTAAGGCTCTTCACAATTTATCCTCAACTGACTTTGCAGACCCAAGTTCCAGGACAACTGAGGCTCTTAAAATGTCTTGAATACCTCTTGATTTTCCCTGCCTACACATCATTGCTCATGTTCTTTTCTCCTCTAGAATTCCCTTCCTTTCAACCTGCTAAAAATTCTGCCTACACTTCAAGGTAAAGTACTAATCGTAGGAAGCTTTCCCCGAACATTCAAAGTAGAGACAACCTCCAAGTAAATAGGGCATCACCTCTAATGAATAAGATGTGGTTGCTAATGAATTGGACATATTCCAAGATTTTAAGGAATTGGCGGTATGGTGATAAGGATATGACCTCTATAAAGATCACCAGGAGACATAATGAGTATGAAAGAGAGATCGGGAGTTCCCACTGTGGTTCATTGGTAACAAACCCATCCATCAGGACTCCAGTTCAATCCCTGGTCCTGCTCAGTGGGTTGAGGCTGTGGCATAAGCTGTGGTGTAGGTTGCAGATGCAGCTTGGATCTGGCATTGCTGTGGCTGTGGTGTAGGGTGGCAGCTGCAGCTCTGATTTGACCCCTAGCCTGGGAACTTCTATATGCTGTGGGTGTGGCCCTAAAAAGCAAAAAAAGAGAGAGAGAGAGAGAGATTGTAGAGTTAATAATATGTGACTGTCGTTTAGATACGAGGGATAGAAGAGACAGGATAATGGAGTCAAAAGTGACTGAAAATTTGGGCATGACTGGCCAAGAAATATAAAAGACATCAGTTGTTTTGGGGAAGGATAAATTTGCTGTTGATGGTCTTCAGATTGAGAAACCAGCCTTAGAACAGGTCATTGTGCTTCAAGCACTCGATGAAATAGCTGGCTTGTTTTAAGGGTTATATTGTATGAAAATTCTGCACCTTTAAATATTCTAATCACCAAGGATGGGGAGGTACTCACACCGTAAGAGGTTTGAGGGAACTGACACCAATTGTAGAAATGGTATATTCCCAACAACACCTCTCACTTGATTTAGGAAACCAGATCCTTATTTCCTTATCTATTTTCTTTCTTCTCTTGCTCTTCCATCTTTCTTCCTTCCTCTTCCTTTTCCTTTTTTCCCTCAACTTTGTATTGTGAAATTGCCTGTCAAATAAATGAGAATGTTGCCATGGGTCCGAGTGACTATCATTATTCAAAATTAGTGTGTATTGGAAAAGCAATTGGGGTATACAATTGTACTGTAAATAGAATAGGTGTATATTGCACAGATATGGATCTTGGAAGGGAACAGAACTGCAGAGATAGATGTGGTATTAAATCATGGAAGTGAAATAAAATTGCCCAAGGGAAGAAAGTGAAAAGAAGAAATCTAAAGATCATATTAAGGGACATGTCTATTCTTCTTGGATGTAAAAAACTAGAGGCAATTGAGCAAGAAGAAGGTGTCATCAAACAAGTCAGCAGGGCTGCAAAAGACAAAGAAGGAACTTTCAGAACCTTGGGGTGAACAACTAAGTGAAAGGTCTACGAAAAATCTGCTCAGTTAGGTCACCCCTGTCAAAATGGTTTAATTAGCATCATGGCAACAATAAACCAGACTGTAAGTGAAGAAGGAAGAGAATAAGAAAGTGGTTAGGGGGGAGAAATACTTAAACTGATGTTTCCTCAAAAAACTGAAAAATTGAATTATATTTGGGTGTATATAATACTTCTATTTATTTTACAGGTCGAATACATATATAATCAAATATATATACACACGCACACAAATATATACACATGTATATGTATATATAGAGTCAAAAGCATATATTTAAACATGGCTCATAAAAACTGTATGCAAGGCTTCTATTCTCCTGGGATGCACTGGTACAGCTAGAGTAGTTGTCTATGGCTGGCTGCTGCTATTCAGTTTGCTTGGTACCAGTGAACTAGCTGCTATGAAACAGCTTGGGTATCACCCCTGCTTCAATATAATTATGTGTTCTATTTTAAAATAATTTCATTCCTTTTTTTTTTTTTTTTTTTGGCTGAACCCATGGCACATGGAAGTTCCAGGCCAGAGATGGAATCTCCATCACAGCTGTAACCAGAGCCACCACAGTGACAATGCCAGATGTGTAACCCACTGAGCCACCAGGGAACTCCATTTCATTGCAGTTTTTTAAAATGAAGACTGTCAGGTGTTCAGTCTAAACATTCTAAACATTCAGATAGATACCAGATAAGCCAGGAGAAAATATAGAGTAATAAAATCCAAATGGGAGAAAAGTTTATGAAAAAAATCATCGAAAATGTTCAGTGCTGCTAAAATTTGAAATAGTGAAGGCAGGGGAAAAAAGACTGAATTTGATTCCCATTGGAAATATGAGTTAAAATTAGTACACTGAATATTTATTTAAAAAATATTAATTCATCTCACCAATATCACATGGAGAAGTACTTTAGAGGTTCAAAACCAACAGTGCTTGATTTCCTTTTATACTTCCTCTGTCTCAAATAGTAGCTGCCTATTTTAATCTTGTATATTTTAAAGAAAAGCAAACCAGTATATGTATGCTGAAGTTAACTGAAAGTTATTAAAGCAGACCCATCTAACTAAACAAACCTATACACTTTCTTACTTTTAAAAAAGTTAACTGGAAATTTAACAATATCATATAACTATCAGAAAACTAATAATTAATGAGGAATTTTGAAGAAATCCATGGCTCTAAACTATTAAACTTATATTTACATATATATAGTATATATAGGTAAACATTTTTACTGTAGTATTTATTTACTATTTTTCACTACTATTTTTATATATAGTTAAAAGTCTGTTAAAATTAAAAGGGCCACTAATTATTTGAAAAGATAATAATACTCAGGGTAATCAAATTTAAACAGGGAAAACCATTATTTCACACTATAGTTTAGCAAGCATGTGAGGAAGTGGGTATTATCCTCCACTGCCAATGGAAGTGTAAATTGATATAAACGTTTTGAAGAGTGCTTGGTTTACTATCTGGTAAAGTGACATGTACTCTATGACCCAGCAATTCCATTTATATATCTTAGAAGCTCATGTTCTTGAACACAGAAGACATGGGCCAATCTCCTCATTATACTATTATTTATAATGTCCAAACTACAATCAACATGGCAATGAAAAAAATAAAATGTGCTACCACAAACCACGCTAATAACAACAGACTTAACTAGATCTAGGTATTTCACTATGGATAGATTATGCACATGATATTGAATGGAAAAGCAAGTATAGATTACGACTGACATCGTGTATATCCATTTGAAAACGTAAATCAACGCTAGTTATTGCTGTGCAGTGAAAGTCTGAAAACAGACTGGATTCAGATTGACTCATGATAATGATTAGCTCTGAGTAGAGGAAGATCGGGGAACTTCATCTCTAATACTTCATTTAAAAAAAATTTGTATCTGAAGTACATATAAAAATAGCTAACCTCTATGACTTGATGATGATCTGTATTTATTATAGTATACTTTGTACTTTTTTCTTTTAATAAACAGCAAAATTTAGCTGTATCAAATTAAGATTTAAGGCAGTAAAAACCTCAGGAACAGATATGACACCATTATGTGGTCCACTTGAAACTTTTGTATATGTCAGTTATATCTCAGTAACACACACACGAATAAGGACTTTCTGAGTGGTAAAAGATCTTTCTGTTAGTGAAAAATCTTACTCCAGAGAAAAAGTCTTTTGTTTTTTCTTTTTCAGGAGGATAAATCAGAGGCTCTTTGGGTTGAAGAGAGATTCCACGCACACGCTGCCCGGGTCCGTGACGTGGAACTTCTTACCGGACTTGACTTTTATCAGGAAAAAGTACAGCCTGTCTCTGAAATTTTGCAACTAAAGACATATTTACCCACGTTTGAAACCATTATTTAACTTAATATATAAAACAATTTTGGAAAAATGTAAATGATTTTTTCTGTTGAAGAATATAAAATAAATTTTTCTATTTTTCCTTAAATCTTCTAAAAGTCATGTTGCATAATTTTCATTATTTTCTTCTCTTTTCCATTTCTATGACAATATATTATTTTAAAGCTCCATTTTTTTTGCACAAAGGTTATGCTATGTTATACCTTTCTTTTTTTTTTTTTCTTTCTTTTTTTCTTTTAAGGGCTACACCTGAGGCATATGGAAATTCATGGACTAGGCGTCCAATCAGACCCGCAGCCTCTAGACTAACCACACCCACAGCAACCCGGAACGATGGAACCGAAGAGCATCCGTGACCTAGGCCCCAGCTGGATACCTAACCCACTGAGCAAGTCCAGGGATCAAACCCACATCCTCATGGATACTAGTTGGGTTCTTTTTTTTTAATTATTATTTTGAAAAAAATAGTATATTTTTAAATGATAAAGAAATACACAATTACCAAGTTTAAGAAAATACAAAGTATCTAAAAAATGAACACACACATGACTTCACAAAACTACTCAGCTGAAGTTTTTACAAGTTCTGTATTGTATGATTATAGTAAAATCTGATAGAGAATTTTGAGAAAAAAACTAGTTGGGTTCTTAATGCATTGAACCGCAACGGGAACTCCTATACCTTCCTTATTATACTTATCATCTCGTTTGTAAACCTTGGCTGTATTTTTTCTACCCAGCATTATTGAAACAAAAGGGAGAACAAGAGAAGTAGATCTCACTTTTGAATTGAATCAATTCTATGTCAGTTTTGTTATCAAATTTTTTAATCTTGGCAGTCAGGCAGTATTTATTAAAATAAAAAATACACATTACCTTCATTTAAGTAATTTCATTTATAAAACTTTTGCAGAGACCAGAAAACTACATAAAAGACTGGTTGATCAAATTATGGCATTATGAGCAAAGTAATGCTATTCCACTTCTATAAAAAAAGAAGTCGATTTACATATTGACTGTCTGGCTATTGTTAAATGAACGCAGTCAATAGCATGTATAACAGGCTCTCATGTTTTAGGGGCTAACAAATTTTTTCTAGAAAGTGCTGGATATTCAACTTTTTTAGGCCATACAGTCTCTGTTGCAACTACTCAACTTCTGCCATTACATCAAGAAAGTAGTCACAGATAACAGATAAATGAAGTAACTGTTCCAATAAAACTTTCTTTATGAAAACAAATGGCAGCATAGAGGTGGCCTATGGGCTATGGTTTGTGAATAACTTGATTTATATAATAAAGACAGTGTGGAGAGAGGGAGGAATTAATACTAACAGACGGAGATAAAATTTTTACTTTTTGACCTTTGGAGTTGCCTAAAATTTAAAACAAAATTATCTTTGTATGTCTCTCTTTAATCTTTCAAAATGTGTTTATTAAGCAAAACGATCCCAGTACTTATTTGAGGAACAATACCTTTGGTCAGACATTTAGATTGGCTGACTGGCAATATTCCAGATTCATTTCGGACACAAAGACCAGTTCATCCAGGGGACAGACGCTTTACTGGTGATAAAAAAAAAAATCTTGTGATCAGAGCTTCAAAAAAACAATTTCTATTGGGACTTTGAATCATTAATTACAACTAATTTAAAGGTTAGTTTAGGGCCATTGGATTTTTTTTTTTTTAATTCTACTTACAGGATTCATTTTAAAATGTACAATATAGGAGTTCGTGTCGTGGCTCAGAGGTAACCACCCTGACTAGTATCCATATCCCTGGCCTTGTTCAGTGGGTTAAGGATCTGACGTTGCCTGAGTTGCAGTGTAGGTCACAGACGCGGCTTGCTTCTGGCATTGCTGTGGCTGTGACGTAGGCCAGCAGCTACAGCTCCAAATCAGCTTCTAGCTTGGGAACTTCCATGTGACTTGGATGCGCCCTAAAAAGACCAAAAAAAAAAAAAAAAAAAAAAAAAAAAAAGTGCAATACAGAGAAGGGGAAAGACAAGACAAAAATTGGACACTATTTCCAGCTATGTGGCAAAAGTGTTGATGCCCTGTTTACAGACAGAATTCCCCTAGTCAATGGTCCCCTGCCCTACTGTGGCCTGGAAACTAGACAAATCCACCCAGAATTTAGACTCTACTGTGGGAGGAGAAAAGCGAAGAATGGTTACAGGCCTGAACTGAGTTGTTTTTTTAGCTTTTAATGTTTGTTTATGCCCTGTGAATATTCAACATATTTAACAGTTATAATCATGGTAGATGAATAATTTTATATTCCACTTCTTCACTTAACCTGACAATGTTCATATTTTTCCATATCATTTTAGAGAGTTTATGACTTTTTTTTTTTTTTTTTTTTTTGGTCTTTTTAGGGCCGCATCCTCAGCACATGGAGGTTTCCAGGCTAGGGATCCAGTTGGAGCTGTAGCCACCAGCCTACACCGCAGCCACAGCAACACAGGATCCCAGCCACATCTACAGCTTACACCATAGCTCACAGCAACGCCAGATCCTTAACCCACTGAGCAAGGCCAGGGATCGAAACCAAATCCTTATGGATGCTAGTCAGGTTTGTTAACCACTGAACCAGGATAACTCCTGACTTTTTTTTACTTCACTTTTTAAAATAAAAGTATAGTTGATTTACATTGTTTCTTTAATTTCTGTTATACAGCAAAGTGACCCATCCACCCCCCTCGAACTGAGTTTAACTCTGGGTGTCTTTATTGCTTCCGAGTTTCTCTGAAAGCAACCACATTGCCTTCTGTATCAGATCAAATAGGTGCTCAACATAGAAATAAAAATTTTAGTCAGAGAAAAATTAAAATTACATATTTTTACATAGAGATTGTATAATGTACCTTTTTGTATAATCACTATCCCATTAAAAAGAAATATGCCTGTATAAAAGCATTCTAAAAGAAGGACATCAAGTATTTAACAGGTCCTGGAATTACAGGGGATTTACAATTACTACTTTATAATTTTCAGTATGTGGCCTATTTTTTGTAATGAGCTTGTATTTTAAAAATCTTAGAACGTAAATGTTAAAGTTATTGTAAACAATAAATGAAAAACTATTTATTTAGGAGTGTCCATTGCGGCTCAGCAGGTGAAAAACCTGACATAGTCTGTGAGGATGTGGGTTCGATCCCCAGGCTTGCTCAGTGGGCTAAGGATCTGGCATTGGGTCACAGATACAGCTCAGATCTGATGTTGCTATGGCTGTGGTGTAGACCAGCAGCTGCAGCTCTGACTCTACCCTTAGCCCAGGTACTTTGATATGCTGCAGGTATGGCCATAAAAATACATATATATTTTTATATGTAATATATATATCTAGAAAGAATTTCAAAGATACAGAAAAGTTATAAGAACAGTATAAAGAGCTCTCTATTACCTTCACCCATCTTTACTAACTGTTAAAATTCTCAGTATGTATATTTATGTACATCTTTATTTTTGCCCCTGAGCTTTCTGAGAGAATGCTGTGGTCATGCCCATTCACCCCACAATGCTTCAGTGTGTATCTCCTAACTTCGAGGACATTAACTCGCACAACCGCAGTCAGGAAGTTTGATGTTGATCCAATGCCATTTAATTTCCTGATCAAATTTGATTTTTTCTCATTTTCAGGAATTTCCGTTACATTTTATTTTCTGAGACACAAAGCAGAAGTCATGCATTGCATTAATTTTTCTTTCCCTTTTGGTACAACAATTCCTGTCTTTTTTTTTTTTTTTTTTTGTCTTTTTGCCATTTCTAGGGCCACTCCAGTGGCATATGGAGGTTCCCAGGCTAGGGATTGAATTGGAGCTGCGGCCGCCGGCCTACACCATAACCACAGCAACGCGGGATCCGAGCGGCATCTGTAACCTACTTCACAGCTCACGGCAATGCTGGATCCTTAACCCACTGAGCAAGGCCAGGGATCGAACCCACAACCTCATGGTTTCTAGTCGGATTCATTAACCACTGAGCCATGACGGGAACTCCCAACAATTCCTCAGTCTTTACCAAATAATGTTGACCTTTGGAGGAGTTCATTTATTTTGCAGACTCAATTTGGGCTAGTCTGACATTTCCTTATGATAGGATCCATGTTCTGCATTTGTGTAGGACACGACATCAGTGATACTGTGTCCTCCGTCGTTCATGTCGAGAAGCACAAGATGTTCAATTTCACCATTATTATTGATGCCAAATTTGGTCACTTGGTTAAGTTGATGTTCACCAGACGTCTCTTCTGCAAAGATAGTATTTTTCTCTTTATAATTTTGAAGTTATGGCGGGGAGTACTTGAGACCTTATAAATATCCTGTTTTCCATTAAATTTTCACTTACTGTTTTCAGCATCCATTAATAATTCTACCCTGATTCAGTTTTTACTACAGCAGTTGCAAAAGGGTGATTTTAAAAACTGCCGTTATTCATTCTACCTTTATTAGTGTTCTGCCTGTATTGAAAAGCATTCTCTTCTTTTTGTTTGTTTGTTTGCTCTTTGTGTCTTATCTGTATAGACTTGTGGATTAGTTTTTATTCCAGTTGATTAAAATACACTGTAATTATTATTTATTTTATTACTCAAATTGTCCCACATTTGGCCTGTCGGAGCTCCTGTACGTGAGGACCTGTGTCCTTTTGACATATTCTCAATATTTTTTTGAGCACTTTCTTACTTCCTGATACAAAAAAGAATAATAATGGTTTAGGCTCATCTGGTACTTTTATGCTAACTCTGGAATCAGCCATTTCTCCATTTAGTGAGTGCTGGTGCCCTAATTACTTCTGGAGTATCATTGCTTTTAGGCCTCATTGGTCAACAAAAGTACAATCTATATTCACATCTCTTTGTCTATACTTCTCTATTTATATTTATAATTACATGTATAAAAAGCAATGAGTTCAATTACCATTCAGTACTACAGGGTTCTCTCCAACCCTTTCCCATTTCATAATGGTATCTTCCTTCTCCATTTTTAAGAAACTTAGTTCCCAAACTTCTCATATTTGCTCATTTGCTCTATCCCACACTACAAGGAAAGAAGCAATTGCTAACCAATACCATTGAGAGAAACAAATCTACTCAGTAGAATTGAGATGTCTTCAGTTTTCTTGTATTTTTAGACTAAGAATTTATCATTAGAATTCTGTGTTCCCAAATGGCTTGGATTAAATTTCCCCCTTAAGTGTAGTTATGTTATCCTTTGAAATATAATAGTATTCTTTGTTTCTGTTTAAATTGCATTTGAAGGTTTTTCCATCCTTGTTGACATGGTTCTGAAAATGTTAACATGGTTCTGAAAGTTAATATTAGATGAAAAAAACACTCAGATGAAGTGTTCTTTGTCCTTCCAATCCTTTTCCATATGACACGTGTAGATAACTCACTTCATTAGTTTTTAGTTTATCCCTCCTGTATTTATTTCTGCAAAAAATAAGCAGAGCAGTTTTAGGTTTATAAGAAAATTGAGAGGAAAGTACAGGAGATTTCCTGTGTAATCCCTACCCCTACATATGCACAGCTTCTCTCATTATCACTGTCACTCACGAGAGCGGTGATTTTTTTTCCCAAGGGTACATTTACATTGACACATCATAATCATCCCATACCCATTGTTTACCTAAGGATTCATTCTTGTGTTTTATATTCATGGTTTTGGAAAAATACATAATGACATATATCCATCATAATATCATCTAGAACACTTGAACTGTTTTAAAGTCCTCTATGCTTTACCTATTTATCTCTTTCCCTACCCTTCCCACAACTGGAAATAACGCTTTTATTGTCTCCATAGTTTTGCCTTTTCTAGAATGATAATATTTGGAATTATAGAATATGTAGTCCTCTCATTTGGCTTATTTCATTGAGTAATATCCATTTACTTTTTTCCATGTCTTTTCATGACTTGATCATTTTTTTAGCACTGAATTTTTTTTTATTGGCTTTTGAAAGAAACTACTTTTATTTTATTTTGGTTTTTTTTTTTTATTTCTCCAATATATTTTTTTCTACTGTACAGCATGGTGATCCAGTTAACATACATGTATACATTCTTTTTTCTCACATTACCATGTAACATCATAAGTGACTAGACATAGTTCCCAGTGCTACACAGCCGGATCTCACTGCTTATCCCTTCCAAAGGCAATCGTCTGCATCAATTAATGCCAAGCTCCCAATCTATCCCACTCCCTCCCCACCACCTTGGCAACCAAAATCTATTCTCCAAGTCCATGATTTTCTTTTCTGTAGCACTGGATTTTAATGCATTGTCTGGATATACTCATTTATTTATTCATTTACCTACTGAAGAACATCTTGGTTGCTTCCAAATTTTGGCAATTATCAATAAACCTGCTCTGAACATCCATGCACAGGTTTTTGTATGGGTGTAAGTTTTCAGCCCCTTTGGGTAAATACCAAAAAGTGCAGTTGCTGGATCATATGGTAAGAGTTTGTTCAGTTTTAAAAGAAACTACCAAACTGCCTTCCAAAATGGCTGCAGAATTTTGCATTCCCAGCAAGCATTCATCCCAAGTGAATGAGAGTTCCTGTTGCTCCACACATGGTGCTGTTAGTCTCTTGGATTTTGGCCATTCTACTTAATGTGTAGTGGTATCTCATTATTGCCTTTTTTTTTTCCTGGGATCAAGCCATTTTATTGAGTGGCTTCGGGAGAGGGTTAAAGAGCTGGGAGGACAATCAGATCCTATGTCTTCTTCCCAGCAATCTTCCCCAGTTCACAATCGCTAAAAGGCTTATTATTGTTTTACTTTGCATTTCCCTGATGACAGATGATATTAAGTATATTTTCCTGTGCTTATTTGCTATCTGTGTATCTTTCTTGATTACGTGTCTGTTAAGATTTTTGGCCCATTTTAAAATCAGGTGTTTGGGGAGTTCCCATTGTGGCACAGTGGAAATTAACCCAACTTTTATCCATGAGGATGCAGGTTTGATCCCTGGCCTTGCTCAGTGGGTTGGGGATCTGGAGCTGACATGAGCTCTGGTGTAGGTAACAGATGCAGCTTAGATCCCATGTTACTGTGGCTGTAGTGTAGACTGGCAGCTGTAGCTCTGACTCAGCCCCTAACCTGGAAACTTCCATATGCCATGGGTGTGGCCCTAAAAAAAAAGCAACAAATAAAATAAAACAAAATCTGGTATTTTGTTTCTTATTGTTCAGTTTTAATGGTTCTTTGAAAGTTTTGTGTAATAGTCCTTAGTCAGATATGTCTTCTGCAAATATTTTTTTCCCAGTCTGTGACTTGTCCTCCAATTCTCTTGACATTGTCTTGTGCAGAGAAGAAAATTTTGATTCTAATGAAGCCCAGTTTATCAATTGTTTCTTTCATGGATCATGCTTTTGGTGTTATACCTAAAATGTCCTCAGCAGACTCAAGTTCATCTAGGTTTCCCCCTGTGATATCTTCTAGGAGTTTATTATTTTGCATTTTACATTTATGCTTTTGATCCATTTGGAGTTTTTTGGTGCATGGACATCTGATTTTTCTAGCACTGTTTGTTGAAAAGACTATCTTTACTCCATTACAATGACTTTGCTCCTTTGTTAAAGATCAATTGACTATATTTAAGTGGATCTATTTCTGGACTGTCTATTTTTCTATTCTTTTACTAGTATCACTCTGTTCCATTGATCTATTTTTCTATTCTTTTACTAGTATCACTCTGTTATTACAGCTTTATAGTAAATTTTGAAGTCAGGTAGTATAATTTCTCTAAATTTGTTATCTTTCAATATCATGTCAGCTATCCTGAATCTTTTGTTTGTCTAAACAAATTTTTTGTAAATCTTTTGTATTTTCTACAAAGACAATCATGTCATCTGTGAACAAAGACATTATTTCTTTCTTCCCAATCTATATACTTTTATTTCCTTTTCTTGTCCTATTACATTAGCTACAACTTTTAGCATGAGTTGAAAAGGAGGGGTAAGAAGGAGCATCCTTGCCTTTGATGTAATCTTAGTGGGAAAGTTTGAGTTTTCATCATTAAGTGTGATTTTCATGGTAGATATTTGGAGATATTATTTATTAAGCTGATGAAGTTCCCCTCTATTCCTAGTTTATTGAATTATTTATCCTGAATGGGTGCTGGATTTTGTCAAATGCTTTGTCTACATCTACTGATATGATTATATGATTTTCTTTTATAATTTATCAGTGGGGTGTAATTATATTAATTGTATTTTAAGTGTTTAAGTAGGCTTGCATACCTGGGATAAATCCCACTTGGTTGTGGTGTACAATTCTTTTTATACATTTTTGGATTTATTTTGCCAATATTTTGTTGAGAATTTTTTAATCTACGTTCATGAGAGATATTAGTCTTTAGTTTTCTCATAGTGTCTTTGTTTGGTTTTGATATTAGGGTAATGTTGGCCTCAAGTAATGAGTTAGGAAATATGCTCTCTGCTTCTGTTTTCTAAAAAAGATTGTAGATAATTGATATAATTTCCTCCTTAAGAAGAATTTATAAGTAAATTCACCTAGGTTTAGTACTTTCTGTTTGGGAAGGCCATTAATAATTTAATTTCTTTAATAAATATATGTCTACTCAGATTGTCTATTTCTTCCTGTGTGGTTTTGGCAGATTTTGTCTTTCAAGGCTCATTTGAATTAGGTTATCAAATCTCTGGGCTATCCTAGTTTATTATGACAATCTCCTATTAAGGACCTCTAATTGTTTCCAATATTTTGTAGTTAAAAATATATAGCAATGAATAACCTTACACATATGTAATTTTTTGAAAGTGGATCATCTGTGAAAATTCCTAGAAGCTGGTAAACATATACATGGCAGTTTTATTTAATAAAAATCAAAATATTATTTTGGCATAACTTTAATTCCTAAATTGGTATATTCAAGACCTGAATGTACTGAGATGTAGTTTTCCCCCACCAAAAATGCAAATAATTCATTTTTTCTAAATCATAAACACATACTCATTGTAACAATATCCAAAGTAAATATATATATTTATACTATGTATATAAACATTTTATATATAAAATAAATTTACATATAAATGCTTATATGAAAAAATTAATTGTGGTTACAACAATTATATTCTATTACTTAATAGCCACTAGGAATCCCTCTCCTTTGAATGCAGTATCTGAACATCGATTTGAGGAAATGTCAATCCATGTCACTCTGGTTCAGAATCAAATTTTTTTCTCAGAGGGATTTCAAATTTTTCAGGAAAATACTTGAGTTTCAAGGACTTCAAAAACACTTTCTATCAGAAATTTTAACTTATTGGAGTAAGGAAATAATTGCTTGATATTTTGATAAATTCCTTGGTTTTTTTTTTTACAAAATTGTGTAGCTGAGAATTAATGGAGACTTATGTGGGTGTAGTAATAATCTGTGTTAGCATCCATGATCAACCATCACCCCAAGCCTTCTCGAGTTATTTTTTGACTTTCAGACAATCGAACTATGTCATCTCTCAGGTGATGTAACTGTCTTTCTTTTTTATCCTGCTGACATTGAAGTATGCGATCAGCTCAATTTTTGACAAGTGCTTTGTATATAAATGATAATTTAATAGAACACAATTGCTTGCTTTTAAATAGAGGAACCTCCCATTGTTACTATTTTTAGTTATATGTATTTTGGTAGACCAGTATATAAAAAAGACATTTTTGTGAGTTTCAATGTTACTGAATCAAGGATTACAATTAAATCTTGTTTGTAGAAAGAAAATATTCTAACCCTAGTGAGGTCAGCTAAGGTCTTGGGAATATACTTGGAATGAAGGGAAATTTTAAATGTTGGATTATTTTCCAGATGTAGTTAAGACCCTGGAAACTTATTTTCTCCCTTCCTCTCTTTCTTCCTCCCTTTCCCTCTCTCTCTTTCTTTTTCTTTCTTTCCCTCTTTCTCTTTCTCTCTTTCTTCTCATTCAGAATTTTCAGTGCCATAGTTGGAATTAAGGGAGCTTAGGGTCTGTTCTTCCAGAAAGCATCATAAATAAATGAGTTTTCTGGGAAAGTAGAAGCAGATGGGTGGAAGTGAATGGGATAAAGAGGTGCACTTATTGATGTGCTAAGAATTCATCATTAACCATTAATTTAGTTGGAATTTAATATAAGAATGTCCATTATTTATACTTATAGATTTGACTGATCTTGATGCTGTAAATCCCATGTGGTTTGGGCACTTGTGTTGATTTTGAAATTATATTTGGGTTCTTTGAAAAGCTTCTTGCCCCAGGGAAATCTCTTTCCTTCCTCCACCTCCATCCCCGCCCCTGCATCACCATTACCCCACCACCACTACTTGTCATCTGTTTACTTTGAGAGGGCTGGGCCTGGGAATGGAAGACAGCACATAAACTGAAACGGTTTTCAAAAACACAAACAAGGCTGTTGGAAGAAACAACTTCCTTTTTACACAGCACCCGTGGCAGACCACAATCACTCCCTCAATCAGTGGACTTACACTTGTATAAACTCCCAGACGGGAACAAACCTCAGCCTCTCAGTGACAGAGGGTTCACAATTCTAACTTGTCCCAAATCCACAGTACAAATGTAGCTGAATAACAACTAGTAAATTACAACACTGGACTTAGAGCAGGGCTGATAATGTTATTCTAAGATATTATGTTTTTCACTGTGTCAATTAAAGATGCATGGGTGTAGAAGCAATCAAGAGAGGCCAGCTAGGCCCTTGGTATAACTCGCTCTACTGGAGAATAGTGTTCTGTATCTCTAAGGGATAAACAAAGACCTTAAACAATTTTTTTTTTTTTCCTTTTTAAGGCCACGCCAGAGGCATATAGAAGACCCCAGGCTAGGGGCTGAATCAAAACTGCAGCTGCCGGCCTACACCACAGCCACAGCAACACCTCATCGGAGCCGCATCTGTGACCCTATGCCACAGTCTGTGGCAAAGTTGGATCCTTAACCCACTGAGCAAGGCCAGAGATCAAACCCACATCCTCATGGATGCTAGGCTCTTGACCGACTGAGCCAAAATGGGAACTCCCGTATTTCTCGAAATTTTGCCTAATGATTTGCACAATAGCTTCTCTATTTAATGTGATATCTATAAAGTTTATTTATGATAGCCTCTCTCAAGAAATCAACTCTTTTTCGTTGTGTTATGAGGTGGTAGTGAATTGATAAGACCAGGAATTTCTAAGTTACAGACACTGGGGTTTAAATCCTGACTTCCTAAATGTGTAAACTGCAGCAGATTTCTTGAACTCTGTGACTTGGTTTTCTCATCTATAAAAGTGGAATCATCTAGTCCCTGCCTCACCGAGTTGTGGTGGAGATTCAGTAAGTTACCAGGTCCAGACTATGTGCAGCAGCAGCTCTAACATGGTAGCACTGCCCTCTCTCAATTGTATAGAAAGCACGTTCTTTTTGAACAAACCAGGCAATGGTTTCTGCTTCACTTAGGTTTAGGCACAGTTTCAGTGACTCAAATTTGTGGATTGTGTCAGGTTGATCTTTGCCCTGTGATTTGGAGGTTTGACTCCTATATTTCCTGCCAGGATGGGTTAGTCACATTAGGAGCATCCTCCATCATGGTTTGTGGTTGCCCCGATCTTTAAATTTGGCCTGCCTCTATTATAGTTCTTATTCATTGGTTAGGTCCAAGAATATTTTTATAAGTTTTGGCCATGTTAGCAATTTAAGGGTGGAATGGGGAAAGGAACCTTGGCATGGTTAATCTTGTTACCCTGAGATACTGAAAAAAATCGGAAACAGATTGTCCACAGTGGCTCAGATCAACAGGCATTGGCAGTGGATTCATATATTTCTTCCCAATTTGTCTGGATCTCATCTCAGAAAGTGGATTTACTCTGCAGAGATTTCATCATTAACTATCTCTTCAGATTTCAGCTTCTGCCTCTTTCAGCATTGAAGCAGTTTTCCACAAACTAAGGAACAGAAATTTAGAATCACATCTTTCATCAATTACTTCAACAGGAAATATCTTCCTCTCTTGCAGTCCCTTTGAATCTGGAGCCAACTACCTTCTTCTAGTCATTCAACAACACATCTTGCCTGTTCAAGATCTTCTCATTTAATCTCATTTAGTTATTTCAACTAATGTTTATTGAGCTCCTGCTATGTACCAGCCACTGTTCTAGGGGCTCTGGATCATCAGTGAACAAAATTGATCAAAAAGATGCCTGCCCTTGAGAAGCTTCTATTCTAGTGAGGAAGACAAACAGTAAATAATAGATACAACAAATTTAAAAATTAAATTACATGTGTTGGAAAGAAATAAGTGCTATGGATGAAAAGAAAAAAGAAAGCAGGGTTGAAAGGATCCAGGCAATGGGTTGTGGAGACTTAGGGGGAAGTTTGCTAAAAATAATAAATAGGGTGGTCAGGGTAGGCCTTTTGGAGAAGGTGAGATCTGACAAAGCCCTGGGGGAGATGAAGTGTTAGCTGGGCAGGTCCAGGGAGGAATCTGTGAAGTCTGGCGGTTTCGAGGAAGAGTGGGAAGTCAGCATGGCCATTAGGAGAAGTTTCTTGTCCCCTCAGACCTCCCGTAACTATTTGTATGCACATGAAGAATAAAAAACTAGATAAAGGAAATTTTTTAAAAGTTATGCCCAGCTCAAAAAAGTGATCAATTTTTTTTTTCCCTTTTGGTTATGTTTAATAGGTACTCTGAGTTATTCTGTTCCAGAATAAAATCTTCTTGTAGGCAGACAATAATGAATGGGGTCTATCAAGTTCTCATGAGCAATAACAAGTCTGTTGGCAATAATCTCAAATGTAACCCTGCATTTTACCACCTATTCATATTACAGTATTAGGATAAGACATATCCTAACTAGTAACTCAACAACTGCTAAACAATGACAATTTCATATGGTTTAACCTATACTCCAGCGTGGTAACATTAAAATAACATGAAATGTTTCACTTTTGGCTAAAAATAAAATGAATAAATATGGATAACAGAAAAAAATAACAAAGGGTATTGATTTTTTCAGAGATATACATTGACATTATCATATTTTAATGTGGTCTTTTGTCCCGGAGTTATATAATTGTTATAAATATTTTAGAATTCGTGTGCTCTGCACCACTTTCATATACCTTCTCATTTAATTCCACAATCTTTTGATAGAGTTTTTTTTTTTTTCATTGCCACACTCGTGGCATATGGTAGTTCCCAGGCCAAGGATTGAATCCGAGCTGCAATTGTGACTCGTGCTACTACTGTGGCAAAACCCCATCCTTTAACCCAGTGTATGGGGCTGGGGATTGAACCTATGCCTCTGCAGGGACCTGAGCCACTATAGTTGGATTCTTAACCCACTGCGTCACATCAGGAACTCCTTGCTAAAATTATGCCTACTCCCAGTTCACATATAACAAACCTGAAAATAATAGAGATTGAATAGTTTACCTGAGATCACAAAATTGCTAGAATGCTGAGTCAGGACTGGACTCTGTGTTTTTTGACTCTAAGTCCAGTGCTCATCCCATTGATCAGAGTTACAATCTTTTATCATCAATTAATCAAGATATTGAGGGATACAAGAATTTTAAACCCAGGTCTTGCCTCCAAGAAGATGATAATTCAGCTAGGGCAGCATTTTCTAAAGGGACCTCTGTGAAATTCTAATCTCTATGTGTGATAGTGAATTTTATGTATTAACTTGCTTGCATCTGTTCTGGGTACTTCTGTGAAGATGTTTTTGGGCTTTTTAAGTCTGTGGTCTTTGAGATAAGCACAGTGCTCTTCATAATGTAGGGAGCCTCATCCAATCAGTTGAAGGACTGACTTGAATAAAAGTCCTACTCAGAACAAAAGTTGCTGACATCATCTGCAACATCAGCTCTTCAGACTTGAACCGTACATTGGTTCCTTTCTGAGCCCCCGGAGTGTTGGCCAACCCTGCAAATTTTGGACTCGCCAGCCTCCTTATCTTATATATATTATTTTTATCTTATCAGTAATGTTTCTCTAGAGAAACCTAACAGACCGGGGAGGTGCTCCAAAATGGCCTATAGTTCTAGAAAACACTAAGCACTATCATGTCCTTTGAAAATATATGCAGTCGGAGTTCCTGTCCTGGCTCAGTGGTTAACAAATCCGACTAGGAACCATGAGGTTGCAGGTTCGATCCCTGACCTTGCTCAGTGGGTTAAGGATCTGGCATTGCCGTGAGCTGTGGTGTAGGTCTCAGACGTGGCTTGGATCCCGTGTTGCTGTGGCTCTGGTGTAGGCTAGTGGCTACAGCTCCGTTTAGACCCCAAGCCTGGGAACCTCCATATCTGAGGGAGCGGCCCTAGAAATAGCAAAGAGACAAAGAGACAAAAAAAATAAAAAAAAATAAAAAAAATAAAATATATGCAGTGCATTTTAATGTATCAACAGCTCTGAGGATTTATTTCATTAAAAAAAACCCAAAATTTTAGTTGTAATTAACAACAAAAAATATTAGCAACATATACCTATAGTTCTAGTGTTCTAAAGGAAACACTTTGGTAAATGTAAATACCAAAGCCAATTGGTATAAACTAGTACTACTGCATTGACTAGTACTAGTTTAGACCTGCCAAGGGCTTTAGGAAAAGCACAGTAAAAGCAAGTGCAGCACAGTGGTTAAAGGTGGGCTCACTGTGAACTCTGTGTGGTTCACTTTTACTGATAATATGGGATAACTTAATGCCTGTTGTAAGGATTAAGTGAAATGACACTGAACTATGCTTAGAAAAATGAAAAGTGCTTCTTTTTCTAGGCTGATACTTGTTCTAAAAATTATAGTGAGCCTATAGATCTCAATGTGAAAGAACTTAGCCTAGTCTGAAAAATTAGCAGAAAAAAATACATTTTATTGAGCATATAATAAAACAACCTACCCATTTTGAAGTATAGTTTTTTAACCCATTATAGATGGCATTATTATTATTAGACACGTTATTGATTCAGTTACAATGCTGACTAGAGTTTTAGTGAAAGACTGGCAGATGGACTGTTAATTGTCTTTAATTTTAGTGCCTATGTTGTTTCACAATGATTTCCTTAAATGTTTGTGAGCAATTGACAGTAGGAACTTTTTCTTACTCATCTTTGTACTAGCAACTACCAGTGAATCTGTTGAGAAAGGCTCAGTAAACGCTAAGGTAAGTATTTTTTATAGCTTCAGCTATACTAAATTACACTTAGAGGAGTTCGCGTTATGGAACAGCAGAAACAAATTCAGTTAGTCCCCATGAGATTGCGGGTTCGATCCCTGGCCTTGCTCAGTGGGTTAAGGATCCAGCGTTGCCATGAGCTGTGGTGTAGATTGCAGACATGGCTCGGATCTGGTGTTGCTGTGGCTGCAGTGTAGGCCAACAGCTGCAATTCCAATTTGACCTCTAGCTTGGAAACCTCCATATGCCAGGAGTGAGGACATAAAAAGCAAAAAAAAAAAAAAAAAAAAAAGAAAGAAAAGGAAAGGGAAAAGAGATTGTGCTTTATGCTTATAGAGACTTTAGATGTAAAGATGAAATAACATAATTTGTCCTGCCATATATTTGTCTGAGTGAGAGCAAATCCTGCTCAATTTTAATATTTCTTTTGTTCTTTAGTTGCCCAGGTACCCTGTAGAATGCCTGTAGCATACAAGACACATGGACAGCAGACTGAAAAATAGAACTCATAACTAACTACGTTATATTCAGGTGTGCAGAGGAGTCATCATATGCTGGTTGACAGGGAAAAAAATTAACCAAAAGTCTAGTCTTGCTTAAAGCCTAGTGTGACCTTAAAATGAAAGTGATATTTTTGGGTAGTGTTCTGACATTTTAAGATGAAAATCTTTCGTTCTTATATAATGTCTCTCTTCTTTTTTTTTCCTCTTGCATGGTGTCCAGGTTTGAAAGAAGAAGAAGCAGAGTTTGTGACCTTATGGGGCTGGGAAGAAGAGATCCCTGGCCTCTTGTTGCCCCTGAGTGTGGACTGGCTGGCATCTTCTGGCCTCAGAGGTAAATTCCTTTCTGCCTCTCATGGAATTGCCCCATTAGTCTCCAAGTTAGAAGCTACCAATGGTGACGTCAAGGTCCATCCATTTGGCTTAGGCATCTCAGTCTCTGAGTCTCTCACCACATCCTCCCTCTATCTAGTTAGTCTTGAAATCCAATCTCACCCCCTACTGTGGGATACCTTCTCCCACACTGTTGACCTTGAGCTCAGGATCCATGCCAGCAGGAAGCCAAGTAGCTCAGAAAAGCTAACTCCAGGGGCTCCATCTGCCTAGCATTCTGCTCTGTGTTTACGTCTGCACCCCATTTTGCCTTCCTCCCCAAGTTCAAAAGGCAAGACCAAGTTCAAAAGGCAAGACCACCTCAACTGTACCCTCATAAGCTATTTCCTTGTGAAACTGTCATGTTTTGGGCTGCCAGAGATATAAAAACCAATACACATATCTGCTTGCTTCTGCTCCTCTTTCTTTTTACTCTTCCTTTCCAGAGTCCACTGAGGCCAAAAAGGAGCAGTCTTTTCTTCTGGCTCTTCCCCAAAGAAAACTATGTTTTGGCGGTGAAGCCAGTCCTTGAATGTGCTGACAGGAGGTTAAGGAATTTAGATAATCTTTTCCCCAAATAATAATCTGCGATAGGAGTTCCCGTTGTGGCTCAGTGGTAATGAACCTGACTAGTATCCATGAGGATGTGGGTTCGATTCCTGGCCTCGCTCCGTGGGTTAAGGATCTGGTGTTGCCATGCGCTGTGGTGTAGGTCATAGGTGCGGTTTGGATTCCCTGTTGCTCTGGCTGTGGCTGTGTCCAGCAGCTGCAGCTCTGATTTGACCCCTAGCCTGGGAACTTCCATATGTCGAAGGTGAAGCCATAAAAAGCAAAAGCAAAAAAAAAAAAAAAAAAAAAAAATCTGTGATAAACGTCTAGTTGTCTTTATGCAAGGTTAGGACCTTGAATATCAGAACACCAGTCTTTCTTCTGGTACTTGATGAAAGAATGCAAAAGGTTAACTTCCTCACTTCATTCATATCCTCTCCACATTTGGGCAAGTCGGGATGACAGCTCATGCTCTAAATAGGCAAAAGGGAAAAATCCCCTTAATGCTTTTCAAAAAGACCTATTTTTGAGAACTAAAGGTATTTCTTTCTTAATGAGGTATAGGGAAGGGGTAATTATTAGTTACTTTAAAATGAGGCACACAGCACTTAGGGTCATAAAAGATACTGGAAATTAGGTAAGTAACATTTTAATATTTCCTGAATGCACTATGCCTTTCCAGGAAGATCTTAAAGTCCTTTCTCACCTTTTTCTCACACACAAAAAAGTATTTTTGAATTAATTATAGACTCACAGGAAGTTAAAAAAAGTACAAAAGCCCAGTATATTCTTTACCCTGGTTTTCCCAGGGGTAACATCTTATAAGACTACAGTAAATATTAAAACCAGGCAATGTCATGGGAGGATACTGTTAACTAGCCCAGTTAGGTAGCCTTATTCAGATTTCACCAGTTTTCACATAAAATATTACTTATTTATTTTTACCCAAACCTATGTCTCTACACAAGCCTGCGAGTAGGTACAGATGCAGCAAGAGAGGTTCAGAACATGTAGAGTTTGTCCCTAGTCCCACATGATACCCCCTCTGAAGAATCTGGGGTGACCAACAAGGAGAGACCAACTGGTTTTAAGAGCCTGCCAGAAACATTTTCCTTCTAGAGTCTTTTTTTTTTTTTTTCTTTTTCTTTTTAAGGCTACACCTGCAGCATATGTCAGGTCTTGGGCCAGGTGTCGAATTAGAACTGCACCTGCAGCCTATACATCACAGCCACAACAACAGTGGATCAGATCCATATCTGGGACCTATGCCAAAGCTTGTGACAGTGCCAGATCTCTGACCTACTTCAAGGCCAGGGATAGAATCTGCATCTTCACAGACACTATGCTGGGCTCTTAACCCAATGAGCCACATCGGGGCCTCCTGGGGTTTTAACTATTCCCATGAGAGATTTAGTAAGTCTGTGCATTTTTTTTGAAGAGCATATACTCCTAAGAGATTAACTCACTTGATTCTTAATTTCTTAATTCTGGGATCTCAAGAAATGATAGATGCCTGAGATGTGGGCAAAAGCTTTGAGGATAAGAATGATAATGAAGGAAGGACTAACAAAAAAGAGCCTAAGGGAATCCAGGGCTAATAACACTCTCCCCTCCTTCACAGATTTGCTTGCTGCGGGAAAGCTGGATGCACTAGGTACTTCTGAGACCACTGTGGAATGTGGCTGCCTCAGAGAGGGTGGGTAACTTGGGTTTTGAGATGAAATGGTAAATTCAAATATAAAATTGTAGTTGTTGTTATTTTAAAATAAGAATATATTTTGAAACCCCCAAACCAGCAAAGATGAAAGTGGAAGAACTGCACTTTTAGGTTTCAAAAAACAATTAGGGAAAAACAGCACACCGCATCATAAGACTGGAAACCAGCGGTCTGGAGGTTTTAGTAGTGCCAACGAGTAGGAAAATGTTTCCATAGAATTTCAATAACCAAGTAGCGTCAGAGTGACTCAAGACATGTCTGGAGTTTAGACTTATTTGATGGAAACTTTGTAGGCTGGGTTTTCCTCTTCTCCCACTCTGACTTTACAAGCCAGTGCCCACATACTTGGAAACAGCAACTGGGCAATTACTAAATGGTTGCTGAGTGATGGTGTAAATAGTTGGAAAAAAGCTTGAGTTTGGATTCACGACAGCTATCAAGGTAAGGTTTCCTATTCTCACTTTATAGGTAGTTTATATACTAATTGGACACATGACTATTGAAGGAAAGTCGAAGTTTGCTATGTGTTTCCAACTAAAATTCACTTGATTAGTCAAGTGTCTTACACAAAAGTATAGACAAAAAAAAATTTTTTTAAGGTTGCTAAAACATTTTCTTAAAAAATACTTTACACTGGGAAGCTCCATGTGT
This sequence comes from Sus scrofa, assembly GCF_054392235.1. Classification (NCBI taxonomy): domain Eukaryota; kingdom Metazoa; phylum Chordata; class Mammalia; order Artiodactyla; family Suidae; genus Sus; species Sus scrofa. The sequence continues at coordinate 31,858,238 of NC_139383.1, read as the reverse complement.
TCTCTGAAGCCACCGCTTCAGAGAGGCGTACAGAAGGCTCCCAGGTAGAAGGAACTCAGTCCCATCTCTAAGGTCTCCAGGGATGGCCAGCTCTTTCTCAATGAGAGCCCAAGTTTGGGACAAGGACTGGCTGAGCGCAGAGTCGAAAAGTCTTTATATCATTATCCATGTATCCTTGTGGATCTGTGATGATTTTGTGTATTTATCCAGCCGGTGAAAATAATATATGCTCTTAGCTACAAAATTTCACTACCATCACCACCACCACACACATACCTGTTTTATTGGGTGCATGTTTTGGTAACTGCCCGAGATGGAACATAAAATACTCACGGGCCAGACTGAACTAACGCTAAGTTGGTATTGATCTATTTTTCACAGCCGTGGTGAAGACTGTTGTTGGTGCAGATACTGCTGGCAGCAAGCCAAAGGCTGGGTTTGAATGTCAGGACAATAGAGCAGATTTTTTTTGACTGACAGACAGGAGAAGGGAGTGTGGAAGAAAACAGTGAAGCTGAACTTTTACTAAGTTTCTCTGCATGATAATGTGATGCAATTTTCTTTCTTCATTTCCCCTAGAAATCATCAGTAAAATTGGCATTACTTGTGATTGCATTTTAGCATGGGATTTCTTTTGGAGATGTGACAAAAAGCTGATTTTGGCTTCAGAGTAGGCACAGGGTGAGAACAAAAGCCAGCACAGAATTTCAGGCACACTAGGGTTACTGAGACTTTTAGGCAGTGATCCATCTCTTAACTGAAAATATTGTTATGATAATCAGGTTAGCTGCTATTAATACTTGTCCTCCAAGTTTAGAATATTGAAGCAAATAATGACTACTTTCTTAGATAAGAAAGTATTCTCTTTCATGGGTGCTTTCTGGTTCTATCTGCATGTCACTAACAAAAATTTAAACGCACGTTCAACACCTAAAGGAGAAATAGGACCCATTTTGCAAATGAGTATTTTGGACTATCCAATTAACGAGGGAAATTTCAGCTGAAAAAAGAGATGGATTAATAAACAATTGCACTGACACATCGTGGCTTAGCGGTAAATGAATCTGACTAGCATCCATGAGGACTCAGGTTCAATCCCTGCATAGATTCTAAGGAGAGAGGTCCTGCATAGATTCTTCTCTTACAACCTTCCCAAGGAATCAACCCTGCCAACACTCTATCTAGGATTTCCAGTCTCCAGAACTGTGGGAAAGTCAATTTCTCTTGTTTAAGCCACAGGGTTTGTGGTATTTTGTTAAAGCAGCCCTGGCAAACAAATACAGCTTGATTTGGAAATCATGTAACCAAATTAATTAATGTCATGAACAATAACTTAGATTATGAAAGAGTTCAAGAATACATCTTCTGTGAGTTGCTCTTATGAGCTATATGATAGGAATATTGGCTACCTCAAGTCCTAGTCATTTTATGCGGTCTTTGTAGATGCTCATATTCATTTACCAACTATTTATTCAATCAATGAATGTTTCTTTTTGTGTGCCAGATATTATGCCAGACAAGTCTGGCACAATGAGTTCTTGGTACAGCCCTCAGGGAACTTAGATGTCTCCGAAAGGCAGACAATCAATGTAAGAAGCTAGTTACAGTAAAATACTACATGTGACTAGGATGTCGGTGAGGTTCAAAGGAAAACGTGATTTATTTTGCCTGAATTCTATCTATGGAAATGATGATGTTTGAACACACAGAAGGGAAAAGATGACATTACCCTTGGGGCATTATTTGGACTGAATTATGACTCCCCAAAATGCATAAGTTGAAGCCCTCATCCCTAATGTGAGTTAGAGGTAGGAGACATTAGGTTTGGATGAGTTCATAAAGGTGAGGCCTTCGTGACGGGATTAGTGTCCTTATAAGAAGAGACATCAGCAAGTTTTCTCATTCTCTCTTTCACTCCACTGTGTGAGGATTCAGTGAGAAGATAACCATCTATAAGTCAAGAAGGCAGCTCTCACCAAAAACTAGCCATGCTGGTTCCTTGACCTAGGATCTCTAGCCTTCAGAACTATGAGAAAATGAATTTCTAAACCTCCCAGTCTATGACATTTTGTTATGGTAGCCCAAACTGACTAAGATAAAGGACAGGGCATAAACAGAGAGTCAAAAGAAACTCATGACTAGAGGGCTTAACCATTCACTTGTTCATTCATTGACTCATTTATGCATTTGTGCTATAGATATTTATTAAACCCCAATTGTGTGTCAGAAGCTGTATGAAACCTGTAGAGTGGTGTACGGGCAAAGTCTTCACCCTTATAGATGGTATAAGGATAGATAATAAACTGGTAAGCAAATAAACAAGCTGCTTTGAGACTGTGAAAATGCTATCAAGGAAAGAAACAAGATAGAGATGAAGAGTGACCAGGGGTAACATTATTAGAATTCCCAGAGAAAGTTTCTCTGAATGAGTGACATTTAGCTAAGTTCTGAAAAATGAGAGTCAGGCAGTCATTCAAAGATTCAGGGAGAGTGGTTCAGGCAGATGGACCTGCAAATGCCAAGGCAGAAAAGAGTCCTGTGTTCTAAGACCTAGAAGGAGGCCAGTGGGGCTGGAATGAGTGATTAAGGGGTGAGAAAAATTGGAGAGGTACAGAGTAGCCAGGTCATGGACAGTTTTGTGTGTCATGCCAAAGGCAATCCGGTGGACACTGGGGAACATCTGAGGATGTTAAGCTGGGAATACCAAGGTAAGATTTTTTTTTTTTTTGGTCTTATGTCCTTTTAGGGCTGCACCCACAGCATATGGAGATTCCCAGGCTAGGGGTCTAATCAGAGCTATAGCTGCTGGCTACAGCCACAGCCACAGCCACGTCAGATCTGAGCCAGGTCTGTGACCTACACCACAGCTCATGGCAATGCCAGATCCTTAACCCACTGAGCAAGGCCAGGGATCAAATCTGCAACCTCATGGTTCCCAGTTGGATTTGTTTCCACTGCACCACAATGAGAACTCCCCAAGGTAAGTTTTTTTTTGCTCACTTTCTTGGCTGTATCGAAGAATATTAATATCCCATTAATATTTGGAAAATATCTGCACTAAAAATATTGATACTTTATCTGGAATATGGATTCTTTATTCAAAATTTAACTGGGCATCCTTTATATTTACTTGCTACATTTGTAAATCCAAGTTGCAAAGCACAAGAGCAGAGGTGAGGCAGCTATTGTGCTCGCTCAGAGAGAGATGGCAAAGGCCTGGAAAGGTGGGAAAGTGGAGGATTGAATAGAACAGAAGGAAAGTGGAACTGATTGGATGTGGTAGTTGATTACTCTGGTGGGAGGCAGACGTGGAGATTGAGGGAAAGGGAGGAGTCCAGAGCGACTTTGTTTGCTAACTTGAGTGGATGACATTGCCTTTCTCTTAGAGATACAAGAGGGAGAGAAGATTTGGGGGGAGGAGTGAGTTAGGTTTTAGAAGTGCTGACTTTAAAGTTCCAGTGGCCTGCTCACGTGAAAATACACAAGAGGTAATGGATATACAGATTTGGAAGTCAAGAAAATTCTGACTGGAGAATTTGGGGTTCCTGATTTGTGAGTCATCGGCACGCTGTTGTCAGTTTTATCTATGAAAATGATCACACGGGAAGTGTATGATGGAGTGAGAAAGAGGTCAGGACTGACTTTATGATCACTCTAATATTTAAAGAGCAAGAAATGGGAAGAGGAGCAAAAAGGAAGAAAAGCAATAGAATGTAGAGATATCAAAGAAAAGGGAAGTTTAGAGAGAAAAAGAGTGACTTCCCCTTTCAGGCAGTAAGAACCAGCTAACCAAACAGCCTTCCTAGGTAACACTTAGATATGTTGGACAAGATATGACAAACATGCTTTAAATATGTAGCTAAATTGCAAAAAGTAGGGAATACAGCCCTAGGGCCCAAACACAAGAGAAAACTCAGTACTTAAGTGGTGAGTGTGTGAGGTGGTGCTGCAGCAGCTCCAGGGGAGTTTGCTAATATCAGGGTGAGAAGCATAGTTCCCCTGAAGGAGCAGGAGATGAGACCTTATAATTAGAAAATTAAAAATGACCCACATATTCATAAAGAGGCAAGTGTAAACAAATGGTAGCATGTATGTACAATAGTATACTACTAAAATGCAGTTAACAATGAACTAGAACTACACAGATCATTATGGGTAAATCTCAAAAGCAATATTGAAGGAAGAAACAAGCTTCAGAATTATACTCTAGTATTCCATTTAAAGAAAATTTTAAGAATACAAAAGATGAAGGAGTGTTAATATATGTATAAATAATAAGTAACCCACATTTGATGTGGTCCATGTTAGTGGTTACTTCTAGTGAGGGAGAGAATGAAAAAGGGCCAAGGAGAGAGGGATGAAAGCATCTACAGTATTTTTATTGTTGTATTTCTATAACAAAAGGAAACAATTGGGTAAGATTGTTAAGATTTGGCAAAGCTAATATACGGGGTCTGGGGCATGCTTTAAATATTTTAATATAATGTCTTAAGGAATAAGAGAAGAAATTGAGATATAATCTATAAGCTATAAAAGCTAGAGGGAATGAAAGGCCTCAGGCTGTAGGGGTGTGTGTGTGTGTGTGTGTTTGTATGTGTGTGTGTGTGTTTACGTTGAGAGAGACTGAAGGTGTTTCAGGAAGTTGCGTAGAGAGCATCAAGGGCAGTTTCACTCATACACGTGAACATCTGAATAAATGAATGAAAGGAGGCCTTAACTTTCTCTGTCAATTGCAGAGGACAAAGATGCCAGAAAATTTGAGATGAAGTAAGTTTTTTTTTTTTTTTTTTGTCTTTTTGCCATTTCTTGGGCCGCTCCCTCAGCATATGGAGGTTCCCAGGCTAGGGGTCGAATTGGAGCTGTAGCCACCGGCCTACGCCAGAGCCACAGCAACGCAGGATCCGAGCCACGTCTGCAACCTACACCACAGCTCACGGCAACGCCGGATCCTCAACCCACTGAGCAAGGGCAGGGACCGAACCCACAACCTCATGGTTCCAAGTCGGATTTGTTAACCACTGCACACGACGGGAACTCCTGAAGTAAGTTTTAAGAATAGTTCTGTGGGGAAAAGAAAATCAGGGACTTGCAGAGTAGACTTGTGGTTGCCAAGTGGGAGGGGAGGGAGTGAGGTGGTTGGAGAGCTTGGGGTTAATAGATAACAAACTATTGCCTTTGGAACATATTAACAATGAGATCCTGCTGGAACTATGTCTAGTCACTTATGATGGAGCATGATAATGTGTGAAAATAGAATGTGTGCATGTATGTGTAACTGGGTCATCATGCTGTACACTAGGGAAAATGTATTGGGGAAATAACTATTAAAAAATAAATTTAAAAAAAATTTAAAAACTGGTGAATCAAAAAAATAAAAAAAACATAAAATTAACACAAATTTAAAACTGAATTAAAGAAACATTATAAATCAACTATAATAAAAAAGTATTTATATATAAATAAATCATATTTATAAAATATAAAAAAAGAATAGTTCTGTGGGGATTGGAGAAGAAAGCTGACTAGTAGTGAGTAGATAGATTGATCGATCGATTTATTGATCATGGTTTTGAGTTTGGAAGGTATGTCCACCAGATAGTTGAATTCAAAATACATGAAATATTATGGTGTGTGCCTATGTCTCTAAATATTTATCTATCTATATAACTACCTTTGCCTTTTAACCCTCCCTCATATCTTTCCTTAGTTTCAACGTCTGCTACATGCTTATGGAGGGAAGTTGCTAGGACAGAGTGGGGAAGTAGTTAGAAGATAATGCATGTGTGTTTTGCCTCCGTTATTTATCTAGCTGAGTGACCTCAGACAAGTCACTTTCTAACCCTCAGTACCTTCCAAAGTTGTTGTTTTGGGGATTAAATGAGACAAAATATGTTATAGGGCTTTCTTTGGAAAATGTAAGGCCTTAAATAGTCAGTCCAGTTATGAGTTATTGAAGAGAAATTAAATCCACCCAAAAAAACCCAAATAATTAAAATTAATAGATGGCAAATGAAACCAGGCCAAATCAGTTACAGAGACCACATTGTTATCTAAAGCTATTTTAGTTATTTTAGGTATTTTGTGTACAAAGTTTGGACGTGGCTGTTTTTACTACAGCAATACCAGTTAAATCGTGTTTCTTGCTTGATTGGAAATTTGCGTATTTACCACCATATATATGTGGGAGCAGTTGGGAATCCATCGTGGGATCAGGGACATTCCCTGATGGGTAGTAGTACTTTGTGCTGGGACAACCAGACTTGAGAACTATCCCCCACAAATTACTTAACCTCCATGTAAAAATGAGGCTGAAAGTGTTATCTGCCTTATTTTATGAGAATTAAATGATTTGAGGCTTATAAAGTACTCAGAGTAGCTGGCCCATAATAAGTGCTGTTTAAGTATTTGCTTAATAAAGAAGTCCTGCCTCTCTGAAGCATCATCTTTTCTCAACTGCTGACAATGAGCTTTTCTTCACCAAATGCTAGCTTTTGCTCTTTTTCCTGAACAAGTGCATGTTGAACCCATACTTTCTCAGAAGGCTCTGCCCTGGGACTCTCCATTGTTCTAGATAATCGTCTAACTCTGCTGCTATCTCATTTTGCAAGTTTGGGATGGGGCAACAGAGGTACAATCATTTACATTGTCTTAGTGAACTCTGAGAGCCCAGTGATCGGGCCACCTGGCAAAACAGAGGAACTGTCTCTTCCCTCTCCTAGAATTATTTTTGGGATCATTGGTTCATTCTGCTCTTTGACCAGGTTTTACGGCCCTTTTTAAACATTGCTAGTGAATTGTTTGATTCTCTTTCTGGAGGACAATGTCTCAGACACATCAGTAAATATGCAGGTTTGAGCTTTGGCAATTTATTTTGAAGCAATAATTGGCAAGTGCACCATGTATGAATTATGCTGTAGGAATGTATGAATAAATGATGCTTAAAGTAATAGTGAAAAATGAGGGATTACCTAAATGTTTGACAACATTGAACAACTCATGGTATGCTCATCTATATAGAGGGCAATAAAGCAAGAGAAATTTTAATTTTTATATGAGATGATATACTTCCAAGTAAAAAGCAAGTTATAAAATCACATGTAGAATTTGATTCTCATTTTTTTAAAAAAGAGTTAACTTTTATATGTTTATATTTGAATAGAAAAAGTTTTGAAGAATTGGCATGAAATTATTAATGGTAATTATCTCTAGGTACTGGTATTTTGAGTGATTTTAATTTATTTATTTTCTTTTTGCCGATTTACATTTAAAAGTTTTTCTTCAATGGCCATGAATAGAATGCTTAGGGGCAGAGAGGATAAAAATATTTTACAGAGGGATTTTATCACTTTGGCTAGTTTGTGTTATCAAATTACTTGGCAAAAAAAGTTTCCATGCAGTCCAAGAGGGCTATGGGGAAGGAAAAACTTTCTCCTACCGTCCTAGGTTCTGTGAATTTCAACTGACAGAAGACAGAATCATAGGATAAACACATACAAATTTTATTTAAGATTTGTGTGTGTTTACAGATGTCTTAAAAAACAAACAAACAAAAAAAAAATGACAGCCAGAGATCCCATTGTGGATCAGTGGGTTAAGAACCCAACTAGTATCTACGAGGATGCGGGTTCTGTCCCTGGCCTTGCTCAGTGGGTTAAGGATCCAGCATTGCCATGAGCTGCAGAGTAGGTTGCTGATGCAGCTTCGATCTGGCATTGCTGTGGCTATGGTGCAGGCTAGCAGCTGCAGCTCTAATTTGACCCCTAGCTCGGGAATGGGAACTTCCATGTACCAAAGATGTGGCCCTTGAAAAAAAAAAGAAAAAGAAAAAAAAGAAAGAAAAAAAAATGACATCCAGAATAAGCCACTGGACTCCAAAGCCGATATATCTTTTTTTTTTTTTTTTTTTTCCCACTATACAGCATGGGGATCAAGTTATCCTTACATGTATACATTTTTTCCCCCTATCCTTTGTTCTGCTGCAATATGAGTATCTAGACATAGTTCTCAATGCTACTCAGCAGATCTCCTTGTAAATCTATTCTAAATTGTATCTGATAACCCCAGGCTCCCGATCCCGCCCACTCCCTCCCCCTCCCATCAGGCAGCCACAAGTCTATATATCTTTTTAAACAACAAATGATAAATTGTAAGGGTGCAACAAAGGGGTTTGGGCTGGGGCAGTAAATTGTGATACAATAGAAATATATGGGGGAACTAATGAAAGGTAAGGGTTAACTCAGTGGCTTTGCTTGTACGCTGGTCCCTGGTGATGAGAATGTGTTTTTCTCTTCCTGGTGCAGGGAGGGCACCTCCCTCGTGGGAAATTTTATGCTTTTAGGTAGAAAGGGGGAGATCATAGAGCCCTTCCCGCACCTGCTATGTCTCAAGTGACTCCAGCTCAAAATAATCAATATGTCAAAGTGGCATATTTTGGGGTGGTGTGTTCTGAACCCCTTCAAGGCCATCACTGGACTTAGGAATGCCATGTTTTTCTCCTGATAACTCCTGATGAGTGTCACATGCCTCTGGGTTGAGTGACAGCTGATGGGGTAAACGCAAGTCCTGAAAAGTGGTGCAACAGACGGATCCTTCTTCCTGCCTCCCTCCACTTCCTCCCCACGCGATCCTCAGAGGGAAAAGGGATCCCTATTGCACAAGGTCAAAAGTGCTTGACTATCTAAGGTCCCAAGGGGGAAAAGGGGGAGAACAATCTTTATCTCGACCTAGTAATCAATGGTGAGCTCCCCAAACCACAATGGCTCCCTTTTGCTAAACTAAGTATCTTGGTTGAAAGCGTATCTTCAAGCTACTCCCAGTGGACAAGTCTCAGTGATGAGGAGAGGATTTGGAAGCTTCTGGCTAACAACTTGGAGGGGGGCTGCCAGCAGGGCTCCTCAGGCCCTTCACAGGCTTTGCTGGCAGCTTTCCCACAGCCCAGAAACCTGGAAAACATAAAAAGGAAAAGGAACAGAAAAAGACTAGATTCTTTTCTCTGGGCTTAGGCAGCCAGCCTTGTGCTCTTCTAACAAGCTGAAGCTGGGGTCAAACCTGCCAGAACAATGATCTCATACGTGATAATCTCTGGTCCTCCTGCCAGGGGGTTTTTGTGTTTCTAGTGGGCGGAGATTCCAGGTTGCACTAACTCATTTCCTAGCTGGGAGTCTCCTTTTCTTTAGACCACTTCTGATTCAATCCAGGCATCCATGGACCCATGGTCCATGGAAGGAACGAGGCAGAGAGAGACATTTCAAGGTAACAGGGAGATACCACGGCTCTGAGCCTGAGTCACCGCTTACCAACAAATTGTTGAAGCCGAGTTTCTAAGCCTTCTCGGCCTTTGTGACGTGGAAACAAAAATAGGACCCGTTTTAAGAGATCACGGTGAGGGTTAAATTCAATTGTGTCCTTAAATGCCTTCCATGTAATAAGTATTTAATAAAAGTCAACATTAGCAAAGAACAGCTGTGGGGGAATGAAAGATTGGCCTGATTCTGGTTTGAGAGGTGGTGGAAGGACAGACTGGGCTGCCTTGATGACCAGAATCCATCCCCCTGGGAAATGTTAACACTGCCCCCCGCCCTCCGCCTCCTATGGAGTCATTTGGGCGGTTACTTCTTCAGTAAAAGTACTTCTTTCTATTCCAAAACCCCAAACCATAGTATTTCAAACAGCACGACTGTTTCATGGAGGTGATGTTTTGGAGGTCTGTTTTCTTGAATAGTTCTTAAAATTTATGCCTATAAATCTATGCCCTTGAACCACAGAACTTTAGATTGTAGAAATCCGCTGGGAACCTTACCAGGGCAAAAGAATGCTTCTTCTCATGCTGTCAGTTTTCTTGTAAAGGGAATACCAGAAGCTCAGGCTATTTAGGTTATTTGAGAATAGTAGGAAAAAGCGAACTATTAAATACTAAAAATGAAGAAAAGCCATTGAATCTACTTAAACCGATCACTGCAGCTGGCAGCAGCTCATTGAAAGTCCGTTTCAAAATGTGATAGCTTTCAAAGACCCTTTTCATATATTTTCTGAGGTTTCCCTGAAAGGATTCCTTTCTTCTTCATGAACATTGCTGTGAAGGAGAGTTGCTATAAACCAAAATGAATTTGAAGGTAAGCATGGTTCTTAAAGGAACAGAAGCCTGATTCAGACATGTTTCTCCAACTGGGGAAATCCAACTGACTTTCCAACCATCCAGGCATACCAATCCTTTCCATTTTCAAAGCAGCCCCCATGTTTTAAAGTCTGAGTGTCCCATTTAGGAAATCAGCTAACAGCCCTGCAAAGGCTTGTGCTGTGTGTCTGTAGAGTTTTCTGCGAGATCATCCTGCTATGTGGCAGCACACACGACCTGCGTCCTTTCAGATACCAAAGCCACTTCTGATGAGTGGAACCATTTGTCTACCTCCATCTACTTCTCAGTTAAACACCTGCCCCTCAGGTTACAATACTATTTATTTTTTCTCTTTGGAATCTTCACTGATTTTTTTTTTCTTTTTGCCTTTTCTAGGGTTGCTCCCGTGGCATATGGAGGTTCCCAGGCCAGGGGTCTAATTGGAGTTGTAGCCGCCGGCCTACACCAGAGACACAGCAACTCGGGATCCAAGCCGCGTCTGCAACCTACACCACAGCTCACAGCAATGCCGGATCCTTAACCCACTGAGCAAGGCCAGGGATCGAATCTGCAACCTCATGGTTCCTAGCCAGATTTGTTAACCACTGAGCCACGATGGGAACTCCAAATCTTCACTGATCTTAACTGCTAGAACTTTTACAAATGATGAGAATCTGTTCACACAAGAGCAGTAATTCAGAGCCTTGGAAGAGAAGACTGGATGGTACAGAAGCGAGGATGCTCGGTGTTCCTGAGGTGCTTGGAGAGATGCTGCCTGTGTGCAGGCATCAGGGATCCGGCACAAATACGAGGATTAAATGAGATAATGCACCAGACTCAGACTGAGTGCCTGACTCAGACTGAGTGCCTGACTCAGCGACGGGCCACAGATGTTCTGCCTTTTCCTCAAAGTCCACCCCACCCTGCAGCACCCTTTCTATAACAGAGGCAGCTATTACATGTCCCCTGCATCTTCTTTCCTCAGAGCAAACATCTATTTTTCCTCTTCTCAGTTGCTCCTGATATGAGTCTCTGTATCACATCTGCCTCTTTCCATTGTTCTCAGAGTAATAGTATTTCTTTCCATCTTGATTGTGGTGCCTGGAGCTGAACTCGGTTCTCCACGTAAGGGGACTTCTGCAGACGGGAGTGGCCTTCCTTTCCTCTCCAAACATGCTTTCTCTCCCAAAGATGGAGCCACTTTCCTGGTTTGCTCAATGTGCTGCTGATCTAAACCAAGCCACAGAGCCTCCTTACACGTTTCACCGTCCATGGGTCAGAAACTTGTCCTTCAGTGGAGAAGATAACTGTGTTATTAGTATCAAATTGTCACCCAACACAAGTGCATGTGCCCAACATACAGTGAGGCCAAACAAAGGGAAATGTCAGAGTTTGGGGCAAAGCAAAGTTTATTACAAGCCCAAGAAGGAGATGGGGGGGCTGATGCCCCCCAAAATCTTATACTCCAGGAAGGGGAGTTCAGCCAAGTGTGTGATCAGCTTGTGCACAATTCTCGGATTGGCTACTGATGAGGTAACAGGGAGGTGTCACAAGGGTTAATATCGTCAGTCTTTAGGCTCCAGTAGGCCTGGGGGTTTTGTGCTCAAGTCGGCAAGTAGTTAACATCCTCCACTGGGGGGTGGGGAGGGTTCACATCTGTAAAATCACTCAGGAAATGTGTATCAGATACTGTTATCTAGGTACTTCATAGAGGAGCTACAGCAGAGGATGTGGGGGCAAGGACCTGCCCCCTCTAAAGTCCCCAGGGGGTTCTGCTCTCTCCATTACACCATGAAAGGCTTTATCAAATGCTTTTTGGAGCTCTAGCTGTGCTCTGACTATGGCTCACCTTTATGTACTAGCCTCCAAAAAGAACATTGCATTATTTTTTATGAGAGTGTGTTTTTGTTTTTTGTTTTTTTTTTAATTCAGAAGGCATTTCCTGAGTGCCTGGCCCATGGTAAGCACTCCAAAAGTGCCTTTAGAACTAATGAATGAATTTATACTTCGTGAATTACACTGGCTCCTGTTACTTATTCAGATTGCTTTTTAGCATATACCTTCTAAAGTCAAGCTATCGCTTAATGCAGTAGGCCTTAGGAAATTGCGACTCTAGCAGCCCTATGGTCATCTTCTGTCTTTCAGCAAATATATTTCAGTTTGTTTCTCAAAAATAAACTGCAAGTGGCACAGACATCTTAAACGTAGTTTCCCTGGGTACCCACCACTTTAATTTCTGGGAATAAAGTTGCTAGGGAACCAAGGACTGAAACCGCCCACCTTGGCCAGGCATGATAATAACCACTTGCATGGGTTGTCTCACAACAGGGGGCCTCCACAGGGAACATGGTGCTGCCCTGAAAACTAACCAGGAGGATTGGGGAGGTGCAAGTGGGAGGGAGGAAATGACCCACCTCCCAGAATCCTTGGCACTGGCATCCATCTTGGCTGAGAGATGCAGGCGCCACCAGGAAGGACCCTGAGCCAGACCAAATATGGGCCAAACAAGATGATAGGCCAGAGACAACCCAGACACTAGCCCCATTCCCATAAAACCGGAGATCTCAAGCCACGTGGCAGAGCCATTTTCCTGGTCTCCCTTACCCCACTGCTCTCTGCCCAGGAAACCCTTCCCAATAAAGTCTTTTGTTTTGGCAGCCTGTGTGTCTGCCCAGACAATTCATTTCCAAGTGTTAGACAAGAGCCCACACTCGGGCCCTACAGGGGGCCCCCTCCCTTCCTGCAACTAACTGATTCAGAGCAGCACCCCCTTCTCTCTCACACCCTCCTGTATCTTGTGCCTTACATCCTCTCACTGATCTTTGTTCTCCTCCTTCTGGTCCACTCTTCCTGAAAGAAGGACAAAAGGCAACATCAAATTTTCATTCCTGCTTTCTATCATTTGTTAACATTTCACTATCTGCCAGGAGACACGGACCTGCTTTCTCTGGTCTTCTAACTGTGACTCCTATGAGTGAGGCTATTTTGTTGCCCTTAAGTGTTTAAGGCTTAAGGAACCCTGTGTGTCTTTCTGCTATTGTTACCTTTGTGGAGGAGGAAAGAAAATTTCCTCCACCCTTGTAGTTATTCGGGCGGGTCCAAGAATTAAATTGCTATGAGCCAGAGGAACAGGAGAAAAATCAAACCAAAGTTTCATAACATGCATGCTGGGAGAAACCCAGGAAAACTGAGGACCTCGCCAAAATAGGGAAGCCCTCCCCTTAAATACCTCTTCAGCTAAGGCCCAAAGAGGATGTTGGGGGTACTGTTTGGGACCCCAGAGGGGAGGAAGGAAACGCACATGGAGATGGAAAAGCAAATGTTTAGTAAACAAATGTTGGCTGGGCCAGGCAGAGACAGTGGGACACAGAGAGAAATTTTAACAAACTCTGGAAGATTCCTCTCTGTTTACATGCCCCGTTCAATCACCAGGGTGACGCTCCTTTCCTGGAAGAGGCTCGCTATCCACATTCTTTAGGCAGTTAGGAGGAAGGGCAGAGTTTCTTCCTGAGTCTTTGGGGCCCTGATCCTTTTCAGCTGGAAATAATCCTCATGCCAAAGAGATATTTCGTTCCCCTGCACCTTCCACTAAGTCACCGAACTGAAGTTCTCCCAGAGAAACCCCAAAGAACGGACCCTAGTGATGAGCTTAACATTTTGAGTAGTACTTACCGTGCCAAAAGGAGCAAGTATTCTTAAGCATTCAAGCCATATTTACAGAACATAGTTAAAAAAAAAAAAAATAGAGCATTAAATCTTTTGTTAACAAGTTCATATAAAAATATCATGATCAGTAATTACTACATCTGTAAAACCTATGCCACGCTGATTGCTTCCTGGGTAATGCTCAGAATAACACTATTGTTTACCTTTTTATAGTGGGGGGACTGAAACTTCAGAGTGTGTAGTTACTCACCCGACTAGAAAGTGCACTCAGTTTTAGAACTCAGATTTGCTTCCTCCAGGCCAGCTCTTTCTCTCTCTCTCTCTTTTTTTTTTTTTTTTTTCTGTCTTTTTAGGGCCATGGCCAAAGCTTAAGGAAGTTCCCAGGCTAGGTGTCACATCAGAGCTGTAGCTGCTGTCCTATGCCAGAGCCATAGCAACGCCAGGATCCGAGCCACATCTGCAACCTACATCACAGCTCATGGCTAACGCTGGATCCATAACCACTGAGCGAGGCCAGGGATCGAACCCAAGTCGTCATGGATACTAGTCGGGTTTGTTAAACACTGAGCCATGACGGGAATTCCCAGGTCAGCTCCCTTCCACTATATGACTCTGCCTGCTGATAATTTGCATTTATCTATTTGAAAACTTTTTTTTTTTTCCTGTCTTTTAGGGCCGCACCCATGGCACGTGGAGGTTCCTGGGCTAGATGTCGAATCAGAGCTACAGCTGCCTGCCTACGCCCCAGCCACAGCAACACCAGATCCGAGCTGCATCTGTGCCTTACAGCATAGTTCACGGCAATGCCAGATCCTTAACCTACTGAGTGAACCCAGGGATCAAACCTGCATCCTCATGGATACTAGTCAGATTCGTTTCCACTGAGCCACAACAGGAACTCCTGAAAAATATTTCTTGAGTGCACCCTAGATGCCAGGCACTGTTCTGAGTGCTTTAGATGCATCCTCCGTGAATAAAGAGAAAGCTTCCTATCCTTAAGACTTTTAGATAATGTGTGGGAGAGACAGACGAAAGAAACAATGTTTATATTTTGCATAAAATAATATACATAACTAACAGGTGCTGCGTGCTGGGACATAAAGAAAAGGAGAGCAGAATCAGAGGAATTAGGAATTCAGGGCAGTGGGGGCCAGAAGGTGAGAGAGAGAGAGAGAGAGAGAGAGAGAGAGAGAGAGAACCATGCAGATCTCTGAGGAGAGGAATACAAAGCAGGGGACAGAGGGAGCACAGACTCTGTAGAGGGCACTGACTGACCAGTCTGAGGACCAGCAAGAAGGCCAGGATGCTGGAACAGAGGGAGTGAGGGGCAGAGGAGTCAGTAGTTAGGTCAGAGGGGAAACGAGGCCCCACGTAGGACTGTGAATTTAACAGGTGGGTAGGAGGCCCTGGAACATTTTGAGCAGAAGCATCATACATTGCGCCTTAACTGAGCAGGGCAATCTCATCAACCACACTGAGAACAGACTGTTAACAGAAAAAGCAGGCAGCTCATTTAGGCGGTATTGCAAAACCTAGGCAAGATTTAATATCACTTATATTCTGACAATCCAGTGGGATCAGCGGAGGGAGTGAGAATTGGTTAGACTCTGCATGGACTTTGAAAAGAGAGCCACACATTTGCTGAAGGGTTAGCTAAAAGGATTGAAGTAGAAAGAAAAGTCAAGATGACACCAAGGCATTTGTCCTAAGCAACGGAAAGAATAAAGTTGATGTCAACTAAATTAGAACTGGCTAAAGATAAGATAAGCAGCTTCATGTTGACACCCTGAGGTTCAGATACTGACTCAACAGAGAAATGCAATAGCTGAGTAACCAGTAGGGTATTTCTCCATCAATTTATAAGCTTCCTAACACAGTTTATTGATGGAAGTTATTTACCATGTAAATGTGTTGAATTGTGGATAAGCTCTGGGTATCGTTCCCTGGTAGTCTTTATTTGCTAATAATTATATTGTTGGTGTGATTGATTGATTAGCACCTTCATTAGACTCTAAACTCCATGAGGGGAGTGATCATTCCCTTGATGGTGCTCAATGAACCCCTCTATTTCCATTGCTTAGCAATGCTGCCTGGCAGGTGGTAGGTGTCAAGGCACCTATCAACCATCCAGTTAAGTATTTGTTAAATGAACTGATACCTATTAAAAGGATGAGATGTGTGTGTATACACACACACACACACACACACATATACACACATATATATTTAGAAGAGGGAAGTTGATTTGTAAATATTCAGAGATAAGAACAAAATATTCTTTGAACATTTCAAATCTCATTACCATGCTATTTTACCAGAAGTATCCACCACCTTTAACTCAGGATTAAAAAAACAACGTTGGAGTTCCCGTTGTGGCTCAGTGGGTCAAGAACCAGACTAGCATCCATGAGGATGCAGGTTTAATCCCTGGCCTCACTCAGTGGGTTAAGGATCCAGCAGGGCCACAAGCTGTGGTGTATGTTGCAGATGCGGCTTGGATCTGGTGTTGCTGTAGCTGTGGCATAGGCCTGTAGCTTCAATTAGACCCCTAGCCCTGAGCCATACGGGAACTTCCATATGTGGCAGGTGTGGCCTTAAAAAAGAAGAAAAGAATGAACAATTTTATCAGAAATTTTCTCTGTCTTAAATATGAGTTTTCAAAAAGTTTCAGGCATCAGGACGTGTAACTGTTAATATAGGTTATAAAATAATATATGTACGTTGAATATTTACATAATAAATATATAAATTAGAGAAATATATGTATATGTATAAATTGCACTCTTCAAGGGAGATGGCATGTCCAAAATGTAATGTATCCCAAGGAAAAACATCAATAAGATTCCTTTTTTTTTTTTTTTCATCTTTTCTAGGGCCGCACCCACAGCATATGGAGGTTCCCAGGCTAGGGGTCGAATCGGAGCTATAGCCACCAGCCTACACCACAGCCACAGCAATGCTGGATCTGACCCACATCTGTGACCTACACCACAGCTCACTGGCAATGGCACATCCTTAACCCATTGAGCAAGGCCAGGGATTGAACCTGCAACCTCATGGTTCCTAGTCAGATTCGTTAACTGTTGAGCTACGACGGGAACTCCTCAATGAGATTCTTAAATTGCAAATAAGTTAATCAAAACTACTCTAGAATGCCACGAGCTTGTCCAGAGAGACTTACTTTGTGCACATGCTCTGGATTTAAGTAGATGGCAATGAAATAAGAGAACAAGGAAACAGTGGAGGGAAAGTGGGCGGAGGATCTTGAGGCAGAAACCATGGGGAGTTTGGATCCTGAGATCCTTGTCACCCTGTGTGACCACCCTGTGTGAGGAAAGTAAACAAAGTGTTCTTGGATTCACCAGTGTCCCCAGTGGGGAGCTTTCTGGAATCTCAGAGCCTCCCCTCTGTTTGCTGAGGGTGAGAAAAGGAATGACCTTGAAGTCCATCCTACTTGTTTCATTTCTTGGCAACCTTTCCGGTCATCCTGAGATAAGGAAGACGCAGCTGGATCACAGCCTGCTGGAGTTCAAGCTACATGAACTCCAGCAGGACCAACTGTGTACCTGGAAATGTCTCAGTTCACTTATTTCCATGATTTTTCCTGGATCACGAACCTCTGACCATCTTGGTTGAAGCTGGACCTGAGTATGGAAAAAGTGAGATAATGTGTCAGTATCTATTTTTACAAGGTTTTCAGGCCATTTGATGGTGGGCCACTGAAATGTGAACAAGCTAAGATTTTTTCCTACAGCTTTCCTGACTTACACCCAGCTCCTTAAGGGGAGAAACCCAGCAGGGGATACACTGGATTAAATATCATAGATCTAATTAACATCAATCTGTATATTACTTCTCAGGATTTGAATATATTTTATCAGTTCACAATACTTCTTTCTACAGAGTAAGTGAAAATGTGTGCCTTAGGCAGTTACACATAGCAATATAGTGAAAATTTCTCAAACTCTCTAAGCATCAATTTTTTCATCTGTAAAATGGTATAATAATGGACTACATCAGAGAGGTTTGTACAGGTTATTACAATGTAAAGAATTAATATGTGCTCATCATAGCATCTGGCACAAAACAAATGTTCTAAATAATACTTCCAATTCTGGGAAGTTGTATGAAACATTGTGATTACAAAAGAGTAGGATGGCGCTGGGCTTCAAAATCAATTAACCTCTTTTGGCTGCTGAATGCTTCCTGGCCTTGGATTCAGGCTGGAACATTTTTCGAAAGGCGTCTCCTCATTAAATCACAGTGACATCTGATACTGTGAAGTATAATATAAAATAGCTTAAAATAGTTCAAAAGAAACAAGTCTTAACTATCAGAGTCGCTAGTTTGCTGAGAAGCATGCATTCTTTAGGTGGAGAGAAGAATATGAGCTGATCTTAGCACTGGGGACACCTTGAAGCAGACGGCAGCCAACATACACCCTTTAGAATTTGTATTCTCTCCCACCTTCTGCAGCTCATTATCTTAGCTCCGTCTTCTTGGTGACAGGCCTGAAAAATGCCTGTATCTCTGATGGTAAATCCCCCTGTATATTTCCTGTGATCCTGAAATAATTGACTGAAAAGTCAACAGCAAACCATCCCCACAAGTATCTATCTCTGCAGCAACTGAGAGCAAACATAATTCCTGATAAAATGTATCAGTGTAACTGCCATCTGCCATCGAAGGGACCAAGAAATAGGTAAGCATCTTGCCTTAAATTGGCAGAAGTTCCAAACAGAGGGCAGGCTGTCTGGATGGATAGAGTAGATCCTCTGGCTGCTCTCGGTTATAAAGGATATGACGTCCCAGTGGAAGCTTTTTAGAGGAACATTCCACGGTTGTCTTCAGAGTTTGTGGGGTCGGGGTATGGGGTTGTTTCTTGTCTGCAGGACCCATGGTCTTTACGTCTTCCACTGCATCCGCTCTGATCTTCCTTCACTAACTCTGCTCCAGCCTCACTGGCCTGGGGAGCATCCCTCGGCCAAGCCAGGCCAGCTCCGGCCTCAGAGCCTGGCACTTGCTGGGTCCCGCTTTCTACAACTCCCCTCCCCAGAGAGCCTCCCTCTCCTCCCTGAAGTCTTTACTGAACTGTCACCTTCTCAGTGAGGCTTTCCCTGGCCACCGTGATTAACGCCGCAGCCACTTCACTCACCCCACTGATTTGTCTCCATAGAATTTACCACTTGCTAATACACTAGATGTCTTATTGATTCGCCTTGTTGGTGCCCCCTCCCTAGTGCCAGGAAGGCGGGGACTTGTGTCTTTCAGTAACTGCTACATTCCTAGTGCCGGCCGTGCGGTAGCCGCCTCGCACCTCTATGACTCTTACATGGATGGACACCCATAAAAAATGGGCATAAGGACCTTGACGGTGGTGGTGATGGTGGTAGTGGAGATTCAAATTGTTGGAAAGGTAGCCAGTTGAGCAGATGGGCCATGAGGTGGGAAGATTGAGGAACAGAGAGGAGTGATGGGCCTGGACAGAGTCAACTTATTTATATATAAATATAAATATATAAAAATATAAATATATATAATCTTATAATATTATAAATATAAATATATGATATATTTATATTTTATATAAAATATACTTTATATATCTACAAAATATTAATATATATTTATATAAATACAACTGTATCAATATATACTTATAAAACATATATATACATATATATATATATATATATATATATTGCTTTTTAGGGCCCCACCTGCAGCTTATAGAAGTTCCCAGGCTAGGGTTTGAATCGGAGCCGTAGCCGTCAGCCAACACCACAGCCACAGCAACATGGGCTATGAGCCTCATCTGCAACCTACACCACAGCTCATGGCAATGCCAGATCCTTAACCTGCTGAATGAGGCCAAGGATGGAACCATCATCCTCATGGATCCTAGTCGGGTTCATTACCACTGAGCCATGATGGGAACTCCCATGAGTCAATCTGTTTCTGACCTGCTCATTCAACGTTGGAATTAGATTAGACCTCTGGTGAGGACTCCTGAGCCACCATGTCACCGACACTAAGTAAGGGCACGATTTTCTGAAAACAGGATTCTGAGGAGAACAACCCAGGAGGCAAGGGTCACGGGGGTGGAGGACCTTATAGACTGCTGGCTGTGGCCGTGACAGCCCTAGGAGGGTGGGGGAGGCGGCAGGCAGGGAGAACACTGAGATGCCGCAGAACCCCGGACAACCTGAGCCCATGGAAATAAGGACCATCACTTAGGGCCAAGGCCATGTGTGTCTTAGATCTTGTGCACACGTGCCCTCTGTCACACCATCTTTAGCTGTGCCTGGCCACTTCCTCTGGCTTTTTCCCTCCCTATTGATCAGGGATGTTCCATCTTGTTCCACTTGCCTTATTAGATGCGGGATCCTAGTTTGCCTAGTTCGCTAGTTTCTGTTCTTTTTTTAATCCAGATAACCTATGCTCTCTTGAAGGGGCTGCTGTCAGGGGTAGGCGAATAAGAGGAGGCTGGAAAATAAGGAAGCAGATGGATTTCAGAGTCCACGGCGCCCTCTGAGAACACCCTCACTTGTCACAGTCATTTCAAATGCTCCATGCCCTCCTTTCTCGCTTCCTTCCCTGTCAGAACCAGCTCTTGAGATGTCATAAACCTTTCTCCATTGAGATATAAACGCTGGATAAAATCATAGTCTGTTATCCCTCTCAAAAATAGTTGCATTTGGTTAATAAGGTGTTCATATAGCTAAATAAAATGTGAAGCCAATCAATGGCATTTCTTTTTTTGTTTCTTTTTTTTGGTTTTTGTTTGTGTGGGGTGTTTGTTTGTTTGGGGGCTACACCCACAGCATGCAGAAGTTCCTGGGCCAGGGATCATACACGCACCACAGCAGTGACAAGGCCTTATCCTTAACCTGCTGAGCCACCAGGAAACTCGCAAAGGCATTTCTAATGCAACAATTATGTAATTGGAAACTGGAGGCTTTGGTTCCTGAAATCGGAGTCCTTGTCAGTGAGCGCAGAGACAAGATGTAGCCGGCCTTGCTGGCACCTTCAGATTTGTGCTTTCTAAGGCCGGAGCTCCTCAGGGTCCTCGAAGGACTGATCTGTGTACAACAGGTGCTTCACTTTTGATGTAAGACTATAGAAACTGGAGTTCCCGTCGGGACTCTGGTTAACAAACCCAACTAACAACTGTGAGAACACGGGTTCGAACCCTGGCCTAGCTCAGTGGGATAAGGATCTGGTGTTGCCGTGAACTGTGGTGTAGGTTTCGGATGTGGCTCGGATTTGCCACTGCTGTGGCTGTGGCTGTGGCTGTGGTGTAAGCCAGTGGCTTACAGCTCCAATTTGACCCCCTAGCCTGGGAACTTCCATATGTCACGGGAGCAGCCCTAAAAAGACAAAAAAAAAAAAAAAAAGAATGTAGAAACAATAAAATCGTTAGCCTTCAATCATCTGAAATCACCAGGGATCAAGAAGAAATGTAAATATTCAGTAAATCTTAGATGTATAGAAAGCTAGCTGAATCATCATTTTTTGGGTCGATTCCCATGAGTTCCTCTGTGTGGTAAACTGACTTCCATCTTTATTTCTTCATAAGAAATGGTCAGCATCACAACATGTGTGTTAACATTTCCTAATCATTCCAGTATATGTGATCTCAGCTTTGCTCATGGGCTTTTTGGGAACTATTAATGCATTCTCACCAGCAGAGCTGCATTCCAGTGAAAAATGCTTTCTGATATTGAAGTCTAATTTCAAGCCTGATTTCGAGGCTGACTGAGGAAGAGAAGAGGCGTGAGGCAAACATGGGCATCAGTGCCCTGAACGAGGGAGCTGAGGGAGGCTGGATCTCCTCTCTTGCACCCTGGGAAGCCGAAGGTCTCGCTGAAACCTACTCTCAGTACAGATCTTGGCTGTGGCCCAGAAGACAGGCAAATTCGCACAAGGAGCAGGAAGGAGGAAAAAGTCTGGACAGTGTTTCAATGTTTCAAAATTTGTGTCCCTCTTGGAAAGCCAAATTAACAATAAATGATTTGAAATGTCAAAATAAGCATTTTTATTTGGTTTTCCAAATATAAAGTTATATCATAATACAGATTTTTTTTTTTTTGAAAATGCACATACCTACTAAAAGTCTAACACACTCCACAGAAGATCTTTGGGCTGAAGTATGGGTGATCTCTCCAAGGGGTCCTGGTTATTCTGAGCCCAGGGGGTGAGGACTAGGGGGTAGACAACCACTGGAACTGTCCAGTTTCCTGCTCCACAGGGAGTTCATCTTTATAAAAACTCCTGGCATTTTGGGTTTATTAGGAATGTGGGGGATGCCGCCCAAGGCAATGGATTTGGCAGTTATCCTGTGATTTAATTAAGAGGAACAGTCGACTGGAATAATTCAATTTGATAAGCTTATTTTCTTTCTTCCATTCTATTTTGCCTGCTCTTCTATTTGTAGAATAAAGCACATAGTTCCCAAATGTAAAGCTTCTGCACAGATTGGTTCTAATACTGGTGGAAATTTTAGAAACAGAATGCTATGCAAGCTAGGTGATTTTTTTTTTTTTTTTTGTCTTTTTGCCATTTCTTGGGCCGCTCCCGCGGCATATGGAGGTTCCCAGGCTAGGGGTCAAATCAGAGCTGTAGCCACTGGCCTACGCCAGAGACACAGCAACTCGGGATTTGAGCCGAGTCTTCGACCTACACCACAGCTCATGGCAACGCCAGATCGTTAACCCACTGAGCGAGGCCAGGGATGGAACCCACAACCTCATGGTTCCTAGTCAGATTCGTTAACCACTGCGCCACGAAGGGAACTCCTAGGTGATTATTTTTTATGAGCTTACTTATTTTCCATTGTAAGCTGCTTATAACTGCAGGAGAATCATTTCAAAGTTATATTTCCTTAACGGGATGATCTCTTTCAAAGAATTCTTTCTCCCATTAGCCAATGAATAATTTAAAATTATTCATGATAATTAGCAACAATGCTAGTAAGACATTTTTGTATTACTATGTTTAATTATACTTTATATATATGCATATATCATATAATAATAGCACATCCTTGGAAAGAAAGCAACAGGGAATATCGTGGATGGGGGAAGAGGATTGAGGAATATCCAGAATCTTCCTTATGAAAGGATATTTGAATGTTGCTTTCATCTTGGAATTACAGATTCAAGGGAGTAAGAATAGGCCAGGATGGGGTCAAAAAGGAGCAATACTGAGCAGCAGAAAAATCTTGTGTAATTTCTTTAGAAATGAAGGTCATGACCATTGGAAGAGGGGAGAGGGAGGACAGATCTGTTTTACCAAAAATATTATTAAAGAAAGCATACTGACTTTTATTTTTAAACTCAAATTTAACTTTGAAATAAAAGGTCATTTTCTTGCATGGAATTCTGTATATTTAGAAATTCACTTCGGATCCTGAAACATGTCCACAAAGTTTACATTTATCACCTCAGGCTAGAATGTCCTTTGGAGCAATTAAGAAAAACCAGTTTGCCTTCTCTGTGCTTACAACCTGTAGATAATTTTTCAGAGTAAAAAATCTGTTTTTAAATAGTCACAGCATAAAATTAGAAATGAAGAGTTCCCATCATGGCTCAGTGGTTAATGAATACGACTAGGAACCATGAGGATGTGGGTTCCATCCCTGGCCTCGCTCAGTGGGTTAAGGATCCGGCATTGCCATGAGCTGTGGTGTAGGTCGCAGACGTGGCTCGGATCTGGCGTTGCTGTGGCTCTGGCATAGGCCAGCAGCAACAGCGCCAATTAGACCCCTAGCCTGGGAACCTTCACCTGCCATGGGTATGGCCCTAGAAAATACAAAAAATACAAAAAAAAAAAAAGAAAAAGAAAAGAAATTAGAAATGAGCATTAATTTAAAACATATACTATTGACAAGTTATGTTTAAAATAAGTTTCAAACTTATTTGGTTTGAAACAACAATAATAAAATCCTAGGAATTTTAGAGAAAACAAACCACTATCCCAAAGAGACAGGTTCACCCTTTAGCAAAGAGTTTTCCTTTGGTTTGCAAATGCTCCACCGTAATTATATCAGGAGCAACATCACCAACCCTAGTGGTCCCTAAAAATGTACAAAGTGCTTTACAACCAGGATATTAATTAATATTTCAAATAGCACCTTTTTGAGATTAGCAGAACAGAAGGCATTATTATCCTCATTCTTTTACAATGTGGAAACCAGAGCAGAAAGAAGTTAAGCGACTTGGCTAGGGTCATCCAAGTATTAGATAGAGAAATGAGGAAAACAAAGCTATTTTGATTCCAAAGCCTTTCTCACCATAAAATGATATTAACTAACTACCTTTACAAACAGCTACAGACCCTTCAAAACAACCACATTTGAGTGCAGTCTGTTGGGAT
Organism: Sus scrofa; assembly: GCF_054392235.1. Taxonomy (NCBI): domain Eukaryota; kingdom Metazoa; phylum Chordata; class Mammalia; order Artiodactyla; family Suidae; genus Sus; species Sus scrofa. Next base: position 31,834,081 of record NC_139383.1, on the reverse strand, counting down.
CCATGGATACTGGGCACCATCTATCACTGCACTTCCCTTACTCACTGCCACCACTTCCCCTTCCCTTCACCCACTCTCCAGACAAAAATCTAATGAAATATCTGCAAACCAACAGAGGAAGTTGTATGATAAATTTACTTAGGAAGCGGATTTTCCAAACAGGTGGGAGTCTGAGAAACAACCATTTTTCGTACATCTTGTGACTGCTCTGGGTTCCGCATAAACAGATGGACACATAAGAACTTAGCATGTCTTTAGTATTGTAGAAATGACAGAATGAAAACAATGAAAAAGTTTGTCACATACTGAAGCAGTGATACAAACTTCCCTGACTCGGCTGTAACTTTCCTTTCTGTTGCTTCAGTATATAATAAATGTAGCTTCATGCTCTTCTCAGAGATATTCACAACAATTAAGCAACAACTATTAATATGATGTGTCTATATTCTGCTTTGGGTCCATGCCCACTAGCTCAGAAGAATGTATTTTACTACCCTTCAGAAAAAAGCTACCTGTTCTCTGCTGGAAACAAGGACTCCAAATGTACAGAATGAGCTCACACTTTCTTTTTAAAGGCAAGTGCACCTACCCTGAAGATGATGCTGAGGCCTTTCAAGCAAACACAAGTCTACCTCAGTCACCTGCCCACCAGATCAATAACTAGGGTCGAGGCACTGCTTGGAGAAATGATACCTGGCTGGGGCGGTGCTGCACCTGCTGGGGCGGTGCTGCACCTGCTGGGGAGGGAAAGGGGCTTAACAGGAGATGAGATGTAGAATCTGGCCAATGCACACTGGTAGGCTCTAGGAGAGAACTTTGGGGAGTACGCCAAATCAAGTGGGACGGATAAAATAGGTAATATTTAAAATGATGAAACAAGAATTTTTGGAACTTGACACGGGGTTTAACACTGGTAAGGCCCACTGAAGATGATGCTACTAGATTGCTAGATTGGCTTTGGAACTGGAAAACTAATGGCTCATCCTCGTTTAAGTAGAAATTCTAGAACTCTCTGATAAAGGGTTGAGCAAGGGATCAAAAAGCTCATAGAAGTGGGCATGTTAGAGTGGATATACTTCATGAAAGCCAGAAAACCCACCAAACGTGAGAGAGCCCAGAAAATGCAGGTTATCAAGCCCATGAGGGATGTGCCGTGAGGGGGCACCAGTGCTGTTGTGGCACTCAGTGATGTTCTTTTCAGGAAGCCAGGGCTGAGGACAGGAGCAGCTTTACATAACTAGGGTCCCTGAAAGCCATGGTTGCAAAGGAAGCCAGGTGATGGCATTCAACCTTCTGAAGCAAAGTTTATGTCGTTATCATAAGGAGCAACACTGCAGGCGTAGCAAGTAGAAGAGCCTGAACCACCAAGAGCTATGAAGATGGTTAATGGAGCATGATGTTCCTAAGGCAAGATAGCTGTGTAGACACAAGGCTATTATCCGACGTAAACCACCAAAGAAATCTAGGATAGATAATTAGGAGGGTGAGGGCAAACAACCCAATAAAATATCACAATCGCTAGCCTAGTTTCCAGAACTGAGCCAGTTTTCAAACCCATACTATACTGAGTCAAAGACAGGCTGGGTTACCATGGTTTATGGCCCCAACATAAACCAGAGAACCAGGCAGAAGACAGTGGACTACTGCCAACATAAACAAGTCACTGTAACAGCACAGCAGGTGAATTTATTCAGGATTCTTTCCACTTCTTTTCTGAAGGTGTCTACAGCCATTTACTAGGTAACTATACTCTGGGAAAAGGGATATCCCCAGACATTTTGAGGACTGTTGAACCCAAGGTCCAGTTTGATCTGGTAGAGTAGGGGCACATATGGGCCCAGTGATCAGTGTGGAGTCCTGGGTCATGTGGGAAACGTGAAGTGACCAAAGTGTTCAGTTCCCCAGTCCCTGAATGTATGGCTGGAGGGGACATACTTGGTAGTTGTCAGAACGCTCATGTGGATTCCTTGGCCCGTTGGTAAGAGTGCTCACATTGTGAGAAGTCCAAGTATGCACCCCTAAAACTGCTCCTGCTGGCCAAAATAGTGAACCTCAAATAATTTCACAAGCCAAGAGAAATGGCAGAAATGCGTGCAACTCCTAAAGGATTCCTGGGTGGTGGTCCCTTTCAGGTCCACATTTAATTTATTTGTCAGTTAAACGTATGGCCCCAACATAAACCAGAGAACCAGGCAGAAGACAGTGGACTACTGCCAACATAAACAAGTCACAACCCCGGCTGCAGCTGCTCTTTATATGTGATCGAGAGCCATGGGGCTGCTTTAGGTGGTGCGAGGAGACTGATAAAGATGAGCACAGCCAGGCTGGGGATGTCTCCAAGCATGGTGACTGGTATTCAGGATTCAGCTCAAGCTGAAGGCTATGAATGGATGGTGGTGTACATTCTTCAGTGATGTGAGTTTTATTGCTCAGCAACCTAGACATAGGGTCTGAACTGGTATATTTGTTTCCTGGAGCCACTGAAATAAAATACCATAAACAGGCTGGCTTAGGACAATAGGCATTTACTCTCTCATGGATCTGGGATGCTGCAAGTGTCAGTAGGGCTCTGAAGACTCTAGAGGAGAATCTTCCATGTCTCTTCTAGCTTTGGGTGGCTCCCAGCCGCCACTGGTATTCCTTGGCTTGCATATGCGTCATCCCAACAGCCATCTTCTCAGGATGGTGCCCCCTCTGTGTCTTCACATTATCTTCTCTCTGCGTGTTCATGTGGGAAAAAATGTTGATCTTACTCATCTGAGAAATGCAAAGAAACACTACCAGGAGGTACCCCTTTTCACCCAACAGACTGGCAAAAATAATGCTTAAACCATAAAATGTGAGATTTAAAAATAGGGGCCCACACCCTGCTGACCTTGGGTAAATTTGTTAATCTCTGCGTGTCTATTTCCTCCTCTGTAACATGTTAATAATAATAGTATTTATCTCTTAGAGTTTTGTGAGGATTAAGTGACTTAATGTTTGCAAGCCATTTAGAACAGCGTCTAGAATTATAGTAGGCATCCATAACGGATTGCTTTTATTATTGCTAAATTGAGAGAGATTTAGGGAATAATTACGCATTGCTCGTGGGAGAGTAAATTGATTTACTTCATGTGAAGGGCCACTTGCCGGGATCTTTAGAAACTAAAATGACAATGCAGAATTTCCATGTGTTTTAGCACATGTCTTATAACTGTGGTCACACATGCAGGAAATATAATACATGAAACGTTATTCATTGGAACACTGTTTGTAATAGCGAGACTAGAAACAGCCTAATAACCCACTCCATCCAGGGGATTGGTTTTAAAATGTGGATCCTTTGTACAAGGGAATATTGTGAAACCGCAGAAAACCTTTCAGTCTCCTTACTAGTCAACAGAGATGATGAGACCTGCCTCTTGCCTAGGGAGGGGGGTACACAGCTCTCTAGCTGTCACTGTTTCATAAACGGTGAAGAGAAGTCAGCAAAAGCAGAGTGTACAGGGTACAGCTCAGTGCCTAGTATATGGGAAATGCACCCAAAGTGTTAACTGGTATTGTTTTATGATTTGTGATCATTTATTTTCTCCATATAATGGAGTCACATCCCTACAAGGCTCTACGAGGCACCTGGGGTTGTTTGTATCCATGCTTACTCGAGACGACATTGGCTTGAAGACTTTGCTCCATAAAACTGCTCCATCTCCCATCTGCTCGCCAGATGGGTCTGTCGCCAGCAGCTGTTTTCAGCCAGTCCCAGGCGTGGCTTACTGCCGGAGAGCAGGAGAGCGTGCTTGACTGAATCCTTAAAGATCCTTTCATCTCTCTGTGGGATTGCTTCAGTCATGTTTACAGTACAGCGACTGCTAGAGGAGGGCTGCTCATCTGCTCAAGTGGTGGCCTCTGCCCTGGGCTGAGAAGCCAATACCTTCCTTGTGACCAGACAGACAGAGGCCTAACATTGTGACCACAGAGTCCAGATCCCCCCTGTTTTGAAAGGCACATAATCATTTACGGAAATGAAAGTTTGATATATTTTACAATTTGTGGCTCAGGATGTTCAAATATGTCTCTTCTTGAAGAAGGTGTAAAAAAAAAAAAACAGAATGCATGTTTAGGTTGTATTTTTTCAGTTTGTCAAACATGCATTCCTGGGACATGTCTTTGCAAGTTTAACTTTATATGATTGAGGAGGAAAAGCACGATGTTCAATTTCGTTATAACTTATGACAGGTCACTTGTTACAGTTTCTCAGAACTCAGGTTAAAACAAAAAGCATGTTTGCTGATTTCCTTCCTCAGCATCATTCTGATTTGCTTTCTTTTCAAATCTGCTTTCAGACGTATAGTATTTAAAGGGATGCCCCTTATTTTCGAAATATATATTTGAATCTATTTTCTAATTTACTATTTCCTATGTTCAAGATATACATACCTGAATCACATTTCAAATGTATATTATTATCATCCTTTTTTGAGTTTTTTTTTTTCCATTTGTCTATTCTAGTGCTTCTCTGGATTCCCAAGCTATCTCTGGCAATGCTGGGAGATCTTGACTCATTCTCATGTATAGAAGGGAATCCGTAAAACTGGTGGATTGAGAATTGGATGTCTGGGAGTTCCCATCACGGTTCAGTGAATTAAGAACCCCGTGAGGATGCAGGTTTGATCCCTGGCCTTGCTCAGTGGGTTAGGATCTGGTGTTGCCATGGCTGTGATGTAGGCCTGCACCTGCAGCTCCAAATTGACCTTTGGCCCAGGAACTTCCATATGCCACAAATGTGACCCTTAAAACAAAACCAAACAACAGATGTCCTAATTGTTTCCAGGTTATGATTCAGAGTCAATCTATCTCATTTCTTGCTATACACAGATCTTGCACAACCAACAAAAGCCTTGTTTCCAAATCATCTGGGTCTATGGTCTTGTTTCCACTTCCTCCTGATCTGTCAAATCTTGATGCAAGCATCCCTTCCTCAGGGAACACTTCACTGTCCTCTTATACCTTTTTTTTAAACCATAGTGTTCATTACCATTTTTTATTATAATTCTCAGCACTTGGTTGATTAACATCTATCTCCTTCTCACTAGACTCTTAAATTCCTTGCAGAGACTGATATTCTTTTACCCATGTCTCCTGAGCCTAGAATAGTGCTTGCCTCATGGTAGGGATTTAACATGTTTAGTGAGTAAATGAATAAATAATGAGGTGAAAAAAATGAACAAATAACAAAAGTCCCCAGAACCATGACCAGTATATGGGGACATTCATTAGAAGGATAGTTAATATTTTATTGTTGGTCTTTATTCCAGATCAAATTAGTTTGCTGAGTATTTCAGTTTAGTAAATACTTGTGGCTTCAGAAACTGAAAGTTATGTGTTTCTTCCAATATGCTGTTTCTTAGAGTTGAATTCTTTTCTGTAGTTGTGCAATAGACCAATATGCAGACAGAGATAGAAAGATGCATGTGTATATGTATGCATGTGATTGTGTATTAATAAATATTAGATTAATAAATGTTAAATGTAAAAATTTGTGAAATAAAATTTTTATTTAGTAACCATGCATACTAAAATGTATATTTACCTTGATTTCATTTTATTAGAATAAAGTTTAGTATAAGCTTTATCAATTCTTAGTATTTCCACATCAAAAATATATGACCAGAAGTATACAAGTTTAATTACATACTCATCTTTTGAAAAGTTTGATTTTTGTCCCCTTAATTTGAACACTTTAATAAAATTTGCAAGTTCGAGGCTTTCATTTTTCTCTAGAATAAAATATGATGATCAAATGGAGATTTCTAGATTATTTTTCTATTATAATAAAGTTAATTTCCATTTTGATTCTCAATTTATTGATAGCGAGGACTCAGAATTACTTGATATTAGATCCACATGGAAGGTTTTAGACTTGAGTTTAGTTACCATCCCATTATTATATTTAATTTCTTATAATGAATTTACTTAGAGCTCATAGATAATGAAGATACTTTGAAAGTATTTTTCCCTACTGAAATCATTTTCTAAATAAAATATTTACACACAGCAATACTTTTGTAAATTTTTCTATTGGTACCAGAATATCGTAACTCATTTTCCTTGTATTGCCATCTTAAGCTACCAGTAAAGTTATTTATCCTTCTTGGAGTTGAGAAACCAACTAAATGGCTGGGCTATTCATTCACCCATCACCTTATTCATTCAGTGCCTGGGTGCCAGCTGCACATCCCTGGTCTCTTTCTCTCCCACTGCAGTGCTTCAGCTGTGCTCAAGTGAGAGCATTGCACTTGTGAGTTTTGTGGGGGCTGCTCTTGCCTCCCGAAACCACCCTTCTCATTCTTCGCCTGGCTGACTCTTACAGGAAGTAGCAGACTAATGACAGTCATTCTTCCATGATCCCTGTTTTTTCGTATGAAAGAAAATATACCCACTAAATACTATACCCACTGAAATCAGACCATGGCAAAAAGGAGATGTATTTCATCTTCTGAAAATACAACAAGAGGTAAGATTCAAAGACAGAAAGGTAGAGTGGAGACACACAGGACCTGGGCGGGGGCTCTGAAAGTCAGGAAGTCACTTCATATTTTCCCCTGACTCTGCAGCTCTCCAAGTACCTGCTCCATACTTCTCATTCTGTCTCTACCAGAGTCCTTGGCTGACTCACCTTGCACAGAGTCCAGCATGGTCTCTGTCAGCTGCTCTTTCTACATCATGGGTTTTCGGCTCTGTTTGATTACAAAATTCTCAAGCAAACCTCAGATGGAGCTTCAGCCTGAGGAAACCACGGTCACAGCCGAATCAGTGGATGGGCTGGATTTCGGCGAGGCATCTATCAAATCACTTGTGATCAGAGGAGCAGGGCCATGTGCTAGGATATGTGGGGCTGTCTCTTCTAGTGGCTTTTAGGAAAATAGGTTTTCTAAAGTGGACTACAGGAGGTATGAGCAATGATGGTCAGAAGGATGATGATCCTCCAATCAGAACCCTTCTATGGGCTCCCAGCACATTGAGCTGTCCATTCTTAGCCCTCAGCATCCTGTATTACACTTCTCTGTGAACATACGTTCTGGTTTCCACCCTTGGCTAGGAGCTTCTTCTGAGCAGGAACCATAATCGTTTTTCTTTTTTATCTCAGGTTTCTAGTACAGTCCTTGGTATACACTAGGTAATCAATAAATGTGTGCCCCAGAGGGCTGATGGATTAGCACTCAGTAGGCACATTTGCAAGCTATCTTTCACATGAAATGTATTTTTTGGTTGTTATATGGTAATTAACCAAATATGTTAATATGGTAATTTCTTGCCTTTCAGTTCTGGAGTCTTTGAGTCCAAAGGCTGTTTTATTTTCTCCCCGGAATAAACCTCCAGTTTTCTGCTGACAAAGGGAAATAGGCTAGTCCCCAGTGCAACCCACTTTACGTGTAAATCTGGTTACATCTTGGCTTCTTCACTTCTAGTTTAGGGTTAAGGTTTCTTCGGTCTGCTAAAGCATTTACCAAGTGTCCATCTGTTTTTCCACCTATTCTTGTGTTTTTCTAGGTATCCTTTGCCAAGTCTCTTTGTCCTTGAGGAATTAGGCATTAAAAAAATTATTTTGTTTTCATGTGGTTTGGGGAGGAAGTCGAAGTTAAAAAGATGGACACATCATCTCTTCCCAGAAGTCGCTGCTTACTTGCTTGCTTTTTTCTTTCTTTCTTTCTGTCTTCTTCTTCTTCTTTTTTTTTTGTGTGTGTGTTTTTAGGGTCACACCCACTGCATATGGAAGTTCCCAGCCTAGGGAGTCTAATCAGAGCTGTAGCTGCCAGCCTACACCACAGCCACAGCAATGCCAGATCCAAGCCACGTCTGTGACCTACACCACAGCTCACGGCAACACCGGATCCTTAACCCACTGAGCAAGGCCAAGGATCAAACGCGCAACCTCATGGTTCCTAGTCGGATTCATTTCCACTGCACCTTGACGGGAACTCCTCTTTCTTTCTTTTCTTTTTCTTTTCTTTTTTTTTTTAGGGCCACACCCACAGCATATGGAAGTTCCCAGGCTAGGCATCGAATCGGAAAGTTCTTTGATTTTAGGTCTGCTAAAATCCTTAACCCACAGAGCAAGGCCAGAGAGAGAATCTGCATCCTCATGGAAACTGGTTGGGTTAATTTCCACTGAGCCACAATGAGAACTGTGGATTATTTCATTTTTTAATCTTAAGAATCAGATTTATTTAGGTATTTTTTATATGTAGTAAAGTTGTTTGATTATTAGGTCTACTATTTAATGGGTTTTGTCCAATATATGCAGCCACGTAACCACCGCTGTTATGATATAGAGTGTTTCTATCACTTCAAAAAGTCCCCCAGTGCCCATTTATAATCAGTTCTCCTTCTGCCCTGATCCTGGCAAACACAGACCTGCTTTCTGTCCCTATAATTTTGCCTTTCTAGAATTTCACATAAAATTGCTTATAATATTCCCTTATCCTTTTAATGTTTATAGAATCTGTAGTGTCTGTGCCACCTGTTTCCCAATACTAGGAACTTGTGACTTCTCTCTTTTTTTCCTGATAAATCTAACTAAAGGCTTATCAATTTTACTAAGCTTTTCGAAGAAGCATCTTCTGGTGTCAATGAGTTTCTCCTTTTCTTTCTGTTTTCAATTTCATTAATTTCTATTCTTCACTCTGTTTCTTTTATACAAAAGAGAACCGTCCTCAGTATCTGTTATTCATACGATGAAAAAACATTTTTAAAGCATTTAGTCTAACTTTATTACATTGGTAATATAGTATTCCTTTTCTTTTATTATCAGTTAAGGCATTGCTTTGAATGTTTTCTTGGCCATATGCTTTCCTATTTCCGATAAGTGTTTATTTTTTTTTAATAAAAAGAGTTGGATTGTTGGTCACATTTTTAAAAAGTTTACAAATTTCAAAATGTCATTAACTTTAAATGATTATAAAGTTCCTTGCATATTGAGAAAGATCATACTTTATCTCTCTTATTTATTCATTCTGCAAAAAAATTTTTTTTTGAAAGGCTAGGAGCAATGAGGTAGTTTTTGATAACCACCTATTTTTTAATATGAATTTATGGGAGTATTTTTTTTGTGTTCATGTGTATGTGTTTACATTTTTGTTTTTGAAAGCTTCTTTGGAATAAAATGTGAGATATCCCTTTTTAAAACTGTTTCTCAGAGTTCCCGTTGTGGCTCAGTGGTTAACGAATCCAACTAAGAACCATGAGGTTGCAGGTTCGATCCCTGGCCTTGCTCAGTGGGTTAAGGATCCGGTGTTGCCGTGAGCTGTGGTGTAGGTTTCGGATGCGGCTCGGATCCCGAGTTGCTGTGGCTCTGGCACAGGCCAGTGGCTACAGCTCCGACTGGACCCCTGGCCTGGGAACCTCCATATGCCACGGGAGCGGCTCAAGAAAAGGCAAAAAGACAAAAAATAAAATAAATAAAATAAAATAAAACTGTTTCTCAAATGTTTTTGTTTCAGGTAGCTTAAGGTAAAAGAAGAACAAAACTTTCTCCTCACTATTCTCCATGTTGTGATAATTAACAAATCTGTCCTACATTAGGCCAGACCTCAGCATATGACATTCTGGATGGTGTCACGGGCACAGTGGGGAAGAGAACATTCTTATTCTTGTCTCCCAAGACTTTAGACTGTCCTACCACTGTGCATCTTTGTAGCAAGTGTTCTCTCAGATGAGTGAGAAGGAAGACCATGAACTTGTCTCAGGATTGGCCCTCTGCGTCCCAAGATCATACCTAACCAGCTTTTTGCCCCCTCTCTGCCACACCACTGCATATGGAAGATCCCAGGGCCAGGGATGGATAAGCAAAGGCAATGCAGGATCCTTAGCCCAGTGTGCCATAGCTGGAACGCCATACCTAACAAGCTTTGATGATCATATCAAGAGAAACAAAAAGGATGCCCTATATTGATGAATTAAAAAAAGTCAACGTTTTCATATATATATATATATATATATATATATATATATCAGATGTGATTATGCATCTGTTGGTGATTATATACTTTTTGTATATAAGTGGATAATAATTTTGAAAAGAACATTGAGTTAAAAATTTTTTTTTCCTGTGTGAGCAGTCTGATAACTGATAAGCTAGAGTTATCCACCTGCCTCAGGGCTGGGAGAGGAAGATAAGGCAGGCAGCCTTGGCTTTATTATGCTAAATACACAAAGGTATAGGAATTATTATCGGTTTTCAACTGCAAAAATGTAATTGCAGGAGTTCCCGTCATGGCTCAGTGGTTAACAAATCCGACTAGGAACCATGAGGTTGCGGGTTTGATCCCCGGCCTCAATCAGTGGGTTAACGATCCAGCGTTGCCGTGAGCTGTGGTGTAGGTTGCAGACGTGGCTTGGATCCCGCATTGCTGTGGCTCTGGAATAGGCCGGTGGCTACAGCTCTGATTTGATCCCTAGCCTGGGAACCTCCATATGCCGCAGGAGTGGCCCAAGAAATGGCAAAAAGACAAAAATAAATAAATAAATAAAATGTAATTGCAATACCATCTTAAAAGGTATGTAACATCTACTTCAATGCTAGGTATTTTTAAGAGGGAAGACAATTTCTAAATTTTTTAAGTTCCCACAAACAAATTAAAAGTGAGCCCCGAAAGACTTGAATATCAACTATACTGTAAACCACAGGAATATAGAGCTCAGGAGACAATATATGAAAAATCCCTGCTACACTGCAATGGAGGGAAGGTTGTCTCGTGGAGTCTGTGGAGTGTGGAATGGAGAAGAATGAGAGAGAAAAGTGCTTCAGGCACTTTTATGATGGCACTACATTGTGTGAGCTGAAATCCTGGATGGGAAGGAAGTGTTAGGTTGAATAGAAAACCTGAAGCAGAAATGCTTCTCCCTTACTCCTGACTGGGCCTCTGATCCCCTCATCCATATGGAGGAGCTTCTCCCAAATGAAAACTCCTTACCCTGTGTGGCTAGGCAGAATCTGGGGTAGTACTCTGAAGCTTTGGCTGGCTCTCCTGTACGAAGGGAGCAATAGGGAAATTCTCACCTGTCTTTGGAGGATATGGAAGTTACCCAAGTTGGGAGCCACTGGAGTTATCCAGTGGGCCTTATAGGCAAAGATAAGATGACCCTAACTCAAAGAGCCAAATGTAAAGAATTTAGACCACAGTTTGATGGAGGATGTGGCTGTTCTCAGAAGTGCCTGCAGCTCTACCATGAACTGAGGTTGAGTTTAAACAACTGTGAAGGGTTCCTGAGTCTAGTTGGAGCCAAGAAAGGGAGTCAGGCATTTACCAACAGCACTTGAGAAGACAAGTGGAAAGGTACCCATGGACCCAATCAGACCAGACACTACCCACAAAGATCAGAAAGAGTCCAAAGGACAACCCAAAGAGATGCAGGCCAGCGCAAGGCCCCTCACACTGCCTTAGAACTCTGTCCAGCCCCTGCCAGCAAACATCTTTGGAAGAAGAGACACGGGAGCCAACAGAAAAAAAAAAAGGCACAATTAGTCCCTGCAAACTGAAAAGGATTGAGATAATGTGATCTAGCTTCCCCACCACTGCCCCAATCCCTGGGTACCCAGAGGAATGAAGACTTAGAAGGTTGGATTATTTGTTGTTAGATATGGCACAACTAAATAGTATTGCGGAAATTTGCATCATTTCTACACCTATTTCCTAAAACTCCAAGAGACTATCAAACGGGTACAATGCCTACAATAAATGGAAGGATTTTTTCGTAGCAATTTGTTATCTCAAATGAGACTTTACAAAGCTTAGAGGGTTCCAGTGGTAAATACGGTGCTCAAAGGGTTGTACTGGACCTCTGCTGTTTTTGCTATTCAGCATCTAAAACCCCTTTTCTGGAAAAACAGACAACTATATCCTGGGCGACTAGTTCCTTCCTCACACCTTAACTTTGCTCAACACACACTGGCTCTTTATATAATACCCCAGTCACTGAGTTACCCTAAAGAGATAGAAAGTGGTTGAGATAGTGAGATTTAGACTTTACAGAGGGGGTATTGGCATAGACAGAAAATTCCTAGCCTGGAGATAAAACTAAGACTTGGGAAGGATTTCAGTGCTTTGCAGGCACTGCTGGCACAGTCCCAGGACAGAGTTTGCAAATTGAGAGCCTGTGGGGTCAACAATCCCACAGGTACATGCGGTTGGCCTCCATGGTGTTTTTAAAATTATGGAGTCAGTTGCCAAGAGTAAAAATTTTATATAAATGTCCAAATTTCCAGCATTTATTTAAAAAATCTGGAATCAATTGCCATCTTTGTCAGTGTGAAGAGATTGGCAAATCCTTTCTGCAAAATGAAGCATAAAAATGAACGGCACTCTCAAAACAACTATCTCAGGGTTCTGTAAATTGGCCAAAGGCAAACAGGTTGAAAAGCATTTGTTCTCAAAAAACTGCTAGGGTTGGAATAAGAACAGTAGGAGTTTTTAGCCTTTAGCCACGAGAGGGTTGGACTGGACTTCGTGAAGTGGTGGGATATGGAAACGGAAAATCTGTAGAAAACAGCAGGAAAAATCTATAATTTTAAGTCCAGGAGAGTACTGAAAGAAAAGACTCTCAGAAACATAATCAGAATCTAGAGTAGCTAAAACATATTATCTAAAAGTCCACTTTTCAAACAAAAATTACAATACTTATAAGGAAACAAGAAAGTGCGACTCATATTCAGGAAAAAAATAGCAGTGTGTGTGTGTATTCATACTCTTTTTAATTTTACTGGAGTATAGTTAAAGTGCTGCGTTAGTTTCAGGGGTAAAGCAAAGTTAATACGTGTACACGTATCCATTCTTTTTTTCAGATTCTTTTCCCATATAGGTTATTACAGAATATTGAATAGACTTTCCTGTGCTATACAGTAGGTTCTTGTTATATATTTTACATATGCATATGCTTATTTCTTCATTTCTCTTAAAAAAAACCCTGTTTTAGAACAGTGATAATAACACCGCATCATTGGCTCTATAACATACAGATTACTATATATGACAATAATGGCAGAAAAATGGAGATATATTACAGAAAGAATGCTGTATTTGGGAGTTCCCGTTGTGGCTCAGCAGAAACGAATCTGACTAGCATCCATGAGGACACAGGTTCCATCCCTGGCCTTGCTCCCGGTTAAGGATCCAGAGTTGTCATTGCAGTGTGGTGTAGGTTGCGGACAAGGCTCAGATCCTGCATTGCTATGGCTGTGGTGTAGACCAGCGGCTACAGCTCCAATTTGACCCCTAGCCTGGGAACTTCCATGTGCTGCAGGAGCGGCCTTTAAAAAAAGAAAGCTATATTTTACCAGAATTGTCAATATTAATCTGAAGTAGAGGATAAATTAAAGATGCATATTATAACCTCTAAAGCAACTACCAATGGTTTTAGAAAAGATAAATTTCAACAGAAGAAATAACATGGTATAATAAAAAATATTTTAAACATAATTTTATAGAAGTGAAGGACAACCAGAAGGAAAAAAACAAAACAAAACAACAAAAAAAACCCACGAGGCATGTAGAAAACAAGTAGCAGACTGGCAGGCATGAACTTAGATTATTTGTCAACCCCAGGTTTTGCCTGAAATGAGGTACAAGAGAAAATGGGGCACAGGGCAAGTGGCAGAGAGGGTGGACAGCTAAAAAGTGAAGACTGGGCAGTTCCCTTTAGGTAGGATCTGCGTTTGCCACTTTCCCACAGTTTCCAAGATTCAATTGCATTCACTTGTCACTTCCCACATTCTCCTACCTGAATGACAATAAGGTGATTTTCTTCCACTCCAGAGGGACCAATATCCCTTCCCAATCTACAAAGGCTTTCCCTTTGTAGATGCACATCCAATGGAAGCTCTCAAATCTTCCCAGAAATTATATTTAAATCATTCATAGTTAAATTATATTTAAATATTTAAGTCATGCATAAATCATGCAAATCAAATCACCTTATTCTCATTCTTAGGGGTAGGCATTGTGTGATTTAAATAGGGAAAGGATATATTTAAATTCTTCTGTAAAGTTGGGGAAATGTAAGACATTTTGTTGCTATTTAGAGAGAGGAGTGTAATTGTATGATATTATTTGTAGTAGCATTTTATACAGAAGGAAAAGCAAGTCGCAGAAAGTTCATGTGCTCTGTACAAGGTCACATTGTTACCAGGCTTCTTCCAGGAGGAATATTTTTGCACAGACAAAAAAGAAAGAGAAATTGGGATGTCACACAAAATCTTAGAAGTGAGTTTATGCCGTGGAAAAAATTTTTTTATAGATCTCATAAAGATGAAAGAAACTCTTTTAGGCTTTTTTCATGTTTCATTAGAGAACATGAAAAATTTCAGCTGGAGAAGCTCTGGAGCAGATGCTAAAATAATTACTCCATATATCATCTTGTAAAAACTGAGAAGAGTTGTTTCTCAATTTCGAGAAGACACAGTTCTAACAGAGATATGAAATTGGTTATGTTTGCTCTTTGGCCTATCCACATTAAAAGTTTCTGGCACCAGGAGTTCCCATTGCAGCTTGGTGGGTTAAGAACCTGACATAGTCTCCATGAGGATGCAGGTTCAACTCCTGGCCTTGCTCAGTGGGTTAAGGATCCAGCATTGCCATAAGCTGTAATGTCGGTTTCAGATACAGCTAGGATCTGACATTGCTGTGGCTGTGGCACAGGCCGGCAGCTGCAGCTCTGATTTGACCTCTAGTCTTGGAACTTCCATATGCTACAGGTGAGGCCCTAAAAAGAAAAAAAGAAGATTCAGGCACCCACTCTCCTCTTTAGTGGAGAGGAGTAAAAGGATTGATTAAGGTCTCTATAGTCCACTATAGTATAGACAATAGAGACCTTAACCAATAAAGGCAGAGTGGCTTAGGACTAAGGATGACACATTCATCGTTCACTTTTACATTTACTGGAGAAGTTGTCTTGCAGTTTTATGTCTCTTGATCTTATTGTACTTTGGAGTGTGAAGCTGTCCTTCAGACCATTGCAAATATAAACAAGATGGAGGCAAGACTTGTCAATAGCTCAATCTATGGCTAAACAATATGAGTGGCCTCCTCAATCCATGTTTTTATTCCTCTGATTTTAGAGTTTCAGTTGGATTTTTATAGCTACCCATAAAAGTCCCAACTGGCACAGGCAGGCAAGACCTGAGCATATGGCAGAGGCCACATCCTGGTGGCCTGTGTGCCAGGCCCACCCTGCAGATGTGTTACATTTTGCTTGGCCTTTAAAGTGTGGAAAGAAATTGTTTTTCTGAATTTTGTAGACAAAATTTTGCAATCTGGAGAATTCACACAAACATCACAATTTCCTGTTGCTCTTGAAAAATCTATCTGGCCACAATGGGCACAGAATCCTGCTGAGTAAAGGTCACAACCTGTAACAGGGTACCACTCACCTACAGGGGGCTGCTTCGCTCTTTAATGGTTCCTGCTGGTCCCTGGATATTTGAGTTTGTGATCCTGCCATCCTCTCCACCAATGGGTGGAGTCTTTAAAATCACTTGTTGACTTGGGATGCAGACAATACACTTATTCCATTTGTTTTCTCAGGGTCAAAGCCACTTTGGATGGACTCTGCTGAGTTGCTCTTAGAAGTTTTGACACGCCTTTGACCAGTCTCCATGGAGTGAATTTTTGTCCTTGAATTTGAGTTTTGGAAACAGTCAAAGGAAAATTTAGAGCCAAGTTTGGGGTTAAAAAAAATATGTGAGGCTATGAAACAGTGAAAACCTGTTTCTCTTGGGTGGTTTGTAAGCTGACTCAAAGGTAATTTAAAAAATAAATAAATAAAAAGAGCTCAATAATGCTTTGAGGGATGGCCTTCACTTCTTCCAGATGTCAGCTATCCTCTCCACTACGCTGTCATAACATCCTCTGTGAGATTCTATTATGCACATATGATCTGGGTTTTAATTTCTTTTTTAACTGCCCTCACCTCCTTTGATCAGACTGAGAGCCACTTGGGAGAGACATACTTTTATTTACCTTTCATATGGTATGCATGTTTGGTGGCCAGGAGATTGAAGTGAAGGATTCATTGTTGAATGAATGAATCAATCAATATAATTGGAAAGTGTCCTGAGTTAACTACTTTAAGGAGGACAACACACACTTTACATCTGTTAAAACATCCATTCTCATTTTAAACATCTTTTTGTATGTTCGTGTAATCAAAATGAACATGAAATGATATTGGATTGTGGAACCTTCCTTGGTCACTAAAGTCAGTTCCGGACAGCGCAAAGCAGGTTGAAAGTCACTGTTCCCTCACTGACAGGGGAGCCTCACTACACTACCAGGCTTGTGGCTTTTCTAACTGATGAGCAAGGAAAGGGAAAGGTTGCAGAATCAAAACCTACCAAGAATTAGAGCCTATTGTTCGTGCCCTAGTTCAAAATCAAAGTGTCAAAGTAGTCCAGAGTGTGTTAAAATTTTCGATGTTGCTAAGTAATCAGCAGCAACCTCAGGATAGCGCAGCGCCAACACTTTGAAGCTTTTAATCGCGAAAGTCTAGAAGAACTAATAAATATGTTAAAGCAAGGGCAGTTCCCCAAACACAGAAACCACAGAAAACGAAATATCTCTTAAAAGTGTGTATTTGAAAAATCAGATGTTTTAAGGACACACAGTCTACTCTCAGAGTCGCATAGGTAGTGGGCAGCAAGGCTTTGAGGGAATACTTCTTTATTTCTACGTAGGAAAAAAAGAAGTTGACTGCCTCCCACGCTTGACCCTACAGCCTCTCTGCTAGCCCATCCAGCAACACCCAGGTCTGTCCCGACTCCACTCTCCCGCGTTTGAGAAGCCGCACCGCCGGGGCAGCTGCATCCTCCTTTTCCTCCCGCTCTATTTTGGGGCCCCCGTGATCTCATGCCCTCTGCAGACCACACTCTGCAATTCCAGTCCAGCCCGCGCCGCGAGGCCACGCAGGGCGATTCCTGCAAGTGTTCGGATGCTGCCCGGGGCATCGGGAGGGGAAGGCTTGGGGTGGGGGGTGGGGGGCGGTAAAGACGCGCCCACGTAAAGGACCCAAAATAACCGACACGCAGAGTGCCCGAAATCAGACAGGAAGCCAAATAATCCGGGGCGTTGAGTTGCTTTCCCCTCACTCGTAGTGCTGGGCGGCGGGCGCCGAGCCAAAGGTCTGGCGGCGAGGGGCGGGCGCGGCAGCGGCGGCGGCGGCGGCGGGCGGGGTGGGGCGGGGCGGGCTCGGAGTCTATTAAAGGCGCAGCGGGGCTGTGGGACCCGAGCGCCCGGGGCCACGATGGAGCGCGACGGCTGTGCCGGGGGCGGGAGCCGCGGCGGCGAGGGCGGGCGCGGCTCCCGGGAGGGCCCTGCGGGGAATGGCCGCGACTCGGGCCGCGGCCACGGCGCCGAGGCGCCCGGGGAGCCGCAGGCGGCCGCGTCCTTGCTGGCCCCCATGGACCTGGGGGAGGAGCAGCTGGAGAAGGCGGCGCGCGCCCGCACGGCCAAGGACCCCAACACCTATAAAGTGCTCTCGCTGGTAGGTCCGGGCCGCCCGGCGCGCGGCAGGACGGGGAGGGCGGCTCCCGGCTCCGGTGCTCCGAGCGCGTGGTCAGCACCCAGGGCTCGGAGAGAGCCAGCTGCCGTGCCGCTCTGCGCTTTCTCGCCGTCCTCGGGGGGCTTTTTTTCCGTGCTCAGTACCATCGAGCCTTCTCTTACCCCTGGGGGAAGAGTTCGCGCTCACTTGTATACTGATGCTCAGAAGGACCTGTTTGTGAAACCAGACTGTTCACATTTGTGATCTTTAGCAATTCCACCTCTCATCCCCAGAGAGCACAGGGTTTTTCGTAGGGAAAAAAATGGCCAGCCCCAAAGTTGTTGGTCTTAGGAAAAGCCGACAAGGTGTTTTTTTGGTTTTTGTTTTCTTTTTAGTTTAAAATTTGAATTTCATTTTTTTTACCTCTTTGGGTGACTCCGCGTGCAGTAGTAATGATTTTCCTGGCATTAACTGATTCCACTTGAAAAGATTTCACAGAGCTCTTTAAGGTATATCAGGAACTTTAGAAAATACTTTTTCTCTTGGCTCTGTTTAGGAATTTCCTGGCAGCTGCTCAGAAAGTCCATCAGTATTCATGTTATGTGAAGAAACGTTTATGATTCTTCGTCCACTCTTGCAATCATGGTGTACACGGGTTTTGTTGTTAACAGAAGTTCCCAGCCTTCCTCTGCTATTTTGTTGGGATAGTTGCAGAATCCACAGTCAATTTTGTGAAATGCGGGGGTGTTTTTTTTTATTCTGCATCTGTAGTATTAAGTGCTGGACTGAGAGTCACAGCCTGGGTATTTGCTTTCGTGGCTGTTATTAATTGCTGGGATCCCCTATGACTCTCCCCAAATCTCAGTGCCCTTCTAAAATGAGGACACCACCACCTCCATATGCCTTGAATAGAATTGTTGTGAGGGTCAAGTGGAACAATGTCTCTGAGGAAGTACATTTGAAAACTACAAGGAGATGTAATCATTTGATTGCTATCATATGGAAGTGACATTTCTATATGTAGTGTACCCTAAAATACATTGTCACTTATATTTTATGACTGAACAATGCAGTGGAGAGGATATCTTTTCTGATTTTTGAAATTTTTCCTTTCGTGAGCTTTTCTGTTTTCACTATGTTTTGGGTGTCATGGAGATGATACTAGTGCTTTGAGAACTAACATTCCTAGACTAAAGAGATGGTGTCAAATAATTAGCACTTACAAAATAGCAAGAGTTCAGTGTCCCAAACCACATAATGTTTGTATCTCAAGATATAGCTCTACGTCATGTATCATGTATCATCATGAATCAAGAACACCTGATATTGATGAGCACTTAGTTTTAGTCTTTTGAGTCACCTTTTGTGTTTTTGTCAATGGGAGCCCTTAGCTTTTACAACAGGATCACTTAACATAGGTGGTATCAGTACTTCCAGGTGTTTAGTGTTTGCGGCGTTCCATGGTTGTACATTGGCTCTGTGTGTAAGTTCAATGTGAAATCATTTCTACATTCCTATAGTCTTGAAAGTTTGCTGAACTGCTAATTGCTAAATTCAGTTTTAAAATCTCTCCTACTCATGTATGTTTAGCTCCGCAATAGGGATCAGCAGGGATGTACCTGTGGAACATGCGTTTAAGTCTTTGACATGTGCCATCAGCTGGTCAGGAAGCATTTCATTATGCTCTGGTGATTCAACTCTGGGCATTTGACATGGAAGTGTTTTTAGTACTTACTTCTACAAGTAGGACAATCGTGAATATTTTTTTATACCGTTAGGGGGGCTCTTTTGCTGTGACATGTGTTGAATTGGAAAGAATTCTTCATGTCTTTTAATGAAATACGGTGGGCCATTAATATACACCAAAACTCATGGCTGTATTTCTGAAACCCTTAATTGATGGTTTCAGCTGAAAGTGAAACCTTTTACCCATTCTTCTTTCCCTGCCCTACTTCAATGCTTGTCTTCCCTCTCGGCTTTCCCAAATGATGTGCTCCCAAAAGGAAAAGCCTCCAAAAGGAGCTTTACAGTTGTCATCAAAGAGCTCTGGGGCATGTCTTCTAGAAAGAAGCTGCAATTATGGGATTCCTTTTTCAGGTTGAACATCAGCACGCTTTTCAGAAAGCCGAAGAAATGGATTGACTAATTGCACCAGGGGTTGGGATTATGGGAGCCCAACCACGGAAATGGTCCTTGGCGGCAGTTTTTATCTAGCAGGATAAATACGAGAGTTGCCTTCCAAAGAGATAAGCAGTGGCAACAGGATTGATGCATTTTTCCTGAAACTATTTCAGATAAACACTAGAGGTCTGCCAGAGTGGGTACAGAAGGAATGATCCTGCCCCGCCCCTGCTTCTCCCTATTTGATCCCTAGGAAGACCAGCAGGCTCTGCTCTGGAGGCTTTGGCCTTGGGCTCTGCAAGTACTCATGCCTAGGCCCAGAGCCAGACTGGAAAACTCCAGGAGGGCAAATAAACATATGCTTCAGTGGATGTGTTAAATACTGGAGGCCTTTCCTGGTTCCAAATTAAGTTTGGAGCCAAAATGTCAGCTTCCACTGAGGTTGGTCTTGGCCATTTATTTGACGTAACTTTCAGGTTACCTGGCAGCTGACTTTCACCCATACTGCAATGCATTTCTCAATTCTCCAGTTAGCTCTTCCTCAGCTTCATTTCATGTTTGTAACCTTCTGCTGTCTTATGAATACACGTACCTGTGTGCATTCACGAGGGGCCTTGTGTGGGGGTGGCAGTGAGCGAAGACAACTTTCACCTTTTGCTGAAAGAGTTCTTTGTAAGTGGCAGAAGTCACCCTTGCTGATCAGAAATTTGGATGTGAAAGTTATTCGTTCTGTTAGCTACTCTTTCCTTCCTCTTGTAGCACATCGTCTTAATTCTAGAATACAGCGTGGAGAGTATTCCCGATAGTTCTCTGCTCTTAATTGGACTTGGAATTGACATTGCTCTTTGGCTTATAAAATTTCTTATCTGTCTATCCGTGGTTGAACATTTTATTTCAGAATGACCAGAACATCATAGAGGCAAGAGACATCTCCCGTTTGCCCCTATGGTATTTGTTTCACATGCTCTAATAAAATGTACCCAAGGTTTCCAGGAACCCAGCAAGACTGTTGTGTTTACTACGAGCCTGAGATGGTGCCTGATACTCAGTGTTAGCTTTTGGTTGGATGAATGCAAGGCATTTTTACTTAGATCAAGTAACACTTGGAAAAGGGCACGATGGGAAGACAGAATACAAAACTGCAGAGTTCCTGTCGTGGTGCAGTGGTTAACGAATCTGACTAGGAACCATGAGGCTGTAGGTTCATCCCTGGCCTTGCTCACTGTGTTAAGGATCTGGTATTGCCGTGAGCTGTGGTGTAGGTCGCAGATGCGGCTCGGATCCCGCATTGCTGCGGCTCTGGTGTAGACCGGTGGCTACAGCTCTGATTAGACCCTTAGCCTGGGAACTCCATATGCTGCGGGAGCAGCCCTAGAAAAGGTAAAAAGACAAAAAATAAAAATAAAATAGAATACAAAACTGCATACCCATATGGCCAGCTGATGCCCAGAAATCCTCATATAGATGCCCTAAGGGAGATGACACGTGGGTATCATTTCAGGGATAAGATCAAACCGGGATATCCTTTGATTAGTGGTTAGGGAGATGGAAGAGGCAGTGAATGAATAATAAACCAAAGTTCTCAACTAAGACCAGCATACCTAAGAGGCCAGCAGGTCTTCCATGATAACTTGGAATCAGAGTCAGGTTCTAGCCACGGGACATGCCCTCAGAAAGAGAGAGCCTAAGTATGGCTATTCTGCAGGTACAAATGAGTCTCCCTTGCTCACACCACAGGGTCTTCTGTTTTGGTGACTTGGCGGTCACACCCCAAATTCAGTCTCCGCGGCTCTTGCAGGGAACTGTTTTCTTCAGCATTGCTTTCTATGACTTTGTCTCTTCTGCTTTAAGCCATATTCTGGTCTTTCTCACTATTTATATCTCAGCTGTCTCTACCTCATGTAGTCCCTTAGGCACACACGGTTAGTCACCCTTTCACCCTTTTCTTTTCTATTCCACTTTTTCAGTTATCTCTGAGCACTCAATTTTGCCATTTTGCAGCCCCTACCCTAATCATGGCGCTGAAGAGAATCCCTAGGGGCCGTGATGAGAGGCTGAATGCATTTTGCATGATAAAGAACTGGAAACCATTAATTTTTTTAGAGTAGTTGCAGAAATTTTTTTCAGCTTCTCATCCTCTTCTGGTTACCTCTTTTCTCTCAAGATATCAGTGTTCATGGCAAATGACAATTGTTTTAAATTCAGTTTTGTTTTAGAATTAGATAAATTCCATTGCAAAATATCTGTATGAATTTTAAGACATAGCCAATATAGTTCATCTGTATTATGGGCTTTTTTAGACAACGCCAAGAACTTAATCATAATTCACAACTTTTTTGGGGGGTGAGGGAAAGGCATTTCAAGGCAAACAAGTTAGGAACAAGTAAGCCTTTGAAATACAGCTTGTAATCATGGATCTGCCTCTGGTTAAAATAAACATGCCTCCATCAACCATGAAATATCCCTCAAACAACAAAAAATAAATAAAAACCTTTTGCGCCAATGAACCTGAGGCCGAACATAGATCACTCTTCTAAGCCTAAGTCCTATGCAACAAGAACTTACATTCAGAATGCTTACTCAATCTGTAAACCTTGTGGGATCAAATAAGAGCTAAGTTATGTATTTACCAAGGAAAGAACGTGTAATAATATATTTAAAAGGGTTTTTCAAAAGAGTGACCAGAATTCAGCTAAATATTAACCAGAACATTCTGTTTCCTGAGTATTTTAGTTATCTGAGATTTGATTACAAGAGTGAAGATAACATCTGTAATGTTTTTCATTAATTCTCCCACTTTTAGTTTTTAGAATAATGTTTGCTGGCAATGTAGGTGGTAAAAGTTCAGACAGTTATTATTCGCATAGCACTTTGCACCTTCAGAAGCATTTTCTCGTATTTTTAATTGACCCTTGGCCATAACAGCAACTCTGAAATAGAAAGTATAGTGATAGTCCTACTTTACAGATGAGGAAACAGACTGGCAGGGACACAGTCAGGGTTCTTAAACATTAGGGTGTATAGGAACCAGCTAGGAACTGTTAAAGGCAATAGATTCTGGGCTCTAATCCTGATTTAGAAGATTTGAAGTTGTTATGGAACTGTGGCCCTCCCATATTCATATGTTGAAGTTCTAATCCACCAATGTGATGGTATTTTTTTTTCATTTTTAAAGTTTTATTGAAGTGAAGTCGACTTACAAAGCTGTGTTCATTTCTGCTGTAAACAAAGTGATTCAGTTATAATGCGAAGGTAGTTGGAAGTGGCACCTTTCGGAGGTAATTGGATTTAGATGATGTCATGAGGATGGAACCCTCGTGTTGGGGTTAGTGGCCTTTTAATAAGGAGGAGAGAGAGGAGATCTGGACCCACTCCCTCTGCTCTCAGAGGCAGGAGATCTTGCACATGCCCCTGGAGGAAGACCACGTGAAGACAGAAGGCCGTCATCTGCAGGCCCGATGAAGAGCCCTCACGGGGAAGCACATTGGTCAGTTTCTTGATCTTAGATTTCTGAGCCTTTAGAACTGTGAGAAGTAAACTTCTGTTATGTAAGCCACCCAGCCTATGGCATTTTGTTATAGCAGCTGGAGCAGATTCAGATAGAAATAAACCCAAAGAATTTGCATTTTTCAAACAGGTACCTCCAGTTATTCAGATATAGTTGGTTCCTTTACTCCACTTCCAGAAACAATGGGTTGTTACAGGCAAGAGTTACATCATTTGTAAGTAGAGGACTATGATAACCACCCAAAGACTTTTAACTACAGATTGTTGTACTGGGCTAATGGCTAATGGCCTCCCATTCATTTCTCTCTTATCATCGTGACGTCAATATTCATGTTATTGTTGGCTTCCAACGTATGCAGATGTGCGGGAAAGTGAATTTCTTCTTAACTTGAATTTCCTTCTTAATACATTTTAAGATGTACAGAGTCATGACAGAAAGTCATCTTGGAGGGGGTGAATTTCGCAAGCCTGTCTCATTTGTGGGCTGATCATTTTCTTGCCATACCTTGGACTTTACACACATCTAGGTGGCAAACATCCTATCACCGGGGTGGTTTGAGACCCTTGAAGATCATTCTACCTTGGTTTTCAGGAAATAGTCCTGAGAAAGTAGTTTGTCCGTAGAGCTGATTTCTTTCGCTTAATAAACGTTCTGGCACTAGCAAGCCTCTGAAGCCTTTGGTCTCTCATGGAGAGAGAGAACTAAACAACTCAGTAGTTTTTGGGGTTTTTTTTTAATGATGCTGTTTAGACAATAAAATAAATTTAACTGTCACTAAGAGATTTTTCCAAGTAGAGTTTTCATATTACTCTTATAGTACCTTTAAATGATTTTGGATAAATATGTTTATAAACAAAAGGCAACACAGGTAGAACAAAGTTTCAGCCGAAGTATTTCACGTGGTGGTTCTCACAGCGTGGTCTGTGGATCCCTGGGGGTTCCCTAAGATCTGCTCAGAATGACAGTGAAGTCTAACCCATTTCAGCAGTGATAGACACTGTTTGCTCTTTTCTCTGTGCTGCCTTGTACACGGCCTGTGTTAAAGTGTTGGTGGGGAAAACCCAGGGCACCTCAGCAGGAACCAACTGTCCAAGTTGTCATTCACTTGGAATGAAAACAAAATGCCAGTTTCACTTGATGAAGCATCCAAAATGTCCTCTGTGAAGCAGATTTTATTGCATTTCAGCCCAAGTTACCTGCCTTACGTATTCTGCACAACAAAGTGGGAAGTCTGCCTGTAGCACATCTGCTGAGTGCTGAAGTACTGCTGTTCTCTGGAGGAAAAGCACTTGCGCTCTTGTTTGCCTTGTGAGCCGAACTAGCTGCCTTTTATTTGGAGGAACTCCATTTTTATTTGAAAGAGCAGTTGACAAACTGGTTATTCAGACGTGGGCATTTGGCACACATTGTCTCAAAAATGAATATGAGGCGGTGTTAGGAGAACTGCATTAGATAATGTATACAAAGTGGCACATGGCACTAGCTTGTCAGTTCAAGGAAAACAAAGTATGGTACCTGCTGCCTGTGGTAAAACCTGATCTTTGAGGTAGAAATGTAAATTTAGGAGAATTAGTATCTGCCATTGTAAGCGTGACAGCTTCCCAAATCTTTAAGACTTTTCTGATGAAATCGATGGAGATAATAAGGAATGTGATTTTTTTTTCACATAGTATAATGGCGTGTGTCATCAGCATTTGAAAGAAATACATGGCTCAGTGAACCAGTATTTTCCAATGCACCAATGGATGATCTACAGAATTATGCATGGGTATAAGTTCCAATCAAAGTGCAAGATAGACTTATGGATTTTAATATCATGGTATGAAAAATCCATTATTGTTTCAAGTGTCATGTTGCATTTTGACTTTAAGAAATTATGGCTTATAGGAGTTTCTCATCATGGCACAGCAGAAACGAATCTGACTAGGAACCATGGAGTTTCAGGTTCCATCCCTGACCTCGCTCAGTGGGTTAAGGATCCGGCGTTGCCGTGAGCTGTGGTGTACATTGCAGACACGGCTCGGATCTGGCATTGCTGTGGCTGTGGCGTAGGCCGGCAGTGGTAGCTCCAAGTAGACCCCTAGCCTGGGAACCTCCATATGTCACGGGTGGGGCCCTCAAAAGCCAAAAAAAAAAAAAAAATTATGGCTTATAGAATTTTGGTATAGTTTTAAATAAGAGTGTGCACAATTATCTGAAAAGGTTTCTTAGTGTTCTCAGTAATTTTTAAGAATATAAAGGATTCTGAAACCAAATGTTTTGAGGAAATGTGTACATTCAATACTATGTTAAGAACTAGGGCAAAAAGGAAAGGAAATTAAGACATATAAAAAGAATCAGTTAGTTACAACAAATCGTATCTTTATTTAGTAAGGTCCTCTATTAATTTCCACATCTACTACCTGGTTTGGTCCAAACAACAGCTCTGCCATTATCCCAGTGTTTCATGTATAGATGAAAAGAACCATGCTCAGAGAAATTTAGGGGCTTTCCAGGATCGCAAAACTAGCACGTCTCTTAATCTCATTGCTGTAGCTTGTTGACAAGTCAAGTCAGACAGAATTGGGTTTAAATCCTGGCATTGTCGTTAGCTGTTTGCATGTAGGCATATAACTTAAATTTCCTGAGAGCACCTTCCATATCCATAAAATAGAGTTACTAAAACCCTATGAGGAGGTGTTAGGAGAACTACATTAGATAATGTATACAAAGTGGCACATGGTGTGCCTTGAATAAGTGGTCATTTTCTTGTTATTATTGACAGGCTTCAGTGGTACTGAATTTCTTATTTGTCCTTATTCAAAAGATACTTTACCTCTTTGCTACCCAGAGTGTCATCTGCACCCTAGCATATCACCATCATCTCCTTGGAACCTGTACAAAATGCAGAATCTTGAGCCCCATCCCAGACCTACCATTACCAAAATCTGCATTTTCATAATCACCAGGGATGTCTCTGCATATTGAAGTTTGAGGAGCATCACCCCATAGGGCTGTAGGCGCACCAGCCTGGATTTCTTTAGCTGAGGGTTGTAGTGAACCCTTGTGCCATTGACTTCATACCCGATGCTCTACTAAAAGACGATGACTAAATGGTCCTTGATCACCTCAACTGTGTTGGCCCTGAGTGGAAGTGGTGATGCTGCTGGTTGTATTGGCCCTTTTCCTTCCTTGAACTTAAGAGGTGCATTGATTAAAGTAGCCCCTTGGCTTCTGCTGTGTCTACAGGACGCTGTGTACACAGTCTCTTAGCCCTCTTCCTATTCCAGTTTCCCTCTCCCAGGAGCTTAGTGCCCCTGTTTGTTCCTTTAATTGCCTTTCCCTACCTCTGCCCTGGCTTGCCCTGTAATTGCTCTCTATTAAGAGTTGTCTCAGTCTCCTGCCTTTACTATGATCTGATAACATTTCGATGTTCTTTCCAATTCAACCATCCATCTATCAGAATATCAAGTAGATGTCACTTTACATGGCACCATCAACAGAAGGCTTCAAAGTTTCCACTTCAGTACCTTCTCAGCAATTCACAATATACTTGACATGGAACCAAAACAAAGGAATCTTAGACCTGGGCTTTTTCAGGTGGTGTTGAATCAGATTCAGTGTCCTCAGTGGGGAGTTTATTCCATGATACTTCATCGCCCAAACATATTGGCTTCCTATAATGTGCCACCCTGCACCATTAAGATTAGAATCTTCCAGAGACTAGAAGGAACAGGTGAATGAAGTTTATTCAGGTGGAAAGGATGTGGGTTCGGAACATTATGAATAGACTGTGTTGATCTTATCTCTTTCTGAATCAACCAGGGACATAAGTACAAAACAACCCTACTTGTACACTGTGTATTCAAATACCTTACTGATCAGCTCACAGGAAGTAAATGTGAAGAATCTTGACACAGGAATGTATTTATGCCTTTGTCATTTCTTGGAAACTTTCAGAGAAAAAGAGAAAATTGATTTTTTTTTTCCTGGGGTGATTTAGGCAAAGATCTTGAGGGACAGTGTTTCATAAAAAGTCCCAAACTTGAAGTCACAAGAATTATTTGCTGTGTGACCTGTGAATAGTTGTTTCACTTTCTCTGACTGTATATGAGGGTTTGGGTTAGGTGGATTTCTTCTAGGCCTAAAATCTTTGTATAGAGAGCTTACAATAATTTCCTCTTGTTATAAAGATACTACATATTGTGTGAAGTTTAGAAGGTGCAAAAAAATATAAAGGGGAAAATAAAGATTGTGTATTTGTTATTATCTGCTATTTAATATTTTGGTTTATTTCCCTTAGGACTTTTCTATGTGTATGTATCACTCTTTTTTTTTTTTAAATGGGATCATGTTGCATATACTCTTCCATTTTATTTTTTAACTTCTATTTCATGATGAGATTTTCCCATTGCTAGACAGATTTTTTGTTTTTTTTCTTAGGACCACACCTGTAGCATATGGAAGTTTCCAGGCTAAGGGTTGAATCGGAGCTGCGGCTGCCAGCCTACACCACAGCCACAGCAACACTGGGTCTGAGCCACACATCCAAGATTTGTGCCTACACTGCAGCTTGCGGCAACACCAGATCCTTAACCCACTGAACAAGGCCAGGGATCAACCCTGCATCCTCATGGCTACTAGTCAGGTTCTTAACCTGCTGAGCCAAAAATGGGAACTCCTAGACAGCTTTTGAATACATTTTTCATGAGTAGGATTTTGAGACATTAATTTTATCCACCTTAGTTCATGGAGTAATTTTTGAACACATCTCTGTTCACACCCCAGCCATAATTATCCCCCAAGAATTTAATGATTTTTTAGGATATGGTTTTTGTTTTATTTGTTCCTCAACTCCATCGCCCATGTCTCTTCTTAGGGTTCAATTTTTCGTTTTTCCTAAAATAATGATTCCTTGCATTATGTTTCTGCTCAGAATTCCCCAAAGACTGCCACTGCACAGGTGGGAAAATGTGTGCCCCTAAACACAGTTTAGCCTTATTTCTCATCACATGAGTAGCAGTGAACAGTGTGGCCACGTGAGGGCTTAGCGCTCACACCTTCAGGCATTCACAGCGATCCTGCAGGCCTGTGACATGTATGTGTAACCTTTTCTTAGTCCACGTTTGTCAAGTGCTCAGAGCCAGCCCATCACCTAGAAAGTGCTCTGTGTTTGTTGAATTCCTACATGCCTTTATTGAGTTTGCTTCTCATCAGTCCCTATGTTAAGCCCTTTATCTCCTGTAATTGGCACAGTGGTGTGAGGGAGGAGGGAGCTGGTGAGTGAGTCTGGTTTGGGACGCACACCTCAAGGGACTCTGGTCCTATATGTTGTGGGAACTTGCACGTGTTATATGCCTGACCTGGATGGATGGATGGATGGATTATTTATTTATTTATTTATTTATTTTATTTTATTTATTTATTTATTTATTTTGCTTTTTAGGGCCACCCCCACAGCACATGTAGGTTCCCAGGCTAGGGGTCGAATCAGAGCTATCGCCTCCGGGCTATACCACAGCCACAGCAACGCTGGATCCGAGCCATGTCTGCGACCTACACCACAGCTCAGGACAATGCTGGATCCTTAATCCACTGAGCAAGGCCGGGGATTGAACCTGCATTCTCATGGATGCTAGTCAGATTTGTTTCTGCAGAGCCACAACGGGAGCTCCATAACCTGGATTTAGAAGTTTGAAGGGTTCAGGTAATTTTTCAACTTCTGCTCTGATGGGGCTTTGTCCATGTAGAGTCCAAAAGGATCTGAAGAAGCCTATCTCATAAACGTCTCAACTACGTGGACACACACCTCCCATTCCAGCTCAGACTCGTACTGTTTTCCAGATGCGCTTTGAAGGGATCATTTCTGCTCTCTACCCCGGAGGTGGTCTTTCACCTCCTTTTTTCTCACCCAACACTAGGCACCCCCTGGGATCCACCTCAACGTATCCTCCCAAAGGAAACCCTCTCTAGCTGCTCTTTGTTCTGCATCCCTGTCCCTGGACCACTCAGTTGCCACTTCATTATACAGAGGCTGTGAAGCTCAGTCATTAAGGGCTTGACTGCTGGAGTTGAATCCTGTCTCTGCCAAAAACTGCTGTGTGTCCTTAGGCCAGTCCCTTAACCGCTCTGTGCCTTGGCCTCCTCACCTATAACATGGCCATAATAATAGCAGTTATCTCACAGGTTTGTTTTGATGGTGAGGTGAATGAATCCATGTAAACGAATGAGAAAAGTCCCTGAGAGATAGTAGATGCAGACTGGGGTTATTGTTACTCTTATTTACTCAACAAATATTTAGAGTTCCTGTTGTGTGAGCAGTAGTGGTTAAGAGGCTGAGGGCTAAATGGTGGTGAGGGGAGAGGAAGGACTCCCTGGTCTCATGGTCCATCCCCAGAGGACTGGATGTTTCTCCAAGAGTCTTACAAGATTGTTGCTCATTGCAGCTGTGATTGGTGCTGTCTAGAAGCTTCATGCAGGGCTGTGAGGGAGAGCAGTGGGGGCTTGGCTTAGTCATAGAGGTCTAAGAAGACGCCTAGGAGGAAGCGACAGGCGAGCAGAAGAGGATTCTGAGGGGAGGCAGCAGCATGTGCAGAGGGCCTGGGGTAGCAGGGAGCATGGTGTGTTCCCGAATTGCTGGTAGGCAGAGACATGAGTGATGGGTGATGAGCCTGGATGGGTCAGGGCCTTGCAGACCATCTTAGGGATTTTAGATTTGGCTTTAAGAGCAGTTGGAAATCACTGATATGTTTTTGTTTGGTGGGTTTAATTTCTATCTTTGTTCTTAGTGACCAAATCTCATTTACATTTGGAAAGTTCATTTTAGCTTTAGCATCAGGAACAAATGAAAGGGAGGGTATTGGGTTTAGAAAGCGCACCACCTTATCTTTTTACTTGGTTATTTCATACCTACTTTCTCTTTTCCACTAGATTCTTAAGTTTTACTTGTGGCTTAAGGTTAGGGTTATGGCTTAGGGTTAAAATTTGCAAATTAAAGTTTGCATGAATTAAGTTATGTAGTTAAAAAGGAATTCATTTCCTCATCACACTAGCCACTTTTCATTTGCTCAACAGTGACGTGCTGGCACCACCTTATAGGGCAGCGCAGAGGGAACATTTTATCATCTTCAAAACTCGTATTGCCTGGTGCCTGAAGATTGTGAGATCAGGACTTCCCGCTGTGGCTCAGCGGTAACGAACCTGACTAGTATCCATGAAGATGTGTGTTTGATCCCTGGCCTCGCTCAGTGGGTTAAGGATCCAGTGTTGCTGTGAGCTGTGGCATAAGCCAGCAGCTGCAACTCCAATTCAGCCCCTAGCCTGGGAACTTCCATATGCCATGGGTGCAGCCCTAAAAAGCAAAAAGCAAAAAGCAAAAAAAAAAAAAAAAAAAAAAAAAAAAGATTATGGAATCATAGGGCTTTTTTACTTTGCTGGTTCTCCTGGCAAGTAATGATGAGGATATACGTAAAACATATGTTCTTTGTTCAAGAAACATTTGTTAGAGGAAAAGAAATTGGTTAAGAGAGTTAAGTTGTAAGTGTTCTTAGAAATATAATTTTAAGATTCTTCAGCCAAATGAACGCACTTACTTGAGTTGACTTAAGTCTAAATATACACATTGAAAGGTGACACAAGTCTAAAATTACAGTCTCTCCTAAATTATAAACCCATGTATCCATTACCAGATTTTAAGTCCTGTCTTTAAGTTGCTGGCGTAATTGTGATTGTCATTGTGATCGAGTAGCTAACCGCTAGGTCTTTACAGAAAATAAAGGGTCATTTTTATCTCCATGTTAACCTCATTCCCTGTTCTCAGGAAGAATTACCAAAAATCCTCTAGAAGCTGCCTTTCATAGTCTGTTTCCACTGAGCCCATTTTTCGAGAGTAAATGCAAGGTGCTCTAGTCATTTATGTTCCAAAAATTATTTCAGAAAAAAAAATTGGAAATAAATCACATAAACTTAACTGAACACGACGCTCTTTCTCCTTTTGTGTTTCTTCATCTCTGACCTACCACCTGCATAGGCAGGATACCTGCCCAGGCAAGAAAAACAATGTCATTTGGATAAAACCCATAGCACTTCTGAGTCCATCTGTTCATCGTCTTCCGCCTGAGGGTGGGATGGGCTGTCTGTAACATTCATAAACTGCTTTCCTTCTCTTTCCTGTCTCATGAGCTTAACTAAACCTAAAACTTTTTTTTTTCCCTAAAAGCGCTTAATACTGCTTTCATTTAGTGATTCATGTCTTTCTTGATTATAGCTTCAAAAGAAACAAAGTGTCTTCAGGATTATTTTGGCACTACTTTTTTTTTTCACCTTGAAATCCAGCTGAAGCAAGAACTAATAAAAATAGGTTTTGCATCTAGGAGACTGAGAATTAAAAATAAGTGAACGCTCAAAGTGGAAAGTTCTTTGTCTATTAAATTTAGCTTCTTAGTTTATGCCTTGTTTTGTGTGTGTGTGTGTGTGTGTGTGTAAGTAACTGATGACCGATCATTTGCTATACTGGCCAGGGTCCAATCTGAAAAACAAAGGCCATACCTGGTAATTTAGTCAAGAGGATTTAATACAGGAAACAAGTTACAAACGTGTTAAAAGAGGTGAAAGCCAAACATTGGGAGAGCTGAAAGCCAAGTGGGATAGATGGCAGTGAAGCAACCCAGCACGAGTAACAGAAGGAAGCTTCTATACCTTGAGGGCAAGAAAAGCAAAGGGAGAAGCTGATGAAACCAGAGCTGGCAGCCAGGCTTCCCTGTAGGAGCTGGGCCCCTGGAGAAATGCAGCCCCTGCCAGGGCTCCTGTCCCAGGCAAGGGCAGCAGGGGACACGTGTTCTGACTTCTCCCTTCTTCTCACCCTCCAGTCTTCTGTTGGTGTTTCCCATTGACAGTGGTCATTTCTCTGAGATAGCAGCTCAGGAGGAAGGCAGTGTCAGAGTTTGAGTTTCTCAGGAAACAGACTCTGAGGTGGAGACTGGCATCCCAGGCAGTTTATTGGGTGTGCTCCTTTTTTTTTTAAAATTTTATTATTTTTTTCCTATTTTTAGGGCCATACCTGCAGCATATGGAGGTTCCCAGGCTAGGGGTCGAATCAGAGCTGCAGCTGCCAGCCTACATCAGAGCCACAGCAATGCAGGATCTGAGCCACATCTGCAACCTACACTACAGCTCCCAACAATGCTGGATCCTTAACCCACGGAGCGAGGCCAGGGATTGAACCTGTATCCTCATGGATACTAGTTGGGTTCTTAACCCACTGAGCCACAAGGGTAACTCTGTTGGGCCTGCTCTTGATGTCAGCTCCTGTGGAAGAAAAGGGAAGGGAAAGCACTTGGGAGGGTGAGGTGAGCTGAGATATGAGCCCAGTGGCTGTGATGGCCCACTGGGTGGATCTGATAGCGTGACCCTTTGGATCTGGCTAAGAGGGGGCAGGCCTCCCTGGGAAGGGGCGTGACCTTGGGCAAGTGCTGTCTTTAGTTGAGGCGGTCACTGCCAGGTGGCACCCCCAGCAGCCAGGGGAGAAGTTCCATCCTTGCCGAAGGGGAATCCAGGCAGCATATTAGTGTCCACTCCTGACAGGGAGGAGATGTGAAAGCAATGTCTGCACATTGTTTATTTTGAAAAATCATAGAGCGCTGAAATGTCGCGAAGTGAAAGTTCAACTTTTTCACCGAACAGTATCATACATTGTTTAAATATTTCTATGTCTCAACCTATGACTCTACCTAAATTAAAAAATATATATATTTTAAAGAATTATTGATAAAATAAATGCTTATACAAAATATTACATGTAAAAATAAGAAACAAAATTGCGCAAGGAATAATTTCTCAATTGAAAGAAATTGTATATAGAATAATTTCTCAATGATGCCCATATATCTGTTTGTGTGTGTATATGCATTGTTTTTAAAAAAAAAGAGCAATGCTTTTAAAAAGTAGAAATTCTGTGGTGGGAATAATATGGATTCATGCCTACTTCTTTTTTCTTTTTTGAATAAACTTTTTGTTATAGAGTAGTTTTAGATTTACTGAACTATTGCAAAGCTAATTAATATATATACCGCTAGTACATATGAAGTGTGTGGTTTCCATATACCACACACTCCGTTTCCCTATCGTTAACATCTTACATTGGTATAGTACATTTGTCATGACTAATGAGCCAATGTTGATACAGCCTTATTAACTAAAGTCCAGACTATTTGGATTTCCTTAGTTCCTTCCTGATGTCCTTTTTTTTAATTGATTGATTGATTGATTTTGTTTTTTAGGGCCCCACCTGCAGCATATGGAGGTTCCCAGGCTAGGGGTCAAATTGGAGCTACAGTTGCCAGCCTACACCACAGCCACAGCAATGAAGGACCTGAGCCATGCCGTGTCTGCAACCTACACCACAGCTCACGGCAATGCCAGATCCTTAACCCACTGAGCAAGGCCAGGGACCGAACCCGCAACCTCATGGTTCCTAGTCGGATTCGTTTTCCACTGCGCCATGATGGGAAATCCCCAATGTCCTTTTTGCTTCTTGTTCCAATATCCCACCCAGGAATACTACATTACGCTTCAGTGTCTCCTTAGGTTCCTCTTGGCTGAATTTCTCAGACATTCTCAGACTCTCCTTGTTTTTGATGACCTTGACAGTTTTGAGGAGTACAGGTTATGCATTTTGTGGAAGGGCTGATGAGGGGGAGTCAGACCACAGGTAAAGTGCCATCCTTAACACCAGTTATATCAAGAGTCTGTGCTATTAATAGGACTTAATCATTGGTGATGTTAACTTTAATTACCTGGCTGAGGTAGTGTTTATGGGGTTTCTCCACTGCAAAGATAATCTCTTTTCTGTTCCACTCTGTCCTCTTTGGAAAGAAGTCTCCATGCCCAGCCCATACTTAATGAGTAGAGACTTATGTTTCACCTCGAAAGTGGAGTATCTACTTAAATTATTTGGAATTCTTCTGTGCTGGATGTTTGTCTATTCTTCCTCATTTATTTATTCAATATTTATTTATATTGGTATAAACTCATTGATATTTGTTTTCTACTTTGGATTGTAACCTCATAGTATGTTATTTATATTTGCCCATATTTTCTTCTGGTGATCTCATGTTAAATCTTTAAATATTTACTCCAGCTGTCATTTTATTTTGTTGTAAGGCAAAAGATAGAACTCCAGTAAACTGGATTTCTTCAAGATCTCTTTTTTCAAGACATTGCTGAGAAGCTAAGGTAATTCTGAAGATCAGATAAAGAGAGGCCACAAAAATGTGTTTTTTGTCTTTTTTTTTTTTTTTTTTTGCTATTTCTTGGGCCTCTCCCGCGGCATGTGGAGGTTCCCAGGCTAGGGGTTGAATCGGAGCTGCAGCCACCAGCCTACACCAGAGCCACAGCAACGCAGGGTCCGAGCCACGTCTGCAACCTACACCACAGCTCACGGCAACACCGGATCGTCAGCCCACTGAGCAAGGGCAGGGATCGAACCTGCAACCTCATGTTCCTAGTCGGATTCATTAACCACTGCGCCACGACGGGAACTCCAAAAATGTGTTTTTTTAATACTAACTGTCCTATTGAAGACAGACAACTGTTCAAGCCCCATCAGACCAAGAACACTGTGGATATTTCATAATTCTGTGAGCCCTTGTGGGTGTTACCCATTTGTAAATGTCAGTAGACACTCTAGTGGCAGGAGGCAATATTTGAAGCGTTATTGTCCAGCCTTTAATTTTTTAATTTTTTATTTTTTTATAAAATGATTTTTACTTTTTTTCCATTAGAGCTGGTTTACAGCGTTCTGTCAATTTTCCACTGTACGGCATGGTGACCCAGTTGCATGTACATGTATACATTCTTTTTTCTCACATTATCATGCTCCATCATAGGTGACCAGACATAGTTCCCAGTGCTACACAGCAGGATCTATTGCCAGCTTTTTAAAGAGGATCTTGCTTCAACATTGAGGTGTTTTCTATTACTGACCTTGTTGATTAGGTGCTTGCGTCTCAAGATTCAGGGAAGGTATAGGAGTCATGGAGTGAAGGTTGCCATTGAAGCAGAGTCTGCTGAGACCATTACTTTATACTCCCAAATGGACATTTTTATCCTTGACCTCTAATGTCAGAGAGAAGTGGTCTGTGAAAACAGTCAGAGCCATATGGGAGAAGTGATTTGCTCACTCAGGCAGAATTCAAAACACTAGATATTTTTTTCCTTTGAAAATGCTTGCTACTTCTGGAAACAAAAATAAGTGATCATGTTTTTGCTTCTATTTTATCTGTATGAGGTGATGGGTGTTAGCTGAACCTACTGTAATCATTTCATAAAAGGTGTAAATCATATCACCATGCTATATGCCTGAAACTTAGTGATATATAAATCAA
The DNA here is from genome assembly GCF_054392235.1 of Sus scrofa. Classification (NCBI taxonomy): domain Eukaryota; kingdom Metazoa; phylum Chordata; class Mammalia; order Artiodactyla; family Suidae; genus Sus; species Sus scrofa. The sequence continues at coordinate 31,798,579 of NC_139383.1, read as the reverse complement.
TTACTTCTTAATAAAACTGGGAAAATATGTGAACTTGATAAGAAAGAAGAATTACTGGTCTAGATAAATCAGTTCTCTGGAGGCCTTGCAGGGTCCCAGGAAACATTTCCAATATGAAGCATATGGCTCAGGTGAGTTTCTGACCTCCTTTCTAATTTGCCAGCGGAAGTAAGGCTTCAGAGCTAGTGTTTCAGGTACTTCCCATGACAGGCCCAGTGGTTTTTTTTCCCGATGGCCTATTTTCAACCGAGAAATCTTAATACATGTGTGTATTTGAAGTAATATTCCTTAAGAGAGAAGGGTACAGGATGTGGGGTTGGGGGTGATCCAAATAAAGTTAGGATCCAATGTCAGGGAACAGTTGATTCATAGATATTTTAGATTTATTAGGGATCATAGAAAATCTCCAGTCCAACCCAATGAAGGGACCGTAGGTGATGTGGCCTTCTCGATATCACAAAGCTCCAAAGTGATACATCTCTTCATTTGCATATAAAGACATGAGAGTTACCATTCCTATCTTGGGCCACAATTTTGCCATACTTGTGTTTTTAATTAAAAATGGATAAAATTTCAATAATTTCCTTATAGGTTATGGTAAAGCTCTAACATTGTTTTTTTGTTTTTTTGTTTTTTGGTTTTTTTTTGTCTTTCTGCTATTTCTCGGGCCGCTCCCTCGGCATATGGAGGTTCCCAGGCTAGGGGTTGAATCGGAGCTGTAGCCACCTTTCTACACCAGAGCCACAGCAAGGCGGGATCCGAGCCGCGTCTGCGACCTACACCACAGCTCATGGCAACGCCGGACCCTTAACCCACTGAGCAAGGGCAGGGACCGAACCCGCAACCTCATGGTTCCTAGTCGGATTCGTTAACCACTGCGCCACAACGGGAACTCCTAACATTGTTTTTTTTTTTCCTTAAGCTAGCCTTCTTTTTTTAATTTTTTTTATTTCTTTATTTGATATTTCATTTCAACCTGTCCTAAAAATTTTATTTTTCAATTATCATTACCAGCTGCCATGGCCTACAGACTTTTCTTCGAATGTTTATTTTACCAGGATAATTTATTGAAAATCAGGGAAATGATGAAATGACTTTTTGCTTAAATATCAAAGGTGCCAAAACCTTTTCTGGACTGCTGTAGTTTAGACAAAAATCCATAGTTTGATCTGCCCAAGAGACTAGTTCAACCAAGGGTGTATGGTGCTTATTCAAAATAATTGTTTTGAACTGTGCCTTCTATGACCAGGGACTCCTAACAGATTTATACTGGATTGTGGGTATCATCTTCTCTGTCTTTCATGTACACATACCTGAATGTTAAAAAAATGTCTATCAGTTATTATCTTTCTTTCTCGCTTAGGAAAGTATTAAAAGCTCAGAGTCCCTGAGTGATACACGGGGGCATTTAAGAGAGCCAGTATTTCGAGTATTATTATTATTACATTAAATATTTAATATTAATTTAATAATATGTTGTGCCTTACTAAACCACTCTACTGCCTCCTGACTTTCTCTTCTGTTCTTTTTTAGAAGGATATGAGAAAAAAGAATCCGAAAGAAGAGTGTGTATTTTTTCAATGTGAATATATTTCTTTTTACTTACAACTAGCTTTCACCTTAGTAAAGTCTATTAAACTTGGCCTGCTACTGATTTCCCCATTTACTAAATATGAAAAAGGGTTGGCATTTTAAGAAATGTACCTGATTTCATGGCATAATTTCTGACATAAATTAGAAGCAAGGACTATTGTAAATGATGGCAGACATCCAGCAATTCTGTTAATCACTATTGTAAAAAAAAGTGTTGATGGTGGATTCTTAGAAAGGTAGCCAAAATTTCTGTGCTTTGTCTCTGATGCTTCTTTTTGTGGACTCCTGTCTTAGTATCTCTCATTTTAAAAGCAATATTTTCCCTTTTATGTTTGTGGAAAGTGCTGTAGTGGTATCCACAGAGCAGAGACTCTCTTCATAGAAGTTAAGAGTCTCTGAGGGAAAGTAGTATGGCTTATGATCTTGTTTCTAACTTATGCAGAGATTCTGGAAGGGCTGTAGCAGCGAGCTTGAGCAGGTGGTGGCACGTTCTACCCTACACCCATGGATCTATGCATTGTCAAAGGAACCCGCCATGTTGTTCTTCTCTGTTATGTTCTAATTAGCCTTCTGATTGGTCCTTCGAGATACTCTTACAAACAGTGGTTTGGTAATAAATGGGCTTGATCACCCAGACTCTAGATATTTGTGGGGTTTTGTTGTCATTCTTTAAGTGTGTGCACATATAGTTTAATAAATTGCTAGTTATTGCTTAAAACTTTATAAAATGACTTTCCCATTATACTTTTACTTAAAAACCTCCTCTTCTTTCAGTCATTTTAATCTCAAATTATGCAAGTCATAAGCTGACAGATATTACTATAATGACTTAGCTCAATTATCCTAATTGAGATCTGTTAATGAGGGAATAAACAATATCATTATTTTCAAAATTTCCAAATCTGAGATAATTGTGAGGATAAAGGACATTCTGCTTAAATATAGTTATCATATTAGATGTCCCCTGGCTTAGGATAGGCAGGCAGGCACTAATATTTCTTAAATTGAATGTGGTGAGGTTGAACATGGGTCAGAGAGACAGATATAAAAAATGTATGTTTGAAAACTGTCAGAAATCAGGACTTGAGATAAGGTTTTGAAGTTGCAAACTGCATTCTATAAAGAAATTCTGCATGTTTATATACCTTAAGGCTATGTATTATATTATATGTGTATTGTATTATATATATATATTATGTTGTATGAAGTTAGAATATCCTGTGAAGGATATAGCTTTGTGTAATTTATGGTGTATTCCCCATATATAAAGATATATCCAAGTTTATCTCACTTTATTTACCTCAAGTTGTGAAAGGGATCTTAGACTTGAAATTTCCCCAGTGTTTTTGGCAGAAACAAACGTAAATCCATTCTTAAGGAAAACACTTTCATCCTTGGCCTTAAAGAATCCTGAAGAATTTTAACATCAATAAATAGAACATAGTTAGAAACAACCAGGCACACAAAGGAGAATAGCACCATGAGCAAAAACCCGCAGAAGTACCACACGGCAGAAGCAGATAAGCAGTGACTTCAGATAGTGATGTTATCAGACACAGATTATAAAATTCTTGACCATTTTAAAAGGAAATATGGAAGAAGTAATGGCAGACTGGAAGAAGGATAATTTCTTGTGATCTTTCTTTGTGTTACATGCTTGATAATGTCTTTTTTGAACTACCTTTCAGCTCACAAATTCTGTCTTCCACTACTCTGTCTCTTCTGATGTGAAACTTCATCCCTTACTTAATCTTGTTCATTTGATTTCATTTTATTTCTAGACATTTTATTTGGTTCTTTAAGACATCTTTCTAGGTTTACTGATTTCTGATAGTATTATCTTTTCCTCTTATTTTGGGCACTATTTGAAGAGATAACAATTTTCTAGAGCTGATAAAAAACACCAATCTTTAGATTCAGGTAGCTCATTGAATCTTAAGCAGAATAAAGGAAAGAAATATATGTTTAAAAAAAACCAAGAATAACATTGCAGAATACAAAGGTAAAAATAAAAATTATTCAGCGTGTAGGAGAAAAATGACAAATTTTCTTCAAGTATGAAAGACTGACAGCTGGCCTCTGAATAGCAATGATTAAAAGCATAAGATAGCATAAAGAGATGGGATCTTTACTGTGCCAGAAGAAGATAATTGCCAAACTGGAACTGTGTACCCCTGCAGAAATAGCTTTCAAGAATGAGGGGAAAAAACCCAAAAAAAAACATGTATATACTAACAAATACCGAGAGACTCTGCCATCAGGAAAATTTTAAAAGGATCTTTTTAGGCAGAAGGAAGACTGATTCCAGATGGTGCTAGATAAAGGTGTAAAGGAAAAATGCATTAAAATGCATAACATTGTAAATATTTGGGTAAACCTAAATGAACTTTTAAAACAACAATGTCTTAGGGGTTTAAAAGTTAGAATAAAAGTAATATTAAAAGAGAAGAAAGTCTAAAAAGCTATAACCTAGGCACTCATATCAACAACTTTGTAAAAGAAAACCCGGAAAATTAAACCTGGGATTTGGAAGGGGAAAAAAAAAAAAAAAAAGACCAGATTAGAAAAATAAAATAAAATAAATAAACGTGTTAGAGAGACTGACAAAGTAAAAAGTAGATTCTTTGAAAAGATAAGATTACCCCTGGTAAGCCTGATTAAACAAAAAAATTAAAAAAGAAAGAAAGTACAGGTTATATCAGGAATGAAAAAAAGAACACAAATTCAGTGCTACAGACATTGACAAAATAACAAGTGGTTATGGCAGATCACTTTATACTATTATATTTGAAAATGTAGATGAAATGAAAAATTCCAAATACGACTTACCAAAACTGAGTCAAGAAAAATTAGAAGATCTAAATAACTCTGTAACCCATGAAGAGATTGAACCAGAAATCAAGAAGCTTGATTTTCTAGGCCCAGAGAGCTTTCCCAGTTCTAAACTCTTATGGAAAAACTAATTCGGATCTTATACATCTTTACTGCTTAATTTATGAAGTTGGCATAGCCTTTCACTTTAAGATCTTTTTATCTTTGGTTTTTTATTGTGTTGAGAATAAGCGTGAGCCTTTGGTTTATTATTCTGGATACTTGATATTAGGAACCTTTTGATTTCAAGATTTGTATACATCTTCTTGAATCCCATTGAGAATACTACTTACATAAGTTTGTTTTAAATTTTGTTTTCCCTCTTCTCCCTTTTTTTTTTCCTTTGTGTTGATCTTAGACCTTTTCTTTTTGTTGATATTACATTGTAGGCTTACCTCAAATGACTGGTGAATCATGATGGTTCATTAATATTTAAAAATGAGGGATTAGATAGGTTGAATGTAGACAGAATTTGTTGATTTGAGTTTGCTTCAAGTAAGTGGACAGGAAGGAGGGAGCTTCCTCTAATGTTGAAAATCCCTAAAATGCCAGAATGAGATAAACTTTACTCTGGGTCACCAACACCCATGCTAGCCCCCTTGGTTCTCCAGCATACTGATCCTTAAAGAATATGGGTTCATTGTGGGAACCTTGGAAAGTCAACATCCAAGTACCAAGAAGATAAGAATCATTCTAAGCCCATCAGCCAGAGACAAGACTATTTATAAACTATGTATTACATATGACATAAAATTGGGGCCATATTTCATATTCTAGTTTTTTTCCCCTGTCTTTTAAAGGTTGCACCTGCAGCATATGGAAGTTCCCAGGCTAGGGGTCGAATTGGAGCTGTGGTTGTGGTTGTGGTGGCCTACACCACAACCACAGCAACTTGGGATCCTTAACCCACTGAGCAAGGCCAGGATTCGAACCCATGTCCTCATGGATATTTTCAAGTTTGTTACGCTGAGCCACCACAGAAACTCCCTATTCTGTTTTATAATCTCTAATTCATACTCAACAATGTGTCTTTCTCTAAGTCATTAAATATTCTTCTACGTTATCACTGTTAATGGGCTCTGTAATACCCAATTATATACATATTCTAGATTTCTTTAGCCATTTTCTTATTGTTGGGCATTGTGTATATATCTACTTTTGTTATAAATAGTAGTACTATTAATAGGTATAATAGTAGTACTATTGTTATAATAGTACTATTTATAACAAAAATATAAAAATAGTTTATTTTTATATAGTATTATAAAAATGCTATATACTATTATACAAAAATATAAAATAGTATATTTTATGTACTAAAAATAGTGTATATTTTTTCCTAAATATTGGTACATAATTTTTTGCTATAGCATAAAGTGTAGGATGTGTAATTTTTTGAGCCAAAAAATATGGATACTTTAAGATCAGAATTTTTTTATAGCTTTTTATACACACAGTGTTTGGATCACTTTACAGTTATTCTTTGTTAAGTGTGTAGGCATGAATCTGTATGAATTTCTAATATACAAATTGGTGTTTACATGAACCCCTTTTTCAGTTTCATGGGATGGAGAGCTGCTATATAGATATAACTAAAATTACTAGTACTACTATTCCTTGCAAAATAATAACTCACATTCCTTCTCTCTCTGTTACATCCTTTTGACATACTTTCTTTAGCACTGTGTGGTCTTCAACAACTGTTGAAAACAGATTACTGCAGAATTAAAATTGAAAAAGAGAAAGATGGGGAAATGTTAATATACAGGTTTATGGCATTTTTTCTTTTAACAGCAAATAAGAAAGAAGGCCTTGAATGGAGTTCCCACTGTGGCTCAGTGGGTTAAGAATTTGACTAGTCTCCATGAGGATGTGAGTTTGATCCCTGGCCTCACTCAGTGGGTTAAGGATCCGGCGTTGCTGTGAGCTGTGGTATAGTTCATAGAGCAGATGAGGCTTGGATCCAGCCTTACTGTGGCTTTGGTGTAGGGCTGCAGCTGCAGCTCTGATTCTGCCCCCAGCCCAGGAACTTCCACGTGCTGTGGGTGTGGCTGTAAAAAGGAAAAAAAAAAAAAAGACAAGAAGGAAGGAAGGGAGGGAGGGAAAAAGGAGGGAGGAAAGAAAGGAAAGAAAACCTTGGAGTTTGATTAAGCACTGATAGGGTTATATTGTCTCTGAGGAAGAACTGGTTGCTGCTCAGTGCTTTGAGTTGGGTCATTTATGGAGCACCTCAGTCCCCAGCCACCAATCTGGACACTTTTGTACATTATGCCTAAGGCTTGTGCCAATTTTGTGAGGTGGGTATTATTACCACTTTATAGATTAAAACAATAGTGTTTAGCAAGGATGTGAAAGTTCACAAGTTCTTTGGAAAGTTCAAAGTTCTTCGGGAACAGGACATTATCTTTGAGCATGACATCCCTTTGGGTCTCTGGTGGGAGTTTCTTGGCCCTGGGCTTATTGCATTAGGATCTAATCCTCATCCTCCAGGAATGGAAATCCGCTGAAGACTCCAGCAATGAGTAGGTCTGCATGCTCAGAGTAGTTTCCAGAAAGTATGCAGCTTTGGCCAAAAGTCAGAAGATAGGCAGTGTGGTCAGCTAATTCTTCAAATTGGAGGGGCACTTACGTTCTGTCTGTCATGTTTGAATACCAAACACAGCAATCTCCCATTTCCTAAAAAATGCTTTTTGCCTGTAGTGATTATAGGCAGCCTTTATATGAATCAGATAACAAAGGCACTTAACAAACTGATGGACTTTGTCAAAAATTCAGATGAGGACAAAGGGAGGCTTATCATTTTCTCCCAGATTATGTTTCATTAAATCCATTTATTGATTTTTCAATTCAACAGTTATTTTTTGAGTGTCTGCTAGGTGCGAGGCACCATGCTAGACCTGGAAAATGCAGAGATGAGTAACGAAGCCAGGGCTCCCCAGAGCTCACCATCCAGTTAGAGACAGACAAGTAAACACATCTCCCTGAGCATGGTCGGGTGGCAGTAATTGGGATGAAGGCTGACCCAGAGGAGGACAGAGCGTCTCTTGGGAGAAGACAGGCAAGTGAGTCACTCATAGCACAGCCTCCCACAGTGTCACCAGAAGATCTTTCTAGAACTGATAAATCCAGTCATGTCATGTCCATGGTTAAACGCCTCCAACAGCTCCTCACTGACTGCCTGGAGGGTCACAGCCACCTCTCAGCCACTCCCGTGCCCCTCCACTGCCCCACTCCCTTGATAACCTGACTACTTAAGTTCAAAACTTGCCCCTGCCATTTATCAGCTCTGATCCTTGGCAAGTTGCTTACTTCTCTGGAGTTCAGGTTTTTTTAAAAACCTGGATAAATGCAATAATCTATCTCCCAGTGTTATTGTGAGAATTAAATGATAAAACTCTTAGAAAAGTATCTAGCACATAGTAAGTACTACCAAAGGGGTGGTGATTCTTGTCCTGTAGAGGTGATGGCTATTACGGTCATCATTTTTTTTTTTTTTTTTCCTTTTTAGGACCATAACTGCAGCATATGGAAGTTTCCACGCTAGGGATTGAATCAGCCACAGCCACAGCTACTGAGCCAAGTCTGTGACCTATACCACAGCTCGTGTCAACGCCAGATCTTTAACCCACTGAGCGAGGCCAGGATAACCTGCATCCTCATGGATACTAGTTAGGTTCTTAACCCCCTAAGCCACAACAGGACCTCCACTGTCATCATTGGTAATCTCTCTTTCCTAGGCTGCTGTTATTTTCTAAGTTTCCCTGGCTTTGCCCAAAGTGCCACTGCATGTATTTGTTACCAAATTAAATACCAAGCCTCCTTTTTGGGGCCCTGACTGAGCCAAAGCACCCCTCCCATCCCCCCCAGCTCACTCAGGGCTTTCTTTCCCGCTCAGGTTTGCACTACCCGTAACAATACTGAGTTTGGTGCAAGCAGGACAGGCTTTTATTCAATGGTTAGAGAGTGGAGAAGGGGAGCTTATGCTCTAAAGGCACCTCTTCCCCAGTGGAGGGGAGTAAGAGAATTTTAAGGGTTAGGAGGCAAACAGGTTAGCAGGGCTCTAGGAAAAGGGTGGAGATTTCCAGGGGCAGCCTGGGCATTGCAGTCTTCCATACTCCTTTGCACATGGCAAAAATCATGTCAGCACAGTACAAATCCCTCCCTTGGTGGATCTCAGCATGAAGATGAATGAAGCAAAGATAACTCAAGACACCTCCAGGTTTTATCTGTGCAAGCGCCATTCCTGTGGTCATGTCAGGACTGGTTTGAGGCAGTTGACTGTTGTGTATCTCTCAAAGCATATATCTCTCCTAGTACAGCTACAAAGCATCTCTGCTCAACACCAGGTACTTTTGAAACAAACACAGAGATAACATCAGGGAAACGTCCTTCAGTTCACAGGGGTCAGTACAGAAATAGATAAGTCAAGGCCAGGAAAGTGATGACTTTTTGCCTACTCCGTCTACCACCTTGGATCTAGCCAGTTCAGCCTGCTTTTTCCCAGGGACCATTGTGGCATAGTATTGATGAAACACAACCAGCTTGTATGGTTAAAAAATAGTTTCTGTACCTGGGCAATAGAGCATGGGTGACACACTGTCCCTGTGCAGTTTGATCCTTAGGTTGCTTGTCACTATCTCATGTCTTTATCATCACCAAATTCTAGAGTTGTTGCCCTGAGTAAACAATAAACTCAGATTAGGGATTTTACCACATTTAAAAAAAAATTTTGTGCATCTCCACAGAATCGAAATCCAGTCTATATTGCAGGTATTCAAACATTTGTTGATTGAAGGGGAAATCCTTTTTTCTCCAGCTCTTTCTTTGTGAAGCCTTTTGTAATTATTCTCTCCTTTTCTTTTCTCCATTGTGTTATTAGCTTAACATTTTTTACATATTTCTGCTATAGCTTTTGTTCAGTTTCATTGTAATCATTCATTTTAATGTCCATATGCTTTGTTTCTCTGACACGTAGGAATTGCTTTCGTTTTCACCTCTGGCCTTTAGTAAAGGGATTTTACAAGGTAGACAGATACTTGGATGAATACTTGGTAAAGAAAGAATAATACGCAAGTATTTAATGGAATCGGTGAGAAAAAGATTAAGTGATTTTTTTAGGTCTGATTCTTTTGGTTCACTAAATGTCCAGGAAATGATTCAGGGACTCGAGCTAAATAAGCAGGAAACTCCAAGTGAATATGCTTCTAATGTACAGGCAAAACATTCCAACAACTTCACTTGTACTTATAAGTCTCCGAGCTTCATGTTTTCTAAGACAAAATGTTTTGTAAGTTTCTGAGAAAGTATCAAAGCTTGACGACTACCTAAATTGTTGTAGAGCTAAAAAAAAAAAAAAAAAAAAAGGATGGCTCATTTTGATGTTGTTGGATAAAACTACTTTGAAAATTCAAATTGAATTAGATTTCACAGCTCTGAAACTTGCTGGAGAGAAATTTCCTACTAAAAACTATTCTGTTTGGGTGTTATGCATCAAAGTAGTAGGTAATCTAAATTTCATGTTTTACAGAAGTGACTATAGATGAGAAATGATTGTGTCTGTGATCACACTTAGGTTCAGTTTCAGGCTATGCATTATCTAAAAGGTAAATCTAAATAACATCTTTTAGTAATGAAGAGGTGATTTTTAAAAAATCAGCATGCTTCTTCTGCAGCTTAATAAGAGGGTGAAGACTTCCATATATCCTGTGTGCCCTAAACTCATGCTTATGGTTTAAATGCTTGCTTACCACCAAATCTTTTCATGGTTTTCCTCAAGATGAGACTTTTTTTTTTTTTTAAATAATAGAACTATTCACAAGTTTTGTTTTCATTTAGTTAGAATAGTAAGGTTATTGGTAGTGAATCTTCATGACTGAATTACAGCACTGAGGGAATATGTATTGTAAGTCAGTAAATTTCAGGATATAAATAAAAAAATCTTATTATGATTTTCATTTATTGGTAAAAGAATAACTCTGATTACTAGTCAAAGTACTAGACCTTTTTTGTTTTCTTGCTTCCAGAGAGTACCTTGTGCCAATTTCAGGTTTTCTACTTTTGGTAGAACTCAGATTCTGAAATTCACTTCGAAGGTCATAACTTCTCTTCCTCTTCCTTCCTTGCTCCTTCCCTCATCCCCACCCCCTCGTGCTTCTGACCTCTTCTCTCAATTCTTCATTCAAATACCCATGTCCATGTGATCCTAATGCTGTTCAGTCATTGCGGCCACACCTGCCTCTTTTATCCTCTTTTCTTTAATTCTTTAATTTGACTTCCCACTTCCCCAAGTCATGTTATCTTTTTATCCCATTCCCCCATTCCCTACACTCCATGATCTCAGTTAAGCTGGGCTCCCAGAGCTTGAGGGTCTTTGGACTCTTCCCTTGTTGACTCCATCTCTTTTGTCCCCATAGTTCTGAATTAAACATCCTTGAACAACTATATTATTGCCCACTTTTAAGAATATAGGCAGTACTAGCATTGTAAGATTTTCTGACATGTACAATCTCAGTTCCCACTAGTTATTTATTTATTTTTGTCTTTTTAGGCTGCACCTGCAGCATAAGGAGGTTCCCAGGCTAGGGGTCGAATCAGAGCTATAGCTCCCAGCCTCTGCCACAGCCACAGCAACGCCAGCCCCAAGCCTTGTCTGTGACCTACACCACAGCTCACAGCAATGCCATATCCCTAACCCACTGAGCGAGGCCAGGGATCAAACCCGAGTCCTCATGGATACTAGTTGGGTTCATTAACCAATGAGCCATGATGGGAACTCCAATTCCCACAATTTAAATAACACCAGTCCCCCAACAACATGGCTCAAATTTCAGTTACCAAGATCTATTGACTGTGAGTAATAGCGTAAAGTACAGTGCTTTTTGCTCTACCTTTTTGTCCACAAAACACTATGCAAATAACAGATGTGTATCATGGTCAGTGATTCTTTTTTTTGGGGGGGCCCACACTCATGGCACATGAAGGTTCCCAGGCTGGGGGTCCAGTTGGAGCTATAGCTGCCAGCCTACGTCACAGCCACAGCAACATCAGATCTGAGCCGCGTCTGTGACCTACACCACAGCTCATGGCAACACCAGATCCTTAACCCACTGAGCAAGGCCAAGGATCAAACCTGCAAACTCATGGTTCTTAGTCAGATTCATTTCCACTGCACCATGATGGGAACTCTGGTCAGTGATTCTTTAGAGTCTATCATTGATTAGTTTCCATGCATCTGTTGGTGAGTTCAGCACAGACAGAAAAGCAAGTAGTTGTGTTGCTTCTCTATCTGCTAGTGGTAAACCTACATCACATTTTAAATGAATGAATAATTGAAGAGGGAATGGGCTGATAAAGATAAAAATACAGTTAAGAAAAGGAAAGTGATAATGCTGGAAATGAAATTCAGACCAAATCTCAGTGGTTATAGGAGAGATGGGCTGACTGTGGGAATGTTAACACTGCCACCATTCAGCAGACTCTAGGTATACAGCCAGAGATACTTAGTGATAGAAAATGTATCGATGTGAGGAACGTGGTTTTAATGAGAAGGATGAAGATGTCCCAGAGGAAGTGACACGAAAACTCATATTAAAGGAATTCTTGGAGATATTTCATGATATTGAAAATACAAAGATGGAAACATTGGAAACTGATCTAAACTTAGGAATGTGACAATTTGCCAAGGCATATAAAAGAGTTTCTGTGTTCTAAGATACATGATGAGCGGCAGATGAAGCACTGTTCTAACTATTCTCAATAGGTTTATTAACAAATAAATAAAACTTTAATTCTCCACAGTTTAAATCACAGTATACTAAATACAGATGAGTTTTCCTATTTTTTTCTTTTCCCTATATACTTACAATTGACAGAGTTTTGAATGTTTTTGATAGCAACTTTAAAATTATCCTTCCATAAGTTTGTGTCAGTTTATACCACCATCAAAGGCTTAAAAGATTCCATCAGTAATGACTTCTGACACTTTGTTCTATTTGCTGCTCTTCTTGTTCAAGCTCTTCTTCTGATGGCTTTTTATTTTAATGGATGTATATATTTGATTTTCTAAAAAAGAGCTTGGCCTAGACCCTGTTGCATTTTTAGATCCTCTACACTTTTGCTCTTCTTTTCTTTACCCTCATTTTATTTTGAAATGAGTTTGACCTGCCTCCTCAGTTTATTACCAGTCACATCCTTCTTAGTTCTCCCATCCCTTGACAGTAGGCATCCTGAGGACCGAGGTCCTGTCTGCTTTATTGCTGAGTCTGTAGCGCCTCGTCTGCAGACCAGCATATGGTCAATACTCAGTATGTTTTATTTGAGGGGAATGAGTTCATACAACAGAAAAGCCTCTCCCTTTCATCCACCCTGCCCCATTTACCCATTCCTCCTGCCTCTGTTTTCTCCTCATCTTGGCTTTTTTAGGAAATACCCCTCTACCTTTCCATGCTGGGTCCATCCTCCTTTTCATAGTCTTGTCATCAGCCAAAGTAGCCTGCTCAGTATTCATCTGCCACCTTTCATGTGCCATCCTCCCTGCAAGCCTTTCCTTCTGCTGACTTTCCTCAGCTCTGCCTTCTCTTACCTCCTTCTGCTCTGCCTGGCAGTATCCCACCATCATTTTCCCCTTTGAGAGCCCAGCCCAAAGGCTTCCTCTATGAAACGTTTTCTGATTTCCCTTTCCTGAGCTACCCCAGCCTTTCCTCTTTAAAGAACTGTAGAACTCTGCAGCTGCTTGCTGGAGCCTACCAAAAATAGGAGCCATTTGGGCTTGTTGCTTTTACCTTTTCCCACACAACTAGAAGCTCCCTGGGGTATCTCTTATTCTTTCCTTGAGTTTTTAACACAGTCTATACACGTAGACTGGTGCATAATGGAACACTGGTTGGTGCTCAATGCATATTTTATTGATTTGTCCTGAAATGTGACATTCTAGAGAGCTGCCAAGGGAATTCCATTCTACTGAAGACTATTGAGGACTGTTTTGTAGGTTATTCTGTTCCCTTTTCTTCTAGCTCACAGTAAAACTTCTGTCATCGTTCTTAGGAGCTACATGGTGTAACCACTTATTTTAAAATATCAAAGGCCAAAATAGAGGAGAATGAGAAAGCAGCAAAATGTTGGAGCTGGAAAGATTTTTTGGAGGTTCTTGGGACTCAGCTCTTTAATTTTATAAATCAGTAAACTAATGTCCAGAATCTCTATACAACCAATTTGTGGTGACATTTGGGTCCAGGATATAGTCGTCCCACTCTGTCTGTTGCTCATTCCCATAAGCTGTCACAGTGTGTGTGAGGAGAGTGATGAGGTTTGTGTGATTCAGCTGTGGAAGGAGGTATTTGATATTCTCATGTTGCCTTTTGTGAATTAACAAATAGAAAATTGAATCTCTGATTAGATTTTCCTCTCTCCCCTCCCCCTTTATTATGATGTTTTTGGACTGGGTTCATTTACATCAACTGGAAAATATCTGGCACCATTAGCCTCAGATGGCATAGATTTGCTTGTTAATATTTAAGTACACTTTTGGTTGAAGTATCACTTACATACAGAAAAGTACATCAAACATAAGTGTGCAGTTTGAATTTTTACAAAGTGCACACATTGTATGACCAGCACTAACATGTTTAGAAACATTCGAAGCAATAAATGGATTTTGATGCTATATCATTTTCTTTTTTCTCCCCACAGGTATTGTCAGTCTGTGTGTTAACAACAATCCTTGGTTGTATATTTGGGTTGAAACCAAGCTGTGCCAAAGAAGGTAATTAGTACGACAATGTGTATGTGTGTGTGTGTAGGGATAAAATTCAGCCTTCAGAATGTGACTGAGATTTGCCTTATGTCTTAATCTTTTGCGTGCTCCATAGATATTGCAAATTTGATGCTGGTTTGAGCCTTCTCCTTGAAGCTCTTTTATTATTTTAGCCATATAATATTTTATTTATTTGCAAAAGTTCAAAAACCATAAAGAGGGGCTCTGACGATAAAACCAAACAAACAAGCAGAAGAACCCCTAAAAGAACAAGAAATAAACTAAGCACAAAGACACCAACAAGCAGACATTGCTGACAGGTCTTAGCGCTGTGCTCCTGGAGCCCTTCTCCCTGACTTCCTCCAGGGATTCCCAGGACATTCTCTCTCCTTAAGGAGTTAGTTCCATGTTGCAAAAAATGCTGGTATTTCGATGGACCTAGCAACTATCATGCTAAGTGAAGTCAGCCATACAATGAGACACCAACATCAAGTGCTTTTCTGACATGTGGAATCTGAAAAAAGGACAGACTGAATTTCTTTGCAGAATAGATGCTGACTCACAGTCATTGAAAAACTTATGGTCTCTGGAGGAGACAGTTTGGGGGGTGGGGAAATGTGCCTGGGCTGTGGGTTGGAAATCCTGTGAAATCAGATGTTATGATCATTATACAACTACAGATGTGATAAATTCATTTGAGTAATAAAAAAAAATGGGGAAAAAAAAAAAAAAAGGAGTTAGTTCCAGAAGCAGCCCTAGAGGTTACTAGGGCTTATCCGAAACTTATCCTTACATGCTTATAAGTCTTTTGAAAGTGCAAACATTTCAAAGCAATGGAGATGTTCTTAAGCTTCTAGAAACACACATACACACACATTTTGTCCATGCCCACAGCATTTGAAAGTTCCTAGGCCAGGGGTCGAACCTGTACCACAGCAGTGACCTGAGACCATGCAGTGACAACACCAATCCTTAACCCACTGCACCACAGAGAACTTCTGCATTTTTGTTTAATATCAAGTGCAGAAATCTAGCCATCGACAAGATTATTATAAATAATAAAACTGTGGGAGTTCCCATCGTGGCCCAGTGGTTAACGAACCCAACTAGTAACCATGAGGTTGCTGGTTCCATCCCTGACCTCGCTCAGTGGGTTAAGGATCCGGCGTTGCCGAGAGCTGTGGTGTAGGTCACAGACACGGCTGGGATACAGTATTGCTGTGGCTCTGGTATAGACTGGCGCTTACACTCCAGTTGAACCCCTAGTCTGGGAACCTCCATATGCCTCGGGCGTGGCCCTAGAAAAGACAAAAGACTAAATAAATAAATAATAAAACTCTGAATCACCGTATATTGTAGCAGTCATTTTGGCTCTGAGGTCATTTTTATTTTTTCCCCATTAACATCACTGGTGGTCTTCCTAGGGAATACAGTTTTGAAAATTGAACAGATCCTTTTGTTTAACCATCCTGTAATATTTAATTTTGTTCAATGATTTTTAAGCTGTCCTTTATTGTTTAAATGAATGAAATTTAGTAACTTTATATATTTAGTCAGCAACTATTCAGAAGAAAACGTAGCAACATTTAATAAAATTAAGAGGCTGTAGACTTTGGTGTTCATCCCTGTAGCCTTACAGTGGACAGCAATTCACCTTGAGTTTAGTTTGGCACTAAAAATAAAACTGAAGGATTGAAAACAGCAATTTTAAT
Source organism: Sus scrofa (assembly GCF_054392235.1). Taxonomy (NCBI): domain Eukaryota; kingdom Metazoa; phylum Chordata; class Mammalia; order Artiodactyla; family Suidae; genus Sus; species Sus scrofa. The sequence goes on along the minus strand of NC_139383.1, from coordinate 31,782,652 downwards.
CTAAACTCAACAAAGAATGCACAAGATTTTTGAAATGACCTGGAGCATATTAACGAGCTCCAGGTAATAGCTATTATTACGATAGCTTGTTTCCCCTTTGGATGAAGAGTTAGTATCTTTGACCCTGGACACTATTATTGTCGTTTTATGTCTCTGAAACTCCCTAATTTCCCAGTGTCAAATGAACGTTAAATTCTATGGCAGTGTCTTCTTGGTTTGGGAGACCACTGAAGCCAAGAGTTAGGATTATTCCTTTTTTTCTGTTGGACTTCCATTGTTTTATAAGTGGGGTTTTTTTCCTTACCATCCTGATGTTTTAGTCATCCAAGAAAAACCTAGTTTATCCAGACAACTAGTACACTGTTGTGATGTAAATTTGTTTTTAATAAAAAGTGTCTTCCTTCCCTATCCACCATCTATCCATTTAATGAAAACTTATTAGAACCAACTATAGTCAGGGATCTTTCTGGGTGCCAGGGCTACAGTATGCTGAGCAGCATTTTTGTTCTTAAGAAGTTTGTGGTGTAGTGTGAGACTGGGATATGAACCAAATAATCTAGTTACAAATGGAATTAAGAGTCTGAGAGGAAGGATAAGGTTTTATACAAGCTTCCAAAAAGGATAAAAAGACCTAGATCGGGGAATTGGGGAAAGCTTTTCAGAGGGAGCCAGGCTGGATCTGAAGGTGTGATGGGTGTTTTCAGTGATGGAGGGAGATGGGTCCTGCAGAAAATGTCCTGCGTAATAAACACATTATTTCTTCTTATACCAAATTGCAAGTGAGATAAGGTGTTCTTTCTCTTCTGAAATATTCATAGATTATGACTTTTTAAAGAACTCCATGTTCATTGAAGCCAACCTTTTCATGGTATAAAATATTCAGAACTAACTCTTCTTTTTTTTTTTTTTTTTTTTTTTGTCTTTTTGCTATTTCTTGGGCCGCTCCCGTGGCATATGGAGGTTCCTGGGCTAGGGGTCTAATCGGAGCTGTAGCCACCGGCCTACACCAGAGCCACAGCAACGCGGGATCCAAGCCGCGTCTGCAACCTACACCACAGCTCACGGCAACGCCGGATAGGTAACCCACTGAGCAAGGGCAGGGATGGAACCCGCAACCTCATGGTTCCTAGTCGGATTTGTTAACCACTGCGCTACGACGGGAACTCCAGAACTAACTCTTCTTATTTTTCTTCCTTTTCTTTTTCTTTCTTTCTTTCTTTTTTTTTTTTTTTTTTGGCTTTTTTTTTTTTGGTTTCCCTGAAGCATATAGATTTCCCAGGCCAGGGACCAGATCTGAGCCATAGTTGCCACCTAAGTTGAAGCTGCAGCAATGCCAGATCCTTAACCCACTGTGCTGGGCTGGGTATCAAACCTGCAATCCCGTGGTCCCAAAACACCGCTGATCCTGCCACAGTGGGAACTCCTATTATTTTTCTTTTCTTTACTGCTGTAAGTATTTAAGTTTTACTAGCCACTGTAGAGTTTATAATATATATAAAAAGTTATCCTTTTTCCTATGGCAAACTTGTGTGTTACAAACTCTCTATATAAGGTTACTACCTTCTGTGTTCCTTTCTCTATGTATTTGTGAAAATATTCTTGGTTAACTTTAATTCCCACCCCAACTGTGTTTTCTAAAAGTATTTGAACCTGCTCTATATGTAATTTAGGTGTATTAGTTGCTGTTTGCTTTGTAATTGTATGATGATTAGAAATATCTTACTCTTTCAATATTTTCAGTTAAAAGTTGCAAAGGTCGCTGCTTTGAGAGAACATTTGGGAACTGTCGCTGTGATGTTGCTTGCGTTGACCTTGGAAACTGCTGTCTAGATTACCAGGAGACATGTATAGCACCAGGTAAAAATATGCAGGGGCAAAGATGGGGTCACGGGCATTGGCAAAAGACCAAAGGGAAGTTCTGCATCTTTTAGGGATGGGATTTATCTAACCAACTTGAAATTTTTTGAAATTTGGCCTTTATATTTCCTGAGAAAAAGAAAGTTCACATATTTTGCCTTTGGTAAAAATCTTATGAATAGTAGAACTATACCTATATTTAATGTATGCTGAAAGCCTATTTAGTCTAGTTTGCATTTCAACTAAGTTGAAAAAGACTGCTTAAAATATATGACTGTTTTCATTACAGATTTATTAAAGCAGGAGTTCCTAAGATGTCCACTTAAACTTTAAAATAAACTATCAGACTTTGGAAATTTTCTCAGTTTGATTTGATCTTTTCTACATATGACGTGGAATAACATTTAAATGAGAGTGAGCTAGTTTGGATTAAATTCTGAGTTCTCCAACAGTGACTGGTGGAAGAACCCAAGATCTATGTGGACATTGTAAAATAATAATAATTACGTTTGTTTACATTTTAAAATGATGAGATTCTGGATTTTCAGTGAAATAATAATTGCTGCCTGTGTATTTTCTGTTATTTTAGATGGACCACTGTGGTGGCAACTTCTGTGAGTGACTCGGACTTAGGAAATAGCCCATTGTCTCTCACAGATCATGTTCCAGAAGACAATTCTGGGTTCATTTTAGACATGTTAAATTTGGACCATAAAATGTATTGGGGGTGGGCGCAGTGGACACTGTTTTCCCTGCTTTTTATTTTTACTTTTTAACTTTTATTGAATTATAGTTGATTTTCAATGTTGTGGTAATTTCTGCTTTCAACATAGTGATTCAGTTATACATATACACATGGACCGTAAAATGTATTCTGTGGATATTTGTTTCTAGAACGGATATGGACTTGCAGCAAATTCAGGTGTGGTGAGAAAAGGTTGTCCCGAAGCCTCTGCTCCTGTTCAGATGACTGCAGGGACAAGGGCGACTGTTGCATCAACTATAGCTCCGTATGCCGAGGTCAGGATTTCATGCCCTCACCGGGTCAGATGCAGGCTGACATCTTCCTAGGTCTTAGCTGGGTTTAGCACAGGTATATTTTTTTAACCTTAGAAGTCATAGTTCTTGATCCATCATATTGGCTGGAAAAAAAAAACCTTAGTAAACGTTTTATTAAAAGAAAATTTCAAACATACATACCTGAGTAGAGAGAGTATGTAATGAAGCTTGTGTGTGTCACCCAGCTTGATAATAATAATTATTATGCACACATGGCCAATCATGTTTTTGTTTGTTTGGGTTGATTTTTTTTTTTTTTTTTTGCTTTTTTTAAGGCCATAGCTTCGACATATGGAAGTTCCCAGGCTAGGGGTCGAATTGGAGATGAAGCTTCCGGGCTACACCACAGCTCACAGCAATGCCGGATCCTGTAACCCACTGAGTGAGGTCAGGGATTGAACCCTCATCCCCATAGATACTAGACAGGTTCCTAACCTGTCTAAGCCACAATGGGAACTCCCTATCTACAAATGACCAATCATGTTTTATCTGTGGTCACTCACCCTCCTGCTATTACCCCTTTAGGTTATTTTGATGTTAGTTGCATGTGTAATGCTGTATTTGTGGAAAGATTAGTTTTGCAATCCTGACTGACCATGTAACAGGTTCTCTCTTAGTAAGTGAGAGCCATGTGTGCCGTGCATTGAGAGAGCGGATGTGAAGTTAGTGCATAAGACTCTGTATAAAGTGATGTTATTATGATGTGTTGTCTGAGTGTTACAGGGTTCCTTGAAATTCCGTGATAGAACCTGGCTCTGTATGAGAGGAACTAAGACATCAAGGATTTACTACCAGATGATTTTGTTTTGTGGATAGAAGGAGGGTTGTCAGTTTTGGCTGAAAGTGTTAAGAACTTGAAAACGGAAAAGATACTTTCAAGTTCTCACACAGTAATATGTTATAGGCTTGCAATTATACATTCATTTTTTAATTCCTGACATCAACTATCTCTTATTTTGAAACAGAATATCTCCCTTTATTTGTTATATTTACCTAGAATCATCCTCCACATTATCTATGTATCCGTTAATGTGTTTTGTTTTTGGAATCTGTCCTAATGTGTCTCATCATTGTTTCTATTTAGTGTGTCCAACTCATTTTTGTATTTCTTGAAAATGTTTTAGGTGAGAAAAGTTGGGTAGAAGAAACGTGTGAGAGCATTAGTGAGCCACAGTGTCCAGCAGGGTAAGATTATATTTTTCGATACTTCTTTTTTCTTTTTTAGGGCCACACCCGTGGCATGGAGGTTCCCAGGCTAGGGGTCTAATCGGAGCTACAGCTGCTGGCCTACACCACAGCCACAGCAACTCGGGATCCGAGCCGCATCTGCAACCTACACCACAGCTCACAGCAATGCTGGATCCTTAACCCGCTGAGCAAGGCCAGGGATTGAACCCACAACCTCATGGATCCTAGTTGGGTTCATTAACTGCTGAGCCAAGAAGAGAACTCCCTCATTTTTTTCTTTTTTAGAGGTACCAGTTTTTTTTCTTTCCAAATCAAAAAGATAAAAATAATAATTATTCATTGATTCACTGAATATTATTTTTTAGCTAGCCCTTCTTTGGGGCCCTGGTAGTATAGATATAATTGTGGCATGACTCCCACTCTGGAAGCTAGTAGAAAAAAGAGAGGTCATGAATATTTGGCCTTTGGTATTTTTGAGTATTGAGTGGAATTTGTGTTTTTCTTTCTAAAGAAAGTAAGGATCTGTACTTTTATTTGAAGTTTTTCAAATTGAACTTAACAGCAAATTACAGCTTCTTTTGATTTTTTTCATATTTTGATTCATTTATATATTTTTAGGATAACATGTCTGTGAGAAGATGTTGCATACTTTTTATAATTTATACTTATTATTTTTGTCTTTAAAGTATTTTGAACGATACCTTATGTATACAAGGTATTGAAAAAAATTTTGTGGAATTCAAAAGGTGGGAATTTGTGACAGTATTAGACATGCTTATCTTTGTTCCACTTGAGAACTCATGCAATTTGAATTATTAATCTTTATAAATATTTTTGCATGTTTCAAATAATATTTTTTCCAAACTATTAAAAATTTGTAAGCTACATTTTAGCTTATTTATATAAATAATTTTTGTTTTTTAAATATGTATTTTTTTCTCTTGGATGAGAGAGTACTTTTCTGTTTAAAACAACAGTAATAGCAGCAGCAAAGGCTAAACCCAAACCAAAAAGTCTCAACAGAGGAGCCTTTTTGCAAAGGGGACTTCTCGTGTACGCTAAGATGTCTAGTAAGTCCATGGTGTATTGGAAATTTTATTTTATCTTATTCGTTTTTTCTTTTTTGGCCATGCCTATGGCCTATGGAAGTTCCTGGGCCAGGGATCAAGTCCGAGGCACAGCTGTAACCTAGCCACATATGCGGCAAGGCCAGATCCTTAGCCCACTGTGCTACAGCAGGAACTATCTAATTTTAATTTTTTTTTAATTTTAGTTTTTTAATTTTAACTTTTGAATCTTTCTTTTCCTTCTAAACATGGCCATCATTTTTTAGTTGTAATGTCGACCCTGCTAGTGGAAAATAGAAGTCCTCCTTTCTTTATGAGAAGACTATAATTTAGGACATATTTTATTACCCTGGAAATTATGGTACCAGTATATTTGCCTGGAGGCTCAGCAGACTGTTTTTATGCTTTCTTTAGATTGAATAGAAATCTTATACAGGGATGCACCATCAAGATAATCTGCAGCTGATTCTGTAGAGTCTCCCAACAGCTAGTACAGGTACTAGTGAGTGGAAATCATACACAGTCTTCTCCGTTTTCTGTACATGACAGTAAGCTGGGAAGGTGGTGGAGTTGAAAAGTGCCAGGCCAGGCAAGTTTTTGCTCACAAATTTTAAATTACTGAATAAACTTAACAGTGAAAAAGTTTTTTCACTCTTATCCAATGATAACATGTACCAGATATCATTAGAAGCTGCAAAACTTCTGAACATTGCCTCTTTTGGTGTCACCATGGAACAGTGGCCCATAGTTATTTATTTATTCTCTTTTGCTGAGTGTATTATTGTACATGTTTTTTTTTTTCCTCCCTCTTTGGATTTCCATAGACCCATGTGACCCTGCGTGTGGGGAGTGGGAGGGTGTATCTTCATTGTTCATTCCTAGCTTTGGATCATTTCTTTGTTGTCTGTATATTTAAAGGTAATAAATACCTCTCTAACTTCTCTACTAAATATTAATATCTTTTCAATGTGGTGAGCTTAAAAGCTAAATATTGTATATAATTTGTGTGATATGCAATACTATCTGTTAGATTCAAGTAGCGACAATATCAGAAAATGGTTTTTTAGGAAAAAAATAGTGCAAACAAGAGCATAACTTAGAAAATGCTGTTTGTTATCATTTATGCTCTTGCAAATTGGGAAAATGTTATCATGTTTTAGTTCCATTTGGTCTAGCTTCTGGAAGAGCAGAAACCATGAATAACAGTCTCTGGTGGCTCAACATGGCATGAGTGCTTAATCAATACTATTTGATGATATATAATGAACTATGATATATGTATTATATATAAAATAATATATATTATCTATTATTATGATATATAATGAACTATAAAAGCAGGTACTTGAAAAGGCTTGTAGAATTATCCTTTATAAGGACGCTTGCTGAGCTTGTTTTTCTTTAGATGACATGCCGACATCAGTCGAAAATCTTCCCAGGACCTAGGTGAAGGAAAGAGAAAATCTTCACTGGATGCGTATCTTCTTTGTGCTTCTTTAAATATTCTTTTTTTTTTCTTTCTTTCTTTCTCCTCACTCAGGTTTGAAAAGCCTCCAGTCCTCTTATTTTCTTTGGATGGTTTCAGGGCAGAATATTTACACACTTGGGGTGGACTTCTTCCTGTTATTAGCAAACTAAGTGAGTAACCTCGTAGTTTACTATTAGAGTGCCACCATTTCAGTGAGATAGACTAGGGAGGCAATCTTGTTTTGGAAAAATACTGGTAGAAATCTGTTTTGTGCAACTTCTCTATTGCAAAGCAGTTAAACTTGTTGATAAGGAATTAGTGTTTAATATTGTAATTATTATGAAGCTGCCTTTTAAGTAATTCTAAGATAATAACAGTTTTCTTAGGACTTTTATCCTTTGATAGATACAAGGATAAGATTTATAAGGTTTTTTTTTTCTTTGAACTTTGGATTCCTTTTTTGGAAAAATTATTTATATACTTATTTGTGTAATATGTATTGTATCTTAAAATAGAATTTCAAAAACTGAAGTTATTTCTTTTTCTTTTTTTTTTTCTTTTTGTATTTTTGCCTTTTCTAGGGCTGCTCCCGCAGCATATGGAGGTTCCCAGGCTAGGGGTCGAAACGGAGCTGTAGCCACTGGCCTACGCCAGAGCCACAGCAACGCCAGATCCAAGCCAAGTCTGCGACCCACACCACAGCTCACGGCAATGCTGGATCCTTAACCCACTGAGCAAGGCCAGGGATCGAACCCGCAACCTCATGGTTCCTAGTCGGATTCATTAACCACTGCGCCACGACGGGAACTCCTGAAGTATTTCTGATATGATTCTAGTAGTGTAGACATAGAATATTTACCTATTAGTTATCATGTGGCAGCCTTCCAAATTCTGTCTCAATTAAAGCCTTAATGGAATGATTATTCTATAAGTTATTGATGCAATAGTAGAATGGTCTTTTCTTAGCACTGGTGCCAAAGTTTTCAATCATAGAACCATCAGTAATATAAGTATCACCATATCATCATTGCTATTGAAAAAGGAAAAAATCAAATAGGGTATAAAAACTATCAATTATCATATAATTGTTTCATTGGCTTAATTTTTTTAAGGTTTTTCTAACTAGGAGAAAAACTAACTCTTTACATTGAATTTGAATCCACAACATTGCTTCGTAATTCACCCTGAATTTTTATGTCGTTATAAATCCCTCCTGAGTTCATTTTTTTCATACCATTTGGATGTCTGTGGTACCAGACTTCAGTGAGAGAAACTGATTGCCATTGTATTTAATAACAATCTTTAATTTGTTTCCCTTGTAGAAACCTGTGGAACATACACTAAAAACATGAGACCAGTCTATCCAACAAAAACTTTCCCCAATCACTACAGCATTGTCACAGTAAGCTCTGCTTTTCAGCTTTTATATGTTCACAGAAGTGAGATGTCAGTGTCACATTTTTCAAGGGAATAATTAGGTTTCCGATGAGAAAAAAATTACTTCTTTTTCATTGTGTGGTTGAGTGAGGAAACCTAGGTTCTTTTTTTTTTTTAATTTAATGATTTTTATTTTTTTCCATTTTGGCTGGTTTACAGTGTGCTGTCACTTTTCTACTCTACAGCAAGGTGACCCAGTCACACATACATATATATATACATTCTTTCTTCTCACGTTATCATGCTCCATAAGTTGACTAGAGGAAACCTACGTTCTGATCCTAGCTCTTCCGCTAGCAAACCGTGCACTTGGCAAGGTCACTTTACCTTCTGGGTCTCAATTTCCCATCTGTGGAAAGAGGTGGCTAAAGACCGCAAGAAATGTGTCCTTGATTTCCTTTCAGTTTTAGGATTCTTTGACCCTTGAGTCCTATTTTTTTCTGATTAGTTTGGGAGCTTACTTTATTTAAGCACCAAACTGTCTGCACTCACATATTCTCAGCTGTCTTTCCAGTCATCCTGACGCATGAGTCTAAGCAAGCCACTTTGCCTGACTTTAGATAGGATTTTAGCCCTGTTTTTGTTTCACTCAAAGTTTCCAGATTTAATTTGAATCCAGAAAAAAAAAAAAAAAAAGTAGAGTCATTAGGCCTTAGGGTTGAAGCCAGAGAATTAATATACTAGCTAGTATTTGTACAAGCTATTCTGGGACCAAAGCAAAGAGGAGTTTGCTCTGCAGAAATGTTTCACCAAGCAATGCAAAAGAAGAACATAGTACATTTTTCAAAATTTGAGAGACTGCTTCTTTGTATAGAACTTCATCCATAGCATTCCTAACTTATTTTCTCCTATCACATAAATTAAAACCAAATACTATATAAAATCTTGAGCAGTTGACTGTGTTTTGATGAAACCTGTTGTTTTATTCTTCTCTCCTTACACTGTGTTAAGTTCCTTGTAGCTTCAGTTGGTGCTACAACTTTGATGATTTGGTGCTGTGACTTTGACATTAAAAACACATAACCTGCATAAAACTTGTTTTTTTCTGTTTTTCAGGGGCTTTATCCAGAATCCCATGGCATAATTGACAATAAAATGTATGATCCCAAAATGAATGCAAACTTTGCACTTAAAACTAAAGAGAAATTTAACCCTGAGTGGTACAAAGGAGAACCAGTGAGTTGTTTGTTTTAGCTATCAAAATATTTTTTATTGTTATAATCTGTTTCAATTAGAGTAAAATACCAGATTCCCTGGAGCTTTTAATAACCTATTTAATTTACTGTGTTTGTGGCCATGCTTATGCAAATGGAGATAAGTGTAGATCATTCTAAATATAGCTTGTATCATTGTGGAGTTTATTCCAGAGCTGGGTTTGGGTTATGCTGAGCCATTTTTCTTTTCTACTTAATTCTGCCTCCTTGTCCTAGTAGCATATAACAATAGTCTAGGGGTAATATTTTAATACACAAAGCTGGTTGTTTCTGCAGGAGTGTGACTTTGTTTGCAGTTGCTAATTTAGAAGATTCTCTCTAATTGTGATTTTTAAATGTGTTCTCCTTTTTACTTTAAAAAAATGCCATAACCATTCTAAAAGGTCTATTTGGATAGTCGTGATATTCTTCTTTGAAGGAAAAGAGTATGGTGTTTAATTTGCAAATTAGAAATTCATATTTTAGCCTTGACATTTAAAGCTGTGTGACTTTGGGCAAATTATTCTTTCTGTGCCTCAGTTTTCTCATATCCACTCACTAGTGTTTGTACTGGTTCTAGCACTTAAGAGGAAAGCACTGGTGTTGTATGAACACATAGTTTCCTGAGAACTGAATGTTTGCATAATATCCTAACTTTCCTTCACCATCTTCCCCAGATTTGGCTTACAGCTAAATATCAAGGCGTGAAGTCAGGCACATTTTTTTGGCCAGGATCAGATGTGAAAATTAATGGAATTCTCCCAGACTTGTATAAAATATATAATGGGTATGTATAGATGTACTTTTTCTAGGTCCTATAACGTAGAACAGTTTCTGTTTGTTTTTGTTTTATCACAGCCTGAGTTGTAGCATTTGAATGATATGTTGTCTGAACAATGAGACCTGTCAGAATAAGAACTCTATTTCACCGTTTTAGATGAATGGTAAATTGAGTGTAAAACCAGATGAGTTTTTTCCTGGAGGTTGTCTAGAAAACACTGGTAGCATGTTGGAGTTTGCATTTAGATCTTCGGGCAGGAATAAGAATTGAAGTCCTGCTCTCCCCAGGGCCTGATCTGTTTGTTTTGTAAATAGAATTGGAGTGGGAGGGACAGGGAGTTTGGGGTTAGTAGATGCAAACTGTTACATTTGGAATGGATAAGCAGTGGGGTCTTACTGTTCAGCACAGTCTCTTGTGTTGGAACATGATGGAGGATAGTATGAAAAAAAAAAGAATGTGAAAAAAAAAAAAAAGCATTGAAGTCCTGGTGAAAATATGCAGGGCCTCTGGGTGGAGGCCCTGCATATTTTCACTCTAGGAAGAAAGAGAACTAGAAGCAGGAGATGAAAGTCTTAAAGGGACACAGGTAGGAATGACTCTCTGGTGTCCGGAAATATTCTTTAAAAGAAGATATTAATGGCACCTCTGGATTTACATTTTCCAAGTACTGTAATAAACATTCCATCTCATGTAAGAATGGATTAGAGTAACCTCCCTGTGATATTCAAAATACATGAGGTATTGAGAAAAAAACAAAAAGTTTCTTTTTCTGGAAGACTCCCTCTGGATCATTTTAGGGAGACCACCAAAATAATTCTGTCTTACACTTAGGAATGTTATGTTGTAAAAACAATACAACAGTGTGTTTGAGGGATGAGAGAAAAAGCTCATAAATTCCAAACAAGAAACACATAATGATTTTCTTTGGTGATCATGTGCCGTTGTTTATTTTTTATGGTTCACAGGAGCACTTTGTTATTTGCCATGAATTTCATTCCATGGATGGTAATTGAGATGCTGTGTGCCAGGCACTCTCCTAGGTCTGGGGGATTCCAAGAGTAGTGACTTATGTTCTTTGACTTCTCAAGGTCTGATAGAGGACACAACCAAGTGTATTGGGGTTGGACAAGCCCTGTGATGGGGTTGTGTAAACACAAACCTGTGCCCAGAGGAAGGTGTCATTAATTCTGCCCAAAAAGTGTTGTCTGGAGAAGTGTCTGCCCATCAGGCTTCCACTTCCCAGTTTTACTAAGACCCATCAACACGTGAAGCTCCCTTTGAAGAGTGTATTGACACATGGGTCATTCATGCACTAGCAATTGCTGTTCTCAGGTACAGAAATAAGATCCTCAAGTAGAGTATGGGTCACACATTTTTAAACTAGATTACAACTTTCATATGTGTATAATTTATAACTCTTCAAACACAGTTGATGCCTTGAATTGTTTTAGTCTCTTTGAATACAGCTTTCAGTAAGACAAACATTTATATTTTAAACCCAAACAATTGTCACAGATTTGTTTCATTTGGTTCATCTTTACTTGTAGTTCAGTGCCATTTGAAGAGAGAATTTTAGCTGTTCTTAAGTGGCTGCAGCTTCCTAAAGATGAAAGGTATGTAAGTGATTAATTTGCGTCATAAAATACTCCTTTGTTTTATAAAAATGTCAAATTATTTCAAACAGAGGACAAGAAAACTTTGCTCTTGGCTCTGATGTTTTATTTCCCACTCTTTAGTGAGTTATTACAGCCCCATTGTGAAGAGTTCTAAACGTGTAAATTATTTCTCAGCAAGTTTAGGAATGATACCCCAGTGTTGTGTAACTATCAATTGTTGAATTATTCTTTCTATTCTGTTTTACAATGTGTTCGTAAAATATTACATTTTGATACTGTTTGATTTAGACCACACTTTTACACTCTGTATTTAGAAGAACCAGATTCTTCGGGTCATTCATACGGACCAGTCAGCAGTGAAGTAAGTACATTTTTATCAGTGATTACTTCATTAAGCCCAGTGACATCTAACTGAACCTTGCTCTGAAGCAGATTTCTTCACTAATCTATAAGAATTCATGATCTCTGAAGAGTGAGTTTTAAGCACATTTTTATTACACCCCAGGATTCACTCTCAGCAAAAAGAGTTAGGAGCTTTGTTTTGTTTACACTATCTACAGTGCTAAGTTGAACCAGTGGTGAATTAAATTCCATGTTTTCAGTTCCAAAGCCTTTGTCCATTCTCTGGCTCCTTACATCGGCCTAAAAACTAAGTGATCTTTGAAAATGTATGAATAATTAAGACTTCAATTTTCTGTGAAAATATAGGACACTAAATCACATGGCAGAAGAAGCTTCCTATGCACTCTCCTCCTTGGGAGCTATGTCTCTGGCTGTCTGAGACCACACTTACAAGAGAGCTTGTGCATCAAACAAAGAATGGGAGATCTTATCAAGAGTATAAAGGTGTTCAAATAACCATTGGAGATAGTTCATGGACTAACGCTCTCAGTGTAACATCTGATTTGACCTGACACCCTTTCAAGAACTTAGTCTGTTTCTGGCTGTATTTGTATTTGGTATGGTGCTTTTAAAACATCAGATACTCCTGGCCAAATCATTTTCGTATCTTAGAGCACAAAGGGCATTAGAACAGAAAAGGATTTGAGCTTCTTTCCTTGTTCCTGTAAACTAAAAGATGATTTATATTTTATCTGGGACCTCAGATGTAAAAGAAACAGAAGTAAGAATCTGTGAATATGGTTGGTCACGATGCAGAGGAGAAGAGGTATTGCCAGGATCCCAAATCGGAATCTTTATTTAGTTATCTTTTGCTCCATGTAAGTCCAAGAGATAAAAAGCTAGGGAAACGCTTCCTTAATGGAGTTACCCCCCAAGTTCCCATCAGTTCTTCTGCCCAGGCTGGACAGTTTGTGAGCACCAATGATAGAGTTCATACTAAAGCCTGACCCAGTATGTCCATTGTGAGCCCTGTCCTTTAGGATGCTACTTCCTCTAAATAAGGAAGAGAGAAGAAGCATGCTCATTTCTCTCTCCTGAATGTAAAACAGCTGCCTAAACCATGTTCCCCCGATTTTCCTTACCCTGGGTCTACCCCAGATTTTCCCCTTCTAAAGAGTAGATTTCTCTTGGGTGCCATCTCATCAGATAAAAGAGAACCTAGAGAAAGGGAAGTTGACCTTCATCTAAGTCAGTGTTTACCCTTGTGCTCTTTCCATAAAAATACCTCTAGTGGCTTCAGTGTGGTTAACAATCCTGCCTGCCTTTGCTTTGATTCTGTCCTTCACATAAGGAGAGATGCCCCTTCTTAGAGGTGGGAGATACGTGGCCAGCAAGATGGCCATCTTGAAATTAGACAAAGGGAAATGGTTCTTGTAGCTCTTATCTTAGTCTGAACAATTAGCCAGCTGCTACTATCATTTTTATTCTTTCCCTCAAATCACGGACACTTAAGACCCATGTCTAGGTCATTTTGGCTCCAAGTAAATCCAAGTTTCATTTTGTAATCGATTATCAGGTCAGGTAAGTTTTAAGACCAGTGCTACTTTTTCTGATTCACTAAAGATTTCCCAAATTACCTGCTTTTCTGATTCCTCTTCATTCAAAGTTGAGCCCATAACTTCTCAAATCATACTCATCAACTTAAAAATTCTATTAAACTCTGATATTATTTATTGGCTCATCAAAACCCACTTTATCTTAATATTTAAAAATTCCAATTCATGTTGCTTGGATATCTTTGAGTGAATGAAAGACCATGTCGAAAGAGCTTATTTCATAATACAGTGAAGTTCATGGGCTATAAATAACGATTAGACTGTTTTGATACAGAGCAGAAAACACAGGCAAAGCTGCCCAAAAATTTCCCGCCAGTGGTTTTGGCAGGAGAGAGCAAGAGAGAAATGCCAAAGCAGTTTGCCAAAACCATGTGCCATTCTGTGCCCTTGTGATATTCAGATGCAAAAATACATGCAGTTTGTATGGAAATAATGGGTTATATTCCTAGAAGTTCTAATTTTTAAAAATTAAGTACACAGAGCCTTAAGAAGCATTTCATGAATACTTTTAACTGCATGACATGAGATTGTTTCCCTTTCTTAGGTCATCAGAGCTCTGCAGAGGGTTGATGACATGGTTGGCATGCTGATGGACGGTCTTAAGGAGCTAAACTTGCATCGATGCCTGAACCTCATCCTTATTTCAGATCATGGTAATCTGAATTTGAATCATTTCTCCTTCAGGTTCAATGATGCCCCCAGAAGTTTACTTGATTGATTATTGTTTTATTATTTCCTCTGAGTGTTATAGTTTCTTCTTTTTTAAAAATTTGATTTCTTACGGAAAGTCTTTAGGAAAAGACTACAATAAATATAAAGAATAAGAGTTCCTGTTGTGGCTCCGTGGAAACGAACCCGACTAGTATCCATGAGGATGCGGGTTGGATCCCTGGCTTTGCTCCGTGGGTTAAGGATCTGGCGTTGCTGGGAGCTGTGGTATATATATCACTGAGATGGCTCGGAACTGGTGTGGCTGTGGCTGTGGCCTAGGCCTGCAGCTGTAGCTCCAGTTCAGTCCCTAGCCTGGGAATAGCGTATGTCACAGGCGCAGTCCCAAAGGAAAAAGAAATGTATGTAAATACATATATTTACATATGTATTTGTAAATATGTGTGTGTGTGTGTGTGTGTATATATATATGTAACAAGTGAAAACTAGAATTCACAGAAACTTAGGAGCCTGTCAACCGCAATACACTCATCTCCTGATTTGGGGAAAGCTTACACCAGGAACTTGGACATTTAAAACAAATTTTTTCCAACATTAAATTTTGGTAAATCTACTCTAAAAATTTTAGGCATAATTTGAACAGGTTATTATGTACTTCTGTTTTCTTTAGCGTGATAAATCTGACTTTTAAAGGCATTGTATATTAATTTTGACAATTTTAATTTAACACTGCTTACTGTAACCTTTATTATACGTGCTGCTGAAGTGAGCACAGCTTACTGAAACCTTTAGAATACGTTTGTGTACAGCCCTGGGACCATAAAAGTGATGTGTATACAAGAAAATAGGAAACAGTTTCTTTTTGTTTGTTTTTTCTTTTTGTTATTGTCTGCTTCAGAAATAATTACTGAAAACTATTTCTAGAAACATTCCTAAGAAGCTGTATCCTATAGAAACTCCAGTCCTGGAATGAGATTGAGAGTTTTGTATTCCCAGTTAATATGCTAGATAATTCTGAGAAAACAACTGCACTTTTGTATTCAGTCTAAAAGTGATATTTCTCCTTATGTAAAGATATTGCAATAAGTAAATAAGATGAAACACTGAAATAATTTTGGATGAAAGAAAAGGAAAAGATTTTTTCCCCATTTTTTGAAGTTTTATTGAAATAGAGTTGATTTACAATGTTGTGATAATTTCTGCTCTTCAACACTGTGATTCAGTTATTACACACACATATCGATTCTTTTCCATAGGGGTTATCCTATTGGGTAGAGTTCCCTGTGCTATACAGCAGGTCTCCAAGGACCATCCATTCCATATACAATAGTGTGTACATGCCAATCCCAAATCTCTAGTTCATCCCTCCCCCACCCCCACCTGTCTCCTTTGGTAGCCATAAGTTTGTTTTTGAAGTCTGTGAGTCTGTTCCTGTTTTGTAAATAAGTTCATTTACACCCTTTTTTAAAAAGATTCCACATGTAAGTGATACCATGATATTTGTCTTTCTCTGCCTGACTTACTTCACTTAATATGATCATCTCTAAACCCATCCATGTTGCTGCAAATGACGTTATTTCATGCTTTTTATGGCTGAGTAATAGTCCCTTGTATGTATATAACACATCTTCTTTATCCCTTCATCTGTCTGTGGACATTTAAGTTGCTTTCATTTCTTTATTTTAAATAGTGCTGCAGTGAACATCAGGGTAAATGTATCTTTTCAAATTATGGTTTTCTCTGGATATATGTCCAGGAATGGGATTGCTGGATCATATGGTAGCTCTATGTTTCGTTTTTTGAGGAATCTCCATGGTGGTTTATACAAATTTACATCCCTACTGATAATGTAAGAGGGTTCCAAGAAAAGATTTTAAGTAAAGTGGTAGCTATAGGTGAATTTCTGTGTCTTACCTATTAGATATTCAACTATCTCACGCATGCTGACTACATACTTAGTTGAGTAAAATTCTAGAAGTGAAAGAAACTGTTCTATGTGTTAATTTTTTAAATTAAAGTTGCAACATGTTTTGGGATTTTTTTTTTCCTTAGGCATGGAACAAGGCAGTTGTAAGAAATATGTGTATCTGAATAAATACTTGGGAGATATTAAAAATGTTAAAGTTGTCTATGGACCTGCAGCTCGATTGAGACCCTCTGATGTTCCAGATAAATACTATTCATGTAAGTATATCTCTGTGCTAATTTCAAATATGATTATCTTCATAGTACACTCTTCTGAATCGTTGTTATCTCTAAGTTAAAGACGATCAGTTAATTTCCTTTTCATGATTAAATCTCCAGGGCTCCTCTTCTGCACCAAAGGGATTTTATGGGACTGAATGTGAGGACACAAGCCTTGGGACCACATCACTTTTATGGTCCCAAGGCTCTAACCACTTACCTATTTGTTATATAGTTAAAGATGTTATGTGAGGAGCTTGGTACAATTTTATGTTATCATCTGTATTTTGCTTACATTGTGTTCAAGATTACTTGTACTAGAGAAAAAAAAACCTCAGAAAAAAGTTAAGCTACATTTATTCAACTTCAGTCAGTGACATTGCATTAAAATAACACCTGGATGTTATAGAATAATATTCCATTATAAGGAGGAATGCTGGAAGAGATGATTAATTCTATAAGCGACTGATTTCTGTTCTCAGAAATGACTTTCTTAAACTGTTCCAAAAAAAAAAAAAAAAAAAACCAATAGGAATGTGTTTTGTGAACAAAGAAGAGGAAATTTTACATTATCTCTTGACCATGTGTCATACCCAAACTGCCAAGAAATTTTAAGTATTCATTGTTTGGAAAGTCAAGCCTATTTCAGAACTGATTGTACCTCTGTTATGCCCTTCTTCTTGATTACCGTCTTTGGTAACTCTCAAATACTAAGGGCAGTTTTGTTTATCTTTTTGTTTCAATTCACTTTGAAATGGAAAGAGAAAAGGGCTTTTCTGATAGTCATCAGCATTGGATTAGGTTTGGGTGTATGCAGTACTATATGTTTCAGTAGATACTGTTGAATATGCATGAGGAGAAATAGATTTCCCTGCTGGAAAATAGTCACGAAAATTTAATATTAACACAGTCACCCAAAGCACAGACTCTAACTTGTACAGTAACAAGTTTTAGTTAGTATTTTTAAAAAGTTATTAGAATAATACATGATTATTACAAAACTATAGAGGCAATGGCAGTCTCATTTCATACATTAAAATATATATACAGTATATGTTCTTTTATCTGGATAATTTTCTCAAATTTATGTAAAGTATAGCTGAAAGGATCATAGCAAGCTAGGCAAGTACTGATTTGTAGCACGAAGTACAATAAAGTACACTGTGGGCTTGCTGTTCCTAAACTATTCTACCTGCCCTCACTTCTAAATTCCCCTGTGTCTCTCTTACTTGGAAATTCTGGAATTATTCTTGACTATCAAAGTATATAAAGTCAAAAGTAACAGTTTTCCACTCTAAATCCTCCTAATTCACAACTCAGTTCCTCTCTCTAGAGATAAGCACTGTTAGATCTGGGAGGTGTCTTCCCAGATATTTGCTCAGCATATTTAAAACACATTCATTCTTATCTTTATAAAGTAAAATTATACAAAATCTACATGGGTGGATGGATAGATGGATGGATGGATGGAAATTTGGATGCATGCCCAGATAGATGGATGTATAGGCAGGTAGGCAGATGGATAAATTGTCAGATGAATGAATGCACAGACATATGAATGATGGATGGTTGGATAAATGGATGTGCTGTTACTTGCCTTTTCCCTTAACAATATGACATAATTGCACAGGCGTGGGGATGAGGGCTGAGTGGTTCCGAAAAATCTGTCTTATTGCTCTCAGTGACTAATATATAATGATTTAAATGATCAGTTTGAAACCCGCCTTGGTAGTTAAATATAGGGTTTGAGTCTGACCTTCTCTATTTTTGTATTATTTTTATTTCTAATGGTAGCATACCATTCAACTATTAATTCTTACCTTTGTCCCCCTTCAGTTAATTATGAAGGCATTGCCAAGAATCTTTCTGTGAGTATATTTTTCCCCATTACCTGGTCATTATGAGTTTTGTGTAAAATATATTTAGAAAACAGGTTCAGTGTTTGTTCTTGGGATTGTAGGATTCGAATCAATCTAATTTTGGAGTATCAGGGCCAATATTTAAATGCTCTGTAGTTTTTAAAGATCTTTAAGGACACGTCCCAATAATGTAGGTTTTAAAAATGTTAAGAATGTATTGTATTTATTGATATTGTTAAATT
Organism: Sus scrofa; assembly: GCF_054392235.1. Classification (NCBI taxonomy): domain Eukaryota; kingdom Metazoa; phylum Chordata; class Mammalia; order Artiodactyla; family Suidae; genus Sus; species Sus scrofa. The sequence goes on along the minus strand of NC_139383.1, from coordinate 31,764,074 downwards.
TATATGACAGTAGAGGAAATGATTGAAAACAATAGGAGGGAAAGCCCCATTGCTGTACTATCATAAACACTGTTAGCAGGGAGTTCTCTGATGGCCTAGCAGGTTGCGGCTCCTGCATTCTCACCACTGTGGCTCTGGTTGCTGCTGTGTAGTGTAGGTTTGATCTCTGGCCCAAGAACTTCCATATACTGACTGTGTGGCAAAAAAGAGAAAAAAACAATACAAAAACCCCCTCAGAGAGAACCTGAAATAAACGTCGCTGTCATTTAAAAAACAAAACAAAAACAAACAAAAAAACACTGTTAACATTATGATACACTTCCTACCAGTCTTTCTCATCCCTGTTTTTTCACATAAGTTTTTGCCCTAGTGCTGGTTTATCTACAGTATTTTTTTTTTTACTTGATAGAAAATTTGTACAATTTGAAAGAAAAGTCTTAAAGTTGTTATAAGAGTATTTGAAAATAAGCTCATCGGTAGTAACACAAATATAAACTAGGGACTGAATCTAGGCATCCTGGGACTCTTATGCAATAATTATGATCTCCTATAAAAGTAAGAATATTCAATATCTTGGAATATTCAACGTGTTCATTATGTAATTGATAAAAACTCAAGTTATTTTTGCATCTGTGACTTATTGGACATACTGGTTAAATGTGAGAAAAAATTCGAATGGGAGTTAGAAAGCAATTTCAAGGGAAGTTTACATTTTAAAAAAATACAGAAATGATATTTTTTTTCTTTGCCTTCTGTAATTTCAGTGCCAGGAACCAAACCAGCACTTCAAACCTTACCTGAAGCATTTCTTACCTAAGCGTTTGCACTTTGCCAAAAGTGACAGGATTGAGCCCTTGACATTCTATTTGGACCCTCAGTGGCAACTTGCACTGTAAGTTGTGACACACTCCCAGATGAACTTAGCTTGATCTGTGAGTAATTCAGGGTAACCATTGGGCCCTTTCCAATAGCATTATTAGGTGAAAACTACAAATATGGTGTTCTTCACTCTATCTCAGGGTCTCTCAACCTTGGCCTGTTGACATTTTGGGTCAGAGAAATCTTTGTGGTGGGAAGCTGTCCTGTGTGTTGTAGGGTATTCGAAAACATTCCTGGTTTCTACTCACTGGATGAAAAAGCACCATTTCTATAGTTGGGACAACCAAGAGTGTCTGCAAACATGGCCCGAAATCTCCTGGGAGAGGGGGGTGTATATAGGGGGTCACCCCCAGCTAAGAATCGCTGCTCTGTCCCCTCACTCCACATTTGTTGAATAACACCTTCGAAATCTAACAGAGGATTAGCAAAAGCTCTTTATAATAATGAGCAATTACCTTCTTCATTATTAGACAGAGAAGTTTTTTCATTCTTGTTATACTAATCCATCAGTGAACCTCAGTTTATTGGTGTGTTAGCAAATTATTTGGATGGTTCAGCGTGTTAATATCTTGAAACTTGATCATTAACTCTTTTGATGATTGTCAGAAAGCCAGGGATGATAAATACCTTTGTCCAGCAAAACCTGAGCAGTGAACCAGAATTCTGTCAGCAGAATTGCATTGTCTCTGCTTTACTAGAGAGCTGTGCTTTTAGTGTTTAGAAGAGGTATATGAAAGAAGAGGAGGTCCTTACTCATGGGGGAACTAATATTTAGTGAATATCTACTATGTTCTAAGCATTTGTTTAGTATAAATCATTTAAGTTTTACAAACCAAGCATGACAAAATTGAAACCATGCGAAGATAATTAAATTGCCAAAGTTGCAGCTGATTAAATAGCATGGTCAGGGTTCAAAGTCATGCTAGTGGTTTTCTCCTTTATATAATTTCAATTATAGCTGATTTTGATTATTTCAAAATTATTGTCTATAAGATGAAAGATGCAGGTGGCTAGCCCCTTAATGCTTTTTGAAAGCCAACTAGTTTTATTTACTTTGCTTAATAATAGCTATTTATTCTTTATCAAAGAATATTTTAAAATATTAAAGAAAAATATTAAATCTTAAAGAATAGTTACTTATTTTTTATTAATGGAAATAATGCCATGATTTTGTCATCCATTTTTCTTTATGAATGGACTTCTCATTGTTAATTTATATTCTATGAAAATTAGGAATCCTTCAGAAAGGAAATATTGTGGAGGGGGATTTCATGGCTCTGACAATGCATTTTCAAATATGCAAGTAAGTAAACCTATAATACTTTTAAAGTTGTAGTTTATGTCTGAAGAAAAAACCGATACATAAAGCTGTAGACTTAAAAATATGGAAGGTCATTATATGTCTTGAATGACAATTAATGAAGCATTTGTTTTCATATAGCTGTTTTACTTTGGATATTAAATTAATAGAATTTGTTAAAAATTATATTAATGTTTCACATATGTAACTTATACCTCATACTAAATTTCTAATAATCATTTTGCATATATTTGTGCTTCAATGAGAATGTTCTTCCACAGTAAATGAAAACCAGTAATTTAATAGGTGAAAGGATATCAGATATGTTCTAAATAAAGAAAATGCCATCCATTTACTAGCCCTTTAAAATTTTCAAAATATGCTCTAATAATTTTCTAATTTGATCTGTACAGTACTGTGTATGTTGGGCAGAGTGAGATTTATATTCCCTTTCACAGTTGAAAGAGGATTTCATCATTCTGTTCTGATCGTTAAGTTAGGAATTGTAGTAAAGTTAAGAAAAATGTCCTAGATGTCCTCATGGTAAATGTACACCAGGGGTTTAAACAATCTCCTAGGAAGTCCACTGGACACAGTATTTTTCTCCTTATCTTAATATAATCAGTTTATACATGTACAGTGGGGAGGGTATAAAACACCTTTTTTTCACCAACTCCATATATAACTGAGTAGATACAGAAAGTAAGGTATAACTTAATTTTCTGGCCATCGTAGGCCCTCTTTATTGGCTATGGACCTGGATTCAAGCACAGCATTGAAGTTGACCCCTTTGAAAATATTGAAGTCTATAACTTAATGTGTGGTAAGTGTGAACAATCCCTTTTCCTACCTTCTGAAAACAGAGCTGTAATAGCATTATCAAAAGGAGGTCATAGGTCAGGCACCTTTGTGGAAACGATATAAGGCAAGACAGACACATTTCACCCTTTCTTCTTCTTGAACAAGAGTCATTGAAAAAATTTGCAAGAGTATAGCTGTCTGATTACTTACCTGTTTCTTCCCTTCGGCTGCATGGTGATAAATTACAGCACTCAGAGGTCTGCGCATCCCAGGGGCCCAGTGCTTTGCCAGCCCCTTGGGCTGAATTAGATGGCAGTTGAGCCAGATCAGGGTGGAAGCCAGAGAAAAGAGTTGGGAGGCTGTGAAGGGTGGACAAAACAGGCGGAACCTCTGGTAGCAGTAAGAGTTGAATGGATGGCAATGTCAAGGGTGTAGAAATGGAAGAGGACCCATTAGGTATATTCTTTTATTTTTTTGGCTTTTTTATTTAGGGCCGCACCCACGGCATATAGAAGTTCCCTGGCTGGGGTCGAATCGGAGCTGTAGCTGCTAGCCTATGCCACAGCCACAGAAATGCCAGATTGGAGCAGTGTCTGCAACCTACACACAGCTCACGGCAGTGCCGGATCCTTAACCCACTGAGCAAGGCCAGGGATCGAACCTGAATCCTCATGGATGCTAGTGAGATTGTTTTCCGCTGAGCCACAGTGGGAACACCCCTTAGATATGTTTTTATTTATTCTGTACCTTCCTAATTCCTACTCTTATGGTCGAGTATTGCATTTAAATATTACTTCCTTTTTTTCTGATAGCAATACTGGACATCTGTAAAACCTTAAATATATGCTTTTAGTGGGAGGCCGTATGCTTAAATGAGTGAATATATCCTGAAACACTTGAACAGTGCCTGGCATATAATAAGGGCTTTACTGTATAAATAATTGCTCTCATTATTATTAAGAGCATGAGTCTTAGACTTGGACAAAGCTGATTTTGAACCTTAGGTCTACTGCATTAGTAGCATGAGACCTTGCATTAGGCGCTCTGATTACAGGCATACCTTGGAAAAATTGCAGATTCAGTTTTAGACCACTGCTACAAAGTGAATACTGTAATCAAGCAAGTCACATGAATTTTTTTGATTCCCAGTGCACACAGAAATTATGTTTACACTATATTGTAGTCTATTAAGTGTTCTATAGCTTATGTGTAAAAAAAACAATGTATGTACCATAATTAAAAGTACTTTATTACTAAAACATGCTAACCATCATCTGACAATTCAGGGTTGCCACAAATTTTCAATTTATAAAAATGCAGTATCTCTGAAGTGCAATAAAATGAGTACAATGTAGAGTTCCCGTCGTGGTGCAGCAGAAACGAATCCGACTAGGAACCATAGGTGGCGGGTTCGATCCCTGGCCTCGCTCAGTGTGTTGAGAATCCAGCGTTGCCATGAGCTGTGGTGTAGGTCGCAGATGCTTGGATCTGGTGTTGCTGTGGCTGTGATGTAAGCCGGCAGCTGTAGCTCCACTTAGACCCCTAGCCTGGGAACCTCCATATGCCATGGGTATGGCCCTAAAAAGACAAAAAAAGAAAAAAATAAATAAAAAGGAAAGTGAAGTACAATGAAACAAGGTCTGTCTGTATTCAGCTACCAAATATTGACAATAACTTATTAAATTGTTTTGAGGATTAAGTAAGAAAAAAATATTAGCCCAATGATTGTCATATGATAAACATTCAACAGGGAGTAACTACAGTTATTATATACATTAAAATTTAGACATTTTTATAGAGAAGTACAGCATATATATCAGCATTTACATTAAAGAAGAGCATGGTCATAAATAAACTACAACCCAGGAAAGAGAGTTTTATAGTTTTATTTCAGGTAAAGAGTTAAGGACTCTTATATCCAGATTTGGCTTTAAAAAACAGTGCCAGCCTACTGTTCATTTGATTTTGAAATGTCTAAATAAATCTTTATTTACCATTCTTGGAATTATGCAGATTTACTGAATTTGACACCAGCTCCTAATAATGGAACTCATGGAAGTCTTAACCACCTTCTGAAGAATCCTGTTTACACCCCAAAGCACCCCAAAGAAGTCCACTCCCTGGTCCAGTGCCCCTTCACAAGAGCCCCCCAGGAGAACCTCGACTGCTCCTGTGACCCCTCGGTAAGTATTCCAAAGAAGTTTAGCCTTGCAGGTATGATTTTATAGTGCCCTCTGCATAGAGTGTGCTGCAGAAATATGTAATGGTCAAGTTAAAATTTATGACATATTTATTTATAACATTTATTTTCAATTCTAGTCACACAGGCAGACCTTGGTATTATTTATTTTCCCTTCTCTTAGTTTTTGCACTCTTACTCTATTTTTATCCCCTCCTGTTGAGACCAAGTTGCAGGCTGGGAGAGATCTAGCTTAGTCCTGGAAATACTGAATCCCAGAATCCCGCTGACATCCTAGCAGTGAGGTCTTTTATGAATTGATCACAATATTCCTTCTCTAAAATATATCCCAATCTATTTTAAATGTAGAGGGAAAATACAATTTTTTGGTATGAAATGGATTTGTGACACTTTCCCTTTATTACTCCTGTCTTATGTAGTTGTAAGAAGATAAAAATAGATGACAAGTTATCAACAAAGTTGACAGTGTCCATTAAAATGAACTTGGAGTAGTTCATTTTATGCTTTCCTTTTTGTTTTAGGCTTAATTTGAGCTTGTAAAAATATTAAGAGTAAAGATAAGAATTATAAACCATCAATTATATTCCCATTTTCAATGACTTGTGTTATGCTATGATAACAGTTTTGTCTTTTTGCCATTGATTTGCCTATTCTCTCATCCTTTTCATTAAAAAAAAAAAAAAACCTTTCATTTGGACGAGATGGTTTTAATTTTATCTTTGTTCTTTGATGGAATAATTGAGCTGTACAATTTATTTGTTACAAAATTAAAGCATATCTCTCAATCCTAAAAAACAGTATTATTAACTTTTTAGATTTTGCCAATTGTGGATTTTCAGACGCAGTTGAATCTGACCATGGCAGAAGGTAAGACATGTTTACTCTTGAGTTTGGAATGTGGAGTAGGCTTTTTCTCAACAGTGGGAAACACAGAATTGATTTGGGGTCATTGTTTAAGAACAACCAATAAAATAAGGTAGCAGTGGAGGACCACCTGATGAAACAGATTTCTTTGCTTGACCGTCTAGACTTTTAGTCATAAGGAAAGAAGATGTGTTTACAGTGGAAACAGCATGTAATATAATTAGTGGAAACTGAATCACTCTTTATGAACTTAGTGGAGGTGTTTTGAGATTTTGAAGATATTTTTAGGTTTATATTATAATAGATTCTCAGATTTTTAAAATACCTGTTAACTTTCTATCTCACTTTGTTCTTAATTAATTATCAGAGTGCAAATTGATTACTTATCTAAAATTATTTCTTTATAACTCTGGAATGAAAATTAAGAATATGCAGATAACCGATGAAATTTGCATATTTTGCTTCACTTTGAGACAGTCTCTGATCCTTAAGTTACTTGGCTCAGCTTTTTTTCATTCTGGAGTAAAAAGGTGAATTATGCACAATCCTCACTTGAACTTCTCTATGTAAAATCTCTATAAACGTTCAGATTATAAATCTTCGATAGCCCCAAGGTGGCAAAGTGTGGCAAAGGATGACACTTTCAGAACTGAGTAGATATGGGTTTGAATAATATGAGCTTAGGAACCGTATGTCCATGGAAAAAGTATTTACACTCTGTAAGTTGTTTTTTCATCTGTAAAATGGGTATATAACTTAATGCATAGATCTATAAGAATTAAATTCAGTGACGTATGCAAAATATTCTATAAAGCATCTGATGCTTGGCAAAAGGACAATAAATGATATATATGCTATGATTTCATTCAGTTTAGTCTCATAATTTCAGTTTTGAACTTTTGCTTTCCAAGTACACACACACATCACTCAGAAAATTTTCTTTCTGTAGTAGGTGCTAGAGAATAAGTAATAAAGACAGTGTTAAAGAATTTTAGTAATATAATTTAAGTCCTAATTGCTGAAATTCCTAGCAATTTCTTGTAGTGTCCTCTTGTGATGTCTTAATAGTCCATCAATCTTCATAGGCAAAAACTAGAGTGAACCCCCCTTTTTTTGTTTATGATTCTTCTCTTGGAAATTAGTTGGGGATTTTTGTTTTTTGTTTTCTGTTTTACAATTACAAATAATTTTTCCATAGTGTTAAGTAGAGGAAAGACTTAGATGAGTGTATCATTCTATATTATCATGTAACGCACACTAAGTATGTTTGAATGGTGGCTTCATTTTCCCCCTGTGACCCAAGAGAAGGTCATTAAGCGAGGCACTTTACCCTATGGAAGACCCAGAGTTCTGCAGAAGAATAGCACCGTCTGTCTGCTTTACCAACACCAGTTTGTGAGTGGTTACAGCCATGACCTCTTGATGCCCCTTTGGACATCCTACACCGTGGACAGAAATGCAAGTATCTCATCTTTTTAGCTGTGTGATTCTTTCATGTTACCCTGAAGCAAAAACATGGACAGCATAGTTCCTCGCTGTCCATCTTGGCTCTGTAATCAGTTCCCAAATTAGGTTCCTGAATGAGGAATCAGAAGATTACTGAACTGGGGTTCTAGCTCTGCCACTAACTATCTACGTGACTTTGAAACCCCGAGCAGATTTCCTCCCCTGCAAAATGAGGAGATGCAGTGAAGATTTCCCCTCTGTTTCCCCCTTTGTTTTACTTTTTGAGGAGTCTAATTTCTAATTTCATGTACTCAGTTTTAAAATCAGTCATAATTATTTATCTCTAAATACATAGCTGCGTAAGGACAAGGAATCCCCTCAGCTGCCCAAATCTTCGGGGGTCCTTAGTGATGGAGAAGGCCATTAAAGCTCAGTAATTTCACGGCATATGCCATCTGCAGAAAGACCCCCCACCCCCGACCCCCAGACCAAACTGGGAGAGGCCAGGGATCCTGTCTACCACCAGGCCAGAGGAACTTGGCCTTGGAAGCAGTGGGGGAAACCATCGCAGAATCAAACCACCATTCTCCCTCCCTCACCCTCACCCCTGGGTGTTGTGCTAGAAAGAGAAATGATGAAGAAAAGAGGCCTTGAAAAAGAGAATGGGGGGAAGAGATGGGATTTATTTTATTTCATTTTTTTTTTATTTAAGGATTTTTTTCCCCCATTATAGTTGGTTTGCAGTGTTCTGTCCATTTTCTACTGTACAGCAAGGTGACCCAGTCACACATATACCGATACATTCCTTTTTCTCACATTATCATGCTCCGTCATAAGTGACTAGATATAGTTCTCAGTGCTATACAGCAGGATCTCATTGCTTATCCATTCCAAAGGCAATAGTTTGCATCTATTAGCACCAAATTTTCAGTCCATCCCACTCCCTCCCCCTCCCCCTTGGCAACCACAAGACTGTTCTCTATGTCCATGATTTTCCTTTTTGTGGAAAGGTGCATTTGTGCCATATTTTAGACTCCAGATATAAGTGGTATCATATGGCATTTGTCTTTCTCTTTCTGACTTACTTCACTGGTACCAGAGTCTCTAGTTCAATGCATGTTGCTACAAATGGCATAGATCTTACTTGGGAATGAAGCTTTAACTAGATTGACCAGATTTGCAGAAACAGAGACTGGCTGGCAAGCTATAGGATGCCCTTAAAGGATGGAAACAGGATTTGAGAGAGCTTAGTGGAGTGTAGAGTTGGATTTAAGAAATAGAGCTGTTGTTAATACTCACTGAGATTGTTAAATAAAAAAATAGGGAAATAAATATGTGTATATATGTAATTTCTGTCTGTGTGAATGTATTATACACACAGATATGTATAATACACACATTCACATATTTATGAAAAGCTCCTACCTTAGTCTTGATTTTTTTAAAAAAATTTTGAAAGCACTCTTCAAACACTTTAAATACTTTTTACTTGGCTTTATCGGTTCTTATCCTGTTCATTATTGTTTAACACCTTAATTATGGTGTTGTTTGACTTTGTTTGAATTTTCAGTTTTCTCATATAATGAAAACTGCAAACAGTTATGGTCATCACCACTCCTGAAGTTTTTCTATCACATTGTTGTTCAGAGACTTTTCTCCTCACTACCTTTTGGCTGTGTTGAATGTGAAAGATAGATTCAGATCTCTTGAAATTAGTAATTCACTACTTAAAAGTTTGAAACTGAGTAGTAGACAAAAACATTATAAACAAAATTAGCACAGTGTTGTAGGAAAATATTGGCACATATACAACAAGCAGTTAACATCTTTTTTTTTTTTTTTTTTTGTCTTTTTGCCTTTTTCTAGGGCCGCTCCTGCAGCATATGGAGGTCACCAGCTTATGCCAGAGCCACAGCAACGCAGGATCCAAGGTGAGTCTGCAACCTACACCACAGCTCACGGCAACGCCGGATCCTTAACCCATTGTGCCAGGGGAGGGATCGAACCCGCAACCTCATAGTTCCTAGTCGGATTCGTTAACCACTGAGCCACAACGGGAACTCCGATATCTTTAATATTGTAGAGACTTTTTCACACTTCAGTTAGAAACAAGATGAATACACTTGTAGAAAAATGGAGCATGCAAAGGACATGAACAGACAGCCAGAGCTCTGTGATTTTATGATGTGGGTCACCTTTATTCATAAAGCTCTCTCCTTTTCTTCTGTATGCCTGATTCCTGATGGTTCTTTTCATTTTGTTCTTCAGGACAGTTTCTCTGCAGAAGACTTTTCCAACTGTCTTTACCAGGATCTCCGAATTCCTCTTAGTCCCATCCACAAATGCTCATTTTATAAAAATAATGCTAAACTGAGTTATGGGTTCCTCTCCCCACCACGTAAGTCTCCTCTCTGGCCTTCTCCTTCCCTGATGTTCTTTCTTTCTTCTGTGTCCTTTTCTTTCTTAGACATCTTATACATCTTGTTTATTTAGTGCCAAAAGTTGTGAATGGGAAATAGAAGTATTAGGGAAATTTTTCAAAACTTTCAAGTGTAAAACTTGAGTTTTGGAAAACTTTTTTTTTTTTTTTTTTTTTTTTTGTCTTTTCTAGGGCCGTACCCACGGCGTATGGAGGCTCCCAGGCTAGGGGTCTAATTGGAGCTACAGTGGCCGGCCTACGCCACAGCCACAGCCTTGCCAGATCCGAGCTGCGTCTGCAACCTACACCACAGCTCACGCCAACGCTGGATCCTTAACACACTGAGCAAGGCCAGGGATCGAACCCGCCACCTCATGGTTCCTAGTCAGATTCGTTTCCGCTGCACCACTATGGGAACTCCTTGGAAAACTTTTGGCTTTTGTCTAGAGGGTGGTCGATTTCATGCAGGCACTGTAGGTAGAACATTCTTCACTTCTCTGCATTTCTTTTAAACAGAATTTGAGAAAACTCAGGTCAGAAGGAAGCATCAGGGTTCTCAGGAAGGAGGTATCATTTTGCTGTTTAAAAGGAAAAATGTGATTTGTCCAAGAATTGGGTAAAGGAGAGCCTGAGTGTGCTGGTTCTTTCATGGATACAGAGCCCCTTGGGAATGGCTTTTTTGGGAGTTAAGTGAGTTAATGAGAAGACATATTGAGGCTGGCCTTAAAAGGCAAAACTCAGAAGGCTCCAGGTGCTCAAATACCCTCTATATCCAGTCCAGTCCCCAGAGCAAGCTTCTGAAGTCAGAACTTGGCTGTTGCATTATAAAAATAGACAGGTCCAAACCAAAAGTCCACACAAAGAAGCCTTGTACAGCATTTCGAGGCAGACGTCCTGTGATGTTTTTTTCTGGGTAGTAGATGTTATTCTGAAGCCAGATACTCTCTTTTTTCTTTTCACTGTGAAAGAATTTAAGGGAAGAAGATTGTCAGTACAATACACTTTAGTTGAAATGAGGCAGAGGAGGTAAAATTTGAGTATGTTTAACGTGGGCCCTTCATATTAAAGTTTTTGTTTTCTTTGATAAATTCATCTTGCAGAAGACAAATTCAAATTATTTTTTTCAAGGGACTTGACCAAACTTCTTGTATTTTCCCTTGCCCTAGTTGACGAGTGTAAGATAATACTCAGGTCATTTTTTAAAATGCCACCCCTCATGAGAAATTATAATTTCCAGTCTTACTTGTGAAGAATAAAATAGTTGTCTTTGTTATTTTCTTTGTAGAATTAAATAAAGGTTCAAGTCAAGTATATTCTGAAGCATTACTCACCACTAATATGGTACCCATGTACCAGAGTTTTCAAGGTAAAAAGTTTTAATCTTATATCTCATAACTTCAATGAATTTCCCTAACTTATGGATATGATTTGTATGTAAGAAGACTGATACTCTGAATTAGATAACTAAATATTAAATATGTTCTTATAGGTTTAACTTTGAGAATACCAGTACACAAAAAATTCTACAAGTATTAGAATTATGGTATATTCCTATATTTATCATTATACTTTGTATATAAATGTTTACAAATATTTGTGGTAGAAAAAAGCATGTAATGCTTTTCCTAAATTATCTAGCTAATGCAATCTACTAGCATATATGTTAAATTTCAGTCTGTTTCCCTTTTTAACTCTTGGGAAGTTCTTGGTAATAGTTTTCAATTTTAAAAATGAATAGATTTTACGTCATTATTAAGTATTGCAACATTCGACTCTTGGAATACATATACATTTATACTTTAAGTGATGTGGAATTTCAAAATATAGAGCACACGAGGAAATTTTTACTCTAATTTATATCTAGAATACCTTTGAATATTTCAAAAGGAATATTCAGCTATTGACCATCAGCCCGGATAACCTGCCTTGTTTGCGCTCATGACTGTTTTTCTTCTTAATGGTGATAATGGGCACAGGTGCCTGAGGATGCAGATGTTCAGGGATGCTTGAAGTACAGCCGATTTCAGCATTTGCCTGTGAGCCCTTCTAAAGGCCAAAACTGAGCCAAGAGAGTTTTGGCCTTTTGCTTAGACCAAAGCCAAACTTGACTTTATCTCCAGTTACTACAGATGCTAATTTTGCATCATGCTGTTGATTGATTTCACATGACAGCATGACACCTTGTTCTTTTGAGACTCCACTGTCTTCCTTCTTGTTTCAGTTATATGGCACTACTTGCATGGCACCCTCCTGCAGAGGTATGCTGAAGAAAGAAATGGCATCAATGTTGTCAGCGGTCCCGTGTTTGACTCTGATTATGATGGACGTTATGATTCCTTGGAAACTCTGAAGCAGTAAGAACACACTTCATTTACTCTTAAAAATAGCTATGAAGTAGGATGACCATCCCGTTGAAGTCAGCAGAACCTTTTCTGTCTGCTACTATTCATATTTATGTATAGGACATTTCTGATACTGCTGGAAGCCTGTTGAAATATCTGATTATTTTGGCGTTTTACTCAGTGTTCAATAACATTTTTTTAGATGGCAGTGGTGTTTCTCCACCACCCAGCTCAGATGAATAATTCTGGAGTTCAGAACTGAACTCTGCCATGTGTTAAGGAGATAATATCAGTGTTTCAAATCTCTGCATGTGGCTGCTGTTACGATCTTGTCCTAGGAGTTCCTGTCATGGCTCAGTGGTTAATGAATCTGACTAGGAACCATGAGGTTGTGGGTTCGATCCCTGGCCTTGCTCAGTGGGTTCAGGATCCGGCGTTGCCATGAGCTGTGGTGTAGGTTGCAGACGCGGCTCGGATCCCACATTGCTGTGGCTCTGGTATAGGCCGGCGGCTACAGCTCCGATTCGACCCCTAGCCTGGGAATCTCCATATGCTGTGGGAAGTAGCCCAAGAAATGGCAAAAAAAAGACAAAAAAAAAAAAAAAAAGAGATCCTGTCTTAACTAACATACTGCCCAGTAGCAGATGAAGAATGATGTAGTGTGGCTGGAGGCATCCTGAGCAGAGTTATAAGCATTAGTGCCCCAGGGTCGCCCTTAGTCAAATGCCACAGCCTTTACCCAACTCTGCCGGGGGCAGGGGAGTGAGGTGGGGTGGGGTGGGGTGGGGTGGGGGAATGATCCCATGACCTTCTTGAGAAACCATCAGGGGAGCTGCTTTTATAAAGGAGGGGGAAGAACATTTTAGGGACTGGTTGTTCTTTATTAAAACAATAGATATAAGATGTTTTGAAGCAGTTTTGCTGTTCAGACTGTAAGACGGGAGTTCCCATTGTGCCTCCATGGTCTCAGAGGTAAAGAACCCGACTATTACTAGTATCCTTGAGGACACAGGTTCGATCCCTGACCTTGCTCAGTGGGTTAAGCATCTGGCATTGCTGTGAGCTGTGGCGTGGGCCACAGACACGGTTTGGATCTGGAGTTGCTGTGGCTGTGGTGTAGGCCAGCAGCTCCGGCTCTGATTTGACCCGTAGCCTGGGAACTTTCATATGCCATGGAGTGTGGCCCTAAAAAGCAAAAAAAAAAAAAAAAAAAAAGGGGGCTGTAAGACAAAGAGAACGAAACATCCACTGAGATTTCAGCCCCTTTCTGAGAACCACTCTCTCAGGCTGATTTAGGGATTACTGTTTGCACACATACACCTGTGACCACATCCATTTGTCAAATTACAGGTTTCTTTTTAACTGGGTTCCTTGAGGCATAGGCTCCCCTGTAATGCCTCCAAGGTGGCAGCAGTGGAATGGGTAAAGAAGGGAACAACTTAGCTTTCCCACTCACAGCTTCAACTGGAGCTCTGTATTTGTTGTGGTTCCACATAAGATTTTATTTAAAAACAGCGATACCATTCCCTTAAATTTTGAAAGGTGCTAAAAAACAAACAAATCTATTTTTTTTCCCCCAAAACAAACTCTAGTTTTGAGACCAAAGGAAATAGGAGAGTTAAAATGAAGTAAATGTATTACTTGGGACATCTTTGAGAATATGCTTCAACTTAAGAAAAAAAGTTATGGGGTAGGAAAAATAATCAGTTAAAGGAGAATTCACAGCTTCTGTGAAGGAACTGGAATGAAAAAAATCTCAAACCATTTCTCTCTCTTTCACTTTCTGTGCATAGCTGCCTGGAGCCGAGGCTATCAGTAATGCTTGAGTCTTTGTTGTACATATTCAGAACTGACATTTTTTTCTTTTCCTTTCTTTTCTTTCTTTTCTTTTCTTTTTTTTTTTTTTTTTTTTTTTTTTTTTTTTTTGTCTTTTTTAGGGCTGCATGCATGGCATATGGAAGTTCCCAGGCTAGGGGTCTAATCAGAGTTGTAGATGCCGGCCTCCACCACTGCCACAGCAACACAGGATCCGAGCAACCCCTGCAACCTACGCCATAGCTCAAGGCAACACCAGATCCGTAACCCACTGAGCAAGGCCAAGGACTGAACCTGCATCCTCATGGATACCAGATGGGTTTATTATCGCTGAGCCATAATAGGACCTCCTCATTTTTTCTTGAGTGTCTCAACTCCAGTGTGTTAAAGTAGAATTATAAAAAAAATTCCAAAGGTCAATAAATTTCTATAGAAAATGACATTATTTGGCTTGTGTTTATCTGTCTTCTTCTCTCTCAGTCTGGCAGGAAATATTGAGGTATTCTGATGACTGATGTCTTACAATAAGTTTAATTATTTAACTTAATTTTATTTAGGAATGTATTTTACTAAAAATACACTTGAGTGATTTTTCGTTAAAAGGAAAAGCATTATTTCTTACAGTGAATACTGCCATATTTTACAGAAACAGCAGAACCATCCGTAATCAAGAAATCCTGATTCCGACTCACTTCTTCATTGTGCTAACAAGTTGTAAAAACACATCCCAGATTCCCTCACAGTGTGAAAATCTAGATACCTTGGCTTTCATTTTGCCTCACAGGACAGATAATAGTGAGAGCTGTGCGGTAAGTAGTCTTCATTAATTTATCTTAAACATCGATATGCAAAATATTTGTGTGTGTCTTACATCTAACGTTACTGTGGGAGAAAAACATAATTGGAATATACATGTACTTTGAAATTACAGGATGGTTTTAAATTTGATCCTCTAACATGACATATCTTCAGAGAAGATCATTCATGTCTGTCAAAAACATCAAATGGAAAACCTTACACTGGCTACGTATGGCCTAGCCCACTAAATCCATGAATGCATTCTGGACCCTCCCCTGCAAGGCCAGGCTGCCGTAGGCTTAGGCGTACATTGCACTGAGCAAAATGATGTTAAGCGCCATGAGCCAGGCATTGAGTTCCTTTTCCATCTGTACCATTGCAAAAGCCATTATACCTCTATCTTGAAGATAAACATTTCATCAAGTTCTATAATGGCAGTGGTATACCTAGAAGATACTAAATACTCGAGTTGAACCAGAAAGAGGATTATTTGAAGGTACTTACCGATCCCTTCTGTTCTCATCTCTGAAGTCGTGCCTGAGGTTTAGCTGGATGTTGGCCTGGGAGAGCAGATGCTTTACCTGTTCTTTTTATTTATTCCCGACATTGTTGGCACAAATGGAAAACATCTCCCGGCCTGGTCGTCTCCTGAGTCAGGGCTGTTCCCTGGAGAGCCAGACTGAGGATTGCCGCAGGGAAGGAGACTGGGTGGAGCCGCGGTGATGGCTGGTAGATGATTGGAGGCCAGTAGGAAAATGGAAATTATTGGTCTGTCTCTTTTGGGGGGAAAGTCTGTATTTATCAGCTCCAACTAATAATGTCTTAAGGATACATGAACCTTTGTTGAAGGATGCCCTTAAAGTACAATCATAGCACACCAGCCAGTGGACACTTTCTTTATTCAAACTTCTCCAGTAGCCAGTTTCGGAAAAATTTATACCAACACATGGATATATAATTTCCAGCTCAACTGCCTGCCTCAGCTACCATCTCTGCTTCCATGTGGCAGAGCATAAGCCCTTAATTCTTTTTTGATCTCATATTAGCTAAGACTTCACTACCTCACCAGAAATGAAAGTGGGTTTGCCCCACTTCCCCCAACCTTTTCTCCATTGTACCTATGTAGATAACTGATTCTGATAAGAACTAGCATTTTTTAAATTAATTTATTTTATTTTTTATAATGATTTTTATTTTTTCCGTTATAGCTGGTTTACAGTGTTCTGTCAATTTTCTACTGTACTAGCATTTATATAGTGCATTTGCATACATCATGACATATGATCTTCAAAGCAACCTTGTAAGGAGGGTGTAGGTAAGAGACTAAGGATTCAGATGTTACATAACTTGCCTCAGTTTACCTGGTAGGGTAATGGCAGAAGCAGGGCTTGGATCCAAGTTTCTTTATGTTAATTCCCACATTCTTTCTACCAAGGCACGTTGCCTCTGTTTTCCAGCATTTTTAAGCCTCCTCTGTTTTCCAACATTTTTAAGCCTACAATGTTGAAGTTTCTTTCACTAATACAGTACATGAACATATGCTCCACATACATTTTTCCCAGTTTCGATACATCTAATTAAGCAAACATCTGTGGTATATATTAGACGGTGAGTTACTCTAGAACAGGGATTATGCCTAACAAATCTCATGGCATCTGCCCTTTATGAGCCAAGATGTCACGGCTGATGAGAACGGAGGAGATGGAGAGTTTATAGGGAAAGTAGATCGACTGTTCTCCAGTGACTTTTCTTCCTTTCCCACCCTCATAGCATGGGAAGCATGAATCCTCATGGGTTGAAGAGTTGTTGAGGCTACACAGAGCTCGGATCACAGATGTAGAACACATCACTGGACTCAGCTTCTATCAAGAAAGAAAAGAGCCAATTTCAGACATTTTAAAGTTGAAAACACAGTTGCCACCCTTTAACCAAGAAGACTGATATTTTTTTATTTGAAAAACACACCGTAAATCTTTTTGAAAGAACCTTCTGTTTTATACATCCTCTGTTCATGCTGTTGCATTGTTTGGAGACTGCCGACCAGAGTTAGAACTGGGAATCCTCTGTGATACACGACCATCTCAGGGAAACTTGTGGCCTCAGCAAAGCAGTAGGAAAGTGTTCCTATTGAGTCTTGCACATGTTTGAATGTGTAAGAATTGTTCAAATTTGGGAATAAAGACAGACCATACCTAAAACTGCTCTTCTACTTCTCTTAAGGGCAGAAGTGAATGTTGTCTGGTCACCAGATGTTCAAGTCTTATTATCATTAATAAATTTCTCTGATGCTGGCAAACCCTTGACTAATGAATAGGGCTGGAAAAGTCCATGTTTCATTAGTTTATTCATAAGCATTTAGTAGTGATTCTGGATTTTCTAACTTGGAGTTTCATTTATTTTAATTTTGTTCAGAAAAGCTAATGGAAGCAAAAATATTTCTGAGTCCCTATTTCTATCTTTCTGTACACCCCCTCAAAGACCAAAACATTTAATCCTGTGTTATTTTTTAATTGTGACTTGGCTTCTTTAGATTTAGTGGTCCTTTCAAGTTAAACTTTGAGGAAAGATCTATATTGAGTGTATCTACCTTTTATAAAATTTTATTCTACATTTGTACCAAAAAACGAAATGCACTACTGTCCTTCCCACTGGTAATTAACATAGGTTGAAAATAACTCCCAAAGTGGTTATTTTAGACTGTTAAAAGTGTGTCTCATCTTTGTGAAACTTTAGAGAGCTTGTCAACTCACGCAAGGTGGCATTTTTCTTCCAGATAGCAGGAATGTTTTCCTTTATGCACAAAAACGATCCAACCAGCAGCAGAGCTATACTGTTCTGAGCTTTTAATTTTGAAGTTCCATTGATTTGAATATAGTATGTTACCATCACGTTATATCTTCTCAGTAGTCATGATAAATGAATTTGATTTCTCTACTTCATATACCATACCCTTTAGTACCAACCTGTGGACTTTCAAAAGCTATGCTCATTTTTGGCTACTTGGGTCTGATTTAAGTATTATATTAATACACCAAAGATCTATTTTTGTCCTTCAATAACATAGGTACCACAAAGACTTTTAGATAATACAATTTGCATCTGAAAAGTTTTTAATGATTTAGAAAATTTTAAAGTATTTTTTTCCCCTCTGTTGTTCAGATTGGTTAATTTCTGTTGTTCTCTCTTCAAGTTCATGGATTCTTTCCTCTGCCTAATCCATTCTGATGTTGAGGCTATCCATTGATTTTTATATTTCAGTTATTATATTTTTTATTTCTAAAATTTCCATTTGGTTCTTTTTTATAACTTTGATTTCTTTGCTGAGAATTTTTATCTCTTGCTGCGAATTTCTATGTTTCAAACATACTCATAAATGCTTCAATGTTTCAAACATACTCATAAATGCTTATTGAAGCATTTTTATGATGATTGTCATAAAATCTTTGTCAGATAATTCTGACATGTGTCTTTGCATTGACACCTATTGTCTTTTTTCATTTAAGAAGATTTTTCTGGATCTTCGTGTAATGAATGATTTTCCACTGAAATCTGGATATTTTAGGGATTATGTATGAGACTGTAGATCTTATTTAAACCTTCCGTTTTAGATGACTTTCTCTTGTCATCACCCTGGCAGAGGAATCGGGGGCACTGTCTCATTATTGCCAGCTGTGAAAGCGTCCAGTTTCCTTACTCAGCCTCCATTGGCACTTGGGGTGAGATGAGACCCTTTTTACTGGGCAGAGGGAATTTAGTTTCCTACTGGAAGGCATCCCAGACGCCTTCCTGTCTGGGATGTGCAGGGCACCTTGTTACTGATGCTGTGGACAGGAGTGGCAGGGAAGGCTTTATTATCAACAGGTGAGGATAAAATGATCAGCTTTCTACTCAGCCTTCTCTGACGTCATCCTGGCATAGGACTTGGGGCACCTCTTCACAGCCTGGCAAGCCTCTGTCTTTGCTGCATGGTTGGAGTCATGGTCTTTTCTGTGGTGTTTGGCTGGAGTGGAATGGTTATTTTTTTCTCTCTTGCTAAGCTACTCCTTTTCTGGCCTTTTGGCTGGAGAGATAGCAGGCCTTTCTTGGGGCCTCTTTTCATTTATACTCATTGGCATTTCCAGGTTGCTGACTTCCTCTGTTAGCAAGTCTGAGATCTATGAACTAAAAAAAAAAAAAAAAAAAATCCAGGGGAACTCATTAGTTGTTGAACAAATCAATGTTGTTCCTTGGGTCTTGAGGTCCCTAGCCTGTCTGCATTTTCTCCACCTCTCATAGTCTGTCTATATTTGTCTTATGTATAATAACTATGCTTTTTATCTGCACTTAGCAGAAGGATATCTACTTCTTTGTAGAAGTGTCTCATTGATTTTTATATATTCTTCAGAACACATGCAGACACAGTTGCCTCTATGTAGAGCATCTTAGCAGATCTTAAATGGATAGATGCCTTTCCCCTTTTCTAGACACCAGGAGTGCATGAAAACCAAGTTACCATCCTTATAGTCTTAGAGAAAGAGGGGAGGCAGCAGATGTGTAAATGATCCCTAAAAGATGGTAAATGTTATAATGGAGCCATGGGCCAGGTGCCAGGGATCATAAAGGAGGCACTGGGTGCTGCTTGGCAGTAGCAGCAGTGGCTTCTCAGAAGTGGTGACAACTGGACTAGGACTTGAAGGATGCATTGGAGCTCTTCAGGTGAATAGGTGAGGAAAGGGCATTCTAGCCTCCACTGGAGAGATACATTTTGGGCATTTTTCCATTTGTGGTTACTTCTGATATTTTCTGCAAG
The DNA here is from genome assembly GCF_054392235.1 of Sus scrofa. NCBI lineage: Eukaryota > Metazoa > Chordata > Mammalia > Artiodactyla > Suidae > Sus > Sus scrofa. The sequence goes on along the minus strand of NC_139383.1, from coordinate 31,744,421 downwards.
TGTCACTGGGACCAGCTTGCAATATGCAGTGGTTTCATTTTTGTTAATCCCCTGTTCTTAAAAGAAATGTCAGACTATAAATTCTGTGATGATTTTTTAAAGGAAAAGACATCCACATCTGTTCCTACTTAGCTTTCGTACAGTTGTTTTTATACAGTATTTTTTTTTTCTTCTCATCTTGAAAGAGACCCTTTCTTTCCCTCTTTCATCAACTTAAAACATGTGACTAGTCTCTGCTTTCCCAATTTGAATGGTAAATCCATATGATCAAATACAGAAATGTCTTTATCCTACTTTTTCAACAAAGGCTATTCTTTCCTTTTCAAATGCACAGCAAAGCCTTTATTTATTTATCCCTAATTTTGCTGCTGCCGTGCCTCCAATCAGAACTTCTTAAATGAGGTAAGTAACTCCTATACAGCATTTTCTAGCCAGGTAGTTTATTCATGGCAAAGCAAAAAAATCAGGTGGAAACTTAAATATTTCCAAGAATCAGAGAAAAGAGGGCAAACCTTAGGGAGAAGAAGGCAAGTATTCAGGTTCCAGCATGGTAAGTAGATATGAAGAGGACAGGTAGGCCAGTTGGCCCGGTTGGTCCTGTTTTGGGAGATAAGACAGACCGGAATGGAGCTGAACTCCTAAATCCTCCAGGAAAGGCTGTAACCCTTGACTCTTTTCTGCCATTAGCCGCAGTAACTGTCCTGCCTGGATCTCTGGGTACGTGTTTATCTACAATTGAAACTGTTGTTTGAACTTTGAAACTGAATGTGATGACAGTTGACGCTGAAGCCTATCACAGGAATTTGGTGTGCGGGTGCTTTCCTAAGTACCAAGTCAAACTTTATCATGGCCTTTCCCCTGGTTTTTGGCCAGTCTAAATATTTGTAAGGTAGGAAAAAAACCTTCTGTAGACTAAGTGTCTCTAAGCTAAGAAATGTGGATTGACAAATAAAAGTTGTATATATAGAAGCTTGCCTGCTTTCCTCTGTGCGTGTGTGTGTGTGTGTGTGTGTGTGTGTGTGTGTGTGTGTGTGTAGGGTGAGGGAGGGGGAAGGGGGGTGTTTCTCTAGGGATTGATACTGAGGGCAGAGGTGGTAGACAATTAACCACAGCTGTGTTGTCAGAAGAAAAACGATCCAAAGTTCACTTCAGGTTCACAGAGTAAATATCCATTTCTGATCTGTGGCTTATATCCTTGTTTTTGATATTTCAATTACATTTAGTGTACTTCGAAGTAAAAACAAGTAACAGGCATATATGTATATCCTTCTAGTATTTAAAATGGTCTGACTGGGTCACTTTGCTGTGCAGCGGAAATTGACAGAACAATGTAAAGCAACTATCATAAAAAAAAAATTTTAAATAATAAAATGGTCTGAAACCAGGAGGAAAGTCTTCAACTTATAACTTCCATAGATTTTTTTCAACATGAAATTTTTTTTTTTTTTTTTGTCTTTTGTCTTTTTGTTGTTGTTGTTGTTGTTATTGTTGCTATTTCTTGGGCCGCTCCCACGGCATATGGAGGTTCCCAGGCTAGGGGTTGAATCGGAGCTGTAGCCACCGGCCTACGCCAGAGCCACAGCAACGCGGGATCCGAGCCGCGTCTGTAACCTACACCACAGCTCACGGCAACGCCGGACCGTTAACCCACTGAGCAAGGGCAGGGACCGAACCCGAAACCTCATGGTTCCTAGTCGGATTCGTTAACCACTGCGCCATGACGGGAACTCCTCAACATGAAATTTTTGCAGTTATCCTCTCCATGACATATTAATAGTGACTGAAGAAAAAAAAAAGATATTTCCTAGAAATCATATCCATGCTAGAAACCACAGATGCATAAAATAGGTTTTAGTCTACTAGAAATGAAAGAATCTCTAGAATTGGGATTATACCCACCGGATAGCAAAAGGAAGCAATATTTTTAAAAGTCACTTTCATTCCACCCCAATGTGATCGTTTTAAATTTACCTTCAGGGAGTTCCCGTCGTGGCGCAATGGTTAACGAATCCGACTAGGAACCATGAGGTTGCGGGTTCGGTCCCTGCCCTTGCTCAGTGGGTTGACGATCCGGCGTTGCCGTGAGCTGTGGTGTAGGTTGCAGACGCGGCTCGGATCCCGCGTTGCTGTGGCTCTGGCGTAGGCTGGCGGCTACAGCTCCGATTCGACCCCTAGCCTGGGAACCTGCATATGCCGAGGGAGCGGCCCAAAGAAATAGCAAAAAGACAAAAAAAAAAAAAAAAGGATAAATTTACCTTCATATTTGCTCCCAAACCCTCAATTCAGGGAACAATTTGAGGATTTTAATAAAAATATCCAGAAGTGCTTTAAATTTTTTTTTAATTTTCTAAAATTAAAGAAATAATTTGGGCATTCCTGTCGTGGCACAGCAGAAACAGATCCAACTAGAAACCATGAGGTTGTGAGTTTGATTTCTGGCCTCGCTCAGTGGGTTAAGGATCTCGTGTAGCTGTGAGCTGTGGTGTAGGTTGCAGAAGCAGGTCAGATCCTCTGTTGCTGTGGCTGTGGTGTAGGCCAGTGGCTGCAGCTCCAATTCGACCCCTAGCCTGGGAACCTCCATATGCCGTGGGTGCAGCCCTAAAAAGCAAAAAATAGCAACAAAATTTTACTAAGCATATAGTTGATATACATTGTGTAAGTTTCAGGTGTACAACACAGTGATTCAATTACGCACTTATATGTAACTTTTCCAGATTCTTTACCCTTATAGGTTATTACAAAATATCGAGTATAGTTCCCTGTGCTATACAATAGATGATCCTTATTGGTTATCTAGTTTATATAGTAGTGTGTACATGTTAACTGCAAACTCCTATCTACCAGTACTGTTAAAACCCACATCCAATTTCTTATATATCAGAAATTCAGAACTCAGAATCAGAATCAACTTTACTTTCACAGAATAGACATACAAAACAATAAATATTCAGGAAATGGGATTTGTACATTTCTTGATAATTTTGTCCCTTGATATCTGGATATTTTTCACTATTGAAAATTTTTTATGCCTCCACTTAGATGGCATTGTGCTGGGTTTAAATAAAGGAAGTAAAACAGACATCTCAGAACTGAAAGTTTATAAGCTAATGCAAACTTGAAATGATTTTAAATAAATGAAAACCAAATTTTCTCCGTCCAATGAATAGATCTCATTGCTCAAATTTTCTCAGTTTAAAAAAATCTCAGATAAAACCTGCAGTTCTGAATTCTCTATCATTCTACACCTTGACATAAATTCACTGCTTTGAAAAATTACTCACTTTAATTAAAGTCCAAGCAGAAACAGGCTGTAAACTTGTGGGGCTTTTATCTGCCTACTTACCTGTTTTTAAAATAACACTGCTATGTAACTCAATAGCACACTGCAACTAGATTGGATTCAATTAGATCGAGATTGACAGGAGTTCCTGTCGTGATTCAGCTGAAACAAATCTGACTAGTATCCATGAGGATGCAGGTTCAATCCCTGGCCTCACTCAGTGGGTTAAGGATCCTGCGTTGCCATGAGCCATAGTGTGGTTTGCAGACATGGCTCAGATCTCATGTTGCTGTGACTGTGGTGTAGGCTTGTACCTGCAGCTCCGATTTGACCTCTAGCCTGGGAACCTCCATATGCCATGCATGCAGCCCTGAAAAGACGAAAAAAAAAAAAAAAGATTGACAATAAATTTCAAAGCTGTGCTTTCTCTGTGACAAGGAATTAGGTCTTAGGCATAAATTGGGGAATGGAACAGATGGAGTGCCTATTTACTTATCAATATCTTTTATTTCAAGCACTAGCCCAAGGCACATGTTCTTTTGAGTCCTCTTCTCTATATGCCTAAGAGATTGGTCATGTGATCATACCCTCCTAGACTTTGGAGATTACAGACAGCACGTGTCCTCAAGGCTTGACCTTATTATGCAGTTGCAACCACCTGTCTGTGTTCCATCAGCTGTGCACAATGTCGTAAGGTGGGATTATGACCTACTGAGAGATTGTCCCCAGCTCCTGTCTTCCCCACCCTCCACCTCCAGCCATGCTAGATCCAAATATATGGCTTGCTAAAAGCAGGCTGCAACCATAAAAAGAAATAAAATAATTTCAAGGTGCTGTGGTTATAGGTATAAGAGGATTGTTCACTCCCCCTTGGGGCTTTGTGGGAGGGACCTGGTAGGATGCCTCCTAAAGAGAACACATTACCACAAACTTTATAAGGAAAATGAGAAGTCCCATGATGCTGCATTATCTGTACTTTTCCCAGCCTGTGGTGCTAAGACTGTGTCCTTTGAGCAAAATTTGCTAAGACTGTTTCCTTAGAGTTTATTCCGGAAAACTGTAACCGATGAGATTTACGTTGAATGTGCCATTTCACCAGGAATACAACTCAATACTGTGAGATTTTTTTGCCCCAGTGGGTGTAACTCTCATTTGGCATTTAGCATGTTTATTAAATTGTTAGATTAGTGCCTGACACATAGTAGTTGCTCAATTTAAAAAAAAAATGCCCAAATAAATAAAAGCTAATGAGATGATCCTAGCAAAGTGTCCATTCAGGATGGCCAAGGAATCACAAGTTATAGAAATGCAGCTGAAGGACAATCACCCTGAAATTAATTACTCTTTGCATCCTTAGTTTTTACGTGCCAGATGGAATTTTTCAATGGGGTGTTTTTAAAAAGGAGTTTATTTATAGACATCTTCCTAGGGCACAAGGCAGATTTTTTAAAAAAAAATAATAAATAGAAGATCAAGAATGCTTTTCAAGGGCCATTCCTAGCTGTTTCACTGACTACATCTTGTGGAAAGTATGATTGATGCCTGGTGAACTGAAGATGGGAGAATGAACTTTTCAGAGTTTTGACATGTCAAATGAAAACCTCTCTACAAAGCACATTGTGTTTCTCTAGTAACAAGCCGCTGCTGTAAACATAAACCGGCAAAGGTGAAGATGCATGGGAGTATTTTTATTTTAACCATACAGGCTAGCTCTGTTTTATCACTAGGATACCGCAAAGACCTGGGGCAAAACCAGACTGACTCAACTAGATCAGAGATGGTGGACAAAGTAGGCAAAAGGTCACCATTTTCCTTGCCTTGATTTATCTGTTTCCATACCAACCCTTGAGAGCTGACAGACACTTGTCCCGATTTATCCATGTATTTGTTTCAAATTTACCTGGTGTTGCGTAGAGATGTTTTGCAGCTGCACTTGGAGAGATATATTCTTTGCGGGCTATATACAGTGCTCCACCACCCCAAACTGGCTCTTATTTGCACACAGGACCACGCCTGTGCAGATGAAACTGAGAGGAGTCCAAGAGTTACATTTTCCTCATTACCATGCTAAGATCTCTGTCCAGGAGAGGACTTGTATTCCGTTGACACAATTTGTGCCTTGTGTAAAGGAGTGCGGAAGACCGTGCATGCTCCGGCTGCCCCCTGGAATCTCCACCCTTTTCCTAAAGCCCTGCTGACCTGTCTGCCTCCCAACCCTTAACATTCCTTTACTCCTCTCCCCTCAGGGAGAAAGCGTTTTTGGCACTGAAGTCCCCCTTCTCGATTCTCTGGCCAGTGAATTAAAGTCTGTTTTACTGGCACCAAACTCAATTTTATTATCGGCGGCACAAACCTAAGCAGGAAAGAACCCCTGAAGGAGCCACAGGGACTTCGATTCAGCTGGGGCCCCAGGAGGGGTCCTAACATCTAACTGGGTAACAGGAACAAGTCTTAGTTCTCGTGTCCATCAATTCCAGGTAACATCCTGTTTGGGGGAAAGCAAATCCATCTGGAAGGATGTAAGTTGTAGTAGCAACCACACTGGAGCATCTGGAACAAACAGATTTCAGGCAACTTCCCTTTACCAAAGAGGAGAAGTTTCCTTTCACGTCTCTTCCTCCTGTCTTTGAAATTTGGGGCAGTGGAATTTAGCATTGGCTAAGATTTAACCAGTGAACTAAAAAGTGTTAGATGTGGATGAAATCATCCCATTTATCTCTGATAGAAGGTGGACAAATGATCAAACTTAAATTTTCAAATAACCAATGATATTATTATTTATTATTAGGATAAAAAACTACTCTGAAACTAGATGAATATTATTATTTGTTATTATGATAACAAAGTATTCTGATACTAAGTCCAATAATGACAATTATAATAACTACTCATTCATTACTGGGTGATTATTTTGTTCCAGACATTGTTTTCAATGATTTACAATTATGTTCTCAACAAGCCTGTAATGTGAAAACACTCATCCTAACCATGGCTGGTTCCATCCTGGCAGGGATTGGAACCAAGGTCCTGGCAAAGTTCCTATGTTTAAACAATATGTCATGTTGCCTTCTTAGTAAACACATTGGAAATGTTCAAGTTCATCAATTCTACTCCATCTGAAATTGAACTCTGAAACAGTTCTCAAAATAAATGTATTAATAGTGTGAAATATCATCAATGAAAAAGCACTTAATAACAAAACCAGAGTACATTAACCCTCATTGGAAAAATGGGCAAAAGTCTGGGTTAAGACATTCATGGGAAAGAAATGAAAAGAGCAAAGACCAATACATAAAAATGTTGTAGCTCTTTAATTAAATTAGATATACATATAACATATTTTTGTCCTTACCACATGGGAAAAGGTTTAAAAGAGTCAGATCTCCAGTGTTTCAAAGTGAACAAGCAGTCACACCTTGAAGATGGCAACACACCCAAGATGCTTTGATGTCTCGGATGGCAGTTTGATAACTGTGTTCCAAAAGTTTAAAAATTGTCCATAAACTCTGACTTAAGACTTCAGTTTGACCTAATTTTTGTGCTTCAAAATAATTCTGAAGAAGTTATTGTCCAATTGTCAGAAGATAAAAAGTGATGCTCAATCTAAAAGATTCACTTTTATTAGAGAAACAGTCATGGTATATAGTATATATACTAGAATACACTCTTAAAACGTGATGCTTAGCTAAGTTTACAAAAGTGGGAAACTTTATACCATAGGAATTGAAAAGAACATCTTCTAAAATAGCATATGGTAACATCCATTGTGGTGAAAGGAAAAATAAAATCCCTTTCCACCTCTTTCCCCATTTTCTCTTCCTTTTGTTTTCATTCCTTCCTCTGTCTTCCCTCTCATTTTTCCCTCTAGAAGTTAATGCCCTAAAATATTAACAGTGACTCTATCTGAGTGGTGGGGTTTGGGGGTGATCTTGACTTTCTCGATCCTCTATAATACATGAATGTTATAATCTGGAAAAAAAAATCCAGTAAAATTCATTTAGGCAAAAAATATTTTTAAAATTCATAAAATATTTGAAGTGTCTTTACTCATATCAATATCAGTGGTAATAAGTGTCCAACAGCAGAAAGTGTCTGATACCTAAGGATACTGACTAGGTATAGATTACTCGTCTGTTAAGTACCATTCCATCATTACATTGCTACTCACCATGGTGACATGAACCCAGTTCCAAAGGACCAGTTCTGACCTCTGCATACTGCACAAAACATGTGTCCTTTATCATCATCCTTCTTTCCTTTCTCTGTGTTCACACCTGGCCCAACTTCATTCTAGTCACTCATGGAGGAAGTGTGATTTTTTTCCCACCCCAGACCTAACTCCTCACTTCCTCCAGGGCTTTATTTTCTTAACAATTAACCTTTCTCCCACATGCATGTGTAATCCCTACCTTGGCACGGTTTCCACGTCTCTGCTTTGACTATGCACCTGTCCTATTTTCCTGTAGTATTTACTCTGCTGTGTCTGTCCCCTCCAGCTCCCTCAAAGTTTTCTCTCACTGTGGGACAGGACAAATAAGTGATTGGGTTTTATTTCCTGACTTGATCTCTTCACCAGCCTCTCTCTTTTTGAAATTCCAAAAAATTGGTTTCAGATCACCGCCCCAAACCTACATCCTAAAACCTCTTCCAAAATAACAGTCATTTCCTAATTGACAGACTTTGGTTTTATTTTGGAAATTTAAAAAGTATCTTGTAAAATGTAAGGAGGAAAATAACAAGCATCTGATGCAGCTTCCCACTGTCAACATCCCATCTAGTTTTTTAGTTTCTTGATTATTGCATTGACTTTTTCTTTTGTATTTTCAATCACTATGATTATTTCGAGTATCCCTACATGGCCCTGATTCCATTTTTCAGCAACGTTTATTTTTGTCTTTGTAATTTGTAATTTATTATTTCTATATTGTTATTTATTTGAGCTGACCACCCTGTCTTTTAAATCTCCTTCTATTATATCTTCCTTGAGTTTATTTGTATTTTGAGGGTTTATGTTTTCTATTAACTTGTACTATAATGTGAAGCATTTCTTCTCACTTTTTCTTTTTTTTTTTTTGGTCTTTTTAGGGCTGCACCCGCGGCATATGGAGGTTCCCAGGCTAGGGGTCAACACCACAGCCACAGCAACACGGAATCCGAGCTGCGTCTGCAGCCTACACCACAGCTCAGGGAAATGCCGGATCCTTAACCCACTGAGCGAGGCCAGGGATTGAACCCACAACCTCATGGTTCCTGGTCGGATTCGTTAACCGCTGAGCCATGACGGGAACTCCTCTTCTCACTTTTTGACCTATGTGTTTTCTTCTAGATGAGACAGATGAAATGAGCCCTTCCTTTTTCCTTCCTTCCCTCCCCCTCTTCCCTCTCTCGCTCCATCCTTTTCTCTCTCCCTCCCTCCTTTCCTTCCATACTTCCTTCTTTTTTTTAAACAAAAAAACTCTACTGAAATATAGATGATTTATAACCTTGTGCTAATCCTTCCTCCTTTTTTTATCCTGCAGTAATTTGCTGTGCTTAATGCCATTTCTTTTATATGGCTCATTCTAGTTTATTCTGAGATAAAGTGATCATCTTCCAATTGTGTCTGAGAGTTGTTTGTGTTTTTCTCTAAACTACTGTGTCAAGGAGGATTGTTTTGTGTCCTACCCACTTTCCTGAAGCCCAAGCGTAGGTCAGGGATGGGGGGAAAGGTGGATTGAGGTTGTTGTAGACTTTTGGTGATATCATGGGGTCTTCTTTGCAGATTGTGTCTCAGACAAACATACACTTCATCTTAGGTTAAAAAATTCCTACGTTGGATACATTTGATTGACTTATTTCCCCAATTTAGTGCACGCTCAGGAGATTTCACATGTCTACCTTACTGTGTTGTTTCACTGGCTTTTCTCCCAAAATATTTTCCATTATGTCCCTATTTAACCACTGTGATAGATTGTTGGCTCTTTCTATTCTGAACGCATCTTTGCAATGTCACCTTGCTGCTCCATCCCTTGAATGCAGGATAGCCTTGTGGCTTACTTTGACCAATAGCATGTGGCAGAGTGACATTTTTCCATTGATATGGTGGTCCACTGATGAGGTCACATTGCTGCTTATGCTTCCGACTCTGAAAATGCTCCTATCAGCATGTAAGGATGTCAAAACTATGCCAGTGAATGATGAAAGACTATGTAGGAGACAGGCTCAGCTCACAGCCTATATCAAGGCCCCAAATGAGAGGATAAGGCCATCTGATGGCCTCCAGCTCCAATAGATCTGCCAGATGACTGTGGCTGTATGAGAAGCCCCAAAGGAAACCATCAGAATAACCATGGAGCTGAGCACAGCTGCGGAAACATGAGAAATATTAAATAATTATGCCATTAAAATATTAAATCGTTATTAAGCTACTATGTCTTAGAGTGGTTTTTATGCAAAAATATATAATTGGTGTCTGAACACAAGTGGTATGATAAGCTCAACTTGAGACATATGGCATTAGCTTTGGGATCAGGCAGTGGGCAAAGGCTGGAAATTATAAAGAGACTGTTTAAGGTTAGAGAAAGGACTATCTGGGTTATGTGTTATATGCTATTGTAGCTCTTCAAAGTCTTTCCAGTTGTTTGAGATGACTCTGAAGGCAATAAGTCTGAGTTAAAAATTGAGGCACAAGGCATTTGCGTGTATTGATTCCATATTTGAAAGGACACCACGTTGATGCCTGTCAGTGGTCACTGAAGCATTATTCACGGTAGCTGAGAGGTGAAAGCAACCCCAATGTCCATGGATGGATAAAGAGATGAAATGTTGTAGGTACATAGGATAAAATGTTACTCAGCCTTAAAAATGAAGATAACTCTGACAGGTGCTTCAACATAGATGAAACTTTAGGGTGTTAATATTAAGTGAAATAAACCAGTCACAAAAGACAGTATTATATGGTTCCATTTATATGGGACATCTAAAGAGTCAAATTCACAGAAACAGAAAGTAGCATGTGGTTACCAAGGGTGTAGAGATGGGGTAAATAGGGAAATATTTAATGGCATCTCTTTAGCAAGATGAAAATATTCTGGAGATCTGTTGCACATTAGTGCAAATATACTTACTACTAGTAAACTGTGCACTTAAAATGGTTAGCATGATAAAATTTATGGGGTTTTTTTATTTATGTTTATTTTACTTCTTTTTTTTTTTTTAAATCAAGGGATTGGGGAAGGACATGATGACAGGATAGATAGTAAATCCTGATTGTAGATGGGGAATTTGCAAGTTTATGAATATGCTTCACAGCAAAGTAAATATAGCAGTGGGAAAAATAACAAAAACAATTGCCGTTTTAGAAACACTGTTATTTCTGCAAATGTAAGCACTGGATAAAATTGAGCATAAACTTTTATAACCACAGTTCTTGGTACAATCCATCTCTAAACCAAGGAGTAGTTCTCCCCCTGCTGGCCATCTTGGAGTTGCTCGGTTTTAGGAAATAACCAGACCTGCTGGAATAAGCATGTTCCCTCCAAGATTAGATGCTTTCATTTACCAAAATACTTCCTGTAGAGACACTAAACTCCCACTGCTATTATCTGCATTTTTTCACTTATTTATTCTCCCATTTCTTAAGAATGAACGTATTGCTCATTTGATTATAGCTTGCTCATCCACTAATTTTTATTTAATCCCTAATAGGTACCAGGAGCTGGGCTAAACGCAATTTTCAAAGACGACTTAGGTGTGGATCTGAGCTTAACATCACAGATATGAAAATCATTATAAAGGAAATTAAAGAGTTATAAGTGCACTGATGGGTTATAAGTAGAAGTCATCCATGTCCTGGAGTATAAGAACCGGGAAATAAAGAGGCAATAAAGAGGTTCAGCAGAAGTATAATTAGGTAAATTGGATTCCTACCCTGAGAATTCATTAAGAAGAGGTAATCTGATCATTCACATACCTTAATTGTCAAGGAACATCTCTTTTTCCCTCTCGTTAGGTTTTTTTTTTTCTTATGGCTGCACCCATGGCAGTGTGGAAGTTCCTGGGCCAGGGATTGAATCTGAGCCACAAGTTTGACACTGGATTCTTTAACCCCCAGAACCCAGGTGGTGATAGAACCTGCACCTTCACAGCGACCTAAACCACCAAAGTTGATTCTTTTTTTTTTTTTTTTTTTGTCTTTTTGCCGTTTCTTGGGCCGCTCCCACGGCATATGGAGGTTCCCAGGCTAGGGGTCCAATCGGAGCTGTACCCACCGGCCTATGCCAGAGACACAGCAACGCAGGATCCAAGCCGTCTCTGCAACCTACACCACAGCTCTCTCTGCAATCTACACCACAGCTCGTGGCAACGCTGGATCCTTAACCCACTGAGCAAGACCAGGGATCGAACCCTCAACCCCATAGTTCTTAGTCGGATTCGCTAACCACTGAGCCACAACAGGAACTCCCAAAGTTGATTCTTAATTCACTGTGCCATAGTGGGAACTCCTCTAGTTGGATTGTTTTTTTTTTTTTTAAGTTTTTTTTTTTTAATTTTGAAATAATTAGATTCACAGGAAGTTGTGGAGGTAATACAGCTATTCCCATGTACTCTTCGTCCAGTTTCCCCAGTGACTGCATCTTCAAAAGCAATGGTATAAAGTGTGTTCATGTTTCTGTGTCATTTTATGCTGTGTTTGGATTTGGTAAGCACCACTGCAATTAAGATGTGGAAATATTCCTTCACCACAAAGACCTCTCAGGGCTACCCTCACACCCACGGCCTCCCTCCATTAACCCTAACCCCTGACAACTCTGAATCTATGAAAGATGACAAGGACCCACAGAGATGACATCTAATAGACAAAGACATATAAATCATGTAAGTCGAACGCAGGAAATACCCTAAGGTACTTTGTTATTCCAAGAATGTTAGATAAGTAGAATTATACAGTATGCGATTTTTTTTTTTTTTGGCTCTTTTTTAGGGCCACACCCACATCATATGGAGGTTTCCAGGCTAGGGGTTGAATCAGAGCTACAGCTGCCAGCCTGCACCACAGCCACAGCAACGCAGGTCCCAGCTGCGTCTGTGACCTATGTCACAGCTCAGGGCAATGCCAGCTTCTTAATGCGCTGAGGCCAGGGATTGAACCCTCAACCTCATGGTTCCTAGTTGGATTCGTTTCCTCTGCGCCACCCCGGGAACACTAGTATGTGACTATTTAATACTGGCTTTTTCTTTTTCTGTATGGAACAATGTCCTTGAGATCCATCCAAGTTGTCATATATATATATCACTACTTGGTTCTCTTTTTTAAAATTTATATCACTACTTGGTTCTCTTTTTTTTAATCACTACTTGGTTCTCTTTTTTTTTTTAATGTCATGGATGTACACAGTCTGTTTAAACATTCATCTATTATAGGACATTTTGTTATTTCCAGTTTTTAGCTATTATGTGTAAAACCGCCATGAACTTTTGTGTAGATGTACGTCTTCCTTTCTCTGGAATAAATGCCCGGAATAAAGGTGTTGGGTTGCAGAGTAAGTGTATGTTTAGTTTTTTTGAGAAACTGCCAAACAAATTTCCAGTATGGCTGTACCATTGTACATTGCCATTCTCCTTGAATAATTTTGTTTTTCCTCATTTTTGCCAACATTATTGGTTACTAATATTTCAATGTTTCCTTTTTTGATGTTTTGATAGGTGTGCAGTATCTCACAGTTTTTGTTTGGTTGGTTGGGTGGGTTTTTTCTTTTTCTTTTTTTTTTTTTTTTTTTTTGCTTTTTGGGGGACATTCCTGGCTCGGGGTAGAATCACTGTCAGCCTATGCCTACAGCCACACGTGAGATCTGAGCTACATCTATGACCTACACCACAACTCATGGCAACACTGGATCCTTAACCCTCTGAGCAAGGCCAGGGATTGAACCCACATCTTCATGGATACTAGTCAGGTTCGTTACCACTGAGCCACAGCAGGAACTCCTCTCATAGTGATCTTAACTTGCATTTCCTTATTTGCAAATGATGTCAAATATGTTTTCATGTGCTTATGTGTCATCTGTAGATCCTCTTTGGTGAAATATCTGTTTATATTTTACCTATTTTTTCAATTGGGTGTTTTTCTTAACTTTTTTTTTTTACTATTATATTTTGAGAGTTCTTTGTCAGATATGTGGTTGGCAAATATTTCCTCTTGCTCTGTAGATTATCTTTTCAATCTCTTAACAGGGTCGTGTGACGAACTTTTGATGCTTTTACTTAGCAAAATTAAAATGCTTTTAATTTTGATGAAGTCTAACTTATCCATTTTTTAAAAAATAAATCATGCTTTTGGTATGAGGTCTAAGAACCCTTTACCAGCCTTAAATAGGTCCTAAAAATTTTCTCCTGTGATTTCTTCTAAAAGCATTACCATTTTATGTTTTATATACAAGTCTATGATACAAAACGTTGAATAAATTTTTGTATAAAATGCAAGTTTGTGTTAAGGTTTATCTTCTTGCCTGTGAGTATTCAATTGCTCCAGCACTCTATGGTGAAAAAAGGCTATTCTTCATCACATTGCCTTTGTACCTTTGTCAGAAACCAGGTGGGTGTATTTTTGTAGGTCTGTTTCTAGGTTCTCTATTCTTTTCCATTGATCTATGTGTCTTATCTCTCCACCAATATAACATAGTCTGTTTACTGTACATAGAAGGAAAGTCTTGAAATCAGGTAGACTAAGCCCTTTCATGAGATTTTTTTTCCTTAAAAATTGTTCTAGCTATTCTAGTTACTTTACTTTTCCATATACATTTTAAAATAATCTTGTTCTTACAAAGAAAATATCTTCTGGAATTTTGACAGAAATTGCAATAAAACCATACATTAATTTGGAGAGAATTGACATCTTTTCTATGTTGAGGTTTCCAATCCCCGACCACAGTATGTCTCTTCATTTATTTACATCTTTGATTTCTTTCATTTATATTTTGCAGTGTTCATCATGTTTTGATTAGATTTACACATAAGTGGCATTTTTTTTTTTTTGTCTTTTTGCCTTTTCTAGGACCACACCCATGGCATGTGGAGGTTCCCAGGCTAGGGGTCTAATCGGAGCTGTAGCCGCCGGCCTACACCAGAGCCACAGCAACGTGGGATCCAAGCTGCGTCTGCAACCTACACCACAGCTCACGGCAACGCCGGATCCTTAACCCACTGAGCAAGGCCAGGGATCGAACCCGCAACCTCATGGTTCCTAGTCAGATTCGTTAACCACTGCATAAGTGGCAATTTTTAAGGTAATTTTAAAAAGTTTTGTATTTAAAATTTTGGTCTCCAAATGTTCATTGCTAGTGTCTAGAAATATAGTTCATTTTTGTATATTGATCTCGTATCATGCAATTTTGCTGAACTCTTTTACTAGTTCTAGGATTTTTTTTTATAGATTTCTTAGAATTTTTTTATGTCGCTATTCATACCCTCTCCAAATGAGGATAGTTGTATTTCTTCCTTTCCAAAGGAAGGAATTTCTTTTATTTCCTTTTTTGCTTTATGTCACCGGCTAGAACTTACAGTACTATGTTGAATAGCAGTGATGAACAGATGTCTTGACCCTGTTTCCAATCCTATCAAGGAAACATTTTTCACCCTTAACAATAACGTTAGCCGTGGGTGTTTTGGCAAATGTTGGTGTTCTCTTTTGATAGAAACATATGTAACAATTTATTCACCATTCTATGGTGCAAGAAATGCCATTTTATTTAATTTTTCTCAATCAAACTAAATCTAAATATTAGTTGCTATGTTTATGATGAGCATCCATTGGGGGTATGAAAACAGTAGGTTTTTATAAAATGATTAGAAAAAATAAATAATACTGTTGTGGAGAAAGAATTGTTCTCTATTCTTCAAAGTTTCTTTTAGCTCATCTAATAATCTAATCGATATGAAACAGATAAACAAGAGAAAAAAGAAATTTAATTTTGAATGTATGAGGAACTCCTTACACAGGAGAGGTTGAAAGATGGAAAGGTAAAATGAGGCATCTGTGCCATCCTGAGCTAAGGAATGGATTAGGGGCCGGGCCTTCCAAGGACAGGAGGGTCATTCACAGGATGATAAGAAGAAGAGCCGATATTGGGTAGATGTTTGCCCTGCCACACTGATGGGCCACTCAAATAAAATTTACCTCTGGCAATAACTCTAATTCTGGGAAAGACTCCCAAGTTAAATTCTTCTAGGCAGTTAAGGGAGGGACAAAAGTTTCCCTTGAACCCACAGTGCCGGGGCCAGCTCAGCAGGATGGGGCTGAAGAACGGGTGCTGTGGAACTTAGGGAAAAATAGTTAACATAAAACAAGACACAGAGACATTTATCTTAAGTAAAGGTGGGAGCCAGGGACTCAAGGTCTCAGGGACCAAGAGCGCCGGGGAACTCCAGATCTCAGGGACCAAGAGCACCCTGCCTGAAGAAACCACACTGCTTTTATTGTGAGATTGAGGAGTGGCTATGGGTGGGTGATACAGGGTTTGTTTAGAAAGCCACTTAGGTGGTAAAGGGTTAAGCTCTTACTCTGACCTCTAGGCACATAACAGTTCTTAAACTTAAGTCACTTATGCCTTTAGGTCTTTGCTCTTAAGCTTAAGTCATTTACCAGCACTGTGACTGTTTCTCCAAGAAGGAAGATGGGATAAAGTAAGACAAGAAGATGGGATAAAGTAAAGAAGGACAAGATGGAGTTTTCAAGGAAACATGTCTTGCAACACCACAGGTTCTCTATTGCCTTTAGTGCAAAGGAATCCACCTGCCAAAGTGGCACATTTTGGGGAGATTTGTTCTGAACCCCTTCAATACAAAGAAAACTC
Organism: Sus scrofa; assembly: GCF_054392235.1. Taxonomy (NCBI): domain Eukaryota; kingdom Metazoa; phylum Chordata; class Mammalia; order Artiodactyla; family Suidae; genus Sus; species Sus scrofa. The sequence goes on along the minus strand of NC_139383.1, from coordinate 31,728,311 downwards.
ACACTCCTGGTAGAATTTTTCACCTTGTAATGATAAAATGAAAAGTCATGGTCACATTAATAATTAGATGACTAATTGCTTTAAAATATCTTTTCCAATTTCTCTTGGTTACTTTCTCTTCTCATAATAAAGTCCTCCTCATCCTCATGAATGAGATTACAATAAGAAAATAAGTCAGCAACTGTTATTGGCCCTTGCATTATGTTTGTGTAGAATTGATAATTTATAACCACTTTGCGAAAAAATTGAGGTGACTCTCATTTTATTTATAGGATAAAGTAGATAATATAAAACCTTTAAAACATCATTAGGTCTCAATGAAATATCACCATAAGTTATGTTCAGTTTAGGAAACATTAGGGGCATATGATGCTTATGAACTAAACATGCAGATGTCACAGGAATTCCTTGGGAACCATTGCCTGTCAGTCTGAGTGTCCATGAGAGCACTGAATACTGAGAGGAACTGTGTCCAAGAGTATCACAGGGGAGAATTGCCTTGCCTTGAATCTTCAGGAGCTGCTAAAGTCTGGGCCATTCAGTAAAGACCTTCACCAGGGACGTGGAAGCTTTCAGAATGGCCAGCAATGGCTGCAGATGCCGCTGCACAATTCTCTGAACTATCTATACTATCTTTTTTCAACTTGCTTTGCCTTAACAACAGTGACAGAGGACAATCAGCCCGGAAGTTACAGGGGCTTAGAATTCAGTTGGTTCTTGAGGTTGAATTTCTCCTTGAGTGATGCTTCTCTTTTTCCAGCAGGTGGCGCTAAGGGATTATGGAAGCTATTGTAAGAAGCACTGGTGTGAAGCACCTAGTTTAAAGAGGGTAATGCTAAGGGCGTATTTGACAGCATGCTAATCTGAAGTTAGCTTTTAATTTGCACATCAACCTGAAACCTTTTTTTTATTTAGTGCCTCTAAATTGGTGAAGTGGTACTTAATGTTTAGGCATAAAGCAGATTTACAACGGAGTTACTTTAGTTGAATAGTGGCATGAAGTCACTCACTCTCACCAAATACAGCAAACCTCTGAGACATCAGACTCTGCTTTGGCTTAGCTTCTCATTGGAACAATAGACCTGTAATTCTTATAAGTAGGTCACTAAACTGCTCCTAGATGTCTAACATTCATCTCAAATTCAATATATTCAAACCAGGCAGTTACGTGCTAGGGCCAGCCTCTATAGGCTCGTAAAAGTTGGTTGATAATTTGTCAGGGATTTTGCAAGCGGGTTGGCTTTACATTGGTAGATTGAAATTGGCTATCCTGGAAGCATTTACAGTAGAAATTTTCTATTTCTGCAAACCAGAACCTTCTATTTCTTCCAACTGGCTGTTAAATATTTACCAACATACTGTTGATCCAAATACACTTGCTTTGTCCCTTAACAATGCCTCTCTTATTTTTATTTTTATTTTTTACAGGGCTCACTCACGGCATATGGAAATTCCCAGGCTAGGGGGTCAAATTGAAACTGCAGCTGCTGGCCTACACCACGACCACAGCAATGCCAGATCCTTAACCCACTGAGCAGGGCTAGGGATTAAACACCTGTCTTCATGGATACTAATCAGGTTCATTACCACTGAGCCAAAATAGGAACGCTAACAATACCTCTTCTCTTGCTCACATGTCCTATCAATTTCCAAACCTCTAATTATCTCACTCTTTAAAGCCCAGTTGCAATTCACTTCCTCCCATGGTCAACTAATATTTGACAAGGGAGCCAGAAATACTCAATGGAGAAAAGACAGTCTCTTCAGTAAGTGGTGCTGGAAAAATTGCATATTTACATGCAAAAGAATGGAACTGGACCCCTATCTTACACTACTCATAAAAATTAACCCAGTGTGGATTAATGACTTAAATATTAATAGAAACCATAGAACTCCTAGAAAAAACTACAGGGAGAGAGCTTTTTGACATTGTTCTTGACAATGCTGGTTTGCTGGGTTTTCTGATTTTTTTTTTTTTTTTTTTTTTTTGGCTATGACACCTAAAACACAAAGCAAAAGCAAAAATAAGCAGATGGGGTTGTATGAAGCTAAAAAGCATCCATACAGCAAAAAAATTGATCAAAAAAATGAAAAGCTAACCTACAGAATGGGAGAAAATATTTGCAAACCACATATCCAATCAGGGATAAACATTTGAAATATATAAGAAATACATACAACTCAATAGCAATACTTATGAATAATATTAAAAGTAAGAATTCAATTTTAAAATGGGCAAGAACCTGAATAATTTTCAATGCCAACATGAAGGGTGCTCAGCATCCCTAATCATTGGGGAAAATACAAATCAAAAGCACAAGGAGAATGGCTCTCATTTTTTTAAAAAGGAAAGAGATAACAAGCTTCAGAGTTTCAGTCACTACGGAAAACAGTATTGAGGTTCTTTAAAGCATTAAAAATAATCATAATGGTATGATTCAGATATCCTACTTCTGGGTATGCAGCCAAAGAAAGTGAAATCACAATCTGAAAGAGGTCTCTGCACCCCTATGTTTATTGCAGCATTATTTATAATAGCCAAGACGTGAAAACACCCTTAAATGTCCCAATGGATAAATGGATAAATTGTGGTGTAAATGTACAATGGAATGTTATATTACCATTAAAAAAGGAAAATTTGCTCTTTGCAGCAACATGGATGGACCCTGAGGGCATTTTTAAAAAATTTTTTTATTGAAGTATTGCTGATTTACAATTTGCACCAATTTCTGCTGTGCAGTAAAATGTCTGTTATGCACACACACACACACACACACACACACACACATATATGTAGATACACATTCTTTTTTGTTAATATTCTTTTCCATCATGGTCTATCCCAGAAGACTGGATATAGTTCCCTGTGCTATACAGTAGGAACTTGTTGTTTATCCACTCTTTCTCTTTTTTTTTTTTCTTTTTTTTTGGTTTTTCTAGGGTATATGGAGGTTCCCAGGCTCAGGGTTTAATTGGAGCTGTAGCCACCGGCCTACACCAGAGCCACAGCAATGCAGGATCCAAGCAGCATCTGCGACCTACACCACAGCTCACGGCAATGCGGGATCCTCAACCCACTGAGCAAGGCCAGGGATCGAACCCGCAACCTCATGGTTCCTAGTTGGATTCGTTAACCACTGAGCTATGACAGGAACTCCTATCCATTCTCTATATAATAGTTTGCATCTACTAACCCCCAAATCCCAGAGGGCATTATGTTAAGTTCAGTCAGTCAAAGTTAAACGCTGTATGATCTCAATTTTATGTGGAATTAAAAAGAAACAGAACTTGGAGTTCCTTACAGCTCAGTGAGTTAAGGATCCAGTGTCATCACTGCAGTGGCTTGGGTTGCTGCTGTGGCATGGGTTTGAACTTCTGTGGGCCATGGGTGCAGCCAAAAACAAAAACCAAAAAACCACAGAACTTGGAGAATAGATTGGTGATTGCCAGAGTCGGGGATGAGGGGAAATGGGTGAATATGGGTCAAGAGGTGAAAAAACAAATGCAAATTCACCTCCTCCTGCAGAGACACTGAACCTGCTTCTCCGCCCCTGTCATTTCCCCCATGCTTCCGGCTTCCTAAGGCACTTTGTTTATGCCAGGGGGTAAAATGCCCTTATCTGATAGTGTGTTTCTCAAGAGGCTGGTGAGTAGATACTAGACTATGTGTTCCTAGAGGCGACTTTGACCCTACGTCTGAGACATGATGGTAACTGAAGTGGCCGTGGTGGAACATGGCACAGAGCAGATAGGCAAATGGTGGTGGTTTTGGTTATTGCCACGGAATAGGGTTGCAGCTTTTTCACCTTGACCTTCTGACCCCAACATTATTATTAACATTACCCTTTATTTCTCATCTTCGTTTATCCTATGATATTTGTTTCCTGTTACTCAAACCAGGACCCTTGGTGTACCCGGTAGTAGCCATTTCTCACTTCCTCCGTCTTTGTGTGAGCTCTGCCCTGTGACCGCCGAGGAGCGTCTTTTCCTCATTTCCCTCCAGGTCTTGCTCAAATGCCGTTTCCTCTGTGGGGCTTTTTGCTCCTTATCCTTTCGATTCTGCCACTCTGAGTAATCTGATCTCTCCAAAGCAGACCTCCAAACTTGTCCACCGACTCCTAAAATTCCGTTAAAAGGGGAAACGGAACTAACCCACGGTGGTTGACTGGACCACAAAGTGGGGTGCCAGGGTTCATGAAGAATATCCTGAGAGTCTTGCCAGAGTCACTCCCTTGTCCAGTCCAAACAGGAGTGTGAGTGATGGGGAGAGATTTCGGATTCCGGGCGGCGGGGGGGGGGTATGATGAAGGCGAGGAGGGCGAGGCTGGCAGGACTTGAGTGCTGTCTATTTCAAGTGGTTGCCAGTTTGGCAGCCGTCCCTGGAGGGGAGAGGGCTGTTTGTGTTCTCATCTCTATCAAAGGTGCCATTAACACCCCGCAGGCCCGCTCTGTTAGCCTCCCTCATAGAGCCAGGTCTGGAGACATATCTCTGGGGAGGGAATTTTGGTTTGAAACTAGAAGAAAGCAAGCCCAAAATTTCATGGGGAAGTCAGACACTTGTCAAGGGGAAAAAGGCAGCAGTTTTGGAGTGGAAAATATCTTGTGAGGAATAAAAATAGCTTTTAGGTGGCCTCGGAGGCAGTTTCGCTGCTAGTCCTTTCATTAGTTGACGTCCTGTGCCCCACAGGGACTGTCCCCTGTGGGCCGATGGCTACCTTTGATGCTTCTAACCTGTGAGTGTCACTACTCTGGCCATAGATTCTGGGACTCCAGGAAAACAGGTAGCTTGGTCAAGAGTTAAAGAAGCTTTGTTTTGAAAAAGCTGATCTGTTAATCACTTATCAAGAACGTGTGGAGCATCTCAACTGACAAGGGATTCATCTCCAAAATATACAAACAGCTCAGATAATTCAATATCAAACAACCCAATCAAAAAAATGGGCAGAAGATCTAAATAGATATTTCTCCAAAGAAAACAGACAGAGGGCCAAAAGACACATGAAAAGACACCCAACATCGCTAATTATTATAGAAATGCATGGAAAAATTATAATAAAATACCACCTCATGCCAGTCAGAATGGCCATTATTAAAAAGTCTACAAATAATAAATGCTGGAAAGGGTGTGGAGAAAAAAGAACTCTCCTATGCTGTTGGTGGGAATGTAAACTGGTACAGCCACTATAGAGAACGGTGTGGAGGTTTCTTAAAAAACTAAAAATAGAGCTACTATATGATCCTGCAACCCCATTCCTGGGCATATATTTGGAGAAAACAACAATTTGAAAATATACATGAACCCCAATGTTCATTGCAGCACTATTTACAATAGCCAAGCCATGGAAGCAACTTAAATGTCCATTGACTGATGAATGGATAAAGATATATAGATATATAGATATATATGTCATTAAAAGGTGGAATATTACTCAGCCATTGAAAAGAATGAAATAATGCCACTTACATCAAATATGGATGATCATACTAAGTGAAATAAGCCATACAAGGGCAAATATCATATGATATTGCTTATATGTGGAATCTAAAAAAACACACACAGGTGTTCCCTTCCTGGCTCAGTGGTTAATGAACCTGACTAGGATCCATGAGGACATGGGTTTGATCCCTGGCCTCACTCAGTGGGTTAAGGATCCCAGCGTTGGCGTGAGCTATGGTGTAGGTCCCAGATGTGGCGCATATGCTGCGTTGCTGTGGCTCTGGTGTAAGTGGCAGCTGTAGCTCCGATTGGACCCCTAGCCTGGGAACCTCCATATGTCACGGGTGCGGCTCTAAAAAGCAAAAAAAAAAAAAACAAAAAAACAGATACAAACCAACTTATTTCCAAAACAGAAAGAGACTTAAATTCATGGAAAATAAACTTATAGTTATAAAGGGGGGGTGGGAGGAGGGAAAAATTAGGAGGTTGGGATTAGCATATACACACAACCATACGTGAAATAGATAACCACCAAGTGCTACTGTATAGCACAGGGAACTACATTCAATATTTTGTAATAACCTATAAGGGAAAAGAATCTGAAAAATATGTATATTTTCAGAGGCATTCATTTACACATGTATAACTGAGTCACTGTGCTGTACCCCTGAAACTAACATTCTTGTAAATCAACAAAAATTTCAATGAAAATTTTTTAAAAAGAAAAAAAGAATTTGTTGAGCATCAGTTACATGCCCAGAACAGAGATAGGTGCTGGGGAAGCAGGAGAAACATAAGTAAATTTGTTTCTTTGTTTCTTTCTTTCTCTCTTTCTCTTTTTCTTTCTTTCTTTTTTTTTTTTTTTTTTTTTTTTTTTTTTTTTTTTTTGCTTCAAGGGAATGGTTTTCATTCATTTGTCTAGGAAGACAACATAAAGAATGAAGTGATTGCTTACATTAAACATAATTCTAGGGAGTTCTCTTTGTGTCAGCAGGTTACCAACTTGACTAGTAGACTAGTATCCATGAGATGCAGGTTAGATTCCCCGGCCTCGCTCAGTGGGTTACAGATCTGGCATTGCCGTGAGCTGGGGCGTAGGCTGAAGATGCAGCTCAGATCTGGCGTTGCTGCGGCTGGGGCGTAGGTCGGCAGCTACAGCTCTGATTTGACCCCTAGCCTGGGAACTTCCATATGCTGCAGGTGTGGCCTTAAAAAAAAAAAAAAAAAAAAAAAAAAAAAAAAAAGATTTTACTTCTGACTTTTAACTCCCCTCACTCACAACTCTTCTTTAATTCTATTAGCACACTTTTAGGAAACCCAGGCTCTGTTCCAAGTACCTTGATAGGCCCTCAGCCTAAACACATTGGAATGAAACATCATCAGGAGCTCACTGCCCAGTGCTGGAGGCAGGTCTCTACACTTCTCTTCTGAGCCCCTGGTAAGTGATGGGGCAACGGGAATACGAAGGAGTGAGGGAGGTGGGCAAGGCATTGCGGAGGGCATTTCCGCGGTTCCTTTTTTCTCTTTTATTCATATCCTTTTTCACCACAAACCACTTGATAGGTCCTGGCATCCCCCATCCAGAGAGAGAAAATAAAACGGAATTTTCCAATAGGAAGAGAACACCATATGTGACAGTTAGGCTCTTCCACTGAGCCTGGATGTGGCTTCAGAATCCTCTCAGCACAGAGCTTAGGGGACCCCCGGGCAGCCATCACCCTTTGCACAGAGTAGAGACCTATTTCTTGTCCCAAACCCCACTCGGAACTGAGGTTCTGCTCATTTTATGAATGCTTAGGGGTCTAAAATGCCTATCTTTTGTGGCTTAATATTCTCTCATGAAAGACTTTTTTTCTTTTCCTTTTTTTTTTTTTTTTTAACCTGTGGCCTAAAATTCTTTTTCTTTTAGTGTTTTCATTTTTTAAAGTTTTATTGAAGTATAGTTGATTTACAATCATGAAAGATTATTTTAATCAAGGTTTTGTAAGTTTGAATTGTGAACTCACGGATATTCTCCACAGCCTGGCTTGAAAATACGCCTCTCCAAAAAGGTTTCCGGCATGCACTGAAGATAGCATCTTGGGACTCACCTTTATCTTAATCTCCTAGCTTGAGGGATCCCAGACTACGTAAGCAGTGCTGTTTCAAACCTCATACCGCTCTGGAAAGCCCCACAGCTCTTAATGCCAGAGGAGACTTTTGGTCTCCTTTTGGTCCTATCAGGGCACACAACACTTTTTATCCTGTGTTAGTGGTTTGAGTTTTTTCTAGTCCACCCTGTCAAGTGTTCTGGTCTTGGGTTCATCTCCACCTCTTGGCATCAGAACTTCATGGTCTGGAGGTTCCCATTGCAGCTCGGCAGGAACAAACCCAACTAGGATCCATGAGGATTCGGTTCGATCCCCAGCCCTGCTCAGTGGGTTAAGGATCCTGTGTTACCAAGAGCTATGATGTAGGTTGCAAACGCGGCTGGGAGTCTGAGTTGCTGGGGCTGTGGCGTAAGGTCGGCAGCTGTAGCTGCAGTTGGGCCCCTAGCCTGGGACTCTCCATACACCACAGGCACGGCCCTACTGAGCAGGGCCAGGGATGGAACCCGCATCTTCATGGACACTAGTCAGGTTCGTTTCTGCTGAGCCACAAGCGGAACTCCAAAGAATTCCTCCCTATTATTTAAGGCAAAGAGAGTGAGCCCCCTTCAAGCTCCAGGCAAAGAGAACCGCTCTGTCCCTCAGCACAGCTTATTGTCAGTTATTGCCACATGGTGTCGCTGTTGAGCGCCAGGTCCTGCCGGGTCCAGGGATGGTTGTTTACGGCTGGCTACAATTTCTTCCTTGCAAGGTACCCTCATTTGGACATCAAGGTTACCCCTCTTTAGTTCACTGCCAGATCTTCAGCAGCTGTTTTCTAAGGCTGTGATAGAGTAGCTGGTCCTGAGGGCCTTTGCCCCTCAGCCAACCGGTGTGCCAGTTGGCTCCTTCTCACTCAGATTGTTGCCTTCCTGTTTTGCAATCATGTTTAGACTGTATATTTCTCTCTAACCAGGCAGCACGGGGACCCAGAAAGGAGAATTCTACCAATTAATGGAAAAACCAGAGCTCCCCTGTTCTTTGTACCAATACCACGACTTTCACCACTCACTCTTGCCACATAGTAAATGGCTTGAGGTAAAAAACAAATATATCCTACCTGCACACATCCTTGCTTATTTCAGTGTAGTTCCCCTCACGAATGGTCTATTATTCTTGATTGTCTGTTTTGTCATAAACACAAACACAACGCTAGTGAGTCTCAAAGCGTGGTCCTGAAACTAATAGTGTTAGCCTTGCCGGGGAACCTGTTAGTCATGAAGATTCTTAGATCCCACCCAGACACGCTGAATCTCTAGGATTGGGGACCAACAGTCTTTTCACTAAATTATGAGAAGCCCTGCCTTACAACCCAGTCTTTCATCTGTTAGATAATCTGATACAGTGCTTGCCCAGGTACACAAGACTTTGAAATCCTAAAATAATGTTTGTAATTTGAAAAGCAGTTTTATCTCCAAGTCACAAAAAGAAAATGCCAGACTAATTTTATTAAGTCAAAATTAATAAATAGGTCACAATGTACAGCACAAAACAATATGTCAGATAGTCAACTAACCTCTAACCTGAATTCTATTTTTTTTTTTTTTTTGGCCACACCTGTGGCATATGGAAGTTTCTGGCCTAGGGATTGAATCTGAGTTGCAGCTTAGAGAGATGCCACAGCTGCAGCAGCACCAGATCCTTAACTCACCACACTGGGCCAGGGCTGGAGCCCACTCTGCCAAAACAACGCCGGATCCTTTACTCGCTGCAACATAGTGGGAACTCCAACCTCAATTCCTATAATTATCTATATGTTTAATTGGGAATGTAGGTGCATTTTAATGTGATTAATATGATGTGTAATAAAGCCTTCAATACTTTGGTTACTTTGCTCTTGTTTTGTTATTTAATTCCTGAATGTAGAGATTCAGCTCCTCATCTGACATCCCCATAGATGGAGGTTAAAAATGCAGGAGGGGGATGATTGTCAGTTTCATATGATGATTAGATAACCACAGATATTGAAGGGAAGAGCAAATGACTATGCTGCAGTGGATTCCAAGTTATTACAGGCAAGTGAAATGAGGAAAAAAAAAAAAAACCAAACCAGACATAGTCTTTTGTGGCAGGGTATCGTGCTTGAGTTCTATTTTCCTTTTATCTCTGCTCTTTTACCTGTATATTTTCTAATGTAATGACATTAGATGTTTAAGTAACATAGGTGGGGGAAAAAAAAGACTATTTCTGATTGCTTTCTATATATCAGCTACTATGTGCCTACAACATAAAAAGTGATTCAAAGAATTCATTGAATGCAATGCTAAATTTGATACTCACATTGCCATAGAAGGCATTTATTATTGCTTCTTTTCACAGTTGGGAAAACTGAAATTTCGAAAGCTTAAATTACATTCTAAAGTTGCACAACCATAAACGTGGATCCAGGATTTAACTGCCAATCTTTGAGACACTAGAAACTCAGAATTTTTCCACACTACCCTGCTACCTCTCTGAGAAGGAGCATTAATCGTGAATATTTTCTCTGGACAATTTTTTCTGTGCAAGGAATAGTGGCGTCATTTACTATTGCTTTGAGATCTGGAAATGTGAAGTAGCTGAGAATTTCTATTCCAGAATATGTAGGCATATGTACAAAATAATTATTCCTTATGTGTGAGAGGTCCAGATTTGCTATATTTGAGTTGAACTTCAAAAGTTGACATTTAAGGGGAAAGTTTCTTATAAGAAAATCTATTTTGAGACTTTATTACTCCCTGCTCTCTTGTAAGCCTTTAATGCAGCAAGTCCTATTAATCTGTTTTGCATTGGTTGCTTAGAGGCAGTCTGCAGCTACTTCACGATTTGTCAACTCTACAGAGTCATCTCCTAAAAATAGCGTTATTGCTTGATCATAAGCCTGAATGAGAGACTAGTCCAATATTGACAGACAATAGTCTGTTATTGCTACTGCAACCAGGGCAAATGCAATATGAATGGCTTAGCTCAAACACTTTTTCATCCAAGTCTCTACTCTGCTCCCTAAAAACACTTCTCCCCTACCTCCTAGTTCTCTGCCATCAGTATTTTAGGAAAAAGTCCCAGTAAGGAATGGAGATTCAACTCATATTATTTGCTGAGCAATAAGCTCACCCATCAAACAAGGATCTCATTTATTTTAGTCCTGATGAGGTTGTAGATGAATATCTATGCATATGACAAAATGTTCTTGACATATTGAGAGGTGGAAAAAAGATTATTAAAAGGTTTGCCTAGTACTTGACCATTAAAATTATATGTATTTAACAATCTAGAGGATATACATGAATATGTAATAGAGCAACACTCTTCCACTGAAATATGAGTCACATATGTAATTTAAAATGTTCTAGAAGTCACATTTAAAGGGTAAAAAGAGGAATTCCCTGGTGGGGCTGTGGGTTAAGGATCCAGCACAGTCACTGCTGTGGCTTGGGTCACTACTGTGTTGTGTGTTCCATCCCTGGCCCCAGAACTTCTGCAGGTGCATGGCCACAAAAAAAAAAAAAAAAAAGTAAAAAGAAATAGGTAAAATTAATGACATATTAATATGTTCTGAAATATATTAATTTTACATGTATATAAGTGTTAATGTTAATATATGCACACATACATGTATAGAAATGTTAAAGTTAATATATAAATGTTTAACATATTATATTTAAATATGTTAAATTATTAATATTAACAATATATTAATCTATATAATAAAATATATTAATGATATATTTTATTTAACCAATAAAATATACATATGTAATCAATGTAAAATTGATATATCTTACATTTTTTCATATTTAATCTTAGAAATCTGGTGTTTATTTTATACTTACTGGTCATCTCACTGAATTTGGGGGAAAATACTTGATGTTTTTAGATTTCAGAAAATGTATAGCTAAAAAATAGATTCATGTACCCCGTTATTCCACATAAAAAACATACATAAAAGTTTTCGAAAAAATGAACGTAAATTTTTTCACTTTTTAATTTTTAAAATTTTTATTGTTTTAATTCTTTTTTTAAATTATAGTTTATTTACAACATCGTGTCAGTTTCTTCTGTATGTCAGTTTATGCTGTAAAATTAAATTAATTAAATTAAAGTTTAAGAATTAGTTCCTGAGTTACAGGAGACACGTTTCAAGTGCTCAGTGGTGACATCTGGCTGCCGTTCTGGACAGTGTGGTAGTAATGCTATTTCCATGAACTCTCAATCTGCATGATCACTTCCAGACCTCAGACGATGGTCTCCCGGTTCTGAAACCCAGGACAGCGGAGGCTCCTCCCTCTGCTAGCTTGTCTGGCTCCCGACACCATTTCTGTGTTCCCAGACTCAGTTCTCTCATCAGGCACAGTGTACAATTACAGAGGGCACACTGCCTGATTCCAGAGGACAACACTCACACTAGTGCACCGCCATTGGCCTTAGATGATGCTGTCAGGCCAGATGGTCCCCTTGCCTAAAGCCTGGCTTCATGGGTGGAGATGTACAGAACACCCTCAGGTCCAGGTTCTCCCTCCATCAGACTCCTTCCTGAAGTGCTCCTCTCCATCTCCTCAACTCTCCTCCAAACCTGCCCAGGATCCAGATCCAGGGAGGCACCCATGTCTCCGCTGAAGAGCTGACACCTCTGTAATTACTCTGTGATCAGAAATTGCTTGAGAGAATGTCCTTATGTTCCACAATGAAGAAGGGGTGAGAGTTGATTCCTAATCTTAGTTCTCATCAATCAAGGTACTGAAGGTAGGAAAACAGGAGACAGTAATTAGATTCCGGAAGTTCTTTTACTGGAATTAGGTGAAGAGTCACCTGATTTTATCATTAAAAAGAAGCTATGGGATTTACAGAGAAGGATATGGAAGCTATATATCATTTTACTAGTGGTCTATCAATCATGTCTGCTTCAAAATCAAGGGGAAACCAAGTGGCATCTTCTTCAGACTGGAAACATGTATTCAATGGGAAATTGAAAAAATTAGAGGGCCGAGCTGCTCCAACCCAACCAGAGAAATCCTGTAATCTTTGAGATCCCATGACTCCTAGAGTAATAGTGAAATAGATTAACAAAGTGAGAGCAGGACGTAGAAATCACTTCAAATCTTGGGAGTAGACGTGCACCTCGACCTACAGAAGGAATTTGCCTCAACAACTGAATAGACAATTTCAACGAGACAAGTTAAGAAGAGGAGATAGGGAGTTCCCGTCGTGGCGCAGTGGTTAACGAATCCGACTAGGAACCATGAGGTTGCGGGTTCGGTCCCCACCGTTGCTCAGTGGGTTAAGGATCCGGCGTTGCCGTGAGCTGTGGTGTAGGTTTCAGACGCGGCCTGCGTTGCTGTGGCTGTGGTGTAGGCCTGCGTTGCTGTGGCTGTGGTGTAGGCCAGTGGCTACAGCTCCGATTAGACCCCTAGCCTGGGAACCTCCACATGCCGTGGGAGCGGCCCAAAGAAATAGCAAAAAGACAAAAAAAAAAAGAAAAAAAAAAAGAAGAGGAGATAGGCTTTTCTGGGATTAGAGTCAATGGCCCTTCATGGAATGTTCCGCACAGCCAAATGTCCAAGGGAGAATCCCTCGGGGCCACTCAGGGAAGGAAGGACCTCCTGCGAGGAGCCCAGAAGGGACATCTCTGGAGAAATGGAGAGGGTAAGACTGTGTCAGCACAGGGATTCTGGGGTCTAGGGGAGCAGACATGGGGACCAGAAAATGCAAAGCACATTTTTGCTCCAGGTCAACCAAAAAAATGAACTTAAAAGTCAGCTTTTCAGCTACTCCCCACCCCACCTCCCTAGAGGTCCTCGCTGCTTAAGCATCTCTTTCCACGCTGCTCCTGTTCATTCCTATTCCTCGGGTTTAATCTTAAATCTCTCGCTTTTGTCCTGCTGTCACACACATAGATTCTACTCTTTGATCTTTGGACGATATCTGACATTTTAATTTCTTCTCAAAGATCTGTCTCACATTTTTCATTAATCAGCAGTAAAGAAATCCAGCATATTCCACTCTCCCCAGAATAGTGTTCTGTTTACTTTACAGTAATTAGCACTTTAAGGGAATTAGTAAATTAACATTAAAGTATCATCCCTGAGCCACCAAGTCACACACCACAAGGGTCCTGTCAGGATGGTAGGAGTGGAGTCAAAGATATTTGAATGCCAATAAAGTTACTTATTTGTCCCTAATGACGTCTTCTGGGATTTACAGACATAGGCATTTTAGGTTTTTCAATTGGAAATGTGAAGTGTTCTTTGTTGCTAATTTTGCTGTGTTAGGAATTCTTTGCAAGAGTCTTTCTGTACTTCTTAGAAAATCAGCATAATTAAATCAACTCATTTCCCAAAGGTTTAATTTAGCCCACTACTTATTTCTTTATGGTGTAAATTTGTTGTTTCTTTTCTGAGCTCTAGATGAAAGAAGTGCCTTGACTCAGAAGAGCATAACTTTTCATTAATTAAAGCAAAGAACTAAGATTTGTGTGTGTGTGTGTGGTTGTTGTTTCTGGGTTTTTAAAATTTTTTTTTTCTTTTGTTTCTGGTTTATTTTTAACTATCAATTGAAAGCTACTTTTACATTTTCGTAGTGTAGCCATCTGACCAGGCAGTAAAACTTTACACGGAGAGATGGTCTGTCTTCCTTTGGAAATTTGAAATGATTGCACTAATCTGAACATTTCTGTATTATCCATCGTCTCTGTATCTGCCCTTATTTTTCTTCCTACATCTACTTCATCCACTCATTGAGAAAATGCTTATTGACTGCATGTCAAGGAGTGTTCTATACCCTACAAATATAGGGGACAACAAGAGAAACAACCTCCTATTCTATTGGATTAACACTGTTAGAAATTCCTAGAAAAAGATCTGCCTTGGTAGAAAGAAAAGAAACTCTAATAAAAGTCATGGGGTACGGTTGGGTTTAGAGCATTTAAGGAACGGCCAGAAGATTTTTGTTAATTAATTAATTAATTTATTTTGTCTTTTTGTTTTTTAGGGCCACACCCGTGGCATATGGATGTTCCCAGGCTAGGGGTCGAATCAGAGCTACAGCTGCTGGCCTACACCACAGCCACAACCACATCAATGCCAGATCCGAGCTGTGTCTGCGACCTACACCATAGCTCACGGCAACGCCGGATCCTTAACCCACTGAGCAAGGCCGGGGATTGAACCCAAAACTGCATGGTTCCTAGTCAGATTCGTTTCCCCTGTGCCAAGACAGGAACTCTGGAATGGCCAGAATATAATGTTGCTGGAATGGAGTTAAAAAGAGAAGGAGTGTTAGGAGATCAGTCTGGAAAAGTTGAGAAACTCTAGATCATGGGAGTTTTGCGAACTATGCTAAGACATTTTTAGATTTTATTCCAAGCATAATGGGAAGCCATGGGAGGATTTATGTTTTCTAAAGCTCACTCTGGCTGCTGAATAGAGACAAGAGAGGAGAGCAGGTGGATGCAGGGAGACCTGTGCTATTGGAGAAATCCAGGACAGGGATGATGGTGACATGGAAACATGGAAAGGAGGTGAGACAGTGAAAAGTAGGAAGAAGTAATCTGATTTAGAATGTACTTTGGATGTAGAACTTGCTGCCTAGCTGGTTGTGGGTTGTGGGCAAAAAACAAAAACAAAAACAAAAAAAAACAACTCAAGGATGACACCTCAGCTTCTGGCCTGAATCATTGGCTAAAAGGCAGTAGTGTTACCTGGCATGGGAAAAACTACAAAAGAAGTGAATTATTTAGGGGGGCAGTGGGAAGAGATTATATACCTTAGCACATGGAAGTGTTGTATTGCAAGGCAAATTATCTGTTGTTGGACCTGATACTGCTCACAAGTTTGCTACCAGGAAGGCTCTCACCTTTCTTCCTGGGTTCGAAATATTTGCAAGAGCCACCTGGACACTCAGTAGACCATTTTAATTTGAAGCCAGGTAAACTGAAAAGAAAAGCAGCCTCCTGAAAATCATCCGTTAAGATTCTCATTATAAAGAGGGGGAGAAGCTCAGAGAAGCAGGAATACATACACTGTGCTAGCATGTCATAGACATCTATTGTTTGTTTTTGCTTTTGTTGCCTGACTTCCATCCTGATAACTGTATTCAATTTCTCTCTAGTGCAGTGGGTGGCAAACTAGGCCTGTAGGAAAAACCTGGCCTGCCTCCTGATTTTGTAAATAAAGTTTTATTGTATGCAGTCATTCCCATTTGTTGATGTAACATCCGTGGCTGCTTCTGAGCTATAAAGGCAGAGTTGAATAGACAGAGACTATATGTCCCACAAAGGCTAAAGTATTTATTATTGCGCTTTTTACAGAAAAAGTTTGCTGATCCCTGCACGGCTGGAACCATTATCCCTCAGCTTTCAACGCAGGGGCTTTTGGGTAAAGCTGATTTCACTCACAGACTCCAAGGTCCACCTGGGTTAAACCACTCTCCATCTTTCATCTCACCGTCATGAGCGACCAGATGAGGGGTGAGTGCTGACTTCAGCTTGTCTTATCCATGAGAACTCAGAATTTTACCTGGAATTCTGGGACAAAGATTATAGTTGTTTGCGCTGGTTTTGAGTCCAGAATCCTGCAGCTCTAGAAATGTTGGTGGCTACCTTGGTATAGGTTGTTGAAGATGAAAGTTAATGCAAGACCGAAAAGTAAAGAAATAGGATCAGGATACCCATCAAAAATGTTGAATGACTAGGAGTTGAGGGGTGGGTGAGAAATTAAACTATTTCCAAAGTGTATTCTACTGGATTCAATCCATTCCATAAGATTTTTTCATATTTTATACCTGATTTCTCTTGCATTTCTGGCTTCGGAATTTAAATGCAAAGTGAGCCCCTCTTTGGCTCTGCAAGTCCTGGAATTGTCACTGCAGTTGCTAGGGCTGCTGCTGTGGTACAGGTTGGATCCCCGGCCTGGGAACTTCCACATGACCTGGGTGCATGAAAAAAAATTTTTAAAGATATTTAAAATTTTAAAATTCTCTACAAAAAAAATCATACCTGATTAGTTTAAAGATAGGATTCATATATTTATGTACTAGTTTAATTAAATAACTTATTTAATTTAATCCATGTTTATTGAGAATCTCCCATGTCCAAGCTAAGTTTCTGAGCTCAAGAACTTTGGAGTTGATAGGGAGAGAAAGTAAATCTATTAACAACTATAATGGTGCTTTCAAGTACAACTTTCTGTGATGGTGAAAATGTTTTATATTTATGTTGTCCAATCCGGAAACCACTAGCTTCTGAGCATGTGAAATAAGGCTAATGTGACAGAGGAGCTGAATTTTACACTGTTTTTCATTTTAATTCCTTCAAATTTAATGGCCACCTTTGTCTATTTGTTACCATCTGGATGGCAAAGAACTAGAATATGGGTAAAACTAAATGACATAATACAGTTATAAACAGAATGTTTGCTAAGATGCTTTAAAGAAAAGAGGGCTGCTGACAGGTTAGAAGAAAGTATTTGTGAAAATGACTTCTGGGAAGGTCTTAAAGAATATGTAGGATTGATTTATATATAAATGTGCATATGCATACACACTCATATGTTATGGAAGAGTCAGAATGAATTTTGCAGGCAGAAGGACTATATTGAATGAAGGCAAAATGCAGAAACTATTTGGAAAGTATGGTAAGTCCAGTTAGGTTTTGGCATAAAAAGTATGTACAAGAGTAATATGAAATTATTCTGAGTAATTATTTGATGTGATTTTGTAGATCTTGACTACTATCCTAAAAAGATGCTGTTTACCTTGATAATAACTTTTGCATCTTTTTTGGAGCACAAAGTTTATAATATGAAGGAATAGGAAAACTAATCAGCAGACTCGTACAAATATTGCTAGCAAAAATCGTGAAATCTGTAATAAAAATGATGGGAATGGAAAGTTGGAGAAGGTTTGGAATTCTCTGAGTTTGGAGGCATATGAATAGGAATTGGTACCTACCATTTGTCTATAGATACGTGTGAAGATAGGCTAGCACACAGTAAAAGCTTTTACCATCAAGGCAAGAAGGGATTTTAACACTGCAACCCAATAACAGTTTTATGAAGCTTTCAGAGAGAAAGGAAAGAGGATCTCAGCTGTATCCACTCTTCACTGAAGCATCTGAAAGGTGAGAGAAGGGGCAGAAGTAATGGAACTACCCAATGACTGCTTGGGCCCCCTTAGGAAGCCCTTTTAAGAGAATCATTTAACTCAAAATATCTAAAAAATATTCTTTTGAGAGCCTTTTTTGATCCATGGGCTATTGAGAAATGGGTTGTTTAATCTCCAGGTGTTTATAGATTTTCTAGCCATCCTTCTGTAATTGATTTCTAGTTTAATTCCATTGTAGTTTAGGATCAGACATATGATTTCAATTTTTTTTAAACTTGTTAAGGTATACTTTATGTCCAGAATATGATCTATACTGGTGGATAGTCTATGTGAGCTTGAAAAGAATGTGTAATATGCAGGGGTTGGATGAAATAGTCTATAGATTTCAATTGTATACAGTTGATTGATGGTACTGTTGAGTTCAACTATGTCCTTACTGGATCTGTCTATTTCTAATAGAGAGGTATAAAACTTTCCAAGTATAATAAAGAATTCATCTATTTCTTCTCAGTGTTCTACAAGATTTTGCCTCACATGTTTTGATGGTCTGTTGTTAGGTGCATAAACATTAAATATTGTTATGTTTTCTTGAAACATTGACCTCTTTATCCCTACATAATGACCCTTTGTATCCTTAACTTTTCCTTTTCTAAAGGCTTCTCTCTCTGAAATTAACGTAACTACTCCTGCTTTCACTCCGTTAGTCTTAACATGGTATATTTTTCTCTACCCTTTTACAGTTAATTTATATGTCTTTAGAGTTAAAAATGGGTTAATTGTAGACAGCCTATAGTCGAGTCTTGTTTTTTGATGCGTTCTAATAATCTATATCTTTTGAGTAGACCATTGACTTATAAAGTAGATAATATGATTCCTTTTTCTCTCCTTTATATATACTTTAAAAAAAATTTTTTAGCAGTTGCCTTAGAGTACAGTAAACATTTAAAATAATTGAAGTAAAAAAAAAATAATTGGGGGAGTTCCCGTCGTGGCGCAGTGGTTAACGAATCCGACTAGGAACCATGGGGTTGCAGGTTCTATCCCTGCCCTTTGCTCAGTGGGTTAATGATCTGGCGTTGCCGTGAGCTGTGGTGTAGGTCGCAGACCAGACGTGGCTGGAATCCTGCATTGCTGTGGCTCTGGCGTAGGCTGGCGGCTACAGCTCCGATTAGACCCCTAGCCTGGGACCCTCCCATATGCCGCAGGAGCGGCCCAAGAAATGGCAATAAATAAATAAATAAATAAATAAATAAATAATTGAAGTCCACTTTGAAATAACACTTCATTACTTTATGGGTAACACTTTATAGTAACAGAATAATCCCAATTCCTCCCTCTAGTCGCTTTCATCCCTGCTGTCATTTATTTCACTTACACATAAGCATATATAAATACACTGTTGACAAATTATTATTTTAAATCAACTAAAGAAAAATAAAGTTGTGATTTTACCTTTACTTATTTCTTCTTCAATGCTCTTTCTTGATGCAGACAGTTTCACAAGGTAAAGAATTTTAGGTTTGTGGATTTTTGCTTTAAACATATTGATTTCATTCTACTCTCTTCTTGATCTGAGGAGAAATTGGATGTAATTCTTAGGAGTTTTTTTTTCCCCTCAGATTTCCTCCAAGAATTTTTCTTTACCTTTGGTTGTCTGAAATTTGAATATGATATGCTGCCTAGGTGTAGTTTTTGTTTTGTTTTGTTTTGTTAGTATTTATCTTGCTTGGTATTTTCTGAGCTTCCTAGATTTGTGATTTAATGTCTAACAATTTAGGGGAAATTCTCGATCACTATTGCTTCAAACATTAATACTGTCCTTTTCCGTTTTCCTTCTCCTCCTGATATTTCCATTATGTGTATGTTCCATCTTTTGTAGTTGTCCCATAATTGTTGAATATTCTGTCCTTTTTTTTCCAGTCTTTTCTTTGCTTTTCAGTTTTAGAAGTATCTATTGTCATATCAAGTTTACTAATGAGCCCATCAAAATATTCTCCACTTCTGTTACAGTGTTTTTGATCTCTATGATTTGTTGTTAAATTTTCCATCTCTCTTTTTTTTTTTTTTTTTTTTTTTTTGTCTTTTTGCCTTTTCTAGGGCCACTCCTGTGGGATATGGAGGTTCCCAGGCTATGGGTCTAATTGGAACTGTAGCCCCCGGCCTATGCCAGAGCCACAGCAACTGGTCATCCAAGCCACGTCTGCAACCTACACCACAGCTCATGGCAACACCAGATCCTTAACCTACTGAGCAAGGCCAGGGATCAAACCCACAACCTCAAGGTTCCTAGTCAATTCATTAACCACTGCGCCACGACAGGAACTCCTCCATCTCTCCTTATATTGTTCATTTATTCTTGCATGCTGTCTACTTTTTAAATTCATCACCATATTAATTATAGTTTTTTAAAAAATTTCCAGTCTGATAATCCAATATTTTTACCATATCTGGCTCCATTTCTGATATTCATTCAGTCTCTTCACATTGTGGTGGGGCAGTATGCTTTGTAATTTTTTGTTGTCGTTGAAAGGTAGACATGATGTATTGAGTAAAAGGGACTGCAATACATAGGTTTTTAGTATGTAGGAGTAAGGTGTTGGGGGAGGGGAGGCATGCTATAGTCCTGTGATTGGGCCTTAGTCTTCTGCTGGTCTTGTTCTCAGTGAACCTCACCAGTACTTCTCAGAGTCCTGTCTTTGGTGTGACCACATAGCTAGAGGGAGCTCAAGTTAAGTATTTTCCTTCCTCCAGGTAGGTTAGGCTCTAACGAACCCCAATAAGCTAGGCTCTAATAAAATAATTTCTCCTTGGGCCTACCCTTGTGAAGAAGAACAGAGCACTCTGTTTTGGGGTATTTTGAAATACTTACTTTTCCCTTTCCTCTGCATGAAGCAAGAGGGGATTTTCCTCCAATATTCACAGAGCTCCTGGAGGTAAGATTCACGAAAGTGTGGGCTCCCCATGTGATGAGGTCTGGGACTCCTTTTTCTATAAATGAATTTCTAAATTGAAGTTAAAATATTTGAGTGTAAGTGAAAGGAACGTGGAGGATCTCATGATTACGGAGTGTTCCCATCCGGGTAGTAGGTAGGTTAATACTGCTATTAATAGAAATGCAGAGTCACACAGAGAAGCTGATTTTTAGGGAAATTATGATGTTCTCTTGGTAAGGTGCATAATAAGACCAAGAGTATTTCTCTTTTTTCCTAACATCAAGGATGAGTCACTAAGCATGTTTACACAAAACAACCTCCTCCCTCAAGAGACTCTTCAAGCAGATGATCCCCAGACCTAACTCTCTATTAAATACACTCAATAGAGCCTCCAGTCAACATCTCCCAGTAGAGCTCTTGGCGGTTGCTCTTGGCACTTCTTGGCCACTACTTCCAACAGTGGTCAGCATGAATTTCCATGGCAGCAGCTTCCAGTGGCCACCCATATTGTCACAGATCCTAACCGCAGTAACACCTCCAGCAGAGTTTCCTTCTGGTGAACACGGCTCCAAGAGATTGCCAGCAACTCTTGACCCCTATATCCTTGGAATCCCATAAATTCTAAAAGGTTTAATTTTAAAGGACTTCCATCCCAAACATGTTTTCAAAGACTTCTGGTTTCCCTCAGTGACTAATGGGAGCATTAGACCTCTAGCATCACTCAAGGCCAGCTCTCAACAGGTTCCCTATTAAGCCCTTTGGGGGCAGTTAGGATGCCACACTGTTCTCTCAAAATCCTTTATATCTCTTTTGGCTACTCCACATACCTCTGGCAGAAAGGTCCCACAGAGATCTGGGTTTCTGGCTTGAAAGACTGATGTGTGTTTTCTCATTGCAGGGTCCTCTGTGTACTCCAGTTAGCTGAGCAATCTCTGAGTGTAGAGGTCACTAGATAACCATGTTTGGAACAAAGCAACTGAAAGACTACTACAAAAAAAATCGTTAGAAAATTGACCAAGACTCAAACCCAAAAGGATGGAAGCCACTAGAAACTGTATGAGTAAACTAAGAACATGAGTGATGTTACTCAAGACCACCACTTTTAGTTCTTTTGCTGTTCACCAAGGCAGAACACATACACCGACTTCCCCAGAGCTCCAGCAAGGCTCCTGTATTCCTTAAAAGGTATCTCCCACAGGTCCCATCATAAAGCCTGTAGCTTCCTCCACAAATCTAGGGAATTTGGCTCAAGCCCCACATACATCTCCTTTTCCACCTCATCAAGCTATCTATGCAAATGGACTTCTGGCAATTGCCTCAGATTTCTCAGAACTCCTTAATGTAAACACACAAACCTGCCTGAATTAAAAATTATCAGTGATATGCAAAAATTTTCACACTGGAATTCATCTGCCCAAATTATGCGTAAAGTTTAAAAGTGAACAAATACGTAAAAACAAAACAAACAGCAAACGAACAAAAAATCTCCAGTCTAGTTGTGTAGAAAATCTTTCCTAAGCCCTTGGATTTCATGTCAGTTTTAGTACTTTGTAATAGCTCACCTGAGAGGATACAACCAATACTGAACACAGATGAGAAAGAATTCAGATAAGGAATTCAGATTGGGGAGAAAATAAGGAGTTGAGCCTATTATCATTCCAAAAATAAATAAATCCCTCTGGAATGATATAAAAGAATATTTGAAAAAAGAAAAATGGTTTATCTTTTTTTAACACTGTTTCAGTATTAAAGGATTTTAATCCCAAACATAGAAAAAATCAGTGTAAATTGGATTGAAAAATGGAGAATGGTCAACATTGTTAGCAGTGAATGTAGAGGTTTAAATTAAGATTTTGATCACAATTTTCCAATTTAAATTACTCTACTGAATCTTGGATTTCATATGGTTTGTGTTAAATCTGTATTTCCCAGGTTCTGACTTCTTTGTAGAGCAGCCATCACATCAACAGTTAGATTTGGGTACTTTCTGTGCTATATATTATTTTTATAACGATCATGATTGACTGGAGGTCACTTGAGAGTACAAGATCATACATTTAAGATATTCCTCAACCAATTAAATTCATGGGCCTTATTAATATTTTCTTAGTTTTTACTACACTTGGTCTGAAATATAATCACTTTAGTATTTATTTCTAGTCCCAGTCTTTTCAGGAAAAAGACAATCAGTGACATTCATGAAGCCTGGTTTCTTTTATGTTAAGTGAATCTATATATAGCAATTACTTTTTAAAACTCAGACAACTGGGATTGATTTGAAAATTTTACTTATTTACCAAGTATCACCTTCTCCATCCTTTTCTTATCTGCTCCTGCCTTACCCCAGGATGCTTCCTTATCTGGTATCTCTAGTTTTCCAGTTTTGTTATCTGTTTATTTTAATTAGGTAAAGGCAATTTTTGTTTTCACAAAAGTAGCATTTGCTATCCATTTGCTTGCCGGTATCTTGTTGAAATGCACTACACATAATAAAATGTGTCAATAACCATTATTGCTGAAGCAGAACTTGCATAGGGTGACTTTATTTTCCATATGGGATTTCAGACACCTTAAAATCTTGTTGTGCACTCTAATTATGTTTTTAAAATTTTGAATTTTTTTTGATATTTTTTCATTTTATTATTATTATTTTTTAATAGTTTTTTCCCCAATACAATTTTTTTCTACTGTACAGCGTGGCAACCCAGTTACACATACATGTACACATACTATTTTTGTGCATTGTCATGCTCCGTCATGAGTGGCTAGACATTGTTCCCAAAGCTACACAGCAGGAACTCATTTCTAATCCATTCCAAAGGCAATAGTTTGTATCTATTAACCCCAAGCTCCCCAACCACCCCACTCCCTCCTCCTCCCCCTTGGCAACGACAAGTCTATTCTGCAAGTTCATGATTTTCTTTTCTGGTGCACTCTAATTAAATAATGTTTATTAAGTCCCATTAAGTACACATCAAATATATAGTTTTATGGTTGCTATTTATTAGTTTCACTTTGGAATAATGTTTTAATGAAAGAGCCTGCTGATAAACTAATTTTAAAACTGTTGGAAGATCTCAGCGTGTCCCCCGAGGTTTAAATAAAAATTGGCATGAGTCCGTCCATCCAACATTACAAGGGAGATCAAATGCCTCCCTAAGATCTTTATGCATTTTAGGAAGTTTTCTTCTTATAGGTAGTTCTGGCTTTGAATTTCTATCGTCATTAATTTCTCAATCTCATTTTCCATACATATGGAAGGGGCTGTAATAGTTTCATTGCACACTAAAACTTGTTATGTGCACTGTATGTTATCTTTCAGGAGCTCATTAACTAAAATATTAAAAATAGGTTATTTTTTTCTGACTTTTAAAGTAGTAGTTATTCTTTGTAAACAACTTGGAAAATCTAAAATATTATAAAGGTAGAAAAATAACCCTCAGATAAGCCTTTTTAATGTCTTGGTAACATCTTTTTTTTTTTTGGCCATACCCATGACATATGTAATTTCCTGGGCCAGGGATTGAAACCATGTCACAGTAGTGATAACACCAGATCCTTAACTGCTAGGCCACCGGGGAACTCCCTGCAACATTCTTTTTAGAAAGTGCTTGACCTCACTTATTTAATTTTTAAACTTTTAAAGTGAAATATAATGTACATGTAATACATGTATGCCAAGTTTTCTCATGCCCCATCTCCAAAATAACCACTATTCTAAATTCTATCACAGTTGATTAGTTTTACCCATTTTTCAGTGTCACTGTAGGTGAAATCATAGAGTGTATATGCTGTGCACTGGCTTCTTTCATTAAGTATAATATCAAGTAGTTCTTTTTTATTGGTATATGTTATTTAATTGTATGAATATTCTACATTCTATCCATTTTCCTGTTGATAGACATTTGGATTGTTCTCAGTTTTGGAGATGGATAAAACTATTTTGAGAACCTTGTATGTGCATGTTGTTCATTTCTTTTGGACCTCTACCTAGGAGCAAAAGTTTGCTATGTCGCAGGTAACTGTCTGTTTGGCTGTAGTAGGTACTGCCACATAGTTTTCTAAAGTTATTATATTTATCTAAATTACACATGTTAACTGTGCTAACAAAAACTGGTTAGAATCTGTTGACCTAATGCAAGTCTTAATGTGTTTTATATTCTTGAGAGGTAAATTCTAATTCATCAATGATATTCTACACTTCTTACTAATTCTTCTTTGATTATCTTTTAAATATCTAACATAGAAGAGGGTCTCCATGTCTATTGCTTTGGTTCTATATTTAGCTTTGGAATCTGAAAGTATTTTAAGACTGTATTTTACATTGTTTGCTTTATTCTTAGTCTTAGCAACAGTCTATGTATAATAAGGATGATTCATGAGGGAAAGAATAGTTATTGTAAATTTATGGAAGAAAATTTCCTATGGTTTTATTTATGGAATTGGAAAATGAGGTGAGAGAATACACTGAGTATTCATGAATATGTGAATAATCTAGAGGCTATATGTGTGTTGCACATGTTCCTGGGCACACGGCAAATTAAGGAATAGTGACTCAAATGGCTGTGTATTTATGTATTGTGAGTTGTTTATGTAACTCTGAGATCATGAAAAACTAAGAATTTTTGGCACATTCTTTGCTATTTTTTAATGAAAAGTTAAACAACTTATTTTAAAAAGCTTTCTCTGATTATAAAATAATGCATGTCCATTGTAAAATTACAGAAAAAAAAATTAAAATAATATAAATTACTTTAAATTGACCATCATGAGATAAATATTATTAAGATATTTGTTTTTTTTTAAAAATTATCTCTGGATTATGTCTGGGGTTGGTACAGATTGGTCCAGGCTCTTCTGAGGCACTGTGAGTTATATGTAATACCAAAGATATGATACTGAGGTTGTCAAGGAAATATTATATTTAGTGTGTAATGAATAGGTTCTCTATTATTCTCAGGTGACCAATTAGGTTTTTTTCTTTATCATAATGAGCTAATGAAATTAAGGATAGATGATAGGCTTAATAGACTGCAATTCTTATTCTCATAGAAGCTCAGATTGCCCCATCTTTAGTAGGAGTCTCTTCAATGTGCCTCCTGTATCCTTTCAATATGATCTTAATAGTCCTTGTTACCTTCATTATTATCCAATATGAAAAGGTGTTCCTTGCATAAATGTATTTATCTTACACTTTTCTAGCTCCAGTCCTGGAATCAGCCATTCTCCAAGAAGCCCTAGTTTCTTTTAGTGAAAACTAACATTTCAAGGGCACAGTCTGGGCCTAGGGATGCTCATTGCTCTGAGTTGTCATTGTAACCAAAAAAAAAAAAAAACAAAAAAAAAGCTGGTATTTATGCTGATATTTCTCATTCAAATTCAGGACTACACAATTAAATATAACCGCTTTATATTAATTACATCTGGATTTTCTAACTTCCTCACTAAGAATCATAGTATTCAGCAATCCCAGGGGTAGTGTTAGAACGTCCACAATGGCTCATTTGCTTTATGCCACATTCCACACCCCACAGTCTCAGAATGATAATGGATAATACCACCACCACTACCACCACCACCACTAATAAAAGGAATTAAATACTTTGTGTGTGTGTGTGTGTGTGTGTGTGTGTGTGTGTGTGTGTGTGTGTGTGTATGTATGGCATGTGATAACTCTCTCCCCAAACCTTTTATGGTTGTCCTTTACACTGTCAAAATCTATAGCCACTATATACTATACTTTCTCCTCTTTGGCCAAATAAAGGCTAAATAAAAGTATTTGTTCTAGAGTTAAGTTATATTTAAAACTCGCCACCAGTCTTTATGTTAACATCTCTCAGACTTTTTTGTTTTTAGAGCTTCTTCTCTAGTAGATTCCTCAGAAAGCATAAATAAACACAGGAGCAATATGCTCTGATGTTTTATGGTTTGTCTTTATTCTTGAATATCGGTTTTGAAAGATAAAAAATTCTTTGGCTCACATTTTCTTTCCTTGAGTAGCTTAAATATATTATTATAATTTTTTTAATATGAAAGGTTGCTGTCATTATTAGAATAATAAATTTTCTTTTACTTATAAGGTTCTCATTATTTTTGTCTAGATATCTCACAATTTTTTCTTTATATTGTAGCAGTTTTACTAGAATATGACTTAGTTTTGGTTGATTTTTTTTTTTTTTTTCTTTTTAGAGCTGCACCCACAGCATGTGGAGGTTCCCAGGCTAGGGGTCTAATTGGAGCTATAGCTGCCAGCCCACGCCCCAGCCACAGCAACACAGGATCCAAGCCACGTCTGCAACTTACACCACAGCACATGGCAACACTAGATCCTTGACCCACTGAGCAAGGCCAGGGATCGAACCCACAACCTCATGGTTCCTAGTCAGATTCATTTCTGCTGTGCCATGATGGGAATTCCAATGTTGGTTATTTTATTAGGTATATGGCATGCTCTTTCAGTGTGTGCTTTCAAATCATTTTTCATTTCAGTTTTCTTTTTTTTTTTTTCCTTGTCTTTTTTAGGGCTGCACCCCCATGGCATATGGAGGTTTCTAGGCTAGGAGGTCTAATTGGAGTTGCAACTGATGGCCTACACCACAGCCACAGCCACCCCAGATCTGAGCCGTGTCTGCGACCTACACCACAGCTCATGGCAATGCTGGATCCTTGACCCACTGAACAAGGCCAGGGATCAAACCCACAACCTCATGGTTTCTAGTCAGATTCGTTTCCGCTGCTCCACGACAGGAACTCCTGTTTCAGTTTTCTTGGTTTACCATTTTTGATTTTTTTCTTCTTTAGGAATTCTTGCTATTTATATGTTGGACCTTCTTTGCCTATCTGTATTATTTATCACTTTTTCTTGAAACCTTTTAATTCTTTTTTTATTAAAAAAATTCCCTCCTCCTCATCTATTCTTCTTATGAAATTATCTGTTGTGTTTATTTACTCTTGTGTTCCTCTAGTTTCCTAATATTTCTTTTATTTTTAGTTCCTTTTTGAGATTTTATCACATTTCCAAGTTTTATGAACTCTGATTTATGCTGCCATCTTATGTCATTAGTTGTTTCCTTTTAATCATTTATGTCTTTTTTTTTAATATTGTTTTGAAATAGTAGGTTATATATTTGACATGTTTTCTGGGCATGTATTTCTGGCATCCTTTTATTATCTATAGGAATGTTATTCTGTCCTTTATTCTTATTTTTTTCATATAACATCTTTGTAGGGATTTGGCTTTGATAATTTTTTTTTTTTTGGTATTTTTTCCTGTGAATTAGTTTTCCTGAACTTTAGGAAGGAGGTTTGGTTTAAGTAGATTTCTAACTTCACAGAGCTCCCTCTTTTATTGTTTTCATTCAGTATTAAAAATATGGCCATTTGCTTCCTGAGATTTTGAACCTATTTCTCTTTTCATTTTTACCTGGACTTTTTCTCTCAATGTCTTTGTTGTTTCTGACCTGCTTAAGTTTGATTTTATTCCTGAGAATGTGGAATCCTCCCTTGGGAGAGTCTTGGTTTGTAAGTTTTGTTGGAGTGGGCAAAACCCTTGCCTGTCCTCAGGCTGGTCTCCTTTATTTCACTGTTGGTTATTTTGGAGCTCTCCTCTTCTCAGAAGCATCAGACACCCTGTTGCATTTCTTTGCTTTTTTTCCACATGTATGCTGACATAGTGCAGGTCTTGTGGTGGTTGGTGAACCTCACTCATGTCTTAGGGTTCCAGGGATGCTTTGCCATCTAATTTTGTTATAAATATTTCTAATGGTGTTTGCATTTAGTTACTCTGTTTTTATGAGAAGATTTGGAAAATCTAAAATCTATCCTTCCATTATTACTTCTATTTTCCCAGAATTCTCAAATTCCTTTTAAAACAGACAGGCTCATTTACCATGACCCTTTTTTTTTTTTTTTTTTTTTTTGGTTTTAGGGCCACACCCACTGCATACGGAGTTCCCAGGCTAGGGGTTGAGTTGAATTGCAGCTGAAGCCACTAGCCTATGCCACAGCCACAGCAACACCAGATCTGAGCTGCATCTGCAACCTACACCACAGCTCACAGCAACACTGGATCCTTAACCCACTGAGCAAGGCCAGGGATCGAACCTGCATCCTCAGTTACTAGTTGAGTTTGTTACCACTGAGCCACAGTGGGAGCTCTGGCTCTTCATTTTTGCAGCTAGAGGTCAACTGACAGAAAGGAAATGTAAACCAAACAAAGTGTTCTGTGTGTGTGTATTTGTGTGAGTTTATTTGGGGAAGAGGGGTGCAGCTGCTGACGGCATTGCTATATAGGAGTTTGTATCCTGAAAGCTCAATGTTTTGACCAGAAATACTTTTCACATTTTGAACATGGGAAGTTTTTCCTTTGGTTTGTGGCATGGGCACTGTTTGTAGAACTGGTCTTTATTTTTGGATGTATTTTTGTCTCTTAGAATGACACTGGCACTACAACATTGCTAATTACCTTGTGATGGGTTCATCTGTCTGCAACTATTTTTTTTCCCTAGAATCCACAGCTATTCTAATTTGGAAAAAATTGGGCTTCTAGTTGCTCCTGGAGCATTTTTTTGTTTGTCCCTTATTTTAGTTGACTTTCAGTAGAGACCTGGAGAGGTCCAGTATCATTTCCACACAGGGCTGCTTGAACAATTCCATTTTGTCAAACCACTTGGTAAACTATTGATCCTGAGATGTGACAAAGTGAAAAACTTGGGGAAATAAATGGGGGAATTGCTTTTAATTTAAGGCAAATATCTGTTATGTGAATGAATGGAAGATTTGCTTACCCTTTTTCCACTTATGCTGTCATCTATTTGTGATTGGTTATCATGGCAACTGAAAACAAAATTATGGAAAGTAAGACTTATTAAGTTATTCCATTTTAATGGAGATTTTACTTTTTCAGATTTAACACTAAGATATTGAAATTAAAAAATAGATCTAGAGCATCCAAAGTCAAAAATTATTTAAAAATTTTCTATGTGCTGGGCACAGAGGCTAGTTTGTGAAGGTTTGAGCCAACAATGGCCAGAGAGGTATTACTTAAATGTAAGCAGATTTAAGTGTAACACAATAGGAGTCAGTTAGTGGAGACTGAAATAATCAAGAGAAAATTGAATTTAAGTGTTTATAAAGCACTGTGAAGATAACAAAAAATGTCTGTGTGCTCAGCATAATGTGTGTGCCTGCAAATTTGTGACACTTGATTCAGTGTGAAATGTGTTTAAGTTCTATTGGAGCATTAACCAATTGATTAGAGTAGATGATAAAAGATATTTAGAAAATTGGAAGTGGATTGTTCTAGACAAACAAAAGCTTCTCATCTTTACTCAAGAAAATGCAGAAATACTTAGAATAAATGAATAACCAAGACCTTTATAGAAAAAATATATACTTTATTTTCAACTAGAAAGGTGCAAACATGTAACTTTTGGTCACACTCTCAACAAATAAACTGTCCAAAAAACAGTCATAGTCAAAGTAGAAACAAATGCTTCCAGGTGGAAAAACCAATCAGCTGTATAGAGCCACTCATTTTTTAATAAAAGTCATTTTTTTCATTAAAAGTGAGGCTACCACATTTCCTACCTACAAATCAGACTGCCAAGGACATTTCTGCTGCCTCACCTTCAGCAAACAACCTGTATTGATGGATGAACTGCTGCTCTTAACTGAGCAGAATTTCCATTCGAATGTCTATTCCATGCTTTGAATGATCAGACAAGCTTTACATCCTACCTATGGTGTTCAGAATGGAGGCTAACATTTGAAATACCAAAGCATTAAAAACAGAAACAAAAAGGCACAAACAACTTTAAATTAACTTAGATAACTGTACAAATATATATATATACACAATATTTACAATATCAATTAAAAAAAAAAAAATCTGGCTTGTTACAGGCAAAACAGCTTGCCACAAGCTGTCCAGTCTTACAGACAGGATTCTGATTCCTAAACACTCAACCGAATCAGAATGTCAGAGCTGAATCTTCTGTTCTGACTTAAAGAAGAACTTGACCCAGCCTCCTGACAGCTGGAGAATGCACATCTCAGCTGTCATTGGTGCTAAAGGCAGCTCAGTGAGCATGCTCAAGTTTTCCTTCTCAATGACACCCAATAGCAGGCACATCCCTGCCGTAAGATGACAAGACTCTCTACTCGTGCCTTCCCAGAGCTCCTAAAGCCACACAGCATACAATCCCGGTGCTCTGCACTAATACCGTCCCACGGTCAAGTCTGAACTTTCTTCAAACCAGTGTCTGGGTTTGATAGACTCTTTTTTTGAATGTCACATGGCACACGATTTTGAATGTTGGTGGGAATTTTCCTTTGTCCCCCATTAGAAAAACAGATTTAAATAACCTGTGCTACTGAAATCATGTTTACGCAAAAATGAGATGTGAATCAGTTCAAGTGACAGTCTCAAGTGTTCATGGGTCTCACTCTCTCTGGCTTTAGGCCATGTCTCCATACATCTTCCTGTAGTACAGGGACTCGAAGATGTCATTGTCACCCGGGCAGTTGTAATGGCAGGCACAAGTCTTGATGAACATCATGCTCTTCTTCATGACCTCACCGTCGGGACACTTGAACTCCACAGGAAGGGTGGTGGTTCTGTGAGGGGTGCAGCAGCGGCCGTCTGTGCATACCCCGCAGAACTTAGCCCGGTATGTCTTCACGCTGGTGCAACCAGAAAGCTCAAACTTGACGGGCTTGGAGATCTTGGGGGTACGGATGCACTTTTTGCCCTTCTGAGGAAGACAAGGGAGAAGAGAGGAGGAGAAAAAAAAAAAATTAATGACTGCAAGGGGTGTGGCTTTTTTCAAAGCTGTCTGACTTCTGTTTATATTTTGAGGAGGGGAAGTTTGACTCTCCTCTGCCAGTTTTCCAAAAATAGACATAGCCTCTTTGGGGATGTCTTGAATGAACTCACACTGTGGAAGATTTCCTAGTGGAAAACTGGTGGTTCCTATTACATAACATCTTATTCCAGCAGAACAGCTCAATGGTTAGATATTTTGGGAGGTAACAGGCCTCTAAGAAGGAGGGCGGTAAGAGACCTAAACCTTGGTCCTGTCCTCTCTTGTTCCACGAAAATGAATGAACAGGAGCTGGACACCTACCTTAATGTTCTCTTCCAGGTCAGCTTCACAAGGCCTGACCATGCAGAGGCGGCTCTGCTTCTCCAGTCTGCAGAAAGCGTTGTCATTGGTAACCCGGGTGGAGATGCCCATCCCACAGGTCTTGGAACAGGCACTCCACTCTGTGGTCTGGACCAGGCAGTTGGCTCGCATCATAGTTGGGTCTGGGCCAAACGTGTCTTCCAGTCGGTAAGCTGTGAGAGCAGAGCACACAAACGCGAGGTGAGACGTCAGAATACGACCTTTTCCCCAGCCCTGGGCAAAGTCAGGGCTCGGCACCCCCTGTGGGAGAATCACAAGGCTGACTTAGAGAAAGGCTCAGCTCACCGGCCAGGGCAGGGCCGACCACGGTGTGGTCCTTGGGCTCGTCACACACCCACTCCTCGCAGCATTTCCCGGGCAGCTTGACCCTCCGTGGGAAGGGGCAGTCGGGGCTGGGCAGGCGGACGTCCATGCTGCACAGGGGCACGCAGCCCACGGCCCCGTCCAGGCAAGTGCACTGGTATTTGCAGCTGCTCTGGAAGGACTCTCCGCTCCGGTACACCGTTCCTCCAAAGACGCAGGGGGCACCATCTTTGGCTGAAGGACAGGAAGGGGAAATGGGGGGGATGCAGGGTCAAGCATTGGTTCCCGAGCCTCTCACAAGGAAGCGCGCGTCGGGGTTGCGGGCTGGGAGCAGGGCTCCGGGGCCGAGCTGCTAACAGCCAGAAGGAGGGACTCAATTCGAGCAGCTTTATTATCTGGCGGGAAGGTGAGCGTGAGGGTGACTCGGGGTGGTGGCGCGTCATCGGGTGCCCCCGCCCGGGCGCTCCGGCGGTGGCGGCGCGGGGCGAGGGGTCTGGGGGAGACGGGGTGGGGACTGGGGCTGCAGGTCTTACCTGTGCACACTCCGATCTTGCGGTTGGCCGGCGAGCCGAAGTCGCAGAAGAGGCCCTTGTGCGGGTCGCAGGGGTCGCGCTCGGTGCACAGCTCACCCAGCTGCTTGGCGCACACTCGGCAGCAGCCGCAGCCGTCCAGCACGAGGCTGACGCCGGCGGGGCAGCGCGGCGCCTTCCCGGCCGCGCACTGGCACTGGCCGCTGCAGTCCTGGCCAGAGGCGGGCTGCGGAGGGAGGCGGCGGGTCAGCCGGACGCACGCCCCTCGGCGCCGCGGGGTCCCCTCCCCGCCCCCGGCCCGGTGCATCCCTCCCCCCGGCGCCGGCCGCCGCGGGGGTCTCCGGCGCTTACCCGGCTGCAGAGGGCGAGCAGGAGCACGAAGGCGCAGCGGACCGGGCTCAGGCCGGTGGCGGACATGGTCGGGGCGCTGCGGGCGGCTGGCGGCGAGCGCGGCGGCGGGGCTGGGGTGGCGCGGCGGGCCGAGCGGGTGGCGCGGGTTCGGGCCGGAGGCGGGAGCCTGGAACGCGCCGGGCGGCTGTCTCGGGAGCTGTCGGCCGGGGCGGCTGCCGTCGGACTGAAGGCGGTGGGTCGTCGGCGGTGGGAGTCGGGCTGACTGCCTCCTCTCAGCGGGGAAGAGTTGTTGTGTGAGGCTGAGGCGGGCGGCCCGAGGCTTTTATACGCTCCGGGCGGCCCCGGCTCGCCAATGAGCTGAATGGAGTCCTACACAAACAGGGACATTCCTCGCATTCCTCCCCACCTTCCTGCCTCATCAACTCACACCGGATTGATCCTGACCCCTTGACACTCAGCATTCCTCCCGTCTGAAAAAGCTGGCACACTACAGCTAACCAAAAAAAAAAAAAAAAAAAAAAAAAAAAAAGCTCAGTATTTCCAGCACCAAATAGGATTTTTCCCCCCTTCCTTCTTCGCACCACTCCTGATTTATATCATTTAAAAACACATCAGCCATGCTTATTATTATTTTTATTCCACTACTTCTGTTTCTAATAGCTGTGCCTGTTCTACCCACTGACATAAATCCTTTGTAGGAGGTTAGGAGGTAGGTAGCAGAAGAGGCTAACAGCAGGGATTCCTAAAAAATTCGAAAGGATTTCCTTTTTATTGTTTTTGTAATGATTTTAGTTTCAGAGGCTGTGCGCCTTTGAAATTTTGCAGAGCGCAGAAGAGGAGTTGGTTGCTTTTAACTGCTTGAGAGCCTCAAGAAGCAGAAGCATACCTGCAAATCCCCGAATTTCATATTGGAAATGGAGGAATTTGATCATTTGTCACTTGAAATAACACTTTGGATGCCCATGGCCAGTGGCCAGACAGACAGGAAAGAGAATACAGCCAGGAGTCTAAGTATGGATGCAGTTTTCTGGGGGAGTTTTCTACCACTCTTGCTTTGTTCTCTCTTAATACTTACAGCAGTATTATTGTTGCGGGTATCAAGAAGAAAAAGGGATGGGTGGGCTTCAACATTTCCAGAAAATTCCATCTGATGTTATGTCAGAGCAAATGATTATGTGTTGAGTAGGTAGAAGTGCTGGATGTTGGGATGAAAAATGGGGTGGGAAGACAAGGCAACTCTACAGGAGGGGACCAGCAAGAAGCTTGGGGTTTCTTTGGGAGAGGTGTTAAACACAGTTGGGGGTCTTTGAAAAATAAGTGATTTTTCTTATACCAAAACCTACAATCTTCAAATGTGAATTAATCTGATTATATAACAAGAACACTGAACCCCATTATATTTGCTTACAAACTAAGAGTGTCTGTAAATAATATATTTTAGTGACTCTCCACACATCTATGAATAGCGATTGTTACTTCTTATTACCCAAGGAGCCGGTAACCTAATGGAGTGAGATCAGGTCAAGGAAAGAAGGAGTTTTATTCCCTCCACTTGTGTGCATATGTCAAATATGGCCAATAAAGTCTAAGCATATGTTAGCTTCACTGAAGACTGAGTTAATTGACAGTGCTTTCCTTTAGAATTTATAGTTTAGTTGCTTTTGTGTTAATAACTCCAGTTACCATTTTAGGTAAAGAGAATGATTCCAGAGCTATGCCATTTTTTCCGATTGTGGTGCCATATTGTTTGACACTAGTGTTACCAATGAATAGATTCATTTTAGCTGTTGACACATCCGTGGAGAGGTCTAAGATAAACCTGTCTGATTCAGATGCAAAGGCCAGCTTTCCAAATCGTTACAGATTTAGAATCTGAAAACAGCCTGTTTAAACTGGCTACATTTTTTTTTTTCAAGTTTCATTTCATTCTGTTGAAAAGGAGCCAAGAGAAAAAAAAAAAAAAAAAAAACCTACTCCAGCTTCAGCACAAACCACATCATCTGTGCACAATTACCCCGTTAAATGATCCACATGTTGTACAGTGTAGTTGCATGTCAACAGTGTGAATGGCCAGCGATGGGGGCCTCTGAAGCTCAGGAAGAATTTTCATCATTGTTATTTAATGTTCTTTCCAAGCATTCCTCAAAGAGAAGAGGCCTTCAAAGTTCCTATTTAAAGAAGGAACATTCCAAGTTATGTTAATAGCCACATGTGTATTAAAGGCAACTTGGCCCCCAACTTTTTCTTCCCCTGTGGATGATTTTAAACGTTCAAAATATGTGGGAAGCCACAGTGAAATCTTTCAAGACCTAAACCCCCAATTATATCTACCACTAATGGTTGGAAAGGTGTGGTGGATGGGGAAGGGTCGGGATGTGAAGCTGGAACCTCACCCAAGGTGGCATGTGGCCTGGGCCATGAGCAGGGTGCGGTGGTGGGGAGAATGGGTTGGGAATTTTGGAATCCTCTGGAGAGTCTAAGAGCCAGCCCCCGTGTACAGCAGAGTGGAGACTCATTCATGGAGGGGATACAGTGCTGGACTGGGTTACAGTTGAGTGACGCGGGCTGTATTCTTGGAACTGCCATTCACAAATCTTAGGGCAGTCACAAGAAGAGTCATAGTCCTGAGTTTCTGTTTAGAAAATGATGGTAATAATGAGACTATTTTATTTCGTCGGGTTTAGGGATAGTTAATTAGATTACAATTCTCAGAGAATTGGTGATTTTATTTTTTGGACCTTTCTTGATTTTTTTTTTCTTTTTCCACAAGTATAACAAGTATATCCCTATTCAGCTGTCTTGTTAAAAATATCAGGACATAGTCTAAAAAGAATTTGGTTTTACTATAAAATTCATGTGGTCCCTTGAAGTTTCAAAAGTCCATAGTTAGCTCCAATGTGATAGTTTTAAAGTTGGCTAAGAGAAAATAGGCATGCTGAAGTATATAGAACTTGGAATCTCAGAATACAAAAATATGTTGTGCATTGTAAGGTTAGGTTGGGGCTTTATGATGAAAATCCTTTTGAAGGGTTTAAAATAAAAGATTATTAAGGGAGTGACAGAGATGGTGTTCCCATCATGGCTCGTGTCTCGTGGCACGGTGGAAAGGAATCCAATTAGTATCCATGAGGATGTGGGTTCGATCCCTGGCTTCGCTCAGTGGGTCGGGGACCTGGCGTTGCCGTGAGCTGTGGTGTAGGTCACAGATGCAGCTTGGATCCCGCATTGCTGTGGCTCTGGCATAGGCCAGAGGCTACAGCTCCAATTAGACTCCTAGCTTGGGAACCGTGGATACAGCCCTAAAAAGCAAAAAAAGAGAGTGACAGAGAGAGTACGAATGCACCTAAGACATTCACAAATTCAAAAGTATGTTTATATTGTGATATGGACCATCAAATGCCAGGAAGTTCAAAGGGAAAGGCTGACACTCTGTCCTTCACTCATGCCATGGGATCTGAATTCTTGTGCTATTATAAATGACTCAGCAAATGTTTGCGTGCCCCTGGGCGGTAAAGTGGAAATAGTGGCTTCTTATAACTTCTTCCAACTCTGACTTATCCCAACCCTTTTGATTGACAGCAGGTCAGAATTGGGAGAAAAAGTTCTTTGAATTTGTGTGTGGAATGGTTAAGATGCCCTAATTTTGTCTTGTAAGCAAGTGTTTATCTAGCAAACGCTTTTTAGAGAGCGTTTTTTTTTTTTTTCCCCCGGTAAAATGAAGAATTCACTGAGCTGGCCACTGAGTCCTATTTACAGAGCTATATAAGGTATGTGTGTGTCTACTCAGGCGTCATTTGTACAGGTCGTTTGGTTAAATCTTGTAAGATGTTCAGCTGTGGATGTACTACATTCCTTCTCTTATGGTTTTTTTTTGTTGTTGTTTTTTCCCCTCCCTAAAAAAAAAAAAAAAAAAAAAAAAAAAAAAAAAAAAGCTTCCTTGATCAGGTATCAGACAGAGACAAAACCTGGCAGGACTGCAGGAAAGTGGCCAGACTTGGAGTGTTTGTGTACTTAAAGAAGGAATCTTGCACATTTCAACTTTCAGTCGTAGACATTTTCTTATAAGAGCAAGCAGGATTCTGTGCCAACCCTCAAAGCGGAAATCAAAGCTCCCGGGGAATGTGACTCAGAGCCAAGACCCATACGCAATGCATACACTGAGCTGTCAGACTTATAGGAAGCCTGGCCCTATAAGGGCATCTGGACAGGGAGCAATTTGTTGTTAGGGTGGGTTGGGAGTGGGCTTCGAACATACCTCAAATTCAATCATGTAAATTAATTCCAGAAAAAGAAAAAAAAGGTTGAGCCAGGAGGCTTTTTGAAAAATAGTAATAAATATTATTCTCAAATCTTTAGGGACCTTGGTTTGGCTTACATTTCCTTATATTTGCTTATGATGAAGGTTAGAGAGAGGGTGCACTCCCTGGGAGTTCAGGGATAGGAAGGAAGCACGGATGTTTACTATCTAAATTGCATTCATTTCCTTCATGCTTTTCCATCCTTATAATTAGCTCTCTGACTTAGGATATTTTCTGATGCAGAGGTAGTCAAGACTCTTCCATGGGGTCTGTGTTTTATGTCTGCCTGTTCATTTACTTGCTGGTAAATGGAGTTGAGGGTTAGAGGAGTGAGGAAGGCAAAGCAGTTTTTAAAAATATAATACTTCCTTCAGTTTGCTACTTGTCTCACTTATCCTATTTGTTTCATTAGAATCCCGTGTTGCCTCTAGTCTGCTTACATTAGTTTGAGAAGGTGCTGGGGCAGACAGATGCTTCTACAGGGAGATGTGTCTGTCTCACACTTTCCTGACAGATAAGCAACCCAAATGTATCACCATAGCAACCAGGAGTATTTACAACCCTTTGTTTTATCAGCCTAAATAGGAAGAGTCCCCTTGGTGATTCTGAAGGTGGTAAGTGAGTGGGAATGAAAGAGAAGGGAGGTAATATTCTTTCAAATGTGTGATTTGGGGAAGCCAAATCAATAGGTTTAAGAGGAAGAGAGCATTGAGGTTAGATAATGTATTTCAAAGAATGGGAGTAAAGGAAAGGAACAATATTTTGAAAGGACAAGTGTGAAATATACATGAAATGTGTCCCTAGAGATTTTGCTGGGGAGTGGGGAGGTGGGGGCAAATTAAGCCAGACTCATCAGTTCATCCTTTGAAATGTGCTCCCATCTCCTGTCAAGAGGCCTGAGGTCCCTTCTCACAACATCAGGGCTCCCTGGAATACTTTTTGAAGATCATTAGGTAGGGCCCAGAAGACCAGCTAGGAAGGTGGAGGTGTGAGTTCCATACCGACA
Source organism: Sus scrofa (assembly GCF_054392235.1). NCBI lineage: Eukaryota > Metazoa > Chordata > Mammalia > Artiodactyla > Suidae > Sus > Sus scrofa. Next base: position 31,690,064 of record NC_139383.1, on the reverse strand, counting down.
CTGACCTGCCATGGGAAGTCAGGGAGGGCACTAATCTTCTCTGAACCCTTCATTCTCCACCTGCTCATAGTTATTTTTAGCACCAGGAGACCATATTTATGAAAATATTTTTACATGAGGATTTTAAAATGTATCATCTCTTCTGTCTTTCAATGGCTCTTCCTCTTCTTAAGATTAAGTTCTTTTAAGCCTTGAATTTAAAATGTCTATCACAGTCTGACTTGGTAAAACCATCCATCTTTGCAGGGATTTTTGAGTGTTAAAATTCTTTAAGAGCTTAATGGAAATCAAATCCTACTGCTTCATTTTTTAGCTTAGGTACTTGGCATGGGCAGTGACATTTAACAAAGGAAACCTTTAGGTGAGAATCTCGTGTATAAATATGGAAGAAACAACTAAAAATTTACTGTTGCCTGTGTCATGATGTTTTCTTTAGGTGATTTATTTCTCAGAAACCGAGATGGGGTCCTTTTGCTTACCATGATGCTGCAGGCATTTTACACTCTACATATATTTGGGTTGACTTTCTTCTCTCATTTAATTTGCAGTGTCACTACCATGATATTGACAATCAAGTTTTCAAACGAAATGGAAACTGGTAGCCAGTACATTCTAGAGTGTTGAAAACGAGGTTGTTCAAATTATCCAAGGAGTTTCTAAAATATTCTCCTATGTACGAATTTTTAGATAACTGTGCATATGGGAATCATATATTAAACTCTGAACACATGGATACGGCTTTTTGAGAAGGTATTAGAGCTTCTAGGTCAGAGCTTATATCATAAAGGAAGAAAAGCCACTCTGTTTAAACTCTTGACATCATCAGATTTGAAGTAAATGTGAACTAAGGCATTGTTTAATTTGATGTTAGAATGCACAATGCCAATTTTGTTTGATCAATTTAACAAGAATGCTTCTCAGCGGTCTGTCTGGCTGCCTGAAATTGATACCCGGTTTGGCTGTATCACCTTCTGTTTATGTAGAAATGTGAAATTTACAAAGCCCTTTCATATACATGATCTCACTGATTTTACTAGGCTTTGTAACAGGACTTTGACGGATTATTCTCATTTTGGAAGTGAAGAACTGAGGTCCAAGAATGCTAAAGTACATTATATAAGCTTGAGTGGAAGTGGAGCAGGGAACATGTGAATTTGAACTCAGTTCTAAAGGGAACACCCACCTCTTTTTCTAAACTCCACTTTTTGCTTCTTTTCCTCACATTCTAAATCCAATGATCTCTGAACACTGCATGTTCTTAAGACAGTTATCTCAGATCTTCTTAAACCTCTTAAAGTACACACCCTCGAAGGCCTGTAAAACACTGTGGGCTAATTGGCAGAGTCAGTATTATGCTGTGGTCTGAGATAAGCATGAAGTAGAAAGATAAGGTTTACTGATAAGGAGGAGAGAGTCTTGGGCTTAAGACAAAGATCCCCCCCCCCCCCACAACAGTTAAGATTTTTGTGATTTTTGCAATGTAGGCAGATGTGTTGGTTCTTATCCACGGGTGAACTGATGAGGCTAAAAAAGGAAAAATGAATCAGAAGATGAGTATGATTTGGGAGGCTTAATATCAGGGTGTGTACTACTGTGACATCAGTTTCAACCCACACTGAAAATGTTCAGTCTCTAACTCAGGGCTGGCTTGTTTAGGCTGAGGCTCCGACCAACCACAGGCATCAAAAAAGTCTTGTTGAATAATTGCATCATTCCCTGATAAGCTACCCTTGTGAATAAATATCAGGACAGAGTCTCAGGCTGTAGGCTTTGAGGCCATATCTACCACAGACAGATTTTTTTCACAAGTGTCCCTTAATAATAGGCATGCCTCAGCATGCTATTAATATGTGCTTATTTGATGAATTTTATCTTCTGTGAAAATGCAGTTTCTTCACACTGAACACAGTGTGCATTTCAGGCTTACAGCTTTCCTCTTCTCTTGTCATGGAACGATTTGATTTGAACCCTGATGAGTTTCATGTTATTAGTGGAATGAGATCTACTTTGTTGTCATCACCGTACATGGCAGAGATTAAGACGGTTGTCTAGGAATGGCAGGTTTGTAGCGTGGGGATGTTCCTACTGACCCACGTGTGTGTGTGAAAGTTAACAACTACAGGGTAAAGTTTCATGGAAGCACAGACTTCCTTGCTCATGTCTGGACATATTTCACCATTAAGCTAGTTGTCACATGTACATGATGAAAGCTGATTTTGTCCAAACGAATCTTGTGTGGCATTTTCATCATTTCCAACTGCTCTCTGTTGATTCTTCTTGCGTATGTGTCTTGCCTCCTGTTTTCATATATGGCTGATTCCTGAGATTCTCACTGTTTGCTTTCAACTCTGCAGGTGAGCAGGCAGATTTCCGGTCCATTTCAGATAGACTTTGAACCAATTTTACTGTGCAGTAGGGAGGGGCACTATTGGGCACCGTGCCTAGTTGGTCATTGTGTTAGACACTGTGCTGGACACTGTTGGGTGGAGCACTATTGGGCACTGTGTTGGGCACAGTGTTGGGCTAGGTACTGTGTTGGGCAGTGTGTTAGGCACTGTGTTGAGCTGGGCTTATTGTTAGGCATTGTGTTGAGTACTGTGTTGGGCACTGTGTTGGGCGGGGCACACTTTTGGGCATTGTGTTGGGTATTGTGTTGGGTTCTGTGTTGGGCGCTGTGTTGGGCTGGCACTGAGTTGGGCACTGTCTTGGGTACTGTTTGGGCTGGGCACTCTCTTGGGCATAGTGGTGGGTACTGTGTTGGGCTGGGTACATTGTTGGGCACTGTGTTGGTTACTATGTTTGTCACAATGTTGGGCTGGGCATTATGTTGTGTACTGTGTTGAGTAATATGTTGGGCACAGTTATGCTGGGCACTATGTTGGGTACTGTGCTTGTCACTGTGTTGGGCTGGGCATTATGTTGGGTACTCTTGGGTACTGTGTGGAATACCATGTTGGGCACAGTTGTGCTGGGCACTGTCTTAGTAGAAATGAGCTCTAGGACCCATTGGCTTTGACACTATATGGACAGGCCCTACCCTCACCAGCCAAGCAGATTTCTCTTGACCAGCTTCTGAAGGAGCTGTCAGAGAGGGGTCCGCCTAGCATGGTGTCACCTCTTTTGCTTCTCTAATGTTCTTTTCTTGCTCACTGAAGCCTGGCCTTAACCTCAAGAGGGCTCAGGAACCCAAAACTCATGCATCACATCCAACTTTCCAAGAAGGGAAAATGACCTTGAGCAGAAAGGGCAATCTGTAGACTTTTGTCTACATCAGCTGCCAGAGACTGGGGAAGTCTTAGATTTTGTGTATGTGAGGTCCGGCTACCAAGTGCATTGACAGACATATCACCTGACATCCTTTAGAAAAGCACTGCTGAGGGCCACTTTGCTTGGGGTTCCTTCTTCTTCCTGGCTGTGGTGATGGTAGGGAGATACTACTGTTCTACTAGTTCAGGCAGCGCTTATTCAGTCAAGCCTAGAAAAGCTAGGTTTAGACAAGTAAAGAGAAAAAACAAAGAAAGCAATAGACCGTGTTTTAAAACCTTTGCTGTTTACATTTTAAGATCTCAAGAGCAAAGCCTACAAAATAAACCTGATTCATATTTAATTATGAATAAGGTGATTTTCAGCAACTCTAGTGTGATAATTCTTAGTGTGAAATTTTGTTATTTAAAAATAAATGAATTCTATAGTTTAAAGCATTTCATCAAATTAACCACCATTTTGGATTTAGCCAGGCCAACTTTTTGTTATCTTGATGTCAGATGTTCTATTGACAGAGGGAATACAAAAGTGACATGAATATGGAATTTGCTGAACTTAGTATTTCTCTTTTTGACTATTTTGGAGATATCTTTTCCCTTTTTTTCCCCCTATTTTTCTTTATTCAGCTGGTTTATCAAATGTATGATCTCATACAAACTATCTGAGTCTCAGCTGGCTTCTCTTAGCTTGGATATATTAATAGTACCTCCCTCATTGGGTTGTTGGGACAATTCTGTGAGGATTAAATCCCCCAAATCTTGTGAAGTGCCAAGCACAAAGCTTGTTATAGAATAAATACTCAATAAATATTCATTAAAGTAAAACTTTCCTTTTAGTTCATATCTAAATATTTTCAAATCCTAAATTTCTGCATTAGCAGATTAATCAAATATTAGCCCTTTAGCCCAGTAGGTTTTGGGGTCATGCATTAATGCAGATTACATGGAAAGAAAAGAATGTTGTAACAGTGTCTGTTGACAGCCTTTTTCTAGCAAAACATATACCATTGTTATGTCACTTGTAAATGATTTATGACTTGTGATTTTTGTCCTTAGGAGTCCAGTTTTTTTTTTTTTTTTTTTTTTTAAATTGCCGTCAAATTGCCACAGGGGGGAGTATAAGTTCTTGAAAGAAGCAAAGACTACAGTTAAGGAATTTGATACCAATTATTATTGAGTGTGCATATCTAAAACATCTTAAGCGGATTATATTAATACCATGAAAATGTAGAAATATTTATGATAAAATACTAACTTAGGCTGCTGTCTCATCTTGGATTTAATGATTTTGCGATAATGATAAAAGCAGTGCTTGGAAAATGTCTCTGTGGGACATGGAGAGATGAGTGTGTGTGTGTGTGTGTGTGTGTGTGTGTGTGTGTGTGTGTGTATACATAGGCCATATTGACACTGTAAAAGAAGGAAGTAAATTTAAGTTTCTAGTTTTTGCCATTAAAATCATGAAATGAAAGAGAGGAGAAGAGAGGAAGAAAGTAAATGCTAATATGTATAAGACAAGGATGTGAATGGCGTGGCTATGATATTGTGACACTGCTACATCACGGGTGGCACTGCACCAAGCCGGTATATATGGGAAAATTTAACCTTATGGGATTCAATCACTAGGAAAGAGCATTCCAAAAGAGGAGAACTGTACAAGTGAAAAATGAAAGATCCCTTGAATGATACAGTTGCATTTAATAACCACAGAAGACATGACCCAATTTTGTAGTACTAATAGCCAAAAATGTGGTTTTTCCTCTGCCTCTTTGGAGAAAGTGAGGCACAACAAAAGTGTTAGGGAGGCTGGAGTTCCCGTGGCGCTGCGGTAATGAATCCGATTAGGAACCATGGGGTTGTGGCTTCGACCCTGGCCTCGCTCAGTGGGTTAAGGATCTAGCATTCCCGTTGTGGCTCAGTGGTTAACGAATCCGACTAGGAACCATGAGGTTGTGGGTTCGATCCCTGGCCCTGCTGAGTGGGTTAAGGATCCGGCGTTGCCGTGAGCTGTGGTGTAGGTCGCAGACGCGGCTCAGATCCCACGTTGCCATGGCTCTGGCATAGGCTGGAGGCTACAGTTCCTATTAGACTCCTAACCTGGGAACCTCCATATGCCGTGGGAGCAGCCCAAGAAATGGCAAAAAGACACACACACAAAAAGAAAGGGTTAGGGAGGCTGAATAGAGAAACTTACGGGTTGAGTTATGGTACCAATGTGACCCTTCCCTGTTGGGAGATAATTATCATGGCAGATGGTTGTTCAGTTATCCTCCCATCTCTCTGCTTCTCCCCTAAAGTCCTCCTCTGGCCTTCCTTATGTGCCACACAGGAGACCACCTTTCCCACACTCTGCCTCTCTTTCTGTCCTCTCCAATTTGGTGCAGTATTCTGAAGAAACCCTGTCCTAAAGTTTCTTATGTATTGTCTTTCTGTGTGTCTTTATAGGACACTTACTGATTTTGTGACTGGTCAAGGGCTTTGTACCCGGCTCCTGCTCTTTCATTGACCCCTACTAGCCCCTGGCTCCTGCCACTGTCATGAGTTACCCTAGTATCCCCCAGAACTTATCAATTTTTTTTTTTTTATTTCTTTTTTAGGGCCTCACCAGCAGCATATGGAAGTTCCCAGGCTAGAGGTTGAATCGAAGTTGCAGCTGCTGGCCTACACCACAGCCAGAGCAGCGTGGGGTCCAAGCCACGTCTATGACCTACACCATAGCTCATGCCAATTCTGGGTCCCCCACCCACTAAGCCAGAGCAGGAACTGAACCCACATCTTCATGAATACTAGTTGGGTTCATTTCTGCTGAACTACAACGGGAACTCCCACTTCTAAGTTCTTATTGCCGTTTCTTTAAAGACAGCCAGGCCTTGCCCCAAGCTTTACCATTACCTAGAACTGTTCCATCCCTTCTGATCCTAAGCATCTGCTGTCTCCTGCTCTCTCTTGCTCATTTACCCAATACACCAGTTCTTTGACCTGATTGAGATCTTGATCTTTTGCTCCCTTCCTTTGCATCTGAACACATGGCTTTGCTTCCTTCTCTGTGGCACCAGTCCCTTCTTTGTCAGCCGTTCCTTGTTTGCACCTCTGGTATTCAGCCTCCCCATCTTTTTTTGAGCCAACTCCCCTGGCTTAGTTGTTCCTACAGTGCCTGCCATATATTTATGATCCCCAGTCTCAGCTGGGCCTTCTGCTTCTGCTGCAGTTGTTCTACTCACCTCTTTCCTGTCTTCTCTTTTGTGTCTCTTCCAAACCCCACTGCTTCCATTAAGGTTCCTGCCCTGTTCTCTGGCTCTCAGCATGTCAGCCCTCCTTCCCACATGAGACCATCAGGCATGAACCACTCAAGGGGGTCTCTCCAGGATTGATGGGTCCTCAGCCTCGTACTTACTCTAGAGCTGCTGTGTTCAGTTCCTTAGCCCATTGGTCACATACTGGCTATTTAAATTTAAACGAATCAGAATTTAAAATCCCCTTCCTTAGTTGTTGTAGTGGGATTTCAAGTGTTCAGTAGCTATATATGGCTAGTGACCACTGCACTGAGTGGAGTGGCGAGCCTTAATATCATTATAGAAAGTCTGATTGGACAGTACTGGTCCAGACAGAATTTTGCTGGTGCTGTTGATCTGCCTTCCTCCTGTCTCCTGTGGAACCCTTTCACTTTTTCGTCTTTCAGGTTTTTTTCTCCAGTAGCTTCTTAGTCTTTAAAGATATGTACATTTCTCTCACATAAAAAAGAATTCCCTCCTCCCCAAAATAAAACAGCCTTCCCTTTGTCCTACACATCCCTCTGTATCGTGCTTTCTTATACTCTGATGCTCCTAACACACACATCCCCATGGCACAGGATCTCACTCTCTCTCTCTCTCTCACACACACACAAATCCTGTGCATTTACTTTTCTCTAAAAACTTACTTTTGTGTCACCATGAACCATTGCAATAAGCCTTCTGGTTCCAGCACTGCCAGTTGCCATCAAACAACCAGTTCATTGCCAAATTCAGTGGATTCTTTTCGGTCCTTATGTAACATGATTTCTCTGTGAGTTATATCGTTGAGTCCCATCCTCTCTCCATCTCTTTGATCATTTCCCTTGGGCTCCCTGGAAGTCTTCTTTTCCTCTGCCTACCCCTTTGATTGGATGCCCCATAGTCTTTTGTCCCTGGTCCTCTTCTTACTTATTTGTTCTTCTACTGATGCATTTTTGCTGGTTCCTTGCTCTCTGAATCTGGACCGGAAACATTTGTGCCTGTGCACAGGACATTAATCTGAATGTCCTACACAGACCTTATAGCAAGCATATTCAAGACCAGACTTGTTGCGCCCACCCCTAAATTTGTTCCCTTTAATGTTTCCCAGTTGTAATGATTAGAACCACCATGTCATTGTGGTTCCTGTTCATTGTTTGATATTCTTTTTTTCTTTCATCTCCCATATTTCATCAGTCCCAAAGCTCTATGAATTCTACCTTCTCATGATATCTTTCCAGCATATCATACCATTAGCATCTTTTGTCTGAACCACTGCATTAGTCTTTTCTGTTATTGACTGGTCTTTGACTTATCTTATTTGCTCTTTCTAATTTATTGCTTCCACTATTGCAGAAGAATCTGTCAATGCAAAGTACTTACTCACCTGCTTAAGTCCTTCTCCTGGTTTTCATTGCCTCCAAGATAAATCCCTTGGTCTGTTCCTGTCTTTCCCATTCTTATTTCTCACCACCCACCACTCCTGCCCTGTTTCCTGTTTTCCATTTACAATTTTGTTCCAGACAGTTTTAATAACTTAGCTTTATCATGCTAATCATGCCATTATAATTTACTCATATTGCTGTCCAGCATTTGGGAGCTGTAAGGTGTGTTTACACCAAATTAACTTTCTACTGTAGTACGAGCTTGTTCTATATTTGATCCAGTACATATATACTCACACATACACACAAAGAGTGAAGCAAACAATTTATAGAAATAATATTTATTCTTACTACGTATGATACCTTTGGTATTTTTAAAATTGAGTCCATTCCATTTTTTTTTTCAAAGGCTGGTCTTGACTTTGGTGATATTGTGATTTACCACCCAGATGACCAAAATGTATTTCTTGTGTATATTTGGTCTTTGTTGCTGTTTCTGGCTCACAGCTTTCAGAACTCTTGAAATTTCCTAAGTGTTGAGAGTGCTGAAAGGGTCTTTGTTTTATCAATGAGGTGACTTTCAGAAGCACCTAAGGAGGGGGGCTGATAGCCCTTGGTGCTAACCATGAGATTAGAGGGTTGGAACTTTCAGCCCAACCCCTTCGCCACCTCACCAGACCACTGGGGAGCTACTAGGGACTGGAGGTTTAATCAACTGCCAATGGCTTATGATTTAATCAGCCATGCCTATGCCTTCATCAGAAGCCTCCATGAAAACGTGAAAGGACAGGGTTCAGAGAGCTTCTGGGGTGGTGAGCCCATGGAGGTTTGGGAGAGCAGTGTACCTGGGGAGGGCCTGGAAGCTCAGCACCCCTTCCTTCATCCCTTACCCTGTGCCTCTCTTCCGTCTGGCTGTTAAGTAAAATGTTTCTCTGAGTTCTGTGAGCTGTTCTGGCAAATTAATCGAAACAATGGGATTGTGGAAACCTTTGACTTATAAGTAGCTGATCAGAAGCACAAGGTAATAGCCTGGCCTTGCGACTGGCATTTGAGGTGGTGTAAAATCTTGTGAGACTGAGCTTTTTAATTGTGCCGTCTGAATTGTTTTTTGGTGTGGGGATGCCCCCCCCCCCCCGCCCCGACCCCAGAAAGGAATTGATCCAGGAACCCTTTCAGTCTCTAAGCTTATTTTACTAATTGAAGCCACACGTTAGGAATAAGAAATCTAGTTACAGCTTTGCAAGCCCTGGTGATTAGGATAGGCTACCCGAATACGCAGTGGAAGGAGGTGGAAAGTCCTGTGAGGATGTGAGGTTTAGGGATGCTTTAGACATTTTGGGCTCATCAAAAGAGCACCTTTAGTTCCTGGAAGACTGATCTGTGGAGTCCAAATAAAATACAGAGCAGAGATACAGAGAAAACCTAGGGTCTTGGTACTACATCAATTTTATCAGTTTCATGAGCCAATATATCCACCCCCTTTTTTAAAAAATTAATTTTTAAAAATGAATCCTTAAAAATTATAGTTGAGTTACAGTGCTGGGCCAATTTCTGCTATATACCCCTGACCCCTTTTAAAAAATGGGTTCCAGATACTGTACTACAAAATGTCCTAGCTGATACAGACTTCACCCATGTGAGGGAGAGAATAGTTTTACTTTCACATTTATACTTTCTAATGTAATTACTTATAACATTTTCTAGTTCTATCATAGTATTAGGATATAACAGTGCTTTCTAGCTCACCCTCTTTAAAAATAGCATAATGGAATATATAGGAAATGGTGTTTTATGGCATTTTGGGGCAAAGGCTTTCTAAAAGTTTTAAAGTTTTGGAATGGTAAAGGGATAGAAATCCCTTTGGTTCAAGATAGCAAAGATTATAGGGGAGTTTGCCGGAAATTTGCTAACTTTTAAAAAAAGTTTTGAGTTAATTTAAGGTATTTCTTGGAAGTTCATTTCTGAGTATTTGTGAATAACTTCTCACACAGCATCAAGTACAAACAAATCTACCATTGAATGAATTCCTTATATAAAGTTTGAGAACTAGCATGAACTTTAAAATATTCTATAAATACTCTGTATTTAGCTAAAATTACTAAGGTCTTTGGACCTATGTGATTTATATGATAGCATATTTCTATCAGTTCATTTATTAATATAAATAAATTTTCTGAGGCTCTCATGTTCATATCTGGTAAGTTTATGGTTTTCAGAATACTAGGGAATACAGTATTTATTTTATTCAAGTCATAATTTATTGAAGTAAAAAATTCTCTAGAAAATTGGATACGAGGTATGTAGGAAAAGTTGCCGGTTATTAATGCAATGCTCAAAGTTGCCTAACCTTAGGCATAAGAAGAGCCTAGTGGAAAATTCTTCCAGGCTAATAAATCTGTTCAAATGCTCCAAATGAAAACTCCATCAGTCATTTGTTATTGTTTTTCTTTCCATGAAATAAATAAATCATAGATATTTTGAGCATTTGGTCTATTTCTGAATCGTTTTAAACACAGCAGGATATTGAAAGATATCTAGTTCTTGCCTGTGAGGAGGAGGTTATGATCTATTTGCAGCAACAGATTATACACAGACTAGGAGTTAAACCAATGAGCCTCACAACTTTCTGACATGGAAACCACATGACACTAAAAACCCCGGAGGATTGGTACGATGTAATATTTCATGACCCAAAAGTTCATTGGAACTTCTGAAGAACTTTGAGGTATAGATTATGGTCGAGCCACACACTCTGAGGCTCAAGAGCTCTTGCTCAGTTCTTAATGGGTCGGAGGTGAGTCATCAAGTGGTCACAGAGGTGTGTAGCCCTAAGTGTTCTGTGAACTAAGAGGAAGGAGAAGTAACCAATGTGCAAAACCCAATGTGACTTTTAAATGGCTATAAGCTAAGGTTAAGGGATGAGGACAAAAGGAACAGCAAGGGCATTCCAGATCTTAGAAATGGTGTGAACGATCTTGACTTGGCAAAGGTTGTGACATATATGAAAGAGAACAGATGGGCTATTTTGGCCTGAGCCAACATGGGGCCAACTGGGAAAGATTTAAGAAAAGGACTGCAGTGTAGGAACTGCAATCCTAATTTCTTTCTTTTACTCTAACATTGAGTGTTTAAGTACTTTTTGTTTTTAGTCCTCTAAACATGTCTTGGGAACATGTTTGTAATGCTTTATAACAGTTTTCAAGGCTTAGAGAGTGTTAAGAATACACCTGCAGATTTATAAGGAGCAGTTAAGGGTGTCTCGAAAAAACATTGTTTACTCAATGTTTAATTTAATAAAAAAAGTCCATTTAAGTAATCAACTTAATTCTCAAACATTTTATTTTTGACACTCTCAAATCAAATAAGTAATGATTATTATCTTTAGGTTAGAAGTGGAGACTCATTAGATTTAAAATATTTTTCAAAGCCTTAGCAATATTGTTTGTAACAAATAAAATGGAATCCACTAGCATGTCCTTTGATTGTGAGTTTTCAATCCCCACCGGAACTTTTGGAGAACAAATAAAATCTATGCTAAGGTAAACGTAGTTATTTACTTTATAATGGGACATAACGCCTTTGCCCATTTGGAAGCTAAAGGCAACTTACATGTCTTGGATTGGGTGAAGGCAATGATGTCGTTTTGTCCTCGGGACTCTATTTAGAAGAGAAGTTAAAACAAAAGTTAAAAATTGAGAGGACAGACTTAACACAATTGGATTTTTGTCTTAGGAGGAGATTTTCTAAAGTGTAATATTTTCCCTAGAAATGCCTTAGGCCCAGCTTGTGCTTGCCTTAATTTTGTCCATATTCCTTGAAAGATACTTTGTGTATTAGTATGAGTTGATTTGACTTGAATTTAGCTTTGTTGGATCTGGCCGCTATTGAGTTGACTGGCTTCCCAAAGACATGGAGATGGAGCGGTCCTTTTCAATAACCAATCCTTGGAACTATTTCCTACTCTCTATAACTCTCAGAAGTCTCTTGGATAGTCAAAAGACCGGAAAATGGCTGGGTATTAAGGCAGGACATTACAGACTCAATAAATCAAACTTGTCAGATTTCTCTTCCCTTCACCCTGAAACAGAGTACCAGGAGTTATGCATAAATATAAACTCTAAGCTCTATCTACTCTTAAATTCTTGGCATTGTTTAGGTTAATAACTTGTCTTTTATGTGGTGTATTTACCTATGGATGAGGATGGTGAAATCACTTTCATTGAGAACATTAAAGAGTAAAGTCTGGAAAAAAAAGAGTAAAGTCTGAATACTATTAAGGTGGGTGATTATTATTATCAGTCAATGGAGAGAATCAACAGTTGCATTAGACGATGAATGGGTAAAACAACATAGAGTCAGTGTTCTATGAATTATTAAAGAGAATCTAGGATATTAAATCTACAGTAAACCAAACTGAAAATTCACTAAAATTGCTGGCTTTTCTTTTAATTTTATACTTATTTAATTTTTAGAATAATTTTTGGTGCATATATTTAACCTAAAATTGAAAAACAAATGCAAAGTGAGGTCAAATTTCCACCTCCACTCCCCACCCCCAAATAAGGAACTTAAAAAGTATTTAACAACACATTTTACTGGGTTGGCTTATTAAAGCTCACTTGACCTAAATGGTAATAAAATTTACCATATAGAGATGTTAGCAGATATTTTTCTGTGGGCGAATCCTTAATAGAAGAGAAATGTAATTTCAACTTTGAACAGACAACCAACAAATTTAAGAACAGGAGTTTCTTTTTAGCTTGTCATATTAATAACAGCATGTCCTTTGGTTTCAGGTAGCAGAATAAGGAAGTGACTGACAGCGCCTGACTTCCTACTATGAAAAAGGTAAGGTGTGAAAGAAAGGAATGATCCCGATGGAAATTCAAACATGATCATATATTGACCAAATCTTACTCTTTAGTATTTCCATCTGCAGACTAGATTTTTATTCTGTTCAAGATAAATATAGCCAAAAAAAGTGCTTTAAATTTCAGTTTCTTTTCCCTTAAAAACAAAAGGTAAGGCATCTGTCCTATAAGATGAATAAACTTGAAGCAGTATTTGCTGAGTACCATATTTACGAACTGTGGCCTCTCTAGAGTTTATTTAATGTGGTCCATCTTCAGGAAGTTGCAGAGTAGTGAAGAAGAGTCATAGGAAATAGTGACAGTTTTACTGTTATCTATAGGAAAAGTCCCATGAAACAAAGGAAACAGTATTTAAACTTAGAATAGGTTTTTATATTCAGTTTAGGATCAAATAATAAAGCACGCCTGTTATTTGCAGTTATTCCTTCAATAATAATTATTATTATACGTTTTGGTGATTAAAAATGCAATTAAAATGACTCTCGAAAATCCTCATGAATTTTATATAGGAAAATCACATTTTTTTTTGTTTTTTTTTGTTTGTTTTTTTCCCTTTAAGGCTTGGAATATATATTTAAAGATTTTTTTTTTTTTTTTGCTTGTTTGTGCTCTCATTATTTCATCCTATCTTATTTAATTTACTATGGGGAGATCTGTTCTGAGGAAGATAAAAATAAATGGAAAAGAGTAAAATGAATTCCAGCTTAGGGCTATTGTTTTCAGTAATTTTCAGCATCCTGATTTATTTCATTCCCAGGATATTAATGTCTTGCAGTGGATGCTGATATGCTAGCGTGCCTCCAGGCTTGGGCTCAGGAGTCAGGCACTTGGGTGAGGTTGGTTCTGCCCCTCACAAAGTGCAAGAGCTTTTGTCTCAGCTGCCCCTTTGGAAAATGGAGAGGGTGGCAGAACCTACTTTGGGGGTTCAATGAAGTATAGTTTACTTAAAGTGTTTGTAATAGTGTTGGCGTATATAGTAAGTGCCCCCTCAAATGTTAGACATTATATTTACTTTAATAATTTAATATTATCAAGGAAGGTGAAAGGTTTATTCTCCCCAATTAAAATGCTTAAAAAACCAAACAAACGAAGGATCAAGGGGAAATTCACTTTCTGAAGAGGAGCTTCTCAGTAATGTCTCTCATAAGCATTGTGAGCTCATGATAAAGGGCCATTAAATGAGAAACAGGAATAATGTTTTCAGTTAGTAAAAGCTTCATAAATGAAGTTAATTAGCAGCTTAGTTACTAAATTCAATTATCTTGCTTTGAAGCTCAGGCTTTATTCTAAAAAACTTTGTTAAATAGACTGAGTCCTTTTAGATGTGGCATTAGTTCTCGGAATATAAGCGTTGTGATGAATTCTTGGTAAATGAATTTAAGACATGGATTAAATATTCGTTAAATATGTGAGTTTAAAAATTATGAAAGTCCTGGGAATTTGTCTAAGAAAATCTGCCAAAAGTAAGCGCCATGAGTAGTAGTTTCGTTTTTGGTTCTGATTATAGAAGTTTACAGCTTTTTTTTCTCCCTCATCTAGTTAAACACATATATAGAATTAGAGAGAGGTAAAACTGAGAAAAAAAATCTTTGGGATCTTTGGTCTTACGCATTTCACATTTCTAACATAGCACCTAATTGCACTATTGTAATCTATAGAAATCAAGAGGAGCAGCTGTGGTTGTGGTCAGAGGGGGGCTGGAGCTGTTCTCATGCTGCCTGCAGACCTCAGGCTCTGAAAGCCACATGATGCTGGGGAGAGAGAGAGGAATTCAAGTGTGGCAGGGTGGAAGGGCATGGTGGAGACGCTGTCTGTCAAGCCCTAGAAGCAGGGACCTTACTCTAGGAAAAATGAAATACACAAGCTCTCACAGAGTTTTCAATCAAGCCTAGACTGGATTAGTTGATCTACTAGAAATTTTTTTCCTGAATTTCAGAAAACAGTTTAACTCGCTTTGAAAGAAGATATCAGAGTTGCCATAATATTCAACATGCCATTAAAAATTAGAAGACATGCTTTAAAACAGGAAAAAAAGGACCAAAATCCAAGAGAAAACAAGAAATAAACCCATAGATGATTTACATATTGTAGATATTAGACAGAACTTTAAAATACCTATGGTTAGTATACTATGATCAAAAATGGAGATAATTATGTACAAAATAGACAAAAAGATGAATAACTGAACAGAGAATTGGAATCTATATAAATTATTCAAATGGAGATTCTTGAGCTGAAAAATACAGTATTTAATATTAAGAACTATGGATGTTTTGAACAGCCAGGTGAACACATCAGAGCACAGGATCGATGAACGAGAAGACAAATCAAAATAAACTGAGAGAGAATAGAAACAGAATGGTACACAGACAGACTTCTGAACTCATTCTTCTCCAGAAAGAGACTTCATACTTAGAAGCTCTGTGGATTGCTTCTTTCTAGACTGTCGGATGCTATTAGAAGGATACTTAGACGTGTCTAGTTCCATTGCTGATTCAAAGCATTTGCGTTTTTCAAGGGAACTTAGGAAATTGAGAGATACTTTTGTTACCTTTAATTTTAATAGAAAATCTGTTTCCTTTAAGTGGTATCTTTACCAAAATGTGACAACTTCTGAAAAGAGAACTGGGTATAAGACTCTGGGGAGTAGAAATAATCCAGATCAAGTTTTCTTCCTAAAGGAAATAATGCAATGGCAAAAGAATATATTTTCAGGTTTTAGATTTTTTTTTCATTTTTATTCTGGTTTTCATTTCAGAACGCTTTGGCTCCATAGCAGATCTCAGCCCCTTTCAGTTTTTCCTGTTTTCTTTGCTTCCCACCTTTGATCTCTCAGTGCCCGTGTTCTGTGCCTTTTTACTGTATTAACAGTCTATAAGGTTTTTCGCTTCTGGAAAATTAGACAGAGAGCAGAATTTTTGATCCAAGTCTTTGTAATTTGCAGCACAAGAACTATTTCACCAGTTGCAATGCATCTTTTATGGGTTTTAAACTATTTTTTCTTGTGACGTTTTGCCTTGCATGTAGACCCACCCTGACACAGTTGGTGGAAAATAATATACTCTGACAGTGGTCGTATTGGTGCCTTGGAAAAAGATAAGAACATGGAAAGCAGATTAATGAAGGCATTAATGAAAAGTGGATAGTATGTCTTCTTTCTTTCTATTCACTGATTCTTAACTAAAAATTAACCAAAACCCAATTTTTGATAGTCATAAGACCTTGGCTGTTTTAGATATCTGGAAATGGCTTCTGACTTAGAAATAACATTGTATTCCCTCTCATCCCCTACCCACTTCACCTGACAGTTCCCACCATCCCCCAGCCCCTCCAGCCCTTCCATCCCCCCAAATCCTTTCCTCTGGAGACCCAATAACACATGAATCCAATTACAAAGAAATGATTACCCCACAACTCTGCCTAATATACTATGATGAACCAGTTTCTGAGTACAATTTTTTTTTCTTGATTATAAAATGCCCTCACATATGTTATGTCATTTAACTTTCTCAAAATTTATATGAGGTACGAAGAGTGAGTGTTATTACCCCTATTTCACAATGAGAATAAGGTAGATGAAGTGACTCACACAAAGTAATCACTAGTAAACTTTAAATCCAGGACTCATGCTTTCCTACTTCAATGTTGACATCCTTACTTAGGAGGCTTGTGTGGACTTGTAGGTGGATGCAAGGAGCACTAATATTGAAATGTGTTCATAGTATAAAGTAGGACTCTGCCTACCTTAAATCCATAATAGGTATAGACTATACTTTTTAAAAATGATTTTTATTTTTTCCATTATAGTTGGTTTATAGTGGTCTGTCAATTTTCTGCTGTACAGCAAAGTGACCCAGTCACACACATATATATTCATTCTTTTTCTCACATTATCCTCCATCATGTTCCATCACAAGTGACTAGATACAGTTCCCTGTGCTATACAGCAGGATCTCATTGTTTATCTACTCCAAATGCAATAGTGTGCGTCTATTAACCCCAGACTCCCAGTCTATCCCACTCCCTCCTCCTCCCCCTTGGGAACCACAAGTCTGTTCTCCAAGTCCATGAGTTTCTTTTCTGTGGAAAGGTTCATTTGTGCCAAATATTAGATTCCGGATTTACATGATATCATGTGGTATTTGGGTATAGACTATACTTCTGACTACTGTTCTAGCAGTAGTGGAAGAAAGACGTTTTCCTTTGCAGAAGCCTTTTGCAATATGTGTCTCTATCCTTCAGGGAAATGGTATATAGTAGTTTTAGAAATTTGTGATCTTAAAAAAAGAGGAAATGAATATTTGTATGCGGTTTGATGAGCTCAGGAATATGTTCTTGGGAATGTGCAATAGTGGGTTGTCCAGATTACATGACATCCTGAATAATAAAGGGCTTTGCAGATCCACAGTTATTTAAGCTGTTGACTAACAGGATGCCAAGCACTTACGCATGTTCTGTGAGTGCTCTTAGTGTCAAGGTCCTGTTGGGAGACAATTCTTGAAACAAATGTCACATTTCCCCATGTCTAGTGAGCTGAGGAAATAACTAACTTTATTCCATTCTATTATTTATAGAATTTTTGCACAGTGGATAGCCCTAGAAGATGCTAATAGTGTCTTTCTCCAGAGCAAAGGGCAGGCATGCTCACTGTCCAGTATAAAATATTCAGGTTCCCTAAGCTCAGGCTTCCTCTTCTATAGTGCTGACTGTTTGTATAGATGTCACCTGACCCTCTTTATGTTGCCTTACGGAAATTGGTTCTCTGGGAACCTGTGTAAGAAAACACTGATATTCTGGCTACCACTTCTGCTTAGAGGAAATTAAGTCAATTGTCTTTGACCTGGGCATGTCACGTCTTCTTGCAACATCTGGAAAAGTATAATAGGCTAAATGTTAGTTTGCAGGTAGCCTTCAAACATGGTTCTGACAGGTCACAAGTCATCTCCCTCTCTTCTTGTCTCTTGTATATATATAAAAAGCACAAAACATTTTGAGTCCATGCATGTGGTTTCCTGGGCCTTGTGTATTTTTAGCAGGATGATTCTGGCATTTTATAATGGACATTGTCTGTAGACATTAGATATGTAGTTGGTGGAGGCTTGTCAGCAAATCATGACATTGCAGAGGGCTTGGAGACTTTAGATAATTCATGGCTACTCTTTCACTACAGGCTTCAGCCTCTTTAACACCAGCCTTGGGCAAACTTGGAATATAGGTCTTCAGTCTGAGGAACTGCTTTTACTTTCCGATTTTGTTGCTCAGCATGTTTGGAAATTATCCTCACTGCTCCTCACCACGCGGGATTTTCCTCCTTAGCTCTGTACTAAACTTCCACTTCTGAATAGACCTTCTGTTCATTTTTGGATGATAATTCTTGACAAGATAACCTTGTCCTATCTCTTGAGTTTTTTATGATGATGAACATTAACACAACAAACCATCTCCAATGAACTTTATGCTCTTTTAAGAAGGGGAATTTTTCTTGAGCATTCTAGATTTTGTCGAGTCATAGTCATGGGTAAGAAAGCCCTTCAAGCTTGGGGTCTCCTATTGTTAAAGGTTAATGTGATTTTCTGAGACTTAATGCTGCCCGTGGACTTCCGTACCTGGTCTCTTTTATTTATGCTCACTGTCTTCAGGGTTTAGACCTTAGTTTGGTTCCATTAACCTGTGATTTACTTATTCTTCCCCAGTTCTACCCTCTCTCTTCCAAGCCCCTAGTAGGACATCCATTTGATTATGGGATGCCTTGCAGAAGGTCAAGAAATATTGTAGAATGATTGAATGAAGGTACTGGGTCTTTTTTGAGCCTTTTCCTTGGAGATCTTCATTCTAACTAGGACCTTGATTTTCCTAGTTAAAAAAAAATATGTGGGAAGAGGGATAGTCATGCAACAAATCATATGGCAGTATCCATCATAATACCAACATGGGCTGAGAGCTTTATGTCTGCTACTATTCCAAGTGTTTTATTTGTATTGCCTCCTTTAGTCCCCAGAAGATTAATCTATGATTAGCAACATTTTACAGATCAAATATAGGCACAGAAAGATTTTGTAATTTTTCTAAAGTCACGCAGTGACAGAACTGAGACTCTTCTGCCTTCTAAAGTCCAAGGGTATCTGATGCACATATTACAGGGTTGAAGAAGTACACTGAATTTTTACTTTGGGGTAAGGCTGACTTAAGTCATTCATAAAAATGTCTTCTTTACCCCAGGATCAGATGAAAGATTAGAGTTAAGCCAGAAAATCTGACCTTTGTTGAAAACAAGCCATAGGTATTCTCACCCAACTCTTCAGGTACGCATCTCCCTCTTAAATCAGTTGAGTGATTAATTAATTTATTCTTTCATTTATTCTAAGACTGTTTATTGAAACCTGACTTGGTGACAGCACTGTTCCTAAAGAATGCAGAGTCAGGAAAGAGAGGTAATTTCCTTTAAGGGGTGGAGAGCCTCCATTGTGGACTTGCCTGAGGCAAGAAGTTTTCCCCAGAGAGTAAGGAGAAGCTAGAAAAGCTGTGAAGGATGTGGGCTCCCTACTGGAGACTCTCATTGCTTATTAAGTTCCTGAGGGCAGGGACTGTGTCTGTATCTTTTACCGCACGCAGCAGCTTTTGTGCTGAGTACCCTGCCTGATGCACAGGAGCTGCTTCATAAATATGGTACCACTGAGTTCAAGCAATAGCCCTCTTAAAAATTTTTTTTTTCCTTAATCATTTTCCTGGAATGTTCCTTGTTAATTAGAAAAAAAGTGGGTATATTTGTTTATCATAAATATTCAGATGCTAGGTTAAACATGACTGAGTTTCAGTTTCTGCTCTTTCTTTTTCCTTAACCAGAAAATAATTTAGACATTCACCACATCTCATATTCTTTTTTATTTATTTATTTTTATTTTTTTTATTTTTTTAAATTTTTTGTCTTTTCTCTTTTTGTCTTTTTTTGTTGTTGTTGTTGCTATTTCTTGGGCCGCTCCCACGGCATATGGAGGTTCCCAGGCTAGGGGTTGAATCGGAGCTGTAGCCACCGGCCTATGCCAGAGGCACAGCAACACAGGATCTGAGCCACGTCTGCAACCTACACCACAGCTCACAGCAGGGCCGGATCGTTAACCCACTGAGCAAGGGCAGGGACCGAACCCGCAACCTCATGGTTCCTAGTCGGATTCGTTAACCACTGCTCCACCACGGGAACTCCTCTTTTTTATTTTTTTGGCTGCATCCATGACCTGTGGAAGTTCCCAGGCCAAGGATCGAACCTGCACTGCAGTTGCAGCCTGTGCCACCACTGTGGCTTCAAGGGATCCTTAATCTTCTGTGCCACAAGGGAACATCCCTTTTCTCTTTCTCTTTCTCTCTCTTTCTTCCTTCCTTCCTTCCTTCCTTCCTTCTTTTCTCTCTCCCTTTCTCTATCTCTTTCTTTCTCATACTCTTTAGTACTATATTTTGGATCAGGGCAGTATTTCTCTTAACTCCCAAGGTACAGGCAACAGTACCACAGAAAAACTTGCTTACATGTGATAAACTAAACTATTGTAAATATACATAGTCTGCTAGAAAAGGCCACATGAAATTGACAGTGTTTGAGGGTTTTTTTGACCTTTAGTGGTTACATTTAATGGATTATGATTTTTTTTTCTCCTTTTTAAAAAATAAAACAACTGAGATACCTCTAATAAAATAAAAATTTCCCCACAGACACTTCTAGCATAC
Source organism: Sus scrofa (assembly GCF_054392235.1). NCBI lineage: Eukaryota > Metazoa > Chordata > Mammalia > Artiodactyla > Suidae > Sus > Sus scrofa. The sequence goes on along the minus strand of NC_139383.1, from coordinate 31,669,578 downwards.
ATTCTAAGGTGGTACACTTCTGGCTATAATGAAAGGTATTTGCATTTTCCCTTTGCCTTATCAGAATTCTTCCTACCTGGATGGCCTGCATCACAAACTTGCTTTCCCAGCACTGACTGTTATGTGAGTATGTGTTGGATAATTTATTTCATATTATTTGAGGCCTTGTGAGTATTAATAGAATGAGAGGAAACCATGAAAATTATGGGTTCTTGGTTCACTGCTTTAACAAATATTTACCGAGAGCCAACAGAAACAATATTTACTGCATAAGCAGAAGACGAAAAGACACAGTCCTTGCCTCTTCAGGATTCATTGTTTACGGTTTGTATTGTTTATATTAAAGAGCCTTGTGAGTAAATGTAAAATCATCGCTGTGATAGATGCTTTGAAGGAAAGGGCTTAATAGTGTAACTGTGAATACTAGGGGGAAATGGTTCAAGTTGGGGAGGTCAAGGAGGGTCTTTTGGAGGATGTCAAGGCTGAACCAAGGTCATGTACAGTTGTAAACCAGATGACAGGAGACCAGCAGTGGGCGTATGAAGCAACACGGTTCAGTTCAGTTCACTGAATGTTTACAGAATGCCTATCCTATGCTAGACCCTATGCTTCCATGCTGGGAAATAACAACTGGATGAGATATGGTCTTGGCCCTGGTAAACAACTCACTGTCAGAGTCTCATTGTCACGCAGTGGATGATTAGGAGACCTACCACCGTATGTGTTTGTTTTGCTTCTGTGTAGTTTGAGTTTCCTTTGTGTCAGGATTCTCTGAGCTAGGCAAGTCCTTGTCAAGAAGTCAGACACCATCTTTTGGTCATGGAATCAAAGTTTAACTAACAAATATACATCATCTTCTAGATTAGAGTCCAACAACACTACTCCGGGCTTTGCCATCCATTGATCGTGGCCCCACGGTGGAGCTCATGCCACAGTGGAGCTCATGCCTGTTTCAGAGCTTGCCAAGAGCATGGCTCCAGGAAGGAAGCCTGATCGCCACCAAACAAGGGACCCATTCTTTCTTTATCTCTCTTTTTTTAACCATTAACTAAAACTGCTAAATTATTAACCCAGCCATAGAAATGGATAATAAACACATTGTATGTGCACTGGATTAATTTGTTTTCGTGTGAAGTATCAGTCGGGCCTGGAGGACAAACTCCTAGGGACACACAAGTAACAAACAGCTGAAGTGTCAAGGATGTAAACAAAAGGGGAAAGGCAGGAACTGTAGAAAAATGGAGATTGCTAAAAACCACAGAAGCAGAACAAAACAGCACACACCAGTGCTGGATTTTTGCCCCAGACTCTAGGGCATGTCCTCATTCACTGTACCCACCAAGAGCACGTCCTAGGCCTGCCGTCCTTACTTTCTACAAAGGTCTAGGCCCTTTCATCACCTTTGGGACTGTGGTTCTGGTGTAGCTCCCTAGTCTAGAATTTACTGACTCTTGCTATACTTGCCTTCATACCTTATCTTGGAGAGGTGGCCCTGGGGCGAGTTCTGAGAAGTGCAGCCTCTGCTCTTCTGTTTGACCTAGTCTAGGTCACCGCACCACTAAGCTGTAGACATTCAGGTTGCCACCTTGATCACCAAGCTGCTTGTCCTTTTTCTAGGACCGACCAACCTCCCCAAAGGGATGGATAAGGAAGCTAGTAACACCTTGACCCGTGTCTCAGTACTGCTTTCTCCTTTCATTGTTTTCTTACTTTTTAACCTTCTTGGCAAAGACTGACAAACTTCCTTTATAGTTAATGACAATATATTATATTATTAAGGCTGTGTCTTCCCGAATGCAACTCCTAAACACTTGAACACTTACTTGTTTTCTTTTCCTGTTTCATTATTACTATTTTTTTTTTTTTATCTTTGAGGATTTGTTTGTTAGGGAGCAAGTAATTTTTCCAGGTTGTAGAAGGGGACCCTTAAATATTGCACTGCTAAGTGACTTGTCCAGCTTTACCACATGCTCTCGATTATGGAGCATTCAAGCAGAAAAGAGGAACAGCTCCCAAATTTTCCTTCTTAACTGAATATGAACAACCAACATTATAAAGACAATAAGTATGTTAACTAAATGGTTGAATATTAGTGGTTTGGGTTTTCCAACTAAGAAGTTTTAGTTTTAAAGTCCTTAAGAAATTAAGTTAGAGACAACAGAATTAAATGGCCTTTTGGAAAATGCAAAATATACCTCTGTATTCATATCTATAAAACTTTGGAGACTTTGCATTTGAAAATTCAGCATGTTTTCTGTCTAACAATTCTACACTCTTCTTGTGAAGAGTTATTATCAACTCTGTTGATGAGAGCTGTGATTTTCACCTAAAATTCCAAAATGAATGTGGTGAATGACATTATCAGACTATCAGTCTGTCTAGCGAGTTGTTGGTGCTCTCTCATTTCCAGGCTATTCTGTAAAAAGGAATTTACATGAGTGCCATCTTACCCCCTTGAATAACTCTTTCTGCTTAAGATTTTTCTGGAAATGTTATTAACAATATACTCCAGTAATGATCTAGTCCAGGATATTCTTGTGTTATTTTGCAGCTCGTTGCTAGTGACTCATAGCACATTGGGCGTCCAAGCTATGGTTAACTGGTGGTCAAGTTATGAAATTCTGTTCCCATTAACTCTTCCTTTCTTAGCCCAGAACACATCTCCACTCATCTTTTTTTCTTTCTTTTGATTCGTCATGCTTATAGTCTCTGCTTGGTGTTTTCAAACCAAAAGTATACTCAATGACATGCCATAATAAGTATTGTTCCTACTGCATGTCCAGAATAGCTAAAAACAGGAAATACAGACCATTTCGTGGAAAAGCCTACTTTTGTGATATTTCCAACCTAAAAGGTTTGGATCAACTTTGGTTGAGCGTCTGAACTTTTGGCTTCTTACAGTAAACCTTCTAACTTCAGAATTTTAGCACCATTTCTACTTATAAGATGATGTCTTCCATATTTAGAATATGCTGACACATGAATCAGTTAGCTTTTAAGCTGTTTTTATTGAATACTAGGATCTACTTGTAGCCAAAAATTGTACATAAGAAAATTGAATCATACGATTTAAAGCTTAATAGTAGAAAGAGTCACACTATCCATAGTTTCAACACTTTCTTTACTTATTGGGTGGTTTATTTAAAAATGGGTCTATTGTTATAAGGCTTTAATAATAAGTGAATAATTGATGCAGAAATGTATTATGTAAAATAAATCCAGAAGCCAAAAATTTAGGTTAGTTGAAGTAGTCTGATAACTCTTTCAGTAGGGAACACCAGGCCCTACCAGAAAATAAATCTAAACTGCTTTGCACTCAAATAACCAACTAATTAATGTTTAGTAACTCCAGAGGGAGTTTAAAGTTCATGTGCACCACATCCCTTTTAAGATCCAGTGCTGTAAAAATCTAATTGGATAGATTAGCAAAAGAAGCCACGTAAGATTACATTTATGTGATTCCAGGGTGGCCTTAGGCAGTTCATTATGTTATTTTCCAGTGTCAGTGAGGGCCCTGATTTTTCTTGGATTCTTCCATATTTTGTGACTGTGTAGAGTGGCATAATGAAATGAATGGATTTCATTGTTCTATTTGTTCTCTTCTGACTTAGCCATCTACATTGTTCCTACAGAATGCTCAAGATGGTTTTCAAGGGTGATAAATGATGACATGAACTATAACTCCAGGTTGAGTTGTTAAATAAATGTGTTTCCTTTGCTTTTGTAAGATGTCATTTGCTACATTTCTTTTTTTCACCTTTGATTTAGTTTTAAAGGCAGGTCATCTCAAGGAAGGAAGGTTAAAAAAAATAATAAGGAACATGGAGAGTAGAGATAAGAGAAGCATTTTCAGAGGAATCAGTTCTTCAATCTTAACATTTATTGAGAAAACATTTTAATTCAATATTTGTAGAAGTCCTGAAATGACCAAATAGTTTCTTTTACTCTAAGTCTTCTTGCTTCCATTTAGCTGGAATGTACTGGACAGGATTAGAAATGACTGTTCTTTTGGTTTTTTTTATGGTTTAGACTAAAAGCAAAGTGCCAAAGTTCTTTAAAGTAATCTCTCTTTATGAGATCTCAAGCCTTTGTGTAGACTCAGAAAGTGAGACAATTCTAGGTTTTTAAAAGGTTTATCAAACTGTATACAACATACTAAACTTTACAAATTTTGCTCATGGTTAGTTGACAACACAGTCTTCCGTCTCAGGTCAGCCCTCCTTCCCAAACCTTATTCCAAAGCAAGAAAAACAAAGTAAAACACAGCAGACAGCCAATACCTGTTAAAAGGCTGCAGAAGCCAAACGTTTTTCTATTGTGTCTGTATCACATGATATCCACCTTCCTCTGCGTAATTCTTGGAATAATATCATTCACAATTTAAGATCTTACATTTCAGATTTTTAAGCTCTGAGTTAGAAAGTCCTAATAGTGAATTTATAAAGAAATGTTGACAGAGCTTGGAGTCTCATAGTGTTGGTGGATACCGTGATTATAATAATGGTTTCCTTTAAAACTCTTCCATTACATGTTCCAAACAGTGGAATTTGTAGTTTTTCCTTTGGTCCAGAGATCAAAAACATGAACAATTTTATATTTCTAAGGTTGGACAGCATCTGTGTTTCCACAGTTTCTGTGGGAAAGCAATCCACCCTTTTCTTAGTTTTATTAAAAACCTCCATCGTGGCTCCAGTATGTGCCATTACAAGCACTTTCATTATGTCTCATATCTCCTTTTAGGAAGTAGGAGTCTGCCTATTGCTTTTTTTTTTTTTTTTTTTTCCTTTTCTTTTTTCTTACAGGCTTTCAAAAACTACATACTGTAAGTGAAAAGTGGTTTAAAAAATTAAAGATAGGAGTTCCCATCGTGGTTCAGTGGTTAACGAATCCGACTAGGAACCATGAGGTTGCGGGTTCGATCCCTGGCCTTGAGCTGTGGTGTAGGTTGCAGATGCGGCTCAGATCCCGCATTGCTGTGGCTGTGGTGTAGGCCGGTGGCTACAGCTCCGATTAGACCCCTGGCCTGGGAACCTCCATATGCAGCGGGAACAGCCCTAGAAAAGGCAAAGAGACAAAAAAAAAAAAAAAAAATTAAAAATAAGGTAAGAGAGGTTAAAAGGGTAAATGTGAGAGACAGATTCTTTGAGGTCATATCCTGCTGCCATTTAGTAGCTATGTGACAGGCAGGCTGAATGACTCTAAACCTTGTTTCCTCCATTTGTAAGTAGTATCTGTATCTGTCTGGTACAGCTTGTGTGAGGATGAAATAAAGTAACAATGTAAAGTGACTGGATCACAGTAAATTCTCAGCAATCGGTGCCATTATCAGATGTTTTATTAATTTTTACAGATGATTTGGAAATATTTTGTGGTCGCAGTTACTGTCTTACTACGATAATTTTATTTTGTAACAATCATGTTTTAGTGTTTTTATTTTAGAATAAAATAAATTAAATCTGATTTATCCACTCAACGGCTCTTTATTGAGTACTTGCTATATGCCAGTTGACTAACACAGCTCCTCCTGTTATAAATTATGACATTTGCTGTAGGCTTTTTCTGTTTTGTTTTTGTGGCTATCGGATTATAGAGGTTCCTCTGTATTTCTAATTTGTCAAGAAGTTTCTCTGCCATGAATGAATGTTGAGTTTTGTCAAATAATTTTTTTTCCCAGTTGAGATGACCATATGGGTTTTTTCTTTTTCTGTAAGTTTCTTGTATTTTTTTTTTTTTTTTTTTTTTGCTTTTTAGGGCTGCACCTGCGATATGTGGAGGTTCCCAGGCTAGGGGTTGAATCAGAACTGCAGCTGCTGCCCTATGCCACAGCCACAGCAGTGCACGATCTGAGCTACATCTGCAACCTACACCACAGCTCACAGCAACACTGGATCCCCAACCGCATGAGGCCAGGGTTTGAACCTGCATCCTCATGGATACTAGTTGGATTTGTTTCTGTTGCACCACAATGGGAACTCCAGTTAATAGACTTTAAATATTAAATCACCTGTGCATTTCTAGAAGAGATAAATCTTGGTTGTGGTATTTTACTTTTTTCATATACAGCTGGATTTGATTTGCTTATATTTTGTGTATGATTTTGATATCTGTGTGCATGGGAGAGATTAGCTTATTCTTGTTGTGTTTCTTATGAAATGCTTGTTATATTTCGATATCAACATGATGCCCTCACAAAGTAAGATTGGAAATATTTCTTTGTTTCATTTTTCTGGATGACTTTGTGAAGACTGATGCTCTTTCTTCCTTAAAGATTTCAGGGAATTGCTGATGTCATCTGAGATTAAAATTTTCTTCCTGGGAGAGAAATTATATTGCTCAGGTGTGATTCATTGTAATATCCTTTCATTGATTTTCATTCAATGGCATAATTTTTTTAAACAGAGAAAAATCTATACAGGGACAAAATTTTGTCTGTGTTGTTCAGTGCTCTATCCCTAATGCTTAGTATAGAGTCTGGTTCATAGTAGATGCTCAAAAAAAAAAAGAGTAATTTGTGGAGAGACACAGTGAGATATAATAGTCTTAAAACAACAGTGACGATGGGCCTGAAGGACATACATTCATTTATTTGGTGAGTGATTTTTAGGGGTTATGGTAACCAGTGGAGTGTTAGGTGGTGAGGTGCAAAGATGACTAACATACCAGGCCTGTTTCCCACGGACTAGAGGGAACAGATGCATAATGGACCCAGTACAGTACATTGTCATATGAGCATTGTAATGACATTGGGAGGCATGGAAACTGATTCAGAGAGATGTGGGAAGGTTTGTGGAGAGCAGGATGCTTAAACTAGTTCTTAAAAGATGACTTTTCCCATGGAGGGAATAAGAGGAGTCGCCTACATAGAGATTTGGAGATGTGCGATGTAGTAGGAAAAGGAAGAAGTTCAGTAGGAAATGTAGAAAACATCTATAGGGACACGTTATTGGGGGAAGTGTAAGAAGCCCAAGGGGTGAGAAGTAATTGGAGAAGGTAGCTTGGTTAAGATTGTGAAAGTTCCTGGGTTTGGAAGGAAGAAGTCTGGGTTTTGTCATGTAGTCAGTAAAGACACAATTACAGAGTATATCAGAAAATCTGGTAAAATGGTGGCTTCACCAAACTCAGCTTAGTTTTTTTCACCAAGAAATTTGAAGGTTAGTAGTTGGTGATTTTGGTTCAATGTCTTGAGAATGTCAGAGGCAAGGTCCCTGTGATTCACTTTATGTTTTCCTCATGGCTAGGCGATGGCTGCTGTGGCTCAAGCCACCATGTTCAAGTCTCAGGTTGGAGATCGGTGGAAGCATCTCAGAGCAATCAGTGGAGTCTTTGGCAAGAATATGAAACTTACTCCAGGTGCTATTTCAGATAAAGTGGCCAGACCAGAGAAGCCTCTCTACAGAGGTATCCTTTGAGTTGAAGGATGCAAATGAGCCAGGCATGATAAAAACCAGAGTATGTGTGTTGGGGTGAGGTGAGAGGAACAGGTGTTAACACCCAGAGGTAGGAAGGGGCCAGAAGTCAGGGCTGGGTGCACTCTGGGGAGAGCAAGGAGATACCCTGTGGTGAAGGAGGCTGGGGGCCTTTTCACATAGAGCCTCTCAGGCCATTGTGCAGGAGCCAGGGGAGAACTTAAGCCACGAAGGCGATGGTCTGATTTATGACTGCGAAGGTCCCCCAGACTGTCATCTGAGAAGGATGGAGAGAGGCAGGAGGTATGTAGGGAGACCAGTTAGGGGGCTAATGCTCTGGCTCAGGAGAGATGATGGTGATTTGGGTGAGAAGGGTTTCAGAGAGCAGAGAACACCTGGAGATACACAGTAGAACATGGACCGACAGGACTCACTAAGGGATTATACAGGGAAATTAGGACAAGCCTCGTTTCTAAGTATTTAAAGAACTTGTAGTTTTCTGTTACCGTACACTCTAATGGCAGCAGCTTAACTGGGTACTTTCAATTCTTCGTAACTCAACCTTCATATATTAAAGTATTAAAATCTACTGGGAAAAACTGTTCTATCTTTTAATTCAAAGCAAAAAAGCAACAATATCAGGAAAGGATTTTAATGGAACAATAATTCCAGCTTAGTATTTTTTCTTGAAGCTCTTGTGTGTGTCTTTCATCCTAAGGGAAATTCCTCCTTTTCTCTCTTTTTTTTTTTTTTTTCCAGTTTACAAAAACAAATATCCAGAAGAATCCAGATACAATATAGATTTATTTGTTCATTTTAGTAGAAGAGAAGTGAAAAGAAAATAGCAACAGCAACCTCTCTCTCTTAGGCTTCTCTTATTATTCATATATATTACTGTGGAATTTAATCACCTGAAGGAAAGCAAATGGTTTTTATGTAACTTTATTTGAAATAAACTTAATTTGCACCACGGAGTCCTTCAATTTAATGTGCACATAAATCACACAGGGTCTTGTGGAGATGAAGGTTCTGACTCAGTGACTGTGGATGGGCCAAGGTTTTGCATTTCTACCAAATTCCCATCTGGTTTGCAGACCACACTTGAAGAGGAAGGAGTTCAACTTTACTCCAAATGGGTATTGTCCATGCTCTTAATCACTTACGCTTCTATTTTTCAGTGTTCTGGTATCATTGGATTGGAGAAACTGACCCACTGGAACATAAAACATACTTGGTAAGTAGAAGAAACCAGTGTTTTTTCCCCTCTGGAATTTATTTCTAGATTTTTAATTCACTTTGTTACTGGTCTAAGAAAGCCTGGCATCTTGATTGTTGTCTGGTATGTTTTTTACCCTAATGACTAAGAATCTAATTGCATTCCAAACTGTGACTACTTCCCTAAATATTCCCAGCTGCTTCCAAGATGAACTCTATAACATCCCTAGAAATAGGCTCTGTGGCCTTTTTGGGAAATCTACAATATGATCATATGATCCCAAATAGCTTTGTTCAACATGTGATGTTCAGAAGACCACAGAATTTTAGGGTATCTTTTCAAGTTACCATTAATCATATGTGGTTTTCCTCTGAATGCATTTCCTTCAAAATGACCTACATTCTGAAAAGGAAAAAAAAAAAAAAAACACGTATCAGTTTAGATGAGATATTGAGGAAGGAGAGAATCTGACTCTGAAACTTTATCTAGAAATAAAATATTTTAATGTTTTCTGTCTCAAGGGTTATTTGGTATGTGCTGTCAAACCAGTTGTAAACCAAAGGGGAGGGCTCATTTCCATAATAAGCTTAAGTACTAATTTGCAAGTGCCAGTACTATGTACAAGTATACATAAAATCAAAGACAAAATTATTTCATTAAATATATGTTTTGTACAGATTACTAGTTTACAAATACTTAGAATATCATTTTTAATGGGCATATGACTTTTGAAAGCCTTACACCTCCAAAAATATGCTACTTCTTAAAGGTATCTTATTACTTAATTATTTAAATGCCATTCAAATTGCAATTTACAAAATATATATTTAGCCAAATAGTATTTACTCAGCTGAAAACAGCACCAAGAGATTCTCCCTGCTATTATGTTGTTCATCTTTTTCCAAGTTTGTTTCATTTTCTGCCTCTTCTACACTTTATTTTATAATACAATTTATTTGTATATTTGTGGGTAAATACAAATACTTTCTGAAGCATATTTTAGGAATGCTTGTGAACCCATCATCTTCCTAAAGAATTAGAAAAATACCGATATCTTTATTCTTTACTTATCTATCTCCTGTTTCCTTCCTTTCCCTCTATGTTGAATTATTTAATAATCGTTCTTTTAAAAAATAGTTTTACCACATATTTATATACATGAAATAAGACATAATTTAGTGTATTGGTTTTTTGAGCTTTATAAAAATGGTTTCACAGTGTATCTATCTAGTCTTTTTCTACTTAATATTGTTTCCAAGGTAATACATATTAATATCCAAATAGTAGATCATTCATTTTCATTGCTGTTGATATTAATTTTATAATTGTATCAAAATTGGTCATTTTATAAATGTTGGTTTAGTTTTCTAGATTTTTTTTTTCTTATTACAAAACATGCTTCTCTAAACATTCTAGTGCATTTCTTCCAATGTACAAATAAAGTGATTTTTCTAGATTTTTAAATATTTTGGAATGGAATTGCTGAGTCATAGCAAATGATCACTTTCTCAACATAATATCAAGTTCCTTTCCAAATTACCATCTGATATTACCACAACCAACTTCCATTGATCATCTCTTGGTCTTATTATTTTTTAAAAATTTCTTACCAAAAATAGGTATAATGTTATGTTTTTCTTATTTTATTTTTTAAATTAATTCATTAATTATTTTCATTATAACTGGTTTATAGTGTTCTGTCAATTTTCTACTGTACAGCATGTTGACCTGGTTACACATACATGTATAGATTCATCAGAAGTGATTAGACATAGTTCCCAGTGCTATACAGCAGGATCTCATTGCCCATCCATTCCCAATGCAACAGGCTGCATCTATTAACCACAGACTCCAAGTCCACTGAAGCTACTTATCCATTACTAGAGTTGACAATTCTTTATATGTTTGTTGACCACTTTTATTTTCCCCTTTATGAAATGTTTATTCACTCTTTTGTTCATTTTTCTGTTGAGTTACTTGTTTTTTCTTATGTGTTCAATTTTTTACTTATAGACTTTATTAATCACTGATTTTTTTTCATAATTAGTTTCTAAACAGCAATGCCTCCTAATCCTGTGTTAGGCGTGGGTTCTTCTAGTAAGAGCAGAGTAGCTCAGTTCAGATCAACCATCTCTGTGGTAACAGTTATACACAACATACACATAATTACACACTATACACAGAATTTTACACATACACATAGACACATGCATGCATCTTGTGTATAACTATCTGAATCCACTGGAGCACAAACAAAGATGGGCAGAAATTGAAGAAGCATTGATACTTGGAAGATGAGAATAACATTAGGTGAGTTTCCCATATTTAATGTTTTTTACCTGAAGGTAAGCTCCAGTCAGCACTATATTCAGGGTTACCATAGCGACTAAAGAGTGAGGGTGAAAAATCCCAGAAAGGAGAGAAATGCAGAGGGAGAGCCCAAAATTCTCTGTGTTAACTCTGTCCAAATATCTGGTTGACCTCTGAAGTATGCGTATGTGGTAGAGGGTAGCCACCCAAGATCGAAAGCATTGAACAGAGATTTTGGCTGCTGGCCACCACAGGGCAAACAGAGCTTGGAGTTTGAATTTACCAAGGTATTTTTCTGCTAAGATAAACAAACAAAGCATCAATACTCTTCAGAGAATAGTAACATATTCTCTACAAGATTCAGGATGCAAAACAAAAGGACTAAATAGAGTGAAGTGGTACTCATACTCAAGAGAAAAAGTAATCAATAGAGACTTAATCCAAGAAATTGGATTTAGCAGATAAGATTTTAAAGCAGCTGTTATAACTGTATAAACATATAAAGAAAAATATGATCACAATAAGTTAGTAGAGGAAATTTCAGCAAAGAAATAGGAACTAGAAAAAGAACCAAATGTAAATCATAGAACTGAAAAACACAATCTGAAAGGGAAAAAAAATTACTAAATAGGCTTAAGGGCAGATTGAAGATAATAGAAGAAAGAGCCAATAAACCTGAGGATAGATAATAGTAATAATTCCATTTGAATCTAAGTAAAGAGAAAAAAATGATTTAAAGTAAAAATGAACAAGGATTGTCACTTGTAGGATAATATCAGAAGGTCTGGTTTGAATATAAGTGGAGTTTGAAAAGGAGATGGAAAACAATGCAGAAAAAAAATTAAAGGAAATCATGACCTAAAAATTGTCTAATTTGGTGCAAGATATATTTGGTATTGTTACCAAATTTCTGTGAATGCAGCCTCTTTCCTACCCTCCTGTTGCTGTTCATTTGGACTGTCACAATAACTTCTTATCTGGTCACCTGGAGACCTGCTTCTTCCAGTTTTGTTCTGTCCTCCACATTTTCACCAAAATTACCTATTTAAAATCAATCAGGGAATGATATCAAGAAATCACCTGATCCAACCCACTGCCTTCAGGCATGTGACATATTCTCATGTTACAGAAGAAGTTCCGAGAAATTATTTGCACAAAGTTTACGGAGCTATCAAGTGGTGAAGCATGCTTATCAGTGTTAAAGCAAGAGTTTTAAAAAGTGCATCCATATGCATATATAGTCACTTCATTGCTATAAAAGCATAGTAAGTACCTGCTGTTTGTTCAAACAGTGACAATAAGTGATCCATACTTAAGAGACCCATACCCACTCTTTCTTTATAATTTAAATACTTTTTTTTTCTCAAAATACGTGAAAAGTTTCAAACATACAGGAAAAGTTGAAACAAGTATACAGTGAAAACACACATACCACTAATTTTAGTGAATAAAGCTATGAAAAATCACTGTGTCCATATTGTCTGTAGACCTTTGAACTAGAAAATGTGACAATCTCTTTTAAGGGGAGGGCTACAAGGATAGGAAAAGTATAAATCTAAAAAAAGCACTCATATTTTACAACTATATACAAATCCTGGACTGTAGTAGAATAGATTCATTTGTAATCTTTTAAATTATGCTTTTAATCCATTAATGATCTTTTTGTAAACTCATATGGATATGATTTTATCCCTTTTTTTAAACTTTGGATTTGAGTTAAACATAACAAATTTTTAGTCACTTACATTCTGAGTTAGTGCTGGACATTGGATTGGGTGCCTTAATTTTGTGTGGGAAACAGATCAAGTAAATTTTATGCCTCTCAGCCTTCAAAGTCAGCAGTTTCTCAGCTCAGTAATTCTGGGGGCTGATTGTGTTTCACTTTCATTTGATGGCGAGGCCCATGGCTGCAGATTGACTTGTTGGATCTTCCTTACCATTTCTCTGCTAGGGTAGACATGTTGGCCTACAAATATTTCACAAATATTTAAAATTTTTACTACATAATGAACACTATTTTGGGGATATAGAAGTGAATCGGATAGAGGCCCAGTAGTCATGGAGCTTAGCATTAAGTAAGGTAAGCAGACTTGAAACAAGTAACTTTTACAAGCAGTCATTAGTTGTCATCCTGGGTCAATCAGTGTAAACACAGCACATCCTAAGAATAGAGTTAAAGTCTGTACCTATAACACTCTCACCCATATGTCTAACAGAGCCATGGCTCTGATAATTCCTTGATTTCGGACTTCTAGACTCCAGAATCTGGAGAGAATACATTTCTGTTGTTGTAAGCCACCCAGCTTGTTATGACACTCCTAGGAAACGAATACACCAAGCAGTAGAAAGAGAATCATTCAAGTCTTAAGATGCAGACAAGAAACATTTCTACTCCCCGATCTTCCAGCTCTAGACAGGAGCTCTCTCCCAGCCTCTAGGATGGCTAGCATTTTAGTCTTCTAGTACATTCCTTCCTATGTAAGTGCTAAAAAACAAATTAGACATCTCTCATGAGACATGGGCAGGCAGCCTCCACCCTTCCCCAAGGGTAACCACAGGTATCCTGAGGAAGGGTTTCCTCCAGGCTCTGCCAGGTCCAGGTTATCATTGAGTCTCCCCACCTGAGGCCGGGGTGCCAGCCCACCAAGACTAGGACACAGTGTCTGAGCTCATGTGCACCTAGCTCTTCTAGCTTACCCTCTGCAGCCAGCCCATCATCTCCCCAGCATGTGAGAGTAACTTACTGACCAGGAAGTATTTAGGAGTAGTATATGTTTGCATTTAAAAAATATATATATGTGTGTGTACATATATATATATAGATATAGATAGATATACACACATATATATACACAAATATAAACATGCATGCATATATGTAAACATGAATATGCATATTTTATTTCCCTGTTTAAATACTTTTACAGGCTCCCTGTTTTTTTGGTGAATAGCATCTAAGATAAGCTCTAAGCCTGGCATGCAAAATCAATTGGTATATTACCTTACAACTCCCTTTATGTATTCTGAAATTTAGCTGAAATCTTTTATTGAACCTCTTCCCATCTTTCAAAACCCAGATCAAATATTAACCCTCACAAGAAGGCAGTCTTTCCTCATTTCCACACGTTTTTGGAGGGATCAAAATACTTTGCTTTTACCTCTCTGATCACATTACACGTTGTATTGTATGTTTTTGTGCATTTGTCTAACCCTTTTTCCCTGGCAGCAAGAAAGCTCGTTGTTATTAAAAATGAAGCTAATGGCATACTGTATTTATGAAAATGGGAAGCACAGAAATTCTGGAATATTTTCCTATTTAGAAGGCTCGTCATTGGCATTGCCATCGTTACAGTAGCTAATACTTACTGAGGGTTTATTCTGTGCCGGACAATGAGCTAAGCATGCTACATACGCTCTTTCCACTAATGTATACCAATTTCTTCATTTATCTTTTTGTCCAGCATAGCACATGGTAAGGTTGCAAATACTCAAAAAGTGTTTGCTGAAAGGTGAATCTTGAAGGCAAATGCATATAGAAAGGAGATTCTGAGCTTCCTCTCTTGATCTCAATAGACGTATCACTATGAAAATTGTGGCTGAGTTGACCCATTAGGAAACTATTCCAATGCAAACATCTATCTTGGAGTATACTCTAAACTGAGGAGGACATTTATGAATATTATCTGTAATAATGAAGAAAAATTCTGAGTCATAATCCTAAAATGTTTTCTTTATATATATGGCATACAAATATAAAGTAAACTCTTGATTATTTTAAACAATGACCCTATGTTACATTCAGAAATACATACTGAAAGCAATATTTAAAATGCAGAGTATGGACTGTCTTATATGCTTAATTCCAACATTTGATATGTGAAGTTGTAGAGAGCTAATACAGCTATAAAGTTTAGGTGAAAACTGGATTTGCATGTTTAAACATTAGTTTATGTAACTAAGCACATACACTTTTTAATAACCTTTTATTTTCATTACTTTCCAGTGTTGTGAACTTGGTCACTGGTGTTTGTGATTATTTTAAAGCATGGTCCTTATGATACATGCAGAAAAACATACTGAAAGTGATATTCGAAATGCAGAGTATGAACTATCATATGTTTATCCCACCACTTTATGTGTGAGCTTATGAAGAACTAACATATAAAACTCTAAATTAGAGCTACAAAGTTTTTCTATGATAATTGAAATTGTATGTTTAAACATTAGCATAAAGAACTAATAAGCACGTATGCTTTTTAATAATACTTTTACCCCCCACAAGCATTGTGAACTTGGCCACTGTTTAGAGCTCAGCATAGCTCACAAAAAGTCCCTAAAAACCAAGTGGCTTCATGGGCTTGGCATTGAATTCAGATGACTTTAAGAAGCAGTTCAGATTTTCTGGGGTTTTTTTTCTTCCTTACTTTGTGTTTCTTTCCGTAAGAAAGCTGAGTCTGACTATTTTTAGGATTTGGCCCATGGAATTGAACTTGGTGGTTTTAGTTTCACTGTTGTTGTTTTTCTTCTTTTAGGTTAAAAAAAAAAAAGTGCAGGAGTCCTGGCTGTAGAAAAGCATCAAAGCTTTCTTCATTTAATTATACACTTAAAGGCATATTGGGGTAGACAGGTACTTATATGTCCTGGAAATTGTGGGATTTTAGTTCTTCTAAACCCTTCTAGCCTTTCCTCTTAAATAACTCACTGACTTCTAATGGTCCTTAAAAAATGACATATCAAAATACCTAAAGTTAATCTACTTGGATATTAGTTCCCCTTTTTGTTTGTGAGGATTTTTCACCATCAAGAATTCTATTTTTTTTTTCCTGGTGTTATTCCCCATCTTGCCCTTTGCCTATCTTATAAAGTCCTCTCTCTTTAGCTGAAGAAAATTGACATAAACTCCTTTACCACTCCAAGATCTTAGTGTGAACTAAAGGGAAGTTGTTGAACTTTGAGATTTTTTCCATTAGAGCAGGATGACCCTTATTCCCTTTCCACACTCTCCTGCATCTCCTGTGAATTCTTATGAGAGTAAGTGTTAGAGGAAATAACTAAAATTTGATTTATTATCAAGTGCTTCTATTGCTGAAGTTGATGAATATTAAATATGTAGCTTTGAACTTGTTTTCAAGTCTGGCAAGGTTTAAATGTTCCTATATGTTCCATTGCCTTAGGTAGTTATAGGATTTCAGTTCTGGGAATTAGGATTATAAGTATAAGGAAAACATGATTGGCAATTAAAATGTTTAATCATCAAAACTCTAGAAATTAGGAGAGATTGACCATCTCAATAGAGGGAAGAACCACAAACTACCAAAAAATAACTACCATCACTTTTGTTCCAAAGTTTGTTTGAGAGGTTCAGCAGCATCTACTGAACTTTTCCCCCAACTATCTTAACACATCTCTTTGTATTTGAGAGTCTGGCCAGGTTTGGAAATAGAGGTGTGAAAGAATTACGAAAGTGGCTGTCTTTGCAGTACTTTTGGCTAGAAGTAAAATAAGCAGGAAATTTTAAAATGTCTTAAGAAAGTTTGTCCCCAAGGAAATTCTAGCTTGAAATTTTTTTTAAAAAATAATGGGTTTTGAACATTCAGGTTATATTCAAATAAGAATTGTGCTTATGTGGATAGTTAGAGTAATTACAGCTATTCAAGCATCTTACTATCCAAACGGTTCCTTTCTAGGGTTGTCAGTATTCTTTCACATGCTTTTTCCTCCTCTGATGGCTACGAACATGGTAACAGGCAGAATAGTTTGGTGGTGGTACTTGCATTTTACAAATGAGAAAACTTAAACCCATTGTTCATAGCAGTTTATTTTGTTGCTTTGCCTATAGTAACTTTTAACTCATAAGTTTCATAAATGCTTTTAAGTTTTTTCTTTTCTTTCTTTCTTTTCTTTTCTTTTTTTTTTTTTTTTTTTTGTTTGTTTGTTTGTTTGTTTTTTTGTTTTGGTCTTCTTAGGGCAGCGTCTGTGGCTATGGAAGTTCCCAGCCTAGGGGCCTAATTGGAGCTGTAGCCGCTGGCCTATCTATAGCAATTCAGGATCCAAGCCACATCTGCAACAAATACCATAGCTCAGGATAACACTGGATCCTTTAAACCACTGAGCAAAGCATCCTCATGGATACTAGTCAGATTCGTTACTGCTGAGCCACAATGGAACTCCCTTTTAAATTTCTTGATCTAGTGGTAGGTCACGGTTATTCTGAAACATGGAAGTGCTGAGGTCTATTCCTAGTACCATTTGTGTGTACAAATGCAACTCCTCACTTTATGAATAATCTAAAAACGAAATATTCAGTGCTTAACTGTGCATGTTGTTGTACTCAGTCTGTACTTACCTAGAATCGAGATATTCAATGAGTTGTTCTATTTCTGACTTTATAAGGAATTATAATTTCATGTTAATTTGAAAGTATAGAAGCAATCGGACAAATCCAAATCCTAGAAAAGTGATTAGTTTATGATTAAAGTGAAATAGGATTTGGATTCCAGAATTTATAGGAGTGTCGTGGATGCCTAAAGCTGTGTCAAATGAAAGTAAACAAAAACGAATACGTTACTATTTACAGCATTTAACCGAATAGAATTCATTAGCTTAAAACATTGTTTGTAAATGCACTCTCACACTTTTTTAGTGTGATAAAGTTTCAAAGATGTAATTACTGTGGTGGTAATACTATGTTTGAATCAATCAGACAGTGCTTTCTAAATATTTGAATACCATTCTTCCTGAATATATGTGTATGCCATGTACTTTTTACTTAGTCACTTATTCTTAAAGCATCTATACAAAATCCACGTGAAAATGCAGATATTTATATCGATGTTTAGTCTATATTGTATGTTACAGAACATAACAGGTGATTGTTGTTGCGCTTGTTGGAATGAAGCCTACGTTGGAAAATAGAACGTATATAACCTGTAGTATATATGTTGCATGTAGTTTGAAACAATGTAACTTAGGAAATGATGTTCCTGCTCTCCAGCTGTAACCATCTACCAAGGTTACATTACTTATATACACTTTATGGAAGTTGATAAATTCAATTTAGTAACCCTAGTATAGAGAGTTATTATTTCATAGAACATTTGGTTTTCATGATCTATATGCAAAAATTTAGATGCAAACTGTTACATTTGGAATGGATAAGCAGTGGGGTCGTACTGTACAGCACACGGAACTATGTCCAATCTCTTGGATTAGAATATGACAGAAGACAGTATTTAAAAAAAAGGAATGTAGGTATATGTATGACTGGGTTACTTTGCTATGCAGCAGAAATTGAAGGAACATTGTAAATCAACTACACTTTAGTAAAAAATTTTTAAAAATCTCAAAAAAAAAAAAAAGATTTCAACCTAGTAGAAGTAAGAATGTTCTGGTGAAAATAACTTAAAAGATTTGATTGGACTGTCGCAGGAGGTGGTAAATTTCTTGTCAATGGAGGTGGCAAACAGATGTTGTAGTGGGGATGCCAGCATTGGACTAGATTTGCCTAGATTATCTTGAAAGTCCCCATGATTCTTGGCTAATCAAGGACATTAGCTTCAAGAGAGCATCTCAGAATATTACCTCTGGAAAGAACTTCAAAGATTGTCTAGTCCCACTCCTTCACTTTTCACAGGAGGAAATTGAGCCCCAGGGAATACAAATATCTCATTCAAGGTCAAATAGCTCATATGTTTTAAAGAGTTTGTTTCCCAGGAGTTTATTATCTTTTTTATTTTATTTAGAACTTAGTAAATAAATGTAACAAAGTTCCCAGTATACTGTCTGCCTGTGTAGTGTAGGAAAAATTGGACTCCTACTGAAGGCAGAGAGTCTTTCATCTCAGGTTAATACTCTGACAGCTATAACTCACAAAGAGCCTGTATTATAAATGAATAATTGAAAACAATAATTTTAAACTTCTATTCATTTTTAAAAATTCATGTACTGCTATAGCAATGGGAATGGATCTTACAGGCTTTGTAATGTAAGGATCTTCCAGAAGGAGCAAAGGAGAGGGTCAGAATTGGTTTGCAAATGAGAGGTAAGTATGAGGAGGTTTCAGTTTATTTCCCCTTGTTATCAGCCCTTTTTTTGTGGGATGTGAGGCAAGATAAGGCAGTTAGCAGTTGAAAAGTTCTATAATAGCCATTCTGGCCAGTAAAGACTAAGTATTCCCATGCTGATTGATAATTAGCCATTTCTTTGAGCCATCCCTGTGTCTGAACACCCCACCCTCTACCAACTGCTCCTGACTCCCCCAGCCCTCCACCTGGACATATTCTTCCTGACACTGCAGCAACTGAAAAGGTAACACTTTCTCTTAGCTGATTGGACCCTGAAAATTAATGTCTAGCCAGAACAATATAACTTTTGTTCAACACATGTATTTCTGACCACCCAAGGCAATCTCCAGAATCTTTTCTTTCAGTGAATCAGGTCATTTGGTAATGACTGTAAAATAGAGGGAAAATCATTTCTTATTCACCTCTGCCATGCAGTTTGGGGAACTCTTTTGGAAGGCCCTTTGTTAAGTCTTTAAAGCATCTCATTGTATTCAAAAATATTTTCAGAGCATTCTTTAGATGAGTTCATAAGTGGATAATACAAATAATGGAGGAGTTTTTTGGTTTGTTGTTTTAAGTTTTCTGGTTGGTTGAAAGGATAAGGTTAAAGGATCTTTTCTTAGAACCTTGGACCATAACACATATGAGACACAGCTACCATTTATGGAGTGCTTACGATGTGCCTAGTACTGTGCTGTATTGTTTACATATATCATCTCATTTAATTCATATAATAACTGTATGAGATATGTCCTTTTATCGTTCCAATTTTACAGCTGAGGCGACTAGAGGTTCAGACCAGTGAAGTGACTTCTGTAAATAACTTGTTAGCTTATAAGTGGTGGAACAGCTATACACACCATCTGTCTGTTGCCATTGGCAGTTGTAAGGAATCAGAAGCTGGGCTCCATCTCTGTCTTTGAAGAACAATTGGGCCTGGGTTTCTTCATAGGCTGTAGCCTAACCTAGTCCCTGTTTTAGGACTTGGGCCTCTTCCCAGGATCTTTAACCCTGTAAACTCAGCCTTGAGTCAAGAGACTCCAAGGTTAAATTATAATTCATCAGCACTGACTTCAAAGCTGGAGTATTTAGGAACCCACAGTGCTGAATAACACCTGTGTGATGTGGGGAAACCACAACAGCTCAGAATGTCTTGTTAATAGCCAGTTATTTGTTAGTAGTAGAATAGCTTGTTAATGTCTTCATTTGTTAATAGCCAGTCCTACCTCATCTTCTTAATTAACCTATCCCTTTTGTTCCCCATTTCATTTTATTTCTGCTCATCTACCTTGTACATCTAAGTATAGTCCCAAATCATCTATTTTGATGACCATAGGTCATATATGATAATATAAAAAAACACTTTAAATTATGGAGGGATTTGGAGGTTAGGTTTAGGAGTGGGAGTGGGCACCATATATTCTCCTTTTCTTCCTCCACAAGGTTATCTCACTGTTTTGGATGTAGTAGACATTTAAAAAAATATGTGTGCATGAATTTATTTTAGTTTTAAGAGGAACTATGGTGTGGTAGTGATGTTCAGAAAACTCAGTAGATTTTTTTTTCTAATCGGTGAAGAAGAATTCAGAAATACTGATTAGATTCCTTATTGATGGGAGTCAAAGGGGGACAATTAAGCTAACATTTGCTTTCAGAAGGAAGGTTCTTACTCGCTAAACAACTGCATTCCAGTTCATTTCAAATTATTTTTAAGAACTCATCCCTTAGTTCTGGGAAGCTTTAATTTACTTCAGCCTTGCCATGGTAGTCACTGAGTAAAACAGATGAAAACAGCTCTTCTTGATGCTGTCCAGTATCTTTGTTTCATATGCACTCGTGTCATATATCTAGAGGATCTGCCTTTGATAGCTAATTTGATAGTGCCAGTCACTTCTGGGGAACAAAGTGTCTAATAGTGGTTTACTTGGGATAAATAACAATGATTAGGGTAATAAACTCCCACGTCCCAATGGCTTAACACTGTGCAAGTGTACTTCTTGCTCATACCTGATCCAGAGTGGTTCTTCAAGGATCTTGCTTCCTTCATCATGTTTTAGGACTTTAGCATCTTCAATAGCCCCTCCACATCCAGCTGGAAAATGAGGTAACAGAGAAAAATCTCATGGGAAACTTCTTAATGCTTTGTCCTGAACTGTAGGATAGAACCATGCAAGAGGATCCATTTAGGCAGCCATGCCCCCCAAGCTCAAGGAGCATGGCAGTGTCATCTAGCTGAGAGCTCAGAAGGCAAAAGAAGGATTTTGGCGACCACAGAGTGATTTTAGCCACAAGGTGGTCTGTGAGCCACCAGTCAAAGCCTGTTTCAACTGCAGTGAGCTTTAGCAGTGACATACTTAAAAATCGAGACCTCAGAATCATAAAGCAGCTCATTAAATGATTCTTTGCTTTGGCATCTCTTAAGTTTCTTTCACTTTTGTTGTAAATGAGTTTTCCTTCAAATTGTGCAAAGTGAATCATGCAAGTCTAGAGATGTAATGAATTTTCCATAAAGAAATATACCATGTATTTTTTTTTTTTTTTGCTAAGACATTCACAGAATATAGGAATCCTGATGCCAAAACCAAGTAAAACCCCAAGTTATACACATTGAAAAATTAAGGGAATGGCATTCTTATTGAGTTTGTTTGTATAGTATCTCTTGGATTTAATTTTAAAAAAGGTAGAGGTTTGTTGTTGTTCCTTTCTTCTATAGAGTTTCCTTTGGAAATATGCTTTAAGAAAAGACACTTTGGGCAACCTACCAAAAATACTTGCAAATCGTACAAGGAGGACACTGGAGAGGGTTTTGTGATGGAGGGAAGAGAAATAACACAGTATCTGGTATTAGGAGAAGGCTTTGAAAGATGAGAGGACTAGGCTGTTTATTTTTGAATAATAATGAGTAGAATGGAGGAGATAAGTGTGGAAGGAGAGAAACAGGAAACTTGGACAAGAGGAGAGGGGAGTTGGGCTCCCAGAGAAGTGTTGGCATCATAGAGTCAGAGAGTCATAGGCTGATGGCAGAGAATATAGGAGAAACTGAAGCTTAAGAATGAAAATGGAGAAGATTTGAAACAGTTTTAAAGAAAGAGATTAGGAGTACCTACCTATTAAGGAAATGTGATGGAATGATTCCCCTGTGGCCCAAGGATTGTTGGAGTCAGGCATCTTAAAAAAGTAAGATGAAGATGCATGGTGGTGAGTAACTGTCCTATAGCAGTTAGTCTACTTCCAACTGTGTTGGAAGGCAAAGGGTATTGAATATTTCCTTGAGATTTAGAACGATCGTGAGACCTTTTGGAGAACCGTAGGCTTAGGCATTTAGTAGAGCCAGGTATGCTTATCCAGGAAGGCCAGATTAGCATTGACATAGACTTCCGCACAGTATGTGGCAAGGCTGAATGGTCTTGGCCGGTAGATTTTGCACCTAAAACATGTGCCAGGGAGTGGGATTAATTGGATAAAATGCAGCCCCTAGGGAGGGCTGGAGCAAGAGACCTGTGCATATGCCTTCCAGACCCAAAACGGGAAGTTGGGTTTTAATAGGTTTGACTTACAAAATTAATACCCTCCAAAGAAAATTCATGCATTGCCAAATCTAATGCCAGTACTTGGATGCTCACAGTTCCTTCAGGTCCCTCCTGGTTTGTTTTAATTTCTTTCTTTCTTTTCTTTTTTGGTTCTTTTTATTCTCCTTCTTGCCAGAGTTTTCTGACCTTTTAGGTATGACTACTAAATGGTTTGTAAGCCATTTTCTTGCTTAATCAGAAAGCCGTAATGAAAGAGGGAGGTGAAAAAGAGACAGAGAGAGAGAGAGAGAGGGAGATTTTAAATATTTTGTATAAAATGCATTTCTCCTGGCTATGGATTTCCATAAATTCTTTGTGTACATATAAATATACTGTTTATGTCTTGCAATTTGGCCCACTTATTGTGGACTTAACTC
Source organism: Sus scrofa (assembly GCF_054392235.1). Classification (NCBI taxonomy): domain Eukaryota; kingdom Metazoa; phylum Chordata; class Mammalia; order Artiodactyla; family Suidae; genus Sus; species Sus scrofa. Next base: position 31,646,637 of record NC_139383.1, on the reverse strand, counting down.
CCCAAAACATTCCTTTTTAGTTAGGTAAGGCTGAAAAACAGCACTTCTGTCAGAAGAAATTCTATTGACCTAGGTGCCAATGACTTCTTATTTTTGTTCCATATACCCTCATTTTTAGAATAGATACTCCAAAGCTGCTAAACTTGATCTATCACACCATCAGATGTCAGCATTTAGCAAATGCTGTTGCCACTAATGGTTTTTACACTTGGGCTGTCCAACAAACTACTTTTAAATCTTGTGAATTAAAGTTTCCATTCAATATCACCAAGAAAGAGGCAAGAAATACAGACAGTTTTCTTATAAAGAGGATATAAAAATATTCATTACCATACACAATTTTTTGGTCTTGGCTGGTGTTAAGAGGAAAAGGATTTAAAGATCACTTAAGATTTCGCCCCCCCCCCCAAAAAAGGGAAGGGACTTAGGTTGCAAGAGTGCTGGAATCTATTCCATTTATTCCTTATTAGATATATTTTAAGATAAAATTCTTGAATTTATATTCCTCTGAGTTTTGCCTGAGCAAAATAAGAATAGAAAAATGGAGGAGTTCCTGTTGCAGCTCAGTGGAAATAAACTGACTAGTATCCATGAGGACATAGGCCTCACTCTGTGGGTTAAGGATCCAGCTTTGCTGTGAGCTGTGGTATAGGTCTCAGATGTGGCTCAGATCTGGCATTGCTGTGGCTGTAGTGTAGGCCAGTGACTGTAGCTTCAGTTGGACCCATGGCCCGGGAACTTATATATGCTGTACCTGCAGCCCTAAAAAAAAAAAAAAGAACAGAAAAATGGAGAATTATTATTATTATTATTATTATTACTACTTTTGATGGAGAATGGCTTTTCTTAATCATGTATATAATACACGCTCATGTAAAACATTCTATCAACAGAGAAATGCATAAACTAGAAAGAACAAGCCCTCCCCAAACTCTACCTCCCAGAGATAGCCAAATGCAGGAGTTCAATTTGTATCCTTCCAGGTTTATTTCTGCATGTATGTATGTGTGTTTATCTTTCATCTCTAAAACAAAATGAGCTCTAATATAACCATCTAAGCCTCTGTGTTTATTTTGTTAATACATTATGAATCTACTTCCATATATATCTACATCACTCATTTTACTGTGTGAATGAGCTATTATTTATTTCATCATTGAGGATTACTTACATTTGTGATTTTTGCTATTACAAGTAATGCTGCTAATCACACCTCTATACCATGAGATAATATCACCTATCTCATAGGCGTACTGGAATTAATAAATAAATACACCGTTCTATAAAATGTATCTAAAAAGTACATACATATAGGTGCTTTAAAAATTGTTATTATTCTGCTTATTTTCTTTGTTACTAGTGAATATGTCTGTATGCCAAACTCCTAGGAATGAAATTCTTCAGCTTATAAATATTATGAAATTGCCCTTGAAAAAGGTTCTTCCAAATTATACTCCTTTCATCAGCGAATAAAGAATATTTGTTTCCCCACACTATTTAAACTTTTCAACAGTAGCATAATATACATGTGCGAAAAATACCTGCGCTTTATAAATATTGACTCAACGAAATGAATCCGCATGTGTAACCGACATCCAGATCATGTCAGGGTACATTCCCATCCTAAAAGCCTCCCTTGAGTCTCAACCCAGTTATTATTTGCCCTTTCTATCCCAAACTTAAGCACTGTCTTGCTTCTAGCACTGTAGATTAATTTTGCAGTTATATACAACTTCTTTCACTCAACATTATGTTCCTATCAGATGATTATGACCATTCAGGTGGTTGCAAACATCAATAGTTCAGTCATCTTTGCAGTACTCTATTCTAGTCTATATTATAAATTATCCATTATACTATTGATGGACATTTTATATATTTGACTATTTTTTGTGTTACAAATAACACTATTTTGATCCTTCCACATGCCTTTTGATATACATGTGTGTGTGTATGTATATATGTACATAATTTATATATGTATATAACATATACATGATTAATTATGTATATGCATACACATTTCTCCTGGAGATTCATCTCAGAGTAGAATTGCTAGTTTATAGGGTAGGTGTGCATTTAGCTTTAAAAATTTTCCAAGTTGTGTGGATTTATCACAATGACAGCAGGGTACACTAGTATCAGTTGTATGTCATGGCTCATTCTTGGTATGATTAATTTTTTACATTTGTCATTCTGATTGGTGTGTAGTGGCATATCATTGTGGTTTTAATTGTATTTTCCTGATGATGAAGTTTAAGACATTTTTGTATGATTATCAGTCATTTGGATTTCTCGTTTTAAGAAGTAACTTTTTCGGAGTTCCCGTCGTGGCTCAGTGCTTAACGAATCCACCTAGGAACCATGAGGTTGCGGGTTCGATTTCTGGCCTTGCTCAGTTGAGGATCCAGTGTTGCCGTGAGCTGTGGTGTAGGTTGCAGATGTGGGTAGGATCCCGCGTTGCTGTGGCTGTGGCGTAGGCTGGCAGCTACAGCTCCGATTAGACCCCTAGCCTGGGAACTTCCATGTGCCGCGGGAGCGGCCCCAGAAAAGGAAAAAAGACAAAAAAAAAAAAGAAGTAACTTTTTCAAATCTTTTGCCCATTTAAAAAATTGGCTTGTCTTTTTATTATTTTTTTAGGGGGAATTTTTCTTTTTCTGAGTATGTGTCCCTTGATATATTTTAATTTTTCTTAGTATATACTATTAGAGAGATGTTTTTCTCTTAATCATATCTCTAAGTAAGTTCTCAATTTTAATGGGCTCTGCCAGTCCATCCTTTTCCTTTATAATTAGCACCTTTTGTGCCTTACTTAAGAAATCTTGGCCTACCCAAGGTGATGAAGGCATTCTCTATGTTTTCACTGAAGCTTCATTGTTTTACCTTTCTTTGTTAGCTTTATAATCCACTGCAGATTGATTTTATATGGTATAAGGCAATACTTATATTTCCCCCTATATGATAACCAGTAGATTGCACCATTTATTGAAAAGGGGGGCCGATAGTGGCATCTTTACTGTACACCAAATGACCGTATGTATCTGTTTTGCTGGACTATTTTGTTTTATTAGTTAATTTACCTACCCTTTTGTCAAAACCACATACTTGATAACTAGTCCTCATACCTGGTATTATGGGTCCTATACCTTTTCTTCTACTAGATTTTGCTCTCCCTAGCCCTTTGCTTTTCAACATGCAATTTAAAGTAAGGTTTGCAATTCCCACAACAAATTCTTCTTGGATTGTGACTGAGAGTGTATTGAATATTTATACTAACTTTGGGAGAATCTACCATTTTACAGGATTGAGTCTTCTAATCCATAACATGGTATAATCCATTTATTTGGGCCTCTAGATAGTAGAGCTAGGAAAAGTCTTGGATGTTATGTCATTATATTTGTTCTTATATATTCAATGTTATTTATATTTTATATTAACTGTTTTATGAATTTAATATATTTTTAAATTTTCAGCTTTATTGAATTTATAATACAAATAAAATTGTAAGATATTGAAAGTGTATTTCACAGTGGTTTATGTATACATTGTGAAAGAATTTCCCCTTTCTAGTTAATTAACACATCCATCACCTCACATATTCATCTTTTTTTTTTTAATGACAACATACAAGTTCTACTCTCTTAGCAAATATATGTACATAAATTTATTGCTAGCATATAACAATAAATTGCTATTTACTATGGTCAGTAAACATGTTGGCATGATATCATTCCTTTGAAAGTTTGAATTTTATGTTTGCGAATGTGGTAAATCTGGGAGACTGTTCCATTTGCAGTTGAAAAGAATATGTATCTTGCAGTTATTGTTTAGAGTGTACTATTGACATTCCAAATTACTGATTCTGTGAGTACTGTCTGTATCTCTGCTGATAATTTTGTTATGGAGTCTATTACTATGGATTTATCTTTCTCCTCTCTTATTTCTACTTGAAGTTTTTGCTTTATATATTTTGAGTTTATGTTTCCAAGTATATATATCTATATCTCTCTATATAAGCTTTATCTTGCTTTGGATTATCATTATAAATTATAGCATCTATTTGAAATAATTCTGCTTCTCTTAACATCTTTATCTTTGTCTGCTTAATGTTAACATGGACACACCAGCTTTCATTGCCTAACTTTTTTATGGTATATCTTTTACATATTCTTTTTGTGTCCTTTATTTGAGGCATTTCTTTTAAATAGTACACAGCTAAACTTCCATTTGACAATCTTTACCAGGAATTAGAATATTTAGTTTATTTACTTTAATAAGATACCAATATATTTGGGTTTGAATATACATACTATCATGCCATTTTTGACTAGTTCTTTGCTTTTTCTCTTTTATCACTTTCTAATGTTAAATATATATATATATCTTCATGTTATTTATGCTTTCTTTTATTATTCTTTTTGAAGTTACCCTAGAACTACAACATTCATCCTTAACTTAATAGAGCTACTTTATCACACTGTGGAAAATGTAAGAACTTTAAAATAGTTTAATTCCACTTATATTTCTGCTTTTCAGATTTTCCCTTTTTTCAGGAGTCTCATATTTTCAAATTCTATTTTCCTGAATAGTTCTGCACTCCCATTTTTGTCTCATCAGCTCCATTAGGAAGGGAAAAGCTTTATATCACAGCTTTCTATTTGACCTCAGATCCCTGCACCAAGTATTGGCTGATTTGGCTGATTTGGCTGCTTTGTGATCCCTTCAGGCTGTTTTCAGATGCATTTTATCAAACTTATCTAGATGATCTTGGTACCAGTATGATGCAAAGTACTCCATCTTCATCAGAAGTAGAAAATATTTCTGTTTTCTTTTATTAAGCCTGATTATTAGCCACCATTTTATTATTTGCTAATTTGAGGGCCAAAAAATTAGCATAGTGTATCCATCAGTTATATGGCAGCCATCATCTTGGTTCACTGTGACTCTATCCTTTAAGTCATATTTAATTGGTTCACGTGTGGGCATCTGATTAGAGTTGTGTTAATGAGTTCCTTCTGTGGGGTTTTGGGTTTGGAACCAGAGAGAATCTGAAGCTCTGGGTCTAAAACTCAGGGGTTACTTGACATCAGTGGTTTGAAATGTATTTTGTAGTAAAGATAATGTATTTTGAGAAAATGTGTTTTGTAGTAGAGATAAGTAAAATCAGTATGCAGAGAAAAGAGGCATGGAAAAAGAGACTGGGCTGTGATGGATTTTTTGATTCTAATTATTTGGTAATCCCAGATGTGTCTACTTTTCCACTGGATTTTTTATTGCAGTAAAATATATAACATACAATTTACCCTTTCAACCATTGAAAAATGTACGTCTCAGTAGCTTTCAGTTTATTCACACTGTTGTGTCACCATCACCACTATCCATGTCCAGAACATTTCATCTCCTCAAACTGAAGCTCCCTATCCATTGAATAATAATTCCTATTTCCTCATACCCTCATTCTATTTTCTGTCGGTATGGATTTGACTGTTCTAGCACCTTATATAAGTGGAATCATGCAGTATTTGTCTTTTCGTGACTTAGCATAATGTCTTCATTCATTTATGCTATACATATATCAGAATTTCCTTTCTTTTTAAGGTTGAGTGATATTCTGTTGTATGAACATACCACATTTTGTGTATCTGTATATCTGTTGATGGATACTTGGGTTGCTTCCACCTTACGATATTGTAAATAATGCTGCTAGGATTATGTGTCTATATGGAATTTTTTTTTACGTTTTTTTTCCTGATGCATTTCTTGTTTTGCTTAAGTAAATTAGACTTAGAGTGCAACTTGTAACCAAGAAGGTCCTAACTAATATGCATGGATCTGTTTTCAGACTCTATAATATTCCTTTGATCTACCAGCCTTTCTCTGAATCAGTACCATACTGTCTTAATTATTTTAACTTTTAGTACATTTTTGAGGTCTGGTAAACAAGCTTTCCCTCATTACTCTTTTATAAAAATGTGTTGGCTGCAGTTTCAGCATTTTTTTTTCCAGATGATCAATTGTCAAGTTCTAAAAAAAAAAAAACAAATGGAATTTTGTTTGGTACTGCATTATATTTTTAGCTAGTTTGGGGAAAATTAAAATTAAACCTTCAAAAACTTATATATGCAACATATTCTTTTGTGAAAGAGCCAAATAGTATTAATATTGACCTCCCCCCTTTTCCAGATGTTCTAGTCTTTTTCCCAGTTTGATGTTGTCTCAAAAAAAAAAAAAAAAAAAAACCCACACACAAAAAAACCCCAAAAAACCTGTTTTTTCTCTACTTACAGAGCACTTTCTTTATGACTACAAAACATGTGGTATTTTTCTCACGTAAAGTAAAATTCTGCAATACCAACTGGGTGTCCTACAATTTAATTTTGACACTAATCAAGGTTACTGCAGACCTCAAAGGTTAAGAGATGGATCCCATAGGACTGCCCACTCCTACTTCACACTTTAATCACAAGCCTAGGTTCTCAGCTGTGCTTCTGACTGAACAAGTTATAAATTGGGATTTCCACGGCCTCCTCCTTGGGTTCCATAATTTGCTAGAATGGCTCATAGAACTCAGCAAAACATTTACTTAGGTATCCTGGTATATTAAAAAGGTTACAATAAGGGATACAGATGAATGGCCAGTTATTTCTGTCCCTATGGAATTGGGGTGTGCCACCTTCCCACCAGGTACACATGTTTACCATCCTGGAAGTTCCCAACCCAGTACTTTGGGGATTTTTATGGAGGCTTCATCATCTAAGTGTGATTGTCATTAACTCAAACTCCAGCACTTTTGCCTTCTGGAGGATGGGCTTGGATGGGGCTTAAAGTGCCAAACTTCTAGTCCTGGTTTGGTCTTTCCGGTGACCAGTCCCCCTCCTGAAGCTATCCAGGAGCCCACCAAGAGTTGCTTCATTAGAACAAGAGTGGCTCCTATCACCCAAGAAATTCCAAGGGATTTGGAAGCTCTATATTAGGAACCAGAGACCAATATATACTTTTTTCCCTACTGTTTCACAGATGTATATAGCCTTATTTATACTATTCATCTAATTTTTTTAAATTTCCCTTTAAAAATCTTGAATTATACATGGCATATATTTTCTTCAGCTTCTCTATTTTGAGATCTATCCATGTCCATACAGAAATATCCTCTTCATTCCTTTATTTTGCCACTGGGGGTTCCATTACATAAGTGTGTTTTGTTTATTTGATGGTTTTCCTGTTGGTGGACCTTGAGGGTATTGCCATTTTTCAATATTGCAACAGTGTCATGAAACTCTTGAAACATATTTTTTTTTTTGGTTCACACTTTTCTAAGAAAGAAGCAATCAAAAAGCAGATTGATGGGTTTAAGTATATGCACATTGGAATTTTAGCCTCTTGTCATATTATCCTTGAGAAAGTCAATCCCATTTTACACTCCTAAGAGGCAACAACAGACATATCTTTCCTCCTTTTACAGTCAAGAAGATTATCATTAAACTATCTTTCCATCTGGGGCAAAAGAAAAAAAATCAGAGAGCTGTTTTTAATTTTAATGGTTACAGTATAATTGAATGGCTTTATTTATTCATTTGGTTATTTGCATTTCCATGTCTATAAAAACACAAGTTATAATCTTTGACTGTTTTTTGCTTTTGTCATTGTTTTGTTTTTTCTTATTCATTTAGTCCAGTTGATTTTCACTATATATTTATTTATTATTAATATTTTATCTGTAATAGATATAATTAAAGTATTTTTCCTCTGTCTGTTGTCTTCTAATGTTGTATATGATATCTTTTGCCATACAAAAGCTTTATGGTTGTTACAGTAAAACTGGTCTTTTTCTTTATTGCTTTTCAATACACATCTTATATAAGAAGCCTTCTCTACCCTAAGATTATAAATATATTTTCCTTCATTTTTCTCCAATTAATCTTACACATTTTGTTTTACATAAAGTTCTTTGACATCCAAAACTTACTTTTGTGCATATGTTAAACTATTATATATTTTACTACCTTTTTCCCCTGTGTCTGTGAGTTGTCTGATCATATTTTTCACTCATTTTTATATTGGGCTAATAAAGGCTATATTCTTCTCTCATAATTTGTTGGAATCGCTCCATCCTTTTCATTTTGAACTGACATGTCCTCTTTATCGTGTACCAAATTATATTTTAGCCTTGGCTCTATTTGCTTATACTTGTGTCTGATCTACTTGACTACTTCTATGCTAATATCACACCATTTTATTTACTGTGTTTTTTTTTTTAATTTCTGGAAAAAACAATCTCCACTTTTCTATTTTATTTTTACATGAAGTTTAGAATCAACTTTTTCAGTATCATCTACAGTCTTACTGGGACTGCTCTGCATTTGTTGATTAATTTATTCTTAAACACAAATAGCTCTGAAAAGAATTCTTTATATGATTCTCATGAATTTTCTTCATGTATGGTCATAATGTCTGTAAAAGTGACTTGTCTCTTTCCAATGTGTATCCTTCTTTTATTGCCATCTTTTTGCATTAGCCAGAATCTCCTGAATAATGTCGAATAGCCATGTTTATAACCTATGTCTGTCTTTTCCTGCCTTTAATGGGAATGCCTTTAATGGTTCATCTTTAACATGGTGTTTTTTGTTGGTAGCTGATAAAGGATTCTTATAATATATACATGTACAAGTATTTTTACATTGTAAAACAGCCATGGTATATATCAGTATATCAAAATTTGGAGTAAAGAATTGAGTATGATGTATTGGGAAGACCTCAGCTCTTGAAATAATCAAGTTGGAATCCTGGCTCCATCACTTATGGACACTATAAGATTGAGAATAATGTTTTATGAATCTGTTTCTACATCTAGTATAGGAAGATAACGATGTGCATAGGGTTATCTGGGTTTTGAGCAATAAAAGAGATGAAATATGTAAACAGGCTCACAAAATGATTGGTTTAGCATAATAAATCTAGATTCCCATCCAAGTCCTAAAGGACTTGGGCAACAGAGAAAGATGGAGTCAAAAGCAGGATGCCATTCATTGTATTCCTTATATTGTCTCACTTGTTACTGAGAGCATGTAGTCCATTAATATGATGTGTTGCACATTTAATTTTACTAAAATGGAATTTCAGGGCTGGCTCCACACTATAAATCATTTATACAACAAATGACTGAGCCCATTAAGTATGAATTTTCAAATATTTATGAATATTCCAAAAAGAAAAAAAAAACCTTTCAGAGTTTTATAAAATTGATTAACTCTGTATATTCACAAAGAGAAAAAAAAAATCTCATTCACTAAACCTTTTTTTTAAGGTTCAAATGGCTTCATCCAGATTTGAGAAGTCATTCGAGAGTGTTTGAAACCAAGGTAAGGGTCATTTTATTATGGAGTTTATTAGTGTTGTTAGGGACAAGTTACTGCTAAATTGGTAAATAGAATTTAAGAAGAAACCTGTGAACCTAGACGTATTATGAAATACTTTATACCTGTTCATATTTTGATAACTTAGAATCTGAACATATTAGAAGGACAGGGGCTTGTCCCCACCTGGACAAAAGTAGCTTCTACGTAGCTTCAGTCAGAGCTAATAATCATTTGGTTTGAATGGCCATACATAGTGTTTCAAATTTTGGCAGATTTCATCCTGCTAATTTGGGTGGCAAATATCTACACGCATACCCTATTACTGGGTTTTCTTTCAAGCATCAGAAGGAGCTTTATTTGTCCTTCTTCGAGTTTTGTGGAGATACTATTAACATACAGCACTGTGTAAATTTATGGTGTGCGGCACAATGATCTGACTTACATATCTCATGAAGTGTTGATCACGATAAGCTTACTGTCATCTCATAGAGCTATAAAAGAAAAGAAAAAGTATTTTTTTCCTTGTGGTGAGAACTCAGAATTTACTCTTATCAGTTTTCATATATAACATCCAGTTATTAATTTTATTAATCATGTTGCCTATGCTATTGGTTGGTGTTAGTTAGAACATTCTACAATATTGTGATTTTGTGGCTTTTAGAGGACTACTCATTTCATGTAAGTCTCAATTTCCAAATATAAAGCAAGGAACAAGTGAAGCATGTTTTAACCTACCCAGGTAGTCCACGAGTCCCTTTGCAGCATGCACCGCACTTTCTGTGACTTATACCCGCATAAAATTCAGCAGAGAATTCAGAACACAATATTTGAAGTGTATCTTAATAGCAGCTGATGACAGCAATGTTTGAGTGGTTTAGGAACTTTGAATGGCAAGATCTGTAATCTGTAAAGTATAATTAAAATGTATAATTACAAAGTCTATAATCTGTAATGTGTAACTTTGAAGTTTGTTTTTCCAAAGAGATTTTTATGCTGCTTGTGGATCAGGTATGAATTACTCATATCTGTAACAGCAACTAATGCTACTTGACTGAGTCAGTGAGTGACTGAAAAACAACTATTTGATAGTTATCAAAATAAGTACAATTATCGTGTGACCTGCAATTAATACAAAGTAGGGGAAAGGTGTAAAGGAATATAAACTAAAAAATAACAGTTCCCTTTATAAGAAGACTAGACTTAGAGGAATGAAATTTACTTACATCTTGTTAGAAAGCTGTTGTGGAAGTGAGTAGCATCTGTAATGGTTGATAGTCCAGCTTTAAAAACGTAGTGGACAGAGGTCATGCGCCTAAGGAATTTCCTACCTTCATGCCCAGAGAGCTTGATGCCCTTCTCTTTGAGTGGTGGGGACAGTCCTTTTTGTTCTTCAAATGTGCAGTCATATATACTGAACTGGAACCATTGAGATTAATGGCTTATCAGTGTCGAAAGCCTGAGGCCAGCAATGGATGCTAACTTACCGAAATCCAAGTATATTTTAAAAGAGCGCTGTGGGCACTTGAAGTACGGATGCTGAGGTCTCAACGTCAATGAGCACCTTCTCCAAAGGAAAAAGACAATGGCTTTATTTTTCACATAACCTATCAAAGGTGAATTTTGCTGCTTTTAAGCAAATCAAAATTATAGGTGACTTACTACTGCAAAAATGTTGTATGTGTGTGTATGTGTATGTCTATGGGTATACCTATCAGCAAGACTTTTCTCCTTCCAAGAGGAAAGATATTTCTATAGTCACTTCATGTGCGGTTTCTGCTTTCCTCACCCAGCTGTCCAACTGGGACGATTCTCTTTTTCCATGTGTCTCCAGACACAGGAGAAGGCTTAAGGAGAATGACGCAGGCAGGGGCCGGTGGCCTGGCTTCTCCCCGCTTCACGGCCTGCCTTCTGGGGCCTGGCCTGGTGTGTGGCTGCTGTTTATACCTGCTGAAGTGCTTTCTGTGTTTGCGTTGGCGCTGCCAGCTTACATGCTGAAGCCCCAAGCCGTTCATGAGGTCTGTCCCAGAGCTTTGAAACCTATGAGCTGGCGGCTGGGGCGAGAGAATGTCTCTCTCAATTTTTGGGTGAACTCCATGTTTTTTCCAAGAGGTTAGATCACTGTCCGCAGTCCAGGCTTGCTAGACAGAATGTAACAGTTACTGTTTGAGACATCCGGAACGTTTAAGGGCAAAAGGCAGAGGGGGAAGGGAAGAGAAAAATAAAAGCTCAAGGTCAACTTCACAGCTTGAAAGCGAACATTTTTACATCTGGTAAACAAAAATTTTTATGGAACTGGAAAACTTTATCACCAAGGAAGGAAAAAAAAAAAAAATAGCACTTCTTGTTATGGCAAGAGGCTATGGCTCGTCCAAAGTTCCAGTCCTATCCCAGGTCATGTTTGAGACCAGACCAGATTAATCAGTGGTTGTGGCAGGGGTGTCAAGAATGATGTAATTTTTGTAGAAATTTTACCTGGCCCTCTCTCTGGTTCTTTCACTGGTCCATAATGATTTTTCGAAAATGTGTCTTCTTCAAAAGTGGTGATATTGGGGAAACGCTGACACCTGCTTGTTCCCTGCCCACCACCCTTTCCTCTTCCTTTCCCGTGCTTTTTTTTGGGGGGGTCATATTAGAAATAGCCCAACTGTTTTTTGGCTAAGATTTCTCTCTCCTCATCTCTTTCCATGGGAAGTCTTGGTTCATGGGAGCAATTTTATTTTGGTTATATAAGCTTGCGTGCGGCCAGGATTAGATGTTTTACTTCTGTTTGTCGTATGAATGAGCTTGATGTAGATGTATAAAAGACATTCTACAGAGAAGCTGGTAAATTATTAAAGTGTTTCACACCACAGTCTAGCAACAGCCATATAAAAAAGCAGACGCATGGAAGAATAAAGTTTAAAGCTGAATATGACTGAAATTCCAAGGTTCATAGCAACTTTGTTTACAGGAAAACATAAGAGAGCCTTTGTTATCCTTGTACACTCTTTTCCCCACGTCCGACCCTTCAATGAAGAACAAAGTCTGCGTTCTTAAAAATATGTTAAGAATTTCATCTGTAATGTTTGTCTATGAAGAACATAAAAATGCCTTTGAATGGGGTAAGTGCCAATCTTATTTTACCAAGCCAAGGGGGAAAAAAAAATCCCTATTCTTGGGTTTCCACCTAGAGAAATGCTAGTGAGAAAATGAATAAGCTCTATGAATAAGAGAATAAGCTTATACTCTTTAAAGTGGTATATTTATTCTTGGGTCAAACTCAGTGGTCTTCCATTTTACAGTGACTGCCTCTTTCTACCTCTTTCTTCATACTTCATTCCCTTAACTGGCTCATGCTGTTTGTCTGATAAAGCTGAAGGATGTGTAGACCAAACAACTAATTTGACCTTGTCTGGAGGCGAAGCCATTAAGCATTTATGTTCTATTAATTTTAATTTTAGCGTAATATAGCCATTCCAATATATGGGATGTCTTTGTTTGTCATTCAAGAGATTTATTGATGCAATGTGTATTCCCTGGTCCTTTCATGAAAAAATGTTTATACCTGTGGGCATGTCCAGATGGCAGTGAATGACTCGCATTCATGAGAACAGCATTCAGCAATTCACGGTTGCCAAGGTAAGCAGCAAAGGCATGCCCTCTGTACTCTATTGCCTTGTAAAGAAACAGTCTCTAAGGTAACAGACTAGCACCCTTGAGGCCAGAGATCCCTAATGTTTTAGACTTGGTGTGGAGGTGGAGGGGGGAGAAGAGCAGAGAGACAACATGAAATAATACCAAGAAAAGCACTTTTTGTTACTGTTCTGGCAATTTAAAAAGGGGAATGAGTTGGGGGAAGAAGAGGGGGTTCAAAATTTTCCACTTTGGATTCTGAATTAAATCCAAAAGAGATTTAATTCAGATCTGCCCTGTGCATTGTGAGCTTAATGCCCCTTTCATAGGTGAATTCAGGGACATAGGAGGCTAATGGTACAATGCATAACCAAAGGGACAGGCTCTGGGCTGTCACAGGCTGTGATCGTCAGGTGGTAAACAGGCGCGTGCTCTGACTCTCATGCAATTTGTGGCATTATTAGGATTGATTTATTTCTTTATGGCGTCCCCTGAATGCTAATATTACAATGGTAAAATGTCACCTGAACACATGTTCTCAAGGAAATATTGCTTGCCTGGACTTAGCAGTCTTGATGGGAAGGATTTTTTCATTGAAACACCTCCAAGTGCAGAAAATTCTCAGGTGATAACTTCTAGCTCTTGCAACCAGTGGTAGTATAGGTTGCAATTTCATCCAGTAGGTGAAATTAAGATGTCATGTCCTTTATTGAATTTGGCACATGGTTACCACTGAATGCATGATATATTAGGGGGTGGGGAAGGCTGTTTCCACCAAATTGAAAGAGGACAGTGGTATCTGATAATTGAGTTTGCATTTTGGTGTTATTGAAGAAAAAGAATGATTCCTAAACATCACAATAGGAGCTTGGATTATAGAAGAAAAATAGCTTGCTTTTGCTAGCTGTCATCTTGTTAATATTGTTCAGGTATGATTGAAGTGGCCTGGTGGGGAGGAGAGGGCAGGGACTGATAGATATGTTACTTTTGTAACAAACACACCATAATGAATAGATCTGGTTGGACTGGCATAACGTCAAACCCATTCTTAACACCAAAAAATGGTAAGTGAAATAGAATAAGTGAACAAAAAGTCCATTTGGGTTAGAAGAACTTGCATTTGTTCAAGTTCTTTCCTTTTGGTTTCCAATAGAACCAGCAAGCGTACTGGATATTGAACAGAGTAGGACACAAGTGAAGAGATGGTGTCTTTACGCTCCCTCATGTAACATAGCAGAAGGTCAATGATGGGGTCAGTGCAACCTTGACAGCAACCCACTAGGTCACAAGGGCTTTTTCACTAACCCCTTTGAGTGGGGGTTAATGCAGACTCCTACCTTTTGTACCACCAGGCAGGGAGAAGGACCCATTAAGCCCTCACAGAATCTACTGCCATATAAGGGATTCCTTGCTGTACCCTGGTTAACATACTCCAGTGGCCTCCTCACTGTATCATCTAGCTCCATAGGCCTGGTGAGCTGGGCCTGGCTCACCGCAGCAAGATCACATGAACCACAAGACGCCTTGGAAACCATCTGTCATTTCTGATATAGAAATTTTCCCCTGAAAAATCATGTTAGATAGAGGGAAGGTGAACTGAAGAAAGCCTTCATGAGGCCTCCAACAGGAAAGGCTATAGAGACACCCTCTTAAAAGCCTGATTACTAAACCCTGTATAAAAATAGAATAATTGGACTCAAAGTGACCTCCTAAGATTTACTTGTTTATGAGTGTGCCTTGCAGTGGGTGACTAAGCCATCCAGAAAAGATAATTAATTGTTCCTTTCTTCATGTTTTCGGGAGCAAACACTACACATAATTCCTTGAAAGCTAGTTCCATGTTTTGGCCCCACAGAGATATATTGTGTGAACTTAAAATCCTAGCTTTAAAAATCAAGCTTTTTCTTACTATTCGTTAGCTGGGCATAATAAAAAAAAAATCTATCATTCTACTCATTACAAATAGAACACATTCCTAAAACTTCCTGTCAAATGAATTTGTAGGAGTCACCAATTTGTGTACAGATGCCAGTTCATAAGGATGTTGGCAAATTTTCTGGCTTTGTTTTCATACCCTATAGAGGGGAACTCCTTTTCCTTAAGATTTCCTTAGAGATGTTGCCGTTCACAACTTTGCCTTGATTGCCTGCATGGAAATTATACTAGCATGTAGATCCTAGAAATGTTAGTGCAAGTTCTAGTGTGGCCGCCCTCACCCATGTGATGGGAGGTGTAATCTATTAGAAAATTAATTAATTTCAAATTCATGTATGCTAAGATATGATTGCATTTAGGCAACTCTTTTATGTTAGTATTGCATTTAGGACTAGGAAGTTAAGTCATGAGTTATAGGTTCAACAGTCACATACAATCAATAAAATGAAGGGGCCAGACTTGGGTCTCTTTATGATCTAAATAAATAAATGAATATAATATCTCTAAATTCTCTCTCCAGTCCAAATAAATACCATAGGAAATATTCCTAAATCTACAATCCAGAAATTTGATTAGATAACAATGTACTCTTTACTTGAATGCCTGGTACCAGAAAATTCTCCTTAGCTCCAAATATAATTGCCCAGAAATTTATTTTTAGAAATTCAGTTTTATTAAGGGAAAAGGGCAAAAGAACCGCAGGGACATAATGAGACATGAAAATCAGACTGTCTTCTCAGAATTTTGTCGACTGCTGTACAAATCATGAGTATTAGCATAAAGTGCAATCTAAAAAAAAAAAAAACTCCTCTTTTAATGTGCATTCATTGAGAACAAACCTGAGAGAATTTCCCCCAAATTTATGTAAAAATGAAAAACCACATAAATAAGTAGAAAATGCTCAATACCAAAGCCAATTTTTATCCTGATTACTATAAAGGGTCTTTCCTAATCAGAAATGGCTGGGAGACCTGGGTACAATATAATATGTAGAATCTGTAGTCCTACTAAAATCCTATTGATTAACAATAATAAGTTCGTATTATATTTCTGCAAGTTCCCTTAATAAATTTATATTACATACCTTTGTCCAATTATGAAGATTAGGAGTTCCCATTGTGGCTCAGTGGTAATGAACCCAACTAGTGTCCATGTAGATTCAGGTTTGATCCCTGGCCTCACTCAGTGGATCAGCGATCTGACATTGCCCTGAGCTGTGGCATAGGTCACGGACACAGCTCGGATCCTGAGTTGCTGTGGCTGTGGCATAGGCCGACTGCTGCAGCTCTGATTTGATCTGATCTCTAGCTTGGGAACTTCCATATGCCACATGTGCAGTCTTAAGAAAAAGCAAAAAAAAAAAAATTTGAAAAACTGGAAAAATTTTTTTTTCCTCCCTAGACAGAACTTTTTTTCTTGTCATTTTCATTCTAAAGACTATTAGCTATAGTCCTTTCAACTTCAATGCTTTTCTGATCCACTTAAAATTAAGGTGAGAACATTTCCAAATTTGGGGCAAAAGATTTTTTATTTATTCGTATCAGTTTAAGGCTTCCTTTAGAGGTCTGTTTTACCTGAGGCATATGAAAGTGGGATGCTTTTATATAGCATTATTACACTTAACTGGTCTTCTGCAAAAATGAAGAGACTTTTCCATTATTGTTGTTGTTGCTGTTATTATATTTTAAAAAGAAATGTGCCCATTGTGTTAGTGTTAATAGCAATCAGTTACTACAATTGAACAAGCATTTACTGCCATTATTTCAATTTACTACTTTAAATAGAAATAAATAGTTACTTTCATAATAAGAGATAGGTTAATTTATGTTGATTAGCAAAAATTGTTTTGGAACTCCTGAAAAAATTGAGTTTTTTTTTTTTTTTTTTAAGAGTCCAGGAAAATCCAAGCCTACTTCTCTTTTATTCCATTTGAGAGGTTATCTGATTGGAAAATATTTCCCTAATTGCTATGGTCATATCTATTATGAGGCCAGTATTTTTACATGTGTAATAAACACATTATATTTAATGATGAGCATATTTCAAAAGTCCATAGCTTTGCTCGTGTTTCATCCCACAAGGTAAACACGTATGACCTATTGCACCCAAAATGAATTATGGAAGAGTACAGTAAAACTGACTGTCCAAAGAAAATACAGAATTTCAAATGGAGAAAAACCAAGCTTCTGAGGTCCAACTTCTGTAAGGTAGGTTCTAACATCTAAGGAGCCACATAACCTTTGGTTAAACATAAAACATCTGTCTAGTCTCTTGACAATTAAATTAATTTATTGGTGAAAAGTCCTTAGAAAAGACCGATTAGGCAGTCTGTTATGCTCATCAATAACATACCCTCAGAGACTGTGTCTACATGATGACGAACAATGGAATGAAGCAAAAAGATTGCTTCTAAATAGCTAAAATACATGCTTTAACCCCCCTGGCTTCCATCACCACAATTGCAATTATTTAATGTTTTATCGTGGTAAAAAATAATATGAATATAATATAAAAGATGTAATATAAATAAATAATATAAATAGATAAATATAATAATGTGTAAGTACAAACAATACTTTATAAAAGTAATTATTTCCCAAAATAAAAAAAAATAGTGAGAAAAGTGGCATTGTTTCCATTCTGAAAATATCTTTAAATGATTGGTTTCAGAGAAGACAGCAGTATTCTTGTATCTGCTTTCACACTCACTTTTTTTAGTTGTGCGATATGACATGCCATAGAGGCAAATAAATTCTTAGTAGTATTAAGAAAATAGTTTTAACCCCACAGAACCCCTGAAAAGATCCCAGGGACTCCAGCGGTACCTTGACCTCACTTTGAGAGACATTGCTCTTTATACTCAAGAACCCACTGAACAAGTAGCTCTCATCCTAGGTGGGTTGTGATAATGACCTAAAAAATGCACAGACAGTAAAAAAACAGGAGAATGATTAAATGAATATAATCTAAAACAAAATAAAAAACACCCAACATGTGTGTTATTTGGATTGTAAAGGCAACTTCTATGTGCTTTGTTTTTTCCCTTAATGATAAAAATAATGAGAGGAACAATACAGGATTGTTTCAAGGTTTCCATTAGATGATAGATGTTAAGCATTTGTAACACTACCTGTCATAGTTACTTTTGTTAAATTCAGCAGATGGAGGTGCGAGGAAGGATGCGCTTGGGGAAAGGGCACTATGAGCAAAGGCCAAGAGGCAACATGGGCCAGAGTGCATCCTGGGAGTTGTGTATCAGCTACACTAGGCAGGCAGATGGATTTGGGAAAGAAGCAAAAGATCAAAATTGTGGCAATTCTTTCGGGACACGTCAGGTGATTTGGATTGCTTTCCCCGAGGAGTAGGAGATTATTGAAGTCATAGCAGGAGATAGTAGCCAGATTAGATCTGTGCTTGACTGGAACCAAATTCTACCTGAACGTGATAGTTCCCTAAAGGATTTGACTAGCTAGTTCATTCTGTGTAGGTGTGACGGGGGAGAAATTTTAAGCCACTCTCTGTATCCTCAATAAGGTGAGAAAATTAAAATTAGCGCTGTTATTTCTCTTTTGCTTCTGGGCACATTACAGTGCATGAGGAGCTCACCCAGTTATTTGATATTTGCACCCTCCCTTGGTGGTACAGTCACATCTGGGCCCCAGATACTCACTGTTGTGTTTAGTTGGTTGAGAGATTTAAAAACTTGGGTCCAGTAACCTAGAGGCTGGAGGGTGGTTTTTAAGGGAAGTAAGGTTTGACAAGGACAAGGACAAGAAGAGCTACTGGAAAAATAAAATAAAATAAATTACATTCTGGATGTATTTGAAAAATCCCCCGGTAGAAAAATCGTTCTAGCCTAGCCAGTGCCTTACTGCAGATCTTTTAGCCAGACCCCAAATAGCAATCTCTTTGACCGTAATTCCTGAATTCGTTTACTTGTGCATTGCTTATTATTACTCGTGGTCAGCTTTTAGACTTTGAAACTCTGTGGTATGCGAATAGCTTTAATACCTCAGGATTTTTTTTAATAAGTAAGTCATAATTTAACTTTATTTTGAAAGCCTTCCAATAGCCTAAGGATTTGTATCTTTATTACCTCAAAGGGATGTTATGAGGATAAAGTGAGATAGTATATGTAAAAGTGTTTTTGATTTTTATGTATAGGGAGGTGATTTATATGTATATGTGTGTATTTCTTCCGTCTTTAGTAGTTTAGGCTTCAAAGAAAACCAGGTTTCTATGGAACAAACCTTTGTCAATTGGTTTAGAAGCCCAAGCTATATCTGAATCACACTCAAGACACTTTATTTTTTCTTTTTTGATGTGGTTATAGATTATGGTTGAAAGAAGCATAGCAGTGGATATAAACAGGAATGTTTTAATGTCCTTGGAAATGAAAAAAAAAAGAAAAGAATCATTTGCTCTTCATAAATCTTCCTATCTCTCAGTTGGTGGAATTGGTGGAATTGGAAGCTTCTTTTTTCTTTTCTTTTCGTTTTGGCTGCACCAAAGGCATGAGGAAGTTCCCAGGCCAGGGATCAAACCCTTACCACAGCCAGATCCTTAACCTGCTGAGCCACCTGGGAACTCTGGAAGTTTTAAACTCCAGAGATTTTTTTTGTTTCATCAATGGCAGTATGGTGTCCTTGAGGGTTGTCTTCAGTATGACTATGAAGAATATCCTAAGGGCAATATTTAAGATACAAAAATGGGGAAGAAATTCTATAACTGGCAGCATTCAGGACACAGCTATGGCTCTCTCATCGATGTAAGTGTAGTTAAGGTAGTTTTTACTAGCTTGAGAATGCAGTTCGAAAGGTGAAGAAGGCAAGAGAATGCAAATTATTCTAGTTATGTATTAATTTTTTATTATCTTGAAATGACTTATATTCTCTGATTTTAAAAGTAACACATCTTCACTGGAACTTTATAAAATACGCAAAATTATAAAGATGAAAATGAAGATGTGGCTCAGATCCCATGTTGCTATGGCTATGGTATAGGCCAGCAGCTATAGCTCCGATTCGACCCCTAGCCTGGGAATTTCCATTTGCCACAAGTGCAGCTCTAAAAAGCAAAAAAAAAAAAAAAGAAAAGAAAAAAAATGAAAATTACGCACAACTTCAGGGATAATTGCTTTGACCTTTGCATATATTTCCTTTTAACTTTTCTAATTCATATGTATATTGCTTGTTAGCAAAATTGGGATAATGCCACAAATGTATTTTTGCATAATCATTTCCCCCAATTATAATGTAAGCATGCTTCCACCTCATTAAATCAAGTTTGGAAACATTTTAATGGCTATTTCATGTTCTATTTTATGGATAGAAGTGTGAGGTCATATGTGTAGGCGTTAAGGCCATAGATCCTGGAGTCAGACTGCCTAGGTTTGAAGCCCAGCTCTGCTGCTTGCCAGTGCCTTGAGTGCCTTTGGGCAAGTTACTTAACCTCTCCGTATGTCAGTTTCCTCACCTCTAAAAAAAGATAAAAATAGTAGTACAAAGTTCATAAAGTGGTTGTAAGGTAAGGATTAAATGGGTTAATCCGTATTCATCAGTCTTAGAACAGTTCCTGGCACAATATAAGTATGATTATCATTATAATTCTAGGTTTACTAATCCACTATAGATTATTGTTAATGATAGTTAATTATGATTAATAAGCCATTTTTATTATTAAATAATGATAAAGTAAGCCATTATTATCATTATAGCATGCTTAAATTAATACAATGTTCAATGGACCATTTCTCATTTTTGTCATTAAAAATTAAAGCATGATGAACATTCTTGTGACTCAGTCTTTTTTTTCCATTTGATTATTTCCTTGGAATAATTTTTTTAAAGTGTAATTACAGTGCCAAAAGCATTAAATAAATGACTAAATTGCATTCCAGGAAGATTGCAGGTCTTAGTCTTCCCGCTTTCTAAAAAGCTTGTCTGTTTCACCACACTGATGATAGTACTGTGACTTTTTATGTAAAACATTTTATACTAATATTATAATAAGTCAATGTAAATTTGTATTTCTCTGACTATTGTTTTAGAATAATTTAAAAAATTTTATTATATGCTTTCTTCCTGTAAGTTATCTGTTTGTTTCCTTTTTCCTATTTTCTTGTAGAAATTCTTGATATATTAATATCTCAATGTGATCTGTCAGCTATTTGGCAACTGTTTTTCTCAGATTTTGGTTTAAAAATTTTGTTTGGGAAGCTTTTTATGGTCAAAGACAAATTTACTAATCTGTCTGTTTGGGGTTTTTTGGCCTTAGCTTTTATGTGTCATAAATTTAAAATCATCAGATCTCTGACCCATCTTCTCTTCTAGGCCTTTTTGTTTTTAACATTAAACTATAAAGCCCATCTGGAATTTATATTGACTATAATTTGAGGTAAGAATTAATGTTATATATTCTCCAAATAGCTAACCATTTTCCACAAAATTATTTATTGAATAAACCTTCCTTTCCTTTTTTTAAACTGAATTATGGTTGACTTACAATATTATATTAGTTTCAGTTTTACAAGGTAATGATTCAAAGTTTATAGATTACACACCATACAAAGTTATTATAGAATATTGGCTATATTCCCTGTACTATGTATAACATCCTTGTAACTTATTTATTTTATACCTAGTAGTTTGTACCTCTTAATCCCCTTCACTTAT
Source organism: Sus scrofa (assembly GCF_054392235.1). Taxonomy (NCBI): domain Eukaryota; kingdom Metazoa; phylum Chordata; class Mammalia; order Artiodactyla; family Suidae; genus Sus; species Sus scrofa. The sequence goes on along the minus strand of NC_139383.1, from coordinate 31,625,060 downwards.
TTTGACTTTTCCTCCACCCTTCTCCCCATTAGTTTGTTATCTGCATCTTGAGTCTGTTTCTGTTTTCTTGTATTCATTCATTTTATTTTTCAGGTTTTATTTCTTATTATTCATTTGGTATGTAGGTGAAGACATACAGTATTTGTCTTTGTCTGACTTACTTCACTAAGCCTAACACCCTCCAAATCCATCCTGTTGTCACAAATGGCAAATTTTCATATACATATGTATATATATGTATCACATCTTTATTCATTCATCTGTGGATGGACACTTCAGTTGCTTCCATATCTTGGCTATTATAAATAGTGCTGCTGTGAACATTAGGGCACATACCTCTTTTTTAATTACTGCTTCCATTTTCTTTGGGAAAATACCCAAGAGTGGAATTGCTGGATCATATGGTTTTATTTTTTGAGTTCTATTATTTGGTATTTTGTTTTGAGGAACCTTTCTTTCCTTCTAGAATTAAAAAAAAAAATCATCTCTATAATATACTACATATACTATAATATGCTAAATGTAATTATTTAGTTTATGTATTTTATCTGTTTCTGGCATGTTGGGTTTTGCCTCCATACCACACAGTTTTAATATTGTAGCTGTATCAGTATATTTACATATCTGCTGGTGCAAGTCAGGTACATCTCCTTTGTGTTGGAAACTACAGCTCTGAAGTCCCCAGACATACTTTTCCTATAGCTCCCTCTACCATGTATCCTGGGACTCTAAATCTCCCTCTTCCAACATCCCTAGCACTTGTGCCCAAGTTCAAGCTAAGGAGCCATGACCAGAGGGCTGCAGGGGATTTTCTGGAAAAGCTGTTGGAGCAGCAGTCTTTTGTTTTGTTTATTTTGCTATTGTTTTTGTTACAGTTTACCAAAAGTGGAAGACTAAGAATCCTATTGACATTCTTTTCTCCAAAGAGAGCTGTAACAAGTATGAGACAGTTTAGACAGTGCTTCCTATAGCAATGTTTAATGTTTCTTAAACATTAATAGATATTTCTTGAAGAAAGGAATCTATGATTGTCTTGAAATGACGTTCTTTACCTTTTGAGATATATTTTGCACATTTGCCTATCAAAACAGCTGAATATAAACATGTTAACATTGTTTAATCCAGTATTCTCAAAACCTATAGGAGCATACAAAGCCACTCCCTTTTTTCCTTTTTTGAGGAACACTTTCTAGTGGAGCACAGTGTTTTAGCATGGCTATAGCGATTGTAAACTATTTTTTTGTGTGTGTGTCTTTTTGCTATTTCTTTGGGCCGCTCCCGCGGCATATGGAGGTTCCCAGGCTAGGGGTCTAATCGGAGCTGTAGCTACTGGCCTACGCCAGAGCCACAGCAACGTGAGATCCGAGCCGCGTCTGCAACCTACACCACAGCTCACGGCAACGCCGGATCATTAATCCACTGAGCAAGGGCAGGGACCGAACCCGCAACCTCATGGTTCCTAGTCGGATTCGTTAACCACTGCACCACAACGGGAACTCCTGTAAACTATTTTAATTTCTCTGGAAAAATGAGTATAAGTGTGAAACTGCAGCCACTTGATTCAAGTTATACCTCTCTTCATAATTACAAAAGATGTGTTCTTGAGTTTGATCTTTACCCCAGAATAAAATAACTAGTTAGTTTCTAACAATTTATCATACCTTATTTATTATCCCATATATGGAGCAGCTACAAGCAATATATGAGTCAAGCTAAAAGTGGTTTCAAGTTTTGGTGAAACTTAGAGGGATATTGCCTAACTATCTATGTCCTCATGATTTTGGATCTCTTTTCTTTTACTCTGGTTTCCATTTTGTTTCTCTATTCCTTGCCAGTCCGTATTAGATTAGTCACCATTGCCAAATTCTCAGTCTCTATTGTCACTCTTTGGCAGTCACCATTGCCAAATTCTCAGTCTGTATGTCTGCAGCAGTCAAACTTCAGTTGGATAATTCGTATTTATTGTGAAACACAGTTTATGAATGATATTCTTTGTTCTTAGAATTTGTTTTCTCTGCTAATTATATGGAGATGGAGGGGAGAGAAGTTTGCCACCATCGTAAAGTAGATTCAGCAGAAATACTTGCTTATAAAATTCCTGGGCATGGTTTGCACAAGAGCATCCATGACTTCAATCCTAACTCACCTAGGTTGAGTGTTCCTTACAAGATGCCCCACCATTACCCAGAAGGCTCTGCTTCTATAAGGTAGCTTCCAGTCTTCTTCATATCCAGTTCTCTTTTACTGCAGTAGCTAGAGATGAATCAGTCTGTTTACTGTGATGTGGATCTTAAGATGCTAAAATTCCAGATTTCAGAGAACCAGGTTTTATGGTATATTCCTTCTCAGTTAAATAATGAGGCATTTAATTGGTGATACCTGGTGGTGTCAAGATAGGGACCCAGGAGAAGGCAGATGAAATGGCTGTCTACTAGGATGGAGATAGTAATTGTTAATAATAGTTGATATATATATATATATATATATATGATGAATATATGAGAATCACTGCCTAGAGAAAAATGGACAATAAATGAATAGATACTAGGAATGGTAGCTAAGGATAAAATTGTTATGAAGAAGATTAAAAGAAAGTAATGTGGTGCAGAGTGACTGGATGTCTATTTAAATTGGGTGGCCAGGGAAGTCCTTTCTGAAATGGTGTCATTTAAACCAATATCTGATGACTAAATGGAGACAGCCATGTGTGGATCTACGAGAACAGTAAGCCGCATGGAAGACTACAAAGGTGATGGTCCTATGAAAGCTAGAAGTTTGATCTGAGGATCAGAAAGAAAGCCAGAAAGTTAGGCAGAAGCTGGACCCTGAAGATGACTGTAGACGCAGCAAAAAATTGGTATTTATTCTGGGTTTGGTAGGCAATCACTGGAAAGTTTAAATAAGTTGGTGTTTTATGACCTGATCAGATTCAGGTTTAAGAGTAATCACTCCTTCTGTTGTGTGGCTTGTAGAAGAACAAGATCGGAGACAAGGAGATCATTTAGTAGCCTTGTTATGAAATTATATGTTTAGAATAAAAACAACGTCAACAAAAATCATAGCTAACATATTCTGTACTGTTCTATACAGGTACCATGCTCGGCACCATGTGCCTTGTCTAATCATATATAGATTTTTTTCAAATGTATGAGCAGCTGTTATGATCCAAAAAATGTAGAGTAGGTTAAAATTTTCCTTAATCATGGTGGTTTTTGTTACTCAATTAAAAAAACATTGAAATTATCGTTACACATGGAAGGGTTGGAGCAATTTCTTGACCTTAAGGTGCTCTTTCTATTTAAAAATACTGGGAGCAAATATGTTAGGTGGAGAATATTCAGTCCTACTCAGTGTCTATCAGGAATGATTTCAGGAGAGTAAGAGCACATTGTGGAAATGCGGAGGGACCTGAAGGAACTAGTGTCAAAAAAGGAAGTAGTGGAAACAGGACACCCTATAGATCCTTCCATCTCAACAAAGAGACTACAGCCTATAAAAACCCAAATTCAGGGAGTGTAGTAAAAAGGTCATTTCAATGCAAGCAAATACCAGACTCTGGGGTTAGAAGACCTTTTCTGAGAAGAGCCAGGGACAAGGTTTGGGGAGCTTTTTATAGTAGCCACACCCTAAGACAAGTGCAGTTTGAGTTGTTACTTGGAGAAAGTGGTCTGACTTAGGGTTAAGAGAACTGGAGTTAGCTTTTAACTCCAGGAGGCAAGAATATAGTGGAAGTGGAGAAGGCTTCTAATCAGCCATCTCTGGGGGACACTGCAGCGTGCTAATTGGATGCTAGAGTCAGACAGAGCACAGAAAGCAGTCCAGAGTGGGAGAAATTGGATCAAAGCAGGTCAGGAAGGTCAACTGGACTCACCAAGGGAGAGCTGAGAGTTACCTGAAGTTGATCCTAGTGCCTCAGGCTTCATCCTCTTTGGCTTATTGGTTAGCAGTGTAAAGCATGAAGATGTCTGTCACCTAAGTACCCTTAGGAGGGGAGGATATTCCTTTATGACACATTCTTCTGGTTCTAGGGGCACCAGTGGTTGGCATGGGTAATGTGCTGGAACCAGCTGATACACACATGTATTTAGTGACATCATCAAGGTGGTACCTTGTAATTGACCATGGTGGGAATATTTATACTGTAGAAATCAGTAAAGACTACAGTCAGCCTCTTCCTCCCCCTCAAGAGCTGGTTTAGCAGCTTACCAGTGGTTGGTACAAATCATAGGTGACTACTTAGGATATAGAAATGGTACCTAATTCCAGGAGATAAAATGTTATGTGAAAATTACTCCCAGGAGTTTTGTTAACAGCAGGCTTAGTGAGTGTTGCAGAAGGCTGACACCACTAGGACAGTGCAGCAGGACCGACAGTTCACTCTAGTTTACTTTGAAAGTATCAGAAATCTACTTTCATATCACCTCCCTTAAAATAAGCCACAGGGAGAACATGTCACAAGCATAAGAATCAGTAATGTAGTCTTTGCTAGAACCCCATGGTGTCAACCAGTGTGCATCTGTGGCCACACATTTTTTTCAGGGTGATAAAAAATCTTTCTCTTCAAATGCAAAATAAGTTGATGTTATCAGGTTTCATGTTTATAAACTTTGAAGGGTGGTTTAATAAAAGACATAAGGGACTATATTACTATACAGTTGAATATCTCCACAAGAATGTAAAAGCGGTTTACTGCTTTGCCTTTATCAACTTGAAGCAAAAGTTTAAAGTTGACCAGTTAACTTGACATGAAAGCACTGTAAAGTCCATGGTGACAGGTAGAAAGAATTTCCCAAGATGGTGTTATACTTAGAGTGTTAGTCTGATATGAAATTAAAATTGAAACATAGCTTCCAAAGGCAATGTTGAAATAGTTATTTGAGTTCAGATAGTTATAAATTCCCCACCTCTTTTGAAGTATTTAAAACAAACTGCTCAATTATAGAACCCTTCCTATGACAGGATTTCCATAGAGTGTGGTCAGCTTTCTGGGGAAATTAGATTGAGCTCAAGAACTTTGAAATCTGAACTTCAAGCTTGCTGGATTTCCATTGGGTTTCAGATTTTCTTTCACATGTCTTATTGCACATTGACTCAGCATTCTCAAAAAATCAAAATAAAATAATAAGGGTAACAGGTATACCATGGAAAGAACGCCCATCTGGAACTCATTTTATTCTCAAAGGGCGTGTTCCACCAAGTATAAAGCTCTTCAATACAGTTAAAGTTTTGGAAAATCCTTTGCTTGAATTATAAATTTTAACTACTTGGGTCTTTATGTATTCTTCTCCAAAATATTTAGAAATTCTTCTTGAGAACCAGGACTGTTTCTTTGAAATATAATAGGATTCAGGGGTCTCCAGGCACTCAGTTCTAATATTCAGAACATTCTCCCCAACCACCTCCCCCTTGATACCTTCCTTTTAGCCTTTTTGAATGCATTCTACTGAATGCACACATTCTGAAAGCCAATAAGCCCCGGTTCCACACCCTCTTGCCCTTGATATGGATACCGCAGCAGCAAGCTTTCCTCCACCCAGATTCCTTTTTAGCCACTGTAACCATGAGAGTTTAACATCCATCTTTACCTTTCTCTCTTCCTTTGGTCTTCAAGCCAGGTATGAGCTATAAATTGAGGCAGAATGTACAGCTGAGTCAATAAAGGGAAGGGGATATGAATTAGGTTCCCTATCATTTTTCACAAAGTTTGAAAAACAGAGTTGGCAAAGAGGAAAAAAATAAAACAGGAAGCAGGAGTGCACATATAAATTAAATATTTTCGCCCCAACCTTTTTTAGATAGCCCAGGGGTATTGGGCGTGTGTGTGTTTTGGATGGGCTCAGCAAGCATTCCAACAGAAAATGGCTTCCTGTTCAGCATGTTCGAAGTCAGGCTGTCTTCTGGGGTTGGTTAAAAATATGTGTGAAATATGTACTTTAATTTCAAGCCAAGTCAAATGTTTTCAATCATCCCCCCTTACTTGCTTCTCCTCTCTTCCCATCCTGTCATTTCTTGCCCCCCCAGACAGTAAAATATACCCCCAAGTATATTTTCTTTCCCAAAAGGAAGTTTAGTGATTAATTATGAGTTACTTGTAAACATATATTATGGCCCTCGAAGGTATTCACCAAGAACCTGGCCAGTATCATTCCTGGCTGGCATTTTTGAGTGTTAGATCTTGGTGAATAGAAGTTAGGGAAGCATGTGAAGAAACCAAATATTTGGCTGAGGCACAACAAGGAACCAGTGGATAATTGAGGGTGAGAAATGGTCTATAACTTTTCACCCCAGTGGTGATGAACCTATAATTCCCAAATTGTTTGTATAAATTTCTATTTCTACCACATCAGTGACAAATATTATTTTGTACTGCATGTTCCTTGTGGATTTTTTTTTTTTTTTCATCAGCAAGGTTCAGTTAGGCTGCCTGGAAGAAAAATAACATACCTGGGCCCATCATACCTGACAAGAAATGCCAGAGATGTACCCAGGAGGAAAAATATAGACTTCTGATGGAAGCCACAGAGTCCCTTTTGCAAAACACTACTCTGATGTTGATAGACTTTAAAAATATATGTCATATGATCTAATTAGTGGAAACTCTCAGATATTCAAATTCAACATCAAGCTGTCGAGGAACCTTTTATATTTGGCATAGGTTACTGAGGCTACAAATACTTTCTACAGAAGGCTCAGGCAGTGACTTTGTTTTCCCACTCCCCCATTTGACTGAGCCTGTTTCAGTTCATGGGTGTTCTTAGACAACTCTCTTTGCCAATGGTATTAGGTGTTAGAGTTAACTCTTTCCATATTTTAAAATTTATTTAGTGTTAAGAGGTCATTTTGAAAAAACTCTGATGTGAGTTTCATGGCTTGTGTGGGGGGAAAAATAGCCAACTTTTCCAAATGAATCCCTAAGGATAATTTATTCAAAGAATGTCCCTTGACATGTGATTCAGGTTTTTGGTGTTTGCTGTTTTCAAATCAGTTTAGCACAGCAAACACTTATTAAACTGTTGACTCTGCAAAGCTTAATACTAGGTGCTGTTTACAGGATGTTAATGACCTGGAAGTAATTCACCTTGACAAAATCTAACACCCTTTCATTACAAAAATTCTCAGAAAACTAGGAATATAAGCAAACTTCTTCAACATGATAAAGGGGCATTTATATGAAATAAAACAAAAAACAACCCATAGCTAACATCAGACTCGGTGGCAAAAGACTGAAATCTTCTCCCATAAAATCAGAAGCAGGACAAAAATCCTTACTTTTACCACTGCTATTCAACCTCGTTCTGAAAGTTCTAGCCAGAGCAATTAGACAAGAAAAAGAAACAAAACGCTTCAAATTGGAAAAGAAAAAGTAAAACTATCTTTATTCACAGATGACATGATTCCATACATAGAAAATTTAATGAATCCACAAGAATCTACTAGAACTAATAAATTCAGCAAAGTTACAGTTGTTCCATTTTTTGGTCCTGGTTCATCACTTAATGCCCACATCATATAAATCTGATGGCTTGTCCTCAGAGTAACATTTAATATTTTTAAAAGTGAACATGGAAGTTCCCTTATGGTGAAAAATAATTTAAAATTTTTTTTTATTTATTTGTTTTGTTTTGCCTTTTTTTTTTTTTTTCATTTTTTTGCCATTTTTAGGGCCGCTCCCGCGGCATATGGAGGTTCCCAGGCTAGGGGTCTAATTGGAGCTGTGGCCGCTGTGCTACACCACAGCCGCAGCAATGCGGAATCTGAGCCGAGTCTGAAACCTACACCACAGCTCACGGCAACGCCAGATGCTTAACCCACTGAGCAAGGCCAGGGATCAAACCCTCAACCTTATTTTTCCTAGTCGGATTCGTTAACCACTGAGCCACGACGGGAGCTCCTGAAAAATAATTTTATTTACTGCCTCTATGTTCAGCTTAGTGTGTGAAATTCTCATGAGTTTTTTTTTTTTTGGCTGGAGGTCAAATTTTGGTTAAATTATAAATGGAATTTATACAAATTAAATTTAAAATGGAATACTTATATGGCTAGTAGCACATCAGTTCTCTTTATGCCTTGAAAAAGATTCATTTACTAGGTTATTTCCTGAGAACAAATGCTACTGGCTAAAGAAATAGAGGGAGAAGAGTAAGGACTACCTGGCAGATAGTCTGGAAGGAGGCAAGAGACATGAGAGAGGCTTTAAAGGAAAATAAAGAAAAGAGGGGCAGAGGAATCAATAAACAAAAGCTACCCAGACTTTCACTCTTTAAAATGGTAGCCATGAGCCAAACCTGACTATTTAAATTAAAATTAATTGAAATAAATGTAAACATTAAATCCTGTAGTTGCATTAGCCACATTTCAGGTATTGGTTACCATGTGTGGCTGTGACTTTTGTATTGAACACCATGGATATAGAAAAATTTTAGCACTACAGAAAGTCTATTTAAATAGCACTGCTTTAGGTAGTGTTTTATCCTTGTTTCACTCAACAATACATAAAGAATATGTTTTCTTTTAAAAGATGTCCTCAAATTTATTTATTTTTTGTCTTTTTAGGGCCATACCTGTGGCATCATTTTTAATGATTGAATATTTTTTTACATTATGACCATGATTTTTTAAATCCATCATAACAAAAGTAGCTTTTGTGTAACTTTTTGTTTTTATAAACATTAATATGATTTTTTTTAATCTCTTGCAGCAGAATTTTTGCATTCATCTTAAATTATTTATTTAGAATATATTCTTAGAAATAAATTTGTATCCAATACTATAAACACTTTTCAGGCTTTTGATATGTGTGGTCAAATCCAGAAAGTCTGTCTGTTTATATATCGTAAGCATAAGTGATAGGAGGGTCATTTAACTTTGAAGGAAAAAGTGTATACCCTAAAGAGCAAAAACAACTGAGCAAAACAGAGCAACAGTATAGCTGCCTCTGTGAAGGATAGAATTTCAAATTTGGGTAGGAATAGTTAAAGGAGGTAAGCTGTCGTATACCAATAAAAAATCATGAGTAACCACGTGTGACGTATTCCTAGGTGGTGGGCACTATAGGCACTTTATACATTAACTCAAGCTAGATGGATGACTGTTACTGCCTTCATATAGGTAGGCAAAACTGAGGCACCCAGAGTTAAGTTACTTGCTTGAGATCTTATACTAGGCAGCAAAGCTAGGACTTGAATTCCCCTGGGTTCACCCAGACTGATAAGGATTCAAGTGCTCACCCTTATAACCAACATATTGCATTGTCTCTCAATCATTTAATTCAAAGCCCAATGAAACCAAGTATTTCACATTGGATTATGCCCCCCCCAAATATATTTTGAAGTTTTAACTCCTAGTACTTCAGCACATGACCTGATTTGAAAATAGCATTCCTATAGATGTAATTAGTTAAGAGGAGGTCATACTCAAGTAGAGTAAACTCCTAATCCAATATGACCAAAGTCCTTATAAGAAGATGGTCATGAAACACAAAGGAGAACACCATGTGATGATGAAGACAGAGATTGGAGTTATGCTGCTGCAAGCCAAGGAACACCAGTGATTGCCAGCAAACCATGAGAAGCTAGGGAGAGGCGAAGAAGGCTTCCTCTACAGGTTTAGAAGGAATATAGCCCTGCTGAAACCTAATGTTGGACTTCTGGCCACCAGGACTCTGAGATAATAAATTCTGTTGTTTAAAACCACCAAGTTTGTGGTACAGCAGCCCTATTAAACTAGTATACCAGGTAACTTAGAAAGGCATTCCAGTGTCTGAGCAGATGCCTGCCTAGCCCATGAGCACTTCCCACCTGGTTATCACTTTGCCCCAATATCACATCCGCCAGATAACTTCTTGGTGCCCCAGTCACATGGGCTAAAGAGCCAAGGACAATATGTTTGCAATTGAAACTGTATGTCTTGGAAATATCTAAGGACACTCTGACTCACTCACAAAGTGAATAGTTTATTGAATTTGCCAACATTGTATTCGCTTTCTGGGAAGCTTTAATAATTGTATATTTTTGTTCATTTTGAAAAGGCAGTGATTCAGAGCATGAACTATGCTGGTATCATATAGCAGCTTTTAGATGTGTCTACATTTCAGAAAAAAACTGTGAGGTTTAAACAATTATGGGTTATCCATGAGTGTGCCCTTTTGTCTTGATTTTTACTGCATATTTAATGTGATTGTAGTTCGTCCAATTTCGGAAAATCAGTATGCTTCTTGGCTTAAAAAAAGTAAACCAAGTTTATAGTTTATTTCATACTTTGATTAAAAAATGTCTTCAGAATGAAAGCCACTTATGTTGCATGAACATATGAAGTATTATTGAAAATCTAATTCCCCTTTTATAATGTCAGAAGGAGAGAAGAGTCTAGAATTATCAGAAATCTCACATGATACCTTGCTCTCTAAGATACTTTCTTCCACTATCTGTTTATATCCCTGGTTTATTCTCCTCCTCTGAAAGAATGTCCCCTATAGCCTGTGTTTGGTGCCTGAAATTCTAAAAGTGATCATTTTTTTAAACACTGGGCATTGCCTTCTCCTAGCAGACATGATTTAAAAGCAAAACTAAGAGTAGCTTCTTTACAGTGCTTTTACAATGCCAGGCACTGTGCTAAATGCCATCATGGACGTCATTGTACTTGAACTTAATAAAACTCTATAAGGAGTGATGAGATAGGTACTGATGACCAATTTGAAGCTCAGATGATGTTACAAGATCTAGCAGGTGTCAAATCCAGGGCCATTTGGGTCAGTTTATTTCCCTATGCTCTTTGGTTTTCCCAGAGCAAGAGAGTGAACAGCAAAACATAGGGCCCTGAAAAGGGAAGCAGGAAGGTGTCCCAATGTAAAAAAGAGAGAAGAAGAGGAGCATTAAAAGTTCTGGCATCTTATAACTTTCCTAGGGCTTTCCCTGAATCATTTAGATATGCTCTGTTTACTCTGATAGCATGTATGGGACCACCGAGCACGTGAAATAAGGCTAATACGAATTGAGATGCGCTGGAAGTATAAAGTACACACTGGATTTTAAAGACTTAATATGAAAAAAAAGAATGCAAAATATCTCATTAACATTTTTATATTGGTTACATGGTGAATGATAATATTTAGATATATTGGGTTAAATGAAATGTTCTATTAAAATTAATTTCACCTGTTCCTTTTTGCATTTTGAATATGGCTACTACACATTTGAAATTATGTGTGTGGCTCCTATCTTATTGTATTGCTGTCAGATACCGCTTTAGATGTTCAGATAATCTGGACACACTGAATAATATTAACTTGGTTTAAATGAGAAGATGGGATTTGACTTTTTGAGAAAAATAAATAGTTCTACAATTCAAAACTAACACAATTTTTAAATCACAGAACATACTATTCTTCTTCTTCTTTTTTTTTCTTTTTAGGGCCGCACCTGTAGCATTTGGACATTCCCAGGCTAGGAGTCAAATCAGAGCTGCAGCTGCTGACCTACACCACAGCCACAGCAATGCTGGATCCAAGCTACATGTGTGACCTAAGCTGTAGCTTGTGAAAATGCTGGGTCCTTAACCTTGAATCCCCATCCTCATAGATGCTGGTCAGGTTCTTACCCTGCTGAGCCACAAGGAGAACTCCAGTAAATACTATTTTTATCTTCGAGATAGTAACAGTGTTCAAATTTTAAACCCAATTCTTAAAATATTATAATTGTGAAAGGTGAAGGTTTTAATCTCTGTGTAGACTGTATGCAACCTGGACTTGCTTTCTCTCTCTTTTTACATGAGCTGCTTGGCAGTTCCTCTCAGCAAGAAGCAGGGTTTATTTTCTTGCTCCTTAAATCTCCAATCACAAGAGTTAACCTTGTGAGATGCTTAGGCCAACAGAATATGTACTGATGTGCTGATCCTAGGCTTAGATATCAACAGGCCTTGCCCTTTGTCCCCTCTGCCTCTTGAAATCATGCCCACTTTTCATGTGAACGTACCTTGGGATAGACTGCTGGAGGATGAGAGACCATGTGGAGCAGAGACAGGCTGTCCCAAATGACACCATCTCTGTTAGCATTTAGGGCTGCTGTAATGAATTACCACACATTTAGGGGCTTATAACAATACTGATTTATCATCTTACAGTTCTATAGGTCAGAAGTCCAACCCAAGTCTCACTGGACTAAAATCAATGTATCACCACTGTGGTCTTTTCTGGAAGGTCTAGGAGAGAATCTGTCTCCTCACCTCTTCTGGTTTCTAGAGGCTGTCTGCATTCCTTGGCTGATGGCCCCATCCTTTATCTGTAAAGCCAGCAACTGCCAGTGAAGTATTTCTCACCTCACATCACTGTGACCTCCTCTTCTGTCTCTCTCTTACGCTTTTAAGGACTCATGTTACATTGGACCAACACAAATAATGCAGGATAATCTCCTTATTTTAAAATGAACTGGTTAATCTTAATTCTATCTGCAATCTTAATCCCCCTCTTGTCATTTAAAGTAGCATACTCTCAGGTTCTAGGGATTAGAATAGGAGTGTCTTTGGGAAGGTCATTTTTCTGCCTATCACACCATCCTTGACCAGCCAGTACCCAACTAACCTCAGGAGCTGATTGGAGATGCATGAATGAGTCTGGCTGTGACCAGAACTGCCCACCTGAGCCCAGTCCGAACTGCTGACCTACAAAATGAGGAATTCAATAAAGGTTTGTTGAGCACCTTGATCAAAAGTTGGGTGGTTTGCTGTGTAACAAAAGAAAACTGATAGTCTTTGAATATGCTAACTAACGTCTTTTGTTTCTGTAAAATACTCTACAAAGATCTAATTTCTGAAGCCACCCTGATAATTTGAGGCACTCCATTGTAATTTAAATGTGTTGTTAATAAGGTTTACTCTTTTTAAGAAAGATCATAGTGAAATGGTTGGGATGAACTCTGTCTTCCAACTGAATTATTTGCAGTAGAGGAAATCACATTTACCACCCTTCCCTTCCAACATTCTCAGCTCTGCTTTTAGAAGCTAACTTCTAACAAGAGGGAGGCTTCGTCTTCAAATCCTTGCCATTTGGAATAATAATAACAATTGTGGCCTGGGCCAAATTTCCATTCGTGAATAAATATTTTAAACAACTTCTCCAGCTGTTTAATTACATTTTTTAGTTCTCTTTTAAGTGGATTCAGCATGGAGTAAGTTACTGTTAGTTTTCACCCTGTGGTATAGATTACATGGTCAACTTTTGGAGGAATCAGGGTTTTGTTTATGGTCGAGGGAAGGCCTTGCTATGCCTCAGATGCAAATTATCTGTTTCAATTGTGAACAGAGAGGGGAAAAAAAAGTCAAAGTGGCTTTTTGTTAGGAATAACATTTTAGCCTCCTGAATAAAATCTCAGAGGAGCAGAGACTTTTTAAAACAAGTTTCAAGTGGAAAATATGAGCCAAGCCAAATAATTTCTAATTGAGGCACATGACGTTTTTACCTTGTAGTGTTTTTACCCTGTAATATTTGATCTAGGATTCCAAAGTTTCTATGTCGAGTGTTAGCTAATTAGGAAAATGATGGGTCAACATCATCAGTTTGGTGGCGATCTCCTAAAATGGGACGCATCTGCCTGTGACAGCCTCGTGCTACCAAATTTCTCCCAGGTGTGTGTGTGTGTGTGTGTGTGTGTGTGTGTGTTTGTGTGTGTGGTAAGAGATTCTTCATTACCAGCAAAATTTATTCCTAAAGATCCTGAAGTTGGAAAGTCATAAACAAAGATGATCATTTGGCAACCTAATAAAAATTCACACATTCAAAACTCTTGGAAATTTGAGGCACGTGCTAACTGTCCCCAGTATAACAGTAGATCAGGGAAATATAATTAGGAATAAATAAATTGCATCATTGACATTCCTTGTTTGTTTTGCTTTTCCTTTCTTCTTAGAGTATTTTAAACTTTGTTACCATGAAATCTTCTATCTGAGAAGGATATGAAAGAATTTAGTTTGTTTTCTGTTTTTTTTTTTTTCAAGAATAGAATGGATCTGGAGTGAACTATGAAATTCTGAGCTTCTTATGCCTTGGGCTAAATTCTGAGATGTATGTGTTTCTTAATTTCTTTATTATTATGTTTCCATTGGGAATCATGTAAGCAGATATTAGCCTCAGGAAGATGTCACAATGTCTTTTGAGCTGCAAATTGGATACGGACTTCATAGTTTCTGACACAGCTAATCATTCTCACTGGAAAATTGCATAGTTTCTCCTGCAACACTAGAAATGGCTTCACTGCCCACCAGCAATTAAAACATAAAACATTTCACTTGGACAACTTTTTGGGGCCCTGGGGAGCTCTAAACAAAACTGCATTTGTAATGATGCTGCCTGGCTCCACTTGTTGTTATTAACTTGGACCAAACAGAGCAACTCACATGTCAGCACATGTGTGCAGTGTGTGTGCATGTGTGCAGACGTGCCCTCGCAGGCCTATTGGGGAATGAGGTGAGAAGAGACATATTTTCCTACATATAGAAAGAGGTAATGTGCTTGGTGGGACTTTGTAAAGTGTTTTTACCTCATACATTCAGACAATATGAATTCAGTTCAGTTCACCTAATAAGTGCATGTACTATGTATATGAAGATCAATAGAGATTGGAGGAGGAAACATATTTATTAAGCATTTCATTGTATTTAATGATGGTAACAATGGGTGTTCTGTTTGTAGCATGTGGATAAGGAAATAGTTTAGGGAGATCAAATCATTTTGTGTATCCAAGCTAGAATTCAAACCCAAGTGTGATTCCAAATCCTGTGTTGTGACCATGATACTAAGATGCCTCTTTACCCAGTAGAAATTCATAGACTGGTCTAGTGTAAAGTTCATGGACATTTCTGACGTCTCTTGATTATGATGTAGGTGGCTTTTATACACATTCATCAGAAAGGAAGGAAAAAATGAGGTTTTAAAGACATCTTTCTGGGATTTGTATTTCCTTACACATGACGTAAAAGGTGGCTCCTAATCATGTTTTAAAATTCTACACCTACTTCTCTCTTGTGATGTTCAATCAGGACTGAACTAGGGGAGAGTAGCAGTGATAAACATACCACTGAAAGGGCTCATTTAAAGAGATCATATTATTGCCCATATGTACTTGATATTGTTTAATTTTTAAATATGATTCTTACAAGAAAAAAATTAAAACAGCCAGGGTAAGACCATAAATATTGTCTTTTTTATAAGGTGTCTATGCCTTCTTTGGAAAGTGCAATATACTTGACCCAAATATATCTTGTATCTAATTCTTTTAACAACTGCATAGTCGGCATTAAGTTCCACTTTTTTTTTTTTTTTTTTTTTTCTTTTTAGGGCCGTACCCATGGCATATGGAGGTTCCCAGGCTAGGGAGTCGATTTGGAGCTAAGCAGCTGGTCTACACCACAGCCATAGCAACTCGGGATCCGAGCCACATCTGTGACCTACACCACAGCTCACAGCAGCGACGGATCCTTAACCCACTAGGTGAGGCCAGGGATCGACCTCACAACCTCATGGTTCCTAGTCGGATTCCTTTCCGCTGTGCCATCATGGGAACTCCAAGTTCCACTTTTAAAAAATGAGAATCTCGGAGTTCCCGACATGGCTCAGTGGTTAACGAATCCCACTAGGAACCATTTGGTTGTGGGTTCAATCCCTGGCCTTGCTCAGTGGGTTGGGGATCCCGCGTTGCCGTGAGCTGTGGTGTAGTTTGCAAACATGGCTTGGATCCCGTGTTGCTGTGGCTCTGTTGTAGGCTGGAGGCTACAGCTCCAATTTGACTCCTAGCCTGGGAACCTCCATATGCCGCGGGAGCAGCCCAAGAAATGGCAAAAAGACAAAAAAAAAAAAAAAAAAAAATGAGAATCTCAAGGCGGTAGAGGTTAAGTAATCTATAAGCATTGGCACCAAGGTTTCAATCAGACTTGCTATAAGAACCAGATTATTCCCCAGATACCACATGTTGCCTTCTCAAATACAGACTTGAAAAATAGATAACACCGAGGCTATGGGGGATGATTGCTACGTTAATTTGAACCTCTTAGTAAGGTCAGAAAATGGACCATAGAATGAGACAAACAACAGCTTTTTTTTTTTTTTTTTTTTTTTTTTAAATCACTGAGAATAGCAGGAGGAAGACTTGAGAGGTCAAAAAGTAATTTTAAATGGTAATCTGTTAGCTATATCAAGAGTAGTTATGGGAATGACATCACCGGGGGGGAAAGAGTAAATATTTCAACAGACTATTAATCTATCACAATTAACAGATCTAAAACAAAGCATCATTAATAGTCTTCTGCTTCCTTTTTCCTGACTACAGTGCTGGAAAGAGCTACACGAGCATATGACTGAATTGTTTTGCAAGGCTGGGTAACCTACAGCTGGTTCGTGGTTAATGGCTGAAGCCTCACTGGAGATGTAAATTATGTTAGTCTGTGAGTTTCATGACACGTACCTGAGGAGCACAAACTTGTGTGTAGTGAGTCAGAGAGCAATTGGTTTCTTGGTACCCTTTTCACATATGCACCATGTGAATACTGAACAGTAATGACTTGCCTGGCAAATCCATTTCATGGCGGAGAGACAGAAATATGTCCTGATTCTCAAGCTCTTAGTTTTGTGTCACTGAAAAAGAATTGCAATCCTTTCTGTCCATTTGTTAGCTGCGTCTGTTTTTCTATTAGTACAATGCATGTAAGGCTCTTGGGACAACATTATTGTGTAAGTGAAATCAATGGACGCATATAAAACACTTGGGGTCATGCAGAGAACAGAGTAAGACCTCAAACAATAGTTAGCATTTGTTAGCGTTATGGATATAGCGTTCTGCCACCTGACTCTTCTCAAAAGGAAATTAATACCCAAATTTGTCTCGAGTAAGTTTTGGTGTCATGGGATCGACCCCAGAAGGCTGCTAGCAGAGCCAAATGGGAGAAAACCCAGTCTGACTTGTAGCTCAGGAGGGCTAGTGTTTACATTTGGGCTGTGTCTTTGGTTACTTTTAATCTGACCAACCTGGTGCTTCACCAGCATAAAACTACTTCCTCCCAAGGTTTTCACTTGCAGAAACAAAAAGACCCTTGAGGCCAATAAGTACTTATTTATTTTTAAATGTTTTAAAATTAAAATAATCGTGTGAGGCTTTTGCTTCAGCTTTCTTTCTGAAATGACTCTTGACAGGAACTGGAAATAGTTCTTGTCAATGCAGCCATTATCTCTTGTGACCCAACGGTATGTGGGAGGTAGAGTGGAATTTCTGAGTTCTTTGTACCTAGGAATGAACTGTCTGTCATTTCGTTAAAATAAATTATTGATTTTTCAATCAAATCAAAATATTGAGTCAAACAAGTGGGTACTGTACTTGAGTCTTCCTTTACTTGTAAGAACTGTTTTTCACTATTTTATGACTAGTGGGGGGAAATATGGGGTTATAAATAACAAACACACGTTTGGGGCTTAATGAAACCCATAGAGGCAGTTATAGGACAGTCTGGAAGAAACTTTAAATTACCATTATGTCCCAGGAAAATAAATAATTCTTTTTCTTGCCTTATCAGATAAGCAACCTGACAATATGCTTTGGAAACAATTTAGAATATTTAGTTTCTCTCTTCATTAGAGGCCTGTGCATGAACCTCAGATCATTCCTTCCATAATCCGGAGGTTTCTCTTATCTCTCCTGGGAACAAGGATGTTAAGTGTCTTCAGCATCGCTTCAGGGCTTGGGCTTGGGCAGGTCTTAAGAGCAAGACAAATGACTGGTTTTGCTGGAAGGGAACTAGAGAAAGCTGGACACCTGTTCAAGTGGAATAGAGAATAATGACAGATAGCTTTAGCACCTCGAGCTTTCCTCCAGCGATTAAGAGATGACCCCATGTGGGGTTACTGTGTTGTTGCTTCAAGACCTGCAACATTTAAGTATCTACGGCCTGGGAGTAGAAAATGCCAAAGATCATTCTAATTTCTTCTTTAAATTACCTCCAAAAGCTCTAATTTTTTCAGGAATAAACTCCAAAATGCTCAGCATGAGAATCTGAATTTCTTTGCTCTGCTTCTACCTACTTATCCAGTTCCTGTGGTTCTGTTTCTCTCTTCCAACCTTGGGCTGCACATGCTCTCTTCATAACAAATAGCAGCATCACTGTACAACATCATGTACATGTACCTCTCTGCCTTTGAATGTCATTCTCCTTTTGTCCAAAAATGGCCTGACACCCTTTATATCCTAGACAAAGTGAAAAATTATCATTTAAAACATGCTACTTAGTCTGAAATCTGGGATGTGTGTAGTTTCTATGTTATTTCAAAGTATCCTTTCTTTTTCTTAATCATTTATCATATTGTAATCCTCTGCTTTATTGTTTGCATCTACCTTTAAACCAGTGACTTGGATTTAATTGGTGTTAAGTGGGGCCTCCAACTCAGGTCTGTTTTAAAAGTTCCCTTGGGATTGGCATATGCACACTGAGCTATCTCAAATGATAGGCCAATGGGGACCTGCTGTATAGCACAGAGAATGCTACCCAATGTTCTGTGATAATCTGTGTGGGAAAAGAATCTGAAAGAGAGTGGATGTGTGTACATGTACAACTAAGTCATTTTGTTGTACAGAGGAAATTATCACAACCTTGTAAATTAACTATACTTCAATAAAACTTTTAAAAAAGAAAAAAAGAAGAAAATTTCCCTAGTGATTCTGGTTCACACCAAGGACTAAGATCCACTGGATTTGACTGAAAACTCCATGAAGATAGAACAGTTGACTGACTAGTTCATTGCGATCCCTTGTTTTCTAGCTCCGTGCTACAGTAAATCAAGAAATATACATGGATTAAATGTCCTTGTGTCCCCAGTGCTTGGTACAGTGTAAAACAATTGCCGAATGAATGAATGAATACATTAAATTCTACAAGGGTTACACAAACTAGTAAACCACAGGATTTACTTTTAAAAAGTAATAGTTGGATAAGAATAAGAGGAAATGGAGACATACATCAAGAATTCTGACATAGTCACTCATACAGTCAATGGCAAAAATATTTATAGTGGTTGGAATGGTTTCTTCCAGAGAGTGTCTTTCATGGGGAAGATTTTTCTTCTTTCTGAATGCAGAAATTTTCCAAGTGGTTTGGCAGAAGTCCAGTTCATTGAAGTTTTGAGCAAATTCTGTTTAAGTTCCTTTGCTAAATCTTCTGAGGTCATTCCAGACCATTTGCCTTTCTCTGTTTGGCACTAAGGCAGGAAATGTTTTTCTCCATTTTTAAAGTGCAGTTCTAGGGGCCGGTGAAGAATGCACGGGATGCAACATGCTATCAGCCCCCTCCAGCTGTTTATCGTGGTCTTTTTCATTCTTAACTGGGACATCAAGTTCTTTTGGATACTAGTTATTGTTTTATACATAAGACAAAATAAACATTTCCTGGAGGACTTCAGAGGGTAACTACTCTTAGGTTTTATCTTGCATTTTCCTTCAATCCAAAGAGGAAAAAATAAGATTTAACTTGAAAGAGGACTCCCGTTTATCAGGCTATGCTGTAGTCAGTGAGCTGGTACATTCTTTTTCTTTTCTTTTTTTTTTATGAGCCTGAGAGTGTCCAACCCCTCACTCTAACTTTCCCCATCTTGAATCACTTAATGTTTTAAACTTGCAAGTGGTCATGGCCTCCACCCAAGATCATCTGAAAACAATGGTACCTGAGTCACTGACATTCTTAAGGTCTTACTTGGAAGGAGTTGTTTGGAGCGGCTGTAGTCTGACCTGAGTCATTCCACACTGGGCCAGGGAGGCTAAAGGATTGGACTCTTCCCAAAGGAACGCTTGTTATTGTCGTGAATCTCCAGAAAGAGACATGTAGTTAGAGCTAAGAGAACATGAGCTTTGCCTCAGATTGACTGTCGGATGGGGACAGACCATGACCTTTTTAATCAGGATAGGCTTAGCCTGGATATTTTGTACAAAGTAAGTTGGCTTCTGGTGGAATTTCCCAGAGAGACCACCCTGGAGGAAGGTATGATGATTTAGTGAGAAGGCCATGGGATTTGGAGTCAGACTTAGGTTTAATTCCTGCCTCTACCTGTCTTATCATACTGTCTCTGCCATGTACTCTGCAAATTAGGTAAGATGCTTAACCTCTCTGAAGCCTAATTTCTCATCTATAAAATATAATAACAACTAAAGAAATGAAATATTATTGAATTTGTCAGGTACACATTTTATTTTAAAATATTAATTAAAACAATACTGTGTGCTGTAGAAGAGAAACAGAGTTTCTGCCCTCCTACTATTCACATTAATGTAGAGCAACATATAAAACAGCAGTAGAAACAGAATTGATATCTACCTTAATATTATCATTTAGAAAAACCAAGTGGCGTTATATGTTTATAGATCTACCTTGAAAGTGTTAATAGCACCATACCCACATTCATTTCTAAAAATAGGTTGCATTTCCTCTCCTATTGACCAAAACCAAAGTATTTTAAGAGTAGGAAATGGTACCTGGTTGGGAAAGGGGTATTTTTTCAGAAACCAGAAAGGAAGATAGTTTAGTTACAGAGTGCAACCGAGAGCATAATGTAGGCATTTTCTCAACTGCCTCTTGGAAGCAGGGCTAAAGTAGGCAGTCCAGGTGTTTGCTCAATTGTGTGATTTGGTGGGCCTGAGATAGAAGGACCTGCCTGGAAAGAGACTAATCCTTCATAAACTATGTAGTATGCTTGTGAAAAAGACTGTGGTATGTAAAACTATGGAGGGCAAGACTGAGGACTTAAAGAAAATAGAGGTTTGTGGGAAAAGCAATAAAAATGATGTATATGTGTTTTTATTTAAACATCACAGTTCATAAACGTTCTCGAAGGCATCCACTGCTAAAACAAACTAAATGTGTTGGTGTTAAAATGTAGCTCCAATAAGTGATCATTTTCCTGACTGTCCTACTGAATTGTTCTGGAAAACCCCTGAAATGGATTTTTCCATGAGTCATATGTTTTGCAAACTCATTTGAAAAATTTGGACCCTACTGACTTGAGATTTAACATTTTTTTTGCACTTATCTTTCGGCTAATTTCCTCAAGTATTAGAAAAATGTTGATATAGCCACTCTGCCTAGAAGCCTTCATCCCACATACCTAGAGGGTGCAGCCTAATCAAGTGTCCCTTCTACACTATATGCCTCTACTTGGGGAGCAGGCACGGGGAGGAATATGGCTTTGGAACACTTTTGTTTAAAAGGAGTCAAGCACACAAAATGTGGGTAACACTATTGTAGACTCTTTAAGTTGTCATTCAAATGTAAAAACTGCATATTCTTGTAACTTGAAGCCTACATCCAGTGAGTCACTCATTTGGGTGTTATCTTGGGAATTGGTATGGTATGTTACTGTGAATAGATAAAAATTGAGTTTATCATTTTTTTTTCTTGCCATGGTTGTCAGGGACATGATATGCAATCTCAGTTCCCAGACCAGGGATTGAACCTGGTCCATAGCGATGAAAGTGCCAAATCCTAACCACTAGACCACCAGGGAACTCCCCAGTTAATCATTTATAAGCATTCATTTGAAAGCTAGTTTATCAAATGAGCAAATAAGTTGTCCTAGGGGCACAAGTCAGAAAAACATAGTGAGTGTAGGGGGGATACAGAGAAGGTCTGGAGACATGGCTCTGATGATCCCGAAGAAACCTTCAGTGGGAGTCATTCATGGTGGTATGAATGCGGTGATGGGTTGTGCGGAGGGAAGAGACACAGCCAAAATTAATGGCAGAAGGCCACTCTTTTGTCCCTTATTTTGGCCTATAATTGACCCTGTTTAGAATGAAGGCTTCAGTATTGCTGCTTTTGCTCTGACAGAGTTTGGTTGAAAATAATAGAGCTTAGTTAATTATTGTGGCTGAGGGCTGACAGACTTCCTCATACAATCCTATCTATACTAATCTTCATATGTAAGAAAACACCAAGGGAGTATAGAAACCAAACTTTTATGTGAAAATACCTGACTTACTGTGTTCTTGTTTACCCTTTAGAGTTTCTGTGTTTCCTGGTCACATTTATTCTTTACTCATTTAAAATCAAAGCACAGGAGTTCCCATCCTGGCTCAGTGGTAATGAACCCAACAAGTATCCATGAGGACACAGGTTAAAACCCTGGCCCTGCTCAGTGGGTTAAGGATATGGTGTTGCTGTGAGCTGTGGTGTAGGTCGCAGATGCAGCTCGGATCCCACGTTGCTGTGGCTGTGGCATAGGCTGACAGCTACAGCTCCAATTCGACCCCTAGCCTGGAAACTTCCCTAGGCCATGGGTGCAGCCCTAAAAAAAACAAAAAAAAATTTTTTTAAATAAAAAAATAAAATCAAAGCGCAAGTGGAGTTCCTGTTGTGCTTTAGCAGGTTAACAACCTGACAGTGTCCCTGAGGATGTGAGTTTGATCCCTGGCCTCACTTGGTGGTGTTGCTGCAAGCTGCAGCCTAGGTTGCCAATGTGGATGTGGTATTGCTGAAAGCTGCAGCCTAGGTTGCCAATGTGGCTCAAATCCAATCTAATATTGCCATGGCTGTGGCATAGACCAGCAACTGCAGCTATGATTCTACCCCTAGCCCAGGAACTTCCATAAGCCAGAGGTGTGGCCCTAAAAAGTTAAAAAAAAGAAAAGAAAAGAAAAGAAAAATCAAAGCACATGTAATGGGCGATACATGTCATTCATTTGTCCAAACCGCAGAGTATACAGTACCAAGAGGGAGCTGTAATATAAATTATGGTCTTTGCTGATAATGATGTGTCAATGTAGGTTCATCAGTTGTAACAAAGGCACCACTCTGGTGGGGGATGTTCATATGGGCGGGGAGAAATGAGAAATCTCTGTACTTTCCACTTAGATTTGCTGTAAAGCTGCTCTAAAAAAAAAAAGTCTTAATAAAATCAAAACAAAGCACAACAAACTAGATGAGAAGTGAGAACAAAGGATCATGAGAAATGGGAAAATTGTTTCAGACTTGGTTTTGGAGAGCAGGGCAGAGAGATGAGGTAAGAGCTCATTGCGATGCCAGATCTGAGACGGAAAATCTTGAGGGCAAGGTGAGATTTATGAGAAGACTGATCTTGATGTAGGGAACAGAATGGGCAAAGACACTGAAGTGTGGTAACACGTTCAAGTTACATAAGTGGTGTAATGTGGAGTTTTGGGATTGCAAAGATGAAGGTGACTGATTGGTGGTAGCTGCTGTCATGTGGAATATTTCTTCCTGAACCTAGAGGGGAAATTGAACTAGACAACATGTTAATTGGAAATTCTTTCCATATTACTAATATGAGACATGGGGGACCTAGAAAAGAATAATACAAAAATTAATAAAATAACTCTTTCAATATTCCCATTTAAAACACTGTTCTTTGATTTCAAATGGCCTTTGCTTTTTGAAGTGTTATTTTCCACATTAGCTGATTATACTTTAGAAGTGTTTTAGTGGTTATTTTTGCATTTCATTATAATATTAGCCATTTTTTCCTTAAAAAAAGCAGAATCATTATATTTGAAAAAAAACAGTATTTGAATACGGATTTGTAATTTTTCAAGCTTCTCTTTGTCTAGTTCCATATTCATAAATTGGAAAAGAAACATTTGTCTGGCCCAACTGTATAGAAAGGAATCAGAAAATATCAACCCAATTTCACCTTCAAATTTTAGCAATTCACCCCACTGACTGCCTTCTCTTGGCCTCCTCTGTGAAATATCAGGGGCTCCCAAGAGATGTTTGTTCACCACCAGAGCTACCATGGTAGCTGCTTAGCAACTATTAAGCTGTTTCTAGTTAGATAATTTAGAATATAAGTGGAATTATCTGACTCTTTCCGACTCGTATGTTTTGGGTTTTGTTTGTTTCGTCTACTTTCTTTTATCACAGCCTTAGTTATCTACTAGGAGAACACTGTGTTTAAGAAGAAGTATGTAAGATTAGGAAGTGGTATTTTTACAGTTCTTTCCTAAGAAAACTACATTTTGGGAAAGTGGAGACTTTTATTATTTATTTATTTTTATTTATTGTCTTTATAGGGCTGTACCTGAGGTATATAGAGGTTCCCAGGCTAGAGGTCTAATCAGAGCTGTCGCCACTGGCCTATGCCACAGCCACAGCAACGCCAGATCCGAGCTGCGTCTGCGACCTACACCATAGCTCACGGCAATGCCGGATCCTTAACCCACTGAGCGAGGCCAGGGACTGAACCCGCAACCTCGTGGTTCCTAGTCGGATTCGTTTCCACTGCACCTCGACGGGGACTCCGTGGAGATTTGTAAAAGTGTTCACATTTGAGCTTTTCATACCGGCCTTTCCTAACATGTTTGAAATCCAGCATCTTCAATCATACAGATTATTTATTGGATCAAAAGTGCATATAATATTCTGTTCTTTGTGGATAACCTGAGTAAATGTAAATGGCCCCTAGAACGATTTGTCTCTCTCACCAAGCATGATTCTGAATACTTAAGGAAGCATATCACAAAGAAGTGCCTGTCACAAAGAAGATCCTCAAAAATTAAGCTATTGTTTAATTAATGCTGGTGATTTTAGTATTATTCTAGCCAAAATGTAAGTAGAAGGTAAAATTGAGATCTAAGTACTTACATATTAGATTTAGTCATGATTAGAAAAAAACTCATTAACAGCTACAGGATGGAGAGATTTGGAAATAAGACTGGCAAAAGAATATACTTGAGTCCTAGGGTCGATGGTCCACATTTTTAATCTTCTTCTTTCATAGTATTTTGAAAATTAATTGTCAAATGTTATGTAGTTTTATGTTGTGCTTGCGGTAAGGTTGACATGAATCGTGTACATCTAACATTCAGGGTGAGTTTATAGGCACCTTCCTGTAAAAAAATCAGAATCCAATTGTTAATAGTTAACCATAAACAAGATGACAATAGGTTAATTTCTTTAATGATCTATTTATTAGATAAGCTCTTTCATTTCTTCATGTTATTTAAAGTTACTTGTGAGTGCCAATTTCTCAGATATTGCCCACAAAGGAAGGCTAGTGTGAAAAAATATATTAAAAATGCATGGTTTAACTGCTTTCCCTTTTAAGAAGTTGAGAGCTATTTCAGAAAAAATTGGGGACATTGTAAATAAATTCAATACTGTTGAGATTGTATCATGAATAAATTTTGTAACATGGATCATATGTTTTGTATTTTCCCAAGGGTTCATCATATTAACACATAATTTTCCATATCCTTAAAGAAACGAACATTATATGAGGACCCACTACGTAGCAGGACTTGGAAATACAAAGATAAACATAAGTCTCTGCCCTTGTGTGTAATGTACCCCAAATGACTTTTTACATGATAGTCAATCACATACTGCCAAATAAATGACATTCTGAGCTGCTAGTGAATTATACATACTCATGAAGAACAGAAATTTTAACCCAAAAAAAAACAGAAGGAAGGAAACAATAAAGATATGAGCAGAAGATATAACCATGTAGAGAAACATTCACTCTAGAGGATCAACACAGCAGAAAAGATTAGTTCATTGAAAAGACTAACTGATAAATTTGACAAACTTCTGATGAAATCGATCAAGGAAAAGAGAGAAGTCACAAGAAATATTAGGAATGTATGGATGCTTCAGACATTGAAATGAAAACAAGAAATTTTGAGCAACCTTTTTTTCCAGCAAATATAAAAAGTTGAGTGTAATAGAAAAATCCTTGGAAAAACACAATTGACTCAAGAAGGTGTAGAAAATATTTATATTCTTTTTAAATAAAATCAGGAGTTAAGCACAGGAGTCTGTCACTTTCAGCCACACCATAGCAACCCGTAATGAATTGCCTCTCTCTAAAAACAACTATAAAACAAGAAAATGTGTGAGACAACTGTTTCTAGGCATTGAAGAATGGGCATTTCAGGACTATAATCATTGAAATAAAGAAAGACACAAGGTGAGCCCTACTATTTTTCCAGGTTTTTTTGTTTGTATGTTTGCCTGGGTAGATTCTTGTCATGGTACAGGGGTGGGGAGCCCAAATGGATGCATGGTCTTACTGAGCTTTGGAGGCAGAGGTTGGAGTTTCGAGTTGCCTGCGGTAGCTGGAATTTGCAAGGCAGGGTACCAGAGAATAGGGATCTGCATAGAGGTGGGCACCCAAAATTTGTGTTGAGGATTCACTGTGGATCTTTGGCTGGAGGTGAGCCAGGCTTGGATGTGGCAAGATTGCGTGAGACCAGAGGTGTGCATTGCTGAGAGATGTTGGAATTCTGGCCTAGTCAGAAAGCAAATAAAAAAATTTATTTATATATACACATCTCTTCCTCAATTTATGATGGGGTTACATCCCTATAAATCCATTGTAAGTTGAAAATATCATAAATCAGAAGTGCATAATACACCTAACCTACCAGAACATTGCAGCTTAGCAGGAAGTTAATGAAAAACAAACATCACATGGTATCACTTATATGTGGAATCTAAATAAAAGATACTAAATGAACTTATTTGTAGAACAGAAACAGACTCACAGACTTTGACAGGTGTGGTGGTGGGAGACAGGTGTGGAGTTGGGAGGGATGGACCAGGGGTTTGGGATTGGCATATGCATACTGAGGTGTATGGAGTGGTTGGCCAAGAGGGACCTGCTATATAGCACAGAGAGCTCTACCCAATATTCTGTGATCATCTATGTAAGAAAAGAATCTTAAAGAGAATAGATGTGTGTATATGTATAACTGAATCCCTTTTTTTGTATAGCAGAAATTATCACAACAATAAAGATAGGAGCAGAAAATAAATTGAATATAATTCAATAAAACAAATCAACTATACTTCAATAAAACAAACAAAAAAAAAAGAAAATTGCAGCTTAGCTTAGCCTACCTTAAATGTACTCAGAACTCTTAAATTAGCCTGAAGTTGGGCAAGATCATCCAACACAAAGCTTATTCTATAATAAAGTGTTGAATATCTCATGTGTACTGAATGCGAAAAGTTGACTACAGGATGGCACGCCCTTGTAGTTGGCTAGGAGCTGTGGCTTACTGCCATTGCTAATCCAGGAAAGACCAAAAGTCAAAAATCAAAATACAGTTTCCACTAAATGTGCTTCACTTTTGCATGACAGTAAGGTTGAAAAACTGTTAATTGGGGACCGTTTGTGATTATCCATTCTATGTTTTATCCATATGCCCATCTAAATAATATCACACATCCTTGCTCTCTCCCTCACTCTCTCTTTTTCTCGCTATACATTGTTTTTAAAAGTATAAAATAAATTGTCTGTATGAAAGTGTGATTGTTCCCAGGTCTTGCTGTAGTAATTCCTAGAAACAGAATTATCCATGATTTATCCTGTTTTATAATTATCAAATTAACAATAATTTGTAAAGCAGTGGGTTAAAAATCACCATCTGATCTCTAAATTGAACAATCTTAATCTAGTACTGGGTCAAAGTAGAGGAAGTTTGAATTCACAGACTCTTCCAATCATTTTGAAATTAATCTAGGTTTGACAGTTTTCAAAACTGGTTTTGTAATGAACTTTCAGCTTTAACTTTTAAAGATTTTGAAATTTGAGAAATTAATTCAGCTTACTCTTTACTTTAACATTAAATATCATATTTTTTGCTGTGTACAAGATCTTTTGGAGTCTCCATCCTGGCACAGTGGAAACGAATCCACCTAGGAACCGTGAGGTTGTCGGTTCGATCCCTGGCCTTGCTCATTGGGTTAAGGATCCGGCATTGCCACGAGCTGTGGTTTAGGTGACAGACGCAGCTTGGATCTGATGTTTCTGTGGCTGTGGTGTAGGCCAGTAGCTGTAGCGCTGATTGGACCCCTAGCCTGGGAACCTCCGTAGGCCATGGGTGCGACCCTAAAAAGCAAAAAAAAAAAAACTCTTTTGCTGTAAAGTTAGAAACTATGAAGACCTTTAAAATGAAGAGGAAAGGGAAATTAGATTTTTTAGGAATAATTTTGAGTTTAGGTAGAAACCTCTACTATTCTCTAGTTGAAAACTTTATCTCCAGGCATTTTCCAACCTTGGAAAACAAAAAGTATTGTTTTATGTAGAATAATATTACTTTTAGCTACCTTGTGTATGTCACTAAGACAAAGCAAGTTACAGATAAAAGACAAGCACAATCTTGAATTATAAGCAGGGAACAAAACAAGACCTCATGGTATAAAATAGCCTTGACCCAGTGGCTAAGTGTACTTCACAGCTGTTTGGACTTTTCAGAAGTCCTGCTATCTTTATAATGCACAGTTTTAGCTTTCTGTGTTGCATGGTGTGTATCTATGGTTATTCATGCTGAACTGAGAACAGTTTGTGTATGTTTATTCCTAGCATCTAAGCAACTTTATTGGTACTATTTATTTATTCTGGTCACTTTCTTTTAGCTTGGATGTTTGCAAGTCTATTTGCATAGAAAGGGGGGAGAAGGGGCCATATGCAGTGGTTTTCTGACAAAGTGATTCACAATTATTTGTGAAGTCTGAGTCCTTGTAATAACTATGCTCTATAGAGTAAAGAGGTATATGAGAATGAATACATGGTTTTAGGAATTCCCTTGTGGCACAGCGGGTTAAGGATCCAGTATTTTTACTGCAGCAGCTTGGGGTGCTGCTTCGGCATGGGTTCAATCCCCAGCCCAGGCACTTCCATGTGCTACGTGTGTGCACCCCCTACCCCACCCCCCAAAAAAGAATACATGGCTTTACCTTTATTGAATGGTCACCTTCCTAATGAACCTGCCCTTTCATTCAGCCAGGTATTTTTCTTCTCAGCTGTAAAATAGCAAATCTTCCAAACTCCATACACCTAATAAATAGGATCCATATTATTAGAATTATTTAGTTAAGAGTTTGTCAGTCCCCTCTATATTTGACTCATCTTTTTCATTTTTAGCTCTGGAAAAAAAAAAAAAACTGGTTTCCAACCAGTTTCACTTAAAAATGTAGCAAACAACAGCTGCCAACCTACAACAAAGATTTGTATATCAATATTAGAAATTTACCTGTAAATTTTAGATTTCAAATTTTCTTGACTTAAACTTTATTCTAAGTGGAAAAAGGACATTGAGAATGTGTGATAGCTTGTTTTCTCATGTGATTTTTAGAAATTTTGTATTTTGAGTTTATCTTTAGCATTTAATCTATGATAATTTTGTGACACCTGAATTGAGTGCATATTCTTCCAGATGGGATATTGATATATTTACTTCAGCCAAGCAATATGGGACATGATTTTCATAGTCATGCTTTCATTCCTGATCTAGAGCTTTCTCAGACCCTACAAGTAGTTTAAGATTGAACTCTAAACCTGTAGTTTTGAATATATTCCCCCAGAGTCTAGAAGTTTTCTTGACTTTTCTCTTTTCCAAGAGATAAATATTTTCACCTGGGGGCACCCTCTCCTGCCCCCAACCCTGAAGGGTGCAGCTTCTGACCAGGATCTGTATTTAGATCCACTGCTTTGCAAGTATCTAAATTAAAGCTCGGGGCTCTCTAGGTTCCTGCCCTCAGCAAATAACCTCAGGGAAAGATTTAATTTCAACCTTTATTTAATCCCTCCATTAACTACTTCCTTTTGCTGGTTGGACCCTGGGAATTTTCCTTCTTTCTTTCTTGTTAAGCAATGCTTTCTCATTTGGAAAATGTTTACTTAAATATAATGCATATACAGAAAAATGCATAGTATAGCTTGATAAATTGTTACAAATTAAGTATGTAATGTAACTGCCATCTGAATCAAGACAAATATTATCAGAGCCCCAGCAACTTTCTTATCCTCTAAAATCATTACTCTACTCACTAGAATAGCCCAAACCTTGACTTTTATTATCTTTATAGATTGACTTTGCCTGTTTTTGAATTTGGGGTAAAAGGGATCGGTGCAGTATATATGTATATATGTGTGTATAATAAAAGTCAAGGCATGGCTATTCTAGTGAGTAGGGTAATATATATATATATATATATATATATATACACACACATACACACACACGTGCTCCTATGTCTGTAAATATTTTTACATGATATCACATTTGTGAGCCTTATCCATTTTTGTTTGTACAGTAGGCTTATTTTTAAATTTTATTGCAATCTATTTATTCTATTTATGGGTGGATAATTGGGTTGTTTCTAATTTGGGGCAACCACAAATAAAACTACTATGAGAATTCTCATATATGTCTCTTAGTGAAGACATGTATGCATTTCCATATAATATGTGGCTGAGCAGAATTGCTAGAGTACAGACATTCTTCTTTGGCTGTTTTCCAAAGCGACTGTCCTAGTTTACGTTCCCATCAGCAAAGTTCAATTGCTCCACGTTCTCCCCACCACTTGGTATTGTCAGGTTTGTTTATTTTCATATTACCCATTCTGATGAGCGAGCAGCAGCAACTTACTGTTTTAAATGGAATCTCCCTGCTGATTCACTCTTTTGAATACCTTCCCATAGGCTCATTAGCCATTTGGCTATCCTCATCAGTGGAGAAAAATTAGTCTAATGGAGAAGATTATTTGAATTATATTTTTATTTTTTTAGTTCTTTTGCTACTCTGGAAGTGGGGTCTTCAAATATGTGTTGCCAGTATCTTTTTCCACTCTCTTAATGTTGTTTGAATGTATAAAGTTACTTAAGTTAAATGAACTCCTGTTTTTCATTGTTTTCCATTATGGTGAATCTTTTTTTTTAATCCTGTTTGAGGAATCTGTCCATTCTTAATTCGTGAAGATATTCTTTCACATTGTCTCCTTCAATTTTTGTTGCTTTGCATTTCATATTTACACATTGCCGTTCACATGGAATTGAGTTTTGTCTACTGTCGTAAATCAGGAGACTATATGTTTGATCTACTGTTTCTATTCTCTTTTCTGTTCCATTGGTATATTTGTTTTTGCATCGATACCACATTGTTTTTGGTTAATGCAGCTTCACAATAAATCTTGAAATCTTGTAGTGTGAGTTCTCTAGCTTTGTTATTTTTCAAGAATTATTTAACAACATTATTTAAGAACACTTGACCTCTTGAGTTTTCATATACAGGTTTTCAGTTTTTGTTGCAATATCTATTGATATTTTATTTGGATTTTATTGAATTTGTAAATTGATTTGAGGATATTTAAATTTTCATAGTATCGATTATGTCAATCAATGAATATTTATTGAAATCTTTTAAATTTCTCTCTGATAATTTGTAGTATTGTATAGAAGTCTTACACATTTTTTTCTTAGATTTCTTCCTATATATTTAAATTTTTATGCTTTTATAAATGTTATTACTTTTAAAAGATTACATTTCTAACTACTCTGTGTTAGCATATGTAAATATAAATGATTTTTATATCCAGGAACCTTGTTAAATTCATTTATTAATTCTATAAGTTTATCAACAAACATTTGGGTTTTCTATATTCACAATCATGTTTTCCAGTTTTAAATGTTTTATTCTTGTTCCTTTTGTTATTTAACTGGATAATGAGTTGATGTGGTTTTAGCAAACACTCCAGTTTTTTTCCAAACTTTAGGGTAAGCATTCAATGTTTCACATATAAGTATTTTGTTTACTCTAGGTTTTTGTAGACAGCCATTATCAGGTTAAGGAAATCTCTATCTCTAGCTGGTTTGCTAAGAGCTTTTATAATAAATTTTTGTTACATTTTATCCAAATTGCTGTTCAATTATTTTGTCTACTGTATCTTTATTATTCATTTTCTCCAAAAGGTAAAATTTTATTGTGCCTGAGTAAAACAGAGGCAGTCATCTATTTGGTCAACATGTGGGTGGTTTTAAGGGTCTAACTTCTAAAGATTTCGATCTAACCTTCTCATTTTTAGTCCCCTACTCTGTGCCCCCATGCATTTTTTTACCCCTTCCCTCAAATTTAGGAGCACCAGATGCCTTTAATTCCTTATGATTTCCAGGGTTCTGTGCCACAAATTAGCTTTTCTTGTTGGCTTCCTCATACCTGTCCTCTGTTACCCTAGCTCTGTTGACATTTAGTATTCAATGATCTGTAACTTGCTAAA
Organism: Sus scrofa; assembly: GCF_054392235.1. Taxonomy (NCBI): domain Eukaryota; kingdom Metazoa; phylum Chordata; class Mammalia; order Artiodactyla; family Suidae; genus Sus; species Sus scrofa. Next base: position 31,593,029 of record NC_139383.1, on the reverse strand, counting down.
TTATTTACCATTATTCCCTCTGCTTTCCAACCTCCAAAATTCTATTCACTCAGTTGACAAATGTTTTTGAGTTAGAATGGCCAGATTTAACAAATAAAATCACAGGGCTCTCAGTTAGACTTGAGTTCTAGATAAACAACAGATTTTTTTTTTTTAAGTATGTCTCAAATATTGCATGGAACACAACTATACTAAAACATTATGTGAAATTCAAAGTTAATTGCAATGTATACATGTAAGGATAACCTGACCCCCTTGCTGTACAGTGGGAAAATAAAAAAACAAAAAACAAAAACAAAAAAAAAAAACAAAGTTAACTGTCTTGTGTTTTATTTGTCATCCTTATTATGAATACCTAGTGGGTTAGATATTATGCATATAGGTGATACAGTGGAGATAAAAAATGTTCAAAACTCCCTGCTCCTGGAAGCTTACATTCCACTAGATGAGACAGATATTAGACCTAATATGAAAATTATATAGTATGTTAGAGAGTGATAAATGCTATGGAAGAGAAGTACAGTGGGCTAATGAAGACTGGGCCTGGGCTTTAGGCTTATTGGAAAAGGTATCAACAAGAAAGTGAAGTTGCAGGAAGCATTTGAGTTGTATAAATCGGGAGGAGAAGGGCACCTCAGGCAGAAGAAGCAGCACATGAAACCTGAGGCAGCAGTACAGCTGGTATGTTGGAAGCAGGAGGCCAGTGTGCGTCAAGTGGGTTGGTGAGGTGGTAAGACCAGGCCAGAAACAGGAGTTCAGACCAGGTAGGGCATTGTGGGCCACTGTGAAAATTAGCTTTCTCCCCTTAGTGAGACAGGAGGGCAGTGGAGTGTTTAAACATGACTGGTATTGTTAGAAGACCTGACCCCATTAAAAGAAGTAATCTGGCTGCTATGCTGAAAATGGACAATGGGTCAGGAGAGGTTACTGCAGTAACATAGGCAAGGATGAAGGTGGCCTTTCCTAGTGTAATAGCAGTGGAAATGGTGAAAAAAAAAATGGGTAAATTCTGAATATATTTTGATGGTAGATCCAACAGAAATTCCTGATGGATTGGACATAAGTGCTAAGGCAAGAAAGTTGGAGTAATGTATGATGCTAAAGTTTTTGGTCTCAGCAGTTGGTTTAGTTCTACATCATTTCTCATCTATTTAATTCCTCTCTTATTTTTTATCTGCATTGTTTTATGCTTATTTATATTCCTCCAATGATAGTTTAGTGGGGCTTTGGGTTGAAGCAACGATAAACTTGTGTGTTTAATTGTTTATCCAGAATTCCTTAGTTAATTTGATACAGTAATTTTACTTTTTGATTTGTGGGAAAGAAGCACCTTTGGGATTTAACTGTACTGTGATACTTTATTTCTTAAAAGGTGATGGAAAATAAATGTCCCTGACCAAAACAATGTGGCTCAAGTCCATGTAACACATGTGATTCAATTAGAATTTCCTTGTTGTATTTGGTTTCCATGGAGAGAGATTATTTTTACCCTCATGCCACTGCCAAAATGATATCCATAAATTAACTTCTCTGTAATTAAACTAGTCCAATTTTGTATTTTGAAATGACTAATGGAAATCATCCAAGACCTTTTATGTGCTCAAAGAGATACCACACACTCTGCATAATTCCACAAGGCATTAGAAAAAGTCCAACTAATCAGAGCAGATATTTAACATTTTTTTCATTGAAAAATATGAAAAGGCTCCATCAAAAGATCTGCATAAATACATAAATTGCTCTAATCAATACTTTCTTAATTAGCTTTACTTCCTATCTGAGCATGGCAAGTCCGAGTTTTATGCTATTTCTGGCCAGTCACTGCTTTCTTTTTCTGCTTTGTAGACAAATGTCAAAACTTAGCTGGATTTGTTTATTTCTTTTAGATATTTTTCACATCTCCTGTCCTTTCCATGGACAAAAGTGATCAGCTAAAATAATATTAGCAAGTTATCATATATTTTTAAACTACATACTATAAAACATTCTTTACACAAAATGCTAAAAACTTCAATAAGAGTGACTTGGGTAATGTGAGGCCCTAATTTAAGATTAAGTTATGTTGAGAATCAGAGACACCTTGTGAATAAATGAAAAAATATAAAATTTGATGAATGAAAAGAACGCTCAATCACATTTTAATTTTTTTCAAATTATTAATACACATGAAAAGGATCAGAAAACCAGAATCCTCAAGGTTTATCCTCCCCATGCCTCTTACTCAAATAATTTGTGTGACCTATTTTGGTGGCAGTGAGCTAATTGGAATTCTATTGGTATCTCCTGTTGTCATGCTTCTCAAATTGGAGTAACTGGATCTCTGGGAACCCATGCCAGGGTTGCAGGTGGTTGATATCCCAGGATGAAGAGAGTGAAACTTCCTGGAGCATCCATCTTAGAATTGTTTATGAAGACTTTCTGTATTTAGGCAGATGAATATTGGTGTGTAACATGAAACATCCACAAAGGAGACAAAAGAACTTTCTACTTGCAATGGACCCTTTTGGGCCGTATCTCAACCTACCTCCCATCTCCTCTTCTCTTTGGATACTTTGATATGCATATTTCAGCAGCTTCTTGTGGAAGCCTTCAAGAAAGTTTCTATGATGCTAGCACATCTTTCAGAGATTTCTAGGGTTAAATACCGATGATAGCCTATTTCATGACTCTTATAAAAATCCAAAATATTCTAGAATAGCCTACAGTGTGATGTACATGTTTGTTTATCCTACTAAGTTGTCCAGTTTCCTTTTTACCAGAAATGCCTACTTTTGCCTCAGGTAAGTCACTTCAGTGACTTTGGTTGGCATTTTCAGTCCTATACAGAAAATAATCATAATAAATGTGAATTGAGAGCTTTCTATGTACAAAGAGCCATTTCTATATTACCTTTTTCAGCTATCAAAGCAAGCCTCTGAGTTAGATAGTATCCTCATTCCTTTTTACGAATGGGAACTTGGGCACAGAGTAGTTAATCTATATCCTCAAGATCACACAGCCTGAAAGAGAAGGATCCAGTTTTTGAACCCAAATGGTCCTCAGCCAGACCTTAACATTATTCTTCGTCTGGAAATAATCTTGATTTAACAACACTCTTTTGTTTAAAAAAGCAAACAAAATCTTCATAATCATGGACAGCAGGGCTGACTTCTGCAGAGTGATGTCATCCGTACTTAACACAGTGCTCAGTTTCCATGAACAGCATTGATTTACACACACTCAGAGCTGCATGGTCAATCTCAAACCAAGCTTTGAAGTTAATGAAATCTGTACTCCCCCCTTCACAGCCCTTGGCTTCCATAGTCTTGACTTGCCTTGGCACACTCTCCAGCTGCTTTCTAACCTTACCCTTTTGTGTAAAGAGAAGCAAAGTTGATACCAGCTTTTAAAGTGTGGTTGATGGATTCCTCTTTACATGGGTGTGAATGAATTTCAGTAATGTACATTATCTCAACTAAGCATCTTCATTCAAGACTTTGCTTTTGTCACAAATGGAAGGACTTGAGTTCATTAAAATGCCTGCCTCAGTAACCCTGTGGTAAGATAAGGGCAACCTTGAACTAAATCTATATGTTACCCCATTTAATGAGACTGAGAGAAGATAAAGATGGTAGAAAAGAATACCACCACAGGGAGTTCCCATTGTGGCTCAGCGGAAATGAACCCAGCTAGTATCCATGAAGATGTGGGTTTGATCCCTGGTCCCACTCAGTGAGTTAAGGATCCGGTGTTGCCATGAGGGTGTAGGTTGCAAACACGACTCAGATCCAGCATTGCTAAGGCTGTGGTGTAGGCTGGCAGCTGTAGCTCTGATTTGACCCCTCGCCTGGGAACTTCCATAAGCCATACCTGTGCCCCTAAATAGCAAAAATTAATTAATTAATTAATTAATTTAAAAAAAAAACACTACCACCACAGAGTTTGCTTATTCAGACCTTCCCTCCTTTCATACAACTAAGGCTAACATCCACCATCAGCTACATTTTCCGGAAGGTTCTAGCGGTAGAAGAGCATGTATCTCATTGTCATCCTTTTGTTCTAAGACTGAAACAGGTGTCTAGGGCACACAGATTCCTTCCACATAATCTGCTCACTGTTGCTGCCTGTACAGAGGCTTCAAGATCAGAAAGCTCAAACCTGTGTATTCTGATGTTGTGCCATTCTGGTTACCAGCAATGAGCAATAGCTTTTATAGAAACACTGCTTTTGTGACATCCTGAAGTACCTATGTCTTTTGTATTATTTTGATCTCTGATAATAGGTTGCTAAAAATAAAACTGTCTTATTATAAGAATTGAAGAGCTCCCCTTGTGGCTCAGTGGTTAACGAATCTGACTAGGAACCATGAGGTTGCAGGTTCTGTCCCTGCCCTTGCTCAGTGGGTTAACAATCCGGCGTGGCCGTGAGCTGTGGTGTAGGTTGCAGACGCGGCTCGGATCCTGCGTTGCTGTGGCTCTGGCATAGGCCGGTGGCTGCAGCTCCGATTCAACCCCTAGCCTGGGAACCTCCATATGCCATGGGAGCAGCCCAAGAAATAGCAAAACAAAAACAAACAAACAAAAAAAGACAAAAAAAAAAAAAAAAAAAAGAATTGATCTAGGAGTTCCCATTGTGGCTCAGCAGTTATCGAACCTGACTAGTATCCATAGGTTGCAGGTTTGATCACTGGCCTCACTCAGTAGGTTAAGGATCTGGTGTTGCTGTGGCTGTGGTGTAGGCTGGAAGCTACAGCTCCGATTTGACCCCTAGCCTGGGAACTTCCATATGCCACGGATGCAGCCCTTAAAAGAAAAAAAAGGGGAATTGATCTAGTGGACATTTTTCTCTATAAGACACAGTTTGTTTGTTTTTTTTAAAATCTGTTTATATGTTTCTCTATCCCACTGGACTTGTTGAAGTCATGCACTATTTCTTTTCTGTGCACTCTCAGTGCCTGTAGAGCATTTGGCACAGAGGCAGTGCTCAGTAAACATGGAATGAATAAATTAATGAATAAGGGAGTGGATACATAAATTTCTGTTAAGTCTATATATAGCGCTAGGCTCTGTAGGAATATATTTAAAATAATTCTGCAACAGATTTTAGTAAGACCGTAAAGTATCCTACAGTATTAGACAGCACACTTTATGCTACTAGAATAAGATACTGGCCTAGGCAAAAATCCTCCCATTCATTAACAAAAATTTAGAACGTAGGTTATAAGTAAGTACTAATTTTAGATTAGTTTCCAGACAGGCTCCAATTTGAGGAGTATTTTTAAGAGTCCCACAAAAAATTTCAAGCTGGCTTTTCAAAATTTATGGCTTAAGTTGTATTAAAAACAAGACAGTAGCCCTTCATTATGTATCACAGAGATTTATAGTTCTCTTTGAACTATATCTAGCTCCACTTTCTCCTTCCAATCTAATATCCTTCTACTTCCCATGTGCAGTCTTTCTCCACGCCAACCAGTATCCTCAAAAATCTCCTGTTATCCAGCACATTGGGCTCTTTATGGTCTTTGTTCATTCCAATCTGTGCTCCTCCTTTCAATAACTCCTTCCCAGTCTTTCCTCATTCCAACTCAGTCAACTTCTTGAGTCTAGTTCAACTCCTTCCACCATGAATTGTTCCCTGACAACTCTTACTCAATGACTTTCTGTTTTTTTTTTTCCAGAGTTCTTAGTGCACATATTGTTAGTGTCCCACTTAACAACCTTGTTTCATTTTTTACTTGCTTTATATTTGTTATCTACCCAAATGTAAACTGAGGGCAGTGATTGTGTCAAAACCTCTATCCTCCTCAATACCCAATAAATTGCTAAGCACGTGAAAGCATACACAGCAAAAGCAACAAAAGCAAAAATAAACAAGTGGACCTGCACCGAACTAAAAAGCTATACAGCAAAGGGCACTATCAACAAAATGAAAAGACAATCTACAGAAGAGGAGAAAATATTTGTAAATCCTATGTCTGATAATGGGTTGACATTCAAAATATATTTAAAAAAACTCATACAACTCAATATCAAAAAAATTTAAACAATCCAGTTAAATGGGTCCAACAGGCAGAGGAATTGAACAGACATGTTTCTAAACAATACATACCAATAGGCAACAGGTATGTGAAAAGGGGCTCGACATCATTAATCATCAGGGAAATGCAAATCTAACCTACAATGAGATATCACCTCGCATCTATTAGAATAGCTGTCTTCAAAAAGACAAGAGATAACAAGTGTTGCCGAGGATATAGAGAGGAGAAAACTCTTGTGTACTGTTGTTGAGAATGTAAACTGGTGCAGCAACTATGGAAAACAGTTTGGAGTTTCCTGAAAAAAATGAAAAATTGAACTACCATGTGATCCAGCAGTCCCACTTCTGGCTGTCTATCCAAAGGAAATGAAAACAGAATGTCAGCGAGATACCTGCACTTCCATGTTCTTTACATTATTCATAATAGCCAGGATATAGAAACAATCTAGGAGTCCATAGGTGAATCGGTAAAGAAGTCATGGTATATGTACACAATATAGTATTCAAGAAGAAAATCCTGCCATATGTGACACCATGGATAGACCTTGAAGACATTATGTTAGGTGAAATAAGCCAGGCAGAAAAAGACAAATACTGCATGGTATCACTCATATGTGGACTCTCTTTTTTAAAAAAAGTTAAACTCATGGAAACAGAGAGTAGAAAAGTGGTTGTCAGGGATGGGGGTGGGGTGCGAAATAGAGAGAGGTTGTTGAAAGGGTACTAACTTTGAACTACAAGATAAATAGGGTCTGAGAATCTAATGTATAGCATGGTGACTGTAGTTGATGACACTATATTGTATAACTGAAATTCACTAGGAGAGTAGAACTTAAATGCTTTCACTGAAATAAAAAGAGATAAATATGTGAGGCGATGGATGTGTTAATTAACTAGATTAAAGGAGTATCCTTTCACAGAGTATATGTGTATCAAATCATCATACTGTACACTTACAATATCTTAACGTTTTTATATCAATTATACATTTTGAATTATCAATTCTGCATTATATATTTTTTATATCAATAAAGCTGATATTTGTAAAATGTACTCAGAAGTATTACTTGTTTTTTGGTAGAGTTGAAGTTTTTTAAAAAATATTTCACTGAGCCCTTTATTGATACTTTGCTCTACTATTTGATCTTTTCTAAAAATTAAAGTCACTTGTCAAAATCCTTTTTATAACCTGTCATATCCTAATGCTATGTCAACCAAATGATACCCAAACTTGTCTGAAAGGAAATTTTTGTCTTCCCATTTGGAACTTACTCAACCTCTGCCCACCAGATGTCATTGCTTCTTTTGGAATCCCTTTTTGTATGATTTCCCTTCTCATCATGCAAAGAGCACAGTCTGTAGATTAAAGATCTTCATAGTTTCAACATCTTGGGAGTGACTTAAATCCAGGAAAATATATCGCCACAACCAAATGGGTAAACAAAGCCTATACCAAAGGTACTTTTCCTGGAGAGAATATTTTCCCCAACTTTTCACAGTGAGCTAAGAAGTGAAATGAGTAGAAAGTGAAGAGTAACCTGCAAATCTGAAGGAACACTTTTCCAGGTGCAAGAGAGGATGTGAAATTGCTGACACTGGTTTTTAAAAATTTAAATTGTAAAGAAAAGGGAAATAGTACCTAGGATAGTGGTTTTTAACTGAAACTAGGGCCAAAGCTCATCATTTCCAAGTATAAAGTAAATGGAGGCTTTGGGAATTGCTCTAATTTTAAAATAAGACAATGTTCTAATTTTGTCCACTCTACTGGCTCGCACTTTTTCAGTTACATTGATTTGAAATGTCTATATTTGTGAAAGAAATGGTTTAACCACTTTTCCATTAACTTGGTAATACGATCATTAGCAGTGAGGTTCATTTGTTTAACAGCTGGACTACTGTAATATAATTAGAAAGGTCAGTATTTTTTCAGATCCCCATCTGTCTTTATTCACTAAAACTTGTAACATGTCTTATTGTACTTATACTGCAAGGTCTCACGTTATGGGTAGCTGTGATGGAAAAATTTCATTTCTTGATTTAAAAACTAGAGGAGTTATTGTCCAGATTTTAAATGATTTTTGCCTACTTTGACAAGAGGAAATGGACTAAAGATTTCACTCTATTTTTCCTTAGTATGTGGAAATTAGAAAGGTAGGCTGAGTCTCAAGTATGGTTATGGGCTGCTTTAAGACCCTGCATTCACATTTTGAAATTTCTAACTATTCTGCTCTTTGAATTGCCTTAAAAGTGAGTGGGTCAATGTATATACCATTTTAAGTTGGACTCTAGACTTAGACTTTATATAAGTACATTAGTTAACATGACAAGTACCGTGATTAACTATGCTCTGTGCAATTAATCAAATTCTCATTTTATCTGGGGATTTTGGTGGCAGATGACAACACTGACAAGTGTTAACTGGCCAGGTAATTAATTGGCCAGGAAAGGTAGAGTCAAACACCCCAAATGCCAAGAAACTGAAATGAGTCCCCCTCAGTAAAAATTCTTTGAAGAATATATTTAAATTAGGAAAAAATAGGTGTATATACTTCTTCAGGGGCAGAGTCAGTTTACATAAGAATTTTAATAGCCTCCGGATTATCTGCCACACTTTGGTTTGAAGGATAATTAACCATAGCACTCCCATACTGCAGTGGGAGAGGGAAGGGATTTTTTTTTTTTTTAAAGTAAAAGCAATTTAGAAGATTCAACTTAAAAACAACTTTTTTTAGAAGCTATATGAACTTTATTAGAAAATTTCAAATGCCTGGAATAAAGCCTTTGCATGTACATGTCATCAGAGTTTGACAAGCATAGTCAATGTCTGGGCTAGCCAAAAAAGGTAGTCAACTATTTTTTAAGATGCCTCATGACTCCAGCATTATTCTGTTAACACTTGGTTTTAGACAGGTTGCTATTTCTGAGACCAAGAGTCAACTAAAAAACCCTAAGGACGGTTGTTCCAATAACTTTTCAATTTTTTTTTTTTTTTTTTTTTTTTTTTTTGGTCTTTTTAGGGCTGCACCCACAGCATGTGGAAGTTCCCAGGCTAGGGGTAAAATCCGAGCTGCAGCTGCCAGCCCACATAGCTGCCACAGCAATGCTGGATCTTTAACCCATGAGTGAGGCCAGGGTTCAAATCCGCATCCTCATAGATACTAGTAGGGTTCGTTAACCCTGAGCCATGAGGGGACCTCCACTTTCCTAGTTTTAATTGCAAGAAAATTCTCGTTGATTAGACTTGGTTAACAGGTAAACATTACAATTTTTCAGGAGTTTGTCTGAGTATATATTAATTCAACACAGGCAGCACCAAACCAAAAGTGGTTAAGGGAGCCCCACCAAAAGGAGCAAGGGACAAGGTTTTTGTAGAGAAGAGGCTGAACCATAGCTAAGAAATGATTGGATTGGTGATTGCTTAAGCCATTGCCTTGTTTGGGAAAGCCTTGTTGGCTGTGATTGGTTGTACTTAAGTTTCATTTTCTTGGATTCCAGTGCCTCAACTTTGGCTTAGGTTCCAGCTCATTTGTGTAGGCTACTGAGACACCTCGGTCTGTGGTCTCCTTGTTTAAATATTCTAACAACATTATAGATACAAGTTATATTTTGGCATCAATGGAATTATGATTTCCCCTATAAATATGAACCAGACTAGAATTAAAACTCTGTAACATATTATGCAAAAGTGAACATCATATAACATCATTATTGTGTGTCCAAATATTTCTATATACCGTATGTTATGAACAAAGTTTATTCTAAGAATCCTCAAAAAATCCAGGATTATTAAAACTGTATTCAGAAAAGCATACAGCATCTAACTTCCTGATTGCACATCAAGGGATTTAGATCAAGAAAAGAACTGCAGCTGTAAAAAGCTAGAAATCAATGTCATTTGAATTTGAGGTGTGGTGATCTTGGCAAAAGGTACATTATCTAGGTTTCAAAGACACAGAAACCCTTTTGGATTGTCTTTTGTCACAATCAAAAGACATACATTTTTATCATGCACTTTCTTCTTATCTTGTAGCAGGAATGAGAAAAATTTCCAAGTTCAGAAATCAAAAACTCAAAATCCCCATTACAAACATGACAGTTTACTGATAGTTGAAGTGGAAAATTTTGGAATTGTATCTATCTTCACGTATTTGTTTCTTGCATGCGACATTGATGGTTTCTATTCTAAGGGAAAAAAAAAACTATTTATATAACAATATAGAATGTTTCTCACATTCACTGTGAGAAAAAGTACAAGTCCATTTACTGAAATTTTTTTCCTGAATTTTTTTTTATTGATTCAATCAATGGCCTCAACTTGGTGTCTTCTTCAGTGTGTTTCTTGTCACTTCATGCCGTTACTTTCTAGTTGTCCTTCTGAACAGGCGTTTACATGAACTATATTTATTTCTGGGGAATGCAGCATGACCACACAGATTTGGTCAAAATAATGAGCATTCCTTTAAAGGCCAACTAAGAGAGAAAGGTTTTGCTCAGCACATTTTTACCATTGATGTAACTTCCTTTCTCTCTCTCTCTTTCTTTCTTTTTCTTTTCTCATATGAAACATCACATCATTCCTTAGGATGAGAAACTCACAGACTGAAAACGTAAGACTTTCTATGTGTCTGGAGGAAATTTTGTCATTTAGAATAAAATAGCTCTTACCAAGCAGAGCAACCTTCCTGAGTATTTCATTCCTGGGACTGTTTGCATTCTTTCCCAGTGAGCTGGAGTGATAGGCACCAGGACCTATTTATAACAGGCCAGAAGAGCTATTAAACTATTTGGGCTGGGTTAAGAATAAAAGCTCCAAGTGATTGGTTGGAATTTTGACGTGCCTTTTCCCAGCAGGCATCCGTTGCCCTTTTGGGGGAGACGTGGCTGTATGTCACGTTTGTGAGAACCCAGCTCAGGAACAGCATGCGATTTGAAAATGGAAACAGTTGGATTGAAACCATAAATGGTGAAGTCAAAAAGATGCTCTTTCTTGAGCTGTTACTGAAATATGCCGGGGTTATTTCAGTGCTTGGAGAATAAATAGAACTTGAGGTACTCCAGAGGATAATGTAAAAGTCTGTGAGAGGACTCTGAGTTTTCCCAGGCAATATCTCTCAGCCAATTATATTGTAGCTTTCACTCTGACTTTAGAAAACATTATTCAAGGACAACCAGGTCTGAATCCTTAGTGGACACAGACTGCCCTGCTTGTTTAAAGACATGGGATAGTTTTCTACCTAACACTGGGTTCCTCAGGATGAAAGAAAAGCACAGAAGCAAAATGAAAAGAAACAAACAAAACAGCAACTAAACAAACAAGCACAAGAAGACACTGTAAATTATTTGATAACTAGTGGTAAACCACTCAGAATCATAGAATGTTTGTGTCTTCGAAGGACACTAAAAGCCCTTAGTCCAAGCTCTTCTTTAGCTGAAGAAAACAAGATGTAAAAATTAAAATATAACCTGATAACCTAGCCATTTATAATAGAACTGGAATCATTTCTCGTGGTTTCCTGTTTCCCAGTCCAAGAGTGCCCTTTATTGGGAAATGCAAATCAATGGCAAAAATTACAAATGGTAAGTATGTCTGCAAGGTATTGGAGCAATGTAGTCCTTTGGAAACCCTAGACTTATTGAGTCAGTGGTCTCTGGGCTATGGAGCAGCCAGAAATAGGCCATAGCATCTGGATATTACAAATATGAAGGTTCATCTGGCTTGGTTACTCCCAGGGAGAATAAAGCTGTTGGCTATTTTTAGGAAAAGTTAGCCATTCAGACTAAAGGGGTGCTGGTGCTGGTACTCTGAAAGATAGACAAAGGTACAGGTTTAGGTAGTTAGGGAAGATGACTGATCAGAGGAGACAGTCTTCTCGGTATATTTTTAGCTTTTGTTTATGAAGCATTGAGCTATTCTCTTTGATTTTATGTAAGCATTTAGTATTCTGAGAATTGGTCAGTTTAAGATAACCCATTCTTTTAAACCTGTCTTCCTAGCTAAACTTAATTTCTTAGCAAAATTGCATATGAGAAATGTAGTTCTTTATAAGAGGGTTTATTTAAATTGATATGTTGTGCTCTCTTGTAGACACAGACTGATGTCTGTGAGAATCTCAGCATCCCAGAAGCGCATCCATCTGCAGGATGTGCTTGTGACTGGTATCATCTCCTATTCATGTTGGGGTAACAACAGAGAGAAACTTTTCTTCTAACTCAACACTGCTAAGCCATCAGATTTACACTAGAAAGCAGTTGTTGAATTTAGATCAGGTCATGTTATGAATTTGAGACTTAACTCTGAAAGTCTTTCCTAAGCTTTCCTTTTCAATACCTTAATGGAGCAAGCATCTTAAGAATGAAGGAGAAAAGAAAATCTAGATCAACCTTTTTGGTATTCCGGGTTTTATCTTAGCAGATTCTTGAGTGGATCAAGTGAAGTAATATACCTATAAATTAAAACTATCATTATAAACTTTAAACATTAACTTAAGCAATTATTTTAATTGGTAACATTAAAATATATAAAGGGATAATATATCAGGAAATTATAATAGTGGCACTGACCTGAGTATGTGCATTGATGATTTTACATCATCTTCTCAACCTTATGGGAATAACTGTTATTATTATCTCTGTTTTCAAATGTGAAAATTAAGGCTTAAAAAAGTCATGCAACTAGTAAATAGCAGAGCTGCAGCCTTTTATGACTCCAGAATATATGCTCTGACTGCTAGATTCTACCACCTGAAATAAAAGTGATAACTTTTCTTTGTATCACAAAAACACTTAGTAGGTAACTCTGTAACTCTACTGGTCATATACTGATTTCACCTGGTTTTGATTGGTTTGGTTTGGTTAAGTCTGTTTTTTTGTTTGTTTGTTTTGTTTTGTTTTGTTTTGTTTTAGGGCTGCACTTGCAGCATATGGAAGTTGCCAGGCTGGGAGTCAAATCAGAGCTGCAGCTATTGTGGTCTACACCATAGCCATGACAGCTCAGGATCCAACCAAGTCTGTGAACCACACAACAACTCACAGCAACGCCAGATCCTTAACCCACGGGGTGAGGCCAGAGATCAAACCCGCATCCTCATGGATACTAATCAGGTTCATAACCCACTGAGCCACAGCGGGAACTCTTTAAGTCTTTTTTTTTTAATGAAAAATCTTAGAACATTTAAACTATCCTGTGTTTTTTATGAAGAGAGATCAGAATAAAGCAGGCTGTCAGCAACTGGCAAGAATCAGTGATTCATGTGAGAGACTATTATCTTTGGTGATAATAGATAGTGCTGGGCTAAGAGCCCAGGGATAGGAATCTGCCTTATCCTGGCTATGAGATTTATATAAACAATATTACTGAAATACATTGCTTACAGTTCCTTTCTAGCTCTAAATTTCTATGATTCTCTTCCAGAACCTTCCATTTGAAGATATGGCATTGTTTATTTAAAAGGCATATATAGTTTAAATCACAGGAAAAAACTGGTGGTGTCAATATATAATAAAACTCACACTTAAGAGTTCCACATTCCAGTGAAATGTTTTTTCTCAGAAAAGCAATAGCAGCAAGTTGATAGTAAAATGACTAAAGTAAAACTATAATGATGTGTCATAGAAGGCACTCTGATAGCTGCAGTGTAGAAAGAGACTTATTTACCTAATGGAGAAAGTATGGTGTGATTTTTTTTTTTTTTTTTTTTGGAGCAATGTTTTTGAGTATCTCTCTTCTATAGCCATCTGCTAATGGCAGCTTTAGTGCAGGACTGATGCTCTGGAAATTGGTCAGCATATACTTACCTCGAAAGCATTCTGCCTCGAGAGCTCGGTCATTTCAAATTTCAACCCAATTCTTCTGATTCTACATTCTGCAACTTTTTTTGTTTTCATTTTCTTGTCATTCTCCTTCTCAGTTTATAAATAGAGAAACTGAGTAGAAGGGCCTATGCTACTTATCCTTGGTCACCTAGCCACCGGCAGAACTGAAACCAGAACCTAGATGCATATATTGCTACTAAATATGCAATGATTAAAAAAAACCATACCTTTTACTTTGAAATTTTTAAAATTTAGCACAGTGAGGACTTGTATAGACAGGGCCCTTGAAAGTTATCCTACCTTTCCAGGTTCAGTTGCTGCATGAGCCAATTGAAGGTCTTTTTGTTTGTGAACCCTGAGTTTGCCCAGCCCTCTTTTTGCCCTTTTTCTTAAGAGAATTTGAGGTTATACATAGATCATCATTGCTAGAAAATAAGGGCATCAGTGTGTTCAATTTATAAATGAAGACTATCATATTTTATTCTTTTCTGTGCATACAAAAACACAAAGTAAAGAAATGCACAGAAACACACATGCAAACTTTCTCCAGACATCTAGACATGTCTTACAGCCTTAGACCTCAACTGGCTAAGAATATTTAGAAACTCTCCTGCTAAAGTAAAAGCCAACTGAGTTAGGAAATTCCTGATTCTTTTAGCAAAATGAGAATCTTGTGACAGAGCCAAGAAGGTAGTTTTTCTAGTATTAACACCATATGCAGTTTTGCTGGCAGCGTCACATTGCATCTCAGGGGATCTCTCCCTTTCACCCAGCAGCAATATCTTAATGAGGGAAGCTTGTTCCTATAAAGGCAACTCAGAGTAGGTTTGCAAATAATGCTAATGTTATGTATATGTTGTGCTGGATATTATTCACCAAGAATTCTGCACACATGTCATTTTTAGGACGGGAAATTTCTATTTAGTCTATGGCTTTGTATGTGACTGTAAGCCAGTTTATTATTCAGAAGCTGACGATGGCTTATTTTTCTATCTTGATTATTTTCTTGGGATTTTGGGCCATCCTGTTTAGGCTCCTGCTGCTGGCAGGTGAGTCTCAGCAGCATCCAAATGATGCAGGCCTTCACAAATGGCTGCCCGGGGAGGTTTGAGACATCTCTGTAGACTTTTTTTCTGAAGGATTCCTGCCACATTTCCCTCAAGCCTCTTTGAAAACATGAATTTTTTTTCACACATGAGACTAACTTTGCACATTGCATATGACTATTACTCAAGGAGGAATAATTTTGTGTATGAAAATAGTGAAACTGGAAAAAACACAAACATACCTTTATTACAGGAGCCAACTTCAGACAAACCTTTTAAGCCCTTAGTCCCTGTATAACGTAATAAAAGTTTCATAGTATGAAAGTGTGAAGAAGTTGCTATGGACTGAATTCATGTCTCTATCCCCCAAATCTATATATTGAAACCCTAGCTTCTGGTGTGATGGTATTTGGAAATAGGGTTTGGAGGAGATAAACAGGTTTAGATGAGATCATATAGATGGGGCTCTTATGATGGAACTGGTGCCCTTATAAGGAGAAACACCAAAATATTCTCTCTTTCTCTCTCTCTCTCTCTCCCTCCCTCTCTCTCTCTTTCCCTCTTGCTTCCCTGCCATGTGAGGATAGAGGGAGAAGACAGCCATTCACAAGCCATAAAGACAGCTCTCACCAGAAACCACACCTTGCTGGATCTTGATCTTGGACTTTCCAGCCTCCAGAACTATGAGAAAATTTGTTTCTATTGTTTAGGCCACCTAGTCTACGGTATTTGTCATGGCAGCCCACACTGACTAAGACACTTGTCTTAAAGCAAGTATCAATATAAATATCATTGGTTTGTTTGATTTATAAGGTAGCCAAGTTTAGTTATCCATTTAAAAATCCTCTTGCAGTTAACTGTGCAAAACATCAAGAGGTTTTATTGTAAGCTAATTTATGATATTTTGTCCCCCCCCAAAAAAAAAATCCTCTCAGTTTTCTTTTAACATCCTAAGAGACTCCTTTCTAAGTGTAATAATTTGTAGATTTTCTTGGACTTTTTATGTGGACAGCAGTGCCACTTACAAATAAAGAAAATTTTGTTTTGACCTCTGTGATCGTAGCCATTTTATTTATTTTTCTTGTGTTATTGAATTGTCTAGCATCCCCAGTGTATTGTTGAATAAAAGAGATAATGGAAGGTGTCCTTGTATAATATTTACAGGGGAGTTTTAATAGAAAACCTATGTCTGGTTAAGGATGTTCCTCTTCTAGTCTTATTTGCTAAGTTTGTGTTTTTCTATGTGAATGAGTATTAAGTTTCATCATTTATTGGAAATACCCTTTTTAAATTATCCTTTAAGGGGTGAATTACATGGCATTGCATTCTGAGATAAATCATTTTTTTCAGGATTAGATTTTTCTGTGAGGGGCATATAGGAGCTTTAATAAGATGGACGTTTATTTCTTTTTTATGTGAGTCCAGTTAGGCAGTACAGGACTAGAAAAGAATGCCACAGTATCATGAACCCAGATTTCTTCTACCTTTTTCCTTTGCTTTGTGTGGGTGTGGTTTTCATTCCTTATGATCAAAGATATCCTCTTTTGGAGTTCCCGTCATGGCACAGTGGTTAATGAATCCGACTAGGAACCATGAGGTTGCAGGTTCGGTCCCCGCCCTTGCTCAGTGGGTTAAGGATCCGGCGTTGCCGTGAGCTGTGGTGTAGGTTGCAGACACGGCTAGGATCCCACGTTGCTGTGGCTCTGGTGTAGGCCGGGGGCTACAGCTCTGGTTCAACCCCTAGCCTGGGAACCTCCATATGCCGTGGGAGTGGCCCAAAGAAATAGCAAAAAGACACACACACGAAAAAAAGATATCCTCTTTTAATAACAGCTTTTTCATCTGCATTCCAGCCAGTTGCAAGGACCACAAGGAGGGAAAAGAAAGGCCTACATTTTTAAAAGAACAAATCTTTCTTTCTCCTTTTTTCCCTATCTTCTTTATTATCATGATAATCATTCCATGTCACACATTTTTTTCAATTTTTTTTTTGAGGTAAAGTGCACAATAGCATACAGTTTCTATCTTAACCCTTTAAAGTATAACAACAATATTAAATACACACATATTGTGCAACTATCAACACCATCCATCTTTAGAACTCTTTTCATCTCGCAAAACTGAAACTCTATACTCATTAGGCAAGAACTCCACATTCTCCCTCCTCTCAGCCCCTGGCAACCATCATTTCACTTTCTGTCTCTCTGATGTTGATTACTTAGGTACCTCATATAAGTGGAAGCATACTGTATTTATCCTTTTATGATTAGCTTATTTCATATAGCATAACATCCTCAAGGATCAGACTTTGCTCTTATAATACTCCAGTGGCCAGAACTTACTCACATGGACACTCTTAGCTATTTTATTTTCCACTTTTCTGCTATTTAATATTTTCTGTATTCTAATTTTATTTTGACATATTCTGTCATGTACTGTCTAGCTTTGTGAGTCAAATGTTTAATGCATTTATACCTAGTCTTTCTAGTTTCTTAATAAAATTATTGAGGGCTATAAATAAATATTCCTTAAAAATCACTGAGATACATCCCAGTTGTTAAGGTCTATACTTTATAATATTCATTATGGATTTTACGTAAAGCCATGGTTACTTAAAAAGTGTGTTTTTTAAGTTTCTATATGGTTTAAAATACATTTTAATGTTGACTTCTTATATAATTGGCCAGAGAACATGAACTACATGCTATAGAATTTTTTAATATTTATTGAGACTGAGTTTTCATTTAATAGATTTTGTGACTGTCATTTTTGTGCTTGTATCCCTTTTGTATTCTATGTTTATTGGATTCATGAGTTCTATTGGGTCCAGCTTATTAATTATATCACTTAAATATTCCATGCAGTTGTTAATTTTTAATCTGCTTTTATCTGCTTGATTTCTTCATGCTTCTGATAGAGACATGTTAAATTTCCCATTGATCATAGCTATGTCCATTTTTCTTTATATTTCTGAAGTTTTTTCTTTGTTTTTTATATATAAATTATCATTATATCTTTATGTGGGTTTTCTATTATTTTTTATCTTAAATTCTAATGTACTGCACATTAATGTTGCTAAGTTAGCTTTTCATCTTCATTGCCTGTTATTTTTTTTATCTGTTTGTTGTCAAATTCAGCGTGGTTTGTTTTAGTGTTTCTTAAAACAGCTGGATTTTTAAAAATTAATTTCATAGTTTCTTTAATGTTAGTTTAATTCATTTGCATTTATTATATTTACTGATTTATAACATCATACTTTGGTTTTATTTTCCATACATACATTTTATTTGTCTATTTTTCCTCTTTTCTGCATTTTGTTTGAATTAAAATAATGCTTTTAATATTCCTAATTTCCTTTGCTGATTTGGAAGCTATAGATTATAATTCTCTTCATTTGGTGGACACCCATTAAATTTGATGCTACTTATTTTAGTATACATTTTTTCTAACAACGTTCAAAGTTATTCAAAATGTCTATACATTGCCTATGAATGATACAGATATCAGTATGCTTTAACTAGTCACACAACACCCAAATCTGTAATCATCCTTTTTAACTAATATATAGGATTTTGTCTATCAGTTTGAAACTAGCAAACTCTTTTAAGCTTTTACAATCTAAAAATTAAAAAAAAAAAAAAAAAAAACTGCCCTAGGAGTTCCCGTCGTGGCACAGTGGTTAATGAATCTGACTAGGAACCATGAGATTGTGGGTTTGATCCCTGGCCTTGCTCAGTGGGTTAAGGATCTGGTGTTGCTGTGAGCTGTGGTGTGGGTCACAGATACAGCTCGGATCCCTCATTGCTGTGGCTCTGGCATAGGCCGGTGGCTGCAGCTCCGATTAGACCCCTAGCATGGGAACCTCCATATGCTGTGGGAGCAGCTCAAGAAAGGCAAAAAGACAAAAAAAATTTTTTTAATTAAAAAATTAAATAAATAAATAAAACTGCCCTTATTCTTGAATGATAGTTTAATTAAGTATAGAATTCTAGTGAAGGTTAATCTCAGTACCTAAAAGATTATTTCTCCATTCTGTTATCTATTGTTACTGATAAGATTTGTTCTGTCTTTCAGAATGTTTTCCTTTTATAATTAATCCTTTTTCTTAATTTTTTCCCCAGGGCTTTTAAGCTTCTTTTTATTTTTTAATTAAAAAATTTTTTTTTTGCTTTTTAGCACCGCACTCAAGGCTAGGTGTCTAATCGGAGCTACAGCTGCTGGCCTACAGCACAGCCACAGCAGTGCCAGATCCGAGCCAAGTCTGCGACCTCCACCACAGCTCATGGCAACGCCAGATCCTTAACCCACTGAGTGAGGGCAGGGATCGAACCCGCAACCTCATGTTTCCTAGTCAGATTCGTTTCCACTGAGCCACAACGGGAACTCCTAAGCTACCTTTTAAAAGTTTTATCAAAGTATAGCTAATTTAAAATGTTGTGATAATTTCTGCTGTACAGCAAGGTGATTCAGTTATACATATACACACATACATTCTTTTTTCAGATCCTTTTTCTTTTCTTTTTTTTTAAGAATTTTATATGTTTCCTTTTAATGTGTCCAGATGTGAATTTATCTGTATTGTTTGTACATTTTACTTAGTGTATGCTTTTGTTTTCAGTATCAGAACCCTTATCTTTTCATCTAATAGGTTCTACATCAATAGCCTTTTAGTAATTTTGGTTCTCATATCAATACATTTATTAATGTTCTCTCCGAGTGTGTAACTGTGCTAAATTTAGAACACAAATCATTACTCTGTAGGGGCCATTCTCAGTGTGAATATAAATTCTCATGTTACCACCATTTGTGGTAGGTTGTTATGATAATGGACCTAGCGAATGATGCCTCTCAATGTCCATGCCCTTACATTGACATTAAGCTTGGACATGTGACTTGCTCTGCCTAATAGCTTATGTGACATAAGCAGAGGCTTAATACATGCTTGTGTATTGGGGCTGTCCCGGGGAACCTGAGATAACCATAGAGCTCATAGTCTAGCATCTCCAAGATGACTCTCTCGATGAATGCAGCCGCAGGCAAATTCAGAAGAACCACCAAGCCAACATTCAGATTTATGAACAATAATAAATTCTTGTTGTTTTAAGCCACTAAATTTTCACATATAGCAACTATGTTTTCTCATAGAACAATAGTTAACTAATATAATGTCTGATGTTTTTAACCCTTCTATCTCCGTTATGTTCCAAATTACAGACTTCTGTACCTAGTTGAGATGATGGCATACATAACAAAATTTTCAGTCCTTTGTTCCTTATGTTTAGTTATTCCCAGAATGAAGTCATAGCATTCTGAGATACACTTAATCATATTTACAGATCTTACATAGGATATCCAGGGTCTCAATATGGATAGAAAGTAAGAACAGGTTAAATATGTAAATGCGACAGTTGTTTCATGGCTGTGAAAGAAATTAAGATAGTATTGTTGTGAGTGGAACAGCGTCCATTAGAAAATGCCAGAACTGAACATAACAGCAAGCAGATGTTGGTAGGTAAAGAAGAAACTGTGAATCATGATTTCTGTTGTGATTTTCCTTCCCAATAGAATGAAGACCAGTTTTACGTGGAAAA
This sequence comes from Sus scrofa, assembly GCF_054392235.1. Classification (NCBI taxonomy): domain Eukaryota; kingdom Metazoa; phylum Chordata; class Mammalia; order Artiodactyla; family Suidae; genus Sus; species Sus scrofa. The sequence continues at coordinate 31,572,565 of NC_139383.1, read as the reverse complement.
GGCACATGATTGCCTCTCATGATACAAGGAAAACTTTCAAGTCATACTTCCTTGGAAGCCATGTGACTGGGCCAAAGATCAAACTTCTAGTTAGTCATTTGCTAGCCTTAAATCAGGCAGGATGATTTCATGGTTTAGAAGAGACCAGCCTTTGTATGGGGTTCAGCAGAACATTTGCAAAGGGTTTCCCAGGTTATCTTAGGGGTGAAGATAATACCTTAAAAGCAGATTGCCTCCTCATTTTTTATTAACTGTATCTCTCTCACTTTGGCTCAGGATTATTCCAGTCTGAGGCTAAAGAATGCATTCAGGGAACTGAGTAGATTCCATCTAGATTGAGAAAGAGAGGAGCCATCTTTCACTGGGCAAGCTGATAGTTTCTGAGGAACCTGTTTAGGAGGTAGAGAAGCTAAGCTAATAGTTATGTCCACTCAACCAAAAGGCCCCTTATTTTTTCTGCAGTACTTTTATCTGAAAAGTTAAACTAGAAAAATAAAGATTATCTACCTAAAACATTCATAGAAAATAAGGCAAAATGAAAGATTTAAGAGGAACTGGACACATATTTCACATTCTTATAATCAAAGGGTAAATGTTAGCTACCCTCTTATACTCAAAAGGTAAATTTGGCCACAGTTCTTTTTATCCCCAACAAAGTTGACTGGATTGTTTAGAGGTTGTCAGTGCATAGGATGGAGGAAGCCATTACTTACCCCCGGGGTGAGTGTTGGCTTTTGCTGTGATAGACTTTGAAGGAGGTAAACTTTTATATGGTTTAAATATTATGGCTGTGCTAGAGTGAATGTGTCTTCCAACCAACTCATTTGCATAACTTCCTTTTCTTTTTCTTTCTTTCTTTTTCTTTCTTTCTTTTTTTTTCTTTTTTTTCCTTTTTTTTTCTTTTTGTCTATTTAGAACCATACCTGTGGAATATGAAAGTTCCCAGGCTAGGGGTTGAATTGGAGCTATAGCTGCCAGCTTATATCACAGCCACAGCAACATGGGATCCAAGCCACGTCTGTGATCTACATCACAGCTCATGGCAACGCCAGATCTCTGACCCATTGAATGAGGCCATGAATCAGACCCACGTCCTCATAGATACTAGTCACATTCGTTCCTACTGCACCACAACAGAACTCCATAACTTCCTTTTCTAGGCTGCATGATTTGGGTTATAGAACCCTCTCACATAGAACCTTTGCATTTTGTGTGTGTGAAAATAATGTTGGTATCGAATACTCTTTAACCCTCAAGAAAAATAGTAGGTTTTATATTAACCTCATCCTGGCTATTTCATCATGTTGATGGGATGAAATTTCTTCCTAAACCTACTGGTGGAACAACAATACAAAAAAAAAAAAAAAAAAAAGGAGCAAACCAGAAAGTCAACACATGTACATCTGCCTTATCCTGATGCTTTCTTCCCTTGAAAACGTTTCGTAATTAACTGAATTTTGTAATTTATTTGTTTATTACTAAGGAACTAGAGTAGCAAAAAATGTGGTATAAAATTTGAAAGAAGGAATTTACAGTGAACCAGGAAGAGAGGAAATAAAGAAACAAACAGAAAATGAAAAGGATTAAGTGATGCCTGAACTTTACAAATGAGAGAGGGCTCAAATTATTTCCCACTATGCCTTAAAAGATAAAATATACAAGAAATATCAAGTATGAGGAATGGGCCAAGGTCTGGTGTTCAAGTTGGGTAAAAGATTTAAGTGCTGAATTAATTTGAACTCCCTCAGGGAAGTTTTCTCTAATCTTCAGATGGTATCAGATAGCCAGATAGCCACAGTTGCCTGTATTTCTCTTTCATTTCTCCTTTGGTAATGAATTTTTTTTTTAAAAAAATGGTTGGTTAACATTTTCTTTCTGCATGAAATTAAAACTCCTTGAGGGCAAGCACCAGATCTGTTTTGCTGAATGCCTAGCATTTGGTCAATGATCAATTCACTGAATGAATGAATTACTGTATAGAAAACTGGGAACAACTCCTCAAATCTGAACAGACGGTTTTCCAAAAACAGCAGAGTATAGGCAGAGTTGTTGATCTAACAGGAGAGGGGCTTTGTCATTATTTAGGTCATCATTTTTTTTGCGTGTGTCCTTTTTGTCTTTTTAGGGCCACACCGGTTACATATGGAGGTTCCTAGGGTAGGGGTCCAATCGGAGCTTTAGCTACACCACAGCCACAGCAGCTCGTGATCCGAGCCACATCTGACCACAGCTCATGGTAACACTGGATCCTTAACCCACTGAGCAAGGCCAGGGATCGAACCCACATCCTCATAAATGCTAGTAGGGTTTGTTAACCACTGAGCCACGACAGGAACTCCAAGTCAATTATCTTGATGAAAGTTGAAAAAGGTTTTTGGACATAGAGTTCTGTAGACTCTGGGATTTCAAAAGAAGGCTTATTCCCATGAGGAGCCCAAATAGATCCAATATTGCCTCCTTCTGCGCTGCAAGGGTCTGTTAACACTTATAAGTAATGCACTGTACTCAGTGGTATATAAGCATTTTTTTTTTTTTTTTTTTTTTTTTACACTCAAACCTGTGGCATATGGAAGTTCCTAGGCTAGGGGTCAAATTGGAGCTATAGCTGCAGGCCTGTGCCACACCATGACAATACCAGATCTGAGCCATATCTGCGACCTGTGCTGCAGCTTGCGGCAATGCCTGATCCTTAAGCCACTGAGTGAGGCCAGGGATCAAACCTGCATTCTCACAGACATCATGTTGGGCTCTTAACCTGCTGAGCCAGAACAAGAACTCCCTATAATCAGTTTTTACCTTCTGGATGGATTTAGGAATGCTTTCTAGAGGAGGTGACCATGTAATAGGGCTATAGAGGATGAATAGAGCTCACTAGATAAAAGATGAATATAAAGAATTTCCAGATAAATGAAAGAGAAAGAGCTATTGCATGAAGGTGTTGAAATGTATGATGACTTGGGGGAATAGTGTTAGTTGTCATGCTTAATTTGTATCTAGGGTGCAGGGGTATGTAGGGGTAGTTATATAAAATACTAATGGCTAGAGATGAACTTGATAAATTTATTTGGAATGAGATTTGAAGAAATGGTCTCTATCAAAGCAAGCAATTTGTTCACCATTGATGAGGAACCGCCAGAGTGGTTACTGTGGGAGAAGACTGCATAAGATTATGTTTGAGGGTTTCGACAGTCCTGAATGGCTTAAATTAAATAGGTAAATTAAGTAAATTAAGTTAGAGATTGCCATTGATGGAGGCTTCTGGAAGCAGGATGTGTTCTTTATATTGGTATTAGTCTTGAATATGACTAGAGATCAGAGGTATTTAAAATCAAGGGTATATAAGATCAAATTGCACAATGCAGTGGGGTTTTGAGTATCAGGAGGTGGCTGGGAGCAGCATTTAGACTTAAACTCAGTCCAGAATAGAGTTTGAGAACAAAGCTGCAGACTAAGTTTTCATTTTCAAATTGATGAAAAAAGAAGCCAGCAAGACCAGAATGAGGACAGAAACTGGGGATTATGTCTCTCAATATGGATTGATAGGGCAGGTCCACACAACGGCTCCACTGGCCTACAACTCTTGCTCCTAGGCTGCCAACCTCTCTCCCTCACTTTCAGGCCAGCTTTCCTGGTGTGGTTACACAGTGCAAGAAAATGTAGGGAATTATTTTGAGAACACCTCACATTAGGACAATGTGTCTTTACTCCAGCTGGAGCATAGTGGGGCACCTTGTCATTGCAGCTTTGAGGAAGAATATCAAAAGGATATCATATGTTAAACCTATGAATTTGTCATAAATGTAGGGAAGAGGCCAGAGACAAAGAGGCATACAGGAGGAGAAGCTCTGACACACGTGACCCCCACTAGGCTTGCTGTCAAAGTAAAAGTATTAAAGATGACCCTACCAAGACTGCACTGGTGAGATGCTCCCCACAGCCAGTGAGAACATGGGTAGGGGTAGAACTGGGTCTATTTGAAGTTGGAATTATCTTTGAAGACACTTACAAATCAAATAAAATGCAGAACATATTTGGGAAGGAAATAAAATAGGAGTTAATGGTTTTTAACCTACTTATGATTGGAATCTAAAATGCCAAGATAAACATTCTGCAAGGATATTAATACAAAAATGTCATTTTAACTCAAAGAATGTTGGGTTTTAAATAAATATGCCAACTGCCAACAATGCCAACTGCTTACTGAATGCTTAAGAAAAGGAAAAAGTTGCTTTCCTGCACGCATTATCACATCTGACCCATGACAGTAACTTAAAAACAAATAAGACGAAAGACAAGAAACAAAACTACCCCCATCACTAGTACTATTGTTTAAAAGAACATAGAGCCATCTTTTTTTGGTGCATTCCAATTTAGTTAACATCTTTTTTGCCTTTAATACACATGATTCTAACCTAATCCAAGCATGTCAGTCAGCTAACTTAGCATCCAAATAAAAAATTGGAGCTGGAAAGTGATTATGAAGTAGAAAAAGAAAAAAATTCTGGGAATTTCAAGGGCTTCTTAAGAATAGTAGAGAAGTGAGCTCATTTAATGACAGAATAAGTAATAGTAGAATGATAAGCTCAGAAAGCTACATAGGACTGAAGTTGTTTAGGCTCCAAGCTTATCAAAATATTGATTTCGTTGTGCAAATGAAAAGCTATCTCAAGAAAAAAAATCCCTTATTTCACTGTATTGGAATTTTAGTTTATCCATTATAATTTGCAGGGAATAGGCCAGCAGTTTCCTTGTTATAATGCTCTTTACTCCAATCAGGGGAATTGGAGGGTGACAGAGACAGGGAGAAACACAAACTGTCTCATTCAATAAGAACTCCAAACAGCAAGCAACTCTCTTTCTACAAGAGCACAACCTAAAATAGATCTGAATTTTTGCCCTGTCACTCGGAACCTTGTTGTAGTTCAGCTTAATTGGGTGTTTCTCCAAATCCGGGGTGGGGGAGGAGGGGGGTTCAGATAGCATTATCCTTTCAATCATTATCCAATCAATAACCTGTAATTTTGGCATCTGAAAATATATCATGTGGAGTAGAAAAGAATAAAGATAAGAATTTTGAGATAAAGCCAAGCATTTCTTCTGTAGTATATAGGGTAGTAGCCATGTAACATTTTCAAACATGGACAGATTCAAAGACCCTGTTAACAATTACATTAGGACAAGGGGAATAAGGAGGAACTGTCCTGGGCAATGAGACAGTATAGTCATTTTAGTCAGAGAATTGTATTTACAAGTCTAATATATTATTCTTTAGTTTTTAATCTATCTTAATAGTTAAACATACCTAAAATATATCCAGCCTTTACAGAGCATATGCTCTTATTCTTCAATACTGTATAGCTTTGTGAGAATATTTGTTTGCACAAGTAAGTCCTGTACTTCTGATCTTATCAGGAATAAAGTTTATTTGAAAAAAATGAATTAAAGTAAATAATGATGAAATAAGTAACCTAAAGAGTGCTAAGAGATCACACATGTGCAGATGTCTACTGTATAAGGTGAGTTCAATTAGTCATAGGGGAAAGTGGCCTACAAGGAACTAAGTACTTCATAAAGGATAAACAGTCTAATCTATTCATTAAATCACAGATTAAACTTTAAATCAATAACTATCATAGAAAATAGAAATGCATTATGGTGAGTTTCATTCATATCTGTGTCTGCCCCTTTAAATATATTTTAATTATACCAACTTAAGCTTTAAATCTTCCATGATGACTCAAGTTTGAGTTCCTTCTTCAAAAGCTAAAGAAAGTCATCTAGCATCACAAAAGGAAGAAGGAGAGTGTGGGTTCACCAACAACTGGAACCAGGTGCCATATTTAAATGAATATAAATCATGGTTCTCTGGGCCCCTTTTTTCCTCCTCCAATATTTTAATTATTCTACAATGCCGACGTTGTCTTTCTGAATCTTGTCGCCAATATACTGCTGCATCTGTTTCATGATAATCTTAATATTCGGAAGAATGTGAACACAAGAGCCCACTAAGAGTAAGTCTTCTCTTTGGGAAAAGTGGGTGCAGACCAGCTTTCTGCTTTCCTTCTCTAAACACTCTCCTCTCTGGGTTTCCACTCCTTCTCCTCTCCCTGTAGGATGGCCCCTCCATCTTTTTACCATTCTGACCTCTCCTACTTCCTTTCATCAATTTCTTTTTTTATAAAAGAGTCCTATTTTCCTATGTGCTGTCTTTGCTTTGAGACTAATCAATCAATCATTTATTATGATATGTCGTTTTCCCAGTATGGAGCAGGAAGATTTATTTCTTCATTGAATACATTTTGTTGAGCGCTCATCATATTCCAGATCCAGAGAAGGGCACTGAAAAAAAAAAAGAGGCAGAAATCCTTGCCCTCATGACCCCTATAGGAAAAAAGAAAGCCATTCTTTCAGGTTCATCCAAAGTGTGAAATATATATAAGACAACTCTTTCCTAGTACTAAGATTAGCCACCATTAAGTCAGTCCCTGGCATTCATTTCATGGGGTATATTTATATTGCATATACATGTGAATGCCTAGCAAAGTTTGTGAATAACAATAATGAACTAGGTTCGTGTGTGTTGTATGCATTTGAATGTGTCTATAGGCTGTGTGTGTTTGTGATTATCATGCACGGTAATTTGCTTTTGGCATTTAACTGATCATAGTGTTTTGTTTGTTTTCATCATCAAACAAAATATCTTTCCATATAAATTTATCTCATCCTTTTAATGAGTGCTTAGGTTTCTTGTCTCTATTGATAGGACGTTTAAGGGTGCTTTCAAATTTTCAGCATTTCAAACAATGCCACATTAATCTTGCACATGTCTTTTCTACAGACGTGAGTATTCCCATGGGATGGATTCCCAACTGCTAAGTCAAAAGAGATGGTTACACCATCTAAAGTAAAACATCATCTATTATAGGGTGTACTTCAGCATCCTGAGAAAACCCAACTCAGAGGAAAAGTGTAGGGTATGAGAAAAAATTGCTCTAATGTATTCAGTATATGGCTGTATTGCCACTTTATTGAGAGCAGAATCTGTGTTCTCCCCTAAACAATGGAGAATAATTGAGCAAACACAAGAAATTATTGTGTATATCTGGGGGCCGTGATGAGAAAGCATGAGGAAACTGGACGAGGGAACTTTTACTTATCTTTTCCTTTCTATACTATTTGAATAGTTTATAACAGGTAAGTATTTATTTCATTTCAAGTTAAGCATATTTTCAAAAACAATCAACAAAGAAAATAACACTTTCTCTATACTCTCAGTGAAAACCACATGGCTTCATTCAACTAAGAAATGACAGGGACAGGGTTTTTTTGTTTGTTTTGTTTTTAAAAAACTTTTGTTTAAAAGTTTGTTTTTTGAGTAAAGTTTTGTTTCTAAAAACTTTAGAGTGCTAGGAGAGAGTTTGTCTAAGTAATCAGCTTTTTTAAAAGGCAGAAATGCAAAATAAATTTCAATTTCCTGTGACCCCTAATCCTGATTTCTCTTCAGATCAACAGAACCATTCCAAGTTGAAGACAGTTAAGTAAAGAACCAAACCCAAGGAGTTATTGGAAAGTCAAGATTAATTTTATTAAATTAATTAACTTCCTTCTCTCTATACCCCATCCTGCTTTGTAGGCATGGCTCCTGTAGTTCCTAATTTACCTCCTTGCCTGATCTTATTTTTATCCTTCCTGGGGTAAGAGGCCCATAAGCCTCTTCATGAATAATGAATTAAAATCTAAAAATTATGATGGTCTGTATGATTTAATATTGTATAAAATACCACAAAGCCTCCAATCATGATTCTTAGTTGTGAGCTGAACTATGTTTTATCTAGTTTTCCCAGCTTAGCTGATGTATAGGTCCTGATCTAGCAAATAACATCACATACATAATTTTTTTGCATAATTTCTGTGTGTGTGTTCAGTGAGATGAGGTGAAAGAGAGAGAGCATGAGCGACAGGGAGATTTCACAAAGGCACCTTTTTATAGGAAAATATAATAATGTTTTGGCCTTTCTCCTTTCCATCCATTGAATATAGATGATATTGCTAGGTTATCCACTGATAATGTTACTGCATCTGTTGGGTGGTTAGAGAATACTAAGAAGCAAATCATTTTCCTTCAGTGAGAAAGATCAGGTGAGGATATCAAAATCCAGATTTAGCCCCAAACCAACTAGCCCCACCCAGTGTACTATATCCCAAGCATTACTAATCTCATCCATCGCCACGCCTGCCTTGCTCAGAACCCAGTCTTCCTTCACCTCTAAGATTCACTCCCACACCCCTACCATCCCATATTCTTACTAGATTTCACCCCTCAGGAAACAGCATGTAATTGGTTTTCTAACTTCTCTGAGTAGGGTACACCATGAAGTGTAAATGCCATGTTTACCTCTGCTAAGAAAAACTTACTCTTTAAAAACACCCCCCCCCAAAAAAAAGATACTACCATATGACAAAGCTTTAATTCAGAGGACTGGAGGTAAGAATTTCAATCAGCATTGCTTGTTCTTGGGAGGGGAGGCGTTATTTTCTCCAAAGCCTACTGTTTTGGTACCTAACACTGCCATTCCTAATCCTCCTATTTTCCCTTGCTTAACTCCCAGTGCCTTTCGGAAAACAGATTGCCATTTTTATCATGCTGATGTTATTCAGGGCTGTTTCAAGGGCCTTGTAATCTTCCTTTTGGCTACCCTGCATGTATAATATATCAAACAAATTGAGATCCACTCATATACCACATTAAATATAATTTATACTGCAATTATAAGAGTAAGTTGAAGTTGACTAGTTGATGTAATGGGGTTTATTTTTGTAGACATTTAATTAAGTATTTATTAATTTCCATTTTGCAGCTTTCATTTTGTAGTTTGGAGCCAATACTTTTTTCCAGGCTTCAATTATTTTTGTAGACCTTTAAAAATCTTACAGTCCACTGGCCCTGGGCTCTAGTGACTAATGAATGAAATGTCCTTGATGATGCTAATTTAATAGAGGAGTGTATTTTAAAACTGTTTTCTATAAATAGACCCATTTAGAATGTTTTGCCTTTTAAATAAATACGTGTTTTTTTTTATAAAAAAACTACCTTCTTGAATTTTTTTTCATTATAATGCTTCATTTTTGAAAAATTCAAGTACTTTCCTTTTCAGATAATTCTCTTTGTTTTCTTATTTTGATATTTAAGATCTAAAGTTAGCGTCCTTTTGTTTTAAGGTATTTTCTATAATTTGCTATTCTCTGCCCAGTCTCTGAAACATTGATGTCCAGAGTACCCATTGAATCTTTCCTTTCAAAAATTGTCTCTGTCTTTGATTTCTAAAAAGATCCTTCTCTAAATGTAGCCCTCCAGCCCCTTGACTATAGTAGTTCCTACAGACAACTGTATATATGCAAGCTTCCTCTTCGTATTTCTCCAGACAGTAATACTTAGTAACATCTAAGCACAGTGCACCAAGCTGTGCCATTTTGGAAAATGATGCATGGATGTAACAGTGGGATGCTCTGAAAGGAAATCCCAAAACTGAGATGCAAATTCATCCTTTTTAAAACACTGGGCACCCTCGGTTCAGAGTTCTGAATTTCTCATCTTCTTCAAGGTTTCGGAGCATTTTAATAGAGTCCGCAAACTGTTCTTAGGTTTGTTGAGAAACCTCTTCCTTGTGGATTCTTGGTAAACCTCCATATCTCACTTTACAGAGACAAAAATGTGCTTTTTCTTCTCTGCTCTGTTTCACATCCTCCTCGTTATCCAGGTGGAATGCGCTTCCATATTTTTTATTCAGCAGAAGTAAAAGCCTCATACCAGGCTAGTTGCTCTACAAGGGAAGAACATTTTCCTGGTCAGTCAGTGATGCTTAATGGTTAAAATCAGTTAAGTTTTAGTGTTTGCATCAAGAAAACACACATTTAGGAGTTCCCATCATGGCTTAGCGGTAACAAACCTGAGTAGTATCCATGAGGACACGAGTTTGTTCCCTGGCCTCGCTCAGTGGGTTAAGGATCTGGTGTTGCCATGAGCTGTGGCGAAGGTGGAAAAGTCAGCTCAGATCCTGTGTTGCTGTGGCTGTGGTGTAGGCTGGCAGCTGCAGCTCCGATTCGACCCCTAGCCTAGAAATTTCCGTATCCCACAGGTGTGGCCCTAAAAAGACAAAAAGAAAAGAAAAGAAAGAAAAGACAAGACATATTTAATCATTAAACTTAAAGCTTGCTTTCTGATATAATGTTTTGTGGCCCGACTAGACTCTCATAATTAATTTCAGGATGCTTCAAAACGACATGAAAAGGATATGAAGTAAAACATATTTTTCTATTTCTTAGAGTCCTGAAGGCAAACAAAAATTGTACTTTTATCCTCAAGCACACTGCCTTTTTCAAAAGATTTCAGTTTTATACCTTTCGGGGTTGTCTATAGAGTCAGGTTTTTCTTATTTGGAAAACCAGAACATAATATTGCAGCACGGAGCTCTGCTCATACTGTCCACCTTCAGAGGATGCCATGGAATTCACAGCGACAAGAATGTTTTGGAATGCTGGCAAAGGAGCAAAAACAGTGTGTCCTCTCCACACATTTAGAAAAATAGAGGCACAGAGGACATGGCGTACTTCTTATTAGAGGCTTTGAAAAACACCACACCTCAGTAAACATTCCTCAGGAGCTGAGGAAACAGTCCGGTCAATGGCTTACCTCAGATCCCTCAATTCTGGTTTGAGTGAAGCAGACAATAGTAGAGACACAATGCTGGCCTTGGAGGAGGGAGCACCAAGGACACGCAAGAACACTCTTTGAACAAGCCCAGTGTCCTGGTTCAGGCACTTTGTGTTGCTTTGTCATCCCAAGAGGCAATGCTTGCTGAGCACACATTGCTAGGTAACCAGGTCTTAGTGCTTTTTCTGCTTCTGAATAAGAGACCCAGCAACTTTTTTTTTTTTTTTTTTTTTTTTCCTTCAGCGCTCCCTGCGGGGCTCCCTTTGTAGATCCACGTCCAGCTGCCCTGACACTGGTTCATCCCCCTCCCTCTACGTCTGAAAATGCAAGTACCACCTTCTGTGACAGTAATCAAAGAGAACCCAATATTCAGCTTATGAGGGTTGGGGATGCCTATTGTCAATCCCTTTTGCTTCCTAAATGTTTCATCTGAAGTATGAAGTATCTTTTCCACTGGGAGGAAAAGATCCCATCACTTTTGAAAAACCAAGCGGCATTCTTGATTCATTCCTGTGACAGGAGGTGTGCACCAAATTAGCTTCCCTTCTTAGTTTGTAAAGCAAATCCTTTCCCCGATGGCACTTTCCTGAATTACTCACCAGCGCTTCACCTCACTCCAGTGCCTTTTAACAACCCTAATATCCCTGAATGAATCCATGCTGGAGTTTGGTAGAAAGCTAGTGAAAGCCCCAGTTCTGTCTTCCAGTGTCTCTGGAGCAGTGGTTCCCCATGCAGCTCAGCAACCATCAGAAATCAGAAATATGTAGGGTGTTACTAAAAACGGTAGATGCTTGGGCCCTATTCTGAAGGTTCTCATCTAGTGGGTCTTGATGGGTACCCAATATCAGCCTTTTCTTAATTTTTCAGTGATTCTGATTCACAGCTGTCTTGTTAACTAACAATCGAGACCACTTCTGGTTTGTCTATGCCCTTCTTTTTCCATTTCTGCTTCCCTGTTTCATGATCCATCTGCCTATCTCAGCTTCCTCTCTCTGTTTCATCACTTTGATCAATGACATTTTTCACATGTGCCACCCCAGCTCCAGCCTCTGGTCCCCCTCCAGGATATGACTCATGGTTTCAGCTCTTCTGATCCTGGTCCCTACTTGTGCCCCCTCCTACCGGGAAAGGATAATCAGAAACTAACAACCAGTGGGTGAGGTCCCCAAACCATGCAACTGTTTGATTGGCTCCACTTCAAAGGAGGCTTTATGCAAGGGCTTTATCAAAAGTACTTATGAGGATCATTAATAATAAATTACCTAAGCGGACCTCCACTCTCTACCTTGGGCTGCAGAAAGTACATTGTCTGGCTATGTCTTTGCTATGACTTCTAGGGTGAAAATAGAAGGATGTAGGCTAGGGGTAACTCTAAACAGCTGTCACACTCTGCAGAGGGCACGCACAAGCAGGCAAAGTGCAGAAGTTAGTTATGATTATATAAAGCATGGTTCCAAAAGATTCATCCACACTGGGGACTGCTGAATAGCAGTGGCAGTATATATACCAAGCTCAAAAGTCACAGTCCATGCTAAAGAGGCTTACCTGGAGGAAGTTATCCGAGCCCCCTAAAGGTTAACAGCAAACAAACAACAAGAACAAAAACATTCATTTGGTGGGGGGAAGGATAAAAATAAGTCAAACTAGGCCAAACTATATAATACTTTGGAGTTCCAGGCTGCAGTTGTATGGCAAAAGTCTAGGGTGTATTGATAACTTTATATACATATATATATTGCTAATTGCTAATATCTATATATCTATATAAGTAATTCTGAAGATGGAAGGTCGGCTAGAAAACAAAATCCTTTGGGTACCAATTATATATATTCAATATTTTGAAACAGATAGTCAATAACTGGAAAGTAAAAGTCTTACATGTAAAAGTCTGAGTTTATTCTGTGCATATTCCCAAAGAAGGCTTGTTGAAGCTCAGAAATTTCCTTCAGAATGCACTGATATTCTGCAAGTGTACATGGGACCATGGTTATTCTCATCTGCTTGGTTGCATATCAATAGTTGACCTTGGACAAGCATAATGTAATGAGCCCAGCAGTATTCTTTTTAGTGGGTCAGATCTTCTGCCTTTATTTTTGCTAATTGCCTACTTTCTTCTCACTTCTAAAGAGTGATGTTATATCCTTTACCACCTCTCTTACCAGAGATATTCTATATGTTTGTGTTTTAATATAATTTTTTATGGACACAAACTGTAAGTGTATAGCTTAATGAGTTACCACAAAATAAACACATGTAATCACCACCTCATCAATAGAACGTTAACATCATCCTAAAAATTCCCTCCCAAAGTGCCTTTTCCATACCATAGATTAGTTTTTGCCTGTTTTTGAACTTTATATACATAGAATTATATAGTGATTCCATTTCTGATTTAACATTATGTTAGATTCAGCAGTACCAATAGCATCTTCAAATTTTTGAAGTAAAGAGTATTCTCTGATGTGTAATATACAAATATTTCTGTCAAAAGAAGGTAAGATGTCTAAGATGCTGTCAAGACCAAACCATACTTTACTTACACCAAACTTGATTCTCTCATTTACCTTACCTGCCTGACTCTTCTAGGTGCATTTTCATCTTTATGTTAAATCGCATATACAGAATATACAGAATGGTGCACATAAGTGTACAGAAAAGTAATTTTCATCAACTGAATATATCTGTATAACCACCACTAGGACAAAAAGCAGCATATCATCAGCTCCACTCTTTGCCACCTTCTAGTCACTACTTAACCCCCACCCCCACAGGGTAATTGCCCCCCCCACAATAATTGCTCTCCTGCTTGCTAACAACATGTATTAGTTTTGCCTACTTCTGTATTTTGTGAAAATGACATGATGTAGAATATTCTTTTTGCTTGGTTTTACTTCTTTGTCATTATGTTTGTGAAATTCATCCTTAAGTTTACATAAAGCTATGGAATACTCAGTCTCATCACCACATTGTCGCAATGCATGGTGTTCCATTATGTGACTGTGCCATAATTTATTATCTATTTATCTGTTTTACTGTCAGTGGGTATTTTGAACAGTTTCCATCTGTTATTGGTATAAATAATGATTCTTTGAACATTTATCTGGGGGATGATATCACTCATTTTCTGTTGAGGAAATAGATACCAGGTGGTGAAATTGTCACAGAGTGCACTTCCGTCCAATTTTGGTGGTTCCTACAAGAATTCTCTAAGGTGATTTCACCAATTTATATTCCTGCTATTGAATATAGCAGGAATGAGAATGTTTGAGAATGCCCGTTGTCCTGTAATATTGCCTTCTTTTGGTGTACTCCATCTTTCTCTGTTCACCTAGTCTGATGAGTGTCCGATGCTCTCACGTTGTTTTATTTTGCATTTCCCTGTTATTGATGAGGCAGTCAATTTTCCATATGTTTCTTGGGTATTCAGATATCCATTTTTGTAATGTGCCTATTCATTTTTACTGTCTTTTTCTGTGATGTGTAAGAATTCTTTATATACTCTGATATCATTTTTGTGGGATAGATAAACATTGATATAGATGCAGATATACATGTATTTGCCTTTGCACTCTCTTAGTAGTCTTTTGATGATCAGAAATTTCTAATTTTAATTAATTCAATTGATTAACTGTGTTCTTTAAGACTAGTACCTTATGAGTCCTGTTTAAGAAATCTTTGCCGTGGCGCAGTGGTTAACGAATCTGACTAGGAACCATGAGGTTGCAGATTCGATCCCTGCCCTTGCTCAGTGGGTTAAAAGTGAGCTGTGGTGTGGGTTGCAGACACGGCTCGGATCCTGTGTTACTGTGGCTCTGGAGTAGGCCGGCGGCTACAGCTCCGATTAGACCCCTACCCTGGGAACCTCCATATGCCGCGGGAGCGGCCCAAGAAATGGCAAAAAGACAAAAAAAAAAAAGAGAGATCTTTGCCCAAAAATCATGCAGATTTTTTTTGTTTTCATCTAGAAGCTTTATTGTTTTACCTTTTGTATTAAGATTTACAATATACCTATTATTGATATTTGTATGTGATGGGAGGCAGTGGTCAAAATTTATTTTCTTTTTCCATATGCATATCCAGAGGATTCAGCACTGCTTATGTGAGATGGTACATTGCCCTTTGCTTGGCAGTGCCACCTTTATCAAAAGTGTAGTGACTGAATATGTATGTTTATTCCTGGACCCTCTGGTCTATTTTATTGCTCTATTTATCATTACACTTTGTCTTTATCATTGTTGTTTTATAATATGCCATAATAGCTGATAAAATAAGTTCAACTTTTTTCTGAGAATATTCTGGCTATTCTTGGCCCTTAATATTTTCATATGAACTACTGTGTTATTTGGATAATCTGTGGATCTGTTTCTATTGTTTGATACGTTTCTTGGTTTTCTGTGAAAATTATTCAATGCCTTACCATTATCATGGCATAAAAGGGTGTTTTTTTTTTTTTTGGCATTTCCATGATTACTGATGAGGCAGCCAAATATCCTAAATTCCTTGAATATCCAGATATTCACTTTTGTAATGTACCTATTCAAATCTTTCAACCATATTTAAAGTTGGACTATCTGCCTTTTCTGATTTGCAAGAGTTATTTTTTGCAGTCAAGATAGATATTTGTCTCTATCTAGTTCTTTCTTCTCATTATCTACCAACCTTCATTTCTCAATTTGTTTTGCTACTTATAGTAAGTATAACTGTACACATGTTATTTTGGTTTTTTTCTGCTCCCTCTACCTGGAATACCCACCCCATTCCTTCTTAAGTTGGCCACTTCCTACCCATTGTACAAAACTTCATTTAGGCCTAATACCTGTTCAAGATTTCTCCCTACTCCCTTTTTAGGATGGCTTTTATGCCACTCTATGCACATCTCTGTTTGGAACTTGCCTTACTCCATCAAAGTTATTCTTTATGTGTCTGTCCCATTTCATGTGTCTCCTTCCGGTCTGTGCACCATAACTTTGCATATTTTCTGACTCATGTTTAAGTGTTCAGGTCACTCAGCATTAAGGACTATCTAGACAATTCTTGCCCAAGAGCAGCAGTTAAGCAACTTGAAGTTTTATGTGTGTATTTGTATTTGTGATTGTTGATTTTATGTCTGACACTAATTTTTACATCCAAAACAATTGACCGATGACACCTAATAATAATACATGAGACTTTGTTGTGCTAAAGGCTCTGGATTTTCTATAGTAACTTGTGCTCTAAGTCCACGGGGAGACCTCTTATTTAAGACACTTAGCAACTTCCTCTTTCTGGTTCAGGATTCCTGTTTGGAGTCCCTCCTTAGATCTATATAGACGAATCTAATTCTAGCTGCCCCTCTGAAGAAGCTTAGGCTATAAGTTCACAGAGGCTTCTCACTTGGGAAGGATTAGAGTTCTGCTGCCTTGGAATATTCAAGCTCTTTCAGGACTTGCCAAACAGGAGAAATGCTTCAACCAACATCTAATTACCAATGGAAATGAAATGAATAACATAACCTCCCACTCACTGCATTCAAACGATACCCGACATGTTTGAGTGCTGTTCTAAAAGCTCCTTTATGCAAATAATTTATATAATCTTTCATCAGCTCCAGTGGATTGGATTGAAATCCTAGGTAAGAACAAACTGTTTCTGATGACTTTGACATCTGTGAGATATAATGTCATCTTTTCTCTGCAGTTGCAGTTCTTAGCACAAATGATATTTAGCCTGCGTGTATGCATTGGGGGGTGGGATCAAGTCGGAATAGATTGTTCTGCCAACCAGAAGCAGTTGTTTCTTGTAGTTGGACTGGATTCCTCCAAAGAAGTGTTTCACTGAAATGTTTGCTTCAAAATGGCTCTGTTCTGCTGCAGTGAGGAGAGACTTCCAGTTAAAACATTTAATTAGCTCCCAATTTAGACGGCCAGAATGATCAGTCAGCCTGTGTTTTGGAACCTGAGTTTGTACATTCCTTGGGATTGGTGAGTCTTGCCCAGCGGATGTGGTCAACTCTGAATAGTTTGTATGCAGTTCACATCACAGCACAGATCTTTCTCCAGCCAGTCCCTTGAAGGACAACTAGAAAGGGGTTAGGAAAAAGTGGGTGAGGTAAAGATGATCTTCTCCATCTTCTTAATGTCCCCAAAGAAGCATGGAGTAAGAGTATCTCCAACCTTAGAAGTTGTAAAACTAGGAAGTATAGATGGAGCAAAAATCTAGTTTGAGCTGGTTACATTGTTTCACTTAATTGCAGGGTAATTATGACTTGGGTAGTGGCTTTAGATACACTGTTTATGGAGAAAATGCTTTTTAGCTAATACAAATAAATTGCTATGCTAGTGTGTGTGTGTGTGTGTGTGTGAGAGAGAGAGAGAGAGAGAGAGAATGTATGTGCTGTGTGTCTGTGAAAATTTCATTTCTTCATTCAAGCTAACCTTCCTGTTTATTTCCATGGTATAAATCAATCTTCCTTTTTCTGTCCTTACCACATGATAGGAAGCACTTTCCCAAATTCTATATAGTAGATATAAGTTAGCCTAATGAATTTATGATGCTTTTCTGAGAGAACACCTTGAGCCTTTTCTCCCTTCTAGCTTTTTCCCTTACAAAGATTGCTTTTTTTTTTTTTTTTTTTTTAAATAGCCGCACCCATGGCATATGGAAGTTCCTGCACCAGGGATCAAATCCAAGATCGAAATCACAGCTGTGACCTATACCACAGCTGTGGCGATCCTTAACCTGCTGCACCACAGTGGGAACTCCCAAGATGGGTGCTTCTAGACCATTTCTAACTTCGCTCTTTCTCCTTCACAGAACTCAGATGTCATCTGTCATTTCTCTAAACCTAATATTTAATGTTTTAGAAAGAACAAATGGCATAAGTTTCTGCATTGTCCGTGGTATTTCACTACTCTTCTTTGGACTATGCCCTTTACTCACCCAGAATGCCTTAGTCCTTGTCTTCATCTGAATAACAACAATTCGATTTTATTTCTTTCAGAAAGTCACCTCTAAGCCCTCTTGGGCCAAGGGCCTTCTCTCTAAGTTCCCTTCTGCTGTCATGATCATCACAGTGCCTGGCACCGAAGGGTCTCAGTGTGTGTGTGACCAAATGCTTGATGTGAACAACCTGTACTGAATTATCTTCAATGTGTCTCTGTTCACCAGACAATGAGCATCTTGAGATCAAGGACTCTATTTTACTTATATTGTGCATATTGTATTCCTAGAGTCCAGCCAACAACCCAGATAGAATATGGGAGGTGCTCAATAATTGATTACAGGACTGATGGGAAACATTTTAATGTTTTGAAAACAACAAAAACTGGGCCCCTTCCAGAGGGCAAAAACAACTTCTTTGAAACATTTTCCCATGGCAGAATTTCCCAATCCACTGAAGCCAAAAGCTCACAGATAAACGTGTTGCCATGTAGCAAGCAGTCATGTTCTCCTGCCTCGGTTATTCAGCCAGGGAAAGGGAAAGCATTGATGATTTGCAGAGGATTTTTACCAGTAGATAGATACAACAGTGTCTTAAGAGCTTCAGACATGATCTGGTAAAACATGAGTGTAAAGAGGAGTTCCTGTCATGGCATAGAAGAAAAATCCGACTAGGAACCAAGAGGTTGCGGGTTCAATCCCTGGCCTTGATCAGTGGGTTAAGATCTGGCATTGCCGTGAACTGTGGTATAAGGTGCAGCCTCGGTCAGATCCTGTGTTGCTGTAGCTCCGATTAGACCCCTAGGCTGGGAACCTCCATATGCCTTGAGTGCAGCCCTAAAAAGCAAAAAAAAAAAAAAAAAAAAAAAAGAAGAGCTTAAAGAAGGTTTTCATGCAGAATAATTTACAGAAGAAAGTCTTGCTAATGTCCAATATTAGTGGAGGGGAGAATCAAAACAGAAATAGAAGGTAAGTAAAGGCCACTCGTCAGTGAATCATTTGAACAGTATTATAACAGTCAACCAATCCAAGCTCCGTGGTTTCTTTTCACATTTCATTGTTTTTTATCTAGGCACATCAGTTAAAGCAAGAAAGATAAAATGCATATGTGAGCTAAATGACTAAAAAATACATAATTGCTTTGATACATATGTTTCATTCATTCAGAACCTATTTTTATACAATAAGGTTGTGAGTTTTGTAGCTGGCAATGAATGCTTTTAGTAGAGTGTAAAAGATAACATTCCTGGAAAGCTTTTTGAGATATTTTTGTCTCTATTTCAGAAATTAATATGAATAAAAATGAGAATGCTTTATCTTGGGGAACCTAATACCTTTAAAAGTATATATATTAAATGATCTGGAAATCTGCTTCTTTATTCTTAATCATGCTACAAAACAGTAACAGTAGTGTTTCTTCAGATTCTAAAATGTAATATTCTACTTACCGCTGGATACCCAAAACAGCATTGGCGCCTAGGACCTACAGAAAATAAGCATGGAAGGGGAGTGTTAAAACAAAAAGAAAAATAGTTGAAAACAAAACAGAAGTACTCTGGAAGAATAAGGTCTAGCGAAAACTAACAGCCACTTGAGAATAAGCTGCTAAGGTTGTCCTTACAGTGAGGTGGGTGCAAAATAGGCGATGACCAGATAAACGATCTCATCAGATTTTTTTGTGTCTTGTGTTTCTGCATTACTACAATGGGTTACCTACCATTATTCTGAATAAAGCAGTCCTACTGTTCATGTACTCGCATGGGAAGCACAATTATTTATAAGCTGGGGATATATTTGCATAAGCTTGAATGTAGACGCATCAAAACATACCCAGGATTGCTAGATGTGCTTAGAGTTGTGAGTTTCCTTCCGTACAAGTTTTGGGGAGCCTGTTGGTTCACACAGTTACAACACTCAACATCCCAGGTTTTGACTTGTGTTTCAGTAAATTCACACTGACCTCCTACCTGTTAATATGCATGAGCTGAAAAACAAGATGCCAAAGAGAATATACACTGGCCTGATCGTCAATAAACTTGAATTATTTTCTGAAGTGTATGGCAGATTCACTTGAACTGAATTATACCTAGTGTTTAAATATATGAAATTGAGGTAGTCATTTGATTTGAGAAGTTGCTATGGCTTCTGAAAACTTCCCCAAGAAATAGTACTTCTAAACACAATGTAAATAGAGAAAGGGATCGCCTTTACTCATTTTGGTAACTGCTGTAAGTGGCACATTTAAAAATTTACTCTGATGGTTATAATCTAGTGACACAGAACACTCCGCAGTATCACTGAGTTGAGAGAATCTATTTTATGCTCCTGTCCTTTGCAATATTACCCCCTTGGATGGCTGCCTCCTTGTCCTTTTCCCGTTTTCCCACTCCACTCCTGGTCCTGCAGCTCTGGCAAAGAAACCTTCTTATACTATTTCACATGCACTTTCCACTCCCCCACCTTCCAGGCAGCACTGGCAAAATCAAAATTCTTTTACCAGCAAGAGAGAGCGAGACTTGTCCCCATGTAAACAGAGCTGAGAGCTCTGGCACATCCTCTGACTTCCCTGAAAGAGGTGGAAAGTTGTTTATACATCTGTGGTCTCTGTGCTTGGAAATAGTGCCCTACGGATGCGCTTCATCATTTGAGGGGGTTGAAGAGGTAGTAACAGCAGGAGGAGAGGACCAGGCATTTTCTACTGACTTT
The DNA here is from genome assembly GCF_054392235.1 of Sus scrofa. Lineage (NCBI taxonomy): Eukaryota > Metazoa > Chordata > Mammalia > Artiodactyla > Suidae > Sus > Sus scrofa. Next base: position 31,552,230 of record NC_139383.1, on the reverse strand, counting down.
GCAGAATTGTGAGCACAGGCCTTGATTTTTTCATCTTCATTTCTATCTTCATTTCTTTCAGATTGGTTCACATTGTTCACATTGAGCTACTCCACTGCTTCTTGCCAGCTATGTTGGTCAGCCATCGTGATAAACTTGTGATAAAGACCCTGATTCTTAAATTTGGGGCCTCAATATCCCTCTATATTCCTAAAAGTTATTGAGAGTTCTAAAGAGCTTTTGTGTCTGTAGGTTATATCTGTTGCTAATATTGCTACTATTTCGATTCGTATTAGTCATTAAAATGAAGCAATGAGGAGTTTCCTGGTGGCTCAGCAGGTTAAGGATCTGGCATTGTCACTGCGTGGTGAAGAGTCGATCCCTGGCCTGGGAATTTCAGTGTGCTGTTGGCACAGCCAAAAACAAAACAAAAAACCTTATGCAATGAGAAAGATGCTTTTTTTTTCATTTTTTTACAGTTTGATTGAAGTATAGTTGATTTACAATGTTGTGTTAATTTCTACTGTACAAGAAAGTGACTCAGTTATACATATCCATTCTTCTTCAGATTCTTTTCCCATATAGATTATCACAGGATATCAGGTAGAATTTTCTGTGCTATAAGCAGGTCCCCTCAAATACTTATTGATTGATTCACTTAAAATAATAATTATAAGTCCATTATAAACAAATAATATATCTTTATGAAAAATAACTATATTTTCCAAACTACAAAATTAGTAAAATTTTAATGAGAAGATATATGTAAAGTACTTATCTCAGGGCTTGACACATGTTAAGATACCAGAGTGTCTTTTGTGCAAGTAGGCTTTCAAGAAACATTTCCTGTACCTAAGAGTGGATTTATTTGTTACTCCATCAGTATCTATTCCACCCTTTTCTATCCAGCTCTAGGCACTGTGGTCCATTACCTTTAGACCAGGCCCATTCATTCTTTATCAAATGATATCCAGTGTGTCTAAAGAAAGCTTTTTTACTCATATTCACAAGTCAGTTTTGCACTCATTTTTAAATCATAATTCTCTTCTCTATGTCCCCACCTACACTCTAGGTAGAGCCCTACCTTATATCTCAGTCTGCTTTGCTATGGCCCTGATTCCTACTTTTTCAGCACCCATTGGTATTACTCCTTCCCCAAATCTATCAGACATCCAGGAGAAGAAAGCTGTCTTCACCTATTCCTCTACACAGCCTGCACCTCTGCTGTTCTAGTCATCACCTAGGAGGTCAGGAGTCCTGGAGTATGGACATCTGCCCACATGCTGCTTCTGTTTGGACACAGATTTATTATGGCCTCCCCTCCCGTACTTGGGCAAGTCCTAAAGAAGGATTGATTTCCATGAATCTAACCCCCTACTTCCCAATTTATCTACCTCTTCACTGGTCTGCTTTCATGAGGTAAGACCTTACACATCCCCTTTTTATTTCATCTTCATTACCATCATCATCCTTATCATCTTTGTCATTTTTCAAGCAGTTCTTTGAAGAGCCCTCAGTGAGTCTCAGCTACCTTTTCTTCTGGACCCCCAATTGATCTGACAAGCCTTAAAGACTCTAATACACCCCTTCAGCATTCTCCTCAATCGGTACTAATCCCATTTTTTGTATTTCCCTTTCTGTTATTAGACATCATAGATGTTTGTTTGGAAAGGTCATCCTGACTCCAGTGTAGAGAAAGAAGGGCAGGACTAGAGTTATTGAGGCCACTTATGAGGTTCCTCAAAGAATCTGGGTTAGAGATTGTAGTGGCCAAGATTAAGGAAAGCAGTGGTCTTACACACAGGTAGAAAGAAGAAGAAAATATTTGAGAGGTAAAATCAGTAGGATTCAACTGACTAGATGTATAGATTAAAACAGAGGCAACATTTCTCTCTAGTTTGTAGTCCTGGTGGATGATTTCAGTGGTTCCATTGAAGATATAAGAAATGGAGAAAATCAGGTTTGGAAGGAAGATGATGGAGTTGAAGGATCTGTGGGCTATCCAAGAGCAGCTAGATGATTGGAGACGAGTACTTTGTGCTCTAGATAAAGGACTAGACTGGAAATAGATAGTCGAAGTCATCAGCACATCAATCATAACTGAAACAAGTAGAAGGGTAAGACAGCTGATACAATGGGAAAGATAAGGAAGCCTAGAACTGAGTACAGAAGAACATCAAATTTAAGACATTCAGAAACTCAGGTAGCATAGCCACACTCTTTCCGTAAATGTTATTGGTAAATCACTACGCATTACTTAATCTTTACCAAACTTTGTGATAGACCCTCAAGGGGTGGGGGTGGGGCTCTAAAAATTAAAATGAGGTAAGAGCAGTATTTACAGGATCCTTGTGAACCAAAGTGATGCATATGATGAAGCCATTGCAGTATTTTCAAACTTTTATCTGAGGAAAAAAAAAAAGCCTCATATAGAATTGAGATTAAGCAGGGAAAGTAGAGAGAAGTGTGGAGTTTGTAGTACAAACAGTCCTAAGAGGGAATAATAATTAGCCTGAAAAAATGGCAAATTATTTCACACTCTTTGGAAAGAGACAGCAAGATGAGCCTGGTTAATGAGCTGTCAAGTAGAGCTGGCTTCCTCTGGCACTTTCTGGGATCCCTCTTAATCCAGAAGGGGATGGGATGGGCACGATGGTTTGGCAGAGGTGAGGCTGAGCAGACGGGGAATCCCTTAGCAATAGAAGGCGTAATGGCTTAAAAGAGCGCTCTTTCAGTCCTTAGCTTCCACGTTTCTTGACTCATTTTCAGTACTGGGACTATTGAGGGAGAGGCCTTTTGTTTGATAAACTTCAACTACCGTTTCCAAAACTTAAATAGATTAATGGTATGACGTGTCTTTTTAGACAAATAATTAGACTGTACCAGTCTTAAGTGAAAAGCAAAAACAAAACCTCACAGTGTTTATAACGATGATATAGCATAATGGGATTGGCCTCACTGCAGTGATGATATCATAATAGGTGATCATTCTCATTTGAGTGGTTCTAGGTGCCAGGCCCTGGGGCAAGTACTTTATGTACATTCGCTCATGAAATTCTTGCAACCTTAGATATAATCTTCACTTACAAAGAAAAATAGTCCTCAAACTTACCTATGTAAATACATTTGTTTCTAATGTTATTTGTCTTTGTATATGTATTTTAAAGTGATGAATAAATATTAAATTTTTCTAGGCTTTCATTTGAAGACTTGTATCTATTTACAGTTGCTTATTTAGACACCAAAACTTAAGACTTTAGTTTGTGATTGATGGTCAAAGGAGAAACATTTCCCTTTAGTTTAGTTTAGGAAAATAGTATTCCTCTAAACCTATTTGAACCCATCCCAAAACTTTTAAAAAATTTGTACTGTGCATTAAGGTGTTCTGAGCCTTAGAGCTTTCAAGACACTCATGATTCTATTAAAAAATCATTAAAGATTCACCAAATTAATGTTATTATAACTGCAATTTCAGGTTATATTTCTTTATTAAGTTTTGGAGACTACTAACTAGGGGATTCATTCCTAGGAGAATAAATCCTTGCTCTTTGATTTATTGCATAAACTTGTCAAACTCAGAGAAATACATTTAAGAATTATGAATACTATTGGTTAACTACATAGGTTTCTATTTACAGAAAAGCTGTGATCTTTATGGCTTTGTTTTGGATTTTTATATACACTACTTAGAAAAAAAAAAAACAGATAAATAATATGGAGGTTCCCAGGCTAGGGGTCCACAGCCACAGCAATGCCAAATCTGAACCATGTCTGCAACCTACACCACAGCTCAAGGCAACGCTGGATCTCTAACTCCCTGAGCTGAGACCAGGGACCGAACTGTCAACCACATGGTTTCTAGTTGGACTCATTTCTGCCACGCCATGATGCAAACCCCCCCTGAATTTTTGAGATTCATCTCTGTTTCCATGAGTTCCTCCATTTTCACCCAATGTGTAATCCTGACTTTTACCGCCAACTAGGCTTCATGATTCATCTCTGATCCTACTCCAACCTCTTCAGATGTCTGACAGGAAAGGACAAGATAAAAATGAGTTACCTAATCTTTTACAATGAGAACAGTACACTTTTCTTAAGACCAGAGTTGATGGCTATCTCCAGGAAACGAAGTGACATCTGTGAGACCAGTTTCTTGATCTCCTCCTCTTCTCTATGTCATCTTTGGCTCTCTTGTTGACTATTTTTCACTACTCACCCCAATAAAATTGGTGCTTTCCATCATCACTTATTCTCTTAAGCATGGCTTCAAAGGCCATACACCCATAATCTCCAAATCTCTATAGTTTCTTTTCTTCAGGTCACATATCTAGGTTACGTGTTGGACATCCCACTGGATATTTTTAAGGAATTCAAACTCAACATGTGCCGAAGTGAAGTCCTCACTTTCTCTCTGTATCATCGTAATTGTCCTTTTCCCCTCATTTCATTTAAGAGTTCTCAAAGTCACCTGCTCGTAAGAGGGATAGTACCTGTTACATTGCGTTTGTAGGTAATAGAAATCTTAATCCAAGTGGTTCTAATGGAAAAGAGTTTATTGCCTCACCAAATAAGAAGCTTGAATTTAGAGTACTTTGGAGTTCTCTTGTAGCACAGTGAGTTATGGATCTGGCACTATCACTGCAGCAGCTCAGGTTGCTGCCGTTTGGTGCAGGTTCGATCGCTGACCCAGGAAGTTCCATATGCCATAGGCGTGGCCAGAAAAAAAATTAAAAAAAAAAAAAAAAAGTTAGAGGACTTTGTGGCCCGTTAGTTCACTCCCACAATCTCATCATCAGAGACTTAGGTACTTTTGCCTTTACATGTGGCCATTCCTGACATGTGTACCTTTTCTATAAACTAGTTGTGTGTTGACTCCAGCCATTCCAGATTTCATATCCTCAAGACAATATCCAGGGACATTGCTCTTTGCTGTTCTTTGCTGTTACTTCTTGAGATTAAGATGCTTCCCTACCTCCACCCCCACCCCCACCCTGAGCTGATTGCCTACTCCTTGCTTCCAGCATGGAAAAGAGAAAATGGATTTGGGAAACACGTAAGTGGCCTTTACCTCTGTTGTCTTATTAAACCATAATCATGATTGGAGACTTCTGCTTCCGTCCATAATGGGGTACCTGGTAGCAGACTTACTGTCTTGCCAAAAACGACTAGAAAACTGGATAAAACATGGAACATTAGCAACAGGAATGGGATAATAAGAAGCCAGAACTGTGGTGTTGGAGAAAAGGAAAACAAATAACACAAGCCCAGCAAATGTCCTTATTTTCTACCTAAGATACTTAACCAGACCATGACCCATGGAGCAGGAACCCAAACAGAGCACTTCAATTTCTCAGAGTTGAGGAGGGAGAGACTGGAGTTCGGGGAGGTAGAGACAGCTAGAATTTGCAGGAAGACCACCAGTGTGTGAGGAGAATGCTATGCAGAAAAAGACCTTCACATTTCTGTCTTAGGGTCCCTCGAGACTGTCTCTGAATACTAAACTATGTATGCATAGGACAAAACTCACAAAACTGGGCAGAATACATCCAGATGACAGGGGAGCTGTAGGCTGAACAATTTGTAGAGCTTACATGTAATTCATGATTGGGGTAAAAAAATCATCCGGCTTTACCTCTATGAAGCAGATATAGCAAATTGATCTAATCATGGCATCAAGAATCATGTTCTGTGTATCCACATCAGTTGTAAAGGATGAATATTGTATTGTAAGCTCTTGAAAATGACAAGCCCCCACTAATCTTTATGTGGCCTCCACACCTGATCCTTTCCCATGCATTTGAGTGTAGGAGGACAAGCAAAGAGGACAAGCTGAGTTGAGTTTCATGGTTAACCCTGAACTTCCCTAAAGGGTCTAGGCAAGTTGATGCAGTTTTGTTTGTACTTAAGTCTACATGACCCATCTCTCTAAGTTTCTCTAACTCTTGCCCATGTTGAGAGCCACGTGCAGGGTCATCCAGCTGGTGAGAATAAACAACCATTCAGGGCTTTTGGCTTTCCATGTGTGTGAGTCACGGAGGGGTGCTTGTTGGAGTGTTAAGAAAGATAAACACATGGCAGCTCTCTAAAGCCTGTTTCTGGAAACCTAGCAGGAGGGAACAGATAGCCATTGTTCAGAGCCAGAGAGTGTTATTAGGCAGGAGTGGGAAGTGCATGCTTCGGGAAGACCAGCCTTTAGATGGATCAGAAGTTGAAAATGATTATAATTAAACTGGAATTAAACCAGTTGTGACAGAGGGGTTTTGGGGTGAAAAGATACAGTGGTGTGACAGCAAGAAAACAGGGATTGAGATCAAAGAATTTCCAGATTCAATTGGATCAGGAATTCTCATAAGAAAACAAAAAACACTCGAGAAAATCTGGTTTCTTCTTCAATAGACTTGACCATGTCCATGAGAAGAAAAGAAAATGCTACATACTTTTGCTAGAAGTGAATCTACAACTCTGTTCCTACATGATAATGGCCACTTAGATAATACAACATAGTACACAGAATTTGCAAATCCTAGTCTTACAAGGAACCCCATAATAATATCATCCTGGGGAATTTTGTTTATGCCTTAAACCTTTTTGGATTCTATACATCTATGAAGACACTTGAGAAATAACCTTCATATAGTACTGCCTTTATTTTACATGCTAGTAAAAGGGCCTTTATCCTTGGCCCTGCACATGACAAAGACACGTGATAAATAAGATTAGTAAAGAAACATGGTGCCTTTAGCATGGATCCACTACTCAGCACTGACATAGCACACCTATAACCCTAAACATCTGCACTTGTGACTAACATCATTCAAGCTCCAGGGAAACGCTTGTGCCTGTCTTGTGCCCTGTGTCCTAGAAAAAGTGATTGTCTCTGGGTCACTGTTACCCTTGAAGAGAGAAACTTCTCCGGAGTAGAGGCAGGATGTGAACAGCAGAAGCCCTTCAGTAAGAAAAAATACCTTAAATAATTTATCAAATCCCTCCTTCAGATAATATGAATGTGTATTCATTCTTTCATAACAACATAACAAAGTATTATTTCCCATGGTGCTGAGCAACTTTTTTTTTTTTTTTGCTGTTCCCCATTTTCCAATGCGTGATTCCAGAGATGTTCACAAATTAGTGTGGTATTCATAACACTGGCATATGGAGACTGTGGAACATTTTGAAATATTAAAAAATTAATATTACTTTAAAATTTCTATACCTATCACTGGGCCATCAATAGACAGCAGACATGTTACATGTATAATAAAAATTAGCATGCTTATCTTTGATAATTTGCTAACTTCTAGTCATATAAAAGTCATAGATTGGAGTTCTGTTGTGGCTCAGTGGTTAACAAATCTGACTAGGAATGATGATATTGCCGGTTTGATCCCTGGCCTTGCTCAGTGGGTTAAGGATCCAGCGTTGCCGTGAGCTGTGGTGTAGATTGCAGACTCGGCTCGTATCCTGCGTTGCTGTGGTTCTGGTGTAGGCTGGCAGCTACAGCTCCGATTAGACCCCTAGCCTGGGAACCTCCATATGCCACAGGAGCGGCCCAAGAAATGGCAAAAAAGACAAAAAAAAACCTCAAAGATTACATTTTGTCATTATTACTATTACATATGTAAGAGAATAAAACATATATTTTTACAGTGTTTTAGCATAATTTGTAACTTAAATGGTAAGACATATGGTATGTTGGCCTGCAATTTCACTCTTAACTTGAACGCTGCAACACTTACTCTGCAGCCTGATCACACTTGACCTAGCACTATCCAAGCTACCAGTATTAGCTGACTGGGCTTTCTAGTGCTGACATTTCAACAAGGAAAGGAAGTATTGTCCTTTTAATATGAAAATATCTTTCTATGCACTCAGGAAATAGTATTAGTGGCCTTGGGCTCTGGTGATTCTTTCTTAATATTTTCTTTTCATTTTTGTGTTCTGTCTCTTGCAAAGTTTTGTCACTGAAATTTCCATGCTACAAGATGCAATATAGAACATATGCATAATAAATTCTAGTCCTACATAGAGAAAGGCTTAGGAAAATGCCCAGTTTTCAAAGGTCACTCCTTAGCATCCATAAGATGCTGGAGTAGCTCCACCTCTCATTTAATGGGACTCTAGAAAATATTATTTTATGAATTATGTAATAATAAAATGAGATGTCAAACTACATATATGTGTTTATGATAAGCTGACCTTGGTAAATAAACCAAGATAATGAGAAAAGGAGGGAAGTAATAAAAAATGTTAAACATACCTTTATCTTATGTAGTGCCTAGGAAAAAAATGTTCACCATACTAAAAGCCATCTATTAGGGTGAGACACCCAGAGTAAAGAAAATATAGTTATTGTCTTCAAGGGCAGATGACAAAGATGGGACCCTATCTTAAGGGAGAACCCTGCAGTTAAGAGGGATAGTGCCTGCCTCCTGCCGAGCCTTCATTTTATTAATGAGATGATCACATCTTTGAATGAGCATCCAACAAGAGGTATCTCAACTATGAAGAGGCTTACTGGAGATTCCAGGTTCCAGGATGAGTGCCCCTTCTCTTCCTTCAAGTTCAGAGCTACTTGGACCTGTCCTCCTGCTTGGTTTTTGTTCTCAGTTATTTCTTAACTAGTTTTGAAATGAGGATTTATACATTTTTCTTCCAAAAAGTTAAGGAATCTTGAGTGGTATTTTGAAAGCAAACTCAATAAAACTTTGCCCTTAAAACCATCATGTTGAGCATATCACTGCTAAAGATTCTGTTTATTCCAACATGCTTTGGAAATCTAGGATAAACCACTTGGATAATGATATTTAGACTTTAAGAGAGAATATAATATCTGGCTTTAAAAGTTTGCGTGGTTCTTCCTAAAAGTGTTGCATGAAACACAGTATCTGTATGTCAGTATGTGTTATGTCAAAGAAGTAATGAAGGCTGGTTTCCGATGGACTTAGCAGCATTAGATGTACTCAACACCCAAGATTTTTCAAAAGTGGTTTAAAATGAATTGTATTTTAAGAAAAATTTGGCAAAAGTTAACATCATCAGGCCATAATTACAGATGTGCTCCCTTAAGTGTCTATAAAACCAGTCTGCTCAATTGCATGATGCGATGGTCTTTGTAATAAAGAACACCGTCAGCTTGGCTTTATTATTGTCTTCCTATTTTTTAGTTATTTTTATTTTCTTAAAGCCTTTCAGACTGAAAACCCCTTTATAGAATTGTCAAAGTGAAAATGATCTTTAAATAAGATATGTCTTGTTCTTTGGTATTTTCTCCATAAAACTGGAATCATACATAATGATGAAAATCAATTATCTGTTCACATGATTTCCTCCTCTTCCGAATTTCAATACTAAGCCTCTTATTTTCTCAGTGTCTTGTCTCCCTCTTAAGTCATTTTATACATTCCTTAGTTTTCTGATTCTCGAATATGTATGTCTTTCTTGAGCATTCATTTATCTGCCCCTAGCTTTATTGTTTTCCAACGTGGCCTGGTTCTTACTTCCAGAGCTTTTCTACAAGGGTTCTCTACTTTCTCATTTTCTTTATGTTGATGAAAATCCATGTGGCTGCTTTTATGTATTTAATTACTGGTCCTTTCGATCTTATCCCTTCTATTTCTTACCCCTTCACATCTAATGTCAGCATGTTTTTACCCGTAACTTGAATGTGGCTATCGAAGCTAACTAATCTGCCTGACCATTTGACCACCCCAAACCTCTAGATTGGTTTTTCTCCCATCATCGACCCCAAACCATACCTGGTTTGACAGACTAAAGTCCCCCTGTTGAAGGAAGCTATGCTTCTATATTTTCCTAACTTAAAATCTCATTAAGCATAAAGAAAATACTTGAAAATATTTTTGATAACTGCATGTCTAGATTGACCTCCCTAATCTTCAGATTTTGTCTTCTCTTTCCTCTGAAGAGTTACATTCATTTGGAAAAACCATAATCTTCTCCAGACCATGCCCTCCAGTAACTCCATTTGGAAATGAACCATGTGGACCTCTCTCACTCCTCTTTAATCCTCTCACACACTGTTCCCATCAACAAATACTTGCTCAATTTTTATTCAGGTTCTCCTCCTTCACCCTGGGAATGTAATTGGGAAGAAAGAATCTGTTCTGTGTTGCCTTTTTACTTGGAGAATTTATTTCTTTTCCTAAAGTGGAGCCTTATCCCAGTTCACACATTTCTCTATCCCCCTCCCAAACACTTTCAGGCAGCTTTTCCATGTGTTGGGGCTGCAGCCCAAACCAGTATCACCATCCATCTGTGATTTCAAAACTCTAGCCACCACCACTGAAGAACCCCAAGTGCTACAAGTGCTGTAGCTTGTCTCCTGTCTTTTCCATGGATGTTAGTACATGCATGTTTTCTCTCTCCAGTTAGATTGTAAATCCCTTTAGGACAAGCACTGAGTCTGTTTCTTCCATTTTCAAACCAAATGCCACATCTGATGGGTAATAATCATTTTAGAGAGTGGTCACCAGCACTAAAAATAAATAATTTTTAAGCAAAGAGGAAATATCCTAGTGAATTTCTCATCCTCAGAGTGAGAATTGTTTGGGGAAATGTCTCAGTGTATGTGTGTACTGCACTACAGTGTAAGGAAACTAAATACCTGCTTGGTATTTGGTCATTTAAATTTTTGAAAGAGTTAAGGAAAGATTTGAGAGAAGTCTGCCTGTGAAATTATAAGGATTTTCTTGTGTCTCTTGATCTTTGGCCCATCAGCTTAAGCGTGGGGCCTAAGCATTCCCTAAGGTCACTGGCTTCATGAGCCTGGTTGAGCAGTCCCTTCCCTTGTTTAGAACATTTGGATGAACCACAGACTCCCTGAGAGAATTTATATACTGATGTAAGCCTCAGAATGAACACACCCATATACTTTACTATGGGTTTTCAGTCACCCGAATGGGAAATTAATTATTATTGATGTAAATGGCTAAATTCCACACCCTTCCATTTATTTTAGCAAATGTTCATGGAGTGCCTCTTCTGTGCCAGCATTGTATGCATTGAAGATACAGAGTTGAATCAGACATAGATTACCCCTTTGAAGAAGACCTTATCAGGAGTTAGCAACTACAGCCCATGGACCAAATCTGGCTCATGGCCTGTTTGTGTAAATAAATTGTATTAGAACTCAGCCAGGCTCATTCATCCTTATTGTCTCCAGCTGCTTTTGTGCAGCCACACAGAGCTGAGGAGTTGCACCAAAGACCATATATGGCCCACAATGCGTAAATATTTACTGAAAACTGCCTCTGAAAAAAACCTTGCCAATCTCTGACTTTGTAAAATGTCAAAATTTGTTTAAAATAATATATTTTTCTATGAGATTTCCATATACAAAAGTGACAGATATACTGAGAGCAATGTAATATTTTCCTTCTTTTATGATGAAACAACATAGATCATTGGTCTGATGCTGCAGCCTTAAGAGGATTCAAGAAGTGGCTCTTTTTGAAAATTTGATGAGAGAAAAACACTATGATCTCAATGAAATGACATTTCATGTTTTTCAGTCTCACACATCCATAATCACCCAAGCCCAGAACTTGGCTGTTTGATTCAAAGTCCCAATACTCTCAGAAAAAATTACAGAACTAAATCAGCTGAATATGAGATCAGGGATCGCCAACTGCCTGCCCATGAGCTGGGTGGGGCTCATCATCATTGTACGCTTGGCTCTAAAATTTTGAGCAACATTCATTTGAAAAATTAATTTCATGTTAAAATCTAGGTCTCCCAATTCTCTTGAGAAATCACATCTGGTGGCCAGCGGCCTCCAGTCCTGCATGACGACAGCCCACTGGAGCTGAAAGGCAGCTTCCGTCCTTGGACAAGGCATACGTGCTCCAGATTTCCCCACTCTCTCCTGCTTCCAAACAGTCTCCACTCAAGATGAAGAGTCTGTTGCTGTTTATAACTAGCTTACAGTCATTTCCCTCAGTAAAGAAATTTCTCTGTAACTCTCCCCTTAAAATCGTTGGAACAAGATTAACTGAGAATACGATGTGTTCAAAAAAAAAGTTGTCTTACATTTTTAATATGCAGTCAAAAGCTCTGCTACTTGACAGACTTAGGTTCTCTTCCTGAAGCAGTGTGGAAATGGCAATTTAAGACTAATATCTTACATCCATCACCAAACAGAGCCAAAACGTGCCTTAAAGCAACAATTTCTAAAGAAGTATGAGCTTGCCCCAGCTGCATTTAAGATAAACTATTACAGTTTAGAGAGAAAATATTCGAATGTAAATATTTTTACATTTTTGATCTTTTAAATTTGTATTTTATATATTTTGTAAGTTTATAATATAGTTATAAAGCAGTATACATATGTATATACACATATATATGTGTATGTATATACACACACATCTGGACAGATATTCATATTTATTTCAGTGACTGAGGTTTTGATCTTTTAAATTTATATTTTATGTATTCTGTGCATTATAGTTATAAAGCAGTAATATATATATATGCATATATATGTACACACACAACACATCTGGATAGATATTCAAATTTATTTCCGTGATTGAGGCATGTGATAAACTAGTCTGGAGACTTTAGTCTTGGGAACCCAGAAGGAATCCAAGACATATCACATCCAGACCTTCATTTTACAAATAAAGTCTGTGAAGTCCCAGGAGGTGGCATGATCTCGTCAGAGGCACCAGCATGTAAGCAAGCGACAGAGGCCAGCTCTTTCCTAACACCCTTTCCTACCCTCTTGCTGCTACTCCACACTGCCTGCTTTCTTAACCGAGGCCTGCTTGAGAAAATGAGACCAACGTGGTGATAAATAACTCCCCTGAAACTGCTGGGCAACTTGTAGGAAACTGTCAGGTTTCTTCCTCCAGCATAACACAAATTTCAACCAGTGGTACCTAGAATAGTTTCTTTTTTTGTGTGAAAATTGGCATGTGATCAATTTCTCCACTGCCAGCAGAGGACGCCTGCTGGTGCGACACACTCATTGGCCAGGTCTCATTGGCCAGCCTCTGCCTTCCTTTCCTGTGGAAATAAAATATAAGGGCAGGAGAAAGGACATATTTGGTAATGTTACGCTCCTCAGCTTCCTGCTCAGGGCTGTCTCAGCTGCAAAATGTCAAGGGAAAAAATATTCCTCCAACTTGGAATGAATTCCAGACAGACCCTGATGCCTGCAAATTTGTCAGAGGGAGCCAAGTCCAGAAAGGCAGAACATGAACAAGGTTCATTATTCCACTTCAAGAGACGCTCAAATAATCAGACACTCTGGTATTTATGATTTTCCCCATTTCAGATGGTCTTAGTTCACAACGTTCTCCTCCCTTTACCGCTGATGCTGAGCTTCCTTTTAAATTAAACCTCAACAGTTATAAAAAGACTCTCACATTACTTGTAAGCCACAAGCACTACTGGGAGACACTGTTCCTACTGGGCTGTTTCAGGCTGGGGAAGGGCAGCACTTTCTGAAAATTAGTCTGGGGAGGGCAGGCCAGGAAGTCAGACTCACTTCACCTTGACCACGCCACAGTTCTCATCTGCTTATGACATCCCTGCCAAGACCTCTTGCCACTCACAGCATTTGATATGATGCTTTTTTGCTAAAAAAAAAAAAAAAAAAAAAGTTATTTCATCACACTGGCTGGCTTTCTTTTTCATTTTAGCTTTTATTTTCATCGAGGGTGGGGGAGGGGTGGACCAACCAGAAAGTCTATCCTGACACTCCCAGTTTGTGAGTAGACATACCATCAGGACTATTTGTAAGGTTGAGTTCTAGGGGATCTGATTCTTTTCTTGGCAAGCTTCCTTTGTCTTGTAAAATCATCGCCACATGCTGGCTAAAAGGTGAAGAAAGAGCATCTGTAGTCCAAACCCCATTAAATTGCTACATACACATTTTCCCTTCCACTGCTTGCCCTGCGTTTCTAAATGCCGTAGTGTTTGTTTGTGTTTGGTCATCCTGAATCCTTATTTGGGTTCTCCAATAGGCACGAAGACATCCAAATATCAGTTTTTGCAACCAGTGGAAGTGCCCGCATGAGGGCTGGGGTGTTCAGTCTTAACATGTGGTCTCCATGAATAAGGGTCTTCTTTTTTTCTTTTCCTGAAGTGTCCAGCATCACAACTCTGGTTTTGCTCCTCAACAGGCTAAAGCTTGTGCTACTTCCATGGTGATCAACTGTTAGGTCATAAACATCAGATTGTGGCATCACCAAGTGAGTCAGTTGAGAGGAAGCTGGTCTGGAAATACAGCTGAAAGTCTCTGTTGACAGATGGAAGCTTCTTAATCACCGCCTGTGTGGGTAAAGGGAAAGCCTTGCCTGGCCCACCCCCGGCCTTGATTCACAAACCTGGACGGTTCTGGAGGAGGCTGGGAAAGCCCATCCTCAGAGAACACCACTTTTTCCTCTTCCAGGCCTCTCACAGGACACCCACACAACTGGGGTGAGGGGGGAGTGAACAACAGAGCTCTTTCTGGGGTTACCTTTTGAGTACCAGCCAAGTAAACTAGCTTTCGTTTTCGTCTTAAAATTCCTATACAGTTCCTTCTTAAACACCTAATTGTTAGCATTGCCTTTTTCTTGGTACACTCATTTTTAAAAAGATTACTGTTCCCTGTTAACTGTCTTGCCTATAAAATGAGCATAATCATAAGCGCTCACCTTCTAGAGAGCAGAAGGTAGGCCTGGTCAATATCATTAGGCTTCTGTCCATCAAGTCTGTCTATCTCTTTGAAGCATTGAGTACTATTGTTTCTGAATGCAAGTCCATGTGCCTGACACGGGCACAGTGAGGTCAAACAATACTAAAAACAGGAATTTGGAGCAGGGAAAGGTTTATTGCAATGCCATGCAAAGAGACAGGAGGCTCATGCCTTAAAAATGGAACTCCCTAGAGACTTTCAGCAAAGCCCTTTCAGGAAAGCTGAGGGAGAGATGTGGTTAATTGTTGCAAATGTCACGGTGTCAGATCCTTTGTTCTTATAGCTGTCCACTTAGGTCAGGTCATGGTCAGGTCACAATGTTCCAGTAAATCTCCATCAAAATAAATATTATTCTCTTTTCTGCATCTTTTTATCTAAAGGTGTAATATGCAAGAAAGGGAAGGGAAGGCATTAAATTTTGTCTCTATGCCTCCTTGTGCCTTTTAACACTTAACAAATCCCATAAGCAAAGCAACACCACATTACCCCTCATTTACTTGTTCAAGCTTCCAAGTGCTGATTTTCACCTTCCAAGGTCTAGGCCCTGGCTGAGGGAAGTGGGGTTGGGGTGCAAGCTAGTCACGCTGCCAAGGAGCATTCATCCAGCACCCAGTCTGGATCCTCCCAGCAACACCCAGGCCCAGCTGAAGAGACAGATCTTAGATAGCAGTGCCCTCTGCGCCAGGTCCCCAGACCCTGGCCAGGGGTCATCACTGAGGGAACAAGGTGCCCAGGACCCAGCCAGCCCTCAGACTCACTGCAGCCAGTGCTGAGGACTGCGACCCAGGTAGACTGCCACAGTCAATAGATCCAGGAGATGGGGCCTGGCCTGGTCAGTGCACAGCCTTGGCAACGGCTCTGGAGCTCTGCAGGACACAGCCCTCAGCCTTTTCCCCAGGGCTCACCCCCAGCTCACCCACTGGACCAAGGGCCTGGAGGGCCCCAGGGAGAGGCTACAATCCACCTCTCACTGCCCTCTGCCCTGAGGACCACCACCAACCCACTGTCGGCAGAGGTGGCCCTCCAGTGGTCCTGTGCTAACCACACTCTCTGTCTATAGGCTATGTGCCTGCCCCACCCCAATTACACTACTAGAAAGATTCCCTTGTTGCCTTATTTCTTTTCGGTTCACCTTTTTTTTTTAATTGAAATGTTGTTCATTTACAATATTATGTTAGTTGTCAGGGTACAGCAAAGTGATTCAGTTTTACATATGTAACTTTTTCAGATCCTTTTCCATTATAGGTTTTTACAAGTTATTGAGTCTAGATCCCTGTGCTATACCATAGGTCCTTGTTGTTTATCTATTTTATGTATAGTAATGTGTATATATTAATCCCAAACTCTTCATGTGTCTCCTCTACCACCACCATCACCCACCCTCACTGCTATCCCCTTTGGTAACCATAGATTTGTTTCCTTTGTGAGTCTATTTCTGTTTTGTAAATAAATTCATTTGTATCATTTTTTTTAGATTCCACACGTGTAATATCATATGATGTTTGTTTTTCTCTGTCTGATTCACCTCACTTACTTTAATAATCTCTAAGTCTATCCATGTTGCTGCAAATGGCATTATGTCTTTTTTTTTTTTTTTTTTTTTGCACTTTAGGGCTGCATCTGCAGCATATGGAGGTGCCAAGGCTAGGGGTCTAATTGGAGGTACAGCTGCCAGCCTACACCACAGCCACAGCAACGCAGGATCCGAACTGCGTCTGCAACCTACACCGCAGCTCACAGCAATGCCAGATCCCTAACCCACTGAGCCAGGCCAGGGATGGAAAACAACCTCATGGTTCCCAGTCGGATTCGTTTCCACTGCGCCACAGTGGGAACTCCTCATTCTTTATTTTATGGCTGAGTTGCCATATTTTTAAAACACAATTCCCTGAGCCCATATTCCCTTTTACATTTTGGAAAACCTTGTTTAATATTTCCAAATTTGGGGCTTTTGAGAGCACTAGGTCAAGAGGCGTTGTGCTCTAGGCTGCTAGGAGACTGGTCAGCAAGAGAAACAATGCCCTTGCCTGTGTCCACTATCAAAACTGCTCAGTATTCCTGCCAGCCTATGAGCCTTTATCACCCAGTCATTTTAGACCTGAAAGAGAACATTCCATCAGGGGATCAAGTTCTATCATTTCATTGGAATGCAATGTAAGACCGCAGAAACTCTAGTACAAACAAATTTGCCATGGCTCAGATTAATAACAGATAGCACTTGAATGGTCTGCCTTAGTTTTGTTCCTTCTCTGCTAAGGGGAAAATAAATGAAAATAAGTTGAAAATTCTGCCAGGAGGCACAGGCCAGACGTAAAGAAGAACTTCCGCATTAAGGATACAGAATAAGTTGTGAAGTTTGCCTCTTAGGGAAAATCTTTAACATTAGCCTGAAAGAGCATATTGGAATGATTAAGATGTGGTTCTGACTGGGGATGAGGGCAAGGTTCTATGATTTCCAAGGTTTTCTTCAAGACACAGGATTTTCAAAGTTGTTGAAAAGTGACTCCGTGGTACATGACTCACCGCTATTAAGATTGTTATTCTTGATCAGGCTACTTTTACATAACAAAGTCAGATTCTCCTTGCTGGAATATAACTGTAAGAGGTTGTTAATTCCATCCCTCTTGTTTCACTGGTGAGAAAACCTAGGCACAGGGAGGTCACTGTCAGATAGCCAGCAGAAGAGCTGGGCAGATCTCCTTGGCTCCCTGTGCTGTGTCCTTTCCTATACTATGTTTTTACTAATCACATAAATCTATTTAAGATGTAGCTCCATTTTATAAGAATTTTGTTTATTTCATGAGCAGTGCTGAGACAGAAATATGAGAATCTCTGGGAATTGGCATGGCTAAATATTACAATTTAGAAGAATAGCTTAGGCAAAATACAAAAGAGGAAATGCTATTTATGTGAGCTCATTTCTACTCAGTAAAAAAATTAAAAAATTAAACTCAAGATCCAACAACTTCTTCTTTCACTTAGCCCAACATCGGAGGCTTACACAGCAACTCCCCAAACAAATCTGTTTCATATATTTCTTCTCCCCAAACTCAGGAATTTCTTTGATATCTAATCTCACGTTTATTAACTTCCCTTGGAAAAAGTTCTATTTCATCTCTGCAAATGCAACATTTTACCTAATTTTACTTCTCTTTTATTGTGTAATCCTTCACGTGGATAATGCTGTCTGATTTTACAAGACATTCAACAGCTTTAGTTTCTAAGTTATAATTTTCTTCCTTCCTTCTTTCCCTCCCTCCCTCCCTCCTTCCTTTCTTTCTTTTTTATCTTGGAGGGTAACTTGTCCATTTCACATAAGAATATAATTAAATTGTTCCTCCTCTTTTTTTCCATGGAAGCTGTATTTGGAAAACCTCAATCCCACTATCAGAGGTCATGTCTCACAGACTCATTTTGTTATGAATAACTTCAGGAGCCAGTGTTTCCTTCCTTCCTTCCCTCCCTCCCTCCTTTCTTCCTTTCTTTCTTTTCTTTTCCTTTCCTTCCTTTTCTTTCCTTTCCCTTCCTTCCTTCCTTTCCTTTCCTCTCCTCTTCCTTCCCCTCCCCTCCCCTCTCCTTCCCTCTCCTCCCCTCCCCTTTCCTTCCTTCCTTCCTTCCTTCCTTCCTTCCTTCCTTCCTTCCTTTCTTTTTGTTTTTAGGGCCACACCTGCAGCAGCATATGGAAGTTCCCAGGCTAGGAACAAATTGGAGCTGCAGCTGTTGGCCTACGTGGCACAGCACCTTGGGATTCAAGCTGCATCTGTGAACTACACCACAGTTCATGGCAATGCTAGATCCCTAACCCACTGAACAAGGCCAGGGATCGAACCTGAATCTTCATGGATTCTAGTCAGGTTCATAACCCACTGAGCCACAAAGGGAACTCCCAGAGCCAATATTTTTAATACATGGGAAGTAAAATAATTACATTAAATGATAAAATTCTTACCTAAAACTCATATTAATATTACAATATCTCTTCTTTTCCCTATTTTGAACTTTTTAGATTCTTTGTCCACCATCTTAAGAAATCATGCTTTCAGTGGACTCCTGTTTAAGGCAGTTTCCTAATTGGTTTGATTTAAAGGCTCCAAAAGCCATTCTTATCCCAAATAGTTCTTCTGTTGATCAGTCAACAACTGAAATCTCATTTATTAGATTCCATTGTTCAAGTTAAGACATCACCTCCAGAAAACTGTGCCAATTGACATCTACCAGTGTCAATATATTAACCCACTGTCACCCACAATGTCTTAACTTTGTATCTGGGATCCATGGAATGAAGGATACATTATATATTTTGGCTGCACCCTCAACATGAAGAAATCCCAGGGCCAGGGATCAAACCCGAGCCACAGTAGTGACAAAGCTGGATCCTTAACCAGGCCACCAGGAAACTCCAAGGAGAGTTATATTTTAATAGTAAATTTAAATGGCCTAGATTGATTATGCTGGGAAAGAAAGCCCAAGTTGGGCAGTAGCAGTGGAAGATGAGGTGAGACTAAGAGAGGGTGCCAAAGAAACCACCACTGGTCTTTTTACCCATGTTGGAGGGCTATATTTATATTACTTGTATCTCATGCATCCTTAATACATTTATTTACTCTGTCTCAAAAGTCTTCATTGCCCTTAATCAATTTACATCTTTAGACTGAGTCAGAAGTATAGTTAGAAGTCATTAAATGAGGGTTTGCTATATCCAGAAGGTTCTGTAATATACATGCCTTAGAGTAAGTCAAAAAATTTAAGGGGTGGAATGAGAGGGCTAGTAAGCTAGTAGTCAAATTTTCTGGTAGTTTACATGTGTTGGGGTGGCAAGCAAGAGGTAGAATATTTTTTAAAAAAGGGAATTTAGGTCATTCTTTAGGTTAAGGAAAAACAAGTTGGGAGAATAAGGTCTGGCAAGACCAGTACAAACTAGAAATACATTTTCATTCCAGAGATGGCCTCCTAGAAATAAATCTCAACTCAGCCCAGTCAAGAGACCATTGTGGCCTTGCTTTCATTGCTGTTCTTTTCTGATAAGTCAACAAAATGCAATTCCATGTATCAGCACTTTATACATAAGTATATGTGTGTGTGTGTGTGTGTGTGTGTGTGTGTGTGTGTGAAAGTTGATTTTGGAAGACACAGAAAAACCCTGAGATATGTATTATATTTCTAACAGGGACTTGATGAAAAATGATTATTGGTGGCAAGGACTGGCTATTTATGATCCAGCAGATCAAGATAATTCAAGTCATTAGCAACTACTATTTTCCAGAAAGTGGAATTTTAGGGGGAAAATACTTCTTTATGGACACAAAAATTCTTCTAGAGATTTGATTTTGGCAGTTGGTTAAACTCTGGCAATTTCAGGGTGGAGTGGGGACAAAAACAGAGTGGTATGTTGGTGAAATTGAAAATAAAGCTATTGCTGTTTGCCTCTCTCCACAGGAGGTTGGATGCCACCTAGGTAGGTCATCGGAAAAAATAGTAGCAAGAGTCTGAACAGTTAAATATTACTTCTAGATTACGGAGTTTGTCCAATAAAATTTTTAATGGTAATTTTGAAATCAAAATTTGAACATATACAAAACACATTTACTGAAGAAATATATTTACACTGCTCCTGTAGTACTAGTTCATTCTACTATATAGATAGATAGTGTAGTGATGTGTGCATGTGTATATATGGGGGGGGAATAATCTATATCTGTATCTATCTATGCCTGTCTGTCTATCTGCCTATCTATCTAGAGATTGATTGGTTTTAAGGAATTGGCTCACACATGATTGCGGAAACGTGACAAATCTAAAATCTGTGTGGTAGGCCAGCAAGCTAGAGACCCAGAGAGGAGTCATAGTTCAAGTCCAAATACAATCTGCTGACAGAATTACTTCTTGCTTGGTGAGGTCAGTCTTTTTCTACTAGACCTTCAAATAATTGGATAAGGCCCACCCACATTATGGAGGCCAATTTGGTTTAATCAAAGTCTGCTTTTTAAAAAGTTAATCTCATGTTTAAAATGCTTTTGCAGAAACATCTGGAATGATATTTGATCATTTATTTAAGTACCGTGGCTTAGCCAAGTTAACATATAAAATTAACCATCTCATAAATGCTAAGGCACAGTTCTAAGCATTATGTAAATAGCCCTTATCTATGGAGCTTATATTCTTGTGGTATTCAAAAGTTTGAGACATGTTGGCAGAGACTTTTCAAAAAAAAAAAAAAAAAAAGAAAGAAAAACCCAAAAACCCAAAGTTAAATCAATTGGAGATGTTCTTACTCTCACCCTCTAGTGGTGGTGATGATGATGATGGTATTTAGTACCTTCCTGAGATTTCCCAGACCTTATAAAAACCAGTAATTGTACGGGTAGGTTGTTGAGTGATGGCAATGCTACAGTCATAACAATCTTTCTAAAGAATAAAGCCTCCTTTTCTTTATCCTACTTAAATTGGAAGAGTACAAACTGTGATTAAAGAACACTTTTCCTGATACTATTAGAAAATTATTCAGGGCATCTCTTTGAATAGGATCAGACTGTGAAGCCTATAATAAGATAGTGGCCCAGCTGTGATATCACAGACATAGAGGAGATTTCATGGCTCGTTGTAAGGGAAATGTCTGAAAGACTGAGTATATATTGCACATAGTTTGCCTGCACTTAGGGGAAAATCTTGAATTGCCTGAACCTTCTAACTTTTATCAAACAAAGAACATATTGTCCCCTTCCCATAGCCATTGCTGAAACACAGAAACTTTCCATTTATTTTTCACCTAATTATTATTTTATGCTATTTAACTTTTTTGGCCCGTAGTTTGTTTTTTCACGTCATTGCACCTGTTTTCAAGTGCTAAGTGAAATCGCTCCTTATCCTTGGCGTAAACTGACAGACAAGAAATGACAGTCATGGAATCTTCCTCTGGATATGGGAGCAGAAATAGCTCTCAAAATAAATAGTGGGCACGCACAGATAGACTCTTCATGTGGCAACTTAGTGACTTCACAAGATAGGCCCTTCGCCACCCATTTGGGATGAGCCTGGCCGAGGCTGCCAACCTCTTTGGGGGCCTATATTTATAGTACAAAGATGAAGGTGCATCTATGAAAGCACACTTTGATTTGGTCTTTTTCAAAGATACACTCTACTTCTCCAAATTATGTCAATTGAAGGAGTGTATTAGAAAAAGTCATACAAAGTCTCTGGAAAGATACATGGAAGACCTGATAACATTGTTTCCACTGTGGTGGGCAGTGGGGTGTTCTGGGTAAGGACTGGGCAGCAGCTGGCTTATCAAGCTACACTCCTTACTATTGAAAATCTGAAAATGTATCATGTGCAAAAATTACCTTCTTAAAATTAGCCCCCTACCTAATTGTAATGAGCTAACTAAATTAATAAAATGTAATATAATCAAGTTAAATAACTGGAATCACTTGGATGTTTCTCTGTTACTGTCTAGCTAACTGCTGATTAGCTGTTTAACTCTTAAATCAGTTATTTCTTCTTCTTCTTATTTTTTTTGGTCAGAGAGACTCTATACCTACATAACACTGACCTCCTTGTTCTTTCTCGAATATACCAGGCACATTCCTGCCTCTGCTTCTTTGCAAAAACAATTTTCAATACCTGAAAATATCTCATCTTCATTATCACTGTGGCTCACTCATTTCCCACTTTGTCTTGACTCATATCACATTTTTGATAGGACTTTGCCTTGACCATCTTATTTAAAATTACAAGCTTAAACTGCAGAATTCTCCCATCCAGTTTATTTTTCATAGTAACTATCTTCTTTTAAAGTGCTGTGTATTTAACATCTTTATAGTATATATCCCAACAGTACAACTGAGTTCCATAATGGCTGGGATTTGTCTGTTTTGTCCACTACTTTTCCTCAACATATAAATACTGCCTAGCAGTCATAGGTTGTCGAGAAATAATTGGTGAATAAATGGAAGAGAAAATTTCTGAATGGATTTTGCTTTTCATCTTGTAACTCTTGATTGACTATTATTAAGTGATTTGAGACTGACACATCTAGTTTTGAATTCTATTAATGGTTACTATTAAATTTTTGGAAACATTCTTTAATGTATATTTTGAAAATCAAGAATAGCCTTCCCTCATTATTTCAAGTGTACTTTTTCTTCTGTTACTTTACAACCCTTCTGCCTAGCCACCATTCTCATCTTTATTAACAATATCTTACAATCTAGATAATTGTTTCTTTTTTTTCTTTTTACTACCACACCTGTGGCATATGGAAGTTCTTAGGCTAGGGTTTCAAATTGGAGTTGCAGCTGCTGGCCTACACCAAGCCACAGCAATGCCAGATCCAAGCCATATCTGCAACCGACTGAATCTGTGGCAACGCTGGATCCTTAACCCACTGATTTAGACTAGGGGTTGAACCCACATCCTCATGGACACTATGTCAGTTCTTAACCCAACGAGCCACAACGGGAACTTCTAGATAATTGTTATTAAGATATTATTTTATTATAGATTTTTGACTTCTGAGAATATTTTGGAAATAATAGTTCTGTTCTGAACCAACTTAAGTGTTTACATTTACCTATGTTTATAACCTTTCAATGCTCATCACCTCAAACTGTCAGGCTTAATCAAATAGAGTAAGTTAACTAGTTACTTCAACCAGGAGAAGACAACATAAGGAATTAAACACCTGGAAAAATTATTTGGAGAAGTGAGGGCCAGAGCAAGTCCCTGTGGTCTTTGGGAAACCGAGGAAGTTGCAAGAGTCACAAGAAACCATTCCATTGCTCACAGTCTCAGAAGCAGCTGGCATCATTGAGACATTTGCAGATTTTCCAGAAGCTGCTGTGAACACCTATATCCACTGTCTGCTCCAGTCCCCACATCACCCATTACTTCTAGAGAAATAGCAATGGCTCTGCTTCTCCCTTTCTGTGGAATTAATATTTCCCAATGTGCTCTAAGATATAAATGGACAGAGGTTTACCCTTATCAATCTCCAGAAGTCCCTCAATATACAGATTTTGATAAACCTCACACCTAAAACAAATAGAAAAAGGAAAGAATACTGTTTTCCTCATCTGAACTTCATCCTGATATTTCTTAAGCCCATTCTAATTTTTTAACTTTTAAACCAAAGGTGTTTGCTAGTTTATGAAAGTCATCACTGCTAAATTCTACTCATGGGCACATTCTGTGGATAAACAAGCACATGATGAACAAACATGTTCTTCTCATGTTCTTTGATAACCATTACAGGAGGGCCAGACCACCTCTATCTTCTCCCAAGACAGGAAATATAAAGATGGGAAATTCCCAAGGAACTGTGCATAATCCACATAATATGTCTGTACCATAGTTTATGACAATTAGCAACTGTTATTATTTTAAATTAGTAATTGTCCACCATTTGCTTAAAAAGCCTTTCCCTACCTATGTGCCTTATCTGTAAGATGAGAATATAGTAGTACTTATTTTGTAAGATTGCTGTAAGACTTTAATGAGATAATGCATAGAGGAAAGAAAGACAGAGGCAAAGAAAGAGATAATGTTTGGAACAGTGCTTGGCCCTTTGTAAATGCATAATAAAAGATAGATGCTTTCATCATGATCTTCATCACAGTTATCCTCACACTTTTCTAGCAAAACTGACAGGCTTATGTAGTAGATTGATATGCTGCGCTTAATTCTTCATTCCTCTCTGCATCATGTTCTCTTCATGAGCAGAGTGTGGATCTTCCCTGTTGGAGTTTGGTCATTGTTTTGGTCAATAGCATATGAGCAGAAGAAAAATTTGCCAGCTCTAAAACTAGGCAGTAATAGCCCCATATGTCCACTTGCACCCTTGTGTTTTCTGCCATTGCCATTAGAAGAGTTTCCTTCTGGGTTGTTCCTGCCCTTTCAGTCTGAGTCCCAGAATGAATATGCATGTATGAGAGCTGCAGTGGTCAAATGGAATTGCAGCAAGAAACAAGGCCATTTTAGCCAAACCTAACCTAGATCATCTGAACCATATCCAGCCTACAGAGGTGTAAGCAATAATCAATGACTGCTATTTAAAGCCCCTGAATTTTGGGGTGGTTAGTTATACAGCAATACTCCATTTCAAATGTACTGCATAGACGATCTGTCAATGACAGAGTCAGGTGACAACACCTACTCCCTGACTGACTTATGTTACCCATTTTGCCCAAGTACTGGCTTGGGGCTCTGTGAACATTGCCTAGAGGAGTACTGTAGGAACTGAGTGAGTGTGGGAAGAGGTAAAAATTGGTGCCAGTTTCTGCCTTCTGTGTTTTTGCCACCTTCAACAGTCTGCCAGCTGGTGCAGCTGCACTGTTGGGACAAACGATATGATTTCCTGGGCATTAGCCTAAATGGTACCACACATGCAAAGAGCCACAGCTGCTATTTGTTGTACTTCTTGCTGTTCTTGGCTTTGCTGCAATGTCTACGGGTGGCATAGATTTCCACACACGCCTGAAGCGTTCCAAGATTCATAGATAGAGGTTTGATCAATGCAGCCACTAATGATGATGACTGTGTATTTGGAACATAAGCCAGGATCATTTTTGAATGGTTTGATGTACTTTTCTCAGTGTGAAAATTGTACGAATAGATTAATTATATAAAATGATGATATAATATTACAATGTCCAAGAAAAAAATTAAAACTTTACCTGTGTTTTTAATATTTTTTACATTTTTAAAGAAGGAACCATTTATTCTTTGCTTTGCATAATAATATTCATAGCATGTATGTAGGTTAAACCCCATGAGTTAGTCATTTAATAAATTAAATTCATAATTAGTTTCCATATAGTAAAAGAATGATTTATTCTTCATGTGTGGAATAATTGGAATCCATTAGTTATTAGCACATGTGGCTGGTGAATGTAATCCATCTCAAAACTTTCTGAAGTTGTTTTGAAATCTAAAAATAAGAGAATATGAATAATTGTGCATCCAATTTATAGTCCATGGAACTGATCTATTTATAGCCCATTCCAAACTTAATCAAAAGTGTTTTATTTTTATTGTTATTAATATTGAAAACATTTGCCAGTGCTATGGAGATGAGAGAAGGCATAAAGAGAGAAAAAAAAAGAAATTTTATACATGTGATCCTTCCAAAATTTGTAGTTTAATATGATGAAGCATAGGTATCCTTTGGGGTGCTCTCAATGAAAATATAGAAAAACAAGTATTTAATGTAGTTGTTTTAAACACTGGGCGTTGTTAAACACTTGGGGGGGGGGTTTCAAAAATATCAAAGTTGAGCGCCACTGAAAACTTTCTAATTTAGTTGGTCCTTGATAGGACAAAGGAATTAGTACTTTATAGAAGCTCCCCACAGGATTCTAATGTGTAGGGTTAGACTCACTAGTAAATGGTATTTTGAAATTGTCTTAATTCCAAGGGGGCGCTCAAATGGATACAGTCACTAATGTCAGCTTCTTTAGAGTAGGTTCAAAGAAGCTTTGAGCTTATAAGAAGGGTTTTTTTAAAAAAGGAGCATTAATTGACATAGACATGTTTTTCTTTTAACATCAGTTCTGTGATTTGGGTTTTCTCAAGTTTTATCATTTCAACCTACAAAACTTAGATTAATTAATTTGTGAGATGATGCTCTTTGACTACTCATTTCCTCTATCTGTATTTTTACCTAGTGTCATATCTCAATTGCATTTTCATATCTATCTCCTTTGGTAGAACTATGACTTTGGTCAGTGATGTCCTGGAGCAGCTCACAAAGGCTTGCAAAAGTTAATGGTGCATGTCTCTTCCCTACTCTGTGTTCAGGAATGTCAGGCTGGTAGCTTGAAATGAACCCCAATGAAAATATTTACACCACGGACATTGGCAAATGCTAAAAATCAAATACTCTCTCACCCCCAAGGTGATTATTAAACATTGAAGAGCACTCAACTAACTCTGCCGGGAGAGGATTATGACACTTAAGTTAAATTTTAAATTCCTTATCTCAGATAACTTAAAATTATAAGTCTGAATTTTGAATACCTATTTATCTGGGAAAAATTGAACTTGCATTTTATAAGACTACTTCTTCTATATTTTTATTTCTTCTTGAATCTCCCTTCTCATTTTACCCTTACCACCCAAAACAGTAATTCCCACAGAGTCTGTTATGAGAGGAGATTGATTTGTGTTAACTTAAGAATCGTTTTCTGTTTTCTCATGCCTGCCTTCATACCATCCCACACCACAGTCTTTAGTTTTTCATTTAAGCTTCACAGCAGTCCTTTTTTGTTTGATGAGAAAAGATAACCAAGAAAATAAATTAGGAGTCTTATGATTGACCCTATTTTTTCTGTTATTCAAGGAAACCCAAAATGAAGCAAAATAACCAAATTTTGCCAAGGAAAACATTTTCAACCATTTCAATTACTGTTTTAATTGGCTGGGTCTGGCTGCCAGATTATCCTCTAATCTCTACAAGAATGTTATTTGGGAAAAGTTGAAATATGCCCTGCATGGAAGCCACATTCATCCCTTCAGCGTATTCTAGTTGGAATAACTTTCTCTCAGCATACTGGAATCATACTAGAATCAAATTGGCAGTTCCTGGAAGAACATAATCCATGGATCATTTAAAACCCTAATACACTATCAGCATATTATTGAAAAGTCTGAAAAATGTTATGTGCCTGAATCCAAGACAAAGAAAAGGGATGCTATTGAGATATTTGTATAACGAATACCTCTGGACAATATGCAGGCATATGTGTATTCAGGAGTATATGTGTGTGTGCATGATTGTGTATGTGTGCATGACTCTTGTGTGTCTTTGTATATTTTAAGTAACACAACAATAGAAGATAAGGTTTGCAAATTTTTTGTATGGTTTTATGAAAGCATCTTGGGATGTACATTGTGTTTTACGAAAATTACACCAAGAAATAGGCCAGGCTGCTTATCAGTCTTGTGGGTTTAGAGACAGGAAAAGGATTTTCTCTTTTGTTTGTTTTAATTGAGTCTTGAAAAGACTGATATGATTACATCTTCTGATTGCCATTTTCAGTGTGTTCTCATTCAAGTGGGATAAGAGCTACTGTGCACATTATTTTTAAAAAGTAATGAGTAGTCGGGCTCTACAAATAGAGTCCAGAAAATGCACAAATAATATGTGTGGCTATGCTAACCAGCTGGATTTTCACCCTAGACTCTTCAATAAATTTGGGTTGTCTGGCACTATATTGAAATTATAAAATTCAAACTAAGTAAGAGGCTGCTAACATCTGTTTCACATGTTAGGACAAGGCCACCATGAAGGAGCATGCCATTAAAAGTCCTTGAGAATGTATCTGGGAATGACCTCTGCAACACACATCAGCCACCCTCTTTAGCCTTGTTGCTTAAAATATTGGCCTCAGAATAATAACAACACCTTCTGAGAGCATCAGGCCCCATTCAGAAGACTGAATCAAAATCTGCATTTGAGCAAGATTACCTGATGACTCAGATGAGCATTAAGGTTTGAGGAGCAAGGGTTTAAATTATCTTCATTATTTGTCTAAGAATGGAAGCAAGTGGGTATATCTATTCACTGTGTATATCAAGAGTACTATGGACGCTACAGTATTTGCTGGAGTATTTATCAGTAGCTTTAAGTATAGGATAGTACTGGACCTTATATGTGGCATTTCTGCAATTGGTAAAAATACTATCTCCTCATTCCAGCACAGGATCTATTGCTAAAATTATTAAGCCCATTGTATCTTTCACTGAATGTTGTATCCTTCAAGATCTCAAGGGTTGTTTGGTTGTCCGGAAGTTTAGCTGTGGGTGCTCAGAGTAATGTCTTCTTTGAGAACCTACTCTTGGTGTCATAAGGGTGTGGAAAAATGTCTTCATACTCAACATGATTAAATGACTGGAAATGAGGTCCAGTGAATTTATAGTCTTCAATCCGATTTTTTTAACAGTAGTCTGCAGCAGAGTAAGAAGTATAGTTGACCCTTGAATAATGCAGGTTTGAACTTCCCAGGTCCCTCTGTATGTGAATTTTTTTCCCAATAGTAAATTCTACAGTACTACATCATCTGCTGTTGGTTGAATTTGTGGATAGGAGAACCATGTATATGGAAGGCTGGTTATAAGTCACACGGAGATTCTCCACTGCATGGAAGGTGGAGCCTCTCACCCCTGTATTGTTGAAGGGTCAGCTATAGCTTGTAAGGTCCAATCTGCTCATTTAATTCCACAGTGGAACTGATTTATTCAAGAGTCACAAAGGTGATGAATTTTTAGAGCTGAAATTATTGAGAGAGAGAAAGAGGAGAGAGAGGGAGGAAGAGGAAGAAAGGATACAGAGCTCTCATACTTTGAAAAGAAAGAGACAGTGAGGAGAGAGAAAGAGACAAGGCGAGAGATGGAGAGAAAAAGAGGAGAGAGAAGGGGAAAAAGATAGAAGTAAAATTTGCTACCTAAGATGTCTTCAAGAATTCTTCTTGGGTTTCACCAATTATGCTGTTACTACGAGCCAATTTTAGTCTGAATACAAATGAACACATTTATGTTTATCAAAAATCATTCAAAGTGCCTGAAAAACAAGACTGATCAGTTAAATCAACAATTCCCAAACCATGAGAACTCTGTACCCTTGCGTTCCCACATTAAAATAGGTTTGTTCTAAAGAGTCATGACACAAGGAAAGCCACAGCCAAAAGCAATTTTTGGTCCCACATAGTGCTCTCCTGAATCCTTCTCTTCTTATTAATCCTAGTGAACTTTCAAGATAACCTGGAGGGAAATAGAAAAGACTTGAAATCACCATTATCTCTCCTCTTCTTCTCCTAAGCAGCCTGAAGTCCAATCCTAGCTTTCAGGGTCTCACCCCTGAAGTCTTCAGAGACAAAAGGTGTCCCACACTCACCAACACACACTCCATTCTCAAACAGAGGAAGAGTCTCTCAAAGGCCCGGGAACCTGGGAATCTGGGGGTCTACCTGTTAAGAACACAGGGCTCTGGCAGCAGAGAAACCAGGGTTTATGTTTCAGCTTAGAAGCTTGGTGGCTTTGGGCAAGTTGGTTCCTCCTTCTGAGTTTCCTCATCTATAGCAAAACATGTATTTCAGATTCATGAATATTAAACACAAGGCTATAATTCAATAACTTAGAAAGTGTTTATAATATAACTCTTCTTCCTCCCACCCTGCCTCTAATTTCCTTTTCCCTCTTAATTTCTCTTTGTCTGTTTCTCCCTCTCTCTCTTTATCCATACTCCTTTTCCTCTTCTTCCAACCTTTATCATTCTTCATGTTTAAGCCAAAAAGCTCAAGAGCAAAATAATACAAGCCAAAATTATGTTTAGCCTAAATAATCTCAGGAGGCCCAAAGACCATAAGTCCATGGACACCATCAACCATTTCTTACCTTCCTTGCAAGTGACCTATTGTTTATTTGTTTGTTTGTTTATATTTATTGCTTTTTAGGCCCACACCTGTGACACATGATGTTCCCAGGCAAGTGCTCGAATCTGAGCTGCAGCTGCCAGCCTATGCCAAGCCACAGCAATGCCAGATCCAAGCTGTGTCTTTGGCCTGCACCACAGCTCATGGCAACACTGGATCCTTAACCCACTGAGTGAGGCCAGGGATCGAACCTGCATCCTCATGGATAATAGTCATCTTCGCTACTGCTGAGCCATAATAGGAACTCCAGTGACCTATTTATTTCTACAACCAACAGGTCCTCTCAACTTCCCACCAGTGTTTTTGATGCTCAGGCTTAGGAGGAACTGGCTTAGAACCATGTGTGGTACTTTTCACCATAAGTTGAATCACCGTTCCAAATTTTCCTCAATATTTGTGGTTGGAGTTGTTTTATGTCATTATCGGAACTGAGTGAACTTCTGTTATCTCCTGTGCCTTTTAACTTCTCCTTCTCTACCCCCATGAAGAGATTTTTCTGTAAAGTTTAAGTGAGGTGGCAGTGAGGCCAATATTTTTACAACAGTGCCTGAATTTTTTAGCAATTCTAATTCCAATTGCAAGCCTCACACCACCATCCCTAGAGCCCACATGCTTCTCAAGAACAGGTTGGTGTCCTCATTCAGAGCAGCACTTTTCAACTTCCTGTTCTGGCTCTGAGTTGAATGGGTCAATTGCCATAAAATAGTTTGGCGTGAATGAGTTTTAGTGTACTGAGTTTTATAATATCAATTAGAATGCTCTAAAGTTTAGTCTTATGGTAATGTCTCTCTCATTTGCTTGCATTCTCAACCAAGCAAAAGAAACTGCTACTGATGGGCTAGTAATAATTGTGGAGATTCTGAATCATTGAAGCACTTGTCAAATGAGAGTGTATGTATCATGAAAGCCACATATGTCCAGGAGAGTATATTGACTGCAGAAATGTTGCATAAGTATGCCACTGAGAAGAAGTACGTGAGCCATTGTTTTGGAGTAAGAAACAGCAGGGAAGAATTTAGTTTCAGCCTGAAATAGCTTATTTCTGTATTGGCCATCAAAAATGTAGACATCAGCATGGTTCACTTTGACCTGGATTTGTCATGACAGGAAGTACCAAGTCCCTTCACTCAAGTGAAATTTGAATGAATCTTTCAGTAGAACTCTCAAGTGTCAAGAGGTGTTTTACCAGAGTTAAATTTCTTAACAGGATGAAGAATTTATTGTCGAGCCATCAAATCTGCTGAGAGGAAACCCATGTTTGTTATACACCCCATACCATTAGATTGTTGAGTAAGGAGGAAGTGGGGAGGTCTTCAAATAGGGTGGGAATTCTGTCGGCCTGAACACTGTGTACTTATTGTTGCTTAGAGTGGACCCTTTTTGCCCATCCACTTATGTACATAATAAGGTTGGATGTGGTTAGTCATGTGGTTTTTAGCTAAATTAAATTGTCCATGGGAATCAGTTTCCTCGGTCTATAACTGAGACCTTAAATATCATTTTATGAACACTGAAAAAGAAAACTCTCTCTCAATAAATATTGGTAGAGCAGGAATTGGAGGTTGCTGATTAATACCTTGCATTTATAGAGATCTTATAGATTTTATAATTTGAAAAAATACTGTTTCATAACCTAACATGGTAGCCAGTATAGGAAAATCAGAGAAAGATTCACATGCAGTGAGAGTAGTTTTCCTACAGCAGGAAATCATTATGGTTAGCAATGTGGGAGTAAAATCATCCCAAAGTTAGCTGACTGCAGTGGATTAAGTTTACATCTGGCTAGTAGAGACTATCCAAAAATGATCCTGGGAATTCTGGGGACTCTTGACAGGGCTGTGGCTTTGTTCTGCCTTTGTGAGCATCAGCTGACAAGGCCTCATCAATACATTCATTATGACATCATTATGTGGACAAACAATTTGCGGGCCAAGAAGATCTGAGAATTCCTGGGGTGAAGGGAAATTCCACAGACATCCATGGTTTTGGATGCTCAGTGAGTAAACTATGGTTTTTAAGCAGTTCCTAGAGCCTGAGAAATAGTTGGGCACTACCCAAGTCTACACCCTTCAAGCTTTCTCAGGGAGGGTTGGATATGTCTGCAAAAACCCCACTGGCCCCACATGTCCCTAATACCTTATAGAAAATAAGGTCAGTATGGAAAGAGATGTTCTTGAATGAAACTCTTTAATGGAGAACGTTTGTGTTAGGAGCCAGTAGGTTAAAACACCGATGCCCTGTTTCATCAAGGCCAGTTAACACCCTATCACAGCTCTGGCATGCGTGAGACTTGAGCCTTACCTCTGGAAAAAAAATAATAAATTTGGCATTATTCTGTATTCTGATGCCTGAATACATAAGCCTTCATGATTATATTTTAGGTATTAGATAGAAAGATGCACTGTCATCTCAGTAGCTGTATATATAATCATCCACCGTGGATGCCGAGTCCACCTTTCCTGCATTAACTCTCACAACTCTCTCAGAATTCTGGACGTTATCTAAAACTAGGCTTATTTCCTTCCATGATACCTTTATTCTGCATTTCCAGTACTGTCCCAGCCCATTCTCACTACCGCTCTGCATTCTCCTTTAAGACAGTTGCAAAGGTATGATTTAATGTCTCTGAGAGATCTAACTAGACAATAACAGTCTTCCTTATACTTCCAGACTTTTGTTTTCACCTCTCTCACTTTACATTCCATTCCATCTTGTCATGATCGTTCGTGTACACGCTCAATGATGTAGGGTGAGCACTTAAGTAAAATTCTGGAAGTGATGTGTTAGCTTTTATTGCAGGCAACTTTGCTTGTGAAAGACACAAGTGATCTGTATGTTCCACTTAGTTAACTTGGCTTCTCTTTTTTTCTGACTGAACCTAACCAATAAAACATTATGTACATATATGTAGAGTCAGGTAATGCAAGGACCATATATAGAATAATTGTATTTGTAAATTAATACCTAGTGCCATAATCCCCCCCCTTTGGCAATAATATCCGTGGACCCCAAAATCAAAAATACCTGTCTCTTATATAGAGGGTTCCTGAGAATAATACTTTTTATCCTACTGAAATTATTATAACTAAATTAATTTTACTTTTTTGAGATATATGATGTCAAGTTAGGTATTTGCTGAAATGAATGATATTCTCTTGACTTACAGACGTACCTTTAGTTCTAAATGGACCACATCAACATCAAACATATTTATGTTATCAAACTGATGTGGTCTCCTTGTTCCCAAGATGTATATTACTCCCTTATGACCCTGTCTTACATGAATAATATGTACATTACCGACTCCTAATGAAAATTACTAAATGTTGAAGTACCATCGTACTCTTTCAGGTATCTCACTGTGTGTGTTTCTGAAAATACGAGTAAGCTTACAACGATGTTATGAAAAAGATGGTCATTTAAAGAAGAGAACCAAGAAATGAAAGTCTTAGCAAGGCACTCATTCTCATAATGAACCTAAAATGTCAATTACAAATTATGGTCTGATTTAATGTCTGCTTTAAGAAAAAAAAGTTATACCAAGCTAATTCTACTTTAAATGATAAGGATAAAGGTTTTAGTGTTTCATGTAATAAGAATTCAGTGTAGGAGTTCCCTTTGTGGCTAAGTGGTTAACAAATCCGACCAGGAACCATGAGGTTGCGGGTTCAATCCCTGGCCTTGCTCAGTGGATTAAGGATCCGGCATTGCAGTGAGCTGTGGTGTAGGTTGCAGACGTGGCTCGGATCCTCCATTGCTGTGGCTGTGGCATAGGCTGGCGGCTACAGCTCCGATTGGACCCCTAGCCTGGGAACCTCCATATGCTGCGGGAGCAGCCCAAGAAAAGGCAAAAAGACCAAAAAAAAAAAAAAAAAAAAAGAATTCAGTGCAATGTTTAATTTTAAATGAAAATGAGACAAAGAGCCATACATTTTCAGTCAGAACTCTTCTAGGCTATTATCAAACACCAGATTTATTTAATATATATTTATATATATTAATATATATTTACCCAAAAGTGACAGGAAGGTAGCATCATTTAAAAACATAGGCTTTGACATCAGACAGACCCGAATTCAAATTATGGATTTTTGTTGCTTAATAGCTGTTGGGTGATAAACTTAAACCAAACCTCAGATGAAAAGAGAATAATGATGCATTTTTAAAAAGCAGTAGTGACATGTTCAATGAAGTGCTATTTATCATAGCAAAACTGGAAAGCAACCTCAATGTCCAATTCTAGTTGTTTTCATCAGCTCAGAATAACACATGTAAGGAAAAAAAACAAAACAAAACAAAAAACTCTCCAAACTCAGTGATCTGCAACAAGCAGTGATCTGCTTGTGTCTGCCAATCAGTTGAGGTTGCCTGAGATAGTCTAGGCTTGACTGGGCAGCTCTGCTTTGGTAGTACTTGGACCCAAGATCCAATCTGTGTTCAGATTTGTTCCCAAATGTACTTATTTGGGGATTCAAGCTGAAAAGACAGCAGCTACCTATAGTGAGTCATCAAAGTATTGAGAGTCAAACTAGTTCAGGCAAGCACAATTAACATCCGCTTGCACACAATTCATTAACTTACATTGGTTAAAATAAGTGCCATGGCTAAGCTCAATATCAACCCCTCTATGGTAGGAGAGGAGGAAAGTAAATATTCACTGTACAGTAATCCAAACTATCACAGTAGCCAAGTACGGAGTGATTTAATGATTAAGCAGTGTTCATATGAGGAGAGGCTCTCTATCCATTAGAAATTATAATAGGAAAAAAATGATTGGGATAGTAACATGCTTATGATCTGTTTTCAGGGGGAAAAGTACATTATAAAAAGACATATGCATGGAAATTATAGGAAGAATTTGGAACAAAATATTAACAGTGGTTATCTTTGGGGAATGATCTATTATATGATTTTTATTTCTTCCCCTCTGTGTGCTCTTCTTCAGTGTTTTCCAAGTCAGCTGGATTGATTACACATTATTTTTGTCATTTCAAACAGTTAATTCATAAAACTTATTTTTCCAGCTTTGGAAAAACATAACTTCTTATTTAGAGCAACAGAAAACAACCACATTAGTATCTCTTAAATAAGAAAACAAATGTGAAAGTATATCGTAAATTACAAAACAGAAAAAAACTTATAGAGATTATTTTGATAATTTGGAGTATGTCTCAAATTCCACTATTCTGCATTTCAAGTGAAAACACCTGAGAATCCAAAAAAAAGTCTTTATCTCATCCTCATTCTCAAAAGATAGCTTTATTGTATATAAAGTTCTAGGTTGACATTTATTTTCTTTCAGAGCTTTGAAGATATTAGTCTGGCTTCCAGTGTAGCTATGAGAAGTCTGTTTCAGTTTAATTTCCATTTGTGTGAAGTTATTTTATCTTGTCTTTTAAGATGTTTTCATCTTTGATGTTATGCTGTTTCATGGCAATTTGTCTAGGTGTATTTGTGCTTTAAAAATAAAAAATTTGCCTAATATTCGTTGGATTTCCTGATGCTAAAGATTGGTAGATACTAGAAATAGTACTAGAAAATCCAAAGTCATTAACTCTTTGAATATTTCTCTGTTCCCATTCTGTCTCCCTCTCTCTCTCTGTCTCCATCTGAAACTTCAGTTACATCCTCTGTCTTCTGTTTTGCTTACTTATCTCTCAGATGTTTAATCTCTTTGACCTGTATTATAGTCTCAGTGATGCCTTTATTGTCAGATTCATTGGGGTTTTTTTTCTTAAAACTTCCTAGTGACTTTTGAAAAATCTTTTGTTCTTCTTTATAATCTCAATACTTTCTTACTTCTGAAAACATATGGCTGTTATCAATTTCATAGTCTGTATGTGTATTTCCAAAATCTAAACTATTTTGAGTTGGATTTTTCTGGCGAATTTCATTCATAGTTGCTTGAGTGTCTTCAGTCTCCTTGTAAGAATGTTCACTCCTAATATATCTACTGCTCTGTCACCTTTTGGAAGGTTTTGGCTTTATTTTTTTTTAATTTTATTATAGTTGATTTACAATGTTCTGTCGATTTCTGCTCTATAGCAAAGTGACCCAGTTACACATATACATACATTCTTTTTCTCACATTATCCTCCATCATGTTTCCTCACAAGTGACTGGATAGAGTTCCCTGTGCTACACAGTAGGATCTCACTGCCTATCCACTCCAGAGGCAATAGTTTACATCTACCAACCCCAAACTCCTAGTTCATCCCACTCCCTCCCCCTCCCCCTTTGGCAACCACAAGTCTGTTCTCCATGTCTATGAGTCTGTTTTTTTTTTTTTTTTTTTTTCTGTAGATAGATTCATTTGTGCCATATGTTAGATTCCAGATATAAGTGATAACATATGGTATTTGCCTTTCTCTTTTGACTTATTCATTTAGTGTGAGAATCTCTAGTTCCATCCATGTTGCTGTAAATGGCATTATTTTGTTCTTTTTATAGCTGAGTAGTATTCCATTATGTATATGTACCACATCTTTTTAATCCATTCATCTGTCGATGGACATTTAGGTTGTTTCCATGTCTTGGCTATTGTGAATAGTGCTGCAATGAACATAGGGGTGCATGTATCTTTTTAAACGAAAGTTTTGTCCACATATGTGCCCAGGAGTGAGATTTCTGGATCATATGGTAGTTCTATATTTAGTTTTCTGAGATACCTCCCTATAGTTTTCCCTAGTGGTTGTACCAATTTACATTCCCATTAACATTGCAGCAGGGTTCCCTTTTCTCCACACCTCTCCAGCATTTGTTATCTGTAGACTTATTAATGATAGCCATTCTGACCGGTATGAGGTAGTACTTCATTGTAGTTTTGATTTGCATTCCTCTAATAATTAGTGATGTTGAGCATTTTCTCTTTGCTCTTACGTCTCCCCTTGCACAAACTCTAGGCTTTGCATCACTCTGCCCGTGCAGCTGTGAGCCACCAGGTATGGCAGATGCCCTCATAGCAGACAATGATTTTGGAACTTGTCTCACCTCTCTATAGTCACACCTTTTTGCCATCTGCCTATCAAGATTTCCTTGACTTTCTCATCAGCTCAAATATGTAATAGAAAAATATATTATTTTTAAAAATCTATTCAATATGTATAGGTATTATTTTCTGGAAGAGTTTTTCTGGACAACTAAACTTCACATTTTCAAAAGTAAGAACACCTAATCATCTTTTAAATTATTTGCTTACCTCTAGACAAATGAACACTCTTCAGTGGATACGTGGTATGGTATGCATGTAGAAACCCCTGAAACCAAATCCAGTACCTGACACATATAAGGCAATGAAGGAATAAAGAAGAAATGAATGGAGCCAATCATATAATCATAGTACAAGGTCTTTGCAAACTACAAATCGTTCAAGAAATATGACATTATACTATTTTCCCAAGGGATTTGGAAGTCATACTGAGTTTCCCATTTTGCTATGAAGGTGTCAAAATAAATTGCATAGCCCAGTGAAAATGTAAATTATCTGAGAAAATTGAGAAGTCAGAATACTACTAAATATCTATAATTTTGTGTAACTAATAACTTTAAAAATTTATGGCAACTAGTAGAGAGACTGCAATTTGATATTAGACTACTATGCTTTGCCTAGCTTTGACTTAATTGTTTGCACCCAAGAAAAAGACAATCTGATAGATACCTTTATCCTAACTTTATTTAGAAATTTTCTGTGCTCTACGCACATGAACTCATATGATAGAGGAGGAAAAGGCAATTTATGCTAAAAAAAATCCTATATTTTAGGGAAAACTTTGGAGATCCTAGAGGAAGTTTGAGGCATAATAATTTATTTTCAACTGTATTTGACTATGTATGTCCTGATCATATAAACTACTTCTATGAGTTTTATTTTTTATATTTTTAGCTTTTATTTTTTAGACTGTCCACAATATTTGTAAATCCAAGCATTTAAATATGGAAAGAGAAATGAAATTTTTATATAGTTTTATTAGGTTGTTAATATTCTTTTAAAAAAAAACTACTTTGATGAAAATTCCTGGGAAAGGGGCAGACCTGTGTCAGTGCGTGTGTGTGTGTGTGTGTGTGTGCACACATGTGTGTGTTTTGTCTACCTGTGTGTTTATACTTGTTTGTGGTTCACATATTTTGTGGTTGAATAATCCAAAGTTTGTTCCCTCCCTTCTGATGATGACTTGCATTCCAACTTCATTGCAGTGTGCAGTTCTTCTGTGTGGTTTGCTTTTCTTGCATCTGAAAATAATTTGGGAGAAACAGAAACATAAAATTTGATTTGGCCTGAAAAATCTTTTCTCCATTTCTTTTTAAAATGTGACCAGTCCAGCCATTTCTATATAAGGATAAAGAGACAAAGGCTAATCCAGGAAAAATGTGAACCTGAAGACGTCCTCAAATCTGATATTTGGACAAACCAATCCCAAAATATCCAAGACTTATTCCTTGGCTCTGAGAATTGCAACATCATAGGAATAGCTTTTTTCTCATTATTGGCAGTTCTTTTGCTTGTTCACACTTTGCCACCGAGGTTTTCATCTCAAGATTCTTCTCGATAAAGTTTAACTAGAATGATCACTGCACTGAGTCAAAATGATTTTATGTTCAGGAATTAGTGCAAAATATTTAAGTCTCGAGGACTTCACTCCAAAATTAGACCAAAAATAGGAACCATTTTCTAAACTATGGAACATCCAATTCAAGGAAGCACCACCAAGGCACATTTACAAATGTAAATATCATTTTGAAATGATAATGTATGAATATTAGAAAGTTCAATGGGAAATGAGGATCTAAAGTGATGTGATGGTGCTTCAGTACATCTATGACTTCTCTTAGAGCTAGAGTGGAAAAATCAATCAAGTCAAAACACACCATAAGGCTGTTAATGGTCATTATCTTTTTGTTTGGAGAATAACGGATTTTTTTTTTAAAGCTTCGTTACTTAAAAAGTTTTAATAGGTATTTTTCTAACTTTATTTCTGTATTATTGATTTGTATAGTTATTTTGATCCAGGTTCAGATTCTGTTCTTTATCTCCTACTAATGAAGCTTCCTTACTGGACTCTCTTCAAAAAAAAATTTATTATTCTGGGACTGTATCTCATTTTATACTTTATTCTGGAGATCTATAGAAAATTTATTTTTTCTATTCCTCTTACATTATATAGGAAACTGATAGCTATTTAGAAATATATTTGTATTGAGAGATGTCACAAATTAAGTTTTTCACTTGAAGTGACATTTCAGATGAAAATGTTGGCCCTGATGACCAAAAAAAAAAAAAAAAAGGCAATTAAGATGACTGTTCCACTTGACATGAAGAATAAATGCCAATTGGTGGTACAACAATGAAAGCAAAAGTAGGTTATAAGCCATCACTTTTATGGGTTTCTATGCATTAGAGTCTCCCACTCAAAGGCATATTTCTCTAAATGCTGGGTATTGCTTTAAATCCCCCGGCTGCGGTGGCATGAATTCATCACGGCAAATACTGCGTGTGGAATTACTTACCCATTAACTGAGTGTATTTCCTTTCAACTCAACTTTTTACATCTCCATATTCGGTCACCTTAGTTCTAAAATAAAATCATAAACATTTCAGTAATTTTCAGCTCCAATGTGCACCCTGATTCTGATTGTCAATTGAAGTAATCCAGTTTTTAGTATAAACTGTAGAATGTGCCTTTAATCCACTAGATGTTGCATATTTTTCTATTCCTTGCTCTCCTTCTACAGAAATATTTCCCTCTAACCAAAAGCTGATGCCTTCTGGTACCTTCAAGTAATACCTACAGTGAATGTGATTTCTTAGAAGTTTTTTTTTAATGAAAAATGTTATAAAATAGTCTACAGGAGACCACAAACATTCCCCTGCAACATAGTGCAAATTATACGCAAGTCTTATGAACAGGCTACCTGTTTAGATGATCCAGTGGAGAGAGTTATGACAGTGGTTTGTCTGTGGAATTCCAGCTTGTACCATTTAAGGCAGACCGATTACCTTAATTTTTTCAGAGGACGCTTGTCTTGTACACTCTGGTTGAATTTTTCAAGGATAAAGATATTTTTCAAGTAGTAAACATCCTTATGGATACTAGAATCAACATGGAATTGAAATCATGGTCACATAGGCACCTGGATATTTTTAGGTAAATACTGGTAAATGCTCTGAATAACCGTGGACATCACTCAACCTAGAGGTTCAGATGGGTTTTATTCAAGATAATTTTAGACTTTATATTGTAGTTGAACGAGGCTAGTGAACAAAATTTTAGGTGAAAATGAATATTGTTGCTTTGTTGTATCTTATTAAAGTTTTTAATGTTCTGTATTAGAAGTGAGTGATTGACCCAGCTTGGGGTCACCACTTGACCCCTTAGGAAGCATACATCTCCAAAGTGAAACTGCAATGCTATTACCACATGAATGGGAATGAAAACTGAGAAGGCAAAAAAAAAAGTCCAGTTTTTAAAATTTATTTCACCTATTTCTTAAGTCAAAGCCAATGAGGTATATGCATGAAAAATAATGGCCTTTCCCCATAAGTTATGATTATTTGAAAGATTTGAACTAACCTTCCTTTCTTCTTCTTTTTCTCCTTACTTCCTCCTTTCCTTCTATCAGGGCCACACTGTCATTCCAAAGCACAATATTGAATGTACAGACCCAGTTCAAGTTAACAATTGAGACTCAGAGTCAAATCAAACCACAATTCATTTATCAGAGCCTTTTCAGTTTTGCTGCAAAGTCATTAGGTATTTGTGAAGAATCAAGCTATCTTTTCTTATAATAAAATAGTAATTGTTCTTTCAAAATTTAAAAACAGATTTCTTTCAGTTTCACGTATGTCCCCAGATATATTTCCTAAAACTCTGTACTCTGCTACCATCAAAAAATTATAGAGTTAGAAAAGTACTTTTAAAAGAAAAAATCATGAAAGTGGTCTAGTTTATTTCTGGTTGTGGTCAGGATTGCTTTTTGTTATCAAATAAAGATATATTTCATGCTATTAAAATTGGTCCAAATGTATAGAAAAATATTAAATATCTGCAGTTTAAATGATGTCCTAAAAAATACTAGAACTTTTATGCTGCCTAAATGAACAAGCCAGAACTTTTGTTACTAGAGAATTTTTGTTAGGTGCACCTTACCTTTTATGAAGGTCATTGTTGTGGTCAATGTTAGAAGTTTCATGAACAAAATCCTTCTTGTTTTTCTTTTATTTCATCCTGAAAAACCATTGCCTGAAAGGCCAGTTGATACTGTGCATGTCTTACAAACTGGCTGAATTTTTTATATTATCATTAGGTCAGAAGAGGCTATATTTGCATGGGATTGGGGCAATTGTCTTTCCAAAGAGAACAGGCTAAACTTGATTGCAGTTAAGGTGATTCACATCTTTTACATTCAAGAATATGTAAAAAGAGGTCATTTTATACTCAAATAGTAAAGTTAATGGAGCTGATTTCAAAGTACCTTCTTAAAATGAGAATGCTTATAGAGAGAGGTAGGAGTTTGGTCAAGATTGTCAATAAGGGGAGACTTCCACTTCTGAGGATATGGAGTAGACATGCTTTTCCTTATTGCTTCTCACTATGAAAAATTCAAAGTTCTGGTCATTATATACAAAAAAACATAAGAAGACTCTGAAAAATGAGAGAAGAAGGTAGACTGCCTAGGGACCTCAGGACCTGAGAAAGGACACAATGGTGAGTTCCCTCTATTTTCTTTTTGCCTTATAAATCCCAGACAACAGGTGGCAAGAAACACAAATGGATACAAACTAAAAAAAGCCCAACAAAAGCCCGCTCTCTTTCGCAAAAGGACCAGGAATGGGGCATTCTATCAGGATAGAAATCTTTTAGACAAAAGCTGCTCTACTTTAGCTAAAAAACACAGGAAAAAAAATAAACAAACGAACAAGCAAAAAACCAGTAGCCCCACTCCCCACCCATGCCATCAAAGGCTGACAGAGGAGTGTAGACCTCCACCATCACCAGGATATAAAGAGTGCCCTCCAACATTGGGGTGTTGTCAGAGGAAGCCTAGTGGAGCATTAGGACTTTCACCACTGCCCAACAATGATAAGACCCCACCCTCTGGTATCACATGAGGAAGCAATAGTACGCAACTCCTGTCTCTACCAGCCAAGTGGTATCAGATGATGCTAGTGGGGAAAGCTAAATTCTCATCCATACCTAGCAGTGATGAGGAGCTCCTTCCCTTTTCAGGAGTCAACAGAGGCTAAGAAGGAAAACCCATAACACGTCTAGCAGTAATGAGGTGATGTATGCACTTCACCTACAGGAGCAATGTCAAAGGAAGCTAACTGAAGCAAATGAAATTACCAGGCACATAGAGGGACACTGCATAATGCTGAAAGATTAATTCACCAAGAAGATATAGCAATTCTAAATGCATATATGCCAAATAACAGAGCAACAAAATATGAAAAATAAAAACTGGTAAAACCACAAAGAGAAATAAGTCCATAGTTATAGGTGAAAATTTCAGTACCCTTCTCTCAGTAATTGATAGAACAATGAGATAGGAAATCAGCAAGGCTATAGAAGAACTCAAAAATACCATTAATTCATAAGCTCTAATTGATATTTATAGAATACTTCACCACCAACAGCAGAATATGTACTCTTCTCAAGGACCCAAGAACATATACTGAGATAGGCCACATCCTGAGCAATAAAACAAACTACAGCAAATTTTAAGTAATTAAAATTATACAAAGTGTGGTCTCTGACCGCATGGGAATCAAACTAGATATCAATAGCAAAAAGATAACAGGAAAACCTCCAACCGCTTGGAAACTAAACAACATATCCGAAAACATGAGTCAAAGAGGAAGTCTCAAAGAAAATAAAAAATACATTGAAAGAAAATTAAAATACAACATATCAGAATCCATGGGACATAACTAATGCAGTTCTGAGGGGAAATTTTATAACACTAAATGTTATATTAGAAAGGAGCAAATATCGCAAATTAATAATCTATACATATAAAGCTAATAGGTTAGAATAAATGGACCAGATGCTCAAAAAGCACAAGCTACCACAATTCACTCAATATGAAGTATATAATTAGAATAATTTGAATGGTCCAAATCTATTAAGCAAGTTGAAATAATTTTAAAGCTAATTATACTGATAAAGAATTCATTATACCCAATATTTTTTCAGAAACAAGAAAATATTAGTTAGTTCTATGAAACTAATATTACCCTGATATCAAAACAATAC
Source organism: Sus scrofa (assembly GCF_054392235.1). Lineage (NCBI taxonomy): Eukaryota > Metazoa > Chordata > Mammalia > Artiodactyla > Suidae > Sus > Sus scrofa. The sequence continues at coordinate 31,508,872 of NC_139383.1, read as the reverse complement.
TCAGATAGTACAAAAACAAAAAATAAAGACTAATAACCTTACAGAAAAAAAACCCAAAAATTCTTAACAAAAAGTTAGCAAATAGAATACAGCAATGTATAGCAAGAATTATACAGTATGACCAAACGTGTTTGTTTCAGAGATACAAGTCTAGTTCACTATTTGAAAATCAGTAATATAATCCACCACATTAATAGACTAAAGAACAAAAAATCACATGATAATATCAATTGATTCAGAACACGCATTCAACAAAAATTTAATATCCATTTCAGAGAAAAGCTCTCAGGAAATAAGGAACAAAGGGGAGTTTCCTCAGTTTTATAAAGAGCAACTACAAAAACAAGAAACACTACAGGAAAGGTATCTTTACTGATAAAAAGATTGAATGCTTTCCACCTAAGATCTGAAACAAGCCAGGATATCTTCTCTGTTTTTGTTCAAATAGTGATAGAAGTGCTACTCAATGTGATAGAGCAAGAAAAGGAAATAAAAACCCTTCAGATTGGAGTTCCCGTCATGGCGCAGTGGTGAACGAATCCAACTAGGAACCATGAGGTTGCAGCTTCTATCCCTGGCCTTGCTCAGTGGGTTAAGGATCTGGCTTTGTTGTGGCTGTGGCGTAGGCTGGCGGCTACAGCTCCAATTGGACCCCTAGCCTGGGAACCTCCATATGCCATAGGAGCGGCCCAAGAAATGGCAAAAAGACAAAAAAAACCCACAAAAACCCTACAGATCATAACACCCCCGAAAGTGAAATTCTTGGGCATAAATCTAACAAAATATGTACAAGTTATATATGAGAGAAACTACAAAACTCTGATGAATGATTTTTTTCTTTTCAAAAAAGAACTAAATAAATGGAGAGACAGTTCATGTTCACAGATAGGAAGACTCAGTATTGTCAAGATGTCAGTTCTTCCCAAATTGGTCTGTAGGGTCAATGCACTCCCAATCAAAAATTTTAGCAAGTTTGTGTGTGTGTGTGGGGGGGGGATATCAACAAAACAATTCTAAAAAGAGGTACAAGACCCAGAAGATCCAATGCAGTATTGAAGGAAAAGAATGAGTCAGAGGACTGACACTACCCAACTTCAAGATTTACTCTAAGCTACAGTAATCAAAAGAGTGTGGTACTAATAAAGAATAGGTAAATACAGGGATATTGAAGGTTAAGTTTTAGACCACTGTAATAAAATGAATATTGCAGTAGAGCAAGCCACATGAATTTTTTGATTTCTTAGTGCATACAAAAGTTATGTTTATATTATACTATAGTCTACTAAGTGTGTAGTAACATTGTCTAAAAAAAACCCAGGTGTATACCTTAATTTAAAAATACTTTATTGCCAAAAAATGCTAACCAACCATCATTTGAGCCTTCAGCAAGTCTTAGCAGTTAACATCAGAGATCACTAATTACAGATAACATAACAAATAAAATAATAATTTAAAAGTTAGGCATATTGTGAGAATTGCCACAATGTAACATAGAGACATAGAGTGAACAAATGCTGGTGGGAAAATGGAGCTGATAGATTTTCTGAACACAAAGTTGCCACAAACTTTCAGTTAAAACAGTATCTGGGAAGCACAATGAAGCTAAGTGCAATAAAATGTGGTATGCTGTAGATTACTGGAACAGGGTAGAGAGCCCTGAAAGATACCCACATAAATATAGTCAAATGATCTTTGATGGAAGAATAAAGGCAATAATATGAGCAAAGACAGTCTTCTCAAAAAATGTTCTGGAACAACTGGACAGCCACATGCAAAAAATAATAATAAATCTAGACACAAACCTTACCTAGACCTTCAAAAAACCTAGCTCCAAATAGATCATATACATAAATGTAGAACACAGAACTATAAAACTTCTAGAATATAACATAGAAGACAGTCTAGGTGACCTTGAGTATGGCAGTGACTTTTTAGATACAACATTAAAGGCACCTCCAGGAAAAAAAAAATTGATAAGCTGGACTTTATTAAAATTGAAAACTTGTGCACTGTGTAAAGCAACATCAAGAGAAGGAAAAGACAAGTCACAACCTAAGAAAAAATATTTTCATAGGAGGTATCTCATAAAGGACTGTTATCCAGAGTATACAAAGAACTCTTAAAATTCAACAAGAAAACAGTTTTTTAAGTGGGCCAAAACCTTAACAAAGAAGATATACGGTTACCAATTGAGCATATGAACCTATGCTTTATATCATAGGTTATCAAGGAAATGCTAATTAAATCAACAGTGGGACACCCCTACACATCTAACAGAATGGCTAAAATCAGGAACACTGATTTGAAACACCAAATGCTGGTGGTGATGTGGAGCAACAGAAACTCTCATTCATTGCTAGTGGAAATGAAAAATAGAACAGCCACTTTGGAAGGCATTTGGCACTAACTTAACTAAATATACTTTAATCATACAATCCAGCAATTGCACTCCTTGGTGGTATTTATTCAAAGAGTTAAAAACTTATGTTCACACTAAAACCTGCACGCATATGTTTATGGCAGCTTTATTCATAATTGCCAAAATTTGGAAGCAACCAAGGTGTCCTTCAGTAGGTGAATGAATAAATAATCTATGGTACATCCTGACAATGGACTATTATTTATCTCTAAAAAGAATGAGCTATCAAGATGTGAAAAAACATAGAGGAAATTTAAATGCATATTATTAAGTGAAAAAAGCCAGCCTGAAAAGGCTACATACAATAATGATGGCTCTGTGTCATTATATACTTGTCCCAACCCATAGGATGTGTAACTGCAAGAGTGAATGCTAAGGTAAACTATGGACTTTTGAATGATTGCGATGTGTCAGTGTAAGTTCATTAATTGTAACAAAGGTATCTTCCGGTGAGGGACTTTGATAATGGGCAGGCTTCACAAGTGTTGTAGGCAGGGAGTAGATGAGAAATCTTTTCACCTTCATTAATTTTGTGGTGAATCTAAAACTGCGCTAAAAAATAAAGTCTGAAAAACAAACCACAAAGACCATAAAGTAAAAAATAACACTATCCCTATCTGTAGATAAACATGATTGTCTCTGTAGAAAATCCCAAAGAATCTTTTAAAAACTACTTGACCCGATAAATGGGTTCAGCTAGCAAGATTGCAGGATAAGTGTGCAAAAGTCAACCGTAGTTCTGTATACTAACAATGAGTGCATGAACACCAAAATTGAAAATACAGCAGCATTTTTGATCACTCAAAAAATGAAATGTTTAGATATCAGCACATATAGTACCTACAGGCCGAAAACTATAAAGTGCTGATGAAAGAAATCAAAAATGTAAATGTAGGACCATATGGTGTTCACAAATTGCAAGACTCAACATAGTAAAAATGTCAGTTTTTCACAAACTTCTACACAAGTTTAAAGCAATTTCCATCAGATATTCCAAGCAAATATTTGTGTAGCTAAAGATGTGATTATTCTAAAATGTATATGGAAAGGCAAAGGAACTAGAATAGCTAAAATGGTATTTTTAAAAAAGTAAAAGGGGAGGAACTCTTTTCATTAATTTCAAGACTTACTATGATAGTCAGTTGATTCTCAGTGATTATTTAGTGAATCCATTCTTTTTTTTTTTTTTTTTTTTTTTTTTGTCTTTTTAGGGCCACACCCGTGGCATATGGAGGTTCCCAGGCTAGGGGTCGAATCAGAGCTATAGCTGCTGGCCTACACCACAGCCACAGCAATGCTGGATCTAAGCCACGTTTGCAACCTACACCACAGCTCATAGGGATCCTTAACCCACTGAGCGAGGCCAGGGATCAAACCCATGTTCTCATAGATGCTAGTCAGATTTGTTTCCACTGAGCCACGACAGGAACTCCCTAGTGAATCCATTTGTGAATCTTATTTCTTGCAGACCCAATAAAGGGCTTCCAAGTGATTAAGACCATAGTGGGCTCAGGTAGCTTATTTTTACATTTCTTCAAAGGAAACTTTTTATTATATGGTCCTAAAAATAGCATTTTACTATAAATCCAATGTATAGGTGATTGGGAAACTTGGTACAATAAACTGAGTGTTAAACACTTGAAACAATGTTGTCATCATGGGCACAGGGAATTTTTATTGGCTCTGGGAACATGGGTTTCCTCATTGTAAAGATTTAATTTGTCAGGATGGTGATAAAGAGGGACAGTGGAAGTGCATTGATAAGACCATGCATTTGTTTCATGGTTATAAAGCAAGGGTACCATAGCTGCCAACATCTACCGTCATTCAAAATATAAAACTATGCCTTGTCTCATAAAATTCTAGAATTGGAAGAGATGTTATAGTTTATTTAGTTCAACCTCTCATTTTAGAGATGAAGAAATTAGTCAAAGAGGTGAAATTATATACTTTATCAGACTCATCGAGTCTTAAGATAAAAATGATACAGGCAGGAATAGGTCCAAACAGCATCTGAAGGCCCAAGTAATCAGCACGATCTGGAGGTCCAACTTTCATTTCATCCACCACAGTTTACCAAGCAAGACCTCTTAACCACCCTTTATTTAGGCTGCATCTGGGATGACTTGGAATGGCTGACAAAAGAGGAGAGGAGCAAAGCTGATTTATGAACTGTCAGCCCAGTATGTGAGCTAAAAATGGATTGGGACTTCACAACATGGTAGCCTTGAAAGATGGGGTGGGGAGAAATCTTTCTGATAGGTAGAGCTCCAGGTGGCACCACTGATCATCTTTGGATGGAAAGAGGATGGCCCGATATTAAAATCTCTGCAAATTCATGGGTGGCAAATAGCTTGGGAGAAGAAAGATGGGGGCTCTGGGGTGAGAAGATCTGCAGTCACGGTATATGGATGGACTAATGGGAGAAGGTACAAACTATGAAGATCTTTGCATTCCGTGTTACCAGAGGGCATCTTCCCTGGAATAGGTATTAAACAACCAAGTAATCACAGTAGACAAAATGTCAGCCAGTCCACATCAGCCATCTCTCCGTCATCAGAGATCCCAATATTTGAACATGAAGCACAATGAAGAGTAATCACAATGCGAAGGACGGACACTGTGCATGAGTCTAACTACCTGGGCTCCCATTCACTAAGGCTGCCAAGAGAGACCGACACTAACCATGTACATACAACACTGTTCCCTCCAGAGGCCCGCCAGCCACCTGGTGGCAAGTTGAATACATCGGAATCCTTCCATCCTAGGAAAAGCAGCGATTCATTTTGAATTAAGAGGTTGTGCCTCTATACATATTCTAGGTTTAGAGTTGCCTTTCCTGTCTGGAAAACCTCAGGCAGCATCACTATCCATGTGATCACAGAAGGTTTAATCCACTCACATGGGATCCCATTTGACACTGCATCAGCCTAAGGCAGTCTAAGTTCTTAACCAGGGGCAATATTTACCCCCCAAGGGACATTTGACAATGTCTGCAGACATAGTAGCTTCTCAGAACCGGGAGGATGCTACTGACATCTAGTGGCTACTGGCCAGGGTTGCTGCTAAACATCTTAATGTACAGGACAGCTCCCCACGACAAAGAGTTATCTCACCCAAAGTGACAATATGCCGCTGTTCAGAAATATTAGGCTAAGATACTCCCTTTATAGCAAAAGAGGTGCAACAGTGGGCCCACGATCATGAGATCCACTGGTCCTGTCACATACCACGGCATTGAAGAACAATAGAATAGCTTATAGATGGTATAGATAAGGCAAAAGCTCAAAAATGGTACCATGCAAGGATAGGGAGTCATCTTCCAGGCTGCAATATATGCTCAAACTAACAATCATTATATAGTGCTCTGCCCCAGTACTTAGATAGAATATACAGTACCAGGAACCATGGGATGAAAGTGGGAATAGGAAGTATCTGTTTCCTTTTTCTGGCCTCTGTATATTTACTGGTCTTGGCTCCTAATGTGAGAAACATCCACCAGGGAGATGTAAGCTATGATTGATGCCCATGTATTTCATACTTCTTAAGCAGAAGGCCAGAAGGTAAGAAGGGGAACACAACATTGATAGAAACAATTTGTGTGATCATCAGAAGGAAGGCTGTTAATACACATTGGGTATGGGGAGGAATATATTTGACACTCAAGACTTCTTTGCTTAATTGTGATGGTAAATAGACAAACACAGTGGCCAGAGTCTGAGATTAGCTTCTTTTTATGGCCAGATGTGCAGCATATGAAAGTTCCCAGGCTAGGGGTTGAATCAGAGCTGCAAGGGCCAGCCTAAGCTATAGCCACAGCAGCTTGGGATCCATAACCAACTGAGTGAGGCCAGGGATCAAACCCGCATCCTCATGGATACTAGTTGGGTTCATAACCCACTGAGCCACAATGGGAACTCCTGTCTATTCACTTTCATGTTTGGAAAAGTTTCTGCTAGATGTCAGAATAGGAATTGTTAGAACTAGAAAGAAACACACATACAAGTCTGTCTTTTCTTACTTTTTAAAATGTGCAACCAGAACCCTATTATAAAAAGATTTAAAGGAATAGTTTTGGTCCAACCAATATTTGAGCTGAAGCATTTTTTTATAGAATGCAAAACTCACTTTGATCTAGGCTCGAATTTACCAGAGCTCCTTTTCTTTCCTCTTCTTTCAAACACACTGGCTTTGTTTATATTGACGTCGATATTAATCACCTTTAAGAAGATTATAACCTTGATTTGCTTGTCCAGCAGCAGTGCCAGGTTTCTATGTTTTTCATTTCTTTTCTTGTAAGTCAGCCTATAGCAGGGGAGAAGCTGGCTGAACTTAAGGGCCAATGTCAAATGCTAATTGAGCAGTAAATGGACAACCTCAACAATATTATAGCCCAATTGAAATTATAGTGAAATTCTTTACTGGACAGACCTGAATCTAATTATCTCTGTTCAGCAGATAAACTCAGACTGTTGCCTTAAACGTAAATTTTGGTGGAAAAGCAAAGCAGAAGAGAGTTAAGTATAGTTGGTATAATTTCCTCTTTAAATGCCTCATAAAATTCTCCAGTGATGCCATCTGAGCCCAGCATTTTCTTTGAGGAAATGGTGTTTGTTGCTGTTATTGTTAAAATATAATGGACATCAAACATAATATTAGTTTGAGGTATACAACATAATGATTCAGTATATGTATGTATGTGAAACAATTACCACAATAGGTCTAGTTAACATCACTCACTATAAACAGGTACAATTTTTTTCTGTGATGAGAATTTTTAAAATATACACAGAGGAGAATAAACTTTGCAAGTAGGAAGCTTCCAGCCTCTTGAATTGTGGAGTTTGTAAGATTGCCATCAGGCAATGATCAACATAGCTCGCTATGTGCAGCTTTCCCTCAATTATAAAAAGAAGGCATTTTCATAGCAAATCAGGATTCTCCACAAAGGAGAACATGTTTGGAGTGGGTTTCAAGCCACAGAAACTCCCAGCAAACAACCAGTGCACAGAGAGCATTTGGCAGCAGAGCAGTTCTTTCGCCCTACCTGCAAGAGAGGGCTTGGTGGGAAAAGGCAAGGGTTGCTTTCCCAAGCAAAGCTCCATTGGGGCTGGTGTTTGTTCACTGAGGAGAATATGCTTTGCCAGTAGGAAGCTTCCAGCCTCTTGTTTTGTGGAGCTTGTGAGATTGCCATCAGGAGATGATCGCCCTAGCTCGCTATGTGCAGCTTTCCCCCTCTTGTGAAAAGAAGGCATTTTCATACCAACTAAGCAACTTTCAAATATAAAATACAGTGTTAGCTGTCATCAAGCAGTACTTTCATTTTTGTTCTTTCATTTTTGTCAGTTTGGCTTGCTGTTTTTCCTCAGCAATTTTATCTTTCCATCTATTTTTTAAAAATTTATTTTCATAAAATTTATCACAGTATTTAATCCTTCATCCTTTTTCATATAATCAAATTTTTATCTGGTACCATTTACTATTGCCTTCTGATTTTCATTGTTTCTGCTGAAAAGACAGCCTTCATATTTTATCCTCTGTACTTAATGTGTATTTTTCCTCTTGCTTTTCAAATGTTCTGTTTAACTTTAGCTTTTAGTAGTTTAATATAATGTGTGTGAGAGGTTTTTTTTCCCCCTTCTGCTTTGTGTTGGCTTAATTTTTTTTTAACTATGAGTTGATTTTTTTATAAAGTTAAAAATTTTTCCAATGTTTTCTCTTTTTTTTTTTTTTTTTTTTTTTTGCTCTGTACTTTCTCTTCTCCTCCCTAGGACTCCAATTGTACAAATGTTGGTTCATTTGCTATTATTCCACAGGTCACTGATGCTCTGCTTTTGGTTTTTAAAGTGATTTTTATGGCAAATTTACTTACAATTATTAATAGTTCTAATAGAAAATCCAAAAAAAGATAAGCAGTATTAACTATTCATATCATGCCTTTAGAAAGAGCATCCTTTTTCTCTTCCAAATCTTTTATTTTATTTTTTATGTCTTATTGTATTGGCCAGTAATTGCTGTTTGTGTTAATCAATAGCAGTGATAACAGTCTTTCTTATTTTCAATCTTAGAGGGGAACATTTAAAATTTCACCATAAGGAAGAGGTTTACTAAGGTTATTGAAAGAAATCTTCGATCAACCTTAGGGAGTTTTCTAATTTTGCTGTTTTTAAGTAAATTTTGAAATGTACTGTATTGCTATTGTTTTACTCTAATTCTTGGGAAAATATGCGATAGTAGTCATAGTGCCATTTCCAACCATTTCAAAATGTCTCCATTTCTGAGCACATGTAGGATTGCACTTCTTTATCCCCTGGAAATCATGTTGGCTGTGTGACTTCCTTCAGCCTATGCAATGTGAGCAGAAGAGACACGTGTCACTTCTAAACAGAAATTTTCAAAGTCAGTGTGGTATAGTTCACTAGGTTCCCTTTCCTGGCTCAGAGTTTTCCTTAGCCTGTATAGATGGTCCTATCAACCTGGATCCCTCAGTGACTAGGATAAGCAGAATCTCATTGTCAATGTTCATTGGACAGATAACATGAGCAAAATTTAATTTCTTTCATAATAAACTACTCAGTATATTCACACAGAATAATCTAAGCTACCATTTATTTTCCTTTATGTTAAACCATTCTTTTTAATGTAAAGCATTTATACTTGTTCATAATATATTATTTACTAATATTTTTTATTCCATAGCTCCATTTTGTTGATACTATCATATTTGTTATACCTAATAGGCAGAATCAGGTAAGCAGTGCAGCTTAGAGAATATTTTCTTTAAAAAACATTTCTTTCCAAATGTGAAGTGGGTGAAAGAAAAATAATGGAAAATATAGTCCCTGTCCTTGGGGATAGTAGTCAGGGAGTTTATTAGAAGAAATTAAATAAGTTCCTGAAGACAATTCTAGATGTGTTTGGCAGTGGTGGGGGGGAAGAGAAAAGAAATAATTTTCTATAAAGCGTAGATCAGAAAGGCTTCCTGGAAAAGGTGACATTTAAACTGAGCTTGAAGGATGAATAGAGTAATGACAGGAGAATTCTAGGCAGGCTCATTAACTAAATACAATATGAGGAAAGTATAAGCAAGATACAATAATGGAATAGCAAACTGTACAGTGTAGTTTACTTATAATAGCAGAGTTAAACTGCAGAAATATAAATTTGATTAATAGGCATCAAAGATTCTTGAATAGGGGAGAAACTGTTATTGTTTGAGGAAGATGATTAATATTGCCATTGTATTTAGAATGAATTACAAGAGGTGTGTACTAGAGGTCATGAGAGGTTGGGAGAGGCAAGGCTTTTTAATTGTTGAGATGAGATATTGAAGGCCTGGAAAAGGGGATGGAAAAAAAGGATCTGCTTTGACTTTTATTGTGCTATGTATTCATCCATGTCTATGCCCCTGAAAACCTAACATTCTTCATTTTTGTCTATTGCAAGCCACATAAATAGAGTCAGTAACTGCATACGTATTTTGGATAACCACCCCAAATGCAGTATTTCATGCTACTGAACACTGAGTCAATGTGCTAATATTCAACACTAAAATCAAAAGTGAGAGCACAGATGCCTAGGGGAAGAAAAGTTGGCAGCACACAGTGCTGGAAATTAGATAAGGTAGTTTTTGTTTTTGTTTTTTGTTTGTTTTTGCTTTTGGCTGCACAATAGGCAATTGTGATTCACGTGCATTTGCTTATTCTCGTAGTAAAAAATCCTCCAGCTAAAACAAGAGTCCCATTTTAAAGAGCAAGATGTAACTGCCAACACCTCACTTTGCCACGTCTTCCATGACTGCAAACAGGTCACATTCAGGGATTGTTGACTAGGGCTTCTTTGTTGCCTTCCTTTTAAAAGGCATTTTGGGAATTGTAATATTTCCCCATGTTCCAAAGCATCATTTGTTCGGGGGAGAGGGGTTGGGTGTCAAACATAGGAGGGGTCTCAGGGTTTCTAAAGTGGTCACTTTGAGAGTCACTTCATAATATGTTTGTCGGCATGTTTTCTTCCAGTTCTGGTTTTGTTACCTTCCCTCTGTTTTCAATATAAACAGCGGTACAAAGGGAGCTATCTTCCTGCTGCTCAAAATAACTACTTAGTTGGGTAAAATTTATAATGTCAGATTCTACTTTTAGCCAGGAAATGCAAACAAAGCTTGGAGACTGCTTGTTCCCTGACCCCAAATTCATTTCATGTTGCTATAGTATCACCCCTGAGAAAATGGGCCTGCCTGTTTTCCTCCCCATAGACGCACTCAATGGGCTTTTGTCAGCTCTTGAATTATAGCATTAAAATTTAAACACTAGGGATTTAATGGAGGATTATTATGACACTCCAGTGCATTCTTTCTGTTGCCATTAGCAACAACTCAAGGATGAAATAAATTAATTGTTTTAGAGGTGCTATTTTCTTAAAAGATGAAGGATCATCTACCTTACATTCTTGGAGTTTTATAAAACAAACTGATTTGTATGGGTTACTATCCAATGAGAAGAGTCCTGGTAGTACATAATACCAATCCAGTAACTGAAGAAATTTTTTTTCTTTTAATTCACCAATCTATAAAGGCCAAAGATATTTTCACAGGCCCCCAGAAGATGAACTTCAATCTGCTGCTCCCAAACACATTCTCCACTGTCTGGAAGACGTGCAAAGGGAATGGCACAGCGTTCTCCATCTCAAATCCTTCAAAGTGCTGTGGGAATAAAAGAATCCCTGCCAAAAGCCCCAGAGAGATCTGTCTGTCTGTTTGGTATGGTAATGACTGAGGCTGGTCCAGATAGGCATCTGGGGGAAACCCAGCTATTGAAACCTAATGAATGAAACTGAGAATTTCTTCTGACAATACTATTTGTGTCTTTGGTCCTATCCTGGTATCTAAGGAGATATCAAAATAAATAATTAAAGTAAGATATTGTTGAATTGGTCTTTGCATTTCTGTTGGACCATATATTCTGAGAGGTTTCCTTATGGATAATTGTGCATCTAGGCTTCTCTGCTAGTCATTTGCCTTTCTAGCTCTGTGTCAATTTTGCCTCTTCCCTATTCCAAAGTTAGCGTCTAGGTTTATATTCAAGATTACGTTTTTCTTTTTAGCAACAGAAATTACAACAATTTCTGTTGCTTTCCCAGTTACCGAAACATGGATATAGCCTTTCTTCTCCTATATTCTTGCTGAATAATGCTTTCAAAATATTTCAGATTTTTTTGCCTTTGGATTAAATTCAAGTTCATGGTAGAAATAATACAAAGTGAGTAAGAGCGGTAAATAAATAAATAAATAACTCTTTGGATTTTTCAGTATCCAGAAATAATACCTTTTAACCTGAGTGTGATTGTTTACATAAGGAAATAAAAGTAAGACTTATTTTCACCAAGACTTTCAGGGCTCCCTGTCCTCTTCTCAAAGCCAATCCTATTACCAGTGTTTTGCGTTTCCTTTCAGAGATGGTCCACACAGACATCTTTATATAAGCGTTTTTTACATGAAAATGATACATTTGCAGTTTTTAGCTCCTACCTTTTTCACATAACAATAAATCTCAAAACCAGAATACGTATGGGGGGAACATGGGGCGATATTCTTGTGGGACAGGAATGTTGGGAATTTGAAGGAGGAGACTCAGAGTCTTGCTTTACAGTTGGGTTTCTTAGGGTGTGTGGAGCTAGTCAATAAATGGAAACAGTAATGAAAAATGCTTTTATTCACACTTTACATAATACTGAGAAAATACGGTCCATAAAAACAAGAAAGTTGATAACATTTTTGTTGTTGTTCATGTTTTGGATTAATTTGATATGGTTTGTCTGGAATAACTAGACTCTCTATCCAGTCCCTAAATGAGATATTTGAAGTAGTTCTTGGTAATGCGCTATCAAAAACGTGTTGCAATCAACACCCTTGCAAACATGATTATAGGCACACACATCAATCTACTTGTACTCTAAGTTACTACAGGTTGAATTACTTTGGTCGAAACATGGGAGTTCCCACTGTGGCTCAGTGGGTTACAAACCCAACTAGTATCCATGAGGATTCGGGCTCAATCACTGGCCTCCCTCAGTGGATTTAGAATCTGGCCTTACTGTGAGCTGTGGTGTAGGTCACAGACACGCTTGGCTCCCACATTGCTGTGGCTATGGTGTAGGCTGGTAGCTACAGCTCCAATTCCACCACTACCTTGCCTGGGAACTTCCATATGCTATAGGTGCACCCCCCCCCCAAAAAAAAACCCCATAGTATACACAGATGTTCACTATCGGTGAAGTACACCGAGTATTTAGGAGCATGTCTATGAATTGATGCCCCCCATTCACTTCAGGAAGCATTCCCCCTGTGGTCAGCTGCCTATTTTCATGTCAAGGCTGAGGTGTTGCTAGGGCCAGGATGACTGTGCTCTCTAATGTGTCATTTCCCCCTGACAAGTGACGTTTATTAGGTCTTTCCCACGCTGTTAGTCACTGGGTCCCAGTTGACCCACCCCCTCAAAAATGGGACTATCAGGGGATAGAGTTAACAGAGATTCTTTGATCAGGTGCTTCATTTGGCCAAGAGCCTAGTAACAAGCTATTAACTGGTTTCAAAAGCCTTACCTGGTAGCCATGCCAGACAGGTAATGAGTCTGAAACCCAAAGGGTCCCAAAGGGTAGAAGGCTGCCTCCCTTTGCCAGGGATCCCAACTGACTGCAACTTGTCAACAAAACTTGAGCTCCAAGGTGTCACTAGGGTTGTGCATTCTACCAGCACTTCTCTCCATGCAGCTTTTCCAGGATTGGAGAATCCCCCTGGCACTCATGGAGTGAGGAAGTACACTCAAATGTAAAAGCAGCAATAGTGCATTAAATTAGCCCAAATCCCTCAGCCACCAAGGTCACATTAGATTCCTTTTCCCAAGGTGAACCTTGCCCAAAAAGCAGTCACTGAATTTGGGTGGCCGCTCCCTTCACAGGAGTAAATAATAGGACAACGTGGGCAGTTATGTCCAGCAGAGTTCCCCAGTATAAGAGGACTGGGGTGTATGACCTTTGGTCTCTTTGGGGGACAAAGAGACCCCTCTATAAACAGCTGAGTTCAGTGTCAAGTGGAAGAGAGTAATTAGAGGGCCTCAGTGGAGAGAGAACTCCCTGGCAGTAAAAAAGGCATTGTATTCAATTTGAGCAGGTTTTGAGTAGATATTAACTCAAGGCTCAACAAAAAGAACTTCTAAGTCTTTTGGTCTGCCCAGAGCTCTGTGTTTGATAGAAAGGTCCTCATTACTGAGACTGGTTCTTTTGGCTTAGAGGACTCTTTGATTCATCATTTGCAGCCTCTTTACTTTTTGGCTGGGGGTACAGAGCTAGTGGCCCATTGTCATGGTAACATTTGCTCATCTGCCCTCCCAGAGGAGAGTGAGCAATAACCAAAACACTCTCTGAGCAGCTTGCTTTAATCCTACCTCTCACTACTCCAGACATTTATTAACAGGCAGAACAGCAGGGAACCATTGCTACACCCCCTCCTTCTTGCCTAGCATTTGTTGTCACATCCCACAGAGTCGCTTCATATTCCCAGACCTGGCCTGAGGGATCCTTGTCCTTTCTATTCCAGAAGGGCGCATCTCAGTCAGCATCCCTTCCTTGTTACCAAAACTGTTAAGAATTAAGAAGGGTCTGATATGTCTTCTTTTTTGCAAACCAACAAGTTAGTCAGCCACAGTCTTATGGATGCTAAAAGATGGTATGAGAATCCTAAGTCAAAGACAAAGGAGTTTATTACTCAGAGCATGGTAAGCAGTGTGAACATCAACTTATTTTTTGAGAGTTCTTTCTGCTCCCAAGTTCTATAAGGGAGACAGAGATGGCTCCAAAGATAGCCTACATATGCAGTGGTTTGTATTTCAGGAAATGAACTGTGAGCATAGAGAAGGTCAGTATTTTACAGTGAATAATAAGTAAGTCTGCTCTTTGCGCCAAGAAAAATATCTTTATCATAGTAGACAGTAAGCATGCTGGCTGCTTGTCCTAGGAGGAGATACTATCTATGTCTTTCAAGGTTATCCATTATACCAACATCCTTAAAAAGATGGTCCAGAAGAAAAAACACAGTCTCTGTTTTCAAGATGCGCCAAACTGTAAAACACCCACGTAGAACTATTTTCCAGCACATTCCATGGTTTGGATGTAACTTAGATGCATTCAACTTCCACTCTCTACTCCTCCAATGGTGGTAATACTTTTATTAAAAACCAGTTCCAGCTCCTGTAATATCCTTTATGTATTGCTTATTTATTTCTTTTGGATAATTTTCAAGGTGGAATGATCAGGTAAAAGTGGATGCATTTCATTTTAATATATTTTGCAAGTCTTCTAACAAGAGGTTATTAATATTAACATTTCAAACAGGTGTGTCCAAGAATGAATTACTCTGGAGTTCCCGTCGTGGCGCAGTGTTTAACGAATCTGACTAGGAACTATGAGGTTGCGGGTTCGGTCCCTGCCCTTGCTCAGTGGGTTAAGGACCCAGCGTTGCCGTGAGCTGTGGTGTAGGTTGCAGACACGGCTCGGATCCCACATTGCTGTGGCTCTGGCATAGGCCAGTGGCTACAGCTCCGATTCGACCCCTAGCCTGGGAACCTCCATATGCCGTGGGAGCGGCCCTAGAAAAGACAAAAAGACAAAAAAAAAAAAAAAAAAAAAAGAATGAATTACTCCCTAATGTGGCAAAAATAAATGATTAGCCTCATATTCTTTAACTTAATCTTTCCTAGAAAAGTACCTTAATGCAGAGACCATAGAATTTAATTAGAACTTCATAGTCCTAATAAATTAGGCTGCTATAACAATATTAGACTGGGTAGCTTATAAATGACATAAATTTATTTCTTACAGTTCTAGAGGCTGGGAAATTTAATCCTCACAGTGGTGGGGGCTGGGAATTCCAAGATCCAGGCACTGACAGATTCAGTGTCTGGTGAGGACCTGCTTCCTGGTTCATAGACAGTCATCTTTTCAATGTGTCCTCACATGATGAGTGAAATGAGGGAGCTATCCTGTTAGTGTCTATATTGTAAAGGCATGAATCCCATTCATGTGGGCTCCACCCTCATGACCTAAGCACCTCCCAAAGTCCTCACCTGCAAATACGATCACACTGGGGACTAGATTTAAATATATGAATTTTGGAAGGAGACAAGCAATCAGTCAGTCCATAACAAGTCTAGTGAGAAACCTTAAACATAATGGCTAGACAATTGATATAGTTGCTTTGAAAGAACAAAGCTCTCATATAGCCATTATATCCTCTTGGAAGGATAAGAAAAGGCTAGGAAATATTTGCGTGCTAGTTTTCATAAAATTTAATATGTCTACATTTAGCCTATATTTTGTCATCATGACATTTGAGGTTTTGTGTAAATTTATTTTAAAAGGAGAACAGGAGTTCCCTATGGTGCAGCAGGTTAAGGATCTAGCATTGTGACTGCTGTGGCTCGGGTTGCTGCTGTGGCATGGGTTTGATTCCTGGCCTGGGAACTTCCGCATGCTGTGGGCACAACCAAGAACATAAAAAGAAGGACAAAAAGTTTCTTTGTATTATTAAAAGAGTCTAAGGATTTTTCAATTGTAATTCCAAATGTATATCTTTAAATTAAAAGGAACATTTGTTAACGTAATATGTCTTATAGAATACTGTGTTTGCTTGTTTTAATTATGTTTCTTAAATGAAATTGAGGTTATCCATTAGTCCCTTGATAATTAACTCACTGATTTATCCTGTAACTGCCTTGGTAGTGGCTTGAACTTTCTTGGTAGCATCAAAAACATGCTGAGATCATCTGTTAATCTTCCTACTTCTCTGTAATCTTATTTAGAATAAACCTTGTGATTTAACATATTCAACTCTAACAGGCAGTAACACTTCAAGAATTTCTCTTTAGAAAAATCTCTGTCAGCAATGGTTGTTAACACTTGCAATTTCTACTTAGCCAGTAGAGTAAAAATAGGATTTCATTGTTGCATTAATCCACTCTGAATGAAATTCAGGTCCTCAGGATTTTTATCTATTTATGTCAGTTAAATATTACCTCTGATCAAAGATCACAGCAAAAGAGAACCAAATGTTGCTGGTGAGTATCAATAGAATCAACAAACACTAGGTATACATCTCATAGGCTGCAGATATTGGAATGATTAGCTCTAAGAGATGTATAAAATACTTTTTAAATGGATGTTAATATGTGTCAAACTAGCAGGTGGATTTCAACAAAACACAGCTCTTAAGAATGAAAACATAATCTTTAAGTTACAAATTTAAGGAATGATAAGACTAATACAGGTTGAGAGTCAAAAAGTAAGTTGAAATTTCATCATAAAAAGTACTGAAAATACAGCACAAAAACAAAATAAAAATTAAGGGGTTAGGAGATAGGGAAGATCCATTAAAAGAATCTAAACCTTGTCTGATTAGAGTTTGCAACAAGAATAGAGATTATGGAGCAGAGCCAATTTTTAAAAAGGTCATGACAGAGAATTTTCCTGAAATGATGAAAGATAAGAATTTACAGGAATTCCCATTGTGGCTCAGTGTTAACAAACCCAACTAGTATCCATGAGGATGTGGGTTCAATCCCTGGCCTCACTCAATGGGCTAAGGATCCCGCGTTGCTGTGAGCTGTGGTCACAGATGTGGCTTGGATCTGGCGTTGCTGTGGCTGTGGCATAGGCCGGCAGCTGCAGCTCTGATTTGACCTCTAACCTGAGAAGCTTCATCTGCCATGGGTGCAGCCCTACAAGAGACAAAAAAGAAAAAAATTTACAGAGGAAGACACAGTATACACCAAATGGGATAAATAAAAACGAATCTATAAGTAGCACCTTCCACTAAAGTTTTAGGACTTCAGAGACAAAGAAGACTCATAAGAAAAAACAAACCTCATAAAGAATTGAACAAACAGTAAATGTCCCAACAGCAATAACAGAAGCCAGGACACAGCAGAATGATAAAGCTGTCAATATAGGGTTGTGTAACCAGCCAAACTCTCTTTTTATAACAAGGGCAAAATAAAGACATATTTATATAAATAAGAACTGAAAGTTTTCACTATCAGCAGAATTTCACTAAAATAACTTTTAAAGTATGTTCTTTAGCATAAAAGGAAATGATTCCAAAATGAAGATCAGAGATGCATAAAAGAAAATAAATTGAAATAAAATTACAAGTATGTATTGTACAACATGGCTGTGAATATAGCCAATATTTTGTAATAATTGTAAATGTAGTGTAACCTTTTTTAATTTAATTTTTATTTTATATTGGAGTATAATTGATTTATAATGTTTTAGATTCAAGTATACAGTGAAGTAATTCAGCTATACATATCCATATATAATGAAGTGAAAAATTTAAACATTGTATAAAAATTATTTTTTAAATAAGTACAGGAGTTCTTTTGTGGTATAGCAGGTTAAGGATCTGTTGTTGTCACTACAGAGGCTTGAGTCACTACTATAGTGAGGGTTCAGTCCCTGGCCTAGGAACTTCAACATGCTGCAGGTGCAGCCAAAAAATAAAATAAATAAAATAAAAAATATGTACAAAATAGGCAAACTAATGGTGAGTTGTTTAAGAAAAATGAAAGACAGAGGCAAGTAAATAGTACTAGCAATGGAAGAGGGAACATAACTAAAGATAGAACAGAGATTTAAAAAGATCATATTAAAATACTATGGGGAGTTCCCATTGTGGCATAGAGGGTTAAGAACCTGACTAGTATCCATAAGGATGCAGGTTCTATCCCTGGCCCCACTTAGTGGGTTAAGGATCTGGCATTGCCATGAGCTGTGGTGTAGGTGGAAGATGTGGCTCTGACCCACATTGCTGTGGCTGTGGTGTAGCCAGCAGCTGCAGCTCTGATTTGACCCCTAGCCTGGGAGCTTCCATATGCTACTGGTGCAGCCCCAAAATAAATAAATAAATGAAATACTATGAACTTTTACATACACAGAAAACATTTTGAATTCCTGGGAAAAAGTAAGACAATAAAAGAATAACCTTAATATGATGAGACTAATTTTCTAGTAAGATTAAGAATAATTTGGTGATGTTCAGGAATGCTACCCCCAAGATATAGCGCCTTGGTTTATTGAGTATTTTAAGCTGAAGGAGCTTGAGAAAATGGCAGAAGTGGGCTCTCTGACTTTCTCCTTGCCTTTCTTTCCTGAAACAGGCCATAAAACAGAAATGGTTTTTGGTTTTTTTTGGTTTTTTTTTGGTCTTTTTAGGGCCACACTCGTGGCATATGGAAGTTCCCAGGCTAGGGGTCAAATCAGAGCTGCAGCTGCTGGCCAATGCTACAGCCACAGCAGTGCAGGATCTGAGCCGTGTCTGCTACTTACATTCACAGCTTGCAGCAATGCCAGATCCTTAACCCACTGAGCGAGGCCAGGGACTGAACCCATATCCTCATGGATACTAGTTGGGTTTATTACTGCTGAGCCACAACGGGAACTCCAGGGACATCTTTATCTCTGAAGATAAAGGGGCCTCAAGAAGAATTTGAACAGGCTTTGCTGTTGCCCCCAGTTACACTTACCTCATGCTCCTTGACCTATCATATTTCTACACGACTGTCCACGTTTCATCAAGCCTAAGACACATATACTCTTTCTTCAGATCGTCATTTCATTATGATGGCTCTGATGTCACATAAAACTTACATTAAATACATTTGTATGCTTTTCTCCTGTTAATCTTTGTCAAATTTTCAAACCTAGCCCGGGACCCTAAGAGGGTTGAAGAAAACTTTTTCCTCCCCTCCAAATCTCATAGCAACTTAAAACCTAATGTGTGTGTGTGTGTGTGTGTGTGTGTGTAAACTTTTACAAAGCCAGTAGCATGTCTAGATAGTTTCAAAGGGGATGTTTTACTAAACTTTCTTTTTTAATACATGATTCCAGTCTTGTACAGATTCTTTTAGAAAATGGAAATAGAGGGAAAATAAACCATTTTATCTTATAAGCCAAATATAAAATGTATTAGTTTGCTATTGCTGCTGTACAAATTACCATAACCTTTGTTGCTTAAAATAATACATATTTATTAGAATTCTGAAGGTAAGAGGTGTAACACAGATTTCACCAGAGTAAGATCAAAGCGTGGGCCAGCTAGGTTCTCTTCTGGAGCTTAGAGGAGAATTGGTTTCCAGAGGCTGCCTGTAGTTAACTCCTGGCTTCCATCCTCCATCTCCAGAGCCAGCAATGGCAGGCCAAGTTTTCACACTAGGTTCTTCGGGTTCTCTGCAGCTGAGAAATGGGCTCTTTTATGAACTGATATGATTAGATTGGGTCCCCCTGGATAATCAAAGATAACATTCCCATCTCAAGATCCTTAATGTTAATCACACTGCCAAGTCCCTTTTCCCAAGTAACCTAGATGTTCACAGGTTCCCGATAATCAGGCATAGACATCTTTTGAAGGGCCGTTATCCCACCTATCACACCCAATAAGCATTTATGAAAAAGGAAAATTGGAGTTCATAAGCATGTACACAATATATAAGCAAGTATTCTAGACAGTATTTTGGCAAAAATACTTTGGGAATCTTAATTCATGATCATATCAGGATCAAATATTTAACACTGTTAACTAGCTTAGAAAAATCTATGAAATGTAACTCACAATTTTAAGAGAAAAAAATTGCATAATAATCTCAGTAGATAGAGAAAATAATTGCTAAAATTTGACAATTATTTATGATCTGAAAAACTCAGTAAACTAGGGTGGACTGAAGTTTGGCACTTGCCATCAGGCTCTACATGGATTAAATCATGAGCCACTGCACCTGCGGACCCACAGCAGCCCCTGAGCAGAGCTCGGGGTGGAGACCAGGAGTGAGGCACTCTGCGCTCGGGAACACTGGAAGAACAGGTCTTCAGATAGTCAGATATTTTTAGAAGAAGATTTTATGAGCCCAATTCTTGCATCTCCTCCTATCTAAAAAAACACTAAAATCCTTCATGGGGATGTCTGCTCCTTGTGACCTTCAGGAGATCAGCAGCAAACTTTTGTAAAATGTGTGTATGGCTCCATGCATCCCCCCCTCACCTTGATCAGATCCTGAAATTCCCCCTTTCCTCTTTGGGGCAGCATTTCTCTTTCTTTCTTTCTTTCTTTCTTTCTTTCTTTCTTTCTTTCTTTCTTTCTTTCTCTCTTTCTTTCTTTCTTTCTCTCTTTCTCTCTTTCTCTCTTTCTCTCTTTCTCTCTCTCTTTCTCTCTTTCTTTCTCTCTTTCTCTCTTTCTCTCTTTCTCTCTCTCTCTCTTTCTCTCTCTCTCTCCCTCTCTCTTTCTTTCTTTCTTTTTTTTTTGCCATTTTTTGGGCCGCTCCCACGGCATATGGAGGTTTCTAGGCTAAGGGTCTAATCAGAGCTGTAGATGCTGTACACCACAGCCATCGCAACTCGGGTCCAAGCCGAGTCTGCAACCTACACCACAGCTCTCAGCAATGCCAGATCCTTAACCCACTGAGCAAGGCTAGGGATGCGAACCTGCAACCTCATGGTTCCTAGTTGAATTCATTAACCACTGAACCACGATGGGAACTCCCAGGGGCAGCATTTCAAAGCTATCTGAAATACTGCCGCCCGGGCTATGGTTAAGGATAAAATAACGAATGTCACACTCATCTGTGAATATAGTTACCTCCAAGGATGAGAGCGGTGAGTCCTGCAGGCTGTGAAAACTCAGGATACTGGCCCTGATAGCGGAGGTGCATATCAAAGGAATGATTTCAGTGAGCCCAGGCCTCTTTTGTTCCTGCTCTCTGTCCTTTGATGCGAAAACTCCTACGTATCCTAGCTCCTCCCTCACCTCCTCAGAGCGGTTTCTCAGGGCTGCCTAAGATTCTGTCTCCAGGGTTAAGTCATAATTTTGCCCCAAATAAAACTTAACTCTCAACTTGCAGGTTGTGCATTTTTTTTTAAGTTGCCATTAGGAATAAAAGATAATTTCCATAATCTAATAAAAGAGTTCAACAAAAAAATTTACACTAAACATCAACTTTTGAGGTAAAATATTAAAAGTGCTCCCTCTAAAATTGGAAAGAAGTAGTCTACTCCCATTCAACATGGAAGTCTAAGACAGTCAAGTAAGACAAAAAGAAAAGTGCTACGATTTGGGGAAAACACCTAAAATCTTAATAATTTATAATCTTTATAATTCAAGGATGGAGAACTCTAAAGAATCAATATAACTAATAATATGGTTAGGTGCTTGAAAAAGTTAATATATAGAAAGCTGTATATAGTTGCAATAAAACATTAGAAAGTGTAATTTTAAAGTAGATGCCATTTGTTTTATCAGTACAAAATATTTTGGTATATTTCCTTCTAGTACACCCCCCCCCCACACACACACACACTCACACATTTCCCACTTTATTTTCTAAATAGGATCATATTGTTTAGACAATTAGGCATTTTTTCTTTTTATTAACATTACTGCGAACATTTTCTCTTCTTTTTCTTTTTCTTTTTATGCCACACCCGCAGCAAATGGAAGTTCCGGGGCTAGGCATCAAATAGGAGGTGCAGCTGAGGCCTGTGCCACAGCTATGGCAGTAACAGATCCAAGCTACATGTGTGGTCTACATCATAGCTTGTGGCAACACTGGATCCTTAACCCACTGAGCGAAGCTAGAGATCAAATCCGCATTCTCACTGACATGATGTTGTGTTCTCAACCTCAACAGGAACTCCTCTTTTTTTTCTTAAATAGTGCTTGGAGACATAACTCCTAAGGGCTATATTATTTCCCATTATCTGAATCACCATAGTTTATTTATCCAGCACATCAATTTCTGACATTGACATTATATTCTCTTATTCTTGCATTGTTACGGCCATGATGAACATTCTTGTACATAGTCCTTTGTACATACAAACTTGATTATTTCATTAATGTGAATTTCTAGAAATAGAATTGCTGAATCAAAAGATACAGATTTAGGAGGTCAAGTTGACTTTTACTTTAGGCTGTGCCCTTAAATATGATTCACAACTTTCCCTCTCCCACAGACTGTGGGATTAAATACCACAATGTAGATGCTGGGATGAGCAATTAACCTATGTAGTGGAGAAATCATCATACCATTTCCTCATCTTTCTCTCTTCTTCCTTTCTGTGTTCCATTCATATATATATAAACAAACCACTACAGGTCATCAAATATTAAGAGAAAACCAACAAGAATAAAGAAGGAAACCAAGACCCTAGGGAAAAGAGAATTATGGAAGGGAAATTTGACATATTCATCGTCAGCAAGAGTCCAGAGAACACTGTATCAATAAAACCAAAATATGATGCTATAAAAAAGAAAAACCAGAGAACCAAAAGTTTTCTTGGAATTTAAAACTATGCTTCTAGAAATAAAAATATTTTAAAACCATGATTGTGGAAATGAAATTATTTATAAAGAGGCTGAATAAAAGAATACACCTGGTAGAAGACCTAGTCATATCAAGGAAAATCTCCCAAAGGGAGAAGCAAAAAGACAAAAGATAAAAATTGGGTGATGGATGTGATAACATTTTGGATTTTTTTTTCTTTTTTCTTTTTTTTTTTTTTTTTTTTGTCTTCTTAGGGCTGTACCCATGGCATATGGAGGTTCCCAGGTCAAATCCGAGCTACAGCTGCTAGCCTACACGACAGCCACAGCAACGCTGGATCCAAGCCATGTCTGCCACCTGCACCACAGCTCACGGCAAAGCTGATCCTTAATCCACTGAGCAAGGCCAGGGATTGAACCTGCGTCCTCATGGATGCTAGGCATATTCATTTCCACTGAGCCATGATGGGAACTCCACATTTTGGATGTTAAACTAACACACTTTTTTTTTTTTTTTGGCTTTTTAGGGCAGTACCCGCGGCATATGGAGGTTCCCAGGCTAGGGGTCCAATCAGAGCTACAGCTGCCGGCCTATATCACAGCCGCAGCAATGCCAGATCCAAGCCACGTCTGTGACATATACCACAGCTCATGGAAATGATGGATCTTTAACACACTGAGCAAGGGCAAGGATCGAACCTGCCACCTCATGGTTCCTAGCCAGATTCATTTCTGCTGCGCCACGGGGAACTCCCAAACTAATACACTTTTTATATATGAGTAATAGATAGTGGAATGTAATATGCACTGGAATAATTCTAAATATGTGGACAGAAAATTGGGACAAATGTATTCATCTAATATATAAATGTGAAGATAGCCACGTGTTTATCTAGTTAAATAGTTGTGTAACATGCCTAACTCCCTTTTTTCTTTCAGAGGACATATTTTATTATGGCATTATTTCTCAGCATTGTAGAAATCACACCTAGGTTCCTAGAAATCACAAGAAGTAATTTCATGCAGGCTGAAAATATGTGTAGCGTGAAGTTTCATGCACGCTCTGATACTTCTGTGACTGTAGAAAAGCAATGCTTGTGTAGATATACACAAGAGACAAATAATGGTCACTGGAAAGAGAAGTCAGTCTTTCCAACTTCTTTAAGGGTTCAAATTTACAACAAGGAGTCTGCATAGTTTTCATTTCTTCCCAAACCAATTTTCCTTTTTAGTGGTTTTGAAACCAAATAGTACAGAGAATTTCATTTGCATGTCACACTCCCTGTAATGCATTTTGGGTTTTGTTATTACGCAACTTGAGTGTCTGCACAAGGATTTTTTCCTCAAGACTCTTGCTTCCTACAGGATATAAATGCTCAACTCGATGGCCTCAAATTCCTAAAATAAGACCCTAAACACCACTGAAATCTAACAGTAATACCAAGAAGTCCACTAATACCCATGCTTTTAAACCACAGAGGCATGCTATTCAGTAAAAAAGCACCTTTAGCCTAGTCTCACTCTGAGCAACAAGAGCTTAGGCTGGGAGCACACATCATTTCTGACAAAATGAGGATACCTGAAACCACTGACTAAAGTTGTCAACTCCAGAAATGGGGATTAGGTTTTGGAGAAAATAAAAATATTAAAGTGACTCTGATAAATATTGACTTTCTGGCAAGTTTGGATCTCTTCATGCTAAATAAAAATAAGAGGTTTCTTAGTGACACTTGACCTATGAAGTCATCTCCAATAATGTTATAATACATTGGACACAAAATGCAAAACAAATGAATCCTCTAACTGAGCCAAATTATTACAACAGACTTCGACTAATTCTCTCCATATTATGCTTTCCTTTCACCGATTACCACCCACTTCTTCAGTATGGTTTTCCTAGTTTATAGGCATTTCAAGCTGTTAACGTCATAAACTTAAAGAATAATAATGACCACAAACAAAAAGCATAGACAAAATGTAATCATAATGTGACATCCTATTTTGGGAAATAAAGGTGAAAAGGGGCACCAAATTACTGATAAATACATAAGAAACAAGACATAAAGTTTCGGGTTGGGGTAAATTTATCTAATTATACTCTGGAAATTCTAATTCCTGTCTTCCAACTCATTTCTGACTTTTGGTAAACAAAAGTGAAGTCTGGGGTGCCTCAGTATTTTTCTCTTTCTCCTCTCTTAAACTGGGCTTAATTCAAATTATCATCATATTCTTCTGTAGGAAATGAAAACCGCTAATACAAAAATCCTATACTCTGCCGGGTAAATAATATCATAACTAATAGAAAATTTGATGAAAAGTGCAATGTCTCAGCATAGGTTGCGGTATAGAGAAAAAGGAAGAGAAATTTGAAAAGCAAGGCATAGTCCCTGTTCTTAAAGGAAATTACCAACTACTAAAGGGAAAAGGCATGTTCAAAAAAAGTTTCAGGAGTCTTAGGTGTAAAAAGAGGCGAAGGTCAAGATAGGGGACTTACTAACTGTATGCTGGGCACAGAACTAGGTTTTGACATTTAAATGGTGGTTTTATGGCTTGAACTTTTTAAAATTAAATTTTAAAGTCGACTTACAATGTTGTGTTAGTTTCAGATATACAGCAAAGTGAATCAGTTATACATATACATGTAATCATTCCTTTGGTGCAGCCTCTATGGAGAACAGCATGGAGAGTCCTTAAAAATTAAATGGCAAAAAAATAAAAATTAAATGGCTTGAACTTTTAGAAAGTCCCACTCCCCTGCCATGACAGAGTACCCCCTTCCATATCTGAGAGGGCAGGTCACATTTAAATACTGTGCCATGGTATAATGAAGGTATAATGATGTACTCTTCTGGGTAGGATTTCAGGAAAGCCAGCTGTGCATGAAGTCAAGATGTACATACAATTTCTAGCTCCAGCCAACTGAAATCGATAATATTAAAAAAAAAAGTCATTCACTCCATTTCCATCAAAAATTCTGACTTCAACATCTACAAAATAATTGTTGGGATTTCTCAAAGAAAAACAATCTACCACAGCAATTTTTTTTTTATATTATGGAGATAAAAATGATTGTTCAGTTGACTGACTGAACTCACTCTTCAGCCAGTTGTGGTTTTATAGAAAACACGATCCTGGCTTCATAGCTTTCATTCTTTTCCCATTCAATTTATGATTCATTTTATAACCATGAGAATGTAGTAAACTAATGCCCCATTTCTCAATGGTTTAACAGTCATTTCTCTCTGGATATCGAATAAATCAATTGAATAGATAATTGCTAAGACTGGAGAAAAAGAGAAAGAATGATGCAAAATAGTCACAAAACAGGCCAGCACTTCTTTCCTGTTCTGCCACTTGACAGTCTGTTTCCCTGAGCTAGTTACTTCAACATGTCCAGAGGGATCGCTGGTGAATAAAAGAGAGATATCTGTTTCCTCTGACTTCTCTACATTAAAAAGCAATAAACTAACATAAGTTGGTAGAGGTTTCTATTGTTTTAGTCTTGGCTCCCTTTGGCTTGTTTAAATCAGGAAAGCAGAAAAACCTGTGTCTTCGGTCTGGTTCTACGTTCTGGTCAGTGTATGACATTACACTCTTTCACCTCTCTCTGTCTTCTCATCTGTAAAATAGAAGTTGGACTGGATGATCTCTCTGGTCTTTTCTAGCTGAAAAGAAAAAAAAAAAAAAAGTGCCTCTAGGCTTCTAAGTCAAATGCCAGGTTTTAGCTTGACGTGAATTAAACTGTCTGGGTTATAAACCAGCTACAAAATAAGGTTTGTAATGGAAACAGCAAGTGACCCTTGGCTGCAGCCAAGCTAAGAGTTCCCGCTATAATATTCAGTTACCGCTCAACTGGCGTGTTATGTAACAGTGCCTATTGCAGGATTACCCAGTCCTTTCAGCTCGCCCTAATTGTACAGTCTGCTTGTGGTTCCTATAATACCTGGTTCTCTTCGATGACACGCTCCAGGGTATATGTGGCTGCCACCACCAAAACACAGCTCTTCCTGGCTTAAAATAACACAGTTAGATGCAACTTGCAAGCACCATCCTTTTTAAGAGTACATTATTTTTGCTTTTCCTTCTGCCTCTTTCTAACTGGCAATGACTTCCTGCCCAAAATGACCTAGCACTTGGAAAAATTCTAACAAATAATAAAAATGTTCAGTACAGGTAGAGTACATACCGTCCTCTGACTTAAGGCACAGACCAAGTAAGGAGCTCCAGCTGGAAAGAGCGAGAGGCAAGGCAGAGGGAGATGATTCACGTTAATTACGACAAATCTTCAATCGAATGGAATTGACCCTTGTTTTGTTTTTGTATTTAGTCTGTACTGCCTTTAGCACATATAAATATTTTAACTTCAGGAAAAGAAAAATTAATGGCAAATTTAGAAGAAAAAGAACATCACAAAATATAAATGGATAACTAGGTAAACATCACTTAAGATGAGACAGATTTAATTCAAGGTGTGAGTATCATCTGAAATTTTACATTTAGAAACAATATAAACATATGTTCCTAAAAACAGAACAATCCAAGAATATGTTTTTCAAAATATAATATTAATTTTTCTTATGAAACTTTTAAATTCCCAATTTAGAGAGTACAAGTGAGTAGAAAAAACAAAGAATCAAAACAGGTTAACAACTTATCAAATAATCTTGTAACTTTTTAATGCATGTTTATGTTAATGTAATAATATTACACTTACAATTTTGTATACTGTTTTTGTTTATCAGTCATTTTCATATAAGCATTTATCTATATATATTTAAAACCTTTGTGAAGGTATTTTGTTAGTCATAAAATACACATCCACTCTGAGTGTTTGAATTTCATGTTGTATGCAGTTTTTTGGTATATGTTATTTTATGAAGAATGATTCAATTAACATCTTTTTGCAAACATTTTTATCTGAATTTCTGATTATTTTATTCCTTAAGCTATTAATACAGTTCAAGCTATATTTCTGAAAATATTTATTTGGATTGCCAACTAAATCTAAAATCTAGAGCTAAAATTTTAAGTTTGAAATTATTTTCCATCCACCAGAGGGAAATCCTAATGAAATCTAAGGGTATGCTACAAAGGTAGAAATTATATCGGATTTCCCACTGTAGCACAGTGGGTTAAGAATCTGTGACTGCTGTGGCTCGGGTCGCTGTAGAGGCGAAGTTTTGGTTTTGTTTGTTTGTTTGTTTGTTTATCTTTTTAAGGCCACACCCACAGTATATGGAAGTTCCCAGGCTAGGGGTCGAATTGGATCTGTAGCTGCCAGCCACAGCCACAGCCACAGCAACAGCAGATCTGAGCCACATCTGTGACCTACGCCACAGCTCATGGCAACAGCATATCCTTAAACCACTTATCAAGGCCAGGGATTGAACCAGCATCCTCATGGATACTAGTTGGGTTAGTTACCATTGAGCCACAACAGGAACTCCTGGAGGCACAGTTTGACCCAGCACAGTGGGTTAAAGGATCTGGCATTGCTGCAGCTATGGTATATGCTGCAGCTGCAGCTTGAATTCAGTCCCTGGCCTGGTAACTTCCATATGCTGTGGTTGTGGCCATAAAAATAGAAAAAAAATTTTTTTTAATTTTAAATAGTACAAATTATGTTGGGTAGAAGTAAAAATGAAACTATTGTGACACAAAGTGTTTGTATACCTGTGTACTTTATATTTCAAATCAATGTTTTAAATATGTTAAATTCTAAAAATTATTCAGAAAAAAGAAAAATTCATTTAACTACATAAATTATGTTAAATAAAAATATTAGTGTAAAACACAGTTTATAAATGACAAACAAATGGAGACTTTGTCTATGAGTAGTTTCTAAATATACTAAACACAAATTGCCAATAATAAGATAACCTCCCACTATCAAAATTACATATGTATCTGTAAACCATCCTATTTCCTTTTCAAACCATCCCATTGCCTTTTTTCTTTTCCTTTCCTTTCTTTTTTCTTTTATATTCTCTCCTTTTCTTCTCCTTTCTTCTGAAACTTACTCCTTTGTTTCTTGTCTTGCCCCCAACACCCCCTCCCCTGCTTTCTGGGATTTTGCTACGCTGTTTACCTTCTCTCTTATATCTAAAGTTCCTCACGTTCTATCAGATTTTTTTCATCAATATTTTAAATGTATACAGGCCTCTTGAATTTTAAGTATGTCTATTCATACTTACTCTCTTCCTCATTGTCTAGTCACACCTCAAATCACTGTACCATGGCTTCTTGTCATTCACTGGCTCTTGTCGAATTGCTTTGTTTTCCCATTGTCTCATCTGTGGCCAATCTCCTGTCTCTGAGTTTTCCTTCTTCCTTTTATCTTTGCATTAGAATGTTCCTTGGGATTTTGCCTTTTTTTTTTTTTTTTTTTTTGTTTTTTGTTTTTTGTTTTTTTTTTTTTTTTTTTTTTTTGTCTTTTTGCCTGTTGTTGCTGTTGTTGCTATTTCTTGGGCCGCTCCCGCGGCATATGGAGGTTCCCAGGCTAGGGGTTAAATCGGAGCTGTAGCCACCGGCCTACGCCAGAGCCACAGCAACGCGGGATCCGAGCCGCGTCTGCAACCTACACCACAGCTCACGGCAACGCCGGATCGTTAACCCACTGAGCAAGGGCAGGGACCGAACCCGCGACCTCATGGTTCCTAGTGGGATTCGTTAACCACTGCGCCACGACGGGAACTCCGGATTTTGCCTTTTGAGTCTCTTCTTTTCTCGTTCTACCCACTCTCCCTGGGTGATTCCATTCACTCCAGTGATTTTAAGTTTCTTTTATAAGCAGAGGAATCCTGGGGCCTCCTCTCTAGCAAAGATCTCTTTAGATTCAAAACTATATATCCAATATATCCATCCATCTACTGCTCCTCTCCACTTGGAGATTCCTTAAGTACTTCAGACCCAACATGTCTGGAACTAAGTGCATGTTCTTCATTCCAATCTTGCTTTTTCTCTTATTATTTTTCTTTCCAGTGAGTGGCACCATCAATTATCTGGTCCCTAAAGGCAGAAATCTGGACATCATTCTGCATTTTTTCCTCCCCCTACTCTAATGTTTGGTGGTTGAGTCCACGCATAATTATCTTTAGGTCGCTCTCCCATTTGCATAGGTTACAGTAAAATGCCTGTCCTATGTGACCCAAAGGCTTTCCTGTTTCATGCATCAGAGCCTGCCCACCACAATTAAATTTATCAATTTGCACATCTATATCCACCACAAGACCTATAAGTTCTGTATCTATATTTCCTCTCTTGTATTCTCTGCCTCTAGCAGTACCTGCCATGCAGTATGTACTCAAGAAATATTTGTTAACTAAATAAATAGGAGTTCCTGTCGTGGCATAGTGGAAATGAATCTGTCTAGGAACCATGAGGTTGCAGGTTCGATCCCTAGCCTTGCTCAGTGGGTTAAGGATCTGACGTTGCTGTGAGCTGTGGTGTAGGTCGCAGACATGGCTTGGATCTGGTGTTGCTGTGGCTGTGTTGTAGGCTAGCATCTACAGCTCCAATTAGACTCTTAGCCTGGGAACCTCCTTATGCCACATGGGTGCAGCCCTAAAAAGACAAAAGACAAAATAAATAAATAAACAAATAATCATCTATTTTGCTCTATTTGTTGAAAGGGGAAGTAGTGATCATTTTGATTATGAATAACAAATGTTTATTGTATAATCTTTAAATGTATTGAAATATAATAGATTTTAGCAACAAATACATGATGAAGGTATTTATGGATATCTATATTATAAAATATTTTTCTTGTACCAGATAGCACATACCCCAACAGAGTCTGTTATCTGCCTTTTTCTACAAAGTCATAGAAGTCCAGTCATGACTGTATACCTCCAATGAGCAGTTCCTTATTCACAGTCTCCAAGCTTTGACCTATGTAACTCTGTCTTCCTGGGACCGTTCCATCAACACAGGATATAGCTTTGACCTAAAAGCAGCTCTCTGCAAGCTTTCCAGAGGTCAAGGAGATGGCCTGATACTGGAAGTCTTCCTATTAGAAGTTTCCTGTCATAAAGTAGTCTTGTTTTCAGATTCTCTCTTGTGTAAAGAGACATATAGTCAGTCAGTTATGGTGGAAGAATTAGCAGAGCCAAGATGACCTGTGTCCATAGCCACAGAGGACTGTTGGATGTTTAGTGGCCATGGATTGTTAGAATGTTCCTGGTGTTCTTAATGGCAGTGAATTGAGTCCAGGCTGTGAGGCTGCCAAGGCATTGCCCTGATGCCCTTTTTCCCTGATATCAGTATGATTAGCCAACGACTATCTACCCTTACTTAAGCCAACATTAGTCTAAAGCCTGCCAGTTACTATAATATTTCATTTGTGTCACAATTTGTTACCTCCTATCTTTGAATTTGGAATGCTATATTGTTACGTAAGTAAACAGTCATCTTTGTAAATGTAAAAGAGTAAACTTGTCATCATCATGAAGTTTTCATTCAGTTTTTCTTCACAGTTATACCTTCCCTTAAGTTACATAGTTTCTACTTTTTCTTCAACCTGCCACTGGAGCTAGAAAATCCCCCATTTAAATCCTTTTCCAAAATCCTAGAATTTTATTAATAGGAAGGCAAGTTTAAACAGTGAAATGTAATGTTATTTTAAAAGATCATGTCTATCTATTTGCTAGGAAAGCAAATCCTTAAAAGCATAAACTGATCCTAAACCAGAATCAAGTTTTTTTCCAATGTTAAGTAGAATGGAGGGATGGCTCCGAGAGGTTTGAATGCCCAATAGACTGCTCTGTTCTTTTTAGAGTTGCCTAGTTCTGGCCCTGGAGCAGAGGTCCTTCTTTTTATTCCTCAGATTTGACTCAGCAACTGGCATACACAGGCCATGCACTAGCATAATAAAGTTTTCTTGGAAAAGAAGATTCCAGGCTGACACCTTAGCCAAGATTCTCTGTCACAGCAGCTCCTGACAAGATTTAATGGTGTTTATCAGATGCATATAAGGCTTATGCACTGCCTACTCTTAAGTACCCTAATATATTATACCTTAGTTTTCTCAGGGGAACATGTATTTCTAGAAAATTTAAAATAGACATGGAAAGATAGTGCCTGTTTTCTAGTAATGAACTTCATCAATGCAATGGTCTGTCTGATGACATATTTCAGCTTTCTAATTGAATTTTTGTCCTGATGTGGTTTTAAAAGAAGGGTTGTTTTGGAGTTCCCCGGTGGGTTTTAAAAGGGGGGTTGTTTTGGAGTTCCCTGGTGACTTTGTAGGTTAAGGATACGACATGGTCACTTAGGCAGCTCAGGCTGCTGCTGTGGTGCAGGTTCAATCCTTGGTCTGGGAACTTCTGCCTGCCACCAGTGTGCCCCCCACCCCAGCAAAAAAGAGGTTTTATTTTGTGTGTGTGTGTTTAAGACTCTCTGATGTTGGTGAGTTACATGGGAATTCAGAGCAGAAGAACTGGCTTCAGCAGAGCGGAAGAACTGGCTTCAGCTGATGAATTCGTAAGTAGTGGAGGTACTCAGTAATGGAACCAGTCAGATCACCTGTACCTAACTCTGGACATCTAGATGCTTATTGTTTAATTGTGTGTGTTTTATTTTTAATATAACTTTTTGTGGGGTCATTAAAATCCTGCTAAAAAAAAAAACTCTGTTAAAACCACCAAAATGTATGTTAAAAAAAGTGTGCTGTAGACTAAAATTATTACTTGGACTTGTAAAATAAAAAAATAGACACACCACATGTAAGGATAAAATTCTCAGTGGGAGACAGAGCCCAAACACCAAACACCCTGCTAAAGGACATACAGTTGGTAAATTTCTGCCCTTGCTTGGCACTGGTCAAACATTCCCCAAAGTTGTACAGCCACACAGTGGAAGTTGGACATGAAACAGCTTAGCCATTGGGTGACTTTTATTACTTACCCAAGTAAAAAAAGTACATTTTTAGGACATGACAGGGTGAAATGTAAGAGCATACAGTACAAACTGTACACTAATAAAATTTTGTCTTGTGTGTGGGTTGGAAGCATGATTTCTCATGGCTAGACCAAGCTATAATCACACGCTTGGGTTCTGGATTTTTTTCCCTTTTTAATAGTTCAAGGATAGCCTCTGATTTTGTAAATGTTAATTTTAAAAATATGAATTATAGAATAAAAAGTGGAAATGATAATAATACTGTAATGAAAACTCTGAACAAACCTTTGGAAAACAGAAGGCCATTTTCCAAATGGTTAGTCAGAGTCTGTCTTAATTTGGAATAGATTTCTACCTAAGAGAGTGACAAAAAAAAAACCCACAATGACACACACACAGACCTACACACACACACACAGATAATGTGTATCTAGCACTATTTATGTCTATCTTTGAGTTGGATAAGCCATTTAGTATAGGCACTAACTAGGCTTATCAAGCCAAGTGAGCTATTAAGGAAAGCACCACAGCCAAAGCCAGGATGCCATCAACAACTAGAACCCTTTCTTTATATTAGGTAATGTAGCTTGGGATAATGTGATCTGAGCACAGTAGCAGATTTAAATAACCAATAATCCCTCTACAGTTCATCTGCAATAAGTGTTTTAAGGCAATAAAATGAGATGGAAGAAAATTAGGTCCCCAATGTCTCATGAGCACAAGGGCCCCTAAAATGTTTGGGAAGTTTTCTGTACAGAGAGTAAGGTCCTGATCTTTACCATTGAACTTAGCTTATTGAAGAGCAAAGATTTATTTGTTCTTCGACCATCCTGGAGCATATTATCCTTCGTATTGAATTTCTAAACAAAAGTTTATTCAATTCACAAAAATTTTGGAAGTTTAGATGAAGTAGCGCTCTGGATGACAAGAAGAGTTTAGGAGACCTCTTTCATAGTCAGGTTATTATTCATAGTCTCAGACTGAAAAGATCGTTTAAGTCAAGGCATGATTGGGACATAAAAGAAATGAACACATTGAGTAAACTGAATTTATCTTTAGAGCCCTTTTCTGCCATGCCTTGTTAGGATGTCGTGAACTCCACTTCTTGGAGACCTCATACAGGCATTTTCTTACATATAAAACTTCAGATTCAAGCATAAATTTTCAAATGTTGTTAATTAATGAATTATGCAGGTATTTATTGAGACACATTCTAGGGGTGCAAAGGGTAAATTCTGGTCTTCATGGAAATTCTAGTTTATTGTTCAATATGTTTTTCTATTTTTTATGATGAAAAATTTCAAACATACACACATGTGAAGAGAAGAGTTTAGAGAACTCAATGAACCTATTACTTACTCTCAATGGCTATCACTCTGTGGACACTCCACCCCATGCTGGCCAAATTGTTTGGAAGTAGACTTCAGGCCTCTATTATTTTGTCTAAAAATATTTTAGTCTATATCTCTTAAAGACAGTAACATTCTAAAAAAAGTCATAATACCATTATTATACCTAAAGGATGTTAACAATAGTTACTTTATGCCTTTAAAGAATCATTGTTTATGTTTCTTTAACATCCAAACACGTTACTATTTACAAATAAGTTATATGTTAAAGTGATATATCTGTTAAACTTCTTTTAGCATTCCCCTCTTCATAACACTGTGTGTGTGTGTGTGTGTGTGTGTGTGTGTGTGTGTGTGTGTGTTTGTGTGTGTGTGTAGAAACAAAAATCTTTCTACTCAGTAGACTTTCCCTTTCTGGAATTTACTGATTACATACACATGATGCCATCTAACATGCTCCATTTTCTTTTAAGTTTCTTATAAATTATTATTAAGACCTAGAGTCTTGGGCAGATTCAAGTCTGACTTTTCTCCTTCTTTTTGTCAAGACTGATTCATAAATGAATATTTCTTAATATATGTATTTTTTCAGATTTTTATTAAACAACATCTTTAGAACTCAAACATTAAGCTAAACCTATGATTAAGTATTCTTTTTATCAAATGTTATCTAAACTGTGCTAACTAAGAAACAATTACAGCAAGGCTACAGGATCCAAGATTAATATATAAGAGTAAATGGTTTTCCTGCATACCAGTTATGGATGGAATTTGAAATTAAAAACACAGCATTTACACTAGCAGCCCCTCCAAATTAAATACTTAGGGGTAAATCTAACAAAATATGTGCAAGATCTCTATGAGAAAAACTACAAATCCCTGATGAACGAAATCAAAGAACTAAATGAATAAAGAGATAATCCATGATCACAGATAGGAATACTAATTATTTTCAAATTGTCAGTTCTTCCCAACTTGATTTATAGATTCAATGCAATCCCAGTCAAAATCACAGCAAGTTATTCTGTGGACATTGACAAAGTGATTCTAAAATTTATATGGAAAAGCAGAATACTCAACACAGTATTGAAGGAGAACATAGGTGAAGGGCTGATACTACTTGACTTCAAGACTTACTATAAAGCTACTGCAATCAAGGGAGTGTGGTTTGGAGAAAGAATATGCAAATAGATCAACATAATAGAAAGAGAACTCACAAACAGACCCACATAGATGTAGTTAACTGATCTTTGACAAAGGAACAAAGGCAATACAATGGAGAAAAGACAGAGTTTTCAACAAATGGTGCTGAAACAACTGGACATCTACACACAGAAAAAAGAGAAAAAGAAAAAGATCCTAGACATAGATCTCACACCATTCACAAAAACTAACTCCAAATGGATTATAGATATAAATGTAAGACACAAAACTAAACACTGAGATGACCTTGGGTATGGTGATGACATTTTAAATTTAACACCAAAGGCGTGACCCATGAAAGAAAAAATTGATAAACTGGACTTCATTAAAATTAAAATTTCCTTCTCTGCACAAGACAATGTCAAAAGAATGAAAAGGCAAGTCGCAGACTGGGAGAAAATATTTTCAGAAGACACACCTGATAAAGGACTATTAACCAAAATATACAAAGAACTCTTAAAGCTCAACAATAAGAAAACGAACAACTGATTCAAAAATGGGCCAAAGAGGAGTTCCCTGGTGACTCAGCAGGTTAAGGATTCAGCACTGTCACTGCTGTGGCTCCAGTTGCTGCTATGGCATGGGTTCAGTCCCTGGCTCTGGAGCTTCTACATGCTACAGGAGTGCCCCCCCCCCCAAAAAAATATAAAAGTTAAAAAATTCTAAAAAAGAAAGCAATTAAAAAAAAAAAAAGGCCAAAGACCTTAACAGATACCTCACCAAGGAAAATATATAGATGGCAAATCAGCATAGGAAAAGATGCTCCACATCTTATGTCATCAGGTAAATGCAAATTAAAACAAGGGGAGACAACTACACATCTAGTTCAATGGCCAAAAGCCAGAACACTAACAAAACCACATACTGGAGAGGATATGGAACAACAGAAACTCTCATTCATTGCTGGTAGGAATGTAAAATGGTACAGATGTTTTGGAAGGCAGGTTGGCAGTTGTTTAACAAAACTAAACATACTCTTACCATATGATCCAGTAGTTGAGTTCCTTGGTATTTACACAGAGTTGAAAACATATCCACACTAAACCCTACACGCAGATGTTTATAACAGCTTTATTCATAATTTCCAAAACTTGGAAGCAACCAAGATATCCTTCAGTAGTTGAATGGATAAATAAACTGTGGTAGATCCAGGCAATAGAATATTATTTAGCTCTTTATGCTATCAAGTCATGAAAAAACATGGAGGAAACTTAAACACGTATTAATAAATGAAAGAAGCCAATCTGAAAAGCTTAGATAGCATATGATTCCAGCTATGTGGCGTTCTCTTGTTTTTTTCTTTTTACAGCCACATTTGTGGCATATGGAAGTTCCCAGGCTAGGGGTTGAATCTGAGCTGCTGCTGGGGACTATGTCACAGCCAGCGTGACATCAGATCCATGCTGTATCAGCAATGACCTACACCACAGCTTGTGACAATGTCATCAGATCGTTAACCCACTGAGCTAGGCCAGGGATGGAACCCGAGACTATGTTGGGTCTTTAACCTGCTGAGCCACAGCGGGAACTCCTATATGACATTCTTGAAAGGGCAAAACTATAGAGACAAGGAAAAGATAAGTAGTTGCTCAAGGTTGGAGGAAAGGAAGGATGAATAGGTGAAGCACACAGGATTTGGGAAGACACTGAAAACCATGGTTAATCTAGACCCATAGAATGTACAACACCACGAATAAACCCTAAGTTAAACTATGATCTTGGGCTGATTATGATAGGTCAATGTAGGGTCATCAATTGTAATGTATGTACCACTTTGCTGGGGAATGTTGATAGTGGGGGAGGCCATGCATGCATGGGGTCAGAGAGTATAGGGGAAATAAATCTCTGTATTTTCTTCTCAACTTTGCTGTAAATCTTACACTGCTCTGAAAAAATAAAATCTTAAAAAAAAATATCTAGACCATTAGAATGTGAGGCCTCCTCCAAATCCATTAACCTGCCTAAACCACAGTTCCATATTGATATTAAAAACTCTTCCAACTCTGAAAGTCCAAGACTGAGATCACTGATCTCAGTTGAGATCATCATATTCCAGAGCCTTTTACCAACATCCTTTTACTGTTCAAAGACAGTTCAAAGGAGCCTATAATTTATTATTTTTATATCCATTCAGGTTCATTCTTAGCAAGCTGGAATCCACTCAGATACAGTGAAGTACCCATATCATTCCCCTTGTTTTTGAAGGAGATAAATGGTTAAAATTCGAGGAAATTATTTTGCCCCTATATTTGTCTCACTTCTCCAAGTCTCACTTGCTCAATTCTCCAGTTAAGTCCTGTTAAGTAAATTCTGTTCTGAGAAGGTGAGGATGCCTAGCAAACAAAATGATTTAAATATCTGAAGCCAAACTTGTTACTCTAGTACATTATAACAAACCAGCAATAGCTTTATCACTGTATTGCTAACTTTGAACAACTTTATAAAATTCTCATTTTAGGATGAATCTTCAGGAAAAATATGTCCATTTTACCTGTTTAAGAAATCAGAACTTTAACACAAGCATTTTTTTTTTTTTTCGCTACTGGAAAATACTGGTTTGCCAAAGTGCCTTAGTTTTAGAGTTTCTCATTTTCATGAATATGGTAAAAATGAATGAGTATCTATAGACTTGAAGTACAGTCTATTTGAAAAATCCAATCTTCCCTAACTCCTGGCTCTTGTAGCCACAACCTCTTAAGGACCACAAAAAGAAGCAAATTCATTACATCTACTTCAGACCTGTCTTTGCATCCAGTATCTTCAGGGCAACATGACTTCATAGGTCAGGGGTCTGCTATCAGAGAATGTAAACTGGTCAGCCGGCAGGACCTCTAGGACAGCCAGCAGCAATGATCACAGACATCTGCTCCATCCTTGGGGAGGTTGCAAGCTTGTTTCTGTTAAGAGCTCTTGCTGCTAGACAGCAGGACGAACTTCTTTAGAATTTGTTCCCATAATAGTCCCCAAGGCAATGACGCACAGCTGTGGAGAGGAAACAGGCTCTTTAATTTGTTAACCATGCCCAGAAAAGAAGAAAACAAAATGCTCAAAAGAGACTATAAAGAGGTCTTTTGAAAAGTCTTCTCCAGAAACAGCTAAAAACAGCAATACGGACTTTCCCCCCAGTTGCATGAAATGTCTAATTGCTTGTTGATTCCTTAATATATATTCAACCTTCTATTTGAATCCCATGAAATCTTTTTCTTCTGACTTTTCAGTTTCACCTCTTAATGATCACATTGTCTAAAGACTCTGCTACCATAAGACCTCTAAATCAAGACTGTTGAAAGATCCCATTTGGAAAAATTCAGAAAGTCAGGGAAAACAGGCCTAAACTTCTGGCCAGAAGATTGAGGTTAAGATAAGGACATGCTTTCCTTAAAATGAGGGTCCCAGATTTTTTGAGTAGGAAGTTAACTATTTTAATCCAACTAAGTTATTTTAATCCAAACTCATTTCTAGTGGTTTCCAGTTTCTGTGTTTTAAATGCATTCATTTTGATTATCAAGAAATATTTCAAATATATAGCAAAATATGATTTCACCCTATCTGAAACCAAGACCAAGAAACCAACCTCCAGAAAGTTCTAACAGTTTGCCCTATTTGTTTCAACTTTAAACTTTTTTTTTTTAAGAAACAGCTCATTACAAACACAATTGATATTTTCTGTCTCTCTTATGTTATGGCAATTTCTTCCTCTTTCTCTGCCTTCCCAGAGATAATAATCAACCTAAATAAGACTGTTGTTCTCATGCATGTTTACACTATTGCAACACAATGTCCAGAGCTTGGCATATTTTCAGATGTGATATAAATGGTGTCATACTGTATGCATCCTTCAGTAATGTCCTTTATTCACTTAATATT
Source organism: Sus scrofa (assembly GCF_054392235.1). Lineage (NCBI taxonomy): Eukaryota > Metazoa > Chordata > Mammalia > Artiodactyla > Suidae > Sus > Sus scrofa. The sequence goes on along the minus strand of NC_139383.1, from coordinate 31,469,775 downwards.
GTGTTCGAGATTTAATCAAGATGATATGTGCAACTGTAGTTCATTCATTTTCTCTATTGTACTATATCTATTGCAAGATTTTTTTCACAATTTATCTGTCCTAAGTTTTCATTTTTTTTCTATTACTCATGATGCTTTGCATTTTCATACATGTTTCTACAACCTAGTCACTGGATTTTTGATGATTTTCAATTTTATTTGATATTGTCAAAATACGCTTCAGAATGGATATAGCAATTTATACTTCCATTAGGCCCCAAATTTTAGCCAACACTAGATATTGACAAAAACAGATGCAAATTTTGTTAATCTAAAGTGTCTTTTTCAGGAGTTCCCAATGTGGCTCTGCAGGTTAGGAACCCAACTAGAATCTATGAGGATGCAGGTTCGATCCCTGGCCTGGCTCAGTGGGTTAAGGATTTGGCACTCCTGCAAGCTATGGCATAGGTCACAGATGTGGCTCAGATGTGGTGTTACTGTAGCTGTGACATAGGCCAACAGCTGCAGCGGCTGCTGCTATGATTCAACCTCTAGACCCAGAACTTCCTTATGTTGCAGGTGCAGCCCTAAAAAGAGAGCAAAAAAAAGGGTATTTTTCAAATTTAAATTTCCCTTTTTACTAGAAGCCTTTCCACAATGATTATTAGATTTCAGCTTCTATTCCAGTCCATTGCATGGGTTTGCTATATTTATAGGAGTTATTATTTCTGTATAATTGTCCTTTGTTAGATAGTTAAGTTATAAATATCTACTCCAAATTGTAGACTTTTCAAAACTTTCTTCATGAATGTTCTTGTTCTAGCTAAACAGAACTTTTAAATATTAATATACCCCAATTCATCCATATAAAATTCTTCCCTGTCCTAAGGCCAAGGTTAAGGTTAAGATATTCTCTGAAATTTTCTTTTAACAATGTTAAGTTGATAATATAATTTTGCCCTTTCAACCTACTAGGATATGTTCTTAATAAATGTTATATTTAATTTCTTAGCACTGCATTTACATTTTCACCTCTAAGTTCACAATGAGCTTGGTTTATGTAGAATATAAACCTTACTTTATAATTGTCCTGTCTTTTACTGAATTAGTTTGGCTTAGCCTAACAGAACAAGTTTTCATTCTTTTTACAGTCTACACATAGTAGAGGTAAGTTACCTATTCCTTGAAAGTTTTATAAAACTCACATAAAACTTCCCAGCCCTTATTTGAGGAGAGGGATTGGAAGCTGCTAGAATACCAAAATAATTGCTTTAATTTTGCCAAAGTTTAGTACTTACTGTCTTTTCATTTTCCCATTTCTTTTTAACACAATTATTGGCAGTTCTATAAATATGCATTTTATCTAATTATTTAAATGTTTTGGGCTAAAATTGTTAATAACATTCATAAATGATTTTTAAAGTTGCAGCAGAACTATAGTTATGTCCTATTTATGTTATTTACTTATGTCTTTCTTTCATTTTATAAGTCATGCAAAACAATCACCATGTTATTGGCCATTTTCAAAACCAGATTTTGATTGTTGATTCTTTCTATAGTTTCTTTGGTCTTATTTTACGAACTGCTGCTTTTCCACATGTGACATCATTTCTTCTTTCTTTAGGTTTTTTCCCTGCTCTCTTCCTAACTTCTTCAATTAAAAGCTATACTTTCCTATTTTCTAAGCATCCTTACCTTCCAATAAATGCATTCAAAAGTCTAACCTTCCCTTTAAATATCTCCCATCAATAGTTTTACTTTTAGACTCATTTTAGGGGAGAATTTTGAATTTGTTTTCTCTCCCTCTTTCTTGCTCTGTCACCATCTCTTTTTAAGTGATGGTTTTGCCCCAACAAGTGATATGTGCTTTTCGCTTTTTCAGTTTATTTTTCCAGGGTCAAGGATAGTCCCATTCTAGGGGCAATCAAGATTACAGTAAAATTTTAAAATTTACTTATGTTTGCCTTTATGACAAATCATTTGTAATCAAAAGGTTTAGAAAATTACTATTTATTCCCTTTCTTATGCAAAACTGACATATGAAACCCTTTACATATAAGAGAAGGAATTTGAAGGGGAGTGACCAATATGAAATGATAAAATGTCTTAATGATTCCTGTTATTCATCTCCAATATTTTATCTATATCTGTTGATAATTAACCACTTGGCTGGGATGGCAGGACAGCAAAGAGAAAGCCCAGAGCTAGAATCTATTGCAATCAAAAATAATCAAGCTCTGGGAGTTCCTGTCGTGGCTCAGTGGACATGAATCTGACTAGCACCCACAAGGACACAGGTTTGCTCCCTGGGCTCGCTGAGTGGGTTAAGGATGGGGTTACTGCTGTGATGTAGGTCACAGACGCAGCTCAGATCCCGTGTTGCTGTAGCTGTGGTGAAGGCCAGCGGCTACAGCTCCAATTTGAGCCCTAGCTTGGGAATCTCCATATGCCACGGTGCAGCCCTAAAAAGACCAAAAGAAAAAAGAAAAAAAGAAAAAAAAGAAAAAGAAAAAGAAAAGAAAAGAAAAGAAAAGAAAAGAAAAGAAAAAATCAGGCTTTGAGTTTCCAGGTGGCTTAGCAGTTAAGGATCCAGCTTTGTCACTGTTGTGGCTCAGTCCTGGCCGGAAAACTTCTGCATGCTGTGGGCGTGGCCAAAAAAAAAAAAAAAATCAGACACTATCTTGGGTACTTGACATTGAAAAAACAAACAAACGAACAAATCACAGTCTCTGACAATAAATTCATCCTCTAGTTAAGCTAAAGTAATCCTTCAATAGAAATGTTTATGAATGAGGAAATAAAACTCATTTCAGAAAATAATATATTTGGTAATTCTCGTCGTGGCACAATGGAAACAAATCTGACTAGGAACCATGAGGTTGCAGGCTTTATCCCTGGCCTCACTCAGTGGGTTAAGGATCCCGGGTTGCAATGAGCTGTGGTGTAGGTCGAAGACGTGGCTGGAGATCCCGCATTGCTGTGGCTGTTGTGTAGGCCGGCAGCTGTACTTCTGATTGGGAAACTTCATATGCCGCAGTGCAGCCCTAAAAAGCAAAAAAAAGAAGGAAAGGAAAGGGAAGGGAAGGGAAGGGAAAGGAAGGGAAAAAGAGAAAGAAAGAGGAAAGAAAGA